>NW_026692981.1:3297500-4497500 GCF_021218885.2 Marmota monax
TGTCTCTACCTAGTATTTAAATGGTGCAGCGTTAGTGGGGGAAACCTGGGTCACATTTCCAAATTTTAAAGTCGTTTAATATCGACGAGCATAGAAGCAATCAACAGTTTTGGAAACTGAATGGCGGAGATCACTAACCCATTAAGGGTTTCCTATCTTTCACAAAATATTTATTCAACACCTACTTTTTGTTAGGATTTAAATTGGGATGCTAAATCATGGAGAGAAGACAGTACTCTTTCTTTCACTCCAGATGGGGAAATGAGGTGAACGAGTGATTTTGACAGAGTGTGAAGGGCCGTGCTGGGGCCAGCGTTCTTCCTGGTCATCTATTTTCCATTCAAGGATCTTTCTTTCCAAATCCCTTGAACCAGAAAGGCACAGAGGAGCTTTGATTTGAACAGATCCATTAAAAACAACATACGATGGAATTTAACATTGAACTCAAATAACAAAAATGCATTCATTTGCGAATATATGTAAAATATTTAAGATACTAATATAACGATGACTTATATAAAGAAAAATGTGGATTCACACGTCTTTCATAATTTCTAGTGGTAAAATATGGCGTTTTTTCCCCCATGTTCTTTTGAAGATAGCCTCCCTAATTTCTTTGGGGTCTGAATTTAGGGTCCCATGGGTTTTGTCCATGTAACCAGACAAGAGAGCAGAGAGAAGAACTTGGAGCCAAGTCATTTGGGAATGTGCGGTGTCAGCCTGTACGCACACCCCGCTGTCCTGGGCTGTGATCCGCGGTTGGTTGGTGCCTTCCCATCGTCTGCCAGATTGCCCTGTCCCCTGGGGGAGGGCACAGAGTAGTCCCTGTGCTGGAGACCGAGAACTGCCGGTGTGCCTCTTCACTCTTATTCTTGCCTCGGTTTCATTTCTTTCCCCCCTTTCCCCTCACAAATCCACTGAGAACACCATTCTACAGTCCTATGGGTTGTTAAGAGAGAACCCCTAAATCAAGAGGAGAAAGTGGTCAGAGTACAGGCCTTCTTTGGGGAAATACTTTTCCATTCAGTTTTAATAGAAAAAACAGATCCATTGCAATGATGAGTTGATTTGTATTGGAACCCTTACTATTGCTTATTAAATGTTTTCATATGTTAATGCTAATTATTAATGAGATTTTTAGAAATTAATTATTGAATCCCTATTACAGTAAATTAAATTAATTATGGTGAATACTAATGAAGTCTTGCCAGGGTAGTACACTGTGGAACTTTATTTTTTCATGGAAATTCTACTGGCTAGTTCTACATATCCAGAGAAGTTAAGGCAGTGGTGGGTTGGGGATGAGGATGGGGGTGAAAGGATATTCAAATAAAGGAATAGCAGTGAAAATGCCCAGATGCAAGAGAATAACAACAACAACAACAAAGAAAAACCATTAGAATCCAGAAGATATTTGCTCTTTCCTGTATGTGTAACAAGGCAGGTAAAGGTAGGAATTTGGGCTGCAGAGATGGGGGTAAATTAGGAATATGGGTCAGATTGTTGAGACATAATAATGACTTTGACTTCTTTAAAGAAAGAAAAGAAAATAGGGTTGTCTGCCAAGAGCTGTAGGAGAAAGCTTCAGCCTGAACAGGAAGAGCATCATGAAGAAATCCCACATAGAGAGGGTGAGTAAAGTCATTTTTGTGTCCCTAAAATCCTGCTGTGGTTGAATGATTTAGAAGAAAAAAAAATCAAGGAGGTGATTGCAGTGTGAAAGAATTGTGTCTCCCCAAATGCATGTGTTGATGCTCTAACCCCAAATGTGGCCATTGAGAATAAATGAGGTCAAAGGATGTGACAGATGCCCTAAAAGAAGAGGAAGAGATTTCAGATCTTAAGGCCATTTGAAAAGGAAGCCTTCTGCAAGCCAGGAAGAGTCCTCACCAGAACCCAGCCCTATGGGCACCGGGATGCTGGACTTCCAGCCTCCAGAACTGTGAGAAAACTAATGCCTCTTGTCTAGGCCCCCTGAGCCTGAAGCCCAGCTGACAAATGGGGTCTTGTTGCATCAACTAAGGAGAAGGCAACACAGACTGAAATTTGTAGGAAGGTGGAGTTTGGCTGCATATAGAGATGTATTGGGATTTTCAGGGGACAACACAATTTTTTCTTCCACCTCTCTTATATTAAGAATCAACAAATGGGCTGGGGTTGTGGCTCAGTGGTAGAGTGCTTGACTCACATGTGTGAGGCACTGGGTTTGATTCTCAGCACCACATATAAATAAATGAATAACATAAAGGTCCATCAACAACTAAGCATATATTTTTTAAAAAGAATCAACTAAGAGACAACTTAATATAAAAAAACCAACTCTGTCTCCAAGATAATTGCAGATCATTTTTATCTACAATTTAAAAGGCTTGTTAACATTATATTCTTCAATTCCCTTGTCACAGGGAGATGACCCCCTGGCAGAGGGCAGACTAGGGTGCATGTCTCTTGCAGAATGACCTGGCTCCTCGAAGACACACAGTGACACTATCTCCTAAGGCTGCCTGAATGAATTGCCACAAACTTGGTCCCTGACAGTAAAAGAAGCATATTCTTTTCTGGAGTCTCAAAGTCCAGAATCGAGATGTTGGGAGGTCCGGGGTCTCTCTGAAGACTGAAGGAAGCAGTCCTCCCTTCGGGGAGCTGCCAGCAATCTTGACTCTCCATGGCTTAAAGCTACATCAGGGCACACTCAACCTGTGTCATCCTAGGACTTGCCCTGCTACCTCCACATGTGCTTTCTTCTCATAAGGACACGACCACGCACTGGACCTAGAGGCCACCCTAATGCAGTATGGCTTCATTTTCACCAATTACATTCATAACAATCCCGCTTACAAATAAGGCCACATTCTGAGGTTCCAGGTGGGCCTGAGTTTGGGGGAAGCACCATCCACTAAAACCTGAGCTAGCCAGGGCCAGGTGTTTCTTCGAATCTGCCTACACGCGATGATTCAGTTCTCTAATGAAGGAGCAGTGAGGAGAGAGGGCAGGCGGACCACTGGAGGAGAAGCTTCCCCAGGTACACAAGTGAGATGGAGAAACTAGACATCCACCAGATTTCAGCAAGCTCTCCCCGACTCACCGCACTTGGGCCTTGAAGCTGCACTGCACTGACCATGTGGCCACCCTCTCAGAGGAGGCAAGCCACGGTCCATCAAACCAGACTCATCCCTTCTTGATGAGTCTGTCCCCCTGGGGTACCCACCACTGCTGCTCAGGGTTTTCTTCTAGAAAGCTTTAGGCTCTGAGTGGGTCAGGATCATATATGAAGTACAGACCCCCCTGTTTCAGAGAAAAAAAAACAAATGCCCCTCTTTTTACTTATTTTTAAAGCACACCTCACCCCGACGTATAACTCACACTAAGTTTTGCTGTTCAATTAATCGACGACATAAAAAGAAGAAACATTCTAACAAGACATCAGCCATATAGAGATACCCTGTATTTAAATATCAATACCTGTCACTGTCATCTTCATAAGGAGACAGGAAAACATCACAATAAGATTGTTACAAATCTAAGTCCATAAACATCAAAGTCCAAACTCAGGTCAATATCTGAAGACAATAAATTCTCAAACCAGTTTTCTTGTTTAAAGATACTAAATTAAAAGGAAGTCTAAATATCTTCTAGAAGTCATCACTGGATGGATTTTTAATCCTCCTAAATCTCAGCTGGACAGACGGGCTCTGCATCAGGGTCAGCAGCCTCCTCCTGTCTGTCTCTCGAGGGAGAGGGTGGGGAGCTGAGGGTGCCTCTGACAGCGAGTCACTCCTGTCAATTTCTTGGTCTCCCTGCCTGTAAGGCATGTGCTGGGCACAAGGAATATCTATCCTCAAGCCCCACACTCACAAAATGGACCCACTAAGCTGTTCCCCAGGCCTGATATCAGTTACCCTCAGCAAAAGGAAGTTTCCAGAAACACAATTAAGCTAGACGCACCTTACCCTTGCCGAAGACTCAGTGATATCTGAGCGATGGAGGACAGATGGAATTAAGAAAACTCTTTGTTTGAAGCTCACCAGGTTGCCAATCATTCTATCCCGGGGGTCTAGCCTTCAAGACTCGTAAATTAATATTCATTAAGGAGAAATACCTCACCATGGAATTAATTATGGCACTATTTAAATCCTCTGTGCTGGAGAAAAAGTCTTCTTTCTCAGCGTGTAGCACTAGCGTAATCCCACTATCTCCAGTTGTTCAGAATTTACAATGAGAGTCGCCCCGTTCTTCAGGATTTATTTTCATCTAGCATATTTTAAATCTCTCGATTTCTGGTTTTTCTCTGAAACACTGAGCAGCCCATGTCCTGGAACTGCATTGACTTGGGATACATGTGGTAACAACTCTCTCACACACACACACACACACAGATACACACATACACAGAGGCTTGATTAGAAGGCATTCTCATCCCACTTACATTTGTGATGTCATGGCTTTGGGCCCCCAGGGCAGCAGAGCGCAGGCACAGCAGGAGATGCCCTCCCGGGTACCTTACTTGAAGGAAGCTGGGACGATGCCATTGACACCCGTGCCCTGGACACCTAACAACCCCCATCACTCAGCTATATACACTGCAGGACACTGTCTTTACTCAATTGTCTTAATGTTTAGGTTTTGGAGGATTCTTCCTCCAGAGTTTTCTTACCCCAGAGTTTTCTTACTTCTTTGAGGAAAGCTCAGCGGCAGGTGAGACAGTTAGACCTACTTCTTGACCTCGTGACAGACTGGCACGTTTAGCTAGATCTGAGTATCGCCTTGCCCTGACACACTTTTTTTCTGAGAGGTATTTTTTTTTTTTAAGTATTTTTCTAAACTTTTTCTTCTGTGACCCTTCATCCTGAGAGATTGGGAATAAATGAGTCCTAATTTTGGACCCATCAGTTGTTGGCCCAGGGTTTTCTCTAGCTCAACACACGTTACTTACTGCCATCTAACTCACGAACAGAGCTCCAGTTTGACTAAACCGTTCACCTCTCACACACTCCCACAGGGAGAGGCCACTTAACCCAGGCTAGCCATGTACGTGGGTATCACAGGGTAGGAATCGGAAGATGTTTTTAAAATGGACAAATCTTACAAGCGTCCTCACCTCCTCTTCACTTCTTTCCTGAATGTATGGTCAGTCCCCACACAGGCAGCAATCATCCTGATCAACATTTTATTCACTCCAGCTCCCAGGACTGAAATGCAGAATGAGTGTCCCATCACGAGTTCGCCATGGGCCAGCCCCCAACAGGGCCTGACGGAGTCTGCGTGGAACGTTCCTCACCTTCCAAAACCACGGTTAGTGTTCTCTCTGGCTTTATAACCCTGTTTGCTTACACTTCGAGGTGTGGCCCCCGGGGCAGCAGTGACGCCCACACACAATATCTAATGCTCATAAATGAATGCTTTAATAATTCTGAGCCGATAGTCCCATCTTTACCTTTCAAATCATCTGAAATGTTATGTAGTCACTTGGGAAAGACTCTCAGTCTTCAAGGGGTCATTTCCTGAAAGCTGTTATTTGGCTCGCCTTTAAAGGATGGCTCGCAGTTGCTTCCTCTATCTTGGCTCCCACGGAGGAGACATTCCAGGACATTCATGGAGGTCTTCCTCTCTCTGTCTCTGCCCAGCGTCAGCTCCTGACACCATGGCGACTGAATCCACCCCTTTCTGTCGTTCTCCATGCTCCTTGCTGACAGTAAGACAGAAGCATGATTTCCAAACCTCACCAGTTTCCCTTTGCTTTTCTTATTTTCAAAGGCAGATTCATCCAGGGATAGACATTTTGAATGGTCCTTAGCCTTGGAATTTGCAATAATTTCTCTGAGTCACTCAAAGTATTCAGAGAGGGAATGTGTTTGTTCTATCTCATATTTTTCTCATTGACATCTTTGGTCTCTGCTCGACTCCTACATGTACTACTCTTGCAGCTGGTGGACCACACACACACACACACACACACACACACACACACACACACTTACTTCTCTGAATTAAAAAGCATTTTTAATCCAGTTCTAGTGCAGATTTTTGCACTTACTGATCCCTGCTATATAATTGCTTTGGGCCTCCAAGGGAGCTGGAGGCATCCCCTGATGTAAACTGATGTGAAAAGGGACTCGGGGTGCACAAATAAAGTTGCTCCTTCCTTGCAAAAATGGAACGATTGTGATTTTTTCTAAAGTAGAGCTTGGGAGCTGGTAAACATTAGTGGGTGTTTTAGGAAATAAGAGAAGGTCTAATGGGATCTTAGGATCAAGGTGGGTGCTGAGCCAATGTCTGCAACCGAGGTATGAAGGGAGCATCTGCCTTGACTCCAGGGAAACTTCTGTCCACCGCCGTGTGTCATTTAGAGGCAGGTGGCACGAGATGGAAGCAGCCAGACTTTTTTATAAGGAAATCTGAATCTAGAGGAAAGCATGGTGGGAGAGGCTACCATGGACTATGAAGTCCAACAGGCCTGGGGTGGGCACCTGTGTGGAAGAGGAAGCTAGGACACTGAGGAGCAATACCGAGCTGACCCTCCAGGGGGTGACAGGAGTGTCAGCAGTGAGAGGCTGGTCAGACGCCGAGGGGCCAGATCCACATGACCGCATGTGCACTGTGAGCAAGTTCAATGTCCATCCCAGGGACCATGACAAAGTCTTGGAAGGATTCACCATGGGGTCATGATAAATGTAAACGATCCCAGCTATTATGTACACAGTAAGCCCTGTGTTTCTATAGACTCCACAAATTCACTAATGGCAAAAAAATAAAAATCAGAAAAATACTGGCAAAACTGTACCGAACACATACAGATTTCTTTCTTGTGATTGTTCCCTAGACAACACAACCATTGTATAGTGTGACAACTAATTTCATAGCATTTACATTGTATTTGGTAGTGTAAGTAATCTGGAAATGTATTAAAGAACAAGGGAGTATGTGTGTAGGTGACATCAAATACTACGCCACTTCAGATGAGGGTCCTCAGCATCCATGAATGTGGGTCTCTGTGGGAACCAATCACCCCAGAAACCAAGGGATGACTATGTTGCCAAGATCACTTCAAACTTACTCTCCAGATGTTCCCAAACATATACATCGGAGGAAAACTAATTTTAGAAGGAAGAATATGGTCAGGTTGTCAGTATCTGTGTGTAATTTAGAGTCATCTGTTGATGATAAGCCACAGGAGTAACATCCCAAAGCGCGAGCTGTGTTTTTCTTTATTAACCTGTTAGCGCGTGCTATTTATACTGTGTGCGTGAGAGAGCTGCTGCGTGGCCCGAGGAGGTGCGCTTTGCATCGGCTGCAGAAGGCCTGCCTTCCTGTGCAGGAAGTGGACCTGAGTGCTCTCCTATGACAGTGTTGAAGGTGAACGCATGGAAGAAAGTGCGCTCATGCCAGTTGTTAGACAGTTGAAGAAGTCCACTTCTCTATGCATCTTTGAAGAGAGAAAATACCGGTGGAGGACCAATGGACCTGTAAAACCGACACTATTGAAAGTCACCTCTGCTGCCACTGTTATTGCTTCTTGGAAACCTTTCTGTGCCAGAACATGCAGAAGCCATCAAAACCATTGTTGCTTTGAGGGCTGAGACTGAATGATGAGTTACTGCTTTACAAGGCCTTGCCATACCAAGGGCTAAACTGAGTCAGGGATAACATTTGCAGCTGTAAGTACCCTGCTTGGAAGCGACAGAACTTTGGAAAATTCATTCTGCCCAGGAGGGCACTTTTAGGTAAAAGATCCTTTATGTTATAAAGGATCAGGAACCAGTACTCATTTTAAAAATCTACATTTATTTATTTATTTATTTACTTATTTATTTTTGGTACTGGGGATTGGCCCAGAGGTGTTTAACCATGAAGCCACACCAACAGACTTTTTCATATTTTATTTGAGACAGGGTCTTACTAAGTTGCTTAGGGCCTCACCAAGTTGCTGAAGCTGGCTTTGAACTTGTGATTCTCCCGCCTTGGCCTCCTAAGCTGCTGGGATTACAGGCATGTGCCACTGCTCCGGGCTCTACATCTTTTTAAGAATGTGATCTACACATTGAAAAAAAGACCAGTCATGGTTGGCACCAGGCGCAGAAGTAAAACGCTAACTTGCTCTTCCTGTGCCAGTCTGCAAAGCAAGGACAGGCACGGCAGGCCGTTTTGCAGAAAATCAGGGTTCTGAGAAATTGAGACTTGACAAGAATTATTCTAAGTTGAAAATTTGGATGATTCTTTATGTCACTATCACAATAGAGAATCATTACTGGGACCTGTTCAACAAAAGCATTAAGTCATGAAGTCTAAGTTTTAAAGATGCCTTTGAACTCCTGTCCAACTAACCCTACATCACAGGGATCCTGTTTCCACCATTTCTGATCCTCCCACTGATGCTGTGGTTCAAGTTCTCCTTGTCACTGATTGATCTGGTATGAGGCAATACAGGTCTAGTGTCTCTCCTCTTCATCAATTTTAAGTATAATTACACACACACACACACACACACACACAGAAATGACATCTGACACCCCCGGCAGCTGAAATGACATATGGGTTGTGGCCTGCTTCTTTTGGTTGGGTCTTATTGGTGGGAGGTTCCCTGGTACTCACAGCTGGACCTTCATGGGACATCGACACTGCAGCTGGCTACGCTTGGGCTGTGATGGATCAAGATAAAGTCACGTTCCCGTCTCAATCGTGTCTGAATAGAGTGAAAAACATGAGCATTTATTTTTTAAGCAACGAAAATCACCCAACAGCTCAAATACTGGCTGATATCCTTTATAGCTTGATCCTTCTCTAATCTTCTCGCCTTCTGATGATAGCTATTAAGACAATTGTACCCCACTTCCTAACAGCACCCAACCCAGGGAACTCCCACCTTTCTTCCTACACCAGCCAATCCACAAACGAGTCCTCTGAGTCCTCCCCTTCCTACAGACATCGCTGCAATGAACAATGGCCACAGCTGTGTCCCTGGTGGTCTTTGGTTGAGCACAACGATGATATTCTCTGTTCATAGCTGTCACCAAGCGACCATTTCCCATGACATAATATCCTATCTAGGGATGAATCACAGTTCGAAGGCCTCCCTGATTGCATCATGAACTTCATATATCAAACTTGGTTTCCATTCCTACTTCTCATGCAGCATTTGTTAAGACTGGGAGGTGCAAAATGACATATCTAACGGCGTCCTCTAACCCTTCCAACAATCATGAACAATGAATGACAGAAAATTATTTCCAGTTTGGAACTCAGGAAACCGAGGAGCAGAGAGGCTGACATGTCCTGCAGCGTCTCACACAGAGCAAGGAAAGCAGCCGTACATGAGGGAAAGTCTGCGCAGGAGGCATGTGGCTCTTCCTGATGCGATGCAGACGCAGACTACCCGATCAGACGCACCTGGCCTCTGCAGACCCTGGGGTGGTGCTGTGCTCAGTGCTGCTGCCTGTCCCCGGGAGTCCAGCCCAGATGGGTCCGTTTCCCACAGCGTCTCCCCCACAGCTGTCGCTCACTCCTGGACCTCCTCAGGAGATACCGGGCCCCACTTCTGCTTCCATTAGCATAACCCTGAAGAAAGGGAGAACCCTGTGTGGCCAGCAAGAGGGGTATCAAAACTTGTGGTGGGGAGGGAAGAGGAAAGGGAGGCTGATACAAGGATCTCCAAAAATAGCCAGGCCATACTCACATGGGTCGAGCCTGCGATCCTCCCAGGTGCTTCTGTGCGCTCTGGAGGTCTCGTTCCTCTCCCGGCCTCCTCCCTGGGAAGCCTGCTCGTCACTCACAGAGTCTTGCCGACGACAGGCCTGTGCAGCTGAAGGACCTACTGACCTTCTGGGCTCAGGCTTCTTGCTTCCAGACCCTCTGCTCAGTGCATTATCCAGCTTCTCAAGCCGTGCCCACCCACCGGTTCCACTTCCTCTCCTGCCACCACAAGGTCCTGGGAAGTCCACTTGTTCCCTGGGAGGTGCTCTGCCAAGAGAACCCTGCCTCGCTCAGGAAGGTTAATCAAAACCTCCGCACTTTGCCCTGCTGAACTGCCCCTTTGTGCCAGCCTGGGGGAGGTTATTGCCCTAAGTGGGAACTGAGTGCAGGCTCAGCTCCCAGCCCCAGGACGAGTCCAGTGCCCACAGTGTGGACAGCAGATAGCGCACACTGCTCCCCCTAGGAAGGGCTGCATTCAGTATGAGATGACCCGAGAGACCAGGGACAGCAGTGCGCGTGAAGGGCGTACGTTGTCCCTGGCATCTGCGGGTCCTGTAAACTAAACCCCGTGCACAGGCCATCTTTGGAAGAGATGCAGGGAGGAGCTGTATGTTGGATATTGAATGTCCTCCTAACGTCCGTGTGCTGGAGGCTTGGACCACAGGTGGCACCACTGGAAGGTGCAGTGGAGCCATGCAGATGTGGGGACAGGTAGAAGTCCTCTGATCACTGGGTGTGCCTCTGAAAGGACTGTGGGACCCTGGTCACTTTCTTTCTTTTCCTCCTGGCTGAGGACATGAACATCTACTCTGTCCTGGGATCCTGCCACAGAACACTGCCTCATCAGAGGCCCCCCAAAATGGGTCATTCGATGATGGACTGAAACCCCCAAACCTTGAGGCAAAATAAATCTTTTCTCTTCATAAATAACTTTAAAAGCTACCTCAGTTATTTTGTTATAGTGATGGAAATCTGACTAATTCAGAGGGATACCATCTGAGGGATATTTTTATCCTAGACAGACTTCACCTTCTACAGAGATGGCTAAATATTTGGAAGGGCCAGAAAGATTTAAACTGGATAGAAGCAAGAGTTATATTTTTCCTTGCTCTAGAGAGTAAGTATAGGCTCTGGCAAAAAGCCACATTAAACATTAGAAAAATAAGGATCACTATTTTCTCTGCACATTGTTTATTCTGTGTCTGAACAAGGCTGGATAAAAACAAACCCTCCCAGCTGGTTGAACTTTTAATTCATGACCAATGACCTCCGACGGGCCCCCCGGCCCCTGGAGATCATTCTACATTTCCCAAGTCTGTTAGCTCTTAGGCTCCCCTCGGGATTATATAGCTTCCGTCTCTTTCCTGCAAATCTCTTTCAACCTGAAGCATCAGAATAGAATTGTACCCCTTTCCTCTGATGTGCACCCGCCTTCTCATTGGCTCACACAGCTGTGTCCACCTCGGTATCATAGATGGGCCCTGGGTCCCCTGTGCACTGTCACCTCTCCACCTGCTCCTCATGTCTCGCCCTGCTGACCTGCTTAAGGACAGAGGTCCGTCCACTCTTCACCTTCTTTCACTTTTCTTGTATTGGACTATTCTCATGAGCATATAAAATTTTATTCCTCTGTCTTTAGTGTAAAAGAAGAAACACGCTTTCTCTTGACCCCACTTGGTCCTCTAGGTAGTTCATCTGGAACCATTTTGTAAACTTGGCCTTCAGAATCCTGGATCGCGCTGGCCCAATCCTTGCTCCCTGCCCTGTCTGAAGCCTATCCAATCAGAGGTCCCGCTGCCCTTCTGAAATTCCTTTCCTGGAGGCCACTGGAGAGCTCCACTCTGCCCCTCTATTGTTCTGATCTTACAAGTCTCTCAGCACTATCTAATGCAATTTGTCACAGGAGTCTCCTTGGAGTACTTGGCGTGATGTTCTGGCCACTGTCCGATGGCGTCTCCTGTCTTGTGGCAGCTCATCTGCAGGCTGTTGCTGAAGTCCCCTCCCACCCAGCTCTTGTCGTCAGCAGGCTTCAAGGCTCACCTCATGGTTCTCTCTCCCTGCCTGGCTGTGTCTCCTTGGCTAGCTCTCGTGGGTTCAGGTAAAGCCATGACCTGCGGGACTGATCACTTCAGCCCACACCAGGCTCCTGCGTTCCAGGCTTATCTGCCCTATAGCCTGCATGGCATCGCTGCAGCATGTGTAGTGTATTAAACATAATGTATTCAACAATTAGAGCCATGATTTTTGTCTGACTTGTTTTCCTCCCTCAGTAAGTAGCAATTCATTCTTCCAATTGCTTGGAACATAAACTTCAGAATTGCTCCTTACTTCTCCCTGTACCTTACACCCACACGGATTCAGACAGGACATTCTGTATCTTCAAAATGGGCCCAGAATCCAGCCACCTGGTTCCATCTCTACCACCTAGTTGAAGTTTCCAGAAACTGTCACTTAAATCATTTCCAAAGACTCTAAAGTGGCGCCTTTGCAGTCTCCTGCTCAGAGGATTCTCCCAACCTGGTAGATCTTGCTTATCCTATACCAAGAGCGCTCCCATAACCCTCACTTTTCTCAGCATTATCCCAAGCATTCTTACAGGGATCTACAAAATCCCACAATCCACTTCCCTCCAATTTCATCTCCTGCTCTTCCAAACTTCCCCAGTCAGCTCTAGTCCACCATGCGGGATTTGGGCATGCCAGGGCCCAGTCTCTCCTGAGAGCTTTGGCACTCTGAGTTTCCTCTGGACTATTCTTTCCTCAGCCATCATCTCTTTTGTCTGTCCCCTTCAAGGCCACCTTCTTCATGCTGCCAGTCCCGATGACCCTATTGCAACTGCAGCTTCTCTGTCTCTGTTCCTGAGGCTGCTCGAAATACATTTCTTTTCTCTAGCCTTTTCCATCCACCTTCCAGCATCCTACATAGATTATTTGTTGTATTTACTGCATTGTCTGTCATTTCCATGAAATGTAAGCTCCATCGGAGCCAGAATGTTTTTGGACTACTTATCTTCACTGTTGTGTTTCAAGCAGTTAGAATGGGATCTGAGATAAGAATGAATAATTAAATGAAAATCTGGATTCAGCATTTCATATGTGAAATATCGTGCGTGCTCCAGGTTGTTAATAAATACCCATCTCCTTCTCTCTGTCATTTCCCTATTGTCTCCAGGTAAGCACTTCATATTGACTACCTCGTTGATGAATTGTCCTGTACATGTATCATTTAGCGATAAAGTCCATCATTCCTGTTCCATCTAGTGTAGATCACATTTAGGGCAAGTGGAATCATCTATGCATAATCCTGGATGAAAGAATTAGAAGGAATTATCCCAGATTTGAAAAATCAGCATTCTGTTTCTTAGGTTTAAGTGGGATTGATTATGGAGAACAGAGAATCTATGCAGGAAGTCGATGTTTTTATTAATTTGAAATTGTTTATCAAACTCTGCCATGGAAACATTGAGATTATTAACTCCCTGGGGCACAGTAAAGATAGTGTCCTGTCCAGCTAAAGATAGATAGCTGACTTCTGGTTTCATCTTAATTCAGTCCCAACTCTTCCCACTCCCGCCTTTCCACTCCTACCTGAATAGGTAACTGTCCAATAAAATGTCCTAGGCCACTGAAAGATTCAAAAGGCAGCCGAACAGCTCTGTGCACCCCAGTGCTGATTCTAAGGTCCAGCCACGAATCTATTTGAGAATTAAAAAAAAAAAATCGGAGACATTAGCATTTTGGAATGTCACTGTACACATCCTTGACACAACTTGTTAACAATAGCGGGGATGTTTCCACTAGTCACACTGATCAGCAGCCTGCCAGTCCCCGGAGAGCAGCTTTCTTCCCTTCCTGGCACTAGCTTGCTTTTATACAATAGCATGGGCAACACAGCCTGTTTTGTCCAGGAAACTGATAGAAAATCTGGAAAAAAGAATAATGAGGCAAAAAGAGAAAAATGTTAGATGTCTTAAGTAGATACCGTCAGCTAAACTGCAGATTATAGAGCCTGCCTTATCTCCACCACTGTAATTATAACCTTGCTTATCTGAGGGAGGTCTCCCAGCCACGGCATTATTGTATTTCAAACTGAAAATTTTGTAGTTCTGTAATTTGCAGTTCAAAGGGAACACTTGACAAATTGGCCCCCAAATTAACTTGGCACCTGCTTTAGGTCATTGGCAACTACGCCTGCCTGACACGGCTTTCCTTCCACCTTGTATCGGAACCCCCCCTCCCAATGTGCATTTAAGCACATGGCATTTGTGTGGAAGAGAGAGTTTAGTTCACGACTTTTTGTGAGTTCTTCCTTCTTCTGAAAACAATAAAATGTAGGCTACAAGAAAGATTTTGCAGGTTTCTCAGATGTTAGATATTTTCTTCTTGCACTTGCAGAGACTAGCGAAAGGATTTTCCAGGAGGGTGGATATGATGTGTTAATAAAAGACTAGCCTACTGCCCCACTTCTCTGCCTGCCAAAGACCCTCTGGATAATCTTTGTTAAGCACTAGTTCATTATCTCTTCTTATCTCTTGTACAGTAGGGATTGACTTAAACATGCCGCTTGCACACATTTGGGGAAAGAACTACCCACACCACCAACCATGCACACACATGCACGGGCCCAGGAGATCCAGGGTGCATAGGATTGGCATTGCTGGTGCAAGGAAAATGGGAATGTGAAGAAGGTAATAGGCTGCTTTTCTCTTGAGGTTAAAAATAAAATAACAGACTGTCTCCTAAGTGCATAATACCAGGAATTCTGTCTTACTCAAATAGATAAAAGTGTTCTTTATGAACTGGTAAGCTTATATCCATGATAAATAGGCATTTATTTTCTCTAGATAGGGTTAAAATGAAAGTTGCCCTTGAATATACAATACACTTATCTGCAATGATTTGCCTTGCTGCTCAGTGCTTTGTGGATTAAAGCAGTGAATAAACACCTCAATGATTGATAGACAGGTCCCGGTTTTACTAATATCTGATCTTTGCAGATTCAGCTGGATAAGCGTGAAGGTGACAATAAGTTATAATTGTCAAAAGGGGAAAGAGAAAGCAGGGATTCCACAGGAAAGGAAGCCCCGAATTGGAAGCATAAGGAGCAAGAAGAAATTTTGGTTTATTACATTATGTTCCCAGCTTAGCTGTGTTGGTATTTGAGGATACCAGACTGGCGTGAGCACTGGGCAATCAGGAAGGTTTTCCACAATATTGACAGAATTGCCTGCAGAGACAGAGAAGGCTGGCTAGGAAAATGATAGAGTTTTAGAGATAAGAGTAATGTTAGCAACAAGTCTTTTACAAGTGATGTAATTAGACACAGAATGGTGACCCAGAATGGTTCGTAGGTACAAGAAAGATTTTGCATAAGACCCAGGTTTCCTAAATCCCAAACTTTGTAATTCACTTAGAAAAACATGCTGAATTAATGTCCTGGTAGTTTAAAATTTGACATTAAATTTAGTTGACCAAAAAAATACCAGATAGAGGATATGTAACCTAGAGATCTGATGTACATCACAAGGATTCTAGGTGATAATATTGTCCTGTACTTGGGATTTTTGCTAAATGAGCAGATTTTCGCTGCTCTTCTCAAACACACATGTAACCATATGAGATGATGTATATGCTAATTTTTTTTATTATCATTTAATTGGCTTCAACATTTTACTATCTATATGTATTCCATACTATCATGCTGGATACCTTAAGCATCCACAACAAAATTAAAATTAAAATTTTAAATTAAAAACAAGTAATAAACCAGTACTATACAAGCCAATATTAATATTCAAACACTTATATTATCATGTGTTTCTGTCTGTGTTTCCAAAACATTTTTGTACCCACTGATTTATTTTAATGATATTCTGTTTTCAACTAAGTGTATCAGTGTGTGATTCAGTCATTTTGACACTAATTTGAAGACCCCTCCTTTTCTCTATATTTGTCACATCTGAGCCTGAAGCCAACTCCAGACCACTATCAATCTGGTGCAACAGTCTTTCATGTGGCATTTGTTTAACTTTCAAACAGAACTTAGAAGAACTATAAAGCAGTAGGGAACTTGTTAGAATCAAAAATAAGTGTTATTCGTATTCGCAGCTTTTGAACTGATAAAACTTCTCAAAGTAGAAACGACCTCCAAAGAAACATTAAATCCTGGATACTCTCAGTGAATCACATCAAGACGTGACGGCAAATGTCCTGTAGATACCTCTGAAAGATTTAAGGTGGAGCCCCCAGCAAACAAAAGGGGTGGCAGGGATCACAGGTGTACAGCTGTTCCCTGACTCCACCTGCCGCTTAATGTACACACGGGCCTGTTTGCAGGAGATTTAATGGTATGTTTTTGTTTTTTAACCAACGAAGTAAGCTCTTATAAGATACATGGGAAATTCAGAGCACTGTATTGGCCAAAGCTCTGAAAGTGTGGGTTAAAGGAACAGGCACTTTACAAAACGAAGCTTTGGCCCCTCAACCTGCTACTGGCAGAAAACGCTCTGAGGGACATAACAAGAGTCCAGAGAATAAAACAAGGAACTGCAAAGAGCCACTTCCAGGGAGCATTGCCAGGTTAGTCAAGAAATATGTATTTTTGTTGTTTCCTTATTTTGGTACCAGAGATTGAACCCAAGGGCGCGTAACCACTGAGACACACCCCCAGCTCTTTTTTATTGTTTATTTTGACACAGGGTCTTGTTAAGTTGCTCTTGCCTTGCTAAGTTGCTGAGGCTGGCTGTGAATTTGCAGTACCTCTGCCTCAGCCTCTAAAGCCAGCCCCAAAGAAATTTCGTTAGGTGATATTTGCATAAAAATCTGAATGAAGGATGAGTGAAAAAGAGAGAGAAATAGGTTAAAGATAAGGAAGGTCCTTGCAGGCTCATGTAGAAATCTTGGCAATGCTTAGATGGGAAGTCACTCCAGTACTTTGAGCAGATAGGTAACATCATGTAACTTCTCCATTCATAAAAATGTGTGCACTTGGGCTTTGTTCTATCATGACCCTCCATGTTGTCAGATTTCTGTTGCTGTAACAAAATACCTAATTAAATAATCAAATAATTAGCTAATTAACTTATATGGAGGAGAGGTTTATTTGAGCTCATGGTTGCAAAGACTTCAATCGGTGGCCCTTGTCCCCATTGCTCTGGGACAGAATGTCATATAGAAAGGTCCTGGAGGAGGAGAGCTGTCCCTCCTGCTGGTGGGAAGGCAGGACAGAGAGAAAGAGTGGAAGGTGTGCCTTCCAGGGCATGTCCCAGGGACCTCACTTCCTCCCACTAGGCCCGCCTCCTAAAGGCTACACCACCTCCCAGGACACCACAGACTGGGACCAATCCCTGATCACACGAGCCACTGGGGGCTATGTAAGATCCAAACCATGATGCCCTTATTCTTGGGATGAAAGTCCTATGTTATGAGGAAGCCCGGGCTGCATGGAGATGCCCAGTGGAGATGTTCAGCCCACAGACCAGAGCACAGTGCATCACGGCTACTTGGGTTGTAAGCTGGCAGAAGCCTTCAGCCATTGCCAAGGCTCCAGCCACCGGTCATCTAAGAAACTCTGAGCTAAGGCTCCTGGCTGAAACCAGCTATTCCCAAACCACGAAACATATGCTTTTAGATATCAAAAAGATTCACTACCTGCCCAATTTCCCCTTATTTCATAAATGGTGATATGTACCCTGCACTCATACCATTTGGTAGGGGTAACTGTTAAGTTTTAAATGATTCCAAATAAGGCACTGTATATACACGGACAAATATATTTTCATTGTCTGCACCTCTCTCTTGAGATCTTGCACTTGAAGGCCTCTCTGTGAATGTGTGGATGAGTATATTGATTCATTTTGACTTCACAGTTGGGTGGTTGGTGTTAGAATCAAGATAACTACAAATCTGTCCTGTCATGAGCCTGCTTAGGTGTCATAAACCACTAGCTGCCCACGATAGGCAGCCTCCTGTTTGGAGCAGATTTGCAGTTTCTTTATATACTAACCACATGCAGCATGCAGATCCTTAGTCTCCTTTTTCGTTTTATATATTTTAATAGAACTTTCAAAAGTCTTGTTGCTTCTCATCTTCAGGACTGGTAGTCCCTGCAGAGCTATGGACTTGAAGGACTATGGAGAAATGGGCTTGTAGCATTTTTCCCCAGTGAGCAGAACTGAGCTCTGAAACACCAATGGAACAGAGAAACCCAGCCGCCAAGAAGGAATAGCGGGGTCCCTGGGTCAAACCTCATTGTCCAGGAAAGAACACTGTCATCGGAGGCACATGTGAGAGATTGAAGGGAGACATCCTCTGATGATTGGAAAAGAACCAGTAAGCTGTAGAGTCAGGAAGTGTCGACACTCCCAGGGGAGAAAAAATATGATTAGTTTTTTTTAGCATATGCAATCGAAAGTTTCAAGTTGGATTTTCTGGCAAAAGCCAAAAAAAAGAAAAGAAAAGAAAAGAAAGGATGAAAACATACTTTCATAAAATGCAGAGAAACACTTAAATGAGAACCTCAAAATGGAAAAAACTCAAAACCTTTTCAAGGACCACCTCCGTATCTGCGGATATGCACACACACATGCATAGATTATTATGCTGTCGATATGCTGTAGCACCATTAAATGGACAACTGTCTACTTTAGTGGGTAATTGCATGTTATTGAAAACAGATTCAGTTATTCATGCCATCTTAATATTACAATAAAATGCACGATTTTTTCCCTCACATGACCGGGGAACATTGATGACCGAAGCCGCCTTGTTCACGACACTCAATGACGGTCTGAAAAAAATACTTGGCGTTGTCCAGAGCAAAGAGTTAGTAAGACATTCTGAACCACAATTCTGAAACCATCGCGGCTGAAACGAATGAGAGACGTCAGCGACAGTACGTTTACCAGGAATTCCCTGCTTCTTCTCTGTTGGACCAGCCGATGAGAACTCTTCCATATGAGGAAATGCACTTCACTCATGCTTGACCAGGTCAGTGAGGGACTGGCCTGCCTCTGACCGGAGGGTCTCTGTATGGCAGAGTGGCCAGGGCTGCTGGACCTCCCTTCCCACAGCCAGTGTTGGTCAATCCAATTATGCTGCTTTTTTTAAATGAAGTTAATTATTTTTCCTACCTTGCCTCTTCTTAAATAATAGGACGCCAAAGACAACCGCCTTTCCTTGTTCAGCGGGAGAACTGCAAAGTGGAATTTTTACTGACATTTCAACATCTCCTTGTCTTCGGCACTGCCACCTGGAGCACTGTGGGAATCCTGCATCTGTCAGTTCAAATATTTCAATGTTTGTTCAATTAATTTTAGTTTAACAAATGAGATGTTTTTGTTGGATATTTTCAATTTACTCTGGTAGGTTGTGTTGTATTATTTTTCGAGGGGGGTTTGTAGCTTTCGCTGTGATATTTTTCATGTGAGGTTTTAATTCCAAGAGATCAAATTTTCATATGTGTGTTCACAAAAGTCACAGCAATATATAAATTCTATTCCCTGGAGCATTGCATTTTTCATAAAAATAGATAATGTATGCCTATAGTTTGTCATAATTATATGCTGCACTCACTTTATGATTCTAAGAGAAAAATTGGCTCTATTTCATGGATATTAAATAGGATTGTGAATTCATTACACTTCTTAGTTACATTCTAAGGCAAAGCATTGATCTGGTCAGCAATGGATCATGGGAATAAAAACAAAGTTCCACATTTTGCAACCAGTTACAGGTCGTCTCATTAATTGAGGTCTCTTATAGAGATGATTTTTAAAAACACAGTTTTGGGACGAATTTGCAATGCTCTTCACCACAAATGGAAAACAATTAAGTTGAATAAACAAAAATAAACAAAAATTAACAAAAAAATTAACAAGTTTATTTTCTTAGAAATCATGGGGATGCAAGTTGGAAAATGAGAAACAGAACTCAGTAATTAAGGGAAAATGGGGTTTGGAAATTAAAAATTAAAAGAAATTAAAAGAACTATTCATCTTTTCTATATATTATATCATTGAAATATCACACCATCATCCAGTACATCTTCAAACTCTGGTAGTTATTATTTTTCTTTTTAGGACCAAGTTTGGCATGAACAGACCCTTGCTTAATCTTGATGTTGTTACAGAAAGTTCTTGGAAAACAAATTCCATTATATTTCAGATTATCAAATAGTTAGATAATCCTTATTAATACAATAAGAATATGTTATTTATTGAAATAAAAATTTGAAATCTCAAAGTTTTTCTAATGCACACTTAGCACATTTCTTACGTTTCTGCCATATTCAAAGATAAATGATCATGAAACAAACCAAAAACAAGTCCCAGATTTTAAGCCGTTCAGTTCTACCATCTAGACAAGCACTTTGATTCCAGGTCACTCTGAAGATTCCAAATTCAGCTTTCCAGTGTTTCCTGAGTAAGTGATTTTAGTTAAACTCATTTTGTTTTAACAGTCTCGACTCTTTCATGTCCTTGGAAACCTAATGCTTTGGGTGCAAGACGATGATTCTGAATATCCGATCTTCTGGAAGGAAAGGAGTCTTTCCTGTGAACATTGACTAGAATAGGGCTTCATTACAAGGTGGTTTTACCAAGGCAAAAGCTGCTGTGAGAGGCATATTTTACATGTTTTATAAAAATGAATAAATTCTGGATGGAGAGTAAAGATTCATTGCATTTTAATCACTTCTTGGAATTATGAAATTTCCACATGTTGCATTCAGCAACTGGGCCAGAGTATTGAGCACTGGTGCATCTCCATATGATGAGCTCTGTTGTACACAACCCATTTAAAATGGGAACCGAGCTAAGTACTTTAGACAGCATGAGAACCAAACACCAGATCGCCTGGTGCCCTGCATCCGAGCTGCTGCCCTGTGTGAGACCAAAATTACCAACTTTGCTCTGATCTTGGGGCTACTATTAGCGTTTTTGTGGTGTGAATCTTCATCTGACATTCCCAAGCTTAAGATCTGTTTTCCTAGGGCGAATTTAACATGGAGGGAAACCCAGGGAGATCAAAGGTTCTTACTGATTTGCTTTTTGTAGCAAGCTTTTTGGATTTCTCAAAGGGCAGAATACATGTATTCTCAAGAAGCTATTATTTTGAGCTTCTTTGAGCCTCAGTTTCCACACTATCTAGGAATAGTTATTTGGAGTAGTAGGACTCATTGATTCTTCAAAAAAATAAAAATTGTTATTTTAAATAATTTTAGATTTACAAAAAAATTATAAAGACGATACAGAGAATTGTTCCGCCTCCATGCTCAGTGTCTTGGAGTGGAGGTGGCATGTAGTGGCTTCCTTTTGAAGAGCACAGGGAGGAGGAGTCTCTTCACAGTGGTGACACCTACAAACCCCACCTGATCTAGGTGGCCAGGAACCGCAGCAACAGCAGGAAGTCTTGCAGGTGTTGTTGTCAAGGATACCTGTGATTGACACAAAGTGATAAGCCTGGTATTCATATCAGAGATCTTCCTCTCAAATACCCATACCACTGGCCCGCTCATGAGAAAAACAGCAAGAGGCTGCTCTACAGAAGGACTGACCAGCGTGCCTCAAATCAGAGGCCATCAGTAAACAAGGAATCTGAAAAGCCTCCATTTCCAGGAGAAGCCAAGGAGGCAAGAAAATAACTGAGTGTGATATCCTGGTTCACCCTGGAAAGAACTAGGGCCAGAGGAGCACTGTGGGGCGCCGAGGGGTCCGGATGTCTGTGAGTTCACTCTCCTGTCTCTCTTTACATACTGTCTCCTTGGAAGAATGTTCGTCACTCTGTGACGGCATCACCTTGGGATGAGGAGCGTGGTTTTGTATAAGTGTCCCCAAGGGTCCTGTGTGGGAGCTTGGTCCCCTGCAATGGGGGCTGTTGGGAGGTGGTGGAAGTTTTAAGAGGTGGCCTAATGGGAGGACGTGAGGTCACTGGCGATGTGGCTGGGAAGAGGGATTGGAACTGGGACACTTCCTGTCTCAGCCTTAGCAACCCAGCTCCCATGAAGTGAGCAGCTTTCCTCCACCACTAGCTCCCACCCTGATGCACCACCGCCACAGGCCCTAAGCAATGGGGCCAAGCGACCATGGACACAAAGCTCTGAAACCATGAGCCAAAATAAACCTTCCCTCCATGTTAGTTGATTATCTCAGGTATTTTGTCACAGTAACAGAAAGCTGACTACCACAGGAGACACATCCCACTTCTTAGAAGATGGAATATCTTCAAAGAAGATAATATAAATTAATTGGGCTTATCTGAGGGGGAATATATCTATTCTCTCTTAGTATATTTATTCAGTCATTTAATCAAACATAACTTTTTACACAAATTATTCCAAGCTTAAGTCATCAGGAGCTCTTTGCATTAGCTCCTCTATTCTTGAGACTTACACCCAACAATATGTACTCTTCTGTGGATTTGTTTCTGTGTTTTGATCAGTTTTTTTTTTAACCGTTTCCTTACTTTCTCATCCTACAAAATGTTCCAAGTCCATCTTGTATTTTGCATACCTTTGTCAACGCAAATAACAATCATAGAGACGTTCTGAAAAAAATAATGATATATGTTTGTGAATTGTGTTGAATTGCAGTGGGAACACACTTGTCATGGTAAACTATGAGCGCAGAAGAGTTTAAGGCCAAGGGAACATTTTTAAAAGCAAATATGAGATGGATTACGGGATTTATTTTAAAAACATAGCCCTTGGCTACAAAGGCTAATAGCAGCATTGGCACCAGCCCCAGCGTGAGGACAGAGCTGCAGGGCACTTTGCCTTGAAGAAACGTTTCTGTGTTAAGTTGCTGTGGTCTTTGTGTGGGGTGGCGGCTCTGAGAGTCTTTTGCGGTGGCCTCCGTCAGGGAACCTGTGTGAGAATCCCTGCTTCACAGCCTTTGACCTCATGTATGTGCGTAGCTGCTGCTCTCCAGGTTGACAGAGCAGCTCTTCTTAGGTTCTGGTGACTTTCACATTCTCAGGATAAGTCATTTCTCCTAGAAGCTCTTGTTCCCATTTATGATTTCAGTTCATTTCTTCTTTATGTGTTTGACATGGGTACCTATACTGGAATCCAAGGTCTGAGGATTAGATGTGCTTATTGCTGCTGGGATGTAGTTTTCTATATTATGTAAATAATATTATGTTGGTTTTTAAATACATATTATGCCATATATACAATATGCATATATAATATTATTTACATAATATAATATAACATGATATTATATAACATGTTAAAATTATATAATATACATATCTTATAATATATATCGTGTGGTATGCTACATAATATACACTTAAGAAACAAAAATAATACTTCTCAAATTTTCCATTGTATTCACTTTGAGTTTTCTATAACAATTTTAACAGTGCTAATTTTTTTTTCAAACACTTTTTAGAAATTTTAATTTAAAAGTTTAAAAATAATACAAAAAACTTGTGAAGCATCACCAAAACCATTACCATTATTATATAGTGAGATGTCCCTTCTACCAAAAATATCATGTTCTTAGGAAGCCTAACGAGTGACTAAAATGAAATCAAATCAGGAATAAAGGCAGTCCACTAAAATTTCTATTTAAAGTAATGTTTCATTACTCTGAAAATTCTTCTTCTCCTCCTCCCCACCCCCTTCTTTTTTTTTTCTGTAAGGAGGATTGAACCCAGGGGTGCTTTACCATTGAGCTACATCCCCAGCCCTTTTTATTTTTCGAGATAGGTCCTGCTTAATTGTTTAGGGCCTCACTAAGGTGCTGAGCTGGCTTTGGATTTGCAATACCCCTGCCTCAGCCTCCTGAGCTACTGGGATACAGGCGAGTATCACCATTCCCAGATGAAAAATTCATTTTAAAAAAACAACTCCTAAAAAGATTTGTAAAGATAATACATTATTGAATTAATTTGACTCTCCCTCAGTTGATCACTTCAAAGGGGTACAAAATATGCATACTGGGGGAGTTGTCTGGAATCATGAAAGAGATGGGAATTAGGTCATCCTTTCTGGGTAGAACTCCCACATTTTCTTTTGCTTGCTCCACCATCAAGGCCTGACTGGGCCAGGCATGCTGTGTAAACATCAGGTGTCCAAAGTGACATGGACGGGAAATGTAACGAGAGTTTCCAGTCACGGCAGGGGAAGGTCCTGTTCTGGTGAAGGTGACAGGGTCCTGACACTGTGGAGACATACACAGTGCCCATCAGCGTATCGTAAGTGTCACCAAGATAGCTTCAGAGCTGGCCGTGGTGATCTGTGGTCAAGTGCACCAAGCAGGGAGACCCTCGAATTCCATTCAGGGGGGATCTGATAACGCACGGAAACCTGGACAGGAGAGCAGAACAAAACACAGCGCCAGTCACACCTGAGGTCAAGGACGTGTGTTCAAGGCCCAGGGGACAAAGAAAGCCTGGAGAAAGGGTCTTGGAGGTTTCTCCACAGTAGATTAAGTGGCCAACAGAATGTGCTTCCAAAGGCCAGGATCTCCACTCCTTTTGGGGTGGCCTCCGGAGGGTGGCTCTGTTGTTGTGGGGCTGGGGATGAGAATGTGGGCGCCCAGCTTCTACGGACCATGCAGCAGACCCCAGAGGCCTCCTGGAACCCTCGGGATCGGCTGAGTTCAACGCTGCACTCCCTCTGCTCACCCTCTACTGTGGTCAGTAGAAGAGGCCCCGTGTGGCAGGACTGTGACCCTGTGAGCTTCTGGGAGCCCAGGGACACTTTCTTGCCCACTCTGAGCCTCGTACATGGACTCCACACCTGCTCTGGCGGGGGCTCCTCCCCAAGCATGGGGCGAGATGGATTATGCTAGAGGCTTTTTTTTTTTCTGAAATCGATTGCTTCATACATTTTTCTCAGGGAGTAATTCATTCTATATCACTTGTGAAATGGACAGGTAGCACGGGAGGGCCAGCTTCTCTGGGCAAGGGTGAGAGTGGATGAAACATTCCTTCCTCCTGTGCCTTTAGAAAAGACAAAGGAAAGCTCCCCTTATCACAGAATTCCCCCGGAAAAATTCAGCTGATGGTCGTCGAGTGACTGAATTCTTGGGCTAATGGTCGAGAGCACCCACAATATCTTGCATTTGTCTTTAGCAGAAGGTCTAAACTTTTAGCAATCATAGAGTAGAGTCATTTTTCCAAGGTGAACCAATGGCTGCCTTCTGGATCCCATTTCAATTTGTCCTTGTTGTCGCCTGAGTGTGATGAAAGATAATTATTCCAATAAGGCCAATTATTCAATAAGCTATTTATAAAGATCCTTGAGAAAAGTGACTGACTGGGCTCGGACTCAACATGGAAATAGGTCCAAGTTTGTCTCAGTTGGAATCTGTAGGAAAATGCAATCTTATTATTTTTTTTTAAAACCACGAAGGAACAAATTTGAAAGAGTGAGAACTTAATCAGAAGCAAGAGAAAAAAAAATAAAAAGGAAGACAGGCTTTTACTGATTTCCAATTATGTTTGAAATTCTTTGCACAGATTTAACTTCACTTTCAGAGCCTTATTTTTGAGTAACTGTGACAGTGTGTGAGAAAAAAATGAGAAGGCAGATGGAGACCCAGGAAGGCTTGTGCCTCTCTTTGTGCACCCTGCCCGGTGCCTTTCATAGATTCTGCAGGCACCTGGGATGTCAGCCGAGAAAAGTTTCTTTTATTTGTTTCCTTCTTAGCTTTCTCCCAATTTTGGAATAATATATATTGCATGGGCTCATTGGTCATGGTGCTTTGTCATTTATAAACCGCTTCCACTACCTCGGGCAGAATCTGCAAGCTGAAAAGCAGCACAAGTTCATCTGTGGGAAGGTGCTGGAATACTTAAAAAATAATAATAATAATAGAATGTTCCTGAGGCTGGGGTATAGCTCAGGGCTAGAGCACATGCATAGCATCAGGAGCCTCTGGGTTCAGACCCAACACCAAGTAAATAATAAATAAATGAATAATAAAACCTTTCTTAGTAACTAACCTGAAAAAAGGCTGTCTGTGAGTGGCATTTGACCAGTTCAATTTGCAAGCCAATAAATATATCAGAGCTAAGGAAGAAGAAAACCAAAGTGCATTAGCTTGCAAAGCACTTTAGGGTCATAAAATCCAACTTACCCAAGTCGCTGAGACAGGGAGAAATCACGTGAATTAAAAACAAGCAAATAAAAATTGCTCCTAATCATTAGGAAATACAATGGAGAAATATTTCTGTGAGTATTACAAACCCAAACTATAAAACACCAACAAATTGATTTAACCAAAACTCTATATGACATACATGAAGAAGCTATTGAACTTAATGACATATTAAAAGTCTTAAAAGAAAGCTAGATCTTAGACTTAGATGGGACTAGTAAATACTCAAATAGAGGTAAATTTGTTTCCTCTTTAAAAATAGTTTTGATTCACTTCTAAGTAAAATCCTAACACAATTCCTCTTAGAAAATTTCAAAGTGATCTTAAAGTTTTGGGAAATTATAAACTGGCAACTTTAATTGAGATAATTTTAGGTTTTCTTAAAGAAAAATAATGGGGTGTTTACAGATCTTGGAACATGTAATAATGCTCGACAACTAAGTTTGGAAAAATATGCAACTTAATACTAGTAAAGAGTTATGTTGAATATGGATGCTTACTTCAGAAATAATGTGATATATGATAAAATAATGATTTATAATCAATAGGGAAATGGAGATCATTAAATTAAATGACTGGTCATTTAGTTTACTATCAAAGGAGATAGAAACAAAGTTAGAAGTCTATTTCCTAATATACATCAATTGTTTCTGTGGCAAAACTGACTCCAAAATAAAGAATAAAATAAAACAACAACAAAGAAATCATCAAATAAATGTAAGTAGAAAAGACCTCCCTACATATCAATGCCTCAACACCTAATTCAGAAATCATCCTGGGAAAAGATTGATGTGTTTAAAAATTACGAAATTTTAAGGAAGTTTGAAAATTTACTAAATTAAATCACAGATACGAACTTGGTTAGATGTTGATGTATGAATGCATCAGTAGAAAATCACTAAAGAATGTGGAATGCAAGCTTCACCAAGGTGGAGATGTTTATGCTTCATTCTCTGCAAAAGGTGCTCCATAACTTTCATTTGAATCCACAGATGAAGAAAAATAAATGGCCAATAAATGCATGAAAAAGTGTTCACCTTCACTAATTTTCAAACAAATTAAAATTCAATAAAATATCCACTTTAAGATTATTAACATGGCACATATACAAACATAAAATCAATGGTTTCATAATTGCAAGAATGGAAGTAGTAAACAAACTTTGGAAACACAAACACGGTCCTAAAATACACATATATGCCAATTGATAAATAATTCCCCAACTAGAAATGTATTTAGATAAACTTTCCCCACACGGTCTTCTTGGCGTACTGGTTTGGTAATCCCTTTTGCCCTTGATTGATGCCTTGTTTTACTGCATGAACAATCATCTACTGTCTGCAAATATATTCATTAGAATGATTTCATGAATCTACACTTTGCCTTTTGCAGTGATACTGTGCAATTAGAGGATATATTTATTGATGAGAGCTTTAGTTTCTTAAAGTAATTAATGAGCTAATTTTTTCTCACATTTCAATATGAATATGGTTTAATGCAATGAGGAAAGATGCCATTTCAATTGTAATATATCAAGAAAAGAAGAACTGGGTGATATAAATGTCAGTCATCTCAGTGACCTTTAATGTTGCATACAAATGATGATTTGTAATAGTTCTAAAACAGAAAAGTGATGAAAGAAGATTAAATCTTCAAAGGCAAACTTAATATAGACAAGAACATGCACACAAAAATGGTATTGCTCAGAAAAATTACCCTGTTTGCAATATAGTGGCATAGCTAGAGTTCTACATCAGTATCCATGCTTATAACCGACATGAACAGAAATTGTGTTCTAAAATTCAGTGAGAAAAGTTTTCCTAGTAATAATTCTAGGATCTGAAATATGAAAAATAAAGTCTAAGAATTATGTTTAAGAGCCTAATCTTGGGGAAAAAAGGAAAACTGCAATTAGTATTTTCAACTAGATTTAAGCAATTATCACAAATTAATTATTTGCTTCTCTTATTTAAAATTGCCAAATTTTGAGGAAGAAGATTGTGTATTTGATATTGTTCAAAGCTTTTATATAATATACATTGTGTAAAAAAAAATTGTTCACTTTATGAGAGAAACAAGACCAAATGTATAGGTTGTAGCTTTGCATATATAAATATGCAGAAAAAGCTAAGAAAGTATTTTCGGTCAACCTTGTTGGAATATAATGAGATACAAGTGAATTCACCACTTTTAAATGTTCAGCCGGTTTGAAAATGTGCACATCCAGTTCCACCTCTCTACCTCTCCACTTCTATTTTTTTATTTTTTTTAGAGAGAGAGAGAGAGAGAGAGAGAGAGAGAGAATTTTTTAATATTTATTTTTTAGTTCTCGTTGAACACAACATCTTTGTTTGTATGTGGTGCTGAGGATCGAACCCGGGCCCCACGCATGCCAGGCGAGCGCGCTACCACTTGAGCCACATCCCCAGCCCAATCCACTTCTATTTTTCTATGTAATGATGTGTATAGTTTTCTTCTGCGCATAGTTCCGTGAGTCTAAGGCCATGCATGAACTCAGGCAGTCATCACTGAATCTTGGGAGTGAAAAGCTCCATCATATGAAGAACTCCTTCCTGGTGGAGCACCCATCTCCGTTTTTGATCCAGTGTCACGGTTGACCCTAGCCATCAATCCACACTTTGTCTCTGTCACTGTAATAGTCACGGGCACAGTTCCCAGTCTTAAAGGGTGGAATTTATAAATTTTCTTTCTCCGTTTATGAAACTATTTCTTCTAAAAGAGAAGAATGTCAGCTCTTAAACTTTATTATAATTGCCCAACAAAACAGCACAGTATCCAGTAGACTAGTAATTCTGGTATTGAACGTAAGAAGCAGCTACTTCTGGAAAACAGTCCTATAGTTGAAAACATATGAGGCACATTCTGGAGAGCGGCATTTTGGAAACCACGTTGCCAGATGAAAAGATAAATAATCAGATGTTGAACTTTAGTCAGCATTTTATTCAAGGGCTCCAGAGAACCTCACCCGTAGAAATGATTGATCTTTACAAAAGGCAAGATGAAGACAGATGCCAATGCTTCCCCAAGCTCCCTGGGCTCATTGGGACTGAATCTCACAGCAGCTTTGGAACTAAGCTGCTCAAATTTATTTCTAGCAGAATTCAGTTTCTCTAAATTAACTAGCCTTCCAAAGTCGCTTGTTCTTCGCCTGTTTGTTCTGGGGCAGATGAAAAATGAATGGGATGAGTCCCACATCTAGATGATCTCTTGAACCTGAAGGAGTGTGCGGCCCTGGTGGGTTTTGCTCACCGAGATGTTTCTGGCTCAGGGGTTTCCAATGGACCTGGAGCTTCCGTGGGCGTGTGTTTTACATTTCAGTTCCTTCTGGTCACTCAAAGATGTTAGTCCCCCAGGTCTTTTAAATCTGATTGCTCCTTCTATTTGTGGGAACCGCCTTGAGTTCTGCATTGAACAATTTCCAGGAGGGATTGCTAAGTGAGCAAATGAAATCTCACTGCAGACCCAGGTTCTAAACTCAAGTTCAGCTCCTATTAAAAATGGCAGAAGGTAGGGCACTTTTCCCTCTTTTCCTAGCTCATTTATTTTCCCTCTGCTCATCATGCTCTCGAGAACTCCAGCAAGCAGAATGCCACGGGAAGATAGATCACTGGTGCATCCTTCCCGACCTTCTGGAATTTGTAGAGATTTTTAGCAAGTGGTGGGCAATGGCCAGCAAAGCTACCTTTCTCATAGTGCACTGTCCGTAATACCATTCCTTCTCTGCTGCCCAATCTGTTGCCTTCACAGAAGCTGTAAAGGTACCTCGCTCGGTCACTGACATCTGGCTGGGAAATCTTGCAGGGGGAGAGAATCCTGGATTTACCTTTGCACCAGTCAGATAGATGGATATAAGCACATAGTCGAGATGCCAAATATGTTTTTTTTTTAACTTGGCTCTTAATGCCCAATTATTATTCCATGAATATGTCCCCATTTGTCAGCTACTAATGCGATACATGGTATTTCACGGAGGGCAAACCTTGAAGGTATATGGCAAATAAAAGCCTAAATATTCAATCTCCCTAAATATTCAATAGTTCCTAATAGACATATGCTTCAAAATTAGCGTTATTGTTATCATCACTCTTAATGCTACTATTAGAGTTTGCTGCTATTGTCTCACAGACATTGCCTCCGGAAGTTAATTTCACTTTCCATCACAGTCTGGCCCCCTGGAAATTATTAACTTGACAGAGATGGGAAGAGAAAAAAAATATTCAGGAAACATCTGGCAAATTGTGAAGCAATGCTGAGTAGCTTCTTCCCCAAAGAATTTATTTTTTAAAATCTCTCTCTCCCTCCCTCATGTATAAATGTGTCTTGGTTTACTTAGAACACATAAATTAGGGTTTCTTCTTCCATTGGCCTCTGTTTCTATTACCTTCATTCCGGCAGCAGCAGCCTCAGGTGCGTAGGACTGTTAAGAGTATATGTCTCTGGAGTTTCATGGTAAGAGAGTGATCACATCCGGGCATTTCTACTCATTCCTAAAATATTGTAGTTTTATTCTTCTAATCCTGCTTATTTTAAAAACTTATGTAATTAATGATATTCACTAACACCATTTGTGTTTCATAGAAATTTTCCTGAAATTTTCTGACATAAGCCATCTACGTGGGAGCTCCCTGGAAGGATCTTATCCACCTACCTGAACAGATCTATGCATTAATTAAAGTATGTTATGTGGGGACAGGAGGGGTCATAGAAGTGTGTCGGTGTCAATGTGGCTTCTGCTCCCCGGCTTCACCAGAAGAGCTGTCCAACTTCATCACAGATATTCACGGACGCCCTTGGAATATGTAGTCTCAGTCCTGATCTTGCCCCATTCTCCCTCCTCCATGAAACTCTGCGCAGGTGACCCTGTGGTCTTTTCCAGGTGACTTGGGCGTCTCTTCCTGTATATCTGTCCCTTTGGTGGTCTCTGGCTTCACCTCTGTCTTCTGGCCTTATCTGCCCTGAGCTTTCCCAGCCAACCCTGCCTCTGCCAGCCACCATCTCGGGGCCAGTTCTTCTCTCTGTACCTTTGCAGGCTCTCTTGCTCCTGGGCTCCACACCCACGGACGAGGGAAAGCCCAGCCCCGGAGGGTAAGAAAAACTTGGCCAGGGAGAAACATGGAGCCGAGTCTTCTAGGCAGCCATTGTCAGGTTGAGGGATAGAGGTGGCCTGGAAGGGGCCGTAAGCCCAATAATGACCACACTGTTTGGACCAAGGAAAGACTTAAGCTCGGTTGTTGCTTTCAGTACTTTTAGAGTTACATTGTGAGAATTACAACTTCTTCAGATGTGGATTTCCTCATCAAAAAGGGGGATTGATAGCCATAAATAGCTGTTCCAAAAATCAAATGAAGTAATATACATAAGGCACTTAATACAAAGCCTGGCCTAGAGAAAGTGTTGAATATAAGCAGAACCATTATAATAGAAAAAAATCTCATTGTAAATTTTCTACAAATTTGCTGATATGGAAATCCATTATAGGTGGAGAGAGATGCCAAGATGGCGTCAGGGGATAGAGAGCTCCTGTTACCCAGGAGCCCTGGTGACCCTGTCTAGGGACATTCAGTGTGGCCCTGGGAGGCAGTGTTGAAGCTTAGTGGATGTTCTTGTTTTCCTTGAACCAAGAGTGACAGTGTGACAGTGACAGACAGAGGAGCACACGTGACCCATTCCAAGTCAACTGGTCTGTTTGTTGATAGTGTGAGAGATGAGGAGAAGGACGGAACTGAGGACCTCAGAAGGAGGGCATGAGAGAAGAAGCACATGTAAGTCATAGCACATGTAAATGCCTTTGCATTCTCTCCTCTGATGTTATCTAAGAGGGACGGTAAGGACCGGAATTCTTTGAATGGCTGATGGCTATTGGACTGTCCCTACCTGCAACACCAGGCAGGGTAGTGGCCCAGGGCCCTGCGGGCCATTATTCCCCTCATCACTACTGGACCCCACGCCTCTCCAGCGTTGCCATGACAGTTCCCAGGGGCTCCAACCTAATGAGTCCAGGACTGGACTCATGACCTTCAACCTCGGCCACCCCAGTCAGAGACAAGGCCAAGTCCCCCTCTGTCAAGACATACATCTGGCGAGCATCAGGGGCCCTTCTTCTCCCCCAAACTCTGCATGAAGTCGTTCTTCCTGACCTGCTGGTCTATCTCTAAACACCTCTTGAATATGTCCTCTTTCCTGTAATCCTACTCTCTACTACCTACATGCTTTGAATTTTATTATAAAATCACCTAAGTACATTGAAGACAGAAGATACAAAAATAATAGCACGTGTGAATACACATGGACACTTTGATGAGAGTTGGCTACACTACATATGATATTGACAATCTCCTTTTTGTGGTTCATGATCTGTAGCCAGCAGTGCCCTGCATTTCTTCTTAGGTCATGAAGTCCGACTCAACATGCCCATAATGTCCCAGATATGTGTCCTATGTGTGATCGGTGCACAGCAGCATGTCCCCCATAGCCATGAATCCAACTGGATGTTAGTTTATCTCAGTGGTGTCTTTTATCCCTTCTCCACCAGTGGGTGGGTGTGCTGCTGGTTTCCCTTCAAGACACGAGTTTTGAAGGACCAGGGTGTGAGGCACTGCAGTCTGGCCCCCTGCTGGTCTGGGAGGCTTTTTCAATGTGACTTCACCCTACTTTCTTCACCACTCTGAGCTTCCTCTAAGCTGTGAATTATGTTTTTTTCTTTGGAATCCAAGGTAGGTGATGTCATAGACTTTAGGTGACACGTGATCTGGGTGACCCTGTGTTAACTGGGTTCAATTTAGCCCTGGAGGAGCATGATGACAACCTTACACCTCTGTTTTACACTAACGCTTTTCTGTTTTCAGAGGTAGAAAATAAGCTAGCCTCCTGTTACTTGGGCACTATGGTAATTTCAAGTTCAAACAGTTACAAACCTTTTGGAGTTAGCAGCACATACTAACCACGGCTATGCCAGACGTGGCCAGCAGCTGCAGAGTGCTGACTTTTTAATTCCATCATCTCTTCTGTGTTACAGCTGGGATTCTTCTGCAGAGCAGAGCTTTTCCTTATCAACAAGCACCATTATTTTAAATGCAGGTCCCACTGGGAATGCGATGTAAATGCTGACCTCCTAACCCTTTAGTTACGAAGCCCAGGGTAAATAGTGTGTTCAGTAGTTTCTCCACTATATGTTGTATAAGATTTTCTGATTTTCTCTTATGTAGAAAATCAGGATCTCTGTAGAAATTTTTGTGTAGAAATAATTCATGCAGAAAATTCATGTGGAAATTCTTGTGTATTTTTCATTCATGATTTTGTCTTTTATTATATTTCAAACACCTCAATTTGTGTTTTTTGTCCATTAAATTCCTTTGCATTCTTTATATGACCCATCATTTTATTTCTTCCTCCTGCTCTCTCCCCCTTCTTTCTATTCTCTCCTTCCCTCCTTCCTCCCTCTCTTCCTTCCTCCCTCCCTCCTTCCCTTCCTGCCGCAGTCCGGCTGCAGCAAAATAACAGGGGGGTGACGAGCAACTTGTGTAGATTGATACAGCAGGAGTGGGAGCCGTTTATTGTAGGACAGAAGGGGTATTTATACATTCCACACAGCTTATCTAATTAGCATAAACTAGATACAGCAGTCAACCAATAAGGAATCTCCACACTTAATGGCTCACTGGCGTTACTTCACAAACCACTCCCTCTGGCAAAATGCCAGGCGCCATCCTGACTTGTTTACAGACTCTAACACCTTCCTCCCTCCCTCCCTCCCTCCCTCCCTTCCAGTGGGTTTTTGTGGCACTGCATTTTCTAGGGACGGCCCTGTCGACATATCCCTTTTCCAGATGGTCTTCTTTCAATGTAGCATTGGTGCTCCTTCAAGAGGGGTGCATTCTATACCCCTTCCCCCTTGAATTTGGGCAGGCTTCTGACCACAGCAGCAATGGAATGACATTACTTGCTAAACAAGTCATAAAGGAGGCTCAGCTCTTGTCTGGTCCCCCAGGGTGTCCACCTCTGAGGCGCAGCCTCCCTCCTGTGAGGAAGACTGACCGCCCAGGCTGAGAGGTCCCGTGCAGCCTCTGGCCCCAGGGCAGCTGAAGTTAGCAGACGACGGGCGAGAGATGGAGGTACCTGCTCTTCCAGCCTCCAGCTTCCAGAATCCCTGGCTGACCCTGCTGATCTATGTGTGGACCCCACGGGGGTCCATCTCACAGACATGGGGATCATGAGGGTGGCTACCAGAGGCTGGGGGCGGGGAGATGGGAAGGGGGCTGGGGAGATTTTGAACCAGAGGTCACAGGGGTTTGGTTAGGTGAGAGGAACAAGTTCCAAGCAATCTATTATTGTACAGCGAGGTGAGTCAACCAAATGATAAAGTGTATTCTTGAAATTGTGAGTGGAGGCTCTATGCTCTCACCACAAAAATGACAACTGTATGAGTAAATGTGCGTGTTAATGAGCTGGATTTACCCATTCCACAGTGTCTAGAAACTTGCAGACATCATGTTGCACATGATAAAAACATACAGCGCTACCTTTCGGTTTACTAAATAAGTAAACAGGAAAGAGCAACTCTGCTGAGCCCTATCCTAATTGCAAATTCATGAGCAGAACTAATAGTTCTCTTATTTTAAATAATTAATTTTTCTTGTTGGTTGTTTTGCAGAAAAAGATAGCTAGAATGTTTTTCAATAGCATTTCATTTTTTAATTTCAGATTTATAGAGGAGTTCACCCGGTAGAGCCCCTAACTCCCACATCGCCTGCGCTCAGATGCCTCTGCCTTTCATTGTCACGACTCTGCCACTTCCGCAGGATGTGCTTTTATTTCCTGAATCCTGTGAGTATGAGTTGGGGACATACTGCCACTTTAGACCTAAATAATTCATTATGCATTTCAAATAAAGTCACATTCACTAACATGACAGTTTAATTACCAAATGTGGTAAACATTAACACAACGTGATTATCTAATCCACAGTCAATATCCAAACTGCCAATTCCCCCAATACTGTCCTCATAGTGATTTTTTTCAATCAAGAGCCCAATCCAGGAATGTGTACTGCACTGAATGTGTGTGTGTGTGTGGGGGGGTGTCTCTGACTCTGTTTACTCAACTTCCTTTTTTATTTTTTTTTAAACATTGATAGCTCTGAAGAACACAGATGAGTTATTTTGTAGGATGGCCCCCAGTTTGGGTGTTTTCCTACTGTAAAGTTACTCTTTTTCCATTTGCAAGTAATATACACTTTGGGGATGGGCATCTTAAGATTATGCAAATATCTCGTTCTTCATCACATCTTTACATTATGAAGGGCTCAGATTTTAATTCTGTTTCATTGGTTATAATCTACTATTATCATGATTCACTTCTGTGTTCAAATTTCTCAACTTCAGTAGATGTGAGCACCTTCAAACTTTCAGCACTTTATTTATGGCTCAAGAATATGTCCCAGTCCTTTGCTCAGAGAGGCCTTAGGTCCTAGTGGTGAGATTCGGTGTTTAGAAGTCAATCTCTGATCACCAGCGGTGCTCACTGTTTGGCTGCCTCTCTGGGATCAGGGCTAGGAATGTGATGAATTAGGATTCAATCAGGGAAGCAAAACTGCTGTGTGTGAGGTGGGATCAAGGCTGCTTCAGAAGCAGGCCTTACACCCTCACAGAAGATGCTCAGAGAATTTACCCAAATATATTCCTCCAACACTCGGTGCCAGGTGATACGCAAGGGTGGGAAGATGAATAGGTTGACATAGCAAATACGGCCTCTGGTGGTCTTTACTACAGGGAGAAAGAGTATTTGCCAGAGAATAACTACTTTGAGCTGATCTGCTGCCACTGTGATGAGAATCCCCACGTCCACCCCTACTTCAAGCCAGCATCACGTACTCCCTGGATTATTACAGGAGCCTCTCTCTGGATTCCCCTAGGTCCGTCCTGGTCCACCTTGCTGGAGAAAGATCCTTCTCGGAGGTTTATGTCCCCTCATGTAATTCATGTTCTCAAAGCTCTAAAGATTCCCACCACACTCAGGGTTGAAAACGCAAAGCCTAACAATGATCCAGAGGTCCTACAGCGTAAGACCTCGCCTCCGTCTGACACTGTCATCGACCGTCTCTCCTCTTCTCTATCTAACGATGCTCTGGCCTCAAGCTCTCTGCCCTTACTCTTGTCTCTGCCTGGAAAACCCTTCCTCGTGCACACCCACGTCTGCTGCCCCCAACTCCTTCCAGACTCTGCCTATTCTAGTGAATTCACTACCTGCACATCCAATATTCCCATTCTCAGCCTTATTTTTCTCCGTGGGTATTATCACAATCTGTGATGCTCTATATTTTATGTAAAGACTTAATACTTGTCTCTGGTAAATTGTAAGCTCCCAGAACACATGGATTTCTTGGTTTTCGCAACTCCATATCCAAAACCTAGTTAAGTATCTGGCACACAGAAAGCATTCAAAAAACTGTGTTGAGTGAATGAGTGAATCCTACCCCAGAAATGCCAAGAGATACTAATTTAAAACCTGTACTTGCAGAAAAGAACAAAATATTCTTGTAAGAAGGAATAGGAGTTAAATTTGATGACCTATCAGACAAAAATAGTGAGAGAGAAATACATAATATTGCTGCTTATAATTGATCATTTACTGATCTGGTTAATTTTACAATGGAGTATCTTTAGAACAAAATTGCACCATCGGCCTGTGGAGACAAAATACATGGGGTATTAGAAGCTGTTATAAGCTGTTTTTCAACAGAATAGTGAGAAAGACAAAACCAGAAACTCAAAAGTTGGGGACCAGCCATCTCATTGTCAGCTGAAGCAGGGTTGAGACACCTGGAGAGGTCTCAGGGACCGTCCAAGCCTCTGGGCTGAGTTCAGTCTGTTTTGACTGAAACACGCTGCTTTGGCGACTTGAGAGGCCTCTTCAAACCCCTTATGTGTGGCTGTCTGTCTTGCCTCTTTATCATATTTCATATAAGCAGAATTCTCTTTCCACCCCTCTGTCCCTCTCCATCTGCTCCTGTCTCCACTATGTACAAGTTCAACAACGACTGATGCACATCAGCCCTGACCCTTGAAGGAGGCCATTTGTCTGCGTGAAGGCCAAATAACCATATGTAAATATCGCTGCATAGATTTTTAAAATCGCATCTTCTGTTGTCCTGGGTTTTAATATATTCAAGAAAATGTAAGAAAGCAAGAGATGGCCCATAAATTCATAAAATATAAGGCCTAATTAAATATCTGAATAAAATACTTTTTATTTAAATTAGAATGTAATAAGGGATAATGAACTGTCAATAATATAGTCAACACAGGACTAGAAGTAAATTTGTCTAAGGAGCTATTAAACAAATAGGGGCAAAAATATAATAAAAGACTCAGCATTGGTCTGGAGATGTAGCTCAGTGGTAGAGCACTTGCCCAGCATGTGCAAGGCCCTGGTTCAATATCCAGCACTGCAAAAAGTAAAAAGAAAAGAAAAGAAACCAAGCATGAATTAACTTCTTATTGAGGTTGGAAGTGCTGAATGGCTGTCTCTATTGCATGGGTTTTGTGACTTCTGTGAAACAATCTGTGTTAATGGAAGAAGCCACAGAGACAGATTTGACTGTGGTGTGATGTGTAGCTGCTCAGGATGCCCTGTTGGCAGCTGGGCTAGGATAGGAGGAGCTATCACCCGGCAAAAAGTCAGCAGATGCACTAGTCATGTTTTTGGGCTGGTGGTTGTGGTGGACAAAATGCAAGCTTTTATAAATTACAGGAAGCGCTTTATACTTTGGAATTGTGATCAGGCACAATTCAAGTATAGATTTTTCTAAGTGTTTAAAGTAAAGAATCAGTTGCTTTGAATGGACCCATAGAACATTTTTGCATTTTTTAATAGCTATATTGAAAAGTAATTCACATACACAGAGTCCTCTCATATGAATATATCATTTAATGTTTTTTTTAAATATATTAAGAGATATGTGCAACCATCACTGCAGCCAATGTCAATGCATTCACACAACCTCAAAGATACACCCTGCATCTTTCAGCCATTGGCTCCCCGTTGCTTCAATCTCCCAGCCGTTGGCAACCACTCACGCACTCTCTGTCTGTATTTGTCCAGACTTGGCATTTCATATTAGATGTGATTATGTAATATATGATCTTTGTGGCTATTTTTTTTAACTTAGCAAAATGTTTTCAAGTTTCACCTATGTTATGAAATGTGTCGGGACTTCATCTTTCTTAATATTTGAAAAAGATTTCATTTTCTGGAGACACTGTACCATACTCTGCTTATCCATCCATCCGTGGATGACCCTTGAGTTCTTCTCACATTCGTCTTTTATGAATAATGCTGCAGTAAACATTCACATACAAGTCTTTGTGTGGACGGACACAGGATTTCTTTTCTCTCGAGCACACACCTGGAAATGGGAATGCCATGATATTTGGTAACTTTATATTCAATCATTTGAAGAACAGCCAGGTCAACATGCAAAGAGCCTGCATTTCTCCCAACAGGGTTTGGCGATCTGGATGTTTCCATGTCACCAGTACTTACTATTATCTGTCTTTTCAATTCTAGCCATCCTGATGGATACGTAGTGAAGTCTGTGTTTTTTATTTGTATTTCTCTGTGACTCACAATGCCATCCATTTGTTTCTTTGTACTGACTGGACGTTTGTAAATATTCAATGGAGAAGTATCAGTTTCTTTGCCCATTTTTATATTGAGTCATTTATCTTATATAAATTGTAAAAGTCTTTTTATATTTTAGATACAAGTATCTTACCAGATATAAGATTTGCAGACATTTTCTCTCATTCTGAGTTTCCTTTTCATTCTCTTAATAGAGTCTTTTAGAACATAGAGACTTATTATTTTATTATACTTTTGATTGATACATAATATTTACAATTATTTATGAGATACGATGTGATGTTTGGTTCCTGTATATACTGAGCAGCTTTTTAAACTCCAATTTTTTCCTCTATTATTATTATTATTATTATTTTGCATTTGGTGTCATGTCTAAAAGTCCACTGGTAACTCTAATAGGAAGATTTAGTCCTAGGTTTTTGCTAAGAGTCTTATACTTTTCATTCTTACACTTGGGTCTTTGATCAATTTTGAATTAATTTTTGTATGTGGTGTGACTTAAGAATCTAAGCTAACTTTTTTCATGAAGCTGTCCAGTTGACCAAGACCCTTGTTGGAAATATTCTTCTTTCTCCCACTGAAAGGTCCAAGTAGCCTTGTTGAAAATCAGTTCTAATTTTGTTTCTAGATTCTCCATTATTTCCCATTTATAGAGCTCCTCACCCTTATGCCAGCCCCATACAATCTTGATTACCATTGCTTTGTAGTACATTTTGAAATCGGGAAGTGTGAGCCTCCAATCCTGCCTTTGATTTTCAAAGTTGTTTATGTTCTTCCGATCTCTCGTAATTCAACACAGATTTTTGTCAATTTCTACAGAGCAGCCAGCTGAGGTTCTGCAGTGATTTTATTAAATATGTAGATCATTCTGGGTAATGTTGCTATCTTAGCAATAGTAAGTATTCTGATTCATGAACATGGGGTGTTATTCCATTTATGATATGTTCTTTAAATTCTTTCAACAATATTTTACAGTTTTCAGAGTACAAGTTTTGTCCTTCTGTTAAATTTATTCCTCAAGATTTTGTTATCTTTGCTGCTATTTTAAGTGGATTTTTCTTAATTTTATTTTTCTATTATTCAATTGTATTGAATACATAAAATTATATAGAATATACAAATTATTCAAAAGTATTTTGATTTTATCAAATTACTACCTTGCTGAACTCAATCTTCACTAACCCAAGTGGATGTTGAAGAGAACTGGTAAGAAGTGACATCCTTGTCTTCTTCCTGGCCCTGGACAGCACCCGGCCTGTGATCATTATATCACTGATGTCAGCAGGGATGGGGTGCATGGCTTCCTTCCATTAAATGTACAAAGGCTAGAGTATTCCTACTTAGATAGCTCAGCAAGCCATTAGGTATCGCTGGGTGCCATTGGATTCTAATTAACCAATGCATGGATCAACACTAGTTTAACAATGAATTATTCATGTAGAAAAGTACAAAAAAAAAAAAAAAGGAAAAAGAAAACCACACAGAGAATGAGACTTTAAGAACTACTCACCTGCCCACCAACCTGAATATCCTGCAGTGTGTTTATCCATTCCTCTAATGGTGAGATAGTGGGCACTAGAGCAATTGTCAGCTTTTGGCCATTTTATCTATTAAATTTCACGTGTGTGTGTGTGTGTGTGTGTATCTTTTATTTACCTTGAGCAAATAAATAGGAATGGAATTCCTGGGAAGTACGGTTGGTATTTCAGTAATTTTTGAAGAAACTGGCAAACAGCGTTCTAATGGGTGCAAATCATTTTATAAGCCTCGAACTGCTCTGCTCCCCCACAATGCTGTGTATGTCTAGTCTTTTAACAGAATAGTCTAGAGAAAAAGAAACCAGAGGGAAACCCGAAAGCAGATGAAGTTTTCATGGGAAGACCAGGGAGAGAGCTTCCCAGGCCAGGGAAGAGCCATCGCCAAGGACCTAGGACAGAAATACCCGGGTGCATGGACGGGACCCGCGTGGCTGGAGCAGTGGGGTCCTAGGAAGGACAGCAGGGCCACCGAGAGGTGCGCTTTGTAGGATGCCATAGGAACCCTGAGGGCTCTGGCTTGCAGTGAACGCAGGAAGTACTGGAAGTTTTGGGGAGTGAGTGGCTCAAGCTGGCCGAGGAGAAGACATTATTCGAGGATGCAAGGCGGAGCAGAGAGATAGGAAGTGGCTGTGGCAGTCATCTTAGCAAGGACAGAGTGTCCGACACCAAGCAGGGAGCCATGGGGAACTGGGAACTGCAGGATTTTGTAAATATGTGGTGGTAGAACCAGCACAGTGTCCCAGGGAAGCTGGATGCTGAATCAGAGAAGATTCAGGAATGACTTAGGTCTCTCCTGAACGACCGATTTACCACCAGCCAGAGTGCATATAGAGTCAGTCTGGGAGAACTTGAGCAGGTGTGTTTCACGCTTGCTTAGCTTGAGATGTCCGTGAGAACGACATCCCAGCACACACACTGAGCAAGCACTGTGCGCAGGGCCTCGAGCTCAGTGCAGAAGCCCCAGTCAGTGCGGTTATCCGGGTAAACACTTGACAGCCATAAACTACCTTACTGTTTTGTTCCATGTCCATGGTGAATTTCTTGTAGTTTTGCTAGATTTTTCTCGTTTTTTGAGCATTGCACTTTGAAACCTCTCCAGTTTTCATGCCACTTCATAGAAATATGTACAGTGTTAAGTCATTTATCAGCAATCATATCTGTTGACATCCCAGCTGTTCCTCATGGTATCTTCCTCCCTCTCAAAATCAGAAAGCCAGAGTAAAATGACACCTGACAACCTTGCCAGCTCTGCACATCTGGAGGCACGAAATGTCTGACGCAGGAATGTGCACCAAACTGACAGGGTGAGAACGTGCTGGAGAAATCAGATCATCATAACTTGCCATTTTCCAAGGGTTTTAGCTAATTAGGAAACTGGATTTGAATGCATAATATTTTTAAATGATTACAACATTCCTTTCAACTATAAACTTTTAAAGACAACTTAATCATCAAGTGCTTGAGCACTTTAAACTCCTCACATGCTCTAGAACACTTACGCCTGTGTAGGGTGGACCTTCTGTAGATTCAAATCTGAAGCAGTACTTAGCAGGAAAGCTCTGCAGCAGTCTGCTCAACATGAACAGGTTCGCCGTTTCACCCTACTTGAGAACATTTGGATGATAATATATGCAGGCCTAAGTTCTTCGTGAGTGGCATTATCCCGGGCTTACATGTGTGCAGAGTTGACCCAGAGGTAACACAGCGACACAGAGGTAAGTAACGTCCTGCTGATGTCATTTTCTCAGTTTCTCATTTGCTTGCTCAGAGTTGGAAGGGACTGACTATGGCAAGATGACTTGGGATTTCTCCCTCCTTCACTTGCATCCTGCTCGGTTTTACTCAAGTTTAAAAACACAAACCATAGATGCTGTTCCTGAAAGCCAGGCAACAATTCTTATGTACCCGGAACACTTGAAATAGCATTTTGGCTTCTTCTAATCCACTGAAAGCGGTTGCAGGTTCTTCTTACATGACTTGTGATGGATAAAGTGAACCACCTTTTATAAAAGTGGGACAATGTCCTTCCCTCGGCAAAACACGTACAGACGCCTACCAGAAGTCTGGTGCCATCCTTTTTAACATTTACCTTCGAGCTCTTGTTTTGTAATGCAATTGTTGTGTTTGTTTTTATAATTGGCTGACAGGAAGCTTGGAAACAGAGACACTAATTTACAGCTTTACCTCTTGGCTCACATCTGCTTGCAGAATATACCACAAAATATGTTCAACTCTGCAAGGAGGGGAATGTTTCTGCTCTATTTTACTTTACTTTTCATTTTGTAATAGATATATGTTTGCAATAAGTTGCAAGGAGTATGCCCACTCTTCAATCAACTTCACCCAATGGTTACTTCCTACAAAACCACAGTCCAAGGCCAAGACCAGGTCTTTGATGTGGATACCCTGTGTTCCACTGTTCAATGCCATTTTATCACGTGTATAGATCTGTGAAATCACTGAGGTGTGCATTTTTATGAGATGTAAAAATGTAGGTTTTTTAAATTAAAAATGTCATTGCTCATACATGTAAATGAGAGCTGTCCCTTAAAAAAATCTTTCTTAGATATCTGCATATATCCTACAAATATGGATATTGCACTCAAAATATTTCTGAAGATCACTTTTACAATGGTGCTTCTAATTCACTTGCCCCCAAAAAAAAAAAAAAAAAGTAAGAGACAGGGCTGGATCATTAATGCTGCCCTTCATCTGCTACTTTCACCTCACCCACTCCTCACTCCCTAGGCCCCAGTGTTCCCGACTGCCTGCTCCCCTTCCAGCACATTGCTTTGCCTCCAAATTCTATCAGGAAAGAGGACCCTCAGACATGGAGTCCTCCAACTTCCCATCAGCCCTTGCCAGGATGGAGGATTTCGCCCTCTGCCTAACTGAAACAGTTCTCTTCACCTTTCACCTTCCATAATGACCTTGCTAGGTAGGAGACTGGGGGACTTCCCTTCTGGGAAGGAGTGCGGTGCTTTCCCTCCCTGTGCCAGACCCATCTCCTCTGCAAACTATCCAGTCCCTCTCATTCTCCCATCAAACCCAAGGCACCCTACTCTTGTTTTGCGAAAAAGAAATTCCTCGGCTCGACATGAAAAGGACCTGACTGATCTCATTGTAAAGGCGACATGCACATCAAATGGGAATCTGTGTGTGGTTGTGTGTTAGGGCCTGTTTTTGCCAGTTAGGTGGCTTGCAGGCCTTCAACCATGGCTGAAGGAGGATGTACCTACCACATACCTTGGTCTCGGTGGGAGCGACACAAGCTTAACCAAGACAAAGCAACACTGGAGACTGTCCTGGTAGACTCACTTGGGTGGAATGCTTGCCTGTGATATAACGTTCCTGCAGGAGTGCCCAATGGATAGTTTATGGCTGGCGATATAACTTGAAAAAGCCTCTGAGACATAATATTGCAAATCGAGTTCGTTCTATTAATATTTGAACACATATATTTCTATGTGAAATATATACTTTCAGAGTATAGACATTTTGAGCCATGTTTGAATGTCTTTCCCCTTGCAGTTTATTTTCATTGTGTCATGAGTATGGCATATTTCAATATTTTGAATAACCCCAGACAGAAAACAGAATATTTGATTTGCTCGAGCCTGCTGTGTGTATGTGTTACTTTCTTAGAGGAAGTGTGCCTATTTTAGTGACCCAATTAGAAGTATGCTGAAATAATAAAAAATAATTTGGAGATTCAGGGGTCTACAAGGAATAGCAAAGCTAATCCCACACTGCGGTTTGCCTCGAGATTGCCCCCATTTCATCAGCAAGCACTCTTCAAATTTTTAAGCGACCTCAGGCTAAAACCTGTTAAATCCATTGTCAGTTCATTTGCAGATTCTTCTCTCTCCCTAACCTGGAAATGTTTGAATTTGCTAATCCATTTAGTCAGCAGTGGCCTGTGGAATTTTTGCTTACCCTAGGCAAACTGGAAATTGCAGACTCTTTCCAAATTCCTTCCTTTGATTCACTCACTGGTCATTTTGCATTTGGGTGCCACCTGCTCTGGGTCCCTGGTAGAGTCAGACCTCCATTTAGAACACGGACATTTCTAATGGCAGTTACAGCGTTCTGTCCACACTGCGGTGGAATTCTGGTTCCAATTAGCCCGTGAACCTCCTATTTAGTTGTTGGAGTTCCAGTGCAGTGACAAGAATCATTTCTTCTCAAGCTCCTCAGAGACACCGTAATGAAGTTTCCTGGTTGGAGTGGTGTAGAAAATCTATTTGGTGCTATTTAGAAAAGATCCTGCTGCAGGTGCCGGCGCTCACACATGGAATTCAAATCCTATTGTCTCTAAATAGGCAAAAAATGAAAGAGAAGATTGTATTAAAATAATTCCCTTCGTCACAGTCATCTATCGCACCTGCTGAGCTAATGTTGTCTACTAGCTTTCCAAAGTAATTAGTATTTTAATAAGAGCATGCTACCTGGCAGAGTCAGGATACTATCTGGGCTGAGAAGTGCTACTTATTTTTCTTTCCCAGCGTCCATCGTCACCCATCAGAGTTTGGTCTATGTTGCCTGTGATCTCATCATCCCCCAAATATCAGGGCATAACCTAAGAATTCAGGAAAATAGTAGTAGTGCTTGGATCTTCATGACATCAAATTTCAGAGAGTTTATCACAAGGGGATTTTAAATGCATTCTCAGTGAATGCCTAGGGAACAAATACTTCAGTTTCTCAAAGTCAGAATTGTCTTATCCTGATTTAAATATCTGGAGGTGAACATGCCAATAACGCCTTGGACCAACAAAGCATGAATGTCCCCTGTTTTGTCTTTCTACTTCTACTGTCACTTCCCTAGAGGGTCGTCTCAGCAGAGCAGCCACAGTGATTTGCTCTCCTCTGCCACTGGACAGTGAGGCCACATTTCGGTCAGCATGAAAACAGTCTTCAGATGCCCGACCTCAGCTTCTCTGAAGTGTCTCCACTGCCCCTTCCTCCAGCCCCACCTCATCCCAATGGACTTCCCGCAGTTTGACTTTTATCTTGGCTGGTGACATTCTTCCTCTTTTAATGTGCACAACAACTCTTTCACGTCCTTCAAGTCTTTACTCGGAGCCTCTGAATGTGGAAAACATGACCTCGCTACTGAAAGTTAGAAACCCAACCCCACCTCGGTGGCCAGTTCTGTCTTACTCTTCCCTCCCTCCTCCCGCCCTCTATTCCTTCCTTCCTTCGTTCCTTCCTTCATTCCTTCCTTCCTTCCTTCCTTCCTTCCTTCCTTCCACCCTTATCATCTTAGATTACGCTATTTAATTATTGGGAATTTTCAAGCTTCTATTCTTTCTATTAGCTAAAGAACCAGCCCATCAACACTTCATGAAGTCGGATCCAAAGAACTTCCTTTTTCAGGACACAGCTAGCCAGATGCACATCAGCATGTCTGCATCACTTCCCTCTCAAGCCACCAGGGCAGGCGTGGGTAGGCCCAGATGGATGATGTCCACCCACTGTGTTATGTCTTAGGTGTTTCAGGAGATACACGTTGAGCTGAGGGCACCTGCTCTTTTTATAATAGGCAATAAGCATGTCTATTCTGTTCCACAGCAACATCTCCCAAAACTCTTCACTGTACAAATATTCAAGTTAAGAATGGCCAGGAAGAGGATAGGCAATGCCTCCCTAGTAAAATGTGCAGAAACACAAGAGACACAGGGAGAATTTCCTTCCAACAACAGTATAAGGTTCATGAGTTATTTTATATGCCTCTGTCAATATGAAATCCTAAAGACAGAGATCCTGTGTACATTGCTATACACAAAACACATGGAAAATAGATTTAGACTTTATAATCTATAATCTCCATATCTGATATTTCTTCCCTGAGTTACCCTAACCAGAGTAATCTATATTAGTATCTATTTTCTCAACTATGGAATGTGACTAATAAACAATGCCTCTCTACTGTATTGTGCTGAGCCTGTAATGTAAGTTATCAGTGGTGCTGAAATTCTCCAAGGCTTACCTGGAGATGAGATGGGGAACCGCTTCTTCCTCATAGTGATGACTCTCACACTTATATACCGGCCCAGGCTCTTCCTGTCCTGGTCCCTCTTCCCACTGTCTTCATAGGCATGTGCACCAACACTGAACCATGTTGCTTTTCCAAGGTGGAGCCTCTTCAGGGTCCCTGAACATTTCCATCCAATTGCAATGGTCTCACAACAATTATTTATTTTCATAACAAGTGTTTCATAATCTCTCCTTTAATGCACTGAAATTCATATATAATACTACCAAACTATACTCAGATTTTGAAAACAAGAAGATATTTAACTATAATGTGAAATATATATAATTAAAAATAAGTTCTATTAAATCCATATGGACTTCAACATGTAAATGGCAGGCATGGCTAGACTGAAGACTGCGCAGTGTTATCAGAGGTCTGCACCTGCACCAAGTTCTGTCATTATGACAGCTGTAAGCCACACAGGTTCACTGTATTGGATGCAAATACCGTGAGGAATATTACCCTCAGTGGTTTGATTTTTCAAAAAGGGTAAAACTCTGTAATTTGCCAAGCAAACTGAAATATAATTATCTTTCCACTCTCATAGTTGATGCATTTTTGGAAAACTCAGTGCACACTTACATCACACAAAAATACTGTGTTGTACGTAAAAAGTAACTAGATGCTAGGCAGATTTTTCATTTATATGAAAGTCTCTGCTATGGGGTGTGACATTCTAGTTTTTTGTGAAACACAGCTAATTCTCCCTTTAAATTTAAATGTCCTACAAATTGCAAGATATGCCCAGAAAACCTGGACCCAACCAAAACAAGACAAAACAAACAGAACAAAAACATTCTCATTAATCACCAGCACTGTCCCTGAAGGGCAATGCCACTCCCATTAACAACTTTGCTGAAGGTCAAACTCCTTTTATTCTTAACTCATTAGTCTCCTAATGGTCTTTTCAATGTTACTCTGATAGTCATTAATTTATTCTCTACCAAAGACAGACTGTTTCCCAAACCCAAACTGTGCACCTTCTATCAATCTGGATTCTCCAGAGAAACAACCAGTGGAAGATATATGAATGTATAGACAGACAGACAGACAGACAGATAGATAGATATGATTACAGATCATATCTGTTGAGGAGCTGTAATCTTCCCCCGACCCCAAATGCTTTGGGAAGTTATAAGGTCCTTTCAGAAAATTTTATGCTAGACTTTTCTGTTGCCAATGTTACACTAAAAAATACTGAACAACTGTAGCATCTGGAACAACCAGAGTGCACGCCAGCCACTGGACCACTATCCTGGGGACGCTAGGCTTAAGGGGCAACCCACTTGTTGTTGCATCGCCATGTGGCCTGAGTCGGGATGGTCCACACTAGGCCGGGGGAGACAGAAGGACAGCCGGAGCAGGTAGGCACCAAGAGAATTTGGGTGGCTGCTGAAAGCAACCTGTCTTTCATTATCATTCTTAGTGCTGATGAGTTGCATGTCAGTATTGACTTAGATGGAATGTTCCTGCAGATTTTGGCAGCATCCCCCAATCAACCCTACTCTTGGAATACCAAATGATAAAGAATATAGCCCCACATCTTCTCCTCCAATAGACTGCCCACAATTACAATGTTATTTGACTTGTAAGGCAATGAATGAAACTTCTACCATGAGATCATAAATCCAGAGCAGGCAAGGCCTTACCTCTATTATTGCTCAACAATTTAGAGCCAATAATCCCTCCAAAAAATGTGTGCTGGGTACTAAGGTCAATAAATATTTAACAAAAGTATAAATGCGAATTGGTTTCCTATCGTTAGTAAGTGACACAAGTTAATTTCCCTTTTTCCTTCCTCCCCAGCCTAAGCACAAAAGAATATCATGACATTTATTTACTTTAAACCACACGTAGTAATAACTTTCAGACATCTAACTATCTGAAAATTTAAAACAAAATGGAAATGACCTCGTAAGTCTTTATCATTCTAAGGTGTCTAGCGCAGGACATGGAATGGGGACTTCTTTCCTGATATCTCTTCTCTTTTCTTAGCCTCGGGCACTGGGTAAGTAAACCCAGCCGGGCACCTCAGCCTCGTTTTCCCTCTCACACCAACATTGCACCTGCTACGCAGGATGCTTGGCCCACCTTTGAGCTCACCTACAGCCTCAGAGGAGCAAGGGAAGGCCGGGCGTCTTGGAGGGCACTTAGGGTTACCTAAGAGCCAGCGTGGAGGGCAACTAATGACCTAATGACCAAGGGTAAAACAAAAAGTTAGACAAAGAGGAAAGTGTTTCTAAAGAGAATTTAAAGAATTCATTATGCCTTGGGAACAAAATGAATTAGGATACAACAAATTACAAACAAATTCTTATGATAAAAAAAACTATGGGTAGACTTTAAGTAGCATTTTTTTAAATTTTTGATTCTTTTTTTTATTATTGGTTGTTCAAAACATTACAAAGCTCTTGACATATCATATTTCATACATTTGATTCAAGCAGATTATGAACTCCCATTTTTACCCCGTATACATATTGCAGATTCACATCGGTTCCACATCCACTTTTTTACATACTGCCATGCTAGTGTCTGTTGTATTCTGCTATCTTTCCTATCCTCTACTATCCCCCCTCCCCTCCCCTCCCCTCTCCTCCCATCTTCTCTCTCTACCCCATCTACTGTAATTCATTTCTCTCTCTTGTTTTTTTCCCCTTTCCCCTTACTTCCTCTTATATGTAATTTTGAATAACAATGAGGGTCTCCTTCCTTTACCATGAAATTTCCCTTCTCTCTCTCTTTCCCTCCCCCCTCTCGACCCTGTTTAATGGTGATCTTCTCCTCATGCTCTTCCTCCCTATTCTGTTCTTAGTTGCTCTCCTTATATCAAAGATGACATTTGGCATTTGTTTTTTTAGGGATTGGCTAGCTTCACTTAGCATAATCTGCTCTAGTGTCATCCATTTCCCTGCAAATTCCATGATTTTGTCATTTTTTAGTGCAGAGTAATACTCCATTGTGTATAAATGCCACATTTTTTTATCCATTCATCTATTGAAGGGCATCTAGGTTGGTTCCACAGTCTAGCTATTGTGAATTGTGCTGCTATGAACATCGATGTAGCAGTGTCCCTGTAGTACGCTCTTTTAAGGTCTTCAGGGAATAGTCCAAGAAGGGCAATAGCTGGGTCAAATGGTGGTTCCATTCCCAGCTTTCCCAGGAATCTCCATACTGCTTTCCAAATTGGCTGCACCCATTTGCAGTCCCACCAGCAATGTACAAGTGTACCCTTTTCCCCACATCCTCGCCAGCACTTGTTGTTGCTTGACTTCATAATGGCTGCCAATCTTACTGGAGTGAGATGGTATCTTAGGGTGGTTTTGATTTGCATTTCTCTGACTGCTAGAGATGGTGAGCATTTTTTCATGTACTTGTTGATTGATTGTACGTCCTCCTCTGAGAAGTGTCTGTTCAGGTCCTTGGCCCATTTGTTGATTGGGTTATGTGTTATCTTATTGTTTAATTTTTTGAGTTCTTTGTATACTCTGGATATTAGGGCTCTATCTGAAGTGTGAGGAGTAAAGATTTGTTCCCAGGATGTAGGCTCCCTATTTACCTCTCTTATTGTTTCTCTTGCTGAGAAAAAACTTTTTAGTTTAAGTAAGTCCCATTTGTTGATTCTTGTTATTAACTCTTGTGCTATGGGTGTCCTATTAAGGAATTTGGAGGCCGACCCCACAGTATGTAGATCGGAGCCAACTTTTTCTTCTATCAGACATTTATATACTTTGAAACCTTTAAATGTCCAAAACAAACGCTAGAGCTGCACATTTTCCTATAGTTATTATCTAGCCTGTTCAATGTTCCGTGTAGTTCATGGCTCTGTGAAAATTAAATGTAATTAGTTTGTGGAAACTGAACAAAAGCCTAAATTCAAAGCACATTTTAAAAATCAAATTCATTAATTTGGGTCACGTACTCATGACCCCCATCCTGTCCTCTTTTCCGAATTTTGTACTTCTTCTCTGTGATTAAACCTAGAACTATGTTCAGATGAGACCACAGTATCATGAGAAATAGTTTGATCTGCTGGCCAACAGGCCTTCCCACCTTCTCTAAGCCTCTCGTCTCCCCCACCCACATCCTAACCCCAACCCAGCCCCACCCACACTAGAACACAGGCGCCCCTTCCAGCTCACCTTAGCAGAGGCCCAAGGCTGAGGATCACGGGGCAAGAGCTTGCTTTTGACTTTCCAAACCAAGTCAAACCAAAAGCCAAGACTTAAGAAGAAAAGAGACTTGAAAGAGTACTAGAACACAACCTCAGGGACATGTTTTTAACTCCTAGACTTTAGATAAAATTCCCAGATGGGAGGATGGTAGGAAGAATAGAAAAAAATGAAGAAGAAAAACAGAGAAAAATGTGTGAGAAGGTCCCTCCCTGTACCGTGTCCTCTTTCTCAGAGCCCATTTGAGATGAGGAGAATACTGGAATTCCCAGATTGGTTTAGAAGTCCAAAAGCACAGAATTGTATTCTCCAGCCAGAGAGCATTCTAGGAAACTGACTAGTTCTGCATATTTATGGGAAGGATTTCCTGTACACCCTGGAGGAATGAAGAAGTTTCAAGGGGCTTTTCATAGCCCAGGAGAGTTCAGGGTTTCCCAGGTCCCAGCCCAGTGACGGAAAGCAGCCAAACCTTGGCAGGCCCTCACAGGTGGATGGCAACCGTAGGGAGAGAGCTGGGACTGGAACTCAGTGGGATACAAAGGACACAGCCCCAGCTCCCTGGGTGGGTTGAAGTCTAGGGAGCAGGCAGAAATACAGCTCAGCCGCTGCCAGCCCCTGGTGATGGTAACCAAGAATGGCAGCTCCCAACCCCTGCACGGTCCCACAGAAGGTCTTCAACACAAAAGCCACTCAGAGGAAAGGGCTCAGGGAAACTAACTGGACTGCAGTTTGCTTTTTCTACCCAAAGATATAGGCACAAAGTAGGAGTTAATTTAGTGCATGGAAAATTAAAAGATATTATTTCTTACATCTTAGAGCTTTTGGGAACTTGATTTCAAACCCTTAAAGGATGATGTGAGGCAATTCCTGTCTCATTTTTTCCAACTCTTGTCTGTATGAGGTACAAGACTTGATTTTGGCTTTACTATGGTGAATTATGATAATAGCTAATAAAAAATTCTAAGACAACACCAACCTAAAAAAGCTAAAAGAGACTGATGTTAAAGGGACACACCATGGTGCCATATGATCATCATGCTCTGTTTGCTGAGACTTAAGACAATTTCATATGAATGTACACATAGGTACCGTGGTGTCCTGCTATCTATCCTTCACAAAATTAAACTATGTCATTTGATTGATATATATTTTAATATATTATCAACATTTACCATATCACACACATATTAGTGACTTCATTTAAAAACACCTCTTTATGCACAGTGTTTTTTAAGGCACATAAAGGTTTTCAACACACTGTACTTCTACTCCTGTGGTGGGTCATATTCTATGGCATTACACTGACATTCCTTATCATGGAGGACCATGTTCTGCCTGAACAAAGCTGAAGGAATAATAACTCTTAGAAACATCTTCCAAGTGGGCACCGAGAAACAACTAGAGAGACGTATGCTTCAGTGTTCTGTCACACTGGAGCATGATTATAGATTATTAGAGATAATGCACAGCATATTTCAAAAAACCTAGATGAAAGGATTCTGAATGTTTCCAGCACAAATATAAGGATAAATGTTTGAGAAGGTAGATGTTTACCCTGATTTGAACAGTACATAAGGTATGCATGAATTGAAACATCACATGCTGCCTCTTAAATAGGGACATTTATTATATGCCAATTGAAAAACAAATATTCTTTGCAGAGGAATATCTTCCACACTCACGGAAACAGTTCCCTAGTAATTGGTGGATTTCAGTGTTTCCCGGAGCGTGTGTCTTGGTGCCACTGTTCAGATCCCCTGAATTTATTGTTGCAAAGTGGATCCCAGGCGCTCTCCTGAATCAGCAGAGATGGACGGAGGGTAAGAACTGAGTGTGGAAACCCCAAACCTGCTCAGCCCCTGCAGCCCCAGGACACCTTCTGGGGCCTGGGGGAACCTTGCCACCTGGCACGTGGCTCCCCAGCGCAGCAGAGGCCCGTTCAAAGCAGCAGTTTCCTTGCTGTGAAAAGCATCTGAGTTTCACTGGGGTGAATTCGCCCGCTGGGATTCTGCCCCGTGGGGTGAGCCGCAGAGTTGATGGGCAGCCAAGGGAGCAGACTGCAGCCCGGATCCCGCTGAATCAGCCGCAGCCTGAGCGCAAAGCTGGGCGAAGGGCCCCCTCAGATTTACGGCCGGCTCCGCCTGTCCCCCCAGGCATACGCCCGGGCAGTGTGTGTTTGTGAAGGGCCGAGGCGCGGTGTGCCACGCATCACGAATGATATACTGCACAGTTCCCCAGGATACTTGAAATATGCCCACTTTGTCCCATCTGGATGGTGTTATTTATTTTTTTCTCTCATCGTGATTAGCATTTTGGCAGTTTTCACTCTTGCATTCGGCTGTTCCACATGCCCAGGGGAGACGGAGAGGCGCGCCTTCCAAAACCAGGGCAGCGCTGCGCCCAGAAAATCTGCAGCTGAGCGCGCGCTTTCTTTATGGCAGATTCTCCACACTCGGGAGGAAGCAGAGGTCGCCAATATGACCAGTGGGTAGGGGGCCGCCGGAGACCAAGGCCGGGTGACCGCGGAGCGTGGAAATGCTCTTACCAGATGGCCCTCGGAGGCAGGCCAGCGGCGTCCCCAGGACCAGCTGAGCCTGTGGATTCTCCACGATGTTCATTTGACACCTTGTTAATTTACGCTGCCACAAAAACAAAACAAAACCAAAGTCACTTGAGTCACTTGTGTGCATTCACGTGGCTTAAAATAATGCTGGTACAGCCCCGAGGTCTGTTTCTCATTTGGGGTGAGCTTGGGGTGGGACACAGAAACAAAACAGTCCCGAGGGCAAAGGTCTTCTTCCCACTTGCTCTGGCTTTGGCGGCTAAAGAAAATGGTCTGCGGCTCCTTTTAGCTGTTTCAACAATGATGACCTGCAATTTGTATTTTCAAGTTAGCCCTTGCACTCAAATTGAAAATAGCTTGCTCTTTCATTCCACCCAGCCTAGTTCTACCCACGTTTTTATTCATATTTACAGACTAAGCTGTCATTGTAGAGTCACTTTAAATATGTAGAATTAAAAAATCAGAAACAAATTTATGATACATAAGCATTGTTTAACAGACAAAGAGAGAATGCAAAGAAATAACCTTTAGGAGTGTTGATTAAGAATTGATGTATCACAGGGCTGCGGTTGTGGCTCAGTGGCAGAGCACTTGCCTAGCATGTGTGAGGCACTGGGTTTGATCCTCAGCACCACACAAAAATATATACATACATAAAGGAATTCTGTCCATTTACAATTAAAAAAAAAAAAGAATTAATGGATCAGGAGCCAGGAGTGTTGGCACACACCTGTGATCCTAGACACCCCATAGGTTGAGACAGCAGAATCCCAAGTTCAAGGCCAACCTCAGCAACTTAGTGAGACCCTGACTCAGTATAAAAAATAAAATGGGCTGGGAATGTAGCTCCGTGGTAGTGTCCCTGGGTTCAATCTCCAGTACCAAAAAAAAAGTTAATGTACTAGATTATTATTATTAGATCGTAGTTCCTCAAGTGCTTTTAATGTTACATATAACATAAAACTTAGTAAATGTACTACATATCTTTAAAGATGCTGCTACCACATCAAATGATGAAATAAAGCATTTTATTCAAAACAAAATCCAAAATTTTAAGTGAAAACTTAAAATCTTGTTCTGATGATTATATCATTTCCACAATTACTAAATCTAATATTGATACAAATTACTCTGCCTACAGTATGTGTGAGGCACTGGGTTTGATCATCTGCCTATAGCCAACTATTTTTCTATCTATATCTACATCTATCTCTCTAGTATAAACTTTATAATATATTGCCAATTAACATATTAGTTCACAATACGAGTTCTCCCTTCCCATTCTCTGCCTTTGCAGAGACACTGCTAATTTAATTTACCTCCACAATGACATGAGCTTCAGCTTCAGAGGCAGGAGCTAGATACAAACTCACAGCTGCCTTTCTTCCTCTATCCCCTCCACCCAAGTCCTTTGGAGATCAATATCTGTCATACCTAAAACATGGAGTGTTGTAACTCTCTCCTGGAAAGCTCATCACAAGTCCACACACTTACTTGCTCTCTTCCCATTCATTCTGGTTCAGCACGCCCAAAGGGGGTCCAGAACCTGCATATTACATGACCTCCCGGTGGCCTGGGGTGTAGATGGTCCTGAAATCACACTGTGAGAAACAGTGATCTTATAATCCGAGTATGTCACAGGTTTAATCCTAGTGGAGTCATTTCTGCAGAAATGAGAGTTAGGAACCTGTGTCCTGATCCTCTGGCCAAAATGGGCACCTGCTGTGGTTGAGCATGGTAGCTGCTCAACCTTGACACCAGGGCACAGGGTGTCTGAGTAAGGATACTTCCTGGCACACTCACTCCATCGTGTCCACCTCTCCTCTCACTCTTCCTTGTTAACCTCTCCCTGAATCCCATATGGACTGGCTCACCCAGCCGTCCACCCCTAGGCAGTAGGACTCCAGGAGCTGGTCACTTCAACAAGGATCTCACTCTCTTGTTGAAACAGGTGTCACGGGCCAGGTTAAAGATGACTGAATTTCAAATGCATTTGGCTTATGAAAGTAGCCAACCCTCAAAACTAAATACTAGATTATTTCATTTATTTGATATTCTGGTGACAGCAAAATGATAGGGGCAGAATGTAGATCACTGGTTGCCAGAGTCTGCAGATGGGGAGAGAAAATTGATCACAAATGTCTGCAAGGGGACTTTTTGGTAGGGTGGAAATGACCTGATCTTATTTTCAAAATAAGAGGGGTGGGGGCCTGACTGTATGTATTTGTCAAAACTCACAGAAATGTGCATCCAAAATAAAGGATGGATTTCATTATATCTTATTTATACATCTAAAAACTGACATCAGAGTAAAATTTAGTTTTGTCAAATAGGGCAAGAGCAAGACCTTTTCACAGGAAAGAGGTGAGCACTCTTCTCCTGGCAAATCCGTTGCAGATAGAGCATGATTTTTAATTGAATTTCTTCCAACTGAAATTCTATAATCTTTAAAACCAGACTTCTCCTGACCTCATAGCAACAGATGATGAATGAGTTGAAAGCAGTTCCCCTTCATAATTTCCACGAGTATGAAATGGGGGGAGGGAATAAAGGTCTTGGTGAAGCATAGAATTTGAAAATTCGAATTACAGTCTTTCTGGTGACTCTAGAATTACTAGTTTCTACCAGAGTGACATGTGTTTTCCTCACAGTTAAATAGGGACATGCACACAAAACAGAAGAAGAGGACTGTGGGGAAATAAAAGGGCAAAAACCTACCACCACCAGTAGCTACCCTGTCTGTTGTTTGACTACCCTGTCTGTTGTTTGAATTCTTTCTTTTTTATTAGTTGTTCAAAACATTACATAGCTCTTGACATATCATATTTCATACATTTGATTCAAGTGGGTTATGAACTCCCATTTTCCCCTTGTCTATGTTGTTTGAATTCTTAAGTCATTGCTAATATCCAACTTATTAAAGTGCCTTAAAAATTAACTCACTGCTTGCTGACCATGCTCTGGCCACCTGTGTGGTCACCCAAGATTACCTGTAATACAAATGATCCAGCAGTGCCATCTAACACTTCATGGAGACTGAGTTAGTTATTACTGGTGATGGAGAGGTCAGAGAAGGAGAGCCGAAACCTGACACAGATGGGCTGGAATGTAGATGGTCCTGAAATCACTGAATTTCAAATGCATTTGGCTTATGAAAGTAGCCAACTCTCAAAACTAAATACTGGATTATTTCATTTATTTGATATTCTGGTGACAGCAAAATGATAGGGGCAGAATGTAGATCACTGGTTGCCAGAGTCTGCAGATGGGGAGAGAAAATTGACATGACACCTGTTTCAACAAGAGAGTGAGATCCTCGTTGAAGTGACCAGCTCCTGGAGTCTTACTGCCTAGGGGTGGACGGGCGGGTGAGCCACTTCATATGGGATTCAGGGAGTGGCTAAAAGCCATGGCATCCTGGCTTTTTCAGTCTTCAGATGAAGTCACTTGGAAAAACCCTGTGGCATGAGTAATGGGCCCTGTGTGACAGGCAAGACTTCCTGTGAACCAAAGCATCTCATGAGAGGAACAAGTGTGTGAAAATGAGCGACCATCAATGCTAATGCAGGTGACATCCAAGACTGTGCAACATAATGATTTTGTGGATGTGAGTAACACCTCTGAGGAATGCGCTAATGTCCAGATGGAGGAGTTGCAGCGGTCCTACCTACTATCATTGGAGTTTCTGAGTAAGGAGGGGTGTCTGAGCTTTGCTGAGGCTTCGCTTAAAATTAAATGTTCACTGTCATTAATTAAAAATGGATTTAAGGAATGAGCAGGTTTTGGATTTATCTGCATGAGCCCTACCATCTGGGTTAGCACCATTGCATTTTCAAACAGAGAAGAAATACACCATTTATGGTAAACTAAGGAGAACCAGGAAGGAAAATGGCAAGATAGAAAAGGTTTGGTGTGTATAATAGCTGTAATCATCACTCAGGAATCCAACAGTCATTTACAGGGTACTAACTGTGTGTGTAAGGCGCCGACTTAAGCTCTAGAGAAAAAAATAAGAGAGAAAAACCCATGTTTTCTAATATCTCCACAAGCAGTTGAAGATTAAACACTAGATACGTAAGTTATGAAAACAATAGCTCCAATCCAACAAATGATCCATTTCACTTAAAACTTCCATAGTCAAAATATCACTGTGCTGGAGAGAATGGAATCAACAGCCCTTCAATTACCCAGAAAGAACCTGGAAAACAGGTCACTGGATTAAAATAAAACCAAACTTCTGAAATTTATGCCACAGACACTTTTAAAGCAAGTTATAACCCATCAATAACAGCTTTTAATTAGAACATACATAAACATGTCCACAGCATTTGTTTTATGAGGAAAAACCTGCAGGATATTGTTGAGATGTGCCTACTACATAAAATTTACAGTATCATAGCAGGCATCTTTACTATGTAGCTTTTTTAACTGTAAGACATGAAATAGTTGAAAAGAAAGCTCACAGAGAGAGTATTACATATCTTCACATCATTCAGTGGAAACCAAATACCAGGTTTGAACACGGTGTCCTGTTTTAGCTGTTATGGATCCATAATCTTCACCAGAAATGTTCAATTTTTATCAATTTTTATCGTGACCAATAAAAGATCCAAAAATTATTTTATATTGCTTTTAGCTTCCCAAACTAATGTGTATAAAACCGAAACCAAAAATTGGTATGTGAGGGGAGGCATCATTTGTGACTGAAAGAAACATAATGCTGTATTTGTGAAGCTGTCGATATGTGGATGGAGACGCTGTTTTGGAGACTTGTTAGCTACAAGAGGAGAACAGGAAGGCTATAGACAATAGGAGTAGAGTTGGGGTTATTTTATCAGCCCAAACTCTGGCTCTTAGAATGTGCTGCTTGAGACTGGATGGGATCAGAGAGGAATCTGACACCAGGGACCTGGCACACATTAGATGTGTAATAAGAATCTGTTGTGCTAAAGTGAAATGGTGTACGTAGAGAATGTCAGATTTACTGTAAACCAAAAATGTCAATCAGACCCAACTGGTTTTCAGGATGAGCCAGAGAAACTGTGTATTCATGCCCAGCAACAGGCTGTATGTAAGAATGTATTTACAGCAGTGAAGAATTAGATCTTCAGTGGCCACGTGGGAGACAAGCAAAACGTGCTAGGCTCACACTAGGGCTCCTCAGGGGGAATGGGACTGATGGGTCATAGGGCAGCTGAAGACTAGGTTACTGTTGTTTAACAGCACTGCCCCTGCATCTCCAAACCTCTCTCCATGCTGCTTAGAAGTAGGAGAGCGTTAACCCAGAAGTGGATCATGTCAGCAGAGACAGAGGCAATTCCGAGTCAGCGACTGCTTTAGGAATCGCTAAAGAAGCTTAAACAGGGAGAGCTGGGAGTCAGCCAGTCCTCTGCTTCCTTTGGTTTTGGTTTCTTCCTGAGGGAGGTTGTAGGTGCCAGCCTCCGAGGGCACTTCTGTGTCTTTGCTTCTGGCTTCGCGTTCAAATCAATGGTAACACTGGGCTCCATATTTCAGTTCAGCAATCAGCAGCTAATTGTGTCCTCCCCTTGAAGCAGCTTGGTTTATGCCCACCAATAAGGCTCCCTTCTGCAGTTAAGCCTCGGAGGAGAAGCAGCACGAAGCATACGCTGTGGGACTTGGAGTTTAATGCTATATTAAGAAGAAAGGAGAAAATAAAAATCCTCGACCTTAAAAAGGTTAAGGAAATATTTAGTAGGGCAGGGCTGTGATCCAAGCATTTTCAGAAGAAAGGTGAATGCTATATGAGATCTGACTGGATGCTTTCAACCCAGAGAAACACAAGATTCCTGGCAAGGCTCATGTACTTGATATTAATGTTGGAAGAAGTTACTCCCATTTATAAAAGGAAGAATATGATTAAAAAAAGATACCAAGTATGTTTCTTATTTAAAAAATTTCACAAGGGGTTCTGAATGATGACATTTATGGATATTAAAGAATGTTGGTTGGTTTTTAACCTTTGTTCTCCAAGTGAAATGTGCATCCAGTTTCATTTAAAGGTGTGCATGTTCCACTCAAATGTGTGTGGAAACTCAGGAACAAATCCAAGCTCAGACGTTAAATGGAGCACGATTTTTGAGATGACCAAATGGGGTGTACTCTCTTTTTCCACAAGTACAACATTCACTGGGAATTAAAAAAATATAAAAAACCAAATTGTCTTCAGTGTCCCACCTCAGAATGAAATTGCTTCTTAGGCGGTACTTAACAATCTTAACACTAGAAAAAATATTTCAGATTAAAACCACAAGTCAATTCTGTGAATATATTGAGGAATTCAGTTATTCTTATAAAATGCAATTAATCTTACTTCCCCCCAAATATTTGTATCAACCTGAGAGTAATAGAATCCAATGTAAATGAAGGAAGCCATTCTTACTGTCCACATACTTTTTGAGATTGGGTGAAGGAAGAAAATAATGCTTTAAATTTAATGGGATATGTATTTCCCTCAATCTGTTATCTGTTTTCAATTTTGACCATGTATTCACAATTCTAATAGAATCTCAAAAAGGAATCAAGCAAAAAACAGACACAAAGGTGTCTTGGATCCTGTTTTTTACAGTATTTTTCATTTCAATATGTATATGTATTTTTAATTTCGGGGGCATTTGATTTCATTTATTTGTTTCAACAAGAACATATAAATTATTGTTTTGGATTTATGAAATAATACAATAATGGGAGAAAATTAGAACAGTTCATTAACTTTTTTTCTTTTATACAGCATAGTTTGATATCACCATTTTTTTTTTCAAAGAAAGTGGTACAGTGTGAAGAATATGACCTTTGGAAGGACATATGAGCATTTTGTGCAGCTGTGGTCATAGTCAAGTGTGCTAGAGAAGAATAAATAGTTTTCACATTTATATTTGTGGATAATAATGCTATCTTTGTAGATTTGTTATGGCCGCAACCTTGACAATACATTTAAAACAACAGATATGTATCATGTGTTCAACAGAAAGAAATTATTAATTACATTTCAATTTATTGTGTAGTTTTCAGATAAACATCAAATAATATTTCCAAATAAATTAAAATATCCAGGATATAAAATAAATAAATGTATTTTATACAGTATAATAAATAAATTTACCACATATAAACTTTGTATGGACTGATGGCTTAGATAGTGAATGATAACAGATTACTGACAATGCTTTTTGGATCTCCTCTTTATAGTTAGGAAAAATATTTTTATTCATGTACAAACACGTTTTGTATTTCCTATAGGACTCAGGAGTAAGTTTAAGGGGACAGCAGGCAATCAAAAAAAAAATTTAACCTACTAAGCATTCTGTTTTATAAATTTCACATTATTACAAAAATCTGTAAGCAACAGAGTGGGATCCACACCATATGTGCACAGGTTAAAAACTAATAAGGACACTGCCAGTCTGGAGAAGAGATTATGATCATTCCTCCTTCCTCCTTCCCCCTAAGCATGACGATAAACCCTGGACGTGGCACAAGAGTCATCCAAAGGAGACCAAGGAGAGGCTGTAAGAAGAACAGAACACCACCCAGCAGAGGAACCGCCCAGACCCAACATTTCCAGTGCCTGATTCAGCAGAATGCTCCAGGCTAAATGGGTTCCCTCTGCCCCCATCAGCACAGCAGGCAGCACCAATAAGAGAGACCAGTGGAGGGTCCCACCAGATATAAGCAGCCCAGCAAGCACTTCTCTCCAAAAGGACGGAGACTCCGCTTTCTCACCAAGAGATTCCAACGTAATATAGAGATAGGGGTTTAATTTCATTTTGTTGCATATGGATTTCCAGTTTTCCTAGCACCATTTGTTGAAGATGCTATCTTTTCTCCAGTGCATGTTTTTGGCAAAACTTAACTCAAAATGGATCAAAGACCTAGGAATTAAACCGGAGACTCTGCGTCTGATAGAAGAGAAAGTAGGCCCTAATCTTCATCGTGTGGGATTAGGCCCTAATTTTCTTAATAAGACTCCTATAGCGCAAGAATTAAAACCAAGAATCAATAAATGGGATGGAATCAAACTAAAAAGTTTTTTTTTTCTCAGCAAAAGAAACAATCAACATACATTATATACAAACAAAGATATGAAAAATGTGGTATATATGTGTAATAAGAATTGAAATGCAAAAAAAAAAACCCCAAAGTACATGTATCAAGACATGAATTGGCGTGAACATGCTTTATATACAAAGATATAAAAAATTGTGCTCTATATGTGTAACAAGAATTGTAATGCATTCCGCTGTCATGTATTTAAAAAAAATAAAATCAATAAAAAAGAGAGAGAGAGACTTACCAACGTAATATAGTAGACCTGTCAAGAGAGACCATAGGAAGCAGCCTAGTCCAGCGAGGCTTCTTTGTCCTTGGGAGCCCAACCCTCCTTCCTCACCCAGAGACACTAGTGCAGTGGGTAGAACCTAAAGGAGCAGCCAATGGGAAGGAGCCTGAGGACTTTTGTCCCCTTGAGTTAAGCTGATCCTTGCCTACCCAGAGACCTGGCTACCCTGGTGGAAGGACCCCTTCACAGTTCCCCAGACACTCAGTACTCCAGCTTGGGAAACCTCCAAGCCCCAGATAAGCCCAGAAGTTACCAATGGGAAGCCCATAGCACATTCCAAACCACAGCACAACACCTTCCATATAATGGCTGCCTACCATACGATATCGGCTGTATCTGAAAGATACCATTTGTCAGATTTAGTAAATTCTATTCTATTCCCAATTTGCCTATATTTACATGAATAGAGATTGAATTTTACTAAGCACTGTATCTACTTCCAAAAAATGATCACATGATATTCTCTTTCCCTTTTTGAAATGATTACTCATATTTTTAAATGTTAACCCAACTTCAAATTCATGGAGTTAAATTCCCCTTTCATCAAGTGTTATGCTTATGTACCTATTTATTCAAACAGCACAGATTTGTTTATGATACTTGAGTCTCTGTGACAGTAAATTGGAAATTTCACTTTTATCTACAGTCTTTGGTGGAATTTTATAACCAAGGTTATACTAACTGATGAAATTAACTTAGAAAGGTCCTTTCTTTCTGCAGTGTTTTGGAAAGTTTGGGTAATATTCACTTGGAAAGGTCCTTTATTTTTTTTCAATATTTTGGAAAGTTTAGGTAATATTAGAATTATTTCCCCTTGTTTTGAATATTCTCACAGAACAACCTCTCTGAGCACAGAGAGGTTTACTTTGTAAGAAGACATTATAATAACGTCTCAGAATATCAGACATAAAGCAATTTAGGTTTCTAAAATAATTAATCTGACTCTTTGGGTAAGTTATAATTCTTAGGAAGTTTTCTTTCCTATAAATATTCAAATTTAATTTCAAAGAAATGTTTTTGTTTTGTTTTTAATCACAGTGTTGTGGTTTGAATTTTGAATGTCTCCCTAAGGCTAATACATGAAAGTAACCCTTTTCTCAGGCAGTTTTATCTCAGTGTTTTGTCACAATGGAGTGAAGCTGATTAACACACAGTTATCATTTTAGAAGTCTGGAATACCTACAGTAATGCTTTGTATTTCATTCCTTATTTTCTAATGTTAATTCCTTTTTGTTAATGAATTTAGTGTTTCTTAATCTCACTAATGGTATATTCATTTTATTAGTCTTTTTAAAAGCACAACTTTTTGTTTCTTTTACTCTTATCTCATTTTGAAGTACGATGAATAGCTATTTATTTCTAATATTTCTCTTCTTCTAAAATTATTTAAGGTTATAAATTTTTATTTAAGTACTAATTTACTTCTATTTCCAAAATTTATAATTTTAATTATAAATTTATATATAATGTATAAATTTATTTATAATGTATAATTATAAATTCCTAATTACTATTATCTTTTATTTTTGCCTCATGAATTCTTTGGGGGAGAATATTTACTAATTTCTAAGTACATAGAATTTTACTATATTTTAAATTGATCTCTCTATTAATTTCTGTGTGATCAGAGAACATTATTTATATTTTAATAATCTTCTTAACCTTGCTGGATGTATTTTATAGCACAGAATCTCTTTAATGCCATTTTGTCAATTTCTCTCTCCCTGACTTCTGGTAATTATCTATCTATCCATCCATCCATCCATCCATCCATCCATCTATCCATCTATTAAATTGGAGGTAATTTCCTTACGTACATATTTTGGAGCACTAATTTTTCTTTCGGCTTTATCTTGCCTGACACTACACTTGCTATTTAAAAATTACTCTGATTTTACTTCATCTCTGGCAGCACTATTTGATTCTCTTTCAAATCTGCCTGCCCCATCTTGATAGACTCTTGTTCTTTTCAAAATATTCAAACTGTATGTTTTTAGATACACAAAATGCAATTGTTTAGTATTAGGTGTTGGATAATTTTAGTAACAGAAGCATTTGCAGATCAGTCTTTGCAGTCTGTTGTTCTGCTGGCTCTCCCTCATTGTGTCTGATATCTTCTTTCCTTCTGAATGTAGTAACGTGCTCACTGAGTGAGTTTTAATTATAAACATTTTTATATGATTTATTTGAAGTCTGGAAGACTAGAAATCCTACAGAGAGGTTTTGTACTTGTTTCTTCTCAGACCCCTGTATAAATAAAATTCCAGAATTACTTTACTCTAAATCATGGGTTTGATATTTTCAGACTACAGAGCTATAAAGCCATTCTGCAAACCTGAATGAGAGTCTGCTTATGGATACAAATTCAGAGGGGTCATCCCAGTTCCCAGGTCAGCAGCAAGGTTAAAATAGGCACATTTTGCTTGCAGTCCCTCTGCAGCTAGTTTAGCATTCCAGATAAGATAAGAAGGTCCTCTTAGTAGGCACTGGACTCCTCTCACCTACTCCAAGAATTACAAAGATCTGATACAGATGAACAAGTCCACCCAGCTTCACAAATTATGCTCTTTAAAACCAACGTCATGGCTCTGTTTGACTTCAGTTTCCCACTGTCATGTCCTGTCTGACCTGAGAGTTTCTCAATCCCTTGCATTTCATTCACACTTACAAGCTGATGCATTATGGGGTTTTCCAGCCTTTTTAGCTACTTTCAGTAGAAGCTTCATTCTTTGGAACCTAATATGTTACTGGATATTGAAGTTTCTTTTTTTTTCTCCATTAAGATGAAAAGAAGAGTCATTGTGTTGAATCTTGACGGCATTTTATTCCTTGCATTTTATTAACATTAGAAAGTGTGAGGCATGGTAGTACAGGAATATAATCCTAGTGACTAGGGAGGTTGAGGCAGGAGGGATGCACGTTTGAGGTCAGCCTCAGCAACTTAGTGAGGTCCTGTCTAAAAGAATAAAAGAGCTTGGTATGTAGTTCATGGGCTCAATCCCCAGGACCAAAAAGAAGCAAGGAAGCAAAGAAAGGGAAGGGAAATGAAGAGACCATACTCTCGGTAGCCAAGAGACTGGAAGAGAGAACATGCAAAGAAAGACCTGGATGTCCTGTGACCTGGCACTAACGTCTGGACTAGAATAACCTGTCCCTGATTTCTGCTCTTGATATTTTTCTCATTGATTAGTCAAGCAATGTTGAGCAAAAGTGTAATGTGTGGAAGATTTCAATGTGACCCTGAAGGTGTAATCAAGAATAAGACAATAATCCTGATGCTGTCAAGAATCACCTGTCTTATGCCACCTGTACACATGGCCCGTTTCCAAACAGATGCATTCGCCTCCACATTATTCTCTAGGACTCTTACTTCTACAGCTGATATCTGTACGACTCGACTCTCCCCCAAATCGTATGACAGACACTCAAGGGACTTACTGCTTCCAAATGCTCTAATTAATTTGAATCTTTGCATAGAAGATCAAATGAATTTAATATGACAAATAGGTACTTCTCATTAAATATTTTGGAAAAAAAACATGTTTCTATAATAAATAATAAAAGAACAATGAAAGAAAGAGAAATAAAAATCATATTGCAAGCAGCAGAAATTTTTAAAAAATGACAGAAAACAACATCAATATAAAAGACATCATGAGTGAAATGACTTTTAAGTGAAAAATGGTAGCTATAAAAGTTATCTAGCACACATACAATTCTTCAAAAAAGATGAGAGATAGAACTGAATTCTCTTCCCTAACATAATTAATAAAACTTTCAAAAATAAGTCATACCTGAATCTGAAAATTGTACTATTAGACTATATGCTAGGAACAGATTGTGACAGAGAGATTAATGCCAAGTCATGTCCTTGGAGCAGCTACACACTTAAAGGCAAAGAAATATTTCCTTGGTGATCCCAACATAAAACACTAGGCTTTAAAAGGGAGAATCAATACTCCTTCTCCAAAGGAACAGGAAATGATAAAAGAGAGGGAAGCAATCAATAGACACCAACTCCTTGGAGAAACAGAGTGACAACCAAGATGTTCTCCTGCACAGCCGGCTGGCTGCAAAGGCAGGAGAGACCTTGTCAGACACAGAAAAAAGATCTCAGGGAAGACAGCAGTTGGGAGCCCTTGTACAATAAAGGTCAAGCAAGAATTCTCAGGGTTGCAATTTAACCAACTAAGAGATGCATTGAGAAGCTGTGCTGAAATAACTAGTGTGAAAGGTCAAGTTCATCGAAATATAGACCTGAGGACAACTGCTGGGGTGTGGTGGTTCATCAAGGAACACAAATGTTGTAAAATGTGAGCCTTGACTCAAGAGCATCACACACAGGACTCTCTCGCAACATTGGGTGGAGAGGTGAGAGTGGGTGAGACTTCATGCTTTCTCATTTACAACCACTGCATTACTTTTATTAGCTTTGTATTTAACCCACTATTGAGGTGGTGGTTTTTTTTTAACTATCTTTTCTTGGCTGACTTTTAACTACATCCCCACATGCATATTTTACTGCAATATGAACGCACATTCATGTCATAATAACATTCTGGTTATAGTACGAAATTATTACAGTGTGAACAATGGTTGTAAAGAATAGAAGGCAGGAAGGTGAGAACAGGTTAAACACTTATAGTGTTTCCAATTGCAGGTGTTTGTAATTTTAATTATCAGTTTATCTCAAACCCGAGAACTTTCCATCGTTTGTCATTGTGGCTGCCGTCATTGCTCTTGCTGCTTTGGCTAACTTTTGATTGATGGTTTTCAATTTTGCTCCTTTTTTGATCAGAGGAGAAAAATTGAGTTTGGAGGTAAACTTTGGAGTCCAGTAGATAGTCACTCTTGTAAGAATGAATATATTTCTATTGTTTGATAAAAAGTCTTCCAGAATATGAGAACATCACATAGACACAAAAGTATGATAGACACGACCTTGCCTAGGTGACATTCTTCCATGTATGGGCACTACAGGCTTCTAGTGGTGGCCACTACACTAATGCTGCCCTGGTACTTAGTGCCTTTTCACAGTGTGTCCATGGCACTGTGAGATGGATTAAAAGGATATTTGCATTTTAATTATAATATTGCCAGCTGCCTTTTAAAAAGACCGCATGGTTCACATATGTCATCTCTATGGATAAGCCTGCTCTTCTGCCCACAGCCCCAATATGGAAAGGTGATTTCCTCCTAGCTTTCTTTATGATGAAGGCTTCCAAGATGCTTCCTTATAGCTCTACGAAATGACAGGACATCATGGCTATCAACAGTCCACGCTGCTGTGCAGTAGCACCCCAGGTCTTGCTGCTGACTGGTCAGCCTTCCCCCATCCCCACTTCCTTCTCTCCCCAGCCTCTGGTGACCACCTTTATAATCTCAATCCACCTGTTTTAAATTCTGCAGATGAGTGAGACTGTGGAGCATTTGACTTTCTGTGCCTGGTTTATTTCACTTAACGTAATGATTTCTAGTTCCATCCATGTTCTTGCAAATGGCAGGATTTGTGCATGTACAGATGAGGTTTCAGTTATCTGTGAATTCCTGAGCTGTATTTTTAGCCAATTTATATTAAACTTTTTGTTTTCCTATTTGTGAGACCTCATTTTTTATTAACTCTTTGTATGTCATCAGATTAAAAAGTTTCATGGACCGGTCATTGCCTGTTGACTATATTTCCACCGTCTTATTTATATACAGTAGACTAGACTTATTGGTAGTAACTCCCAGTTTTCCAGAAGCAATTATTATGGCCACTGACCACTAACAGCTATATATACAGAGTCTTCTTACTATTTAGTAGAGTTTTTATAGGTGTTTGCTCACTTGCTTTCCACCGAAGGCTTTGTATATCCTGTCCCAGAGAGCCCACCATTTTTACACATCATATTTGCTTAAAAATCCATCTGTTTTTCATTGAATTAACTACTTCCTTGTCATGTGTTAAAAGGCCTACTAACTCAAATGTTCATTCTATTCCTATTTACTCTATGTGCTTATTCTGACACCAGCATGATAGTCATTTCATTAAGGGAACAACATGGTTCACCTAACACAGGTTGAGGGTAGTTTCCCCTCACCCATTTCTTTTCATAAACCAACAGTCAGCTCCATCTAAAAGTTGGGGACGGTATTTGGAATACATTCCTATGTGTATGCATATTCATTGTCTTATAACATAAAATCGTGTCATCCAGGAAATTGTGATGTGTTGAGTATTAAATCATTTAGTAAGACGTATCATTTTCTCTCTCTAAAAAATAGCATGTTTGTAAATATAATTACTCAGCATTTTTGTTTTATCTTTTATTTATTTATTTATTTGGTCCTGGGCATTTAACCAAGAGATGCTCTACTAGTGAGCTCCAATCTCCAGTCCTTTTTACTTTTTACTTTGAGACAGGGTTTCACTAAGTTACTTAGGGCTTCACTAAGTTCCTGAGTCTGGCCTTAAACTTGTGATCTTCCTGCCTCAGCCTCTTGAGCTGCTGGGATTACAGGCATGTAGCACCATGCCTCGATGTTTGTTTTTTTGTACAGTTATTGTCATTTCCAGATTGGATAAAAAGCCACTGATTAAACTATCCAGGTAATCACATTAATTATTAGGCTTGTTAACAAGTATCTCTTAAGGTATTTCCATCTTCAGTTATATCCTCAACAAATATAACTATATTTGTCAAATGCTTATGTTATTTTATTTTCTTATCTTTTGCTTTTGTTTAAATGTTAAAAAAAATAGTAATGATAGTGTTGGTGGAAACCTTTACCTAGTCCCTAATTTTTAATGAAATATTTTCGATTTTTGTAATTTATGATAATATTTGCTATTATTTTTATATATAGCATTTGCCATTTATGTATTCTACTTTTATTTTCAAATTATTTAGAATTCTTACTAGAACTGACTGCAGAATTTTGCCAAATACTTTTGAGCATCTTGATAATGTTCAAATCCTTTACCCCTTTGGCCTTATAACCCTATAAACTACCCTTCTACTCTTGAAAGAAACCCGGAGGACTCAGTGCATTGTTCTCTTGTTACATGACTGATGGTTCTTGCTATTATGTCATTTAGAATTTTTGCCTTATTATTGAGATTTGTTTACAGTTTTCTTTTTTACAGGTATCTTTATCAAGTGTTGGTATCGAAATAATGTTGATTTAATAATGGACCTAGAGGATGCTAATGTTTTCCATAGGCTTTCATAAATCAAACAAAGTACTGAGTTTCTTGATCTACATTTAAAGAAGGTTTAATGTTTGGCTGAAACTATTGTTCTTGAACCATTTTCCCCCCTAGATGGCTCACCTCTGTGATCGCTCCTCTGGCAGTGCTTAATCCTCTCTGTGCACTGAATTGTTCAGATAGTGTGTGCTCTTTTTACTTTCAATTTTGAGACAAAGCCTTACTAAGTTGCTGAGGCTGGCCTTGAACTTGGTGATCCTCCTGCCTCAGCCTCCTGAGTTGCTGGGATGACAGGCATGTGCCATCAAAAGCTTTTAAGACTATTCATTTTCTTCTGAAAAAAAGACGAAAGTTATACATTCATGTCAGTCTGTTACAATGATGTTCTTATGAAATTTCCTTTTATAATTTTCTATATTGTACTTTGTTGTTTTTCTCACTCCCCCTCCATCTTTTTTTTTAAATCCTGCTAATTAAGCTACTATTTGTTTCTTTCTTCCATTGTTAACTTGGGAATTCTATGGAGATTTCCCAATCAAGAGGGTTACTGTTGTTATGACCACAAACATACTTACAACCACACTTTTCACTAAAACTAAGATAGTTATTACTTCTTCCACCAAACGGCTACAGCAGACTGAGACCAAGGACTATATGTCTTTTCTGTTTCAAAATTTCTTAAAGGATTCCTGATGGCACACATGCAAAAGTTCACAACAAAATACTGGCAGATGGAATTCAAGAGATGAGCAAGAGACTACGCCACGATCAAGTGGAATTTATACCACAGACGCAAGGATGGTTCAACCTGTGCAAATCAGTGGACATAACAGAGGACACTCGCGCTCTGAGGAACAAAAGCCACGTGCCCAGGACATCCAATATTCAAGATGCAGAAATCTCAACTCTCCTAACCACTGAAGCACGTGAGACGTTTCTGTGAAGTCTCTAAAGCCAATACCACGGTGCTTTGGAGTTCCAGGGGAACAGGAAAAGGAGTTGTCATTAGTCTTTCTGGTTCTTCCATCCTCCTCTGCACTGGGAGGTCTGGCTCCTGCTGGGCCTTCACACCTCGCCTACTTTGGAAGCAGACCCTTCCCAGTGCTCTTGGGCCTGCTGCGTGAACCCCTGAGGTGTGGCCACATCTCCTGTCTGACGCTCACTTCCCCCTCTTGCTGTGTACCTGTCATTGTCACCAGAGAGCGAGGTCCTGGCTGGTTTAGGGCTATTGTCCAAGAGCCCTTCCCCTCCCCTCCTTTCTTCTTTGGATCTTTCTTCTTCTCCTCCTTCTTTTTTCTCCTCCTCCTCCTTGTTCTTTTTTTTTTTTTCTTTGTAGCTTCCAGTGTTTAGAGATGAAAAGCCTGATATCAACCTGACTTTTCCCCCCCTTTGGGAAAATTTTCTTACTTCTCTCCAGAAGAGGGTTCCTTTGGTGTTGTTTTTGCTGTTATTAAATCAGTTCCTACAGTTGAAATTTTTACCAGGAACTTTCTAGATTTATCTTTTTCTCTTCATTTCAGCATGGAACAAAAACAGAACTTTCTATTTTGTCTCATAAAAACTTTATTTTATTATTTGCTTACATAATGTCTGTCTTCCATTCCATAATTGCTTTTTTCCTCATCTGGGACTATTATTGTTTATTTATCTCTTCTTTCACCATAATCTTGTTTCATGATGTTTTTGCTCTGGGCTTTGAGATGGCTTTTCAGGCCTCCAAGAAATCATAACCAACCCCTTTAGGGTCATCTAATAAATTGCTGTGGCTGGTTTCATGGTCCTAAGTTGTAAGAGAAACCTTGTGAAACCCAGGTTTTGTCAAGCAGTATATTTGCAAACAGAATATGAATGTAAATGACCAATGGCAGGTCCCTATGCACCAGCCAGCACTTGAGACCTGCCTTGTGCCAGGACAGTGGTGACTTCCACGGGAGAAGGCAGGTGGGGTGCAGCTGCAGCCCCTCTGAGGGTGTCTCTGGGGATCATGAGTCAGAAACAAATCTTGTGGCTTGTAAGTCACAGGAATTTGGGGCTTTTGAAATTGCATCCTTTGTCAATAAGCTCATACCTTCTGAATGTACTTGGTCACAGAGTTTAGAGGCAGTCACTGAAGTACAGAAATGCCTGTAAATCTGAACAAAACATAGAATGAATTCCAGAAATCTTAGAAACAATTAGAAGAAAGTATTGTCAGGATTCAGTTCCTTTGGAACACTGTTTAGTACCAAATTCTGCATGATGTTTTGATCAGAGATGCATGTTCACTAGGAGTGACGGTGTTCACTAGGTTACAGTGTTTGTGTCTCTCCAATGCAATGATGTGAAGATCCCGTGACTTTGAGGTGACCAGGTGACGTCTGTCCTCACCGATGGGATCTTACCCCTTGTGAGAGAGCTACAGGACCAGCACAGCTCTTCCACTCTGCTGCCCTTGTCGGGTGAAGACACAGGCCTCACTCCAGAGGATGTAGCAAGGAGGTGCCGTCTTGAAAGCAGGACAGCCCTCACTGAGTCGGCTGGTCCATTGATCTTGAATTCCCAGCCTCCAGAACTGTGAAAGAGAAACTCCTACAAATCACTCAGCCTGGGCATTTTGTTACAGCAATCTCAATGGACCATGACACTAATAAAAACTTCACTGTGTGGATTTGACTTTATAAAATTGCAAGAGCTGCTTAAAACCTGGGTCTGAAGTGCAGGATGAGAAGGCCCACCTTACACAGGAAACGTGGACAGGAATTGAGGGGAAAGAAAGCTGAGCAAGGACTCACCTGGGAACGGAGGGGGACCCGCTGGAACCAGCAAGTGCGGCATGAAATTCACAGGGGTCTACCTTTAACCATGGAGAATCTACTTTTCATGACCGTTGGACCAGAAGCAAAATCTGGCATCTTTTGTAAGAAAAGTAAACCCACATACAGTCCAGGAATCTGGGAGACCAAAGGAGGAAGTTCAATAGGATATGGAAGGCCCGTGGGGCCAGCAATGTCCCATTCCAACAAGGTAAGCCTGAGACAAGTGACACAGTGTCGTAGGGAGAATGTTACTGATTTACTGCTGCCATCCCAATCGCCAACCAAGCATCTTTTGTCTTGTGACTTCGCAGGCAACACACCTGGAACTTCACAGGCAAGGGGATTCTGGAAATACAGTTCTGGCTCAGCTAACGCAAAACAACAAAAGGACCCGTGGAAACCTCTCCATGTTTGATGAATGGAAAAGTAAATGAGTGAATGTACAAACGAACAACTAAAGCGATCATTTGTAAGACGCAACTGCAGTGACTCTCAGATCTCTAAGTGGCCAGGGCTGTTCTTTCAGGAGATGGACACTTCTATGGCTAGGAAGTGTATTTACCACTGATTTGTTTATTTTCCTGGAACAGATTTCTCACCTCGTACCTCCTGCAAAGCAGCATCTCTGGCATCCTGTGGTATTCCTGTTTGCTTTAGTCTGAACCCATTTATTGGTGTTGAGGAAGTTGTTCTGCCCTGGATTAACCAAGCATCACACTTTCTTTATGTTTTGATTATTCTAAATGTCTCTCTCAACATGCAAGAGTAATCAAGTAGCATTTATTGAAAAGGTTCAGGAAGAGATAAAAGATAATAAAAGCTGCATCTTGTTTAATGGAGCATGCCATGTTAACTTCTTTAGATAATGAAAAAGAGGAGGCAAGAGAGATAAGGAAAATAAAGAATAGCTACTTTCCCTCACCCCCAAACCTCAATGCTAATACATTTATAATGAAGCCAAATCTATCAGTGTAAAGATACATATTAAAAAATTAAGAGATGTGTGATCGCTTTTTGTAATTATTAAGTAGTAATTTTCCAGCATTAGCTAATTTGGATATAGAAAGTTGATTCATTCAGAATAAGTCAAATATGTTTCAAATTAATTGTTCAGCACCAAAATACAGCAGCACCCTGTGACAGGGATTCTCCAATATAGTGGTTCTTAAAGTCCAAGGGAAGACTCCCAGGAGTACTTTTCGTCAAGTGTAGATTGCAGAGTCTGACTTCCTGACTCTCAGATCCAGGAGAGCTGGAGTGGAACCAAGAATTTGCATTTCTAACAAGCTCCCAGGTGCTGCTGATGTTGCTGTTCTGTGGAGGACACTTTGGGAAACAGTGATAGAGTAAAGCCACCTAAGGAGGTGGAGAGGCTGTCTCTTATTTGGTCGGGAGCATTTAAAAGTATATCTTGGAGGCACTTGCAATTAACTCTGCAATTAAAGTGCTTCTTATCACAAATGGCTAAACACTAAGTTATGTGTCAAACCACTGCTTAGCACAACCTGAAGTGAGAGCATCTACTGTACATCTTGTTATCCAGCAGTGCAGAGGGTTGAGCCAAGCATTTAAAGCCCTGTTTAAATAGACACAGTTACTATATCTAATCAACATAGCAGTGGGGCTTGCCAAAAACCTATAAAACTAATGGATTTGCAAGAAAATTACATCACCTTCAAATCCATGCTGGTAACACAGGGGGCATTTATAAAAAAGTAAAGAAATCGACATTAACCCAGCCTGTCTCTGCTGTCTGCCAATGAGTACTCCAACATTGCTAAGGAAAGATCTTTCTCCCTTCCAAGCATTATGATTAAATACTTGAGGTTAAGTCTTTCTAAAATCGTGTAGTAGAAAGGACCATAACAGATGTGATGCTAATGGATGGGCTGAGTTTGAACTGTGATGGACGAATCAACGGGTGGCTCTTTCCCTGTTAAAATATAAATAAATAAAGTAATTCACCTTTATCTCAGCAATCTTTGCTCCATCCCCCAAGGAGCCCGAAGAGATTGCAGTGCACCCACAGTATAATGAAAAGGCATCTGAAGATTTTCAGCTGTGGCTGCATGCATAACCTCTGCTCTACGACCTGCATTACTTAGCAGGTGGAATTAAAATTCTGATAAGTGATAGGAACCGTGTGTAAGGGAGGAAATTGGTGTGTGGCCACATCGCCTGCCTCGCATCCCCTCTCTTTGCACTGCTTGTTGTTAAAATCAATCCAGGAAGAATCATTTTCATCTTGAAAAATGCAGATGTTCATGGAAAACTCAGAAATAGAATTCTCTTTGGAAATGCCTTTCGCCTAATGTTGGACAAGTGGGAAGAGCGTGTAGGAAGCGCACACAGAGACACACACAGGCAGGCTGCTCACGCTTCACCATCACAAAGAGCCCTGTGAAATCAGCACATCTCCCGGGAACTACGAGTGTGATCAACCCCACAGCACTCAGTCCCAGAGCAGCTCGCCTTTCCCTGACCGCCCAGAAAAGTGTCCCCTGGCTTCTCAATTGCCATTGAATATTTGGATCTGGACTTCAAAGTCCCTGTCCTGTCCACTGGGAACATTTTGTTATCATCTTGAAAAACATAATGATTAGAGAAATGCAGAGGCATGGGCTGGATTCTGGAAGATCCGAACCAACATTGTCCTGTTTGGTTCTCGTCTTGTATCTTAGATCTTAACCATTCCTGAGGACCACAAATGCAAAGGCCTTGTGTGAACAATACCTACGTTAAGAACAACGAGGGCAAGTGTTCTCCAATGAGTTGTTCAAAAAAAGAGGTTTTGAGGAAGTATCCATAAACATTCATTAGCTATAAACTTCTTTTATAAAAAGCACATTGACTCTTACAATCCTAACGAAATACCATGGACTGAGTGCAGAGGCTGAAGTCCCAGGTCAAGGTCCAGTTGGGTCAGTGTCTGTCAAGGGCAGACACCCCCTCAAAGCCCTGAGCAGTGCAGCCCACTTCACCAATCAGTGTTCCTCTCAGATGATGAAACCACCAAACAGGCCACTCGGGCCTCTGGCAACCACTGCTGCATGACAGGTTAGAGCTGGCTTTGCCACAGAGGACCCAGGGTGACCCAGACTCTGCACCTTCCACTGTCACACATCACCCCAGTCAAACTCCCACCCTCCGGCCACCTTGGCCAACCATTCTGGACCTAGACTGGAAAGGGGCTGGTAATGAATAAGGGAAGGCCAGGCCAAGCCAGGAGTCCTTTCCAGAAAAGTCATGTGTAATCCTCCTGCTTGCTACCTAAGATCTTCCCTCTCCCCTTACCTTAAAGGAATTCTCAGTCTTTGTTCAGGCTGAGAAGCTGATTTGTGAGAGTGTCACCCAATTCTCTTCTTGGTCAAAAATAAAAACAGTTTTGCTTTCCCACTGCCATAGGCTTTCATTGTTGTTCCTGAGACTCTCAGGAGGAAAAAAAAGACCGAATGTGGAATTAAGAAAAAATCACATCTGTCCTGGCCTCCAGATGCCTCCTGCCTGGCCCTAGACCCTCACAGAGCTTGCCGTGCTGTGTGTGCATGCTTGCAGAGAGGGGAAGCTCTTCAGTGTCTCTTCCAACAGGGACACTAATCCAACCTGGTCAGGGCCCCACCCTTATGAACTCACATGTCATGAATTACTTCTTCCTTCAAATTCAGCTGTACTGGTGCTTAAGGTTGCAACGGGGCATGGGAGGGGCTCCTACACTCAGGCCTCACCAAGCACAATTCCCAGCCAGGCATGTCCTCAGCACGCTCCTGCCTGTTTCTTCCAATGTAATTACACAGATGAAAGACGAACTGTGGATTTCAAGCACATCATGTCTGCAGTGTACTCTTGGTTCACTGTGCTCTGAAGACTGGTATTTGAATCTGAACAAAGAACTCGCTTTGGAGGAAATCTTGTGTCCTGGCTAAGACTAGTTCCTACACTTGCCCATGGGGCACGGGCATTACCTGACACAGGGGCCACAAGGGTAACAATTCTTTCTGTTGCATTTCCTCAAAAACAGAAACAAAATAAAATATAAAGTCACAGGCTTATTTTTGAGCATGTCAGAGCAGGAAATACCTCCCTTGCCTAAATTATGGGCTAATATCTGTTGACATAGAAATGTAAAAAAGCATTTGTTGTTTTTTTCTAATCCAAATTTCTTCTAATCATGTTAACTACACAGAAAGTAGATGACATCCCTATGCAGTCAAATGATTTGTAAAATTTCCTAATTTCAAACACAAAGTAAACATCCTGCAAAACAGTCATTTACCCTCGCTGCCTTAAGTTCCTCTTTAAGTCACACTCTTCTTCTTGTGCCTAAGTATTTTATTTCCTCATTTGTCCAACCTCTCACTTTTTTCTCCAATCTCACACTTAACACAGGACACTTTATTGGAAGAATATCCCAAAGTAACACTGGACAAATTCATACATTCTAATTATTTTTATTTATTAACACAAGAGCATCTTTACATTTAGTGTTACCCTGAATCTTTAAAAGAACGCAACAGAGCATTCACAATTATGATCAATCACACAGGTGACATTTCTGCACGTGTCTACCTAGGTATTCCCTATCACAATAAGAATGACTAGAGCAGTTTGAAGTACAGATGGGAAACTCTAACCCTGGGACATAAAACTATATAACATCAAGTGGATGACTGCACTAACATTTTTCTGCTTGTAATCGTGTCACCACAAAGCAGATCGAAGTCTGAAAGACAGAGTGATAATAGTTTTCATCAGCTATATTCACACCATTCAAGTAAAGGCACAGATGGAAAACATTCCAATTGCAAAATGTTAACAGGCGGTATTAAGAGGAGAAAGAACAATTAAGTTGAGCAATGAGCTATTCATGATTTCAGTTGCCTTGAATCTTGAATTTTCTTTACCTCAGTGTGGTTACGGTTATCAATTAACTGAGTTTTGACCTGAATATCTGCATTTTTAATAAATAAGATGCTGTTGTCAATATAAGTGACTGAAGGCCTTTTGCTATTTTTTTAAAAAATTTTTCCTAATGTTCTTTCTCCTCTTTTTTTGCACATTATCTGTGAACAGGACATTACAGCCAAGTGTGACAAATGCCCACTGGGCCCAAGAACCATGAAAACACAAGTACAAAGACCCAGCTTGAATGTACTAGATTTTTAGCCTCTTGAATGTACTAGATTTTTAGCCTCTTGAATGTACTAGATTTTTAGCAGGGACCCTTCCTAATTTATTCACACCCCAAACAACTAGCATACTTCCTCTCAAATAGCTGAACTGAAATGCCTCTTTCTGAATGAATGGATGTGTAACAATGACATGACTTACCAATATTCATATAAGCAGAATATTACCAAATATACTAATAAGAAAAATTGCTGTAAATTTAATTTTATTCTGGGACTCTGAAAGAACCGGATGTTCTGCATTAAACCAGCAGTGTAGACATTGGTGGATATGACAATCAGATTTGAACTATTTTAGCTTTTAGTCCATTTGGATTTTTTTCTTTGTTTTGTTTTCTTTCTTCTTTTTTTGGGGAGGGGGGCTGTACCAGGGATTGAACCCAGGGGCACTCAACCACTGAGCCACAACCCCAGCCCTATTTTGTATTTTATGTAGAGACAGGATCTCACTGAGTTGCTTAGTGCCTCACTTTTGCTGAGGCTGGCTTTGAACTCGTGATCCTCCTTGCCTCAGCTTCCAGAGCCACTGGGATTACAGGGGTGCACCACTGCACCCAGGTAATTGGACTCTTAATAGGTAGCCTAAAATGTAAATTATCTTCTGATGGACTCTGAAAAGCATTAAAAACTTTCACATTCTCCCTTTTCCCATAAAGGTAGGCTTAGACTAGCCGGCTTTATTCCCTAACATGGTCTGGCTTCTAAGACACATCTCTAGCAGTAAGTAATCAAGATGAAGCACACTTTTGTCAAAGGAGTCAGTATCAATATGTGGCCCATGACACCTCTTTGGCTCTCAGATAAACTCTACACATCAAAAGTGGCCAATTTCATATCCATTATGGGAACTCACCAAACCCAGGTTGTTCTCTGAATATTCCTAGAGAAAGGAACTTGCAGGGAACATGGACGCTGGCTTCAGGCAGCTTCTCCCACACTAAGCAACCCTTGCTCAACACCTATCTCCATGGCCCCTCCAACTGGAATCCATCACCAGTCACTACACGTTTACCAGACCTTTCACTTCTAAAGCTTCTACTTCAGAGCTGAAGAGATTCCTTTAACTTAGGCTTCAAAATAACCAACAAACAACTAGAATTGGGGAAAGGGAACTATTTTAGGCAATAAAAATTTCCAAAAAAAAAATCATTCATTTCATAAATATTTACAGGCAGCTGCCCACATGCAAAAAAAAAAAAAAAAAGAAGTGCCATTAAACATGAGACCACTGGCCTTTGTTCCCACACATAAATGACCAGTGACTGAAATGCAAGTATAATCACAGCCTGTGGCGTGAGGTGGCCTCCCCGGCCCAGTATGTGCAACATCATCTGGAAGCAACAGGACAAGGGGCCGGACCCAGGTCTTCAGTCAGACCTTCCTTGACTTTGCAGTTCCAAGGCTCTGGCTTCTCCTGGAGTCTGTGAGCGACAGCTCGGTTACAGTGTGGAATTCTCTAGGTAATGGCGGAGCTCCCTGGGGCTCTGCCTCTGCAGTTCTTCAAATCCCATCCTTATTCCACTACCTACGGACATCACTACCCTAGGACCATGTATGATTGCACAAATGGTATGACTCTACATCATGTACAACCAGAGAGATGAAAAGTAGTGTTCCATTTGTGTACAATGATCAAAATGCATTCTGCTGGCACGTATAACTAATTAGAACAAATAAAAAATTTAAAAAAAAATCCGTCTTTACATCCTCTCTGCCTCTATTGAATATAATTTCCCCTTGAGCATCTTGGCAATTCTTCTGTGCTTTATATATACCCCAGCTTCCAGACTGTGATGGGTAGAGATTTACAAACCTGCTCAAGTTAAAATATCTAAAAAGAACTCTTTAGAGGAAAGCTCAAGGCCAATTCCCCTATGTTTTTCCTGGACCCAGCTCTTCGGCCTTCCCATAACCAGGCTCATTGTCTCTGTGGCACCAGGAGTTGAAAGGTGGATCCCAACTTCTTGCCTTCCCTGCTCTCATACTGGTGTACAGGTGAGCTTCCACTCACTCACAAAGCAAAGGTGTCTTCTGTCCTAGGCTGTTGCCCAAACTCCAAGAAGTATCTGTGTTTCTGCCTTGTTATCCACAGTGTTTATTCACAGTGCTGCCAAAGTACTTAACATATCCCACAGTCACTTATTTCTGAATGTCCCCTCAAGACACTGTAACCCACGAGGAGGCAGAGGAAATGTGTTTTGTTTGCCCTTCCCTTGCCTAGCTCAGTGACAGCTATGTTGTAGGTGACGGCAATACACGCTTATAAAAAGAATTAATTAATTGATTTAAAACATTACTTTCTTCTGGGAAAAAAAGGCTACTTAATTGGGTTCATTGCTTAACTGTTTCAAGGTTTTTACAAATGGGATACATTTCCCTTTCAACATTTATTCTTACTGAAACAATTATGAGACATAAGAGAAAAGTCGTAACCTGACTTGGAATATCATTCAAGAGCACAGGACGTAATCCTGATTGAGATAATGAAATGCCTTCTTCAAACTTTCCGCTTGGCATTCAAGCAGATGTCAAGCCACAGTGACCTGTCCATGTTGGCCAGTGGGGCAAAACAACTGACCGAAGGTTGTTTCATGTGGAGCCTGCTGCCATCTCCCTGATAGCCCCTGGGAACTGGTGACACGCTTCATCCCTACCTGAGCCGGAGCACTCCAGACTTGGCCTGGTCACGTTCCTTCATGTGGTGATTTAAAGCTATGAAATGAGCCAGTATGGGCTTGCTTGCTGTTGAGATAAATATTTTCTGCAAATGTGAAATCCTGCTTTGTGTGGGAGGAGGATATTTCAGAACAGTGTCAACTGAATTATGTTGGCTGATATTCAGTTTGTTTTCCACCAGCGGGCATAAACAAATGAACAGATTCATTCCTTCTGTCACCACCACCCTGACACAAGTCACAATACTCTAGAAAGCACTTAGCACATGCAGCCGTGTATTTTAGAACAGGAACGTTCAACCTTACTTTCAAATATTTTATAAAAATCGGAGGTCTAGGGATGCCATGACTCTGGAGGGCCAGGAGCGACTGAGAGCTCCTCAGGTCATCTGCACTGATTGAAATGAATCTTTCCTCATGGGATTGTCAGAAGATTAACAAAGAATCGTAAAGGGACTCTCCATCACTTTTGGATCTCTTTATGGAACTCAGGATAAGTGTTCTACATGTATTTTGAATAATTTTTTATCACATCTGGATTCTGAAAGGAATGCTCAAGCATTTCTAGATCTTAATGATTTTGGCCACTTCTGAACTCATTCATGGTCACTTTTCTTTCTTTCCTTCCTTTCTTTCTTTTTTTAAAAATATTTTTTAGTTTTCAGTAGACTTTTCTTTTTATTTATTTATATGTGGTGCTGAGAACCGAACCCAGTGCCTCACACAGGCTAGGTAAGTGCTCTACCACTGAGCCACCACTCAGCCCTCGTGGCCAATTTTCTTTACTTCATGCTGAAACCATCTGCATCCCATGCACATGGTACAGACCACTGGTGACAAGAACAGGCTAGTCGCTTGACGAGGCCCATGGCTTCCAGCTGGGAGGCTCATTGCAATTGATTCTGGAGTGAGGCTCCCCTCTGCCCACTCCTCACGAATGGAAGGGAGGCAAGAAGCAGCGCAACAGTGGCTTGGGCAAGATCACGGCAGCAGCCAGGGCAGGGTCCCTGGCGCTGGCATCTGGCTTCTGGTCCTATTCTGCTTCTGTTTGTGCATCAGTTTCTTCATGTGTAAAAATGGGGGGAATAATAATAAGAACTACCTATGTAGCTGTTGGAGAAATAAAATAAGCTAATAAATACAAAGTCATAAAATGTGCCTGAGAAAAACAACCCTTCTTCAATTAATATGTTTATTGTTAGCATAAAAAGCAAGGTGGGAAGTAAAAAAGTGCTTGGGCTGGTATTTTCTAAGTGTACAAAATTGAACAACAAAACTAAAATCACATAAAAACATATACGTGGGAATGTATGAGTGCAATTATGATAATTTGCTTTAGATACTTGGCCAATTACTCACCTAGAAATTATATATTGAATACTTATTCTGGGCCAGGCATCTTGAAATATTAAAAGACATAGCTTCTAGCTCCCACCAGGTGGCTTATGGAGAAGGCTGAGTCAACACACTGAACAATGCCACCCCTAAGTGCTGAGCTAGAGCTGAGCGCTGGGAGTGTGAGGGCTTCAGACATGGAGGCAGCTTGGCCGCAGACAGGGAGGGGGCTTGATGGACTGTCAGTCACCCATGGTCAGGGAGCCACTGAGGCCCTCCACAGTGGAGTAGGGATGAAAAAGGCAGAAGGCTGGAAAGGCATGAAGATGAAAAAAAGAGAAATCGTGTCAGCACTTGGACTGAAAGTTGAAGAGTGACGGAGAAGTAAAGGATCTATCCTGGGGTCACCTGTGTAGTCAACTTGTGGGTGGGCATTACATTCATCATTAAATGCACAGAAAGATTATGTAGATTTGGGGAAGAAGTTACTCTCCTCAGATTTCCATTCATTTAGACAGATTCATGTGTAAATTCCTGCAATAATTTAGTTGACAACAAAAACCCGATATGTTTAATACACAGAAGAAAGATGCAGATTAGAGATGTGAATTTGGAAGTTGTGAAAAGGATACTTGCAGGCGTAGGACCACAGCTTCACCTGCGCATCCTTTGATGCCAGCATCTGGAAAGTCTTGGTCAATCTTGGTAAAGAAGTGTTAGGGAAGAGGATTGAATATTGTGGAGAAGGTGCAGAAGTGTGGGTGTGGCCACAGAGGACCGGGGTGGAGAGCAGGTGGCTCTCCAGAGGTCGGCCAGAGAACCACCTGGCGGAGAGGTGCAGCCTCCTGAGGCTCACTGCGGCTGTATCTGCTTTGGTCCTTAGGTGTAGGCTGATCATTGGTTGGTATTCCAAACCCAGATGGCATGGCTTTGCAACGGTGGCACCAATTCTCAAGCTGGCACAGAACTCAGATCTTGCTGTATTTGCAGGGCTTTACCAAAGACAGTGTGGTAAAGGAAGACTATCCACAGGCGACAGAGCGCTGGGATGCCAAGGGAGCTGTGTGGCTAGAACTGCTCTGAGGGCAAGAGCCTCCCCATGTCACTGAGCGAGCCCAGGAGAAGGGGCTAAGGAGACAAGCCTTGCTCTAATACGTAAGTACCCCAGGTCTCATCCCCAGCTCAGTGTGGTGTTCACAGGCATGATCTTTGCTCTTCAGTGACAACCTAGTTTTAAGTTTAAGGAATGAAGCCCTATATGTATTTTTAAAAATATCTTGTAGACTTATCTTATTATGTATCTATTTCTCATTGCAATCTGGATGTTTAGCTACACTAGGTTACATGTTTTGCTTCCTATTATTTAAATTATAACTCAGATTCCTCTTTTCGTCAAACATTCTTAAATATATTTGTAAAAGTTATTGCACTTTCCTGCTTTATTTTTGTTTTTGTTTTTCCCAGTGAAAGACAGCATCCTTAAGAGAGAACAAAGGAGTGGGTGAGTCCTAGGTGGGAACGCCTTGTTCCAGTTCTCCCAGTTGGAACTCCCACTAATACGTCCCAATTCTGCTCTGTATTAGTGTGTCTGATCTAACCAGCTACTTAACCCTCTCCACCCTCAGATTTCTTCCTTGTATAAAAACGGTTTTTGAGAGAGAGAGAGAGAGAGAGAGAGAGAGAGAGAGAGAGAGAGAGAAAGGTTTGAGTAGATCCATTGTATCTAAATCCTTTATTAGACAGAAACTTAACTTTGTCACGGTCAATTTAAAATATAGCATTAAAAGTCAAACAGAAAAGAACACCTGCAAGCAGAATAGGTACCAGGCCATGTCCACACCTCTCGAAGCCTAACACTGACTCCAGAGTTTACACTGCAGCAGCATAATGGCTCCCCCAGCATGTCCCATTAAAGTTTGACTTACTGCCAGGGAATTCACCTGCTGACACAGTGGAACTCCTAACTGGAAGCATTAACATTGCAATGTCACATGACGGAGGGGGAAACTTGTTCATGAATTCCACAAACGTGCACCACTTTATTTGGGATCCTGGTTGCAAACTCATTATTTATGCTGGGTACAGTAGGCCATCAACATATCCCACTGGGGAATTAGTTTGCAATTTAGAATCGTTTCAAAGTACAAGTGATTCGCCAGTCATTTCCCCGGGTTAAATGAGAACTCTTATTGCTTTCTGTGGGCTTGGAAGGAATTGTGACTCCATGTGTTCCCTCCTTCCCCCAGCTTCTGTAGACTGACTTGATTTTTCTTTTTTAAATGCATTTTAATGCTAACTCTCTCTTTTCAATCTTGGAAAGCTGGTAAATGGAATGGTATTTATTGTATTTTCTTGCTTGCTGGAGCTGTTTAAGTACCTCACTTTGGGTTAATGTTTGATTCTTAGGTTAGTCTAGAGAGGTTTCCCTGTCTCTGCACCTGGGGTTGCTTGGCTGGCAGAGGAGTGAGTGCATGCTCTTTAGGATGCAGCCATGAGGCACATCAGAGCCTCCTAAACTCCCATTCCAGCCTTCTCGTTCCAGGCCATGCCACTGGCCAGGGGCAGGGAACCCAAGTGACCCCAGGTAATGGAATTCAGCCATGCAGCCTAGAATGGTGGCTTTGGAGCTCAAATACAGAACAAATTCTTCAGACCCTTTCCACTTCCACACACCCCTTGAATTCTCTCCTAGAGGACATCATTGAGTGTCTTTTCTCTATTCACTGGTAAAATGTGAGGTTATCCTTCATCTTACCTCAACCCAGGCAACTTGGCCTCCAGCCACCCGGCAGTTTTTTCAAAACTTGAAATTATCTATGGGGAACAAAGAGCATTTGTTTAAGTATACATTTTGCCCACATTAATCCATAGTATAAAGATGTTGTAGGAATTTTTTTTTCATTAATCTTTTCCCAGTAAGTGTCTAAAATACAAAGACCTGATACAACTGGATCCAATAAGCCAAAAACCAGATAGAAAATAAACCAAAGTGGTTAGGCCTCATTCAGGCTCCCTTCCCCCGCACAGCGAGAAGCACTGAAGTTTCTCTGGACAAAGATTTCGACACCTCTTGACTGCCTTAGAGGAGCGCTTCCACAGACACAGGCTACCAAGTGCACACACCACAGAGATTAAGTGTTTAGTTTGAAAATGTTTGAAATCACCAGCTCAAACAGAGAAACCACACACAAAGAGTGCAAAGAAACAATGAAAGCAAGAGATCAACAGAGTAAATATCACCTAGAAATACTAACAGTCTTAAAGGTCAGAAATCCTTAGCTAAACAAAAAGACTCATCCATTAAAAACGATCAATTACGAGTTAACCTGAGAATATCATACTATGAATTCCCTTCAGGAGCCGAAGTTACTCAGCTAGAAGCTATTAGCTGTGGGCTCAAGAGGTCACCCACTAAAGCAAGTTACAAACGGAAACTGAAATTCAAAGGAAAAGAAACAGAATAATAAGTGCTTTCAGAACTCCTTAATACTGAACGTGCAGGATGAAGTCCCAGGATGTCCCAACTTGCCTCCCGATCAGGTCTTTGGAACGGCATGGAAGGAAAGCAAAACTATTGCCTGGATCCAAGATTCTGAGTTGGTATTTTTGGTTGAAATTGACTTAAACATCTTCCCTGATTACTGATGAAAATTCAAGTCTTTTCTACCACTATTTGTGTGTGAGCATGGTTCAAAACCAATTCCCTTGCTCCTGCGTTGTTCTTTTGACAAGGGAAGAAATAACTCTCTAGAAACTTCCACTTTCAGCTTCTCAGGGTTGTCATCTACTTTGGTTGTGTAATATACAGCTTTTGTTGGAAGATTTATTATAAATTTCAAAAATAAATGGAGGTTAGTATTCCTTCTTTCTTCTTTCCTGAAAATGTTAAACTTTGCTCAAAAAACGGACTTTCACCAACGTGCCCAATGATGCTTCACCTACATAAAATAGGATCCTCACAATTGGGCAATCAAAGCCTTGAAAATAATTACAAGAACCTAAGACCCAGAGCCCCCAATGTTTTCTAGATCAGTAAAACCTAGAGCAATACCATGGCTGCAGGTGAAGTGTTACAAACTCATGAAAACCAGTAAAAATCCAATGGCTAATACGGCAACGAAAGGGCTCTAGAGTAGAGTTATGCTGACATGGATAGACTGGTTGAGGGACTGGCTATGCCAGCGCAAATCAGGAATTCTCTTTGCTTAAATACCTGTCTGAACCTAACCCTAAATATAACTCAAGGCCTGACCTTTCAAGTTCATTAGAACTATTAGGCCACCCTTGTAACACACAAACAATTCGCTATCAATCAAGGAATGTGTAATACCAAGGAATCACTTATTTCCACACGAGATACAATCACACATTTTTAAAGTTTTCTTTTGAAAAGTTTGAACGCTTTCACCAATGGGAAAGGCACATCAAGATATACACAAGATATACCCTATGTCTAAATAATGAGTTTCATGGTGGTGCACACTTCAAGGCTGGGATCAGGCCTCTGCAGCACAGATAATGTACAGAAACGGCCTAATTAGGAGATTCTCAGTAATCAAAGTGAGTTTTTAAAAGAGGCAGCATAATCAGCCCCAAACCTGCTGTTGTAGACATGTAAACACACAGACTTGGCACTGTGGGGACAATGAGGTCATTAAATCTTTCATGGCAAATTGTTGAAGCCAGGAGTCAAAAGAACACAGAGCAACCCCTTCATCTGGTGTCCACAAGTCTGTCCTTCTCAGCAACTACGGACAGTCAAAACAGAGCCCTGGAGTTGACCTCATTCCTCCAAGGCTGGCTGCTGAGCCACAGGAGGACAACATGTTTGTGACATGTTTTGAGTGTAACTGCTAAAGACCGAGGCAGAGGGGAGACAGAGATGCCATGCCACATTGATTAGTTTAGCATGTTGGAATTTTTTAGCCTTTTAAAATTTTCTTAGAAAAACAGTAGCCTTCCCAGTATAGATTTTTTGTAAGACCTTCTGTCTATACTCCCTTGGAAAGAGAAGGAAAAGAAAAGAAAACTCAAATCAGTCTATGTGGCACATGGCCAGATTTGGCTTTAAAAAGTTGCTAATTTTGGACTTAGTTCTCTCCATTAGGGCAGGGTAAGAATTATGCACACAAGTCTGAGGCTTTTCTCTGCTTAGAAAACATCTGCATTCAATTAGAAATAAGCTTGAGTGTTGTGTTAATTCTGCAGAACCAAACAAAATCATGTTTGTTTAAACTCCTTCAGTACTGGGAGGATGAGAAGTTATAGGAGGAAAGGAAAAAAAAAAAAACTAACGTTGGAAGGAAACTCCCATGAGGTCCTGGGAAGAAGCTCAGATGCAAAGGAGAAGCGCCTTTTCCTTGAGGGTGCGACCCTGGACTTCTTTTCAGGTGACTTCTCCCGAGTATTTCTCTCTTGGGTGAAGGGGCTGGGGAGCAAGCCTCCATTTTCTTCTAAAAATGCAACTTTTAATCCAGTGGAACATTCTCCAGATTCCCCCAAGATAAGTTTGACCAAACAGTTGATGTGTTTAGCAAACAAGTAGCCATTTCTCCCTCGCCTCTTTTTTCCTTCAGTGCTGAGGATGGAACCCAGGTCTCCTGCATTCTCGTCAAGTGCTTGGCCACTGGGCTACAACCCCAGGCCTTGCATTTCGTTTTTAATATGTGGAGAGCCAAAAAATCAAACTGCGGTCACAATGCTCATGTTCATTTCAAATCATTTCTATAGTTACTGTGACTGGTGTTCTGACTTCCAACATACCCAAACAAAGCTTTCTTTTGAAACATACATCTTGTCATGAACATCTATGTCCATGTCCACTTTGCATAATATCAGCAGCAAATATTCCACTGATTTATGTCTCTCAAAGTCTGTAGCTACCATTTATTTCCACACAAGTACATGAAGACTACAGGTTCCCAGGCTGATTTCAGTTCTGGACCAACATAATATTTCTTAATACTGCTTCTTAAGATTAGGTCCCACCATGTCACAGATAAGAAAGGGAGGTGAAGAACCTAGGTTTTTTTTTTGAGTGTTGAAGGATGTGATTCAGCTCTTCACCAATAGTGCCAAGTAGTTGTACATCAGGTTCTTTTAAGCAGACAAAATGTTTCCAGTTTCTGCTATTTAATCTTTATCAGAGAGAGGGCTGTGGGGAATTGTCTGCTGATATAGGCTTTGCAGGCATGCTAAAATTTCACTTTTAAGTATATTTTTACTACATCTTTGGATCTAACCAAAGCATAAGAAGACTGGGCACCCAACCACAATTTTAGCACTATTTTGATCAGCTTGTGCTAAATCACACAAGAATGTCATGCCAGTTGACTGCAGTGAGGAGCACCACAAGGAACAGAACAGGCTACGAAAATGCAGCTTTTAGCCTACTCCAGGGATTCCTCTTATATCTCCCAATACCTCTGTATGAGAAGCCACGAGAGAAGTTTCTCAGTTAGGTCTCGGGTATTTTTCCCCTGAATTGTAGTTTTCTGTTTTGGTTTTCTTTTTTGAGTCATAAGAACACTGACTCCTGCAAACGCCCTCTTCTTTCTGCTTTATTTGCCAAGACCTTTGAGCCCAAGCAGACGGCCGACCCTTAGCAAGCAGGGTGTGCACACTGCAGGTAGTGGCACTTCGGTACCTTGAGGGGAGGGCTTTGCTACAGTGTGGCTCTGAGCATCCCTTACTTTACCTTCTTTCCTTCCCTTCACTTTCTCTTCTTGTGTTTATTTTTGCAGGTTCTCACAATTCTGCTGTGAAGAAACTCAGAATGTTGATACAAAACCACTCTAAGGTAAGCCCTGCCTTGGAAGTTCCGGCCTAGTTTCCTGTCGCCTGTTTCACCTCTTCGTGAGCGCTTGGCATGACGTCGACTTTATGACATCATCAATTTTGTATTTTTTTTAATCCTGTGACTTTTTGTCTTTAGAATTTTTAAAGGAGTGAATAAGATTAAAATGTGATTTTGAATACTTGTAAAGAAACTCAGGTGAAACATCTGAAATGATTACGTCATTGACAAACAGGACACAAAAATGTACAAGAACCTCAGGCTGCTTGACTTTGGGGGGGGATTGATTATAATGTGAATTAAATAGTTAATATTCAAAATATCAACCATTACCAGAATATGTGCAGCTGTTCTCTGTCGCTTGGGAGAACAATGCCTAAGTAAAAACCAAAGGGCTTGCACGGGAAGCTCTGGGAGGACGGCCTAGCATACTTAGGTAATATTTTTCTAAAGAACCACAAAAAAGATGGGCTTGTCTCTTGACTACTAGCTCAAACTCACTGTTTTCTTTGTTTTTTTATGGAGACTAAGGGGAGATGACAATTTTGGCTAAATAAAAAGAGTACAAGTTCTGTTGATTGAATCAAAGCTCATATTGTTGTGTCTGCTCCACCCTTTACCAAGCTGTAGAGGACATTACAGGTATTCCCACTGTATTCTAAAGACACACCACCATGCTCCTCAACAGAAATCTGATCCCACAGCTCTTAGAATGCTGGAATCATCATAAATATGTTGCAAATTCATTTTTAGGCACTAATTACACCTAATAGCAAGTATTCACTTATAAAACACATAAGTATATGTTTCTTTTACTAAGAACATCAACATCATTTTCAATGACTTTAAAAAAAATTTTCTTATTTGTTTCAAACTGAATTAAGGTTCTGCTGGGTCAAAAATCTATGACAGCTGTAGGATCTGGGACAAGCTTACAGCTCCCACATGATTCAGGGCATCCGCTGAGTTGATGGGCTCAGGGCCTCAGCCTCCCTCATCCATCCAGGGTTTCACTGCCTCAGGAGCGTGCCATTGAGGCTGCACACTGTCTGGGAGGGGGTGACTGAGCTGTTTGGTGCTGGCCTGGTGGTTCTCAGAGGGACATGGACATGGCATTATCAGCAGGGATGGGGCAACTTCTCCATGTGATGATGTGTGCAGTCCCCATTCACACCAAAATGAATTAAGAGAGGACTTCATGAATCAATTTGAGTGCTCTCAGACACGAGTGGGGAAACACCTGTGGGATGGAGTTTTAGAATCCAGTAAAGGCCATGAACCACAGAAATTTGAGATCCTATTAACTGTGTGTTAAGGTCTGTAAACAAGTCTGGATGGCGCCTGGCATTTTGCCAGAGGGAGTGGTTTGTGAAGTAACAAAAGCGAGCCATGAAGTGTGGAGATTCCTTATTGGTTGACTGCTGTATCTAGTTTATGCTAATTAGATGCTGAGTGGAATGTATATATACGCCTCCTGTCCTACAATAAACGGCTCCCACTCCTGCTGTATTAAGGTACACAAGTTGCTCGTCATCCCCCGGTTATTTTGCCCAGCCAGCCGGGCTGTGGCAACTGTGGGTTCTGGTTGGGACCTGGAATGTTCCCCAAGGCTCATATGTTGAAGGTTTGGTCCCCAGTGTAGCAATGTGCAGAGGTGAGGATCTGAGGAAAGGATGGGATTGGCAGACTCTGGGCTCATAAGGGGATTATCCACCGAGGACTCAGCTTATGGCATCATTGGGTGATGGGGCTCAATTAGAAGGAGCAAGCCCTCTGGGGTGTGGCCTTGGGGACTTTGTTTGTCCCTTGCCCCTTCCTCCCCCTCTCCTTCCACTTCCTGGTTCCATGAGGTGAGCCATTTCCTCCACCATACCCTCTGTTGTGATGTTCTGCTGCTTCAAGGCCCAGCAGTGGAGCTGCTGACCAAGGGCTGAAACCAGGAACCAAAATACATCTTCCTGCCTCTGAGTTGTTTTCCTCAGGCATTTTGGTGGCAGTGACAATAATCTGACTAACGAACACTGGGGATTGATTAATGCCCCAAGTTGGTAGAAACAAGAGATATTTTGAAAAGATAAAGATTCATTCTAGTCATCAATGAGTGGATAAATAAGCTGTGGTATCTACACTCAGTAGAAGAGTAATTAGCCATACAAAAAAAATATCTAATTATTGCTAGTACATTCATAAAACTCAGAAACATTATTCTAAGTGAAAGCGGACAGACAGACCCCAAATCCACATATCATATGGTTCTGGTTATAAGAAATATCCAGTTGGCAAATCTATGGGGACAAAGTGTATCAGTCTTCCTGTGGGGCTGAGGAATGAAAGAACATAGGGATCAGCTCTTTCATGGGTTTAGGGTTTCCTTTGGGGGGATGAACATGCTCTGGAAAAAAGACTGAAGTTGTGGTGGTACAACATTATGAATTTACTCAACACTACAAAATTGCACACTTCGAAATGTGTAATCTTAAGTTGTGCATTTCATCTTACTAAAAACAAAGTCAACTATTTTGAATGATTCAACATAAAATCTTTATACCAAGGGAGATATCAAATCCCCACATTTTTATATTTTTTCTCTTTTTTTCGTACTTTTCATCTCATAATTTATCTTACAAAATGTCAATTACCATTAAGAAGGATTTTAGAAAATGTTATTATTTATTGTTAAACTAATTATTATAAAACAAATAAAAACAGTTTTCTTTATGGTTATTTTTATTTTATTCTAGAAAAAGAGGGTCACAAAGGTTCTTGGCTTTAAAGATACTTGATAGGGAAAGTTTGACATATTTTTCATAGTCTTCATTGAGCCTGGTGATGGTCATGATACACTACTTTGTCAACAGAAAAGTCACAATTTTGTCCAGGAGACTGGACAATTTGTTAAGTGTAGGAGTGGGATAGACAAGAGGAAGTACTAATAGTGATCACTTTACTGAAGAATGCCTAGGGATCATCACTCAATGTTCATAAAGGCATAAGTAGTTGTTTAACTCAAGAGTCTCTTCTCTGAAAGTATCAGTCATAAATAAATGTTGGATGGATAGAAATAATAGTTTCTTTTAAAAATAGCATAAAAATAATAACCACTTGTTATTCTCTGCATTTACTTTAAAAAATTATGTAACTCTTTATCTTAATGCACATAACAATATCATGGGGTACCTGATATGAGCCCAACTTTACATATAAAGAAACTGAAATACACAGAGACGGAACCATTTATTCAAAACCATGGGAACAGAATTTAGCTTTCCTTTATCTCTAAAGTTTATGGCCTTCAACCTTGTATTATATGCAAGAAGGATGTTACCTCATTTGGAACCAACACCCTTGAAGTCCTGTTTCATGAAGAACTTAGATTTTAGAGTGAACAGATATCTCTGTGTTACAGAAAAAGTAAATTATAATATAGAGATGGAGCTAAAGTTCCGTCCATATTGCCAAACTCCCTCTCCCCTCTCTTTACCTTGGCATATTCTCATGCAGTGTCTTGAGATGAATCGCTCAAGGGGCAGCTGGCCAAAGCCTACAGGGATGATGGGAAATGCCAGAGGCCAGAGAGTTCCCACTACTTTGTCAAATCACAAAGACCCATTCTATTTTTCACCAACAATTCCTCTGTCTCCTTCCTGTCTCACAAGATTTCACAAATATTAGATGAAAAGTCGAAACAGAATAGAAGTCGTTTAATTCTTTACAAAATCTAGAAGTGTTGATTCTATGCCACCCTAATTCCAATTCTATGTGACTTAAAAAAAAATATTGACACAAATAACTGGTGTATAAGAGAATAGTCACTGTACATCTTAGCATGGGAAGTGATTAAACAATTGTGTAAATTTATAGGTTCCTGGATCCTGAGTTACACACAGTAAACTATCACAATGAAGACTTACATCACTTTGTCTTGATCAACAGTTGAGAAATATTGCCTGGTAATCATAAGTGGCCATTTAAATTTTTAAAGAAATGCTTGTATTTCATCATGAAATCATATTAACATAAGAGCTTTTCCATTAATGGGGAAGGATAAGAATAATAGTGAAAAAAAAGTTCAGATCCAAGAGGATATAAAATCTTTCATGTTTTTCTTATGTGGATTTTTTTCATCATGAGTTATTCTAAATTTGTCATTATTTCCCACACGAGTACTACCCAGGTAAGTTATGGCTTACATTGGCCCTCCACTTGAAATGAAAAGCAGATTGCCTTGCAGACTTGAATTATCCCCCAATATTGTGTGATATATGATCCATCTTGATGGGAAACTATTGTTACATATTTCATTGTTACGATTTCCAAGGTATCAAACTCCTCATTATCTTCCTGTGCTAGCCAGCTATAAATGCCAAAATACTCCAGCTTCCAGTATGTGCGTTTTTAAACTTATAGTCCTATGTCCTGTGTATGTTTAGCATTTTATGGTGTGCATAATATAGAAATGTCATAATACTCTATCAAAAGCCCCAGCGAGGCTATTGACAATATAGGTTTCATTTCATTCCTGGATGCACCAAACATTCTTTGATATTTCCTGTGTAATATTATAAACACCAAATGCAATGTTTAAAATGAATATTTAAAAAATCAATCAGGCTTGAAATTTAATTTTATCTAATTGGCTTGATGTATTCTAACAAAATTGAATGACATAAAAGTTTCACCTGATCTATATAATTTTGCATTTTCTCTAGTCATAAAAACAGATAGTTTTCTTTTCTCTTTTAAATTTTGAGATAATCTTTTAATTTACAAAATTAATTTAACCCTCTCTCATGTATGTTGCAGAAAGTGCATAGTATCATCATAGGATCATAATCAGATGTGCAAAATAATTCTATGTGAGCCACTCTATCTATGCTTCGCTTCCACAGTTAATCTCTAAGACAGGTAAGGGGCTTGAAGAAGCCTTTGGTCTGGGTTACAAAGACTGATTTTTTTTTTGCACACATATTTCTAGAATAAACCAAGCTATAAATTGACAGATGTAGACCTTTTCTAAACCCCTAGAAATTTCTGGAATTAGGCATGCTACATCTATCTGTCTTCAGACAGAAATGGGCTTTCCATATGACTTAAACCATAGTGAATATTATCAGTGTCCTTGGGAAAGAACAAATAGGTTTTAATTGAAAATATCAAAGCAACAACAGCAGCTGTCCTATAAGCATATGACAGTAGAAAAAAAATATATTTTACCTATAGTCATTATGTCTGCTCAAAAAATAGATATATGTAAATGGAAAAATGTCCACAAAGAAATCTCAAAAGACTATGAAGCACACGTTAGCTTCTGACTATACAGCATCCCTGAATTACTGTAGTCCAGATTTGGCTATCTGCCATACTTAGTTGGGATTACAGAATTTTCTCTTGAAGTTAATTTTTACAAAGAATTGATTAAAATAATTTTATTGTTGCTATTTTACCATAATACCAAGTAGCGATTTTGATAGTATTTTCTTTCTTCTCCCTCTGATGGCCTCATTACCATAGATCTGAGTTTGAAAAACAACAAGGTAATGTAGATTCAAACATGCTGACTCAAATATTGTGAATGGAGATTAAGATTTTCATGAAAGGTAAGAAATATATCTATTTGCCAACTCCAAACACAGTGAACTCTAATAATACTCCTTCTTAGTACAAAAATAAGTCTAAGTCTTGTAAAATCTTGATGAAGTTCATCTTTGTATATTAAAGATGAGTCAAAACAAGTCTCAGAACTCTTCTAGCCAATTTGTTGATGTTGTCTAACATGGTCCTGCCAATTAAATGGCTGGCACAGGGAAGCATGAATCCTGGTATTCTTGTGATATTGGAAACTTTGGTGGTGAGCTGGACAATCTACACAGAATGAGTTTGTACTGCTAAAACCATGGCCTAAGGTCTGCTCACTCTCTGGCCTCTAATTGCAGGAGTAGACAAAATATTGCAAGAAGCAAAATACACACCCCTTCCCTGCAAAGATTTTGTCCTGACTAGGATCATCATCAATACTTAATTTTTTAAAACTTATGGGTGCATCATAATTATACATAATAGTGGGGTTCACTGTGGTGTATCTGTACATGCATAACATTTGGTCATTTTCATTTCCCAGTACCTCCTCTTCCTCTTTCTTCCTTCCTCCTCCCAGACCCTCTTCCTCTACTCGACTGGTCTCCCAGAAGCAATATTAAATGTTCCTATTTATAAGTTATTTAATTAAGGAACACTCTCACTGAGGTATAAGGACCACTTTCTTCAATTGAAAATTATGATAAAATGGAGAGGACTGTTCACAGGCTTCCGTGTGAAAGTTGTTGTTGTCTTTTCTCTCACTTCGTGTTGCTGTTTTTGGACTAACTGGGAATGTCTGAGTTTTACCCATGCATCTGATTCATATTGAGATTAATCCTACTGTTGTGATTTATGGTGCCCTTGGTTTCGTATTTACTGCTAGCTAAAACTAATAAGCTCTCCCTGGACCATTGCCATGATACGAGGTCAACGCCTAGTTAATCATGCCATTGTTTTTCCATACATGTTGCCCTCTGGATTATCTGCCATGATAACTGATTAAAAACACATCTTGGATGATGTCATTTTTTTTAAAGGAACAAATTCAATTTTTCAAAGTTAGCTTGTTTTAAGTTTGTACAAGAGTCTTTTTGAACATCTTAAATCATCTTATTAAATAGATTTTGCATTCATCAAGAATATATATATTTAGAATTAACATTAATCACCATAAAAGTCCTTTTAGAGTTTCCATTTGTAAAACTACAGTGCCTTGAGCTCCATATATGAGCAAGAATTATACCATGTCATAAAAGAGGAACTGAAGTATATTGACAGCTTTATTTTTGACATATTATTTCATACTACATAAATTCATTCTTTTATTTTCTACATTTTATTGAAAGTAACATTTTCTGTAAATCACATTAAACCATTCAAGATACAAGAATTAAAAGGATGAGACATTATATGCACAGCTGATTTTTTAGTACTGGGACTGATTTCTATTAAATCTCTCCATATATATTCCCCATTAAGAGACCACACTATCTTACAGTTTGTCCTATCCAAATAGTATTATTTATAGTCAGCAGACCTTAAAAGAAGTCATTTTTAGATCTGTCTTTTCCAAGAAATCCAGATTATTCCAAATGTTGCAGAACTATAAAAGGAGTTAAAAAGGAAAAGAGTGCCAAAATATTAAACCAAGAAACAAAAGGCTTTGTATCTATTTCTGGTTTTATACATGCTGGTCTGAGAAGGCTGCTTTACTCTTCTGTTTTATGATCCTTGGAGTAAATACAGCCTCTGCCTACGGAAAACCACAAATATATTACATTATGAAGATTTAGCCACTGGTTGCCAAAAGCAATCAGCTCCATGAATATCATGTGGTTTGTTTACTCCATTTATACTGGTTATAGGCACATAATTAAAAGAGAACAAATCCATATTCTATTGGCTAGGGGTCTTCAGGAGTGCCTTAAGCAAATGATTTTTAAATAACACCGAAGAAATCTTTTTTGGAAAGGAAAATAGGTATGGAGAAGAAGTGGGGGAAATTAGAAAATGGCAATAGAGAAGCAGATCAGCAGGCCCAACTGGAAGGTTCCATGAGGATACAATGCTGGCTTCAGGACTGACACTCGTTTTTTGTTGTTGTTGCTATTTGTTTGTTTACTTCTGTATTATGTCCACATTCTCATTCACTACTGCTTATCTTCTAGGGGTTGAGAGTAGTAACGATTAGCACTTTGTATTATAGAAATCACAGGCAAATTCCAAATGCCAGCATTAATAGCTATGTATCCCTGTTTGACTTTATATTATCTGCACTATAAAAATTAAAAGACCATAAAGGCTTTGGTGGTCAAAACTCTTCCGTGTGAATGGCTCTGTGTAGGATACATGGCCATCCCACAGCAAAGCTATGAGACAGTGTGGTCTCATCATCCAAGGTCCATCCTCTTCCACCTTCCGCAAAGTCCTTGATCAGTCCTTCCCGAAGCTGAAGCTCAGATTGCAAAGGCCTAGTTATTTCACCTCTGGCAAGTATTATCTTGGGACTAACGTGAGCTTTTCTGTAACTCCAGGTATTGCTTGAGATTTGGGGGCCTCAATTATTTCCTGATCAACAAGGACAAGTTGGGTTAAATGACTGCTAACTCCATACCTGTAAACTGCATGACCTTCTCTTGACAGAACCTCTTTTCCCCATTCAGCTCCATTTTGGATCGTGATCCCACCACTTCCACTCCCACCACGATTAAAAATGCAGCATCTTCATTACCTCCACCATACCATCACCAGCTTGGTCGAATTTAACTTTCAAATATATCTCTGTGTCTAAAATAATCATGAGGCATTCTCTTCTACTAGCTGCATGTGGAAATACGCACTCCACACTGTGTATTCCTGGAGAGCTCTGAGGTGTGGTCTAATCAGTATTGACAAAGTGACCTAATCCCTGTCCACTGGCACCTCACTCACACAGGGATCTACATTCAAGAATCCGAGGCTTGCCTGCGTAACTTCTGGCTTTAAGGCATTCCCCAGAACTCCATATCTAAATGGCCACCCAGCTTCTGGAGGGGAGTAAGAGGTTTCACATTTGGCTGCTAAAGACTGATGATTCCAGCCACAGTGAACATCCAAATCATCCCTCGGGTTTCATTATAAAATTCAGGGATTTAGCCAAAGATGGCTCCTCTGAGCTCTACTTCACTGGCCCATGGCAGATTACTTCCGCTGAGCTGGAGTTTGATGAAATCAGGGATAACATTTTTCTTCTTTACTGAAAGATCATTTTAAATTCAACTAGTGATCAGTTCTGAAGTTCTCTAAAGGATGAGAGAGCCCAGCAGATAAGGAGACAGAAATGACTGACAAGGCCAGACTGTAGGGTGAATTATTCATAAAACAACCCAGGTCCTAGAGATTTCCCACTTTTTCCCATTAAAAACCTTGTTCTAACCAAATGCTGTTCACTGGTCATTGGCGTGGCTCCCTCTGCCAGTCTCTCAAGTGTCTGTTAGCAATTAGCCTGTATCAGTGGTTTCCAAAGCTTGTTTATTTGAAAACCCTACAGCAATTTCCATTCCCCAGGGATCCAGTTTCACTTGTAGAACCAGGAACTTTGAATTAACCCAAGCTTGGCTACCATCAATCTTCTCTGTGCTTCCAGAAGTGACTCTAACTCCTTGAGAAAGCAGGGCTCCATGCAGCTGGGGTTAACTTTTCCAGGCATTACCCAGGATGAACGTTTCTGAGATTTCTATCTGGTGAACTCATAGACAACTAACTGCAGGATCTGTTCTTTCTCTGGAACATAAAGTCTCACACAGCACATTCTCCCTTGAGGAGAAAACTTGACCTCAGTATAAACTTCATTATATATACACAGTACTACATGACCCTTCAGGGACATTTGGGTGAATCATGAGCCCTCACCTCTGATCCTGAATTAAGGTTCTCAGCCTCCCCTCTAATTAAAACAATTACACTAGACTTGAACAAGATATTTTTTTTATCAGACTTTCAAATTATTTGAAAAATATAACAAAGAGTACTAGGGGATATATATATACACATACATATATATATATACACATACACACATACATATATATATATATATATATATATATACATATATATATACATATATATGTATACAGATAGATATATCTCCATATCCATATCTAATACATATAGATAGATATATAGATATTTGTTTAAATGGTGTACACATTCACATGCTCTGTGTGTATATGTGTGTGTATTTAAGAGCTATTGCAGCTCAAGAAATTTGCTAAACTCACCTACTCCTTGTTGTATTTTTCAAATAATTTGAAAGTCTGATAAAAAATATCTTCTACAAGTCTAGTCTAAGTGTCTTAATGAGAGGAGAGGTTGAGAACATTGATTCACGATCAGAAGTAAGGCCTCATGATTCCCCCAAATGCCCCTGAGGGTCATGTAGTGCTATCCCTGAGTGGACTTTCATTCAGTCTGCAAACAAAAATTAACCATATTAAGATTCACCTCAGGGCTGGGATTGTGGCTCAGCGGTAGAGCACTCGCCTAGCAGGGGCCGGACCCGGGTTCAATTCTCAGCACCACATAAAAATAAAGGCACTGTGTTGTGTCCATCTAGAAAAAAGATATCTCTCTCTCTCTCTCTCTCTCTCTCCTTTAAAAAAATGTTTAAAAAAAATACTCACCTCAAAACCTTTGCTTAGAATCTTAATACTGAAGAATGAGTGCAGTCTTCACGCAAGTGTGCATGCCAATATTAGGACTAACGTCTGTCTCCACCTCCATCTCTCCAAGAGGATTTCCTCAAATTCTGAAATTTTCTTATCCACCATCAAATCCCAATGTGAAAAACCATCACCCATAATTAGCACATCCCATTCTTCTTTCTTGTTCTTTCTCTCTTCTAGTGTACATTGACGAGGCCTCTATGATTTAACCTTTCTTTCCTCTCCTGTCATTAACCAGAATAGTACAAATAAGGAGAATTGGGGGATTATTGGATTATAACTACCAAAGTTTCTCTGCCTGGGATGGGGGAAGAAGAACCCCAGTGTCATGGTTATTTAGTGAAGATGCTGTGTCTCGGCATCCAGTTTTACCCATTTAAAATTCAGTTGTTTGTACCTTGTCACATCTGACCTGGTCAAAATATCTTCTTTTTTTTCCTGGAGAGTGGACACAAGTCAGACGAGAGTCAAATGCATCTGTCAGTATAACAAGATATTGTGAGAGGGACAACTGCCATGTGTCCAAACCTGGAGGCACTAAGTTATCTGCCAGGACCAAGAGGCTCCCCATGAAGAACAGCCTGGGGACATCCATGACCACCTTCCACCTCTGCTGAGAGAAGGGAAAGGCTCACTGCCGTCCTCATGACCTCAGGACCCTAAGACCAATGAGAAGTCAGTCCCAGAACCAGAAAGCACCACAGTGGTGAGTCATCAGACATGAAGAGTTTTCCTTTTCTTATAAAACAACTCAGAATCTTACATGCAAGAATCAGTTTACGTTTTTCTTGGTCCATTAACAAATACTCACTGAGAACCTTCAAGATGTCATCCTAGATGCTGCTGACATGGCAAGGAAGAAAACAGACCTGGTCCCTGCTCTCAGGGTGCTGACCTTATAGCTGGGGCAGCAGACATAACAATAAACGCACAGCGTGTCGGCTGGTGGCTAAGAAGAAAGGTGGACCAAGGTGCGGCTGAGAGCGGGACAGTGCTATTCAGATGGCCTTCGCAACTTTAAAAAGTAAAGCTCTTAGTAGAAATGCGAGATTTCTATAATGATCATTGCATGAAAAAGAAAGTAACCATGAATTATATTTCTGAAAAGGCATTTTGTAAGTTACTGTTTTATTATGGATACTCTTACATCTTTCACCAAGGACCTGCCAAGCAGGCACCAGGAGCCAGGAGTGATGTGGTAGCTGGTTGTTAGGTTAAAACTAATCAGGCACAGCCCTGCACCAGGGGAGCTTACAGGTAAAAGAGGGAATAAACAAACATTTTCCCCTAACTAAAGTGGTGATAAGTGTTCTGAGAGAAAAATAAGTTACTACAGGAACTTATTTTTGGAAATAAGTTGGAACATGGAAATATATAAAAATAACATGGAAAGCATTCCAACTAAAAGGAGTGGTCATGAGGAACCACCCTGTTGAAAAACAATGGCCAGTCAATCCAGTATACTAAAACCCAGTATACTAAAACCTAGGAGTATACTAAAACCTAGGAGTATACTAAAACCCAGTATACTAAAACCTAGTATACTAAAACCTAGGAGTATACTAAAACCTAGGAGTATACTAAAACCTAGTATACTAAAACCTAGTATACTAAAACCTAGGAGTATACTAAAACCTAGGAGTATACTAAAACCTAGTATACTAAAACCTAGGAGTATACTTAAACCTAGTATACTAAAATCCAGTATACTAAAACCTAGGAGTATACTAAAACCTAGTATACTAAAACCTAGGAGTATACTAAAACCTATGAGTATACTAAAACCTAGTATACTAAAATCCAGTATACTAAAATCCAGTATACTAAAACCTAGGAGTATACTAAAACCTAGTATACTAAAACCTGGGAGTATACTAAAACCTAGGAGTATACTAAAACCCAGTATATTAAAACCTAGTATACTAAAACCTAGGAGTATACTAAAACCCAGTATACTAAAACCTAGTATACTAAAACCTAGGAGTATACTAAAACCTAGGAGTATACTAAAACCTAGTATACTAAAACTTAGTATACTAAAACCTAGGAGTATACTAAAACCTAGGAGTATACTAAAACCTAGTATACTAAAACCTAGGAGTATACTAAAACCTTGAGACGGAGGAGCTGGGTGCATTCAAGGAATAGAGAACTAAGCTGGGAGTCATGCACTTAAGGGAACTTTTAATCTGATAAAGACATTAATTAGAAAAACATCACATGGAACACAGTGACACACATCTGTACTTCCAGCTACTAGGAAGGCTAAGGCAGGAGGATGAAAGTTGGAGGCCAGCCTGGGCAACTTAGTGAAACTGTCAGTAGAAAGTCCCCTCCTCAAAATAAAGACATAAAATAAAGGAGACTGGGGATGTAGCTCAGTAGTAAACTACCCATAGGATGAATCCCCAGTACAAAAAGAGCAAAAAATATTTTAAACCCAGTACAGAAGTGCACAAAATAATCATACCAACTCGGGAGGTTAAGGCAGGAGAATAGCGAGTTCAAGGCCAGCCTCAGCAACTTATGAGATACAGTCTCAAAATAAAAATAAAAAGGGTTAGGTATGTATCTCAGTGGTAGAGCACTTTGAGTTCAATATCTAGTATTGAAGAAAAAATTACAAATAATTCACTTAATGGAGATAAGGCATTTAAGGCTTTAAAGTCTGGATCAAGACTACAATATTGAGTTGACTTTGCCTCTACTATTCAACATTGTTTTAGAGTCCTGGCCAATACACTGTCACAAGAAAGTGAAGAGGCCTTAAGATTACAAAGAATGAAAAACATTTCTTACCTTGTCTTGTTAAGTCTCTCATTCATTCACCACTGACGTTTCGGGGTCTGGGGAGGATGGCTCCCTTGCTGCTTCTGAAGTTCTGCTTGTTTGGGGCATTTGGGCTGTTGCCATCCTCCCCCATAGGAACGTGTCCAAAGCATGAACTTCAAGTGCTATTTTATCCAATATATCCTCGGTTCCTGTCTCCTTCTGCTTTAAACCTGCTTTCTCTTTTTTAAATCTCCTGAATTATATCCATTTATCTTATGTGGCTAGTTGCTTCATATTCATGATTTCTTCTTAAATATTGAATGGATTTTAGGGGGTACTGGAGATTGAACCCAGAGGTGTCCATCACTGAGCTAACCCCAGTCCTTTTCATGTTTTATTTTAGACATGGTCTTGCTAAGTTGCCCAGGCTGGCCTTGAGCTCACAATTCTCCAGCCTCAGACTACAAAGTGGCTTGGATCACAGATGTGCCACTGTGCCCAGCCACAATGAACAGATTTCAGAGACTGGATTCACACTTCCATGTATAGGGGAGATCTTCAGAACTCACACCTATAAGTTGGAGAAAACAATCTAATCAGTTTAGCAAGAATGAGACATGTTGAAACAATTTAATGCACTAACATTTATGGCATATTAAGGTGAAGTTCTTACATTAATGATAGGCAACAATTTCAATTTTGATTTTCCCCAAATGGTCAAAAACGGTATCTTATTTTCAATTTTCCTCAATAACTATTCAAATTGACGATATTTTCAATATAAAACTAATTAGTTTGAAAAGCAGTCATCCACTATCAATTTCCAAATATAACAAGAGATCACCCATACAATTGCCTGCTAAAAGAATTTTATTGAAGTTGAGACAGCATTTAATCAATATTTTAAATATTCCTTTCAAAGGAAATACATATTTTCCATTTTAGGTTATAAACCTTAAAATGTTTCTAATAATTATAATAATCCAATACAATTATGTTTTGAAATCATCAGTATCCTTTCTTGTTAAATTCCTGTTGTCACCAGCAGGGCTCAGCTTTCCTTGTTGCATTACACAACAGAGAATTGATGATAAATTACTTATTATAGAAAGTTTCATAAGCATTAAGTATTGATGGTAGAAGATACTTCACAAAAATGAAATTAACCCTCATGCCACTTTTATTAATTTTATCTTGGCTGCTCTTAGATTTTTCTATGCCAATAAATGTTGTCACTTCTTCTTCTTTTAGTAGTTGTTATAAATGATAGATATTAATTTATACTTTATTTTTAGTCAATTTTGTTATTTAATTAAAAAAAAAAGTTTAATAAAAGCTCAGAGGTTTCGTTTTCCATATAGTTTTGCTTAAAGGTCCAAAGCTGAGTGAAAATGTTACAAGACAGAAAAAGAGGAGTGGGGGGGGATGAATCCTATGAAGAAAAAAAGAGGCTATTAATAGAATCTCTCCTGAGAAAATATAGACCTCAGACCAACAAGACAAAGACTTCAAATCAGCTATTACAGCTAATGTCAAAGAAATAAAGACAGTTCTAAATATTTAAAAGAAAGTATGAGAATTTTTCATAAAATAAAAAACATTAATAAGGAAATGTAAATTATAAAAATTCTGAAATTGAAAGGTTCACTGCAGGGACTTAACAGTAGGTTAAAATTACAGAAGGAATAATTTAGAAAGTGGGGAGGCTCATCAACTGGGATTATTCAGTCTGTGAAGAGAAAAACAAAACAATGAAGAAAAGGCACTGATAAATACAAGACAGAACTCCCACAAGGGGGGCAGAAAACGGCAGCAGATATTTGGTGCAGTAAAAAAATCATTCTAAAGTTGATGAAAAACATTAACTTCCATATTCGAGAAGTTCAATAATTCCAAACAGAATAAACTCAAAAGAGATTCATACCTAGACTCTTCATAGCTAATCTCAAGCCAAAGACAAACAGAAATCAAAGAAAAAGAAAAATGGCTTGCACAAACAGAGAAACCTCAGAGGAGTCAGAGAAGAATTCGCAGAAATCACGGAGACCAGAAGGAAATGGCGTGGCGTGCTGCAGCTGCTCAAGGAGAGCCCCTCGGTGCCAGGGCTGCCCTCCAGTGCAGAACTCCCTCCTGGCCTGCACCAGGGCGCTGGGTCAATCCCCAGCAACATGGAAACAGAACAAAACGACAATGACAAACAGCAACAAATTCTATACACAGCACAAATATCCCTCAAAAGTGAAAAAAATTGAGACATTCTTAGGAAAAAAAAAAAAAAAAAAAAACGAGAAAACTTGTCACTATCAGACTTCCCTAAAAGAAACTACTAAAGGAGTTCCAAATACCAGATGAACTGACATTGCAGAATAAATTGAATCCAACAAAGAAATAAAGAGCACCAGAAAAGTTAACTGTATAGGTAAACATACAAGACAATATATAAATGTATTTTTGTCATACTACTTTCATTTTTTTAGTTTAATACAAACTGCATAGAATAATGATTTCAAAAACTATTGATAAACTATATATAATAAAGATAAAAGTATAATAATATAACAAAGAAATAGAAAGGGAATGGGTTATATTCTTGCATCATTTTATACAACTATTAAAATTATGTTATTGAATTCATCTGTTTAAACTACTTAAGTTAAAATGTTAATTTCCATCCCCAGAGGAATTATTAGAGAAATATTTTTTTTAAAAAAGAGTAAAACAAATTTTACATGAATTAGAATGCTAACCTAGAAAACAGCTATGGAACACAAAGGAAAATAATGATGTAGGAGTAGAGGAACAAAATAAATAAGTAGGAAGCTAGCATCTTACATCTCTCCTGTGGGTAATTATACTACATGTAAACAGACCAGAGACTCTAGACAAGTCAGACACTGAAGGAATGGTAAAAAAAACTGATCAAACTCTGTGCTGACTACAAAACACACGTTAGTTTCAAATACACAAATAAGTTGATTAAAAGTAGATGGATGTAAAAAGATAACACTATGCAAAAAAGTACCCAAAAGAGAACTGAAGTGATGGTAAAAAGACTTTAAGAGTTTCTACTAGAGACAAATTAGGATTTCCAAAATGATAAAAAAGTGAATGGCTCACAAAGACCTAATAACTCATAGACACACACCTAACAATGAAGCCCCAAAATACATGAAGCAAAATCTGAAGAACTAAAGTGAGAAACACACAATTCAATGACAATAGTAGGGATAGACTTCAATGCTCTGCTTTCAATAGGCAGAAGATGGATAAGGAAATAAAAGATGAACAAAATCATAAACTGTCAGACATCTATAGAACACTCCACCCAACACCACAAGACACACTCTTCTTATGTATCATGAAGCTTTCTCTTAAGACACACTATACATGTCCTTAAAGTAAACCTCAATAAACATAAAAGGACTGAAATCATACCAAGTATGTTCTCTGACCACACAGAATGAAATGAGAAATCAGTGTTAGAAAATAATTTACAAGGAATTTGAAGGAATATATATATATATATATATATATATATATATATATATATATAGAGAGAGAGAGAGAGAGAGAGAGAGAGAGAGGGAGGGGGGGGGAGGAAGGAGAGAGAGAGAGAGAGAAAAAAAAATTAAGTGATGGAACCTTAAAAAAAGTGGAAAAAACCATAATCACAAGAAAAATTAGAGAATATTTGAGAGGAATAAAGAAGAAAATATGTTATACCAAAATTCATGGGATGCAGTTGTATTAGTTTCTGTGGCTGCTATAACACAAAGTACAAAAGCAATCAGAATAGAAAATGAATAAAAACCACTTGGATTAGATAGGCATGAAATTATATACCCAATCTCTAAAGAATCCACTAAAACACTCCGAGAATAATAATGAAATACAGTAAAGTCTTAGGATACAAAATCCATATGCAAAAATCAATTGTTTTTATATGCATTGGCAAAGAATAACCTGAATATGAAATTAAGAAAGCAATCATACTACCAAGAGTGCAAGAAAATAAATAAATAAAACACCTAGGAACAAATTTTATTAAATAAGTACACTAAAAGCTAGTAAACAGCCCTGAAAAAAAAAGTTTAGAAAGGCTTAATAGAAATATATTCCTTGCTCAGAGATTGGCAGAATTATTATTGCTAAAACAATAACACATTCTAAACTGATGTATAAATTCCATGCAATCCATACATACCACAATCCCACCTGGAATTTTTTTAAAAGAAGAAATTGACTTCATCATCCTAAAATTTATGTAGAAAGGCAAGGAACTTAAAAGAGTCAAAAAATTTTTTAAAATGCCTAGAGAATTCATATCTCTTGATTTCAAATCTTTCTCTGTATGTACAGTAATCAAGACAACATAGTACTAACATTTATATACACACACACTATGAGGATGGCCTTAGGCCGAGCCTAAGCAGCTTCATTTTAAAAACTCCAGTTTGAAACCTGCAGTCTCACCAGGCACACCCACAGAGCCCTCCAGTGTGGCCTCAAACAAGTCACTTCCCCTCGCCCTGATAAACAGAGTGAAGCCCCTGGCAGGCTGATAAGAGGGAAAGATGAGGAGATCAGGGTGGGGACCACCAGACCAGATGTTTCTGTCCCCAGGGTAAATGATGTCATGGAGAAATATGGAGCTGATAAAGTTGAAAGGGGGGTCAAAACCCCCCAAATTTAGTATAAATAATAGAGCTGATGAACAGGGATTCCGCCAGCCGAAACAAGGATGCCCTCGAGCTGGAGAGCCTGAGGAGGACCTGACGTCCCATCACTTGTCTTCATTCCTAAGCCTCTGCGTGATCCTCACCACTCTCAAACTCTACCACCCCGTCTGGACCCTGGTGAGAGCCGCAACTTCTCTCTACAACCCTCTCTTCAACTTGTCCACTCTACACCAGGAAAGGCCTGCCTTGGTTCAGGACCTGGTATCCGCGGTCTGAGTGAGTGCATCTACTGAACTTAAAGCCTAAGGCTTAAGACTTTTGAACTTAGCCTGCAGAGGGAATGTCTGTCATTAGACTGTCATGATTAAGTGTGTTTTTTAGTGCTTAAAATTAATCTAGAATTGTTTGCCGTGAAGTGATTATGTCTATGGCAGTGCCTAGCATTAAAGATTGTCGTTTTCTTGATCAAGAACCTATAGAGTGAAATTGTATTGAGTGATTTGAGTGAATAAAGCATTGAAAGGTGCAGAAGCATGTGGACATTATTTCTCCCCTCAACTGCATACGTCGCAATTTTGCCCCTTTGCGACACAGACATATATACACACATATAAATGAAATGTTATTAAATATCTAGAAATAAAGTCATTTGCTATTCAATTCATTTTTTACAAATCAACCAGACAGTTAAAGGGAGAAAATATAGTTTTCTCAAAAAACGATGCTCAAATATCTGGATGTTCATATGTGAAAGAAAGAAGATAGACTTTAGACTGTGTACGTGAATTAAATCAAATTGGACCACAGACCAAAGTTAAAGAGATAAACTGCAAATTCTTAGAAGAAAACATATAAATAAATTATAGGCATAAATTTTTGGAGTAGGCAGCATTACACTTAGGTCATCTAATGCATATTCTACAAAAGAAAAACAATAGATAAATTAGATTTATCCCAGATCAAAATTTTCTGTTCATTAAAGGACACATCTAAACACTGAAAAGAAAACTCATAGAATGGGAGAAAATATTTGCAAATCATGTATCTTACAAGGGACTTGCATCCAGAATATATGAACTCTTATGACTGAAGAAAAACTGAAGTTCTGAGAACAGTCCCAAGTGGCTACGTGGGCCTAAGTTCAAAATGGAGCCTGGCAGGCACTGGACGTTTGGGGATTTGGGGGTAATACACTCGCACTCTTGTGTTCCTGAAAGAGTCACATATTAAACTTTGTGTCATTGCCTGGGCATGTTCCTATTCCAACTGTCAAGATAAGCCGCCCCAGGAAAGGCTCATTTTGCTGCCTGGGCAATGAGCTACAATCTGCAATCAGCCAATCAGGATCAGCCCTTCCTGTATGCTTGCATCCCTCATTGACATAGGTGGACTGCATTGGTAGCCGGGGGTGGAGGGGACATTCTTTACATAAGCCACCCCCAACATTTGTTTTTTCAGGGTGTACTTCTGTTTTGTCCTTAAGTGCTATAATTTGGATTTGGAATATTCTCAAAGGTCCACATATTGAAAGCTCACCCCCAGTCTGTGGACCTACTGACGGGTACTGGAGCATTTAGAAGGGAGGGCCTAGTAGAAGTCATGTCACTGAGGATGTGGGAACCTGGCTGCTGCGGCGGCGGCTGTTGCTGTTCCTCCTCCTCTCCCTCCTCCTCTCTTCCCTCCCCAACCTTCTCTCCTTCCTGGCTGCCATGAGGTGAGCAACTTCCTCCACTATGTGCTCCCACCAAGATGTGCTGCCTCGCTGAAGGCCCCCAAACCTCCTGGCCAACAGAGTGAGCATGCACGGAAATTTTGCAAGCCATGAACCAAAATAAATATTTGCTTTTTATGAATTGAGTTGTCTCAGTTGTTTGTCGTAGTAACAGAAAATTGACTAACATACCCCGGCTGCATTTCCCTGAACCCTATATTCTGTTCTTTGAAATAAAATATCCCCTTTTTTACCTAACATCATCTTTCCTAGTGAATTTTTGTTAACACAATACAACAGTGAAAAGACAACCTACTTTAAAAAAGGACAAATGTTCAAATATTTATAAGTACACACATACAGACAATTCAGTAAATACACCAAGAGTTACACACGAGTTCTATTCATTAGGAAAACTCAAACCAAGCCACATGAGATGCCGCCAACCCACTAAGATAACCAATGTAAAAAAGATGGATAAAAATTCAAGTTAGTAAGGCTAAGGAGAAATGAGAACTTGGTGCATTGCTGGTTGAATTATAAAGTTGTATAGCTCTTTGGAAATCTACCTAGTCATCCCTCAAAATGTTAAACATCATGGTGTCCTTGTGTCCATCATTCCACTCCAGGTGTTTACACTAAAGCACTGAAAACACATGTCCAAGGGGGGGAAAAAAAAAAAACTGTACCTGCATGTCCACAGCAGCATTGTCAATAATATTAAAAAAGAAAAACAACCAATGAGTGTCAACTGAAGAATGGGGGAAATGCAATATTTTCATACAGTGGAATGTTAGGCATGAAAAGAATGAAGTGGGAATGAGACTATTATAAACCACTATGCAAAGGTGAAAAGCCAGACAAAGAAGGACCACATGTATGACTTCCTCTACAGGCACAGGCAAATCCACAGAGAAAGGGACAGATTAGCATCTGCCTGGACCAAGGAAAAGGGAAATCGCTGGAGTGACCGCTGAGGTGCATGTTTTTGTTTGGGGTGATGATATGCTCTAAACTTACATACCAGTGGGTGTGCAACTCTGAACACACTACAAGCAGCATGGACTTTTAGGCTTCGAATGGGTGGATTTTTACTGGATGCAGTGGTGCACACCTGAAATCCCAACAATGTGGGAGCTGAGGCAGAAGGATTACAAATTCAAGGCCAGCTTCAGAGACCCTGTCTCCAAATAAAAAATAAAATGGATTGGGGATGTGGTTCAGTGGTAGAGCACCTCTGGTTCCATCCCCAGTGCCAAAAACTAATAAAATAAAATAGGGTGGATTTTCGGAATCAGCTCTCAAGTGAGCACGTCCATTTTTAGTGGCTGTGCTCAGTTAGGATCATCTGTGGAGCTGCTGTGTGCACTGGAGGTTGTCTTTTTGCTTTTAGATCAGCTCTTCCCATTTTGGCCGCTCTGTGCTGCAGGGGGCAGACTTACATGGACCTTGCCCAGGACCCCCTTACCTTTGGGCTTTCAGCTGAGTTCATCAGCGGGCAGCTCTGATGGGGCTGGAGGAAGGGAGTGGTCTCTCTGCTTCTGACACTTTCTGTCTGGCTGTAGGAGCCCTTTCAGTTTTGTTTTCAGTGGGGATTTTTAAGATAAATTCCTGGTTTTCGTTCTACTTGAGGTTGGTACTTATGTCTCAATAATCCTCTTGGAACTATGAACATTATACTATCAATAGATCTAACAATATAATCTGGGTCTGCCTTTATTAAAGGTATGAGTGTTTCCCCTTTCCTACTCCCTTCTTCTGTTTTAGTCAACTTCACCTGGGTTTGTCAAGCCTCTCCTTTGTTTAAAAATTCTTCCTTTGCCTATTAATTATTCTGTACTGGGTGCCAGGTGTTCAGTACTGGTTAGTAACTCCTGGTGATGGAACAAGAGGAGTACACCAGGTGGAGGCAGGACCTCGAGGAACCCTGAGGAACCTCTGGGAACCTGCTCTTCCAAGGCCTTTCAGAGGCTGGACCCTGAGTGGTGGGCAGATCTGGTAGATGATTCAGGTTAAGTCAAGCAATTTCTGAAAAACTGAGTTACTGTGTGTTATGTTATGTTTTGAAGAGAGAAAGGCCTTCTTACCCTAAACTACAACAAGGCCTGACTCCTGTGTATTTTATTTTATAATTTACCTATAATTTCATTCCACGTCCACCATTGACTGCTAGCACTTTGGCTTTCTGTTTCCATTACAAACACAGCATCTGATTGGGAACATGCACAGGACTCAGTTAAGATCCCGGTGTCTCTGAAGTATAATTTGCATTGTGTGCCTCAATGTTAATTTTTTGTACAGCAAAATTTTCATGAAGCTATCTTTTTAGCTTCAAACATTTAAATAGGGACTTCATTTATGTTCCTGGTTGGGTCCATTTTCATCTTTTGTGGTGTTTCCTGAGGTATTCATTTTGAATTGCTGTTCAAATTTTACATTATCATTATTTTTTATGTAGTTGTCTTATCTCCCCCAAATTCATTTAAGCTCTTTGAGACTGCAGACCTTTTCATTTATATTTTACATACATCACACACCTAACACTCCAATGCTGGAGACATGGAGATGTTCAATAAATATTTCTTAGTTTGATTTATTGCAGTTCTTATTAGTTCTGTCTGCCCAGTCTGGTAGTATGTTCCCTTCTGTTTGGCATAAAGCAGGCAGCACTTGATACACTTTGAAATGTGGTCCAGAGTTAATAATCTCGGAGAAACCTGATATGCTTTTAAACTTCCCAGATCTCTTGTTAGAAAGCTCAGGAGACTTTTAGCATTGCCTTTTCTTATCTGTTACCTCACTTGGTACACATTCATATCTAAAGCAACATCATCCAGTGGACCAGGGCTGTACAAATCTTTGGATTTATTTAAAATTGGCATTTAATATACATATTTTTCTTTCTTTTTAAAAGCACTTGGGGAGAGTTCAGCTGGCAGGTCCCCTGAGCAAAACGGTTTTCTCTACACTGCTTCTGTGTTGTCTCACACCCATGCATCTCGGGCCCTGTAACTTGAAAACAGGAAAGGAGGAAGGGAGAGAGACCTTCTGTTCATTACCAGTAGCAATCCACTGGGACTCCACACACTCGAATATTGTCAATTTGGTAGGAAGCCTGAAGCTATAATAAAGGAAAACATACAGAAATTCTAAAACAGTAAGCCAGTTCCATATACATCATAATAATGTTCAAATGGACAGAAGCTTACATTATTATTCTCCTTGATAGAGGCTTAATTATATAAATAGTTCTGGGGATCTTGCCCCACTTAAGGATGAATCTTCACAATTCATATAAAAATCATTGAAGAATATCATCATCTCCATGTGTGTAAATAAGCACGTGTTTGCCAGCAAATGAAACAAACATCCGGGTGATTGACTGGATTTCTTTCATATTTCTTCCAAAGCCTCAAAAGACATTAGCAATGCAAGTTACTTGGGGTTCTGTGTCTAATAATCTATTAACTAAAAGCCATGTTCATAAAGAAAAGAAGTTAGGATTTTGCTTCAAGTATTATCCCTAAAAACACTGAACATGGCGACAGTGCTCTGCTCTCTGCCCCAACTGGAGGCTGTACTAGGAAGATAGTGGGATATAAGCATGGGTGAAGAGGTGCTTCTTCTGTAATTGCTGCACATGTACTTGGGCACAAGTGACATCCTATAGATGCTGTGTTGATAAATGCTATAGAAATGCACCTGGGCACCCAGAGATAAGACAGCTGAATGGATATGAGTTCCAAATGGTAGCAATCCCTGAGGTCATTTTGCTAGAAGTCCTTTTAAAGGATTGAATGATTAATGGATACAGCAATCCCAGGAACCACAAAAAGTCAATTTTAAAGCCATTTTTTTGCTTAGAAAGAATTGTTCATTTTTATGAGCATTAAATTTTGTTATTTTTATGTGTAGTATAGCCCACTGACTTCTAAAATAATTGGAAGCATTAACTGATGGTATCACTGGGATGGGTCATAAGATCTAGTGACAACAGACATCATGACTGAATATTATTCATATCACGAGAACTTTCTGGCTTGTCGCCATTCTTTCCCCACCTCAGACTGAAATTTTCCAGTGACCTTTACCCAGAGTGACCTAGTGTTTGGCAGCTGTCACTAAAAGAGCCCTAATTTAGTTTGATTACTTAGGGAATTACAGCAGGTAACTGTGAAATAACAAAAAAATGGATACCATTGATCACAATGAATGTTTTTCCACTGTTTTTCGGAGGCATGGTAATAACAGGATGCCTCACTCTCCGGACCAGTGACTGGCAGGGCTTATCAAAGCTGCCTTTCCCTTTCCTCTGACTTTCCCCTTTGTCTCCTCCAGGGATGCAGAAGTGACATCAAACTGTTCAAAATAGCGCTGCCCTATTATAGATGACCAAAGAGATATTTGCTTTATTTTGAGGGAAAAAAAAATAGTCCTACCCTTTTGTTTTCTGCAAACACACACACACACACACACACACACACAAGACAAACAGGATATATTTTTTCATCATTGCCACGTTTTATGTCACCCTTTCCTGCTCTTTTGAAACAAAGAAGTCAATTTTAAAAAGCAAAGAAGAATAAATATATTTTAAAAAGAAAAGTCACATAACATTTTTCCCTTAGTAAAGATCCAGTGAGAACACACACATCATGACTGCAGATCTCATTGTCCTAACAAACGACTGCAGACCTCAATCTCTAGTTTAAGAATATAGCAAAAGAAATGGAAATATCTCACACTTGTAAAGCAAGTGGATTTCTTTCAACCATGAGTGTTAACAGTTGGCAGTGAGTTCAATTTGCAGCATGTCAAGTCTTCACCTGGCCTCTTCAGAATCTCTTTTAGCTTCTTTGAGGCAGTTAGGTCTAGATTGAGTCACATCAAGATAATTTCCGTATAATTCAGCTGAGCTGGTTCCATAATATCCCACTTGAAATCACCCAAGCAGGCTGTGTTGTCTGGAAAAACACCTAATCATTTATATGGAGGAAACCCAGAGCCCTACTTCTGCGTGCCCACCCTAGGTGACTCACAGCACTCCTTGGCCCCCTTGGTGCCATGCATATGGATTTAATCATGCATCTTTTTCTAGAGCAGTGCTACCCTACAACCATTTTGAAAATGATGCAAACTGTTTATATTCACCCTGTCCAATGTGTCGGTCTCCAATCAATTTTGACTATTGGCATTTGAAATGCTACTAGGACATTTAACTGAAATATTTGAATTTATATACAATTAATTTCAATTTGAATTTATATACCATAAGCTAGTAATAATCACAGTGGATAATGTAGCTCCAGAATTCCCCAGAATCTATCTCCTAGCACATCCTTCAATGTATATTTAAATAACCAACAACATTTTTGATACTCAGATAAAATAAGAAGCATCTTTCCTTATATTATGATAATAGGAATGTTCAATAGTTTTAGATAATGATAATGAAAAATACAATTAGGGTATTTTGACCTGAAATTTCAAAGATCAACTGTAGATTCATCATTTTGTACTCCAATTTTAGTTTTACCAAAACCATATTCAGTGGTATTGTAAAATATTTGCAAGTATAACAATGCTTCAGAGAGTCGTATTCATAAGTTCTCAGACACCAGTCAATACACATATTTATCTCTAATGCTAACATGACTAAATAGAGGTATTATACCTTAATGTTATTTATGTAAGAGGATGTGTAACTGAAAAGGTTCAGATGGGTACACTGAAAACAGCATTTGATTAAGTTTGGGGAAACTTTGTTTGGGGGTAACGTTAAGAATAAGTTTAGACTCCTCATACTCATGGAGAATGTGAAAGAGTTTGGAGCTGGAGAACTGGGAGTATCAAGAGGAGGTTTACTAAGGAGCCATGCTGTAAATTTCTCCCAACCCAAAGAAGACAAGAGACTTTAAATAAATGGCCCCTGTATCTTCTTATTCAGTGTTCGCTGATCAAGGGAATTTAAGAAGAACATAATCAAGTCATATCAGCAATATACACAGGGCTGGCAGAGAGAGTAGAGACTGCTGGGGTAAGGGATGTATGAATACCTCCCTTATGTATATCTAAGGATCCAAGAAGACCACGGGGCAGAGGTATGTCAAGGTTATAGTTGGATTCCTAGGACACTGACCATCCTCAAGGGAGCTAAATGTGAAACATCAATTGAGTAGGAGTGAGTTGAGAAGGGAACACACAGAGGTTTCCAAAGAATTCAATCTCAGGACCACATAGGTTTTAAACATCTACCAAGCCCCATGAGTGCTCACAGCAACTCAGGGGCATTTTGTTAATTCAAGGGCTGCCTGCTGTGCTTACCTCTAACTTTCCTGTTTCCCAGTCTCTAGGGTCAGGCACTGTGGAAACCAGCTGAGGGGAGAGGCTCTTGAGGCTGAGAAGGAAGATGCCCACCAACTCCAACCTATGGTGGTCTTTTCCACCCACAGTGAGGAGACACCTTCATACCAATTCAAATTCACAGTTCAGATTCTTGAAATGGGTGGGATTTTTTCTGAAGTGGAGTTTTATCCTGTGCCTAAAAGTATCTTGTAATAAGGTTCTAGAACCTCTGCACATTTTCATGTAGGGGCAAGAGAAGAACTAGGCTCTTAAATTAAAAACATAGTAAGAAATAAAAATAAAGTGACTTTAGGATTATGCTCCAAGTCCTGTTCAATATAAGGGTGGGTTGGACAGCAATGTTACTTAGAAGCAAAAGAAGAAAGGCAGTTGTGATTATGTAAATAAAATCGAATTTTCTTTCCCTCATATGAATAATAAAATTTCAGGTTTTCAGCCAAAGATATATTTATTATGACTGTTAAAAATTGACGTCTATGAGTCATCTTTGAGTCACAAGTCTGAAGTGACATTTTTACTAGGCCACAATTAAATAAATGGATGCTTCAGGTTTTTTATCCAATGCTTCTTTGGAGGGAAATCATAGGAAATAAAAGTATCTTTCTCCTTGTCCACATAAGTAAAAGCGTTCTTAGATTACAGTTAAAACTTTAAACAAGGGAACTGCTTTTCCAAATGAACACCTAACAACATTTGGGAGTACTTTCAATAGTCAATATTATCTGTTGCAAGAATAAATTAGGAATATCAAAGATTTAAATAAGTTAGTACTGCAAGTATAATTCCCCATTCCAATGTAATGTCTATAGTATTCTACATGAAAAAAAAAAAAAAAAACTGTGCTCTAAATCTACTTTTTAATGTGTTATGTTTAACATTCTGGTATCTTCTCAACAGAAAATGAGAAAAATGCCCATATATGTCAGATTGTCTGCCGCAGACAGGAAGTGCATCTCTGACAAAGGCAAATTGAGTCCTGCACGTGGGGAAAGAATGCAGATCTGTTTAAAAGTAGATCATTTGCCCAGACTCACTGGGCTTTACTTAATGGCCAGTTGAAGAATAATCAGGCTTGAATGGATCTTAAAACTTAGTCTAACTTCTATATTGTATAGATTATTGAGTTTAGCATAGTTCTATCAAATGGAACTAAATTGAATTAAAAAATAAAAATAGATTGAGTGTCTAAATGATATTACTACCTTTACAGTACTCAGTACCCAAGTACTCAGTATCCTGGATAGATTTCCACACACAAAAAAATCATCTTTGCCATCTGACTCTATTCTCAGGTTTCCTTAGCAACAGTTTTCAAACCTGAGCCTGTCTCTGATATACAGGCCTATCAACTTTTGTATCCATCCTAAATATACGTTCAGACCACTGTCCATTGGAGTTAATTTACTATATAGACACAGTCCATTAAAATTTCTGAAAATGTAGAAATGAAAAATCCTAATCTCCTGAAAACTCAGTATTTAAAATGCCTGGAAAACAAACTGCATCATGTAGTGAGTTCATTTTTAATCTTTAGTTTCTCATCTTTGTTCTTTACCGTGAGCTGGGTGAAAGCCGACAGCTGCCCGTCATGTCAGATTAGTTTAGATTACCCCAGGTGGTGAAGCATGGGACCCACACACCCTGAGCTGCCACGATCACCTGCTGCCAAAATGTTTTGACCAGCAGCTCCTTTTGGAAGCAGCGCCTTGGACATGAGCTAATGTGTTGGCGAAAGATTCCTTTAGAGCTTGACTCAGCCAGAAAGAAAGCTAGGATGTTGTGCTCTCTCCCTTCTGAAATGCTCCCCTCACCTCACCCACATATAAAACAAAGTGGTGGGAATAATGGATTTATTTTCAAAAACATAAGCAGCCCCATCATTTCTTTTCTTATAGCTATCTCTTATTTCTTACTAGCGAACTTTTTCCCCCCATGACGTTAGCATATTTTGCTCTTAAGGAGAATAACAACATGAACAACAATATTCTGTTTCTTTTAATTCTAAACTTTTTGAGACCTGGTTATTTCCTATCACATTTCCTGATTTGTCACCAGAGACAGTTCAAGAGGAAGAAGCCTGGGTTGCCAGAATACTTCATGGCAACCTGTCTTCACAGTAAGCACAGATTCCCTTCATAGATGCCACAGCTGTGGATAAACTTTTTGAGGAATGCCGCAGTCAGGCTGGCTGCAGCAAAATAACAGGGGGGTGACGAACAACTTGTGAACGTTGATACAGCAGGAGTAGGAGCCATTTATTGCAGGACAGGAGCAGTATTTATACATTCCACACAGCTTATCTAATTAGCATAAACTAGATACATCAGTCAACCAATAAGGAATCTCCACACTTAATGGCTCGCTTTTGCTACTTCTCAAACCACTCCCTCTGGCATTTTGCCAGGCACCATCCAGACTTGTTTACGAACTCTAACATTCCCCTGGCAAAATGCCAGGTGTTATTTTGACTTGTTTACAGACTCTAACAGAGGAACATCTATAAGCTATTTGGACTTTCTCTCCAGTGGGAAAGGATCTCTCAACACCAGATCAGCCACAGCTTCTGCTCTTAGAATACAGAAAAGAGTAATAGCACAACTTCATATTGATGGACTGGATTGAGACCACTCATTTTGAGCAGGATCTTTATGACCATAAATTCATCAGCATCCCAAGAGCTAAAGCTCACTGGGGCCTAATGTCAATACATGTCTTCTTATTTAATTATTGACACTACTTCAAGATACTGATCCATCATGTATCTTTGTAGTTTACAGACTTCTTTAACTTTCTAACGATTTTACATATTAAGAGAACCAACTGAATCTAAAACATTTTTTAGTATACAGGACAAAAGAACTTTCTACGTAAAAATATAAGCAATTTTATATACCAGATTTTCTATGGTTCTAGTTTCAAATATGTAGTCCTGTTTTCTATAGTTATAAGTCAATTTTACAAATCCCAAAATTACAATCTTTTGCCATACTTAATGTGTAGTTTTTAAATTTGGGAATTTATGAAATAATAGAATATACTCAAAATACAGATTCACCCCCCTTTTACTTTTCAACCCTCCTAGTAAATGGATAGCCAAATTGTTCCATCTTACATGTTAAACAGTTAGGTGTCTTTCAAGCTGGAAAAACCTGTTGTTGTTTTTTTCTGTCTGCCAAAGGCAGAGGTGAGGGATGGGAGAGGTTATGTGCCTACTGTTAACTCAAGAGATTTTCCAACAGCTTATTTTTTTCCCAATTCTTGTGCCTGGACAGATTCTTCTACTCTCTCTCTTTAGGACTGGGTCTAGGAGGAACCGCCTTCGAGCACTGTTTGCTGTGCTTACCACTCCAGCTTTCTCATAGTGATAAAGGAATAATAAAATTCCAGGGGAACTGATTTTACAAGAAACTTGTTGAATAATGCTGATGATCATATGGACTAGATTTAGAAAAGTCTTATTATTTCATATTTTCCATAAGTTTTGACCTGTTATTGCATTTTTTCAAATATTCTATGATTATAGGGGCCAGGTTTAGTTTAAAACATACTGTAATTACAGAGACCATATTTAATTTTGTACAATAAACACTTGCGAGGCTCTTAACATGTGCCACATAACAGGAATTCAGTGTGTAACTAGGATGAAATGTCTGATCCTGCAGAGTTAGTTTAAATGGAAACACAGAAATACCTCAAGCATTACAACACAGGGATGCTGAGCAATGGAGGGGCAGAGTTATGCAACTAATGTAGCCAATGAAGGGAATGTTTGCAAAAGAAGAAAGAAAGTATCTCACAATATGAAGGTGAGTTACTATAAGAAAAATAAGTCAAAGGAAATATTTCATACTCTCAGAATATCAAGATACAAGGCAAAGGGACACCAAACCTCCCTAAGTAAAGAAACCCATGGCTTTTGGGTTTTGCCCAAACATAAAATGAGCCTGGGAGGAGCAGATGATGGAGGCCAGGACAACTGTGGTGGCCACTGTGTGCCAAGCTGCCCTGCAAGCAGGGGAAGGTGAGGCTGGCTTCACATTCAGAGCAGCCACGTGTTGAGAAGTGTTGGCTTTAGGTACAGAGAGAAAAATGGAGTCAGGGAAGCCAGCCAGCAGGATGGTTTAGAGACTCAGAGGAGGGTGAGAACGCCCCGAGTGAGGAAGTGGCAGCAGGCAGCAGGAGGAAAAGAGAGAGGTGATGGTGATAATCACTAGAAGGAGGACTCAGAAGAGTTCCTTGGATTTGGGTGATGAGGGAGAGAAGATTGGTGATGACTTAAGTGCAATGGACAATCAAGAGTGGTGACACTAGTAGCAATGGGATAGATAGGGAGGGAGTAACAATCTCAATCCTGAAAATAGAAATTGTCATTTGCATTTAAAATTCTGAAGCTTAGGACATAATAAGGGACTAAAGATAACAAAGGGGGTAGGTCATTGGTGAATGGGTAGCAATTAAATGCATGAGATTAGATGGGATCCTGAGGATTCATTTATAGAGTAAGAAGATTGGAGACAGCCTGGGGGATAATCAGGGATATGTTCAGAGGTGGGGAAATCAGTGGAATCAGCACTAAAGAGTGACCTATGGACAAGCAAGTTCTGAAAAGTAGATGGTGTCATGTAAACATGCTTAATGTTATGTTGCCGATAGTCTTGACATCTTGGCTTAGGTGAAATAATGAGGTTTGAGGTATTACCTAGAAAGCTGGCCAAGTCATGTTGTGAAACATCAACACAGTCACCATTAATTACAGGAAACATATTTAATGGCTCATTTTAATCTTTTCAACAATTAAGAATTAAATGTCACAAAGTTTACACACACACACACACACACACACACACACACAAAAGGCCAGGGAAATAAGTCAGTTTCTTAAGGTCTCAAAGGTGATAACACAAAATTTTTGAATTTTGGTCTTTGAAACTCCAAGATCCAAGTATTTAACCAATAGTGTTTTGCTTCCTTCCCTAGGTCATTTCAAATCAGTTTTCCTTTGCACACAACTGGGTTTGAATATTAGGCCAGTCAGCTAAGGAGCCATCCACTAAGTTCCTACCATGGGGTTCAGAAAATGCTGGGGGTGGAGGGGATGCTGTGACCTGTGGCACTGCATCATAAGCCGCTTCCTTCTTCTGACTTGCCCTTGACTTTCTGTACTTGGTAAACAGAGGACAGAGAAGAAGCACTGTTACCCCTGAGAAGGTTCCATGTGGCACAGAGAGGCGCTTCAAAGGAGGAAGTTAGAGTAATGCGAACTAAAGCCAGGCTGCGAGGATGAGAGCTGTGAGCCATATCGGAAAATCCCAAGGCCTGGGCTAAAATCTCCAAGTCCTGACTTGGAGAAACTTTCCATATAAATGAGACACGTGGATGCATTCCAGGGTGAGAAGAAGGGAGAGGGAGAGGTATGATTCTTTGTAGATATATATGAATATTTTAGAATGTGTATTTCTGAACTGAGTATCGGCTGTCTTCATCAGTTATTCAGAGAGGTCCAAGAGAGAAAATTTTAAGAATTACTTTTATTTTTTTTTTTCAAATTATAGTAAAATTTTAAACATACACAAAAGTAGAGGGAAAAGTAGAAGAAATTCCCAAGCATCAGCATTTTGCTGATTTTACTTCTATTCTTCACTACCTATTGCTTTTGTATTTTGTATTATAAAGATCAGAGGTGTACGTAGTCTGCACTGATTCTTGAACCTATGTCTTCCACTTTGTATTACTGCTGGATCTTCTGAAGATGCCATTGTCCTCATAATGTCCCTCTGGTCAACAATCCTAAAATATATACTAATTGTTACTCAAGACTTCTCAAAGTACCCTTCCTAATTATTTTTTCGTCTTTCCCTCATCTTTGATAACAGAATGTAATCGAAGCTTATCCTCCAAACAACCTGGACCACTGCTGAAAAAGGTCTGAAATGTTTGTTTAGGGCTAAGATTATCCATGACTCTATAGAATATCTTAATTCTGTATTCACCTTGCTAAATTTAACCACCTTATACAGTTAGGGCTGAAATTCCATTGTGCCTCTCCAGAATATCTCCGATGGCCGTGAGGCATCTGACTACTATGAGCTCTCAGACACTCACATTTTAAGATGCATTTGGCATTCCGACAGTACAACTGTACAAGATGATTTCTGCATTTTAGATAAGGCTTTAAATATATCCCAAGTATTTCTTCCAGCTAGTCAGAGAACAGCTGACTTTCACGTTCTGATTTCTAGCCTGCTATACACAGACTAACTCTGGTAAACATGAGTCAAACGCCACACCATGGGTGTTAGTTTGTCCCATAGCTTGCTGGCGTGAATAGCCTGAATAATGTGTACAGGTTTACTAGACCACTCTGCTGGCCCTGCACCCCAGCCCTGAGGAACAGGAAAGGAAGGTTATCCAAGGCAGAAACAATCCTGGAGGTTGATTTTCACAGATTTTCTTAGTCTAATTGCCTTAAGAACACAACAAAACATGCACTATTTCTTTTATCATGATTTTCTTAATTACTAGAATTTTTGACATGGGAAAACTGACACTCAAGATGCAGACTCTGAACAGGCTCTGACTAAAAAGCATCTCCCTTGTTTCCCTGTAGTACATCCATCTCCAAAGAATTCATGAGGCCAACCTGTATTTCTTCTAGGCTTAATCCAGGTGGCCTGTGCTTCCCAGACCAAGAGCAATGTTGGAGTCAACCGAACAGTCAATGTTTTTCATTAGTAATGTATCTGACCAGATGACAGTAATCAAATAATCAGCCCTGAAGCCTGCTTTGCTGATGACTAAGTCACTAAAGGATCCCATCCTCTCAATCCTCACCAAAGCATTCTCCTCTCAGTCTCTCTCTCTCTGACTTATGAGTAATTATAAGCTTTATTGAAGAGTCTATTCTGAGAACTTTATTTGCTTGTTCAAATAAAAAAAATAACAAAAAAGGGCCTATCTCAATTTATTTCTAGACAAAAATATACTCAGGATATTATATGTCTGTCTAGTACAAAAATAATAGACAGGAATCAGAACCTCCTACTTCTCTTGGTATGAACTCGATAACAGGCCCTTTAGCCATTTTTGTGCAACGAATTGTTCATGGGGTTGAGTAGTTTACATATAAATTTGCTGAGTGTAGTCCAGTTACAAATGAATACTGCAAAGTACTTTTTGACAACTTATTAAAAATGTAAGTATGATTCCAAACCCTCAGGCTACTTGATTTTTAAAGTTAAATTTTCTTCTGAAATAGCATTGCATGATGCCTGTCAAAAATCCAGAGCCATAATAGCTTTAGGCTACATTCCAAAAATAAAACTGCAGGCCCTATCAGTCAGCAAAGTGCCAGCGCCTTGTCACACATGGCCTCCTTTAGTGGTCCCTAATTCCTACAGTTGAAATCTGCCCACAACTGTGCTACAAAAAACTGGACCATGTGATAATATGAAACAAATTATGCCTTGTCTATAGAGGTGATGAGCAGGAGTGAACAACCTATTTTGAAGACCCACTGGGTGAGAAAATGACTTACCTTTTCCAAATGAACAATGAAGGCTTAATCAAAATACCTCAACGTGAAATGCTTCCTTGTTCGGCTCCCTCCTCTTTGAAGAAGGGGCAGATACCATGGAAGGAAACCTAGAGTTCGTGAAACACCTGCTCTACGCCAGACACTACACACATTTTCTTGCTTTGTTACAGTGATGGATTCTGTCCAACAAGTAGGGATTCTTTCTATGTTTGGCAAACTACTTGAGCTAGGGGAGGGGAGGAGAAATTAAAAGAGTAAAAAAACAAATTCTCTACTTGGAAATTGCCTTTTCTATCTTAAAAAAAAATATATACTTTTAAATTCTAGATCTATGTCCCTCAATCTGGGGTAGCACCACCCACATTGGGAATGTTTGCAAATGTACATGTACATGTATGTTTCAGAGCTGGAGTGGGGGTGATCTGGACTTTCCCAATAATTGGGGGAAAGCACCCTCCTGGTGTTTAGTGAGTAGGAGCCCAGGGTGTTGACTTTGGTGCAATGAGACAGACACTCGAGTTCAACATGCCAATGTCACCTCCACCTCACCCAGCCATTTGATGATCCCCACCATTCTCTGGGAATTTATTTTATGTAAACATGATAAGAAAGATCATCATTGATATTATTCTCATTAATGTTGAGAATATGTGAAAATTAGAATAAACATTTAGTTTCAATATATATATAATGACAATTAGTGGTAATTTAATATGAGTATGTAAAGAAGAACAGAACAGATTTATGGGATTTTCATCCTTCACAAATCAAATATAGCCAAGTATCTATTATAGTTAACCTTACTGTGACTATTGTTACTACTTCTATATGCTGGAAATAGAATGTTCCTCCTTAAAAAGATTATCTTTTTCCTAAAAGACATCTCTCATGGCTTGGTTCAGCAACCCTTCCATGAGGCTTGTCTTGTTTATTTGCAGCACAGTCTGCAAATCACTATCTTTATTTCTCTTACAATATTATGCAAAAATAGTCTTTTCACATGATATTCAGAAATGGTTCATAACAGCTTAGTTATTCCTAAAATAATATTCCCACCAGCCTCAAAAAAAGTAGAGTTTGATTTTGCCCATTGGAATGAGATCCCTTCCACCATTCTTTAATGTTGCGGACCTTGAAATGGAAACTGAAAACAGTGCTGGTGTGAACATAAGGAAAAGAGTCATGTGAGACCAACTAGAACTTGCTAATTGTTGGCCTGACCTCTTTTCTGTCTCAAGCACCCTCTCCTGGTGGCCCAAATCACCAGTACCTTCATGGGCTGCCCCTACCCCCAAGACCAACCAAGGGAAAGACATTTTATCTTTAATTTTCCTTTCTTCTCATTTGTCCTTACCTTTTTCACTCCAGCAAACTTGGTTGTGTAACAGTATTTTACAGCACTCCATGAAGACTTCCAGAGCTAGGCTATTCCAAGTCACAGGACATCTTCAGCAATGGACAACCAACAGTCTAACCTCTTTTTTCAATGAAGATTGTCCTTCGGGCTTTCCTCTCAACTTCCATGTTCACCATTTTTCTTTATGACTCCCTCTCAAGGTATCTTTAGACAGCAAGTAACAAATTCAGAACTGTTCTTTTTCTCCATGTTCCCTATCTTTATGAAAATACGAAGAAATAGGGTGCTGAAAACTAGCTCTAAGCACTCAAGAAGCACCATGGTCTACAGAGCGCCCTGTGTTGAACTCTCCTGTGTCTCAGAGGGGTTCAGAGAACCAGAAATTGCATGAAATCCTCAGGACTAGTGAGGTGTCACTTGCCAGGATAGGACGTCAGTCACAGCCACAGCACAAGCAAACTCGGTGTCGAGGTCACCCTTACTCTGTATGGAATGGCAGTTTTTCACTTGATGTACTAGTGGCCTCACTGACCAGCCTCCCAAGTGGACTCCCTAGTAATCCCTTCAAGTATAATCACACGCACGGATGAGAACCAGGGACAATCTGGTGATTCTGAGCCTTCTTGAAAGTGGCAAGAATTTTAAATTTGTCATCTGTGATTTAGAATTTTTATATTATTAGTTTCAATTATGTGACCAGGATCTAGTGAGGGCGAGGGAACTACCTGCATAGTATTAGGTCAGCCACTCCTTAAAGGTTGGAGATGGTCCCTCTGAAGAGAGAGCAATCAGAAAGAGTAATCTGCAAGTTCTTCAGTACTTACCCATGGTCAGAGTGCTCACATTGTCTGTGGATTAGGTATATGGACAAGAATTTTAAATACACTCATATTTTTATTCAACTTCAAAAAACTATTTTCTATAGCAACGTTTTATAAAATCAGTATTCTTATGTGATGTGAAGGACATTTATTTTCTGAAATTTGGGTTTTTCTTGACAAGTTTACTTAGAGAAAAAGGTCATTCTTATGATGCTGCTAATAAAGCCAATAATGTATTTATCTAAAATGAATCATGCATTTTATTTTGTTTGTTTTCTGTTCCTTACATCACAATTTCAGAGGCTCATTCTTAGGGAAAAAAGCGTGGCCCAAAGCCAAGCCCTGTCACGGCTGCCAGTGTGTGTCTAGCTCTAAACAGTGAGCCAAGCAGGAAGCCTGGATGGGGTATGAGGGCTGGGATCTGGTGCCTCATGCCAAATGCCCTGGTGTGACAGTGCCTTTTCAAATGCCATGTGGGATAATGAGAGCAATAATAATAAATAACATTTTTTAATATTTACTATCTAAGTGTCTTGTATTTCAACCATCACCTGCATTTTAAAAGCAAGAATGTCACGTCTTCTTCTGACCAAATTATAGAAGCAAAGGCCCCACACATTTAGTACTTTGAGTACTTGTTTTGTGTGTTATTGCTCCATGTTAGTTTCTTACTGCTCCTGTAACCAAGAGCCACAAACTGAAATGTACTGTCTCAAAGTACTGGCAGTTAGAAGTTTGAAGTCAAGGTGTCAGCAGGACCATCTTCCTTCTGATCCCTGTAGGGAAATCCTCCCTTGCCTTTTCTGGATTCTGGTGACTCGTGGGCAGCTTCTGGTGCTCCTTACCTTGCACACGCCTAAACTCCCATCTCTGCCTTCATCACCACAAGGTTCTCCCTGCATGCCTTCCCACTGTCTTCCTATGTGTCTGTCCACCTTTCCTCTCTTTATATGGAGAATATAATCTAGTCACGGTATATTGGGGCCGTCCACAGTGACCTCATCTTAACTTGTTTAAATTTGCAAAGATCCTATTACCAAATAAGAATACATACTGGTACTTGCAGTTACAACTTCAATTAACCTATTAGGGGAATGAATTTCTACCCATAGCACTTGATATTATGATAAAAGGAAGAGATATACCAATGAATTAGACAGGATTCCTGCCATCTAGGCATCACAGTGCGACTGGAAAGCCGTGGAAATGAACAATCACAACATAGAGTGGCAAATACTTTGGTAAAGTGAAGTTCAGGATACTAAGGAGGCTACAGAAGATTTTAAAAGAATGACAAGTTGAAGAACACTTTAGGTACATCATAAAAAATAAAGATGATTTTTCGAATCAGTGAAAGAATATGCAAGAGAGAAAAAATGAAAATTAGAAAACATGATACATTTTGCAAAGAGTTTAGTATGGCTGGAGGTGAGAGAGTTTATGTGATACTGGGAAAGGGAAAGCATGATAAATAAAGCTGATCTAATGGGGGTCGGAACCATCAAGGGCCTTGTGCATCGTCAAGATGATCTTGGATATCTCCTAATGACAACTGAGAGTTTCTGGGAGATATTTAAGCTAATGCTAACCTAATAAGATCTATGTTAGGAGTTTCTGGGAGATCTTTAAACTAATGCTGACCTACTAAGACCTGTGTTAAGAGGTAAGAGGTGATCAGAAGTCATAGCAGCACTTTAACATCAAGATAGGACAGCTAGCAAGAAAACAGTAGAAAGCATGACCACCGGTATGTGCTTTTGAAACTTGTCAGAAGCCTGGATCATTCTTCAATATGCAAACTGAAGCCAAAAGATCCATTTGGGGAATAAAGGATAATAAGTTCAGCATGGGACATTTTGAAAACATCAGATCTGCGTTGTCTGAGAAATCAACAAGTTGTTTTGGAAAAGCAGCAGTTGCCTTTGCAACTCTGGAGTACAGCTCAGAACTAGATACGGAAGTCGTGTAGGCATGGAGATAGGAAGGTCAACTGGGGCAGGCAGCATAGTGGCAAGAGAGGTGGACTTCACAAAGATCTTAACCCAGGTACTTGACATCAGCATAATGTTGTAGAGATTGAGAATCAATATAATAGCACACAGAGAAAATGACCAGAGTCAACTCTCCAAGACCTACTTCTGCCCCAGTCCCACAGTCCATTCGGTGGCAAGGGGATCTCTGACACAACTATAAGCTACTTTTACCACATTACAGTACTGGAAGCTCTTGGTTATGTAAAGTCAGACAATACTAACATGGCCAGAGACAGAAAAGAAAATTCAGGAAGAAGTGACAAACCAGAAGACAGTGAAGAAATTAAAAAAAATGGAGATATAATTTACACAGCTGACTCCTCAGAAAGTTCAAGGTCATGACTTAAAAATGCCCCTTGCATGTAGCAGCTTGCATCTTTGATAATCTTGGCAAGATCTGACTCTGTAGGATGATGGATGCAGAAACCACCTTCATTAGATGAGAAACTGAATGAGAGTTAAATTGGAAGTCTCAAGTTCAGAATGTTCTTTCTAGTTATTTTGCCATTGAATGAAGAAGAGAAATAAAAACCAAATTGTCAGAGAAAATTTTTACTTACAAATGTTTAAGGAAGTTTATATGCTGGAGAAAATAAAGACAGAGGAGAGAGAAAAACTGGTGAGCTCCAGGCAGGCACTGGGTTCAAGTGAAGCTGCAGACCTTGGGTGGAAGTGGAACTCATGCAGAGATGCAAGGACAGGAAGGACAGAAGAGAAGCATGCAGTCCATTAGCAGGATTGAGAATCATGACATCCTCTGTGAAATCATCTTTGTTGAGATTAACAAAACTCCTAATTCCAGGGCACTCACAGAGAGTAATGGTTAGTTGAGAAACTGTTGTGGAAACACAGGGGCCAACAGACGGATATGTGAAGGTCTGTGAAGGATAGTGTCAACACACACAGAAGAGAAAGTCACAAGCTAGGCGCAGAGGCTCAGTAAATGTGGAAGAGAGACCTGGAAGTCAGGAGATGATAATAAGGCTGGGGGTGGGCTACAACAGAGGAAGAGGCTGTCTTATCCTCCATCAAGAGTGGGCCAGCAATTCATTTAGAAGATTAGAAGATGACACTGGAGCACTGACCCTGACAACTAGTGCTGGACACTGTTTTCTATAGCTCTTGAGGAAAACAGTCACCATTAAAATAAAAAAAAAAATAAAAAAATTTTAAAAAGCCTGCTGGGTAAAACATGCATGAAGAGCTCAATGTCATTCCAAGGACTCACTGGGCCTGGTACTCCCTTGCCAACTGTGTCTGAATAAGAGTGGTGTGCAAGGCAGGGGCTGCATCAACAAGCTGTCTGACTTTACACTTCTAGGTGTGCTCAAAGGACTTTGCACTCCAACATCAGGCAGAGCATCCCTGGGTAACTTGAGGACTTATACTGAGGCAGGAAAGGCTCAGGAGACCTGTGCCCTCTTTCTCCCAAGCACAGCAAGGCTTGAGTGAAAACAAGAAACATCTACAAGTGGTGTTGTATAGAATTGCTTCCAACAGTTAAGCTACCCGGAAAGGCTGAGGCAGAAGGATTGCAAGATTAAGGCCTGCCTCCAGAACGTAGCAAGACCCTGACTCAAGATTAAAAAATAAAAAGGGCTGGGAATGTAGCCCAGTGATATGGCACCCCTGGGTCAACCCCCCACCCCCACCCCCCAAAAAAAGACAAGAATGAAAGAACAAATGAACACTGTACAAATAACTGTTTGGCACGGTACATCTACAAGTTTTCTCAGCAAGGACTGGACATAAGGTATTCCAAGGTTGTGCTAAGTTCTTTCAAAAACCACTGTAAACTGTTGTCTGAGGATCAGCAGTCGGCTTCACCTGGGAGCTTATCAGACTCTTAGCAGACTCTCAACCTGTACCCAGGACCCAGTGCATCGGACCTGCTTTGCAGCAAGATCCCCAGGCTATTCCAAATACTTTAAGTTTGAGGGGTTCAACTTGAAAGCAACTGCTGAGAGCCACAGCTGCTAGGATTTGTCACTGATATACAGAAATACCTTTGATTTATGGGTGTTGATTTTTGTATCCTGCTACTTTGCTGAATTCACTTACTAGTTCCAGAAGTTTTCTGGTGGAATTTTTGGGGTCTTCTAGGTATAGAAACATATCATCCATAAATACTGCTAATTTGTGTTCTTCTTTACCTATCCGTATCTCTTTAATTTCTTTCATCTAATTGCTCTGGCTAGTGTTTCAAGAACTATGTTAAATAGAAGTGGTGAAAGAGGGCATCCCTGTCTTCTGCTAGAAGCTTCAATCTGTTCGTTCCTTTGAATAGACACAGCACTAGCACACATTAGTTACTTAGCTAACTTTGACTGAAACAGAGTTCTGAGATCCAGGGAAAGCAAGCTGCCCTCTGGGACAGCTGCCCAGTTGGACGCCTATGTCCAGCAGGCTGAGAGGCCTAGCCATTTGGATGAGCCTAGAGGCAGGCAATGAGATGGAGAAGGGACTCCAGAGCGTATGTTTGTGTATGTGTGTGCAAGTGTTGTGTATGTGTGTGCATATGTGTTTCTTGTGAGTGTGCATGTGTTGTGTGTCCATGTGTGTGTGTTGTGTGTGTGCATGAGTGTTGCTTCCCCAGAACTGGTGCTGCAGTGGCAATCGTGAGCTCTAGGAAAACTCTAGAATATGTGAAGTTGTTGTTAATCGCGGCTCCAGTTCCTGGTGAAGGGTGTGACCCCCACGTTCTGGAATCTATCAGGCAGAGTAAACTGCTGAGGTCTATTCCCACAGGATTCCCTCTGTGTGCACTGTATGCCTCCTGTTCAACTTTGGCCTTGGGCACCCAATTCAACAGACTCACTACAAGTTAGGAAAAAACTGGATGTCATAGAGGATCTCCAACAACCGTACTGGCTCAATCAGAGTGTGCCTTCTAAGCGTAAGTCTTGAATGCATACTAGCCTCAATTGGTTCCAGAGGAAAAGGGATCCCCTAAATTTCTTCCCATTAAGAAAAAAAAAAAACACCTTCTGTCTTGATATTTCAATGGTCTCATCCATAAAAAAGAAACACGAAGTCAATGACTCCTATTTTTTTGAATCTCAAGTTTGATCCTGTGTGAAAATAATGCCTATTCAGAGACTATGGGATCCAACAGAAACTTCAGTGAATGAATAAGAAACATGCGGCTTTTTATCTCATTTAAATTAAAGCAAGTGACTCTTTTCCATGAATTAGAAAGTGTGCCTCCCCCTCCATGCAGCTGCATTTTAATCCAGGCAAATCATACAGCTTTTCTCTGTTAATTAAGTTTTCCTCCTATCTATCTCATTACTGTGCTAAGCTGGGGGGTAGAAAGAGAAAGAGAAAATTTAAGCCTCAGTCTATTGGTTTCCATTATTCAAGGGAGAACTTTGACCAAGAAAGGACAAGTTCAACACCAAACCATCACAACATTGATCCAGAGCAATTGTATGAAAAAGTACATATTCAAAATCCCCAGTGATTCACTTGAATCTTGTTTTGAGTGTCTTTCTTCCATTAAAGACTCTTTGCTTTAGTTTCCTTTTTGAAGTTATATATGGTTGGTTGAGGTCTGAATGATGATAGGCTTTTGAACTACTATTTTGATTCTCATAGTGAACAACAGATTAGTTTCAAGTCAGGGTTAAACCACCACTGTTGCTGGGCACCTGCAATGTGCCAGGCACACACTCACTTACATGAACTCTACCGAACATATATGATAGGTTTCATTTATGTCCACTAAATGATTTTCACAAGGGAGCTGGGAACTAGGACTAAAGAATGCTCATAGCTGTTTTTACTACATCAAACTTGACAAGGTAAAGGTTTCCATGCTTTCTAAGTCTTTTCAGACCATTTGTTTCTATACATTAAAACATAAATGACCAGTCTTGAAGAATCGTATTTTTCCCAACATGTATGGAAATATATCAGATGATTTCAATAACCATGAAGAGGAGATGGACATGTGTGCACACACTCACACACCCTGCCATGGGTGTGGGCGACTGCTGGTGATGAGTAAAGAGGGGCTTTGAGAGAAGGACATGAACTGCTTTCGAGGGCGACCACTTTGCAACAGGAAGCATTTTACTTGCTCTTGTTGGTTTTCTTTTACTTTCTCTTAAACAAAGAAGAGATTGTTTATAGCAGCTCAGATATATTTTGTAACACATCATTAAAATGATCCAACCCAGACAGCTCACAAGAGCCAGTTTTTTAGGTAGTGATCAACTTGTGACATGTAGAAGTCAGACAGGTTACTCTGCTGATTCAGTCACTTTCATGAGCCTGGTAGGCACATATTTTCCTAAGACAAAATTAATATTTTTCAAAGCACCAAATATATAAAAAGAAATACACTAAGATTCTAAGTTAAAGGGCACATTTCAATATGCTTTTCTTTCTGCATCAGGGAATCTAAAATGATCATGGAAACAGACTAAATGGCAGTGATCATTTTAATATGCACTGTAACCTATTTTTCCAACCTGTCATGAGCTTTAATGTTAAGGATTATATACTTTTTTGAAAAAATATAATTGACTTTGTAAAAGAAAAATGGCTATTCAAAGTGTCATCCTTTAAGTTGCCTATAAATGTGACTTTTGCTTGCAATAATAGAGAACATGCACTAGAAATTCAGCATTACCTCTTCAACTCAAGCACTTCCCGTCTCGAGTGTTTGGAATAAATTATAAATGTACAGCACCTTGCATACATCTTTTTTTTTCCTCTTCCTGCCAACAGATGGATTCTCCCTTCTGTTCCTAGACACCGGAGATGTCATCAGCTGTCATGAGGAAAGACAGGTTCCTAAATTCAGACCTTGAAGGAGAAAATCGTTTTACTTCACCTTAGTAAGGATTTCATTTGGAAATGTTCCTGCCAATTGAAACATCCTGAAGAAGACCATGAGGGAACGCTGAAGCAAAGCGATGTGGCAGGAGGAAATGAGGTGGTGGCAGCGGCTGGAGACGCTGGGACCTGCCATCTGCGCACACATGAATCCTTTCAACATCACGCGTCTCTCACGATTTCATCTTTAGGTAAAGGTCACCTATGTTTATGCATTCCACCCAGCCTGCCTTGCATTGAAAAAGGTGGAGCTCAGTCACAAATCGAGTGGGAATGTCCTCAAATAAGACTAAATTAAATTTCACAAGAGAAAGTGGATGCGAAATCAAAAAGAGAGAGATCAAAGGCGACCACCAAAGATCAGCTTCAGCTTATTCCGAATTCTGCTCTTAGCAGTCTTTGCTTCTGTATGATTGGCTCACAAAGAATCTGAGGCAGAGAAAGAAGCCCCAGGACTCCAAGTGAGGGAAGAGCAAAATCTCAGGAATATTTTGCTGGTTCTCTTTTTAAAACACCCTATAATCATAGCCACAGTTAGTTTCCTTTTGACTGCTACATCTTATAGAAGTTTTTAATAATTTTTCATAGTCTTTTAAAGATATGCTGCTGATAAATACATGATTCTATGAAGTTATTTTCTTATATACACCAGGAAAGTTTTGGTATTTATTCTTATTAAAATTAGCCTTGTTATGTTGAGACTGATTACTATACACTGTGATGAATCTGTCTGCAAGTTTCACAGTAAATACCTAAGTATAAGTTTACTAAAAGAGGGGCACATAGAAAGAAAATGAAAGAGTTCAGAGTTAGCATTTTTATTGTGCTTTGAAAATTAAGGAGGATTTTGATGAATGAACATGGCAGAGAAAGAATCTGATTGTCCTGTCCTGCTGTGAGCTCTGCCCTGGCTGTTCACCCCCTTCCTTCCCAGTGCCCTCTGTGTTGGTCAGCTTTTCATTGCTGCGACCGAAACACTGGATCAGTGCAACTTAGAGGAGTTGGGCTCCTGATTTCAGAGATTCAGTTCAGGGCCAGCTAGTTGCACTGCTCTGAATGGAGGAGAGGCAGAGCCTCATCACGAAGGAGCACAGCAGAAGACAGTGCCTTGGCTCACAACAGCCAGGAAACAGAGGAAGACCCAGGGGAAGGGGCTGTGGGGAAGGTGAGCCTTCCAGCCCGTCAACCAGTGACCACCTCCTCGTCATGCCCATCTGCTACAGTTACCACCCTACTAATCCACTTCAACAGAAGGGACCAGTGAGGTTGTAGCTCTCATTATCTAATCATTTTACCTCTGAAATTTTCTGTGTAGTTCAGAGGAGTGGGGGGGAACACCTCATACCCAAACCATAACACCCCCCAAAATCTATCATACATAAAGATCATACTTGTGGGTCAAGGAAAATAAAAACAGAGAATGTCAACAGCAGCACAAAGAACCCTAAAAGAGTCATCAACTTGATTTTACTTTATATTATAAGCTGTGGGGAATGTGAGAAATTCAAAACAAAAGAAGTTATTTTTTAACTAAATAGCTCATTTATAAATAAAGAAATAAGAGTTAGACAATGGTTTAAAATAGATTCTCAACTGAGGTGATACCCCCCACCCATTCCTAACTCCTACCCAAGTCATTACAAAATGTGAGAGTTCAGGAGAAGGGATTGGTGTCAAGATAAATGGAGGAAGGTATTGACCTTTGATATCAGGAACAAGGGACAGTAAACACACTGCAAATTTTCAGGCAGAGTTGACAAAGAAGAATTACCCTGCTGCAAATGCCAATATCAACCCCATCGCCAAACAAGAGCCATGGTCAAATGATTCTTTTAAATCACTCCATGTGTCCCAGAGCTGAGATTCAAACTCTGCCTTCTTTATCTTGTATTACTGCAGTATAGAATGTGCGACACTAAAGATTTAAAATCCTGCATGCTTGTATTGTAAAGTACTTGGTAAAAATGTGATAGAAACAGATTTATCAGTCATTTTCAGTTTTGCTTTTTATTTCCTGTATGGCTTCTTTAGCACCTGTTGTGTGCTACTCTACAAAAATTTAGACAATATAAGAATCTGAGTGTTCCAGAAATTGCTGTGTTTGGGCATGAAACTTTTAAAGGATATAAGTATATGTCATTTCATCAAATAAACAGAACATCGAAGGCATATCCATGACTATTATTTTATTATAAATATTTTATGATAACTCTAGTTCTAAACACAATGACCTATGAGATGTACATACTCTTAATTCTTTAGTTATAAGGAAATTAATAAGGAAGTATTATTATATGTGGGTTGGGAGTATATTTTATTTGTTAAGTGTCTTATCATCCTTCCTAATAAGATTCTATCTCTATATAGGATTCTGGAAAAAAATATTCTTTGATTCCAACAACATGAATGATGAGGAAACCCTAGAAAGTTTCTTTAAAAAAAAAAAAAAAACTTTTAAAATTCTACATATTTCTTTAAAAAATTCATGTAAAATATGACATAAGTCTCTAATTATCTTAAAATACAAAGTTTGAAAATATGCATGTAAATAAGAGAATAGGCTGTAATGCATGTAAACAACTGGCTTCATCTAACAAGGTACATTTAGCTTGTAGGAACGCACGTAAAGCATGCTCCATATCTTGGGATTTATGGTTTGCTTGAGTTGTGCCAATGATTTGAGGAAGGGACTGTACTTTGCTCTTTCTTTCTCAATTGATTAATTAAGTAGACGGCATTGGCCAAATCTCTCACCTCTCCTGCAAGATGTGATAGTGTATAAATTCAGAGTGTGGCAAAAAGCACAATAATTTTCAAGGAAAGAGCAACTATATTTTTAGTTTATTAACAACAGTATGACTTTGAACATTTTCAGGGATTTGAAATTTATTTTGTTCAGGTTGATTATTTTGGAGTTGTACTAGGTTATTTTTGTTTTTGTCATGAGTTACCATGTTGCCAACCACATGGCTGAGAGGAACTGTTTCAGGAACTGCAGACAGCCCTCCTCTGTCATGTTCAGTGCCCCTTGGTTTCCTCCTAGCATGAACTCAAGACTTCCACAGGGTTGTCTTATGCCAGTCATACACTGAAACTATGTCAAACTTTTTCTAGTTAGAACTCTTACAAACCATCTATATCAATGTTCCATTGGTAAAATTTAATTTTCAAGATGAACTAAACAAAATTAAGAAGAGAGCAAAGAAGAATGCAGCTAAAATTCAAATTCTGCATAAAGAAATTTCTTTTCATTTCAGCTAGAGACAAAGGTCACTTCACCAACACACCTCTATAAAACATCCCTCCTCTCATCCTTACTTCCCCATTTAAAATTAATTTTACGTAATTACGTTAGTTCTTTGAAAATAGTCTGAGATGCCTTTATGTTTTTCTCCTAAGCCATATTAATGCTAAAAATAAACTAACAAAACCACACAAACACAAAAAAGGAAAACCCAAAATATATTTAAAGATGTGATTCAACAAAGACAAAATGATGTGTTGATCTCTTGGAATTATTCTGCTTTAACTTCGAGAGAAATAGTAACAATAACAGGAATGGTGGTAACATGGAGAAAAATTAATCTGATATCTGTGATGTCTCAGGCAGTTGGAGCTGTTCTGTAGGATAAAATAACATCCACTGAATTACATAGAATGGTGTATTTACCATGAAATGTTGGCCATAGTCTCCACTCCTCTTGTGTGGAAACCCAGCAGGGCTGTGCAGCTATGACAACCAAATGGGAATTTCTCACTTTTACATTGTAGCTCACTTTATCCCACTAAATTTTATCTTTTTTTCAGGTGACTTCTGATCCTTTCTCTGTGTACAAACATTAAAGACTTTTGCATGGTGCCTTTTGCATGGCTGCTGGCGGAGGGAGATGACCAAGCATGCGAATAACCCCATTTCAAACAGGGTATGCTGGCTAGAGCTCAGGAGGAAGAGAAAATACCCTTAATCAGAACCATCAGGAGAGCAGAGCACTGAATCCTGTGGAATAGGACAAAAGTATTTCTTAAAGGCAAGAAGAGAAAGCTATGCACCAGCAACCAGACTGGGTCAGGGCCTGGGTAAAAGGTTCATTCCTGAAGGTGAAAGACAAGAGGGAAGAAAACAGAAAATGCAAACTCTCCTTGCTTTGTACTTTTTCCTCCCAACGGCCTGGAGTGAAAAGGTTCTTTAGGCTAACTGTGAACCTCAGAATATGAAATCTCAATACTTAATGTATTCTTAAAAAAAAAAACAAACTCTGCTTATTGAAACTGGATATTAAAATATACTAAATTCATTTTAATGTATATCAAAATATTGAACTAAAAAAAACTCTTAAATCGGACGTTGGACGGCTGTTTTTAATCCCACATCTGGGTGTTCTAAGGGCTCAAACTCACCACACGTGTGCCTACATCTTATTCTAGAGCTGCTTTATAAATGGTGGATTAACTCCAGCTGTTTTCTTTCCTAAAACAACACCTGAGAGGAAAGGTACTTACTACTGAATATGGAGTCGACCAGCGAACACCACGGCGGAGGACCCACGGCCTCGGAGCCCCGGGAACCCCAGGATCCGCCAGGAAACCCACACAAATCTTCGCCAGCAAGGATCTGCAGCTGCTCCTTCCGGAAACAGCCCCTGACCTCCTGGTGACCCGGAAACCCAGAGGAGAGGCAGGAAGAGACTGGCCTCAATATCATCTGCCTAAGACACACCCCTTGTGACCTCACTTCCTACCACCAGGCCCCGCCTCTTAAAGGTCCTTTTACTTTTCAGTTATTAGTGGCCCGTTAGGACCAAACCTTCAACACATGGGCTTTTGGGGGACTTTTAAGGTCCAAGTCATGAAAATGCAACAATGAAACACTTTATTCTCATTGGAGTCTTTTAAAATAAATATACAGGTAGATTTATTAGATCATTTTATCTGCCCCTATTGCATATTTTAAGTAGTCCAATTTTGGGGAACTTAGAAATCATCTTTTTTTATGTTAATTTACTAGTTTTAGATTCTAGATTCTACAAGGGTAGATCTTTACAGCCTATGTTAAAAGATCATTTCAACACCATCTCAAATATTGTTTTATGGATTGACAGCAATGAATCAGTAACATATTAAGTAAAGTAAGTTCTGTTATTGATCAGAACTCTTAGAACTTTGATCAAGTTGCAAATAATTTTAAGACAAATAATAACACTGATTATATTGAGTGTAAGAAGGATGGGCAATAAATAAGCTTTTGTATGTATTGCCCCATTGATCCCTTAATATTGTATGATGATAATGTTATTGGATTATGTATTATGTATTCATTTCTTCCATTATTGTATGACTATGACTTTAAATAATGCAAATATATTAATTTGCAATTCTTAGAGTCATAAATCTGCATTAGGTCTCAGGGGCTCAAATCAAGTTGTGTGCAGGTGGCCTACTCTTGCCTTCCCCAGTTCTGTGGCTGTCCTTGATCCTTAGCGCCATCTTGAAAAGCAGCATCTGCTCCCATCCTAAAGTCTCTTCTGCTGTCGAATCTCTCCACCTTCTGAACTGGTTGCTTCTCTTTTTAATTTACAATACTGTGAGGATTAAATTGGGCCATCCAGATAATCCAGGATAATCTCCCATTTTAAGGTCCTTAATTTAATCACAATCTGGAAGGTCCCTTTTTCTGTTTGAGGTAATGTAGTCACAAATTCTGGGGATCAGGACCTGGATATCTCTGGGAGTCATTATTCAATCCACCATGGTCTGCATGGACAATACCAATGTGTCCAAATAGGAGGCTGAGACACAAGAAGGAAATTAGGCTAAGATTGAGATGAAATGCATGTGAGTAGAAAATGTAAGTTCATCAAAGCTCAAGCACTTCCTACTATGTTATCCTGATGACTCAGGCAAGCAATTAAAATGCTTATATGTCATTCTTAGATTTTTTAATACAATGCACATTTATACATCAAATATTTTTTCCCACTATGAACAAACAAAATACATCTATCTGCTGTTTGAATTTCTGTCAAAATGTGATGTCCTTCTTGAATGCTGTCAACATTTTACAACCAATTTTCTTTTTCACTCTGCATTGACAGCCCAAATGGAAACATCAGAGATAACTGTATGACAGAGATGGGTCATCTGAGTGTGTGGGTAGACATTTTATCACTGGGCTGGGGGTGTGGCTGCAGTAGAATAGATTCTTAGAATGTTGGAGGCCCTGAGTTCAATCCCCAGCACACAGAGGTGAACATGTGGCACACACCCACACATCCACACACAAACACTTTACTAATAATTTGGATAAACATAACCCGTTAGTAATCTTTGACATATAACTATATTCTAGAAGTGGTGACCTGCTCCATCCTAATGTCTCTTCTGTTGTTGAATAGATTTCTGCATTTGCATTGCCTATAGTAATTCAGAAGTATTAGGAATAATAGCCACACAGCGAGTGCCTGTCCTGATAGGCTGATCACCCTGGGGGGTGTTCCTCTAAGTGTCCTAAAGGGTAAGGCAGAGTTTATCAGTCTCATTAAGCCAGGTCTCCACTAGGGCATAGGCAAGAGAGTTTAGAATGTGTCCATATGCAGCTTTCCTGACCTTTCTTTTGAGCAAGGATCTTAGCAAGGAAGGGTGATCTCCTGTAAGTCTCAACCTCCACAGGAAATACTTCTTTTATTATTACATGAGGATGAAAAGACCCTGTCCAGTCAATTCAACAGAGAGACGAAAAAGCCACTGGGCCTGAATCCTCCTGTCAGTCATTCTCAGTACAGGCTGAGGGGCAGCGTTAATTTTCTCCTCCTCAATTTAGTGTGGTGAATTGCTATCAATAAGTATGGTGGATATCTTCAGGGCTTTTCCTAGGAGATAGTCTTGAGAAACAAAGACATTGGATGACGATACAATGAGTTTAATTAATTTGAGGTGCCCTTGTTTTTTGCACTTGACATTTTTATTGGGACAGGTTGTAAAAAATGGAGCAGAAAAACCAAGCTCTTGTTTGGTTTAATGGAGGGTCAGATGTATAGAACAAAATTAAGGAATTTGCTCCATCTTTGTTTGCATTTGTCTCTATTTTGAATAAGATGGGACAGTTAATGGATCCCAATTCAAGCATTTTATCTTTTTAATGCAAAGTCTACTGGTGATGGTGGTGGGGGGGGGGAGTTAACCCATAGAAACATTCCAAATATTCCAGCCAACTCCTTTGTCCTGGGGTGATGGGATAGGAAGGCAGGACTCACCTGAGTCAGGACCACAGACTCAGGGGTGAACTAATATAGCCTTGATATTTTTCTAGTACCTGATTTTGTTTAATGTTCCTACCTAAAAGTTACATAAGCAGCTAGGACTTTTAAGTGGTCATCTGCTATCAGGTCCCCTAGTGCCTTGCAAGAATTCCATCACTTTTCTTCTCACCTAAATCAATCCTACTTCTTTCACTCTTGCCTTCTGTTGTGGTTTGTGGATTCCATGTTTCAAATCTGTGAGACAAAAACCCAGAAAGAAAATGGCGGTGAGCTACAGGGGTCTTCTGTGACACTGGAAGGCAAAGCCCTCCCTTAAAAGCTCAACATGCCTCTCCCTAGAAATGGGGAAGAGTCCAGCCGTGCAGCTGTGGCCCTAGGTGCTGACACTGCCACAGGCTCTCTCAGCTATAGAGACCCAAAACTTATACAGACCTCATCCACCAACAGAAGCAGGGAATCAAGTTTCATCTCAAACACTGGTTTCAATACCAGCTTAAAAGCAAAACTTCTCAGTGAAGGAGATTCCAAAGATACAGAATCTGAATGAAAACAAAGGAACCTTTTTTTTGTGGCTGGTGGGCAAAATGATGACAAAGCCAACTGTGTCCTACATGTCCTCTCAGTGCTTTGTGAAAACATAAGGTGGGTGACAACCTTATGTTGTCACAGATGCAACCTTGGAACTTCTCTGAGTCCTGGCAAAATGTATCATCAGCTGGGATAAAGTAAAGATGCCAATGAGCTGTTTCATTTGCATTTCTGATTTGCTCCACGCAGCAGGGAAGATTTCTGTGGTCAGGCTGGCCTTCCAGTGATGGCTGTGGCATCCACAGGAGATCTAGCAGCACACATTCTTCAGCCTTGCTCTACTTAACAAGAAGTGTGGTCATGGGAGCTCACGTCATGTAGAGCAGAGCAACAGGGCCTTACTGTATGGACACAGTAAGCTGTAACCATTTAATGCTGCCATATTGTATCTTCAGTTGAGTATGGACACAACCCCCTCACCCCCTGCCCACCACCACACACATACCACACATTCACATACACAACCTAATTTTGAAGCCTTTGGGAGTATCAGGAGTCTCCTCACTAGAAAAGAATTCATGCAGCAAGCCAAGACCTTTGGAGTCCTCATCCTGTTCAATACCCCACTATCCACAAACAATCTGCTGTGGAAACACTTGTTTCAAGGTTAGTGAACTATTCTAGAAAACGAAAATGTTCAGGACCAGAACAAATGAATAATGCGCACCTCAGATATTGAGAAGCGGAGCTCCTTCCATTTTCTTCCTTTTGTAAGGTAGCTGTTATGACAGTTCTAGGTGTTTTCCTACCACTGTCCAGCAGCTGTTGCTTGGTGTTGGGCTGCATAACTTAGAGGTTACAGAGAGGTAACAAATATCAATGTCTTCCAAGGTTCCATATGAAACAGTAGCTAATATTTCATGTACCAACTGCATAATCCCCAAAGTGTGGTACTTTGACACAGTGAGTTCTTTTAAACTCAAGAAGATTGGAAGGCCTAGAAGCAGCCCCTAAAGCCAGCTTTCTCTCGGCCTCCTCCAGCCCTCTGGTATCTTGCCCACCCTGCCACTTAAGCAAGACATGGAAACTAGAATTCCTCTTCCCCAAAGCCAGCCCTAAACAGAGAACTTGTTACTCTTGCCTCCCTTGCCTTTCTGTGGAAGAGCTACCTTGTTTAACGGAAATCATAGGATCCCCACAGCTAAAGGGGTTCTGCCCCACAAGTGGAAGAAAATAAAGAAATACCAGCACAGAGAAGTCAGAAGAATCCCAGGGAACGGCCTTGCTGGGTTGCCACTCAGTTATCTTAGGACAATCACATATGTCCTGGTCCAACCACATTTTGACATCACTGTCAGTGCTTCATAGGACTTGAGCTTTGAAAAATCAGGTGGATTTCTCGGTATCTTTGAGTCTTCATTTTAAAGTCTCCATACCATGTAAAACCACGATTTAATAAACATGTTTTGATTTTTTTTTTTCTGTTAACCTGTCTCCTGTTCTGGGAGAGTTGACCATGATTCGTAGCCTGGAAAAGAAAGGAATCATTCCTTTCAACCTATAAATACTCAGGACTAAGCACTTTAAATTAGTAGACTCAATCTTCCCCAAATCTCAGCATCGAGATGAGGAGCATGCCATTTTATAGACTTGAAGACTTAGGAATAAAGGCATTAAGACAATTACCCACATATGAAATATTGGAATCATCATCCAACATTTTAACTTCAGTCCTAGAGTAGTGATTTATACCCAGGAGATTTCAGAATAATCAAGCAGTATTGAAATGGACTTTGACATTGTCTAGATGGAGTTACCACAAGACAAAGAGCGTCATAGCTGTACGGTTTCAGCACATTCAGAATACACGCAATGGATGGAGCTTGTCAGAGGGGGACACATTTGAAATTGTGTGGACAGAAAGTAGGCAGTTTGCACTACTGATTAGTAAGAGAGCTAACTACATAAGACATGTTGCAGATCTTGATCGCCATCTATAAATATTTTTCCAGGATATATTGCTTTGTAAAAATCTCACTGCACAGATTTTACATCCTTAGCCATCCCTACCTGGAAAAGAAGTAGACCACCAGACTCAAAGGCAGCCAATCACAAAGCGGTGAGGGAAGAGGGAGGGGCCCTGTTCACAGAGGAGGAGCTCCTTAAGTGAGTGCCTCTTGAGATGTGGGAGTAGGACATTCCGAGGGAGTGAGTCCTTTAGAAACAGGAACAAAAGTTAAATTAGCAAGGGTAGACAATGACGGGCATGGTCAAAGGTATGAGCTAGCAGAGACCACAAGTTAGCAGAGCAATTAGACGGAAGAAAAATTTAAAGCAAAAGGTAAGAGCTTTTATTTTATTTTATTTTATTTTATTCAAGACAAGCGAGCAGATGGAGAGTGCTCCACATTGTTGCCACAGCAGGGTCTTCAGAACTAACCCCCAACCCGCCAGCTGTGGAGGTCTCTGAAAATACCATGCATGTAGGGACACCTGTCTCTCTGAAACTCCATTTCAAAATGGCCTTGTCCATAGACCTTTGGTCCATTTATTTGAGTTTTTATTGTTTCCTTGTAAATCAAAAGCGACTGCCTCGGAAAATCAAGGTGCCATCAGAATCATTCAGAACCCACTTTTACTGTCTTCTGTAGGAGCTTCTGGTAGCTATTATTTTCATTGCTCCTCCAATGCAAGGCTTAGTAACTCACTCTGGGATTCTCTCAGTGACACCGTGGGCATTTCTTAGAGTGATACTGGCATGTGACAGTCTTTGAAGAAATATTCTTTGTTATTTAGTGCTTGCTATGAGCTTGCCTGGACTTCAAAGAATGAAAGCTAGCCAAATTAGAATAATGATTAGCTGCAGGAATAATGAAAAAAAAAATATGTCTCAAGAAACAGACCTTAGAAATGGAATTGAAAGAGAATCTATTTATGGAGAAGCTGGAAAAATATTTGGATTGATTTTAATCATTTCCTTGATTCCAACTTCTCCACAGTAAATTAAATAATTAAACAGAATCATTCATCTGTTTCTTAAAAAAAAATACGAAAAGGATATCTTATTTGTCTTAGTGTTTCAGATGTCCAAAATACCATTACACTAAATTCTTTGTTCACTTTGATTTTCTTCTTTCAGGAAGCGACATGGGTATTATTCTCTCCAAATATTTTTTTTGTTTTGTTTTGTTTTTACATATGGCAGTTGGCTGGTGGTGTGTAGCATTCCTCTAGAGTTACTGTAAACCACATCACCTGAAGTTTTTCTTTCAGTCTGTCTTGGCTTTTGGATTAACAGTGATCAAGCTCAGCATATGTAAGGTAGGAGGTTTGATTTGAATAGATGGTAGGTCAACATTTATAAAATAGTCTTAAATCAAATATCACGTTCTCCTTTGTAATGGCTAACTTGTGAAATGATATGGCACTGATTTTATTTCCGTGTCATTTATGTTACTAAGAATGGTTTCTATTGCAATTGACAGAAAACTACACACAAAATGGGCGAGGCAGTAAAGGAACTGTGGAATGGCTGAAAATGTCAAATGTCAAGTGGTAACTCTGGGCAGCTGGACTGAGAATCTGTGCCTCTACCTCTATAATTCTCTCCTTCTGTCTTCCTCTGTGTTGGCCTCCATGCAGGTGAGTTTGCTGTATAGCAGCAAAAAGGTTGCAGCCATCAAAGCCCTCTTATCTGCTCCCCTGACCCTCTGTTCATGCACTCATTTGCTTGACCTGAGCAAAGGGTTCTCCTTCCCAAAACAACCACACTGAAGTCCTAGGCCTTCATGTGAGTGGAACAACTCAGTTCATGTGCAGTTTCCTAAAATAGTCACCCAAATATCATGCATAGAGCAATTTAGACCTGGATGAGGTGCCTGTCCCTGAGCCAATCATTGTGAACACAGGATGGGTTTAAGCTGAGCCAAAGAAGACTATAGCCTTAGGAATGGGAAATAAGAGAGTGGTCCTATCCTAATTACAGGGCTAGTTCCAGATGTGGCTGCTTATATAATGTGCAGAAGCCACCCAAGGGTGCCCTCTGAGAAAGTAGTCTGGATTTCCCCTTCCCATCCTAATGTTTTAAAATCTGAGACAAACCACTTGGCCATCCTGAGACTATTTCTTTCTTTCTTATTTTTAACTTTCTATCTGTTCTTTTTAGTTACACATGTCAGTAGAATATATTTCGATATACACACATGGAGTATAACTTCCCATTCTTGTGGTTGTATGTGACCTGGAGTTACCTTTTACTCATAAAACAAAAATAATACCAATACTGTTTTAGTCTGCTTTTTTTTTTTGCCCCCTGACCAAAAACCCTGACAAGAACAATTAGAAGAGGAAATGTTTATTTAGAGCTCACAGGTTCTGAGGTCTCAGTCCTTAGATGGCTGACGCCATTCTTCCACGGAAGAGTGTGATGAGGAAAGTGGCTCAGGACATGGAAATCAGCAAGCATAGTGTGCTCCACTTAATGAAAACATATAAACCCCAAGGACCGGCCGGAGGGAGCCACCTTCTCCAGCCACGCGCTTGCTGCCCACAGTTACCAAGTTCATCCTTATGAGGGGATTACTGCACTGATTAGGTTAAGACTTTCATAACCCAGTCATTTCACCTCTGAACTTCTTGTATCATCTCACACGAGAGCTTTTGAGGGACACATAATATTTAAATCATAACAAATATCTGTGTCTCAGAAAATGATGACTACCTGCCAAATCATTTTATAAAGTATTATGAGCTAAAAATCTTTTAGTTTGTTTTAGCTAATGTTGTGTCTATTAACATTAATTGATATTTTTAACTTAAAAGTACAGAAATATATCATTTTAAATGAACTATAAAGGCTTTAAATGTTTCTTATGAGTGAATCAAGCCTTTGTGTAATCACACATTTTTTATCAGGACTTTCTGGTACATTTTGTAACAGTGCAGGAATTTAAAATAGCTACCAGTAAGAGACAGGTGATTCTGTAACTGAAAATAGTTGGGAAATATCAAATTAAGCAAGAGTAAATTGGTTTCCTTGCAATAAGAAATGTTCTGAATTTTAATAGGCTAATATTAAAATATGAGTATTTTAGAAAGTTATTTGGTCATATAAATTTCATCATAAAGTTATCAAAGAGGAATGAAACACTGGAAGTTATTCTCAACTAGGAGTAATTCTCCTCTCCCAAGAGGACATTTGGGAATGTCTGGAGAAGCATTTTTGATTGTTGGAGGTGAGTGGGTGCTTTGTCATTTGGTGGCAGGGTGCTGAATGTCCTGCAATACAAGCAGAGTCCCCACCACAGATTGCCCCACCCGGGATGCAAAGAGGGCCTCAGTTATGAAAGCCTGCTTAGACTAATTATGTAATTGACTTTAGGGAACCGAGTTGTGTGGTGGACGTCAGGTTCTGAGTGCTAAGACTCTGGTGGTCTGGTGTTCCCATGACTCTCCATCAACCCCGCCTTTATTCACTAGTACTGACATGGGCCAAAGCAAAGCAAGACTGAGTTCTCAACTGTCCCAGGTACACCTGACAGTGCTACTGTAATGGGTTAAGTTCACCAAAATGATTGCAAACTGTATTCCTAAGATAAAACCTTCCTCTGGGACACATGTCTGTATGGAATAGAGCTGCACCTCTTCAGTGGCAGCAGGCGCACCTTCCACTTGAGAGCCACTTGGTACTTCCCACATGATTTGTGTATTGTCCATTGGGATTCTCCTCCTCACCGTCATCACCTCCTCTTGCAAAGTGATCAGATAAAATTACCTGCACTTTTACAGAGGACTTGTTAAAGGCTTAGTACACTTTGCTTCTGTTCTGAAAATCTGAGAGAATAGTTTAAACAGGAAGATTTTATTCGTCTTGTAAACTCCTACTCAATAAAATTTTATCAATTGCTCTCTATTGGACCCTATAGCTGATAATAAATATTACTTAAAATATATATTATTCAAGAATATATATTTGAAATTAAAGCAAATTTTTCTAAGAATATGTATTTGAAATTAAAGCAATTTTTTTATTATCTGCTAGAGCAGAATAATAAAAATTTAAGGAGGAAAAATTGAATAAATTCAGGGGGAGCAGAAAAGCATTGGTACCTGCTACAAGTTCTTTGTAAGTGGCTGTCACTGCCTGTAAGACAGACGGACGCTACAATATTAGTGGAGTTTGTAGCTATTTAACTACTCTGTAACTGGCTGATCTAGGAAATCCCTTTTTTAATGTAGACATACACACCTAAAGCTTGGAACATTCATCATAACAACAAAGCCCTGTGGCCATCCTCAGTTTTTGTCCTTCCAAAGTCAAATCATGTTGAGAAATTGTGATAAGAGAAAGATTTTATAGAGGAAGGAGGCAAAGGTCAAAGGACTTGATGAGTGTCACCATCAAGTGTAGAACAGCTCTTTTGATGATCAGTCACAGCTTTTTCTGACAGTACATTGTCTTAATGATGGAATTCCTAGCCCACGGGACTGCTCCACCTGGAAGAATAATTATAAGGAAGCTGTTCATCTCTGCCTCTCAACACCACCAAGCCTTAAGGTAAGTTCCTGTCAAACAACGTCATCGGTTGCTCTTGCCTCTTTCTCTTCTCCTCCTCTTCTTCATTTTCTCCCCCATAAGAATTACATGATTAGAAGCCAGCAAGGTCAAGTGAGGTCAAGGGTCCAACTAGGAAGTTGTGTGTTCACAGGGCAGGTCCCAGGACGGCAGTGGAAAGCCCCTGACGTGGTCATTTAGTGAGGCAAAGATATCTGGCTCAGACTTACACAGGGCGCAGGATGCAGCTTTTACAAGCCAACTTGAAAGGACAGCAGTGACGTTGTGATGTTTCCTTACCTGGAGTATTGCTTGACTTTTTACCTGCCCTGTGGATGGGAAGCTTCAGTCTCTGGAGACAAGGAGGGGAAATCCCCATGATGTGTTTTAATTAGCCCAGTTCCCTCATTGTCTATAAAGATATGAACATTGTGTGTCTGTGTGTGTGTATGTAACTCTGTCTTTATATCTATCTGCATTCCATAAAAGGAACAAGGCATAAGATGAGATTATTATAAAACAGCATGTTGGTTCCATTTCCAATTGATGCTTTAATGTGTTTTTCATTACTATCTGAACCCTTCTCAGAGAAAATCCTTCCAATATTAAGTTGCGGGTCTAATTTTTAGCCTGATGAGGGGTAGTTTAAGTGTGTAGTGTGTTCAGGATCCAGGACGTGCTAGTGTGTATGCTGTGATCACCTTCCTCTCTGACTTCCATTCAAATGACTCAACATTCTAACTGTCCTTGTAGAAATCAGGTCAAATAGTCATCACATTAAGAATCTGGCAAAGGTTTGTATTCTTTGCTTTTGGGATTTCACAAGCATTTTGGAATGGTGGGGAAGAAGAGTCTTGAACCAGACAGGAGGCCAGCATTAGCCCAGTTAACAAGTATGGCACTTACTATGTAGGGTCACTTGCCTGTAACTATTATAGCTACGAGGTGAGCTAGCCGACTCTGTGACTTACATTTTATAGATAAGATTACCAAAGCATCTGACTACCGGTTGCATGTTTAGGAAGTGGTGGACCTGGTGGACCTTCTAGCCACAAAGCTGACCAGGGTTTGCTTTTCAGTGTTCTCTGGTACCCTTTACACAAATTCCCCCTTCTCTGTTAGCTTTGGTTTCTTGATTTAACCAGGGAACTCAGTGCTAACTATTCTAAAGTGTCAATATAAAGATGTAATAATCCTTGTATTACCATAAACATAGAGGGCATATTTAATAATTTATTCACTTACCATTCTTTACAATGCCATCCAAATAGAGAAATTGGCATCTAAGACAACTGGAATTTGGTGTTGTGGCCCTTGTTGCTGGCCACACATTAGATTGTGCTGAAGAACTTCCCCAAAGTGCTAATTCTGACGTGGAATAGGGCACATTCAGGGTGCTGGTGGTGTTCTATTAATGTCCCTGGTGACCCTAGGTGTGTGGTAGTTGTGATGATTTTTTGAGCTGCACATGGATACTAGCTTTGTTCTTCTGGATGCATCTTGTTCAAATGACATGTACATCAAAGAATGTCAATTACTGGCTTCACCCCTCAGAGCATTTGAACCAGCAGCTCTGAGTAGGACCTCAACACCCTTTTCACTCAGGTGCCTTTCAGATGCCTTAATATGCAGCCAGCTTTGACAAGTCTTCGAGTGAATTCAACATCGGCACGTGAGCCAGCTAAGGGAGCCAGGGTTTACAGAAGCATCTGCCAGATTCAGACATCTGAGGAGGTGTCCAGCAATAGGTATGAGGCTCAGGTGAATGTCCTCGTTTCATCTAAGAATCACCTCAAAAATACGAAGTAGAATACACCTTTAGATCTATTAATTTCATCAACAAGCACTTAATTTTGCTATCCTTCCTTCTTTAATAACCACTTCTATAAATATCTATTTTAATTAACCATCCTGTTTTGTGAACATCATTATCCAGTAAAACCTAAGTAGTTTGAAAAGAAAAGGGAATAAATTTGTGAGTTAGGATGTCTACCCTCTTCCCAAGGGCCCACAATTGCAAGTTTAGTCAAACAAATGCAATAAACGTCTGCGTTGTTTCCTCCCCCAACAGAAATAATCATCTTATTTGTCTCTTACTATTGGGATGCTGGTTTGGGGGACAATGCTATTATAATTTGCATCTCTCTCTCTTTATGCTAATACACATATTCATGTTCTATGTAAGTTACCTTAGAAAAATGTTTTATAAAAATAAAAACTGCCAGCATGCTGGCTCACACCTGCAATCTCAGCAATATAGGAGGCTGAGGTACGAGAATCACAAGTTTGAGACCAGCCACAGCAATTTAGTGAAGCCCCAAGCAACTTAGCAAGATCCTGTCTTGAAAAAAAAATACAAACAGACTTACTCTAAAACATTACAACTTAAAATTAATTTTAAAATAAAGTATAAGGCAATTCCTTTGTAATATTTTGTCACTGACTTTCTAGAGATTTTTTTTAATCAATCTACTTATTTTGATTTTTTTAGTTGGTAAAAAGACTTCTACAAGATGAAATTTCAGGTATTTATTAAATATATTTAATGAATATCTTGTCTGTTTCATAGACAAGAATGTCCCTCTTCTTTTATTTGAATTCCTTCTCTTCATTTAAGTTTTTGTTCACCCAGGGTCCTAACTAATGAGAAACAAGAGCATTTGCACATCTTCTTAGCCAGAAGGAAACGTGTAGTATTGAAGAAGCAGCGATGTTTGATGATCATGTTTAAACTGAGTTATCAGAAGGGCAAACTTGGTCATGGCCATATTTTTTCAAAAGCATAAATATCAGGTTTGGGGTATGGTCCAAGAAGGCATATGTCTACCGGTTATATTGGTTGATGAGATAAAATTTAAAAAGGAACAAGGAAAGAAAATACTAGTCTTATGCTCAATCTGTCCACCAGTAATATTGACATCATCTCCATCTAGTCTCCAATCAGACGAGCTTTAGACTTCAATAGATTTAATATACTGGCAAAGCTTCTGGGTAAAAGGTAAAAGAAGCTGCAAATATTGAAATATAAAGACTATTCAGTATTATGCCAATAGCAGTGTGAACGGTTGGGAGTACAAACAGATACACTGAAGCTATCCTACTAATGTAAGATTTATGCTGCCGATAACCATTGCAATTAAGTATAATATGCTAACACCATGGGATTACACATTTCAGTTGATAAGGGGGAAAAAGGCATTAGTTTTGGATAGTTCTTACATATAATAATAGCTGGTATAGTAGAAAGAAAAATGAAAAAAAAAATCCTTTCCCTGGATTAGCAGAGAAAGCTACTGTCCGTGAGAGCCGTTATGATTTTTATGCATGTCTCTGGTTTGGCTTCATTCACAGATGGCACAGATATTACTTAAATAAGACTTCAAGAGAGAACACAGGTTTTTGAAAATGGGGATTGGTCTCCGATGCTGTGGTTGCTGGGTAATGGATTAACAACTGTCGCTGTAAAATCCATTCATTTCTTCTTATCGCCCAGGGAACAGGCATCGGATCACTCTCTGTAGTTTAGACTTTCACAGAAAGGTGGACACATTACAGTGGAGCGCCAGGTTTTATTTCTATGTGATAATATTCTCATCGTGATGTTTGACCTCCGCTATCAAATGCCTTTGTTATCTTAATCAGTTGTCATTGGCACACTCACGTGATTTTATTGCTGTTTTGTTTTTACACAATATTGGTAATTTGAACCGGTACCAAAATGATCAAAGATTGGCAATTTCACAATTTCATATGGCTCAATCTAGTGTTAATTTCCTTATGGACGAGAGAAAGAGCAGGGAGGATTTTACAGCAAATAGCAAAGATAAAGGGGAGGGGGTGCACGCATGCACATGTGCACGTGCAGTTGCTGGGTGCCATCCTATGCACCACGAAGGCAGAGAAGAAGCAGGTTCAGCCCTGGCTTTTGTGAAGGTGATATGTCCACAGAGAGAATGGCTATCAGACAAAGTAGTGTGCAAGAGAATTCCAGATAGGTGCTCTGCAAAACAAGTTATTCAGGGAAGGGGACTCATCAGAGACTTGGATTGTAAGTGGAGATTCCAGGGACAGCAATTTTAGAGAAAGTAGCCAGGGAAGGTCTCCTTCTGGATATGAGAGTCAAACTGAAATCTGAGGAGGTGGCGGGGGGGGGGGGGGGGGGGGGGGGGGGGGAGAGAGGGAGGGAGGAAGAGAGGGAGAGGGAGAGAGATGGGGAATATTTTGCCAAGAAGTGGGGCAACTGAGGTCTGTGCTAAAGAATGAGCTAGCAAGGTCAGTAGGCCCAGAGCAGGAGGGCGCTGTCCAGTTTACACAGGAACAAGGAGGCCCGGGTTGGGGCAAGCAGGGGAAGTGGAGCCTGGTCACTGAGGGGATCTGAAAGTCAAGGGTCAGATTGGGGCAGGTCGCGGGCTCAGTCATTTTAGGATTATATTCCCAGAGTAACGGAAAGTCACTCGCACGTTTGGAGCAGAGGTGCACTGGGATTTGATATGCTTTTTAAAGGATGGCTGGCACTTCTAAGTGCATAATTGTCCCCCTGGGAAAACGCAGAAGTGGAAAGGCAAGGTACTCAGTGCGGCATCCTCGGGTGGGAGGCAGAGGGCTGTGCGCTTCAGGAGCCTCGGTGGAGGGTTCGCTGGCCTCCTCTGGAGTGTGGCTGGTGGGGCCCTGCAGGGGCCAGTACTCAGGGGGTCCACTCTCAAGTCTGCTAGGCTGCTAGGCTGCTGCCATCTTCAAGTTCTCTGTTTTGAACAATGGGCCCTTTGCCCTGAGCCACATTTTATCTAACCAGTCCTAAGAGGATCGTGGTTTTTTTTTTTTTTTTTTTTTTTTTGGTCATAGCTGAGAAATCTTTGTCCAGATTCACTAAAGTTTTCTCTTGTAGAAGTTTTATAGTTTTAGATTTTACATTTATGTCCTTGGGACTTTGTCAGATGAAGTCATGGGTAATCTTTTTCAATAAAAGTTAATTTGTGGGAAAAAAAAAAGATCTAGTGAGACTGTAGTAAGGAGAAAATGAAGGACAAAATAGCTGAGACGGTCTTTACACAAAGTGTTTATAGGACTTGTGCTACAAAAAGAGATGAAAATTGGGGCACTACATGGACAGGCACCTTCTGAGGGGAGTTGGAGGCTGATTGTGTACTGGTAAGCAAAACTGAGCACGTTGGCTCATGCTTCTGTAAATTAAAATGGTACAAATTGAGACAAACCAGAGCAGAGCAAACACAGTGAAACCTCACTCAGTGGGCTGAAAGCTCCAAGCATAGAAAATGGTTACTTAAGATGAAAATAACAGGGTTCCTGGGGCAAGTAAGGATAAACATCTCTGCTTCTGCATTACGGCCAGAAAAATGTTTGGCTTGGAAAAAATGAGAAGAGGTGGGAAAAGAATTTCAATTTGACCTTAAACTCAGCAGCTTGTCTGATTGAATCTTTTTCCATGGATTGAGCAAGAGACAGTGAATGCCTGATTGGGTGGGAGTGCCCTTTCCCTGGGCAGGACCTTGGGGGTCTCACATCTCCTGGGCTCTCCTCAAAACTACTCTAAGGAGTCTTTTCAGAGTGACCTCAGTGGTGTTGAGACTTTCCCTGTCATTCTCTCTACCCAGTGTCACGGAGTGGCCTGACCAGAGCCAGGGACTACACTGAGAGGGGCCTCTGGGGGTTCCAGCTGCCTTCATGAGAAGACAGTCTTCAGGCTTTATAAGGGAAAAGACGGAGCTCAGTTAAAAAGGCAGGAATTCCATGGCAGTCAGAGCTAATTTGTGCAGTTTGGCTTCTAGAACTAGATTTGATTCCATGGAACAAGATTCGGCAGAATCCTGAATCATCCCTCCACAGGCACCCATGGGCAATGGAACTCAGGCATTTACTGTTGACCTGCTTAAAGAATTAGGAGGAAATATTTAGCTTTCATGATGGTTTCAGTTGTTCCTATTTGCTTATTTATATTGCCATTATGCTAGGAGTTTCTTTCCAGCTAAAAGTTGTGCAATGTATGCCAACATGGACTATGATGAATTAAACCCCAAATAAATATATATATATATATATATATATATATATATATATATATATATATATATTACAAAATCCCATTAAGCATTGTAGAGCTCATCACAGAAACATTTTATAAACAAAGTCTAAGTGAACAGTATCATAGGTACTTACCTGACATGATGGTCTTTGTGTGCATTCCTAAGCCATCAGAGGAATGGCTATACTTCTCAGACTACTCTGGATAGTTTTGCATTGACATCTGATAAAAAAAAAAAAAATCCTGGTCCTTAAAATTTCCAATTGTCATCTCATTTATGTCAGGAATAGTGAAGATATTAGAAATAAGAACAATACTTATATGACCTTTTAAAGGTTAACAACTTAAAAACTATATTATACTTCATTCATACATGCAATTATAAACAGTTAACAATCCCTAATAAATTAATCATACTGCATATATGTAACAGATATGGAATATTTTGATTCTTGGATAGAGAGCAAATTCACATTTCCGTCTTTAGTCTCCTTTATTTTACAGGCTCCGATGGCCCTTGTTAGTGGGTACAAAATGGGAACCAATTCAGTTAAGAGCAGAGCACCAATTCACTTAGGCCAGGGCAATTATTGTCCCAATTCCTTCATATCCAGTTCAGACTCTAATTGCAGCTACTTTTTTAAATGATTATTTTCTATATACCAGCATGTGCTCAATACTTTAATGCATTATATTTTTATTATTTCCCAAAAATTTGTAATACTCTCATATATGTTTTACATAGGAATAATAGGCTTAGTGAAGAAAAATAACTTTCTAAAGCTCACGAATGAATTGTGTAAAGAAACCATGCTTAGAATCCCAGCATTCTTGAGGACATGTTCTTAACCACTAAGCAACAATTACCTACTCAGTAAGAAATGCTCACATGGGAGCAAGAACACTTCAAATGAGATGACAGAAGGAAAGCACTCTTATAGCCGGAAGGGCCTTCAGCAACCACTGCCATTTCTGACCTACATTTGGGAATTCCATTCCCAGATACTATGTGGTCAGAGAGCATGTGGAAGACCAAGACCTGCAGCTGCATTTGCGTTTATCTTCAAGCTAAGTTAGCCCGGATATCTCAGAAACAGTACGTGCCTACATACTCCTGGAGCTCCTGCGCAAACCTGTACAATCCATAGTTTTGGCTCTCTCCGGTTATACGACTCTGAGCATCATCACTTTTGGAGGAACAACCAGCCTCATAAGGGATTCCAGATGTTATTTCTGCCACTTTTGAACCCCAGTGGGTAGGAAAAAATGTCAGAACACGGAGCAGACTCCCTTGTGGGACTTCCCCACCCATCGTTTAAATCCAACGCAATATAGCCAAGTCATTCTTACTGACTCATAAGATGAACATGTTTCAAGGGGCAAAGCTTTCCAATGCAATTTTCAAATAATAGTCTTAAACAGGTATGCAGGGGAAAGAGCTCTGGAGAAGGAGCATGCTGAACTGATGTCTGTTGAATACTCACTCTGGACAGACAGCTACAGCACCATGATCAGGGCCGTGGGAGTTTAGGGTGAGTCTGTGCATTCCTTTGTGAGTATAATTACCTCTCATCACCTGGTTTCCACTCAGTGTCTTTCCCATTTCTGTCAATGTTGCCTACACTGAGTCATATTCATGCTAGCTGTAGCTATTCTTTGATTTTAAAATTATTTTGTAAAAGCATAGAGTACTATATGCATATACGACACATTTTTATTTATACTAATTTTTTAAATTTGATGCAGGTTAGAAAATATGCAATGTCCAAAAGCTTGTGAAGAAGTTACTCTTTTTGCAATGGACAGTCGGGTCATTTTTGTTCCCTGGCAGAGGAGAATCTTTGTTATTAAACACATCAAAGCTTTGCTTTTAGGAAGGTTGATCTTCTTCATCCTTCCCTCTCTGAGTCAGAATTTCAAATTTTTTTTCATGGAAATGATTGTTGAAAAGTCATAAAGAGAAAATATGCTCCTCTGTCTCCATCTCTCTCTTCGTTAAGCTTCAGAAAAACGAGTCTTGGCAGAAGATGAAATATATTATTGTTATTAAATACATTGCTTTGTGATTCATAGATAAGCATTTGTATTGTCAAATATTTGTAGAATTCACACGATAAGACCAATTTTCCTACTAAGTTTTTTAAATTTTTCCTTCTCTTTTTTCCTTCCTGAATTCCAAGAGGAGGCTTGATATTAAATCTCCACATCGGAGAGAAACTATGCTGATGTCTCCCTTCTTCCTTGGGTTCTGTTCAGTGGCTCGACTACAAACACAAGGTCTGCAGAGAGTGTGAGAGGAGTGAGTTCCTCCGGGTGCTTCCTCTGGGCCCCACTGAGCTGTGAAACCAGGCTTCCACCTCAGTTACTGGGACTGTCACATCTGGAAAGGACAATGTCGGGAAGCAGGCACAGTCCCCCCCCCCACTTGCTGGTGATGGGCATGTCATAGGAATGTGCACACATAGCTTTTATTTTAAGGAGGGAGAGTTTCAAGACAGGAGTCTCTCTCTCTGAATCACTCTTCAAAGATATATTTGATAATCTTTCTGGGAAAACATAGAATAGCATTTCAAATTTTCAAAAAGCCTTCTCCATTTAGATAATCTTGCATTTGCTATCATTCCTTAAAATTATCATATACATTCACATATACACTGATTCCCAAGTATTTAAACAGCTATTTTTCTTCAAACCTGCCTCACCCATGGGTCCTGTCACCAATAGTGCCTGAAGGCTGATGTTCACCTTGCTCTTCCCCCACATGGAGCACTTCCTCTTACACATTTCCATTATCCTTACAAAGGGATATGAATTATTTGTGCAGAGTGCAGATGGCTTAAGCCATCATTTCCCAAAATGCATTCCAACAAAGCATACTTGCATGGGAATTCCATGGGTGTTTTAAAAATTGGGATTCTACAGCCCATATGCCTATTAATAGATGAGTGGATTTAGACAATGTGGTACATATGCACAATGGAGTTTTACTTATCCTCAAAGAAGAATGAAATCATTGTATTTGCTAGTAAATGGCTGAAACTGGAGAAGAATATGCTAAGTGAAATAAGGCAGACCCAGAAAACCAAGGGTGAAACGTTATTTCTCACATGTGAAAGCTAATGCAAAATAAAGGAAAGAAGGTGGGGATTGGATATCATGAAACTATAGGGGAGATCAGTGGAGTAAAGAAGGAGCGGGAGAAGGAGGGAGGGGAGACAGCATAGAGGAGGGAAACCAAATGCATTTAGCTTCATCACATTATGTGCACACATACATACACCACAGGGAATTTGAACTTTATGTATATGTAGAAAGCACCAATCAAAAATAAATAAATAAGTGAGTGGAAGGCGGATCAGAGCAGAGGAAGGAAGACGGCGGAGGTACAGGAAGAGAAGGGGGGACTGAAATGGAGTTAGTCACATTCCATGCATTGTCAAAATGAGCCCGATTATTATGGATAACTACAATGCTCTGATAAAATAAATGAATGATAAAAATAAAATTTAAAAAGTCTCTTTCAAATGTGTATAGAAATACTCCAGGTTGAACAAAATTTAAATATAGAAAAAAACTAAAATTGGACACTTTTCTTGATGTTCTCAGAGCCTTTCATGAGCTTGAGAAATTACAAGACTCTCAAAAGGAAATCTCAGAAACATTCTCTTTTTTCCTTCCTCCAGAAAACCTCTGGCAGGGCAGTGGGCTTCCCTCAGCCGGAAGTGGGCTTTCCAGCTCAGCTGAACATTCCGGAACTGACTTTCAGTCTTGGCTCGGGTGGGGCCAAGGGTCAGAGAGTCACCTTCCACGTGGTGGCATTGGTGCACTGTTTGCTGTTTCATGTGTTTTTCCAGCTTTCAGAGACTATTCCACAATACTTCAGCTGTCCCTCATCACCCCAGCGACCTGTTGAAATGAGATTAGCAACATTTATTGCACGATCTGTGAACGCTCACACACACTGCATGAGGTCTTGGCATAAATGGTTCAGGTTAAGGATAAGTTGTCACTTCTTGATTTGGGACAGATTCTCAGTCATTTTGAGGGTCTTCTTTGGGATGCCATAGCATCTGTGACAGTAAGGGAAAGGTACCTAACAGAGATGCCTGTAAACCTTGGTAATGTCACCTGACCCAGGCAGCAGAAACAGAGAGGCCTGGTGCATGGTTGTTGGTATCCAGCCACTAATCACCAAAAAGCCAAATGGCATGATAATTACTCTGCAACAGAAACCATCAGATTTCTTTTTAATTTTTTAAATTTTTTAAAAATTTGGTCATTCAAATGTTTATTTTGCTAAAGCCTGCTTAACTCATTTCTTCATTGGAATTTTTCCTGACCACATTTGCTGAATTCACAGGGTGTTTTATTATTAGACAAAGAGCTCAGCACAGAGCAGGTGGTGCTTGCACTAGCCAAGGACCTTGAGCCTATTAGCTTATTATAACTGCTAGTCTGTCCCAGGACCAAGGTGAAGCATGGGATCTCTGGTAGAAAATGACAGAGAGCATGAGAAACTCAAATACCGACAGTTGAGGGGCAATAACGATTTCACTGAGCTCAGCTGAAAGCTAGTTGATATTAGTAAAAATGCCCCCCTTAAATAAAGTGCTAACATTTTAAGGGGCTGTCAGAACCCAGAATGGGGTGGATCAAGGTTCTTCATTGATGAGAGGTTATTTCTGGTTCCGTGCATGGTGCTCTTTGTTGCTTGACTCTGTTAACAATATGTTACAGACATGTGATTCCACCCGTCTACATTAAAACTGAAACACCCCAAACCATTCAATGCTCTACCTACGGGGTCTTCATTCATCTATCCTACTGTCTCCGTCCACCCAAGTTTGTTAACTATGTATGCAAACGCTGGTTTGGTGGGACAAGTACAGTTTTAATACCATATGTTTATGGAGAACACGTTTCCTCCTCTTTTCAAGAAATATCTTCTCGTGTCTTTGTACAACCATGTAAGGAGTTTATTTTCAAGTCCTATCAATTAATTATCACTCGTGATCCCTAGGGTCAGTAGTGTCCGCTGGGAATCCGCCCACCTGACATCTGGAAAGAACTGCACAGTTAGCAGACCACCTTCGTAAAGAACCCACTTTCATTGTTTTCCATCTGTTCTGGAAGGTGACCATGAATAATGCAGGAGGGACTGGGCGTGTCCACACTGGAATCTTGCTGGTGCTCCTAGGTGTTTTCCTTCACCAGAATCCGGAGATGTTGCTGCACCACACTGAACTCAGCTGGCCTAATACTTGGCCTGTAAGAACTTACAAGATGAGCTGGGCGTGGTGCCACAGGCCTGTAATCCCAGCAGCTCTTGGGAGGCCAAGGCAGAAGGATCATGAGTTCAAGGCCAGTCTCTACCTCTAAATAAATAAATAAGTAGATGGATAGATAGCCAAGTACTGGGTGTGTGGCTCAGTGCTTAAGCACCCCTGGGCTCAATCCTTGGTAAAAGGAGGAGGAGGAGGAGGAGGAGGAGGAGGAGGAGGAAGTCTGCGCACAGGAGAATGCAGAAGGATACAGGTGGGTTGGGAGCCCGTGTAGTTGTGCGGTCCTTCGGTACAGGATTTAGTCGTAGAGCGTCTGAATCTTCTTTGTCCTTCTCATACTTCTAACGCATCTTCTTCGTAGGCTTCATTCTGCAGTTATGACCGTCTCCGTCCGCGTCATCCCTGCTCCCTTCTTCTTTTCCTCCCTCCCGTTCTTTTTCTGTTCCTTCTGTTGCTTTCTTCCTTATCACTCGTTAGTATCCTCCTCTTAACATTCTCCCCCTATCTTCCGTCTTCCCTGCCTCCTCACTCGTGTTTCCTCGTCTTCTTCTTCTTGCTTGTCAATCTTCGTTCCTCTTCTCTTCGTGCTTCTTCTTCTTCTTTCTTCTTCCTCTTCCCTCTTACCTCTGCCTCTTCTTCTTCCTCTTCTTCTTCTTCCGAGAGGCTTAACGTGCTTCATTCCGCGTCTTCTCCCTCTCAGAGCTCTTGTTTCCGCCTTGTGTTCAGATGACCCTCTAAGTAGACGATGGGACGTCTATTTTGACTTGTGTCTGTCCAGACTTGAAGAACCATGTGCTAAATCAAAGCTGCTCCTGGCCTTCGTTGCTCTTCTGTTTTGAAACCATTGTGTAATTCTGGAGAGACTTGTACAGGAGCCCAAAACCTGCTGGCAGGGGGCTGCTGTCTTCAAAATGAAAACAAATGCTCTTCCCTGCTTCCCCTGCAGCTGTCTTTCTGGGACTGTGTTGTTCTACCTCCTTGATTACAGGCTTTAAAAAAGATCCGGGGAAGAGCCTAGCTGGGGAGGATCCTGGAGGGATGCGATTTCTTGAATTCAGACAGTTTATCAGCTCCCTTTGTATGCATTACTGGGTACTGAGGTATTTTGCAGGTCCTATAAAACCACAAGCATTTGGCCTGGGGAGTGTGACAGGAGGTGTATTTGAATGGATGGAATAAGATATAGATTACGAACTATATTTAACCTTGGTTTTATTATTTTCCAGTCCCCATAATTAGAACCAGTCTAACAAAGTGTTGCCTAGTCGTTGTCTCTAAGTGGCTTTTCTTAGTTAATAGCTAATAATGATTTGTAATTAGCAAATAATTTGAATGTAAATAGATTCTTCTACACTGCCTACCAATGCTTGAAAACAATTTGTTCTCTTAAATAGCCTAGAAATTACCCAGGCAGTCTTGATGATGCTGTTAATTTGTTTGGTTAAAAAAAAAAAAATTCTGTATGAGAAGTATAAAGGAAACTTCAGCTCCACCTGAATTCTGTACGTGAATTGTAACATATTGAACCTTTGGACTCCAAACAGATGAACCAGTTCTGGTGTCAGGCAGCAGTCAATATGGGGGAAATATGTGTCATGGAAAAGAATTCAAAATATGCCTTAGTAGGTCACTGGATGCCTCAGAAAAATGCTTAAGCCTAGTAATGTGGCCAAAGTCCTTAGAATTTCCCTGGCAGTGCCCTCAAATTGGAAGGTGAAGAAACCCCGAGAAAGGGAAATGCATTAGGAAATTACGAATCCGGATGGGGAAAATGAAAGGTTTGGATGGGAGCTCGAAAGTGAGCTGGCACAGGAGCCAGGGTGCCCCCCACCAGTGGGCCAGCGGGACCCGGTGACACGTTCCGAGAGGAATCTGAAGGAGACTGAGAAGTGGAAGGTGATCCCCAGGTTTGGACCTGATTCCTTCATTTGTCAAATCCTTGCCCGTCATCACAAAGGGGACCTAGAGGGGAAACAAGGCCTCAAAGATGTCACACCTTTGGGAAAAGAACATTTCCAAGCACTGAAGGGTTCACCTTGTTAATTTCATAGGCAACATCCGGCACACTGACAGACCAACACTGTCATTCAGATACGGCCAGACAGGAGCAGCAGGAGTAATTCTATAAACTGAGCCCACTGGGCTGACCCCCCAATACTTTCACTTTTAAAAAGCAATTTACCTGCAGCCCTGCCTGGTTGAAGTCCACAGCACATGTTATATTCCTCAGCAAACTACTTGTTCTCCACAGGAGAAATGCAGTCCCCGAAATGCCAATAGGAAGAACACGAGTCACCCTGTGGTGGTGGGGACTTCTGTGACCCTTATACAGATCAGATCCTGGAATTCAGGGAGTTAAGAAGAATGTTCCCTATCTATACAATCTGTAAGAATTTATAATTAAGAATCCAGTTACAACTGGTCAGCAAGGGCCAAAGTGACCTAGAGATGCCATGGCAATGGGGACTTGACAATCTGATGTCATCTTGCTGTCAGTCAAAAGTCAAGAGGTAGAGCTGGGCAGGACTCTCTGGAACTTCCCTAGGACCCTCTGCATAAAACTGGAGGGAAGAAGGAGCATGCCATCCATCTCCTGTCTGCGAGGATCCAGTCTCTCCCTTGAGAGTGTCCCTTTTCCCTCTTCCCAACCCTTCCAATATAAGCCCTTGCCTTTTATTCTGAGCAACTTGTGAAGTCTTTCTGTCATGATCACAAGAACCAGGGTGAAGGGGGGTCCTCTGCAGCTGCCTTAGCTTTGTGGGGACTGATGTCCTGTAACACTTCCACACTGGGAAATGTGCTTGATATGATTTAGAGAAGAGTTTCCTAATGGTCCATGAGTTAAAGACTTGGTCCCCAGCCTCTGACACTATTAGGAAGTGGCGGAACCTCTAAGAGGTGGGCCGTAGGACAGGAAAGTAAGACCCCTTCCTCTTTTTCTCTGTTTTTCCAGCTGTAGATATTTCTATGTCAGCCTACAGAAAGAGTCTTATTACATTTATTTTCAACAGCATTCTTCTATGTGAAATGTACCACGATTTATTACACCTGTCCTCTGTTGGTGAATGTTATTTCCAATCTTTTACTATTAGAAAGAGTGCTTTTGCAACTCCATGTACTCCCACCATGATGTTTGCTTCGCCACTGGCCCAAAAGAAACGAAGCCAATGAATTACAAATTGGTACTTCTGAAACTGTGACCCAATATGTCTTTTTTCTCCATAAACTGTATTTCCGGTTTTTATTTGTTTGTCTGGTGATAGTGATGAAGAGCTGTCTAACACAGTGCTCAGAGACTGACTTTTCTAAAATCAGGTAGACTTTTAATCTGTTGCATTATGGAGAGACTGAGGGCCACTTGGTCACCAGGCTTTATGGGCAGGGTCAGGCTGAAAAGACTTCTGGTCGCAGCATCCCTGGCATGTCTACCCCTAGTTTTGCATCAGTCTAAATGACTAAAATGCATTTCCACCCCTGGCCCTGCATTTCCCTACTGAATTTCTAACCTACATTATAAGCAATGTAATATTATTAGAATTTTATCTCTGCAAGTTTCCCTACCACCTAACGTAATTGAATGTCTCCTTATCACCTTTTCCCTGGCACTTGCTATACCTCAGTTATAACATTTATCGCATGTCTGTGACTATATTTGGCTCCTCTTAACTTTGTTGACTAAGTAAGACGTTCATGTGATTTACACATTTAAGTGGCTGTTCCTTCTCCTCACCCCTGTTTAACATCTCAGCAGACACTACCTTGCCCTCCCTGCCCCCAGATAGTAATTGTAATTGGGTTTGTGTGTCCTTCCAAAGTTTCTTTCTGAACAAATAAGCACTTTCAACTATATTCTTTTTTTTCTCCCTCTCTGCTACCCAGAGAATAAAGCATGTCCTATACATTGTCCTTTTCCTTGTCCCTTTGAACTTAATGTTCCCAGAAGATACTTTTACGTCAGTCTGAACAAACAGCTTTCTTATTGTTATTTTCAGTTATGTTCTTCTATTTGGAATGAACCACGATTTCTTACCCCTGTCCACTATGGATGAATATTAAGCTGCTTCCAATCTTTTGCTGTTAGACATGGTGCTGCTAGCGTTGTTCTGTGTCCCTAACATCACATGTGTAATCTAGAATTGCCTTAACGCTGATGATGGTGCCGAATTGCTCTGCACTGGGTCTGTAAGAATTTGGAGACCTCCCAGAAATATTTGGGTATTTCTGATTCTGGAGACTTATCATCCCAGATAAGTGCTGTTTAACCTTTGCATTTTTGCTAATTTAATACATGAAAATCAGTACCTCTTAATCACATTTTTCTTATTATGAATAAATTTAACTCTCTAGGATTTCTTTTCCTTGAACTCCTTCTCCATATTCGTTATACAGTATTGCACTGAATTATCACTCTTTTTTTCCTTTCAATTTCTGTGTGTGGGGTGATCTATTAGGGAAAATTGCTGGATTTTGTCTGTAATGTGAACTGCAATACTGTGAATGAATTTGTCATTGTTTCTGGACTTCACTGATGGGTCTTTGGTTAGTTTTTTTTTTTTCTTTCCACCCAGAATATTTCTTTTAATATTTGCATTCTGAAATTCTTTAATTATTTTTCTTTTTGGCTTGTGACTTTTGAGTCATAAGTTTGAAAGACATCTCCATTCCATATTTCTAGTAATTCTATTGATTTAGTTTTTTTCCCAACTTTAAGCCTTGATTCACTGGGAATTCATCCAAATATAAAAATGAGTGATGAACCTAGTAACCCTATCACTGCTTTTTTAAAATTTTTTTTATTAGTCTGTCTTTTCCACAGTGATTTGAGATATTCTCTGTCTCATTGTAAAATTGGGCTGGAGGCTTCAGAGTTGTTTCTGGGCTTTCCGGTTCATTGATGTGTCTATCCAGCATCAGTACCACACAGGTTTTGCTATTAGTATTTTGCACTGTGCTCTGTGGTTTAATATCTGGCAAGGTTAGCCTCCACCTCTCATTATTTCTCTTCTTCTTTCTTCTATAATCCCCCAAATTCTAAAACTGGAATTTATAAGTAAGAGATGACATTTTAGTGGAATCACACTAATTTTATCAACTTATAGCAACCTGACATCTCTTCCATGTTACATCTGCTGAAGCATGAACACACTACGTCTTCTCACTTTTTCCAATTCCTTTTGATGTCCTCCTATAGGAGTTTATTCAGTGTATTTCCAAGAATTCCTTGTTTTATGGCAATTAAGGATGGAGTCTATTTTTCATTATAATATTTAGCTGAATACCAATTTGGCATGTATTTGTATGAATGACTGATTTATTCCAATAACTTTTAGACCCAATTTATTTATTGTATGCACAAAGCTTTATTTTCATGGTACCTTCAAATACCTGGAGGCTAATTTCTGTGAAGCTGCATAACAATGCTCCTGATTTTAGAGTAAATGGAGAGATGGATCATTTGTCATGTCAGGAAAGTGTCACTTATTCTGAAATCAAGGGATGCTCAGATTTGTCAAATTCTCAGCATGCACAGAAGATACTCATAATCTTTCTCTTGCATATGTTAATACGCTTTAAAGTATTTTGGGAACTTTGCTTCCTTACTTATTTTATGGAACGGTTCAAATGGCACTGGTGTTATCTGCTCTTACAGGTTTTGATAGAATTCAGCATGAAACCATTCTGGCTTACATAGCTGAGAATCTTGACAAATTTCTCTATCTTCCAAAGAAATCTTCTATAGAAATGTTCTGCTTATAATTCTTAAGCCATTTACCCATTTTAATAAAGTTTTCAAATATTTGTAAACAATTGAAAAAACACTGGCCCCAGATTTTTCTAAAATGTCTTCAGACTGGTTGATTTTTTTCTACTTAAAAAATTGACATTTGATCATTTGGTGCTGTTTCCAATTTTTTTCCCCACCTACACCTCATCACCATCTGTTTGTTCTTTAATTAGATTATCTGATGTTATACTTAAAAATGTTATTAACTTTTTATTTTATGATTTTTCTATGTTCTAACACATTTATATTATTTGATTTATTCCTTCTTCTAGTCTCCTTTCATTCGTGCCTTTGGATCATTTATTCTTTTTTTTTAAGTTTTTGATTCAGATGTTTTTTAATTGATATTGTAATTATATTTGCAGCTATATAATTTCTTTTGAATCTGGCCTTTTGCTATATATCTTAGGTTCTTATGGGTACTTTTGCATTATTGATATTTTCTCAATGTTCTGCACATCCAATTTAAATTTTCTCTTTCATCCAAGAGTTGTGTAAAGAAGAATGTTTCAGTTTCCCCAGGGATATTTAAATTTTTTAATGTTTTGCTATTAATTTTTAGGTTTACTGCCTTATGACTAGGGAATATTATTATGAACTATATGCTAGTGTTCTCCCCAAATTGATTTTAAGGCTCTGCCAATGTGTTGGTACTTGGAAGTAGGGCCTTTGAGAGGTAATCAGGTTTAGATGTGGCATGGGATTGGGGAACACCTGGAAGACCACAGGCTCTTAAAAGAAGCAACCAGAGAGCTAGTTTTTCCCACACCGCTCAATCGGCCACAGGAGGACCCAACCAAAAAACTGCCGTTTTGCAAAACAGGAAGTCAGCACCCTCCAGAAAGCAAATTGGTCTGTACCTTGACCATGGGCTTACACACCTCCAGAACTTTGAAAAATAAGTGACTGTTGTTTAAGCCACCAAATCTACACTATTGTGCTATAGCAGCCCAGACTGACTAACATGAATGCCTTGCCCATGTTTTGAAGTGCACTAAGTTTTCCATGTGGCCTGAGGTATGGTGTGTGTCTCTATGTCCTCTGTTTCAAAGTACAAAATTTATCATATGAATCACAGCAGTCTTACAATTCCCATAGTATGGATCTCTACACAGTATTTTTCTACTTAACCTGGAATTCTCTAAGAGAAGCAAACTAAAATTTCTCACTTTCTATGCATTTCTGCCTCTTTTTGACTTTTGTCTCTTTTTTCAACTTTATGAAGTTTATTGTTCTTCTCTTATTAATAGTCCAAATAATTTATCTGTATATTCTTTCTTTTCTCTCTCTCTCCCTCTCTCTCTCACACACAACATACAATCCTGCTGTTGTATTCTCTATTACTTTTTTCCTAGATTTTTTCCACCCATTTTTCCCAACCTCCCTCAGACATTTTTTGATTGATTGAGTTGTATTCGTTTTTTTCCCCTGTTTTATTTCTTTCCAATGAATTTGTCTTCCTTGATTTCTTCACTTATATTTCTAGAGATATTTCTTAATATAGACTTTATAAAAGGACATATACGGGTTATCGCATATTATGAATGCCTTTACTCTCACATTTGACTTATATTTTGGCTGGGTATAGAATTTGACCATGAAAATACTTTTCCTTCTATGCAGGAAAGTGTCACCATCACTCTAACCCCTGTGTACTGTGCCACCTGCTATGTTGATAATGAACCTTCTTTTTCCAGCTTTATGCTCATTCCTATATAATTTTTTTTTCTTTTAAATTTGAAGAATTTTCAGAGATGCACTTCTATGTATTGTAATTTCTTCTAAATTTATGTTTTGATATTATCATTTAATCCATAGTCTTTCATAAACTCTTTCAAATTGCTTTTTCAGAGTTCTGCTTTCATAATCTTTGATAGTCATAATAGAAAGTTTCCTATGCTCCCATGCTCTCAAATACCTTCTATAACCTGATGATACCTGAAATTGACTCAATATTTAGGCTCCCCACAAAGTTCCTACATTGGAATAAAAACTCTCAAGGTAACTGCACTAGCAGTTAAGGCACTTGAGAAGTGATTAGTGCCCTTGATAACTGACCCCAGAGAGATTCTCCACAGTTCCACTATGTGAAAACATGGCAAAAGTGATGACCATATCTCCACCAGGAAGCAGTCCTCACCAGGTCTGGAGTCAGCTGATAAAGTGACCTAGAACTTTCTAGCCTCCCAAACTACGAACAATAAGTATTGTTTACTAGTCACTCAGTCTATCACATTTTGTTATAGCAGCCTCAGGGGGCTAAGGCGATAACTCTAGGGCTTCTTTGCTCTAAACTCAAAATTTTGTATTTCAATAACTTATTTAAAGTAATAATAATAAGTACATTATTAATGTTTATGAAAAATGTAGTATAATCAAGTTTTCTAGTATTTTATAGGAACTTCATACTGTGTTCTCCATGTTACATAAAGTTCTGAGACTTCTGGAGAGATGAAGTTGTTTTCCGTAGAGCAGAGCTGATAAATGTCAGAGCCAGCTCTTAGTCTGTCTTCATAGCCATGGGGACCTTCAGTTCTGTGCTGTGCTGGCTCCCTCCTTACTCTTAGTTATAGGACCCATAAGCTCCTTATATTTGTCATACCTAAAATCTTGTCCACCATCTTTTGCCCAAGACAATTTTTTTTTTTACTTTACTTGCCTCTTTCTACCCAATTCAGCTATGACATGCTCTGGAGCTATTTCATCTGGGCTGGGACTCTAGTTCCACCATCTAAAATTTTGTGACTTTGGGAAAGTTACCTAAATGGACATGGACCTTAGTTTTTCTAACTCTTAAAAAGAGAAGAATAATGTCATCTCATTCATAGAGTTATTGCACAAATGCCAGGCTCCATACAGAGCAACTGGATGCAAAATAAAAACTCAAAAATGCTATTATTCTTTAAATTGTCCTTTTCCTCTCTTTTGTTACTGTGCACATATTCCATCAAGCTGAGAAACATAATGTTCTAAATAACTTTTAAAAACCATACTTTGCTTAATTTCTCCTCCAGTTTTCTAGTGAGTACAAGACTCTCCTGTCTCTCTATCACAGTCTCCTTATGACTCTTTTTACTTCTACTCATACCTGATAAAATCCATTGTCTACCCTGCACCAGGAGTCACCTAGATAAAGTAGAAATCTCATCATTTAGCACTCATGCTTAAATCCCCAACACACTTAATTCCTTGAAGACAGCTTCCAAACGGCTTAGCCCAGCTAGCAATGTCTGGAACCGTTTGGGTCCTGCCTCCTTCTCCAGTCATCTCACCCTCCCTTTTGATCTCCTTGCTTTTAGTCATCATTCTCCATTTTCCCTGATGCCTTTTCATAGCATTTCCACATTCTCATCCCACGCCCTGGCACATGCTGTCAGCTGTGCAACACTTTTCACTCCCAGTTCCGCCTCTGCCCAACAGGTCATAGGTGTAGCCAGTCCCTGCAAAATCCCACAATAATAACATAGGCATGAATTGAGTATTGCCCTTGCTGCTCATGTAACACTTTGGACCTCTCCTAACCTAGCACAGACTCCCTGCTTTACAATTATTCTTTGACTCGTCTGTCTCCCTCCAATGAATCATACTATCAGTGGGAAAGAGACTTTTCTATCTGGTTACCATTGGATTCTGCCCTCAAACACCATTTCAAAAGGATAATGAGAACTCAAAGGATATCCCTTGAATAGATAAATTAATAAATGAATGAGCCTTACAAGTAGGTAATTGCTCTGGTTTTGATGCAGATGATTATTAGCTTGGGTTTCTTTTCCTCAAGGAACTTAGAATCTATTTGGGAGGTAAATACACTCACATATTTTTAACTATATGCCACGTAGTATCCTAGGATCTATTGAAAACTTATCATATTTCATATTTATAAAAGTTCTCTAAGATAGGAATTATCATTATCCTTATTTAAAGATGGAGAAAACGAGAACAGACAATGCATGTAATGTGCACAAAGTCAAACAGAGCAAGTTGCAGAGCTCAGCTCTGGACCCAGGCAGACTGAAGCTTGAACTCACAGTCTTGACTGTGCACTGAAGGAGACGAGAGGGTCACATGTCTACCACCACCTTGGAGTTCTGAAGGTCTTGTCTGATTATTTCAAAGCCATCCATTTCACGCATTCTTTAAGTGTCTCTTAACCCCATTCTCCTGTGGAAACTCAAAGATAAGTAACAACTTTTGGGTGCCTAACCCCCATCTGTACTGCACATTTGATGATCCTGTACCACTTTGAACAAACTCTGCCCAAGTCCTTTATGTAAATGGCTGCAGGTCATTGTTCCTGACTTAGATTTACTTGTCTTTGCCCTCATTTGTTTTTAAGAAAGTGTTGACAGGATAAGTCTTGCAGTAACTGTTCAACCCTCTCACTTCTAACTATGTAGATATTTGATTTAGGTCGAGATAGCCCCAGTAACCGCTACAGCACTTTAAACACAAGAAACCATAGATAAGGATTATGTATTGAGTTGAAATATGAAAAGCTCATAAAAGAAAAAAAAAACAGGCATGCTGTCTTAAAAGATCAGTACTGATGCTTTTCATTAATAGTGTCCTCTGGACTAGAATTTACCTACATAACATGATGTGGTATTATCAAAAATGTTGTGCAAATGATGAAAGAATCCTCAGATGTGGGAAGAGATTAATTCAAATATTTGATGAAAATTAAGAGACCAAGACTATACTGAGGGTCCCTGGCCGTTTTTATCATCCATTATTTGCTGTTATAATCTTTGTACTTCCATTTCCTCTGGATTCTCTGATTTTACTCATATACTATTCGGCAGTTTATTTTCCTACATCTCATTTTGACATCCAGTTGATTTGTAAATTCAAGAGCAAGCAAAAGAGTTTGCATCTTTACCAACTTCAAGGCTCTTTTGAATTCTGGTTTTATGTAGCTAATTGCTGCTTTGTGTCAAATGGTTTTGTTCACATCTAGTGGTATTAAGTTTTTTGAAATTTATATTTAACAAGGTAGACTTCACTAGTTAAGTGGATGCCAATTAACCTAAAATCTGAACTGACTTTTAAATGCAAGTCATTCCTATCAAATTAGCGTTCTCTACAGATTTACTAGATAGCTGTCAACACAATGGAGCCTAGGCATCAATTTTAAGCAATTTATTTTTTTAAGTTTATAATATTAGTTTGATTGTGATTATATAGTCCAAATTTGTATAATTTTCTGTCAATTACCAAGACCTAGAGGAATTTTGTATATTATTACATTTTAATCATCTTTATAATTAACATTTAATTTATATTCTTTTTTTTAATTTTCCATCTATGGAATGTACTTTGAGTTTGTCACAGAGAATTCAAGCAATTTTTTCTGCCAATTAAATGACATTTTATTTTTCTAAGTGAATTGACTGCTGGGGAAATGGGCCTTGAAGATGAAAGGCCTGTTTATTAATAAAAAGAACCTCCTGCCCCACCTAGACATATGCAGCCATCTTACTATTTCTTCTGCATGACTCAGGGTCTTTCTGAAACAAGGCCAAGATTTCAAAGTCCAGTTTTTAAAAAGTTGTTGAGAATTCTAATAACAAGTATGTTGATCCTGGTACCTCTACTGCAAATCCTACCTGCTTGGAATTGGTCCACCAAATCAGTATGTGATATTATGTATAAAACAATGGAAAACACTATATATTTCTTTACTCTTGTGTGAAAATAAAAGCTAAAATGTTACAGTGAATACTCGATGTTAATAATAATAAAATATATTAAATATTCTTTAACCCTTTAACCCTTACAGTATAACCCGCTTATACTCATTTTTATTTTCCGTTAATTTGCAGTGATATGGTTGAATTCTGATTCTATAGTAACTTCATTACATTTAATTATATTATCTTACATTCAATCTTTTTTGCCTTCCATTAGCAAGGAGAAAAATATATGACCAGAGGTTAATAGTAGAAGGTTAGTTATACATGAAATGAGGAACAGATTAAAGACCAGTAAAATGCTAATGTTACATATTTGAATTCTTTGCATGATATGCACTCAGCAATTCTTGATATCATGTTCCAATGAGAAACTTATGTGCTCACATAGTGACAAAGCATTTGAGAATGCTGAAGGGGCTCAGTGAGAAAATTTCCAACTATAGCCATTACTGCATTCAAGTACACATTGAATGACACATGCAGCATTACAGACCGCTTTCTCCATGGAATAAGTTGGCATATCAATTTACTTATTTATTTACTTTGTATCAGATGGAACCCATTTGAGATAAGTCTCATGTGTTCTGTTTTTCAGCAGTTCTGCAGAGGGGTTATGTAAACATATTAAATAGTACTCAAGTAGTGAAGGACACAGAAAGGATGTTAGATCGGGTTTATTAGGCAACAAAGGTTATGACGTTGCCATTATTTCCAGGAGGAGGACCCTCTGGGGATATAAGCATCATGATAAAAACATCCATAACTGCTCACAAAGGACATGCTTATTTGTCCTTTATAATTTATCCTTTTACCATGTGAATCCAGGCAACTAGGTCAAAATTCCCTGTTCAAACACCAAAAAAAGGGAGGAGGGATCAGGGCAAGATATTTTCATTTAATGCATCATAATGTGTCTCTTCATTTCAAGAAACATACATTTATGTACATATGCATGTGTATATGTGCATACACATATGTCCATGTATACATGTACTAATGTGGTATTAGTGCAATTATTGGATGGTGAATGTGCAATATGAAGCCATTCACTCTTTTCTCCTTTAATCTTAAAGCCCCCCAAATTTAGTCCAATTGCTCTAATAAAAACAGAAGTGAAACTTTATAAAAACTTTCAAAGAATTAGCCACTTAAGATCTTCCCAATATTGGTAATTTTTATTCCTTTCATAGGAAGATTCATTCTTTGTATGAACTTTCACTAGTGCCACTTGTGTGGCATGGAACATCTTAGGTAACAGGACTGCTGTGGTCATTTAGACAAGTCCCTGCTTTCCTGTGGGTCATTTTAGCTAAATGGATGTTTGGACATGTTATAGCTGACAAGGAAAAAAGCTGCCTCCACACATTTTCCGAGCACTGAGTAGTAATTAATAAAGGTCTATTTTAATAAAACATGTTTGAGAAGATGGTGGGTGAGAGAAAAGTCGTACCTCCAGTTGTTCTGTGGCTTGGTATTCAAGCAGCAGGCGTACTGCTTCTCAGAAAGGTGTGTGAAAGAGGGATCTCACTGAAATTAAATATCAGTCAGAGACAACTGGAGACTCATAAATTCAGGCGTATGGAACAAAGAATAAGAATGAGTACATTGGGGACAAGACAGTGGTGGCAGTGGCCAGGACCTTGGTTCACCACAGAAGAAAGGGATAATACAAGCAGAGAGAGAAACACAGTGGACTAACTTGACACAAAAACCCTGTAGAACAGGGAAGTGACATGAGTGTAGCCAATCCAGAGGCTGCACAGCAAACTGGTGTGTCTGAAAATTGCTCTATTTCTCAAGTGGCAAGTGGAAAGCTGACGCGAAGAGCTATTTTGAGGAGGCCACACTGCAGCTTGCTGTTGCAGGGAGCCAGTAGATGATAGAAAACATTGCCATGCTGCTCTGGCAATCACCTATCCATGGCCTGGGCTGTGTCTAGCAGAATGTGATAAAACAGGCCCAGAGAAGACTCCACCCAGGGGCATTCAAGTCAGAGTTATGGAGGGAAGCACAGTTATTAGCACTGTGGATGACATGCTGACACCGAATGTTTACTTTAATGCCAAATCTAGTCGGTAGATATTTATTGTTTTTGCTTCTGGCAATTCCTGACCCAACCATTCTATTTTGCAGTAAATAGTATTGCAGATGTCATAGTGAGCACAGAGTATTTATTTTAATATTGTATATTATTTGCTGCAGTTGTTGATATTTTTTTAATCCCTTTTCTTTGAGGTTCTGGGAACTTATTGGGACTTTACAAGTTCACAGGGTAGAGACTCAGTTGCAGAGCTAAACTTAGCCAAGAGAGAATGCACCTTGCTGCATACACAAATTAACCATGCTCCAAATTCAGTGATACTATAAAACAAAGAATATAAAAGACAAAAACCTAAAAACAACAACCATGCCCCAAGTAGTAGTAGCTGGGGTAGCCTTAGATTCCACTAATGGAATCCACTCCTCCAGTGAAACCAGAATTAACATAAAAGCTATGGACAACAACCTTGGAAGGATTCTCAATCCACTCTAAAACACTTTGCAAAGAGAAGAATTTGTCTCTAAAGGTGTGCATTTAAGAGTAGAAGAAAAATCCATTCCAATAGATGCATAAAACCCAATACAAGAATACAAAAAATATGCGAAAATGAAGTATCATGATAAAGTTCATAATTTATGAGCAACTGAATCCAAAGATATTGAGATTGATGAAACACCAGAAGAACAACTCAAAAGAATGAATATAAAAAATGATTATAGAATTCCAAAAGGATGCAGAAACACAACTGAATAAACCAAGGAAGTTGGTATACAGTATGAATGAAAAATTCAATAAAGATATGGAGATATTGAAAAACAACCAAAGAAATCTTTGAAATGAAAAACAATAAATCAAATTAAAAGTTCACTTGAAAGTCATTCTAATACGATAGACCATGCTGAGGACAGAATTTCAGAGCTGGAAGACAAAGTGGCTGGCCTTGAACATTCAGATATCATTTAAGAAAAGAAATTAAGGAGCCATAACTAAAATATACAAGAAGTCCGTGCATTAAGAGATTGAATTTAAGAATCATTGGAATCTAAGAGGGTTGTAAGATACAGGATAATATCGTGAATAACCTTTTCAAGAACATAATAACAGAAAATTTTGCAAATCTTGAGAATGAGATTGACTTTGAGATAAAGGAGTCATTCAGAATCCCAAACAGACATGATTTTAAAAGAACATTTGTATGACATTATATAATTAAAATACCTAACACAGATAACAAGAATAGAATTTTTAAAAGCCTCAAGAGAAAAATATCAGGTCACTTAATAGGAAAGCCAATCAGAACTACTTGTGATTTTTCTTAGCACCAACCCTAAAACCAAGAAAATAACTGTCACTCAAGATTTCTACATCCAGCAAAACTGTCCTTCAGAATTAAAAAGGAAATAGAAATCTTTAAAGTTAAGCAGAAACTAAAAAAACTGATATTACTAAGCTGACACTAAAGAACCACTTAAAGAAACAACAGAGAGAAAATAAATAAAAAAACAAACCACAAAATTAACAAATGGACAAATCTCATTTGAAGAGTAGCTAACAAATGGAAAACAGTGCTAAATTAAACAAAAGAAAATAAAATGGCAGGAATGAACAAACATCTCTCTATAATGTCACTGAATGTAAATAGTCTCAACTTTCTAATTAAAAGTCATAGGCTGGCAGAATGGAGTAAACAATAAGACTCAATTATATGCAGTTTGCAAGAGACTCACCTTACAGGCAAAGACAGCCACAGGTTGAAAGTGAAAAGATACCATGCAAATGGAGCCCCCAAACAGGCAGGAGTAACTACTCTCATATCTCATAAAGAAGACCTCAAGAAAAAATTAATCAGAAGAGACAAATGATCATTTAGTACTTACTGGTAAAAGAAGTGATCCAAAAAGAAAATAAAATGATAGTAAATATTTATGCCCCAACCATTGCTACATCTAATTATATAAAACAGACACTACTCAAATTAAAAAGTCAGTAAACCCTAGAACAATAACAATGGGAGATACACACACACACGTATGTATGTGTGTGTGTGTGTGTATATATATATAAAATCTCCACTCTAATGTCATAATGGAATGAAACTAGAAATAAACATGAAAAAACTACAGAAACTATATAAATACATGGAGAGTGAACAATATACTTTTGAATGATGAATGGGTGATAGAAGAAATCAGGAGAGAAATTTAAAAATTCATAGAAACAAACAAGAATATTAATACATCATACCAGAACATCTAGAACACTCTAAAGGTGGTTCTAAGAGGAAAATTTACAGTTACGAGTGACCACATAAGAAAACTAAAAAGATCCCAAGAAAACAACCTAGTAATGCATCTCAAAACCATTGAAAAACAACAACAACAAAAAAAAATACTAACCGTTTTTAAAAATGCAGTAGAAGGAAAAAAATAATTAAGTTTAGAAGTAAAATCAATGGAACAGATAATTTTTAAAAAAATAATCAATGAAACAAAAACTTGTTTCAACCAATACAGAGGATCAATAGGGTATTTTAAAACCTATACTCCAATAAATAGGGAAACTGAAAAGAAATGCATATATTTATAGGCACGTATAATCAACCCAAAATTGAATCAAGTGGATGTAGATAACCTGAACACACCAATAACTAGCCATGATATAGAAACTGTAATGAAATAATCTTCCAACAAAGAAAATTCCCAAACCACATGAATTTTCAGATTAATTCTACCAGAAATTTAATGAAGATCTAATTTCAATGGTCTTCAATTTTTTCATAGAATAGAAATGGGAGGAAAACTTCCAAATTTGGTCTCTGAAGCCAGTGTCACAATCATATTAATACCAAATAAAGATACCTCAAGAAAAGGAAACTACATATCAGTTTCCCTGATGAACTTAGATGCAAAACTCCTTAAGAAAATATTAGAAAATCAGATTCAACAACATATTAAGAAGATTGTACATCATGACAAAAATAGATTTATCCCAAGGTTGCAAGGATGATTTAACATATGCAAATCAATAAATTAACTCACCACATAAATATAATTAAGGACAAAAATCTCCTAATGATCTCAATAGATGGAGAGAAAAATCTTAGACAAATTCAGCAGCCATTTATGATAAAAACAATGAAGAAACTAGTATAGGAGGAAATTACCTAAACACCATAAAGACTAAATACAACATACTCAAAGCCAACATCATAGAGATTAGGGGAAAACTGACATTTTCTTTAAAATCAGGAACCAGACAAGGATGTTCTCTCTCACAACTATTATTCAGTTTAGTTCTTGAAAGCATATCCATCCAGAGTAATCAGGGAAGAGAAGGAAATAAAAGTAATACAAATAGGAAAAGAAGAAGTCAAATTATCTCTCTTTGCTAATTACATGATCCTATATTTATAAAATCCAAAAAAACTCTATCAGAAAAATTTTATAGCTGATAAACAAATTCAACAAAGTAGCAGGTTACAAAGTCAACATTCAAAAAGTAATATTTTCCTATATACCAATAAATAATCTGCAGAGAAAGAAATCATGCCAGAAATCAATCACATTCATAAGGGCCTCAAAAAAGAAAAAAACCTAGGGATTAAATATGACCAAGGAGTTGAATAAAAACTATAGAACACTGAATAAAGAAATTTAGGAAGGTAGCAGATTGAAAGACCTCCAATGTTCATAGATAGACTGAGTTACTATTGTTAAAATAGCTTAAGAATATACAGATTCCATGTCATTTCCATTAAAATATCTATGAAATTCTTTACAGAATTAGAAAAACAACAATCCTAAATTCATTTGGAAAAATAAAAGATCCAGAATAGCCAAAGAAATTCTATGCTAAAAGAGCAATGTTGGAGGCATCACAATTCTTAACTTGAAATTATACTACAGAGCTATAGTAGCAAAAATTACATGTTTCTGGCATAAAAGGACATATTCACTGATAGTACAGAATAGAAGACACAGATACAGACCCAAAGAGATACACCCATCTGATCCTAGACAAAGATGTTTTTTAAACAAACAGTACTAGGGAAACTGGCAATCCATCTGTAGAAAATAATACAAGATCCTTAAATCTCACCCTGCACAAAAGTCAACTCAAAATAGATCACAGACTGAGAAATTAGATTAAAAATTATGCAACTCCTTAAAGAAAACATAGGGTGAAGACGGTAACATATAGCCTCAGGAATGACTCTGTAAATAGGATTTCTAAAGCTCAGGAAATAATGCCAAGAATTTTAAAAATAGTGTTGCATCAAGTTAAAAAGCTTCTGTACAGCAAAAGAAATGATTAGAAATGTGAAGAGTGGACCAAGAGAATGGGAGAAAATCTTTGCTAACTATCCTTCCACAGAGGATTAATATCCAGAATATGTACAGAACTCAAAAATCTTAACATCAAGAAAATAGCAATTCATCAATGGGCAGATGAATGGAACTGACATTTTTCTAAAGAAGAAATACAAAGGGCCAACAAATAAATGAGGATTTAATCCTATTGAAATGTTCAATATCTTTAGCAATTAAGGAAGTGAAAATCTAAATTATATTGAGATTTCAACTCACCCAGTTAAAATGGCAGTCATCAAGATTTCAAACAAAAATGCTGAAGAGGATGAGGAGAAAATGGAACTATTAGAACGACCACTGTGGAAACCATTATAGAGGTTCCATAAGAGACAAAGCATGGAACCACCAGATGACGCAGGAGTACCACTCCTTAGTATTTATCCTGAAGCATTAAAGTCAGCACACTACAGCAACACCCATGTTTATAGAAGCACAATTCACAATAGCCAAACCATGGACACATAAATGGGTAAAGAAAATGTATTATTTATACACAATAGAACTTTATTTGGTCATAAAGAATAATAAAAGGATGTCATTTGCCCGAAAGTGGATAGATCCTGAGAACATTATGTTAAGCAAAATAAGCCAAACTCAGGAGGACTGAGTATGTTTCTTCCCAGATGTGGAAGCTAGAGGAAAAAGAAAGAGAATGTTGAGGGCAGGGTATATCATGAAAATCAGAGTAGAGTAGAAGAAAGGGACCAAGAGGAGGGGGAAGGGAGTGAGCGGTGAAATCCTGGGGAGTGGTAATGGCCAAGTTACATTGTTACGCTGTGTGCATGTATGATTATGTAACAACAAATAATACTATCATATACAATTATAATGTAACTATAAAAATATGGAAAAAATAAGAACATAAAAAAGCAAGTTCTTTGACGTAGTTTAACAGATTTCCTAAGATTGGCAGATTCAAATCAAGTTACATTTATTTATTGTATACCACACTATAACTCATATTATTAAAATGAGGTTATATTTCTATGATTTGTACTGATAATATGCATAAATCAATAATCCTAGATAGCTAATGTAAATAAATATATCTGCAGTGCACAGATATTTGGCTTTAAACCTGGCTAAATGTTTCAGAACAAGAAACATGATTTTCATCTAAACTGATGACAAATCTGAGCTTTTATGATAAGCCTTGTTTTCCTAAAGAGTTCTAGGTCGATACTTCCCACAACAACAATTGTGACCATCTGAAACTCTGCTCCCAAATTTAAAATGAGGTCAAGTATTTATTCACATGAATTATTTGATCACTTGGAGTAAATGACTTCACTCTAAAAACAACAGGAACACAGAATAAGGGAAACTCTTTCTCTTTAAATATAGGAGCAGCACCTGTGGAAAGATCCACATCAGATAACACTAACTGAATCATGAGAGGACATTCCAACTTGTATGGAGCAGAAACATAACTCATCTACTCCAACCCGTGGTACGGCATTAAAAAAAAATAGATATTTTGGATAAAGAAAAAGTTTAAGATGACAGTTTCTCCAAACAGGCTCAAAGCTGCATGAAGTCAGCAGAGAGATATGTCCCAAAGATGTCCCCACATAGTGCTTACAGCTGAAAATGGATAGTGAGGAAAGCAGGCTACACAAAATTAGTGTCAAGGTGCTGTGAGCCCTGCTAATGTGCCCATAGGAGCATTTGAAGAGAAGAAATTAAGGGTTTTGACATCTTAAAGAATATACAAGGGTACAATTTTAGATGACAACAACAGCCACATCATAGTGAGAACCAGTTTACTCCTTGGATATTGTCAGCACACTCACACACTATGGAAATCCCAGGAAATGGTGAAGGCAAAAGTGAGACAATATTCTTGATAATTCTATAGAACATGACTTGATAGATTTCAAGAAATGCTGAGTTTCATTTTCCAAAGGGCTTGTTTTGAGCTCTATCTGGTTTTGCTTTTAACTAGATATGTGGTAGCAAAATTACATGTTTCCAAGATTCTCGTGTTTTTTGACGTGTAGAACTTGGTCAAGACTTAGTGGTGTTTCAATTTCAGGAAGAACTTGTGATGGTCAAGTTAGAAAAATTGAGTAGAAAATTCTTTATAATCTGTACAATGTTACTGCAACAGGTTCAATTTTCTACTATTAGGTCTCAAAATCACATACAAGAAGATAGGTTAGTTCAACATTTTGACAAACAGTTATTGACATCTACCACATGCCTTCACTGTGCTGAGCATTAGAGAGATAACAGAGAATAACTGTGCACTTTATCTTAATGGATTTGGAGCCGAATTTTAATGTGGTTTGAAAAGTGTCTTGGATGTTTCCCCCAAAATATTGAGAGATGCTTAGATCAGGACAAAGACCTCAGAGTTCCCAAGAAAGATGACCCAGAACCATTTGCTACCATTGGGCCAGAAAACATTGAGGGGTACTCCCAGCTAGGGAGGATGGCAAAGGGTGTCTTGAGATCAATGGGTCATAACCACACATTTTTTTGTTGCTGTGATCAAAGCAAAAAGGAGGGTCAAAAGATGGGGATCCAGGTACCCCGGGTCCACGCTGCAACACACTGGAGAAGAGCAGTTCTGCTGTTCCCACTTATTCACTGGGTTTCCATGTAAGAATTTATTTATAGGAAGGAATCCATGGGATATTTTGAACAGAAACTTCACCAAGAAGTTGAGAGTCACGTTGCTTTATGAAGATGTGAAAGATGTTCAAACCCATTTTTCATTAAAACCATAGTAAGATGTCATTACAAATTTAAGCATGTAAGTTAGACAAAGGAAGCGGTATTTGGAAGTAGTGGAGAGACTGCAACGAGCAGACACACATCTAGAAAGGTCAGTTGTCTTTGGTTGCCAGAAGTCTGGTGTTTCCCAGTACACAGGACATCAGAGCTAATGCTAGGACATCCCGAGCAAACTGGGACACTTCATCACCTGGCACATACTCTGTGACCTAATAATTCCACTCTTCAAAATGTGTATGTATTTATGCACAAAAGTGTAAGAATGCTTGTAAATCATGATTCATAACTGCCTCAAGCTAAAACAGTCATGGATAGGATGGATTGATAAGTACTGATAGCTTCATATAATGGATTGCTATGCAGCAAAAGGAAAAAATGGGAAATGACTAGGTAGAAATACATGGTAAATATCATGAATGTAATAGTAAGTAAACAAATGGAAAAAGATACAGCAGTTCATAAATAGCTAAAGTGTGGTATTAGAAACCATAGCAGTGACTAACACTAGTGGGTATGATCTTGGGGGCTCCTGAAATGTGAGTGATGATTTATTTTTGATGTGGATGATATAATTACCTTGAAATTCACCAACCATACACTAACAACTTGTGCATTTCAGAATATAGGATGCTTCACTTAAAAGGCCACTTACAGCTCTAATACACCAGCCTGCCCCATGTCTATCTACAGTTTTACTTTCCATGATCAACCACCACCCAAAACTGTCAAATGGAAGGTGGAAATACATAACTCATGAGTCATAAATAGCCTGATGAAATATCATACTGACCCACTGTGTCCCCCCCAGGATGTGAATCACCCTTTCATCCAGTGTATCCATGCTGTGGGTGCTACCTGCCCTCTCCCATTGAGTAGCCATTGCATTTCCAGGTCAGCTGTCACCGATGGTGGCACTTATGTTTAAACTACCTAATGTTCCGGGCAGTATCGTAACTCCTGTCATCCCTAGTAACACATGTCACCATCTTCATTGTCACAAGAACAAGGGTGAGTATAGTACCTTAACATATTTTGAGACCCGCACAAATTTGCCTGGCTTGTATGATAGCATATGGTCATAATCATTCTATTTCATTATTAATTATTGCTATTAACTTCTCATTGTGTCTAATTTATACACTAAATTTCATCATAGTATATATGTAATAGGAAAAGAAAACATAGGGTTTGGTACTACCTGTGATTTCATGGCAGGTCTCAGAAGGTATCTCCACATATTGCACATTAGTACAACCCCTCCAGAAAGCTGTGAGGAAACTTTGCAAAGGCTAGGAATGGAATCCCCATATGACCCAACTATTCCACTCCTTAGTATTTATCCAAAAGAACTAAAATTAGCATACGAGAGTGATGTAGGAGCATCAGTGTTTATAGCAGCACAATTCACAATTGCCCGGTTATCAGATCAGCCCAGGTCCCTATCAACAGATGAATAGATGGAGAAAATGTGGCATGTGTATACAATGGGAGTTTTATTCAACCATAAAGACAAACGACATTACGGCATTTGCTGGTAAATGGATGGAACTGGAGAACATCAAGCTAAGTGAAATAAGCCAGACTTAAAAATCCAAGAGACCAATGTTTTCTTCTCTGTGTTGAAGCTAGAGAACAACAAGGGCAAATAGAAGGTGAATCCCATGGAAAAAGGAGGGAGATCAGTGGATAGAGAAAGGGGAGAGCAGGGGATGGGGGAGTCCAGGAAAAGGGGGAAACTATGGGGTGAAATGGACCAAGTGAGCTATGTGCATATCTGAGTGTACCACAGTACATTCCACCTTTGTGCACATCTATAGAGCACCAACTGCAAAATAATAAACAACTGGAAGGAACCCCTATAGAACAGAGGGAGGGGTGAGGGGAGGGGTGAGGGGAGGGAAAGAGGAAGTACTAGGGACTGAAATGGAGCCTATTATATTTCACGCATGTATGATTATGTCAAAACAAATCCCCAGCACTGTGTACAACTATAATGCACTAATAAGAACATTGAAATAGGAAAGTGTCATGACAGAGGAGATACCACTAATGTTATAAAACTAAAATTAATATTTGCTCACCAGGCTTAATATTTGCTTACAGAGTGGTTCTGGAGACAGACTTCCTGGCTTCTTTACTCAGCTCTCTCGGTTTCTAGCTGTGATGTTCGGCAAGTTAGCAAAGCTCTCTGTGCCTTAGATTTCTCATCTGTGAAATGGAGAAAAAATATCTTTCGGTTTGCACCTTAAATATAGGTCTTAGCTATCAATATCATTTGTTGTAGTTGTTGACTGCTATATTCTGGCTGTTTATTGAATCCTGCCACTTGAGGTGGGTATGAACACCACCATCCTCATCACAGTGAGCTTCAGGGTAAAGCAGGATCTTTCTCTGCATTTCAGTCTATGTCTTCTGATTTCTGTCTGGAGTGCATCCTGCCATTCTTTCTCCCGTGGTTTTCCTGGATGAGATATCAACCCTGGGTTCTCACCCTATCTTCACGTGCAGCTGATGACATAATAAAGTACACATGAAGGTGTTTCAGAGCTTATTAGGAGATTTTGAGCAAATTGCCATAAGAAACTTCTACAAGTGGTTATGTTGGTAGAAAGTATAATTACAGCCATCACCAAAGCCACTTCAATTCATGAGGTCATCATGGTCCATCACATTTTATTTTTTAGTAATTTTATGTGAGAATTAATTTATTAGGTTGTTGGAGAGAAAGTGGTATTGAGTTAATTTCTGTTGAGCCATCTAATGATAAAATCAGATGGTTTTTGAGATTTAGAGATTTTTTTTTATTCCCAGAGCTTGCACAACCTTTAATTGGCACTTAACCTAATATAGAATGTATCAAAAATTAAGTAGGCATTAATTAGGAACACAAAATGTGAACTAGCCTTAAAAAGTTAATTATCAAATTGGTCTAGCTATCTGTCAGCAGACTCCCAGAAGCATCCCGTTAAAGTGGTTTCATTTTTTTAAATGTAATATGTTTCTTAGGATGTGATTACACATACAATATATGGTTGTAATTTTGAGTTAATTGCATAGTAGCTAGATTAACTTTTACATCATTACACTTTAATCAGTGTTTTTCATGATTAACGTTCATTTACATTTAAAGCTTCCAAGTTCTTTCTTCCATTGTCTCCGCTCCTCCTTCCCGTGCCCCTTGCTGACTTCACAGATCACTACATTAAAGCTCTCCGAGGACAAACTTTGGCATTTTCTCACTTTAGGTACCATGAAAATGCTCATAGGAAACTGTGATCATGATAGCATCTCTGCCACAATGTAATACTAATGACTGTAATTATCTTAATATATAGAAAAGAAAGGATAGATATTAGCTGGGGAAATCACACAGCAAATAAAGAGAGGAGTTAATCCTCTATATCATTTTCACTTTAGTTTAAATCCAACTCTGGCTTTCAGAGGCAAAGAAAGATAATTTTTTTTTCTTTCTTGCATGTGCCTTGAACACAGCATGGATTACATAAAGATCTCTGAAAAAACATCACAGTTTCTTAATAGCATATCACAGCTAACTAATTTGACACTGGGTTGAGAATGAGAGCTCTCTACCAGTAATATTTCTGCAGCATATCATCACTGATCTCAAGCAAGCATTATGAAATATAGGGGTCATTTTTCTTTCAAAAACTGTTATGTTTCATTAACACAAAAATATATAAACTAGTCTTATAAAACATGTGTAGTGTAAACAGGTAAAAGGAAGGCTCACCTGTATCCCATAACCTTCAATATGGAGACGCTCCTCCCACCTTCCACTCTCAGACTCCGGAACATGGTTGCTGTGTTCACCCTGCACGGCTCCGCTTTATGGGGAGGCTTACTTTTCTTTTACCCCAGACACTGGAATTGTTACATTATGCAACTGTTTGATTACATCTGTTTATATCTTCCAGCTCACTCACCATTTTCTTTGGACTTCATTCCTTCTTCCATCTCAGACCACCCACATGAATTCATTTCCTTCTGTCTTGAGAAATTTCTTCAGTTAGGATCTTTTAGTGGCAGACACTCTTGGGATTTGTTTACCTAAACAAATTTCTTTATTTCCAAAATGGTATTCTTCTTAAAATTCATTTTCCCTAGGCATAGAGTTCATGGTTAACTATTGTTTCCTCTTAACACACTAAACTCCCTCTCCATTGTTTCTGATAGCCACCGGTACTGATGAAAATTCAGTTGTTGGTCTACTTCTTATTTGAAAATAATCTGACTTTTTTGTTGTTGGTTTCTAAGAATTTCTCTTTGCTTTGGTCTTCTAAAATCAAGTGGCTTTTAAAGACCTCCCAGTTTTCTGGCTGGTAGGTCTAATAACCTGTTCCTGAAACTTGTTCTCCAGGAGTTTGAGGTGATGGAAGTGTTATATGGTACCTTGAGTGGGCTAAGGGATGCCCATCCAGCTGATGAACCTTCATTTCTGAATGTGTCTGCAAGGGTGTTTTGGAAGACCAAAACATTTAAACTGACGGACTGAGTGACCATCCCCATGCCCAAATGTGGATGGGTACTATCTAATCATTTTCAGGGCCCAGATTTAAAAGCAAACAAACAAATATAGAGGACAGTATAATTCTCTGTCTCTTTACCTGAGCAGACACAGGATTCTAATAGCACTGACCCCGACACCCACCTGTCTCTACCCCACCCTTTCCTTTCTCAGGCTTTCTGACTTAACGGGGATAATACCATAGTCTTCTGTTTCTTGGGCCCTGGGTCCCACTAAATCATTGGCAGATTTGGGGACTTCTCAACCTCTGTGATCATTTGAGCCAATCCCCCATAATGGAGATATGTACATAGCTTACTAGGTTTGCCCCCTGGAGAACCCTAATAGGGAAGGCCACAAGGAACATATGCCCCTGATTTCTCGAACATTAATTGTTGTTTGTCTTAGACTAGAAGGTCATTTTGACTTGCTATGAAATCCTAGCTGTCACTTTTTTTTTCTTGAATATCTTAATTTGTTACTTCTTTGACATCTAATATAAAGCAGGTTGACATTATGATTTGTTTTATTTATTCATTTTGTCTAAATGTGTGTGTGTGTATGTATGTGTATGTGTGTGTGTCTATTTACTTTTACATTAAAGTCTAGTCATTTTGTGGACTATATGCTGTTTATTTGGGGTCAATTTTCCCAGAAACATCAGTGCCTTTAAATACATGCTTCAGATTATATTAATGGCAGGAACATTTTTATGAATCATTTATTTTAATTTTAGTTTATTTCTATTGCTTCGTTTTTTTCTTTTTCTGGACTTTCTTATGCATACATTGGTATTTTTTTCTTTTTGCTGTTTTCTATCTTTATCACTTCTGTAAACATCTTTAAAAATGTCTTTCTTCCAATTTTGAATTTCTTAAAGCCTTAAGCATTGTGTTTACTGTTTAATAAGAAAGAATATAAACTCTTTTAATTTAGTATTTATTTTGCAATTTTCTTCATTAATACATGATACTCTTATGATTTTTTAGTCTATCACACCTCTTCCAAGTCTCCATTTTCAATCACTTCAGTTATGTGTTTTATATATATATATATAGTGTTTATAGTTTTTAATTTTCAAAATTTTTATTCTTAATTTCTCTTATCTCATTTAAAAGTATTAGGAAATAATTTTCTAGGCATATTATTCCCTGTTAAGTAATTTAGAGGCATAATATTCTGTATACTTTATTATCTTATATAAACTTTTTTTACTGAATTTGATTATAATCTTTCCTGATTGCCTTTTTTTCCTCTTTGTTTTTAAAATAAATGATTTGTTTGTCCTTTTAGGAGGGAATAGTGAACCAAGAGGAATTTTAACTTTACTACATATAATTCCCTCTTTTGTTGCTTTAAAAGTGAATGAAATACGTCTGAACACTTCTGATCACTGTCCAGCTTCTTCTCTTTCACCATAGTAACCTGGGGCGCATTCTGGTGCACAATTGTTTTGGTAAATTATGTTTTATGGAGAGGCACTCTCAGCAGGTGGCCATGGAGACACACCCTTAGCTGGTGACTGTGGAGAGGTACCCTCAGAAGATGGCTATGGAGAAGTATTCTCAAGGTAACTACCTTCTAGGTGGCTATTGAAAGGCACTATCAGCAGGTGGCTACAGAGAGGTATCCCTCATCAGGTGGCCACGGGGATGCACCCTCAGGGTGGCTATGGAGAGGCACCCTCAAGGTGACTAAAGACAGGCTCCCTCAGCAGGTAGCTACGGGGAAGCACCCTAGCTGATGGCTATGACCCTCAGCCCGTCACCATGGAATGCACCCTCAAGGTGACATGGAGTGGCACTCTCAGCAGATGGTTTCCCTGTCGCCTTTGGCTACCTTTATGCTGCATGTGCAGAGGTGAGACGTTGTGAGGACACTGTGTGACGGGAACAGCCTGAAATTGTTCTTCTGTGGTCTTCACAGGAAAGACGGCACCTCAGCCTTGTTCATCTCCTTGTCCCTGTTGTCCTTGCCCTTCTCAAATTCGGTCAAATTGCTACGAGTGAGTTCCCCATGGTCTGCACCAGAAGCATGTTAGAGCCTTGCTGGGCGCAGCCTGCTCCAGCCCTGGCCCTGTCCTGCAGTCCCTTTAACTCCACCCCTCAGGTGGATCCTGCGAATTCCCTGCTACTGAGCTTCTGTTCCCCAGTGGATTTACTTCTTCCTTCCTCCAGTGCTGCACCTTCAACATCGCTCCACCTATAATTCCTCACCCTGTAAATAGCATTTCAGCTCCCATTTTTCATTCTTCTCCAGATCTTCAATTGTTTTTACAAGGTAAATGAGTATGTTTCCATTCATATGTTGATTTTAAAATAGCAATCTAAATAAAACACAGGTGCATAATGGTATACATATATAGATGTTTGCTGTGGGTTAAGCTACCAAAAATTAGAAAAGAAGTAAGTCCACATCATCAAGAGGAGAATTTTAAGTAAAATATTAAAGCATCGAATATCATGAAATGGTAGGTAACAAAGAGAGGAAACCGGAGCAAACTGAAAAACTTACTGTAAAATGAAGAAACATGGCGCGACAACACATGTTCCATGATCTTCTTTACATATGCAATGATACACGTATACATACATGAACACAGAAAAGGCGTGAAGTTGCATCCTGCACTATTGACAGGGGATCTCTGCCGAGAAAGTTGAGTGTGGCCAGTGAGAAAGCCACCTGTCCCGTTGGTTTAACGTGGCTCTCTCTGGGTCGAATCTTTCACAGCAATAATTTATTCATGTGTTACTTGCATGAAACACAATCAATACAAAACACGATGGAGCCTTTTAAGGAGATGAGCTGTGAAGAGTGAGCTTGGGATATCGAGGGAGCTGACTCTCCAGAGGGAACTGAGAAATGATGAGAAATGATGTCAAGTTGAAAGTGTTTTGAAAAGAATACAAAGAACAGAGGAAGAGCTGAAGACTGCTAATGGCCCTGGTTCTAAAATCTGTCCTAGGTTATTCGGAAACCTACACCAGCACAGTAATGCATCCCACAAACATTGTTTGTTTATAGTTTAGCTTAATGCCTGAAATGTGTAAAGAAACTGAGAAAGAGCCTAAATCGCTATTTTTTTAAATTTAAATCTGAAGGAAGCCATGTGTAAGAGAAAAAAAGAAATGAACCTTTTTAACAGTTTGAAAACAAAAATCTGCATATTTTAATATTCAGAACTTCACCGATCAATTCCCCCCGTTATTACTTTGAGAAGAAAATATGTGTTTTCAAATTGTTACTTTACTGTTACCTTCTTACTATGAATTTTTAAAAACAAATTGACCATTCAAATTATCCAGAACTTTGACAAGCCAAAGCTGTGATTTTAATTCATGCTTCAAAATCTTAATCATCTTGAAAGTGGAAAAAAAAAGTGTGTGTAAAAATAGATATTGTAATAGAGGCTGCCTGGAATAAAGACATTCAGACAGTTTCAATTAGACTGTACTCTTTCAAAAGATGTCTCATTTGTATACCTGAAGGAAATTGTAGTCTGTCTGATGAAAGGTGTTGTAAGGAGTGCACAGATTATTTGAGGTGAAGCTGCTGGAGGTGAGCCAACGGGCGTCTGCCCTGTTGGGGGAAATAAGTGCGTGGGTCTTTGTCTCCAGAAGGACTCTGGGAGTTGAGCAAATCTTCTAAAGACACTGAACACCTGCAACCTGCAGCATTCGTTAATAACTTCTGTGGAAGTCCTCCTCACTTGAAGAGTCTGTCCTGTGAACATTGAAATGGGGCCATTAAACCCAAGTCAGAGAGAGATGGTCAACAGCAGAGAAAATCAGGTACACCATTGCAAATATGCCCTGCCTGCCCTTCGCCTTCCTAAAGCAAACTGCAGAAAGGTTTGTTTTTATTTTCTCTCAGTAAAACAAAGTCGACAATCCTAAATGCTCACAGGCCTCCTTTATCTAAGTAATAGATTTTAAATATTTCTGAATATTTCTAGAACTTCAGTCTTTGTGTGAAGGAATGTTAATGAAGTTACATTTTATTCAATTTCAATTCTCTTGAGATTTATTTTGTCTTCAAAAAAAAACCTAATACATACTTATGCTATGCATATCCCCAAATATTTCAAATATTTAACCTAGAATTGTTTTCTGTCGTGTTCCTCGCGACAAAAGCACTCAGGGTCACTCCAGGGGAACTGGGCTGCACAAAATAACCACACAAGAGACAGAGATACCTTTTTCTTTGAGGGTCCTGTGATGGCTCCTCTGACCTTAAGGGTCTGCAGAAAGAGATGCTGAACCCTTTTATTGAGGTAAAGCCATTCACATGAGGCAAGGGGCCAGGTTCAGCAGGTTGACTGACATCTAGGAAGGCCACACCCAAAGGCAGAGCAAGAGAAGGGGACACACAAAGGGCGTTTCCATGGAACATTCTATCCCCAAAAGGGCAAAGGGGTAACATCACAAAGGAACAGGTGAGAGCAATTCAACCCATGGAGCTTCAGGAAGGCTCACCTACGTCTGAAGACACATTTTGCTACTTCAAGAATCGCGGCAATCAATATCCAGGCCACCAGGAAAGTGACCCACAGAACCTCTTGAGATGATGGGAGGGAAAATGCCAGTCATTCATCGAGACCGCCTCCCATAGGTTTCATTCTTTGAGACGAAATTACAGTTAATCTTCCTTCTTTCTTTACAGTTACTCCAAATATTTGCACACATCACTTATGACTTTCCTAGCCAGCAAAAAAAAATAAATAAATAAAAAGGGAGTAAATAGCAGTTATTTTTTATAAAAAAGAAAAAAAAAACAGTACCTTTTAAAAGTATGACTTTAGACATTTTGACAATTGAAAGGAAGGCTCTCTTGCCCATTATGAATCTATGGCTCCTTGTGCCCAGTGTTAGGGTAAAACGTTTCTGCAGTAATGTGTGAATTGCAACCATTGATGGTACTTTTGTACCTTAAGAAGTTCCCCATATTTGTGATATGCCTGGATTCGTCCTATTCTGGGAATTTTCTTCTCTGGGAGATATGCCTCCACCACGACCAAATTCTGAGGTTGAAATCCTTACCTTCATATGTTTGGAAGTAAGAGCTTTGGGTGGTAATTAGGGTTCGAGGACTCATGAGGGTGGGACCTTTGGGTGGCAGAAGGCCCTGATGAGAGGAGGAGGAGACAGGAGAGCCCTCCATTCCCATGCGAGATACAAGGAGAAGATGTGTCTACACTAGGAGGAGGGTACTTGGCAAGCACTCAGTCAGCAGAAACCTTGAGCTTGGACTTCTCAGCTACCAGAAGGGTGAGAAACAAGCACTTGTTGTCTAAGTCACCCAGCCTGCGTGACTTTTTATAGCTGTCCTAAGAGGCACGTAGCCCCTTCCCAACCCTTTAACACATACCAATTTCCCTTTGCTCCCAAAGCATCAGCCACAGATACAATTTGGCATGATTTGTGATCGGGCTTGACTTCAAGCCATAAGCCTTATAGCGTGGCGTTATGATTCGGACATGAGGTGAATCACAAAGACACCTGTGAATGCAAGAATATTCACAAGTGGAAATGATCAGATGACAAGCACTATGATCTGATCAGCCCATCCTAGTTTCAAAAAAACCAACTGGGTGGTGGGCATGGCTGGAGGAGGAGGGTCACTGGCTGTATGCCCTGGAAGGGTGCGTTTCCCTGTGGCTTTCCCCCCAACCCCTCTCTCTGCTCCCCAGCTGCCGTGAGGGTAGCAGATTCCCTCTGCTGGGCCTTTCCCAGGATATGCTGCCTCTTCTTGGGCCCAGAGTCGGCTGTCTATGGACTGACACTTCTGACCTTGAGCCCCAAATCCTCTCCTCTAAGTTGTTTTGTTGGGCATGCTGCTCACAAAGGCAGAAATCTGACTAAAACATCTGGTAATCAATATATTATCAAAGAACCTCACATAAAGTCTTTCACACCAGATACCAAATATCTGGATAATTTTGTGGGTTAAAGAAGGAATATTTAATCATGACCCAAAAGAAATCGGTTCTTCCTGTGATTTTTTTTTTCATAGCTGGTTATGGGATCCTTGGCAAAGCACTGACCCCCAATTACCCTGTGTGTGTGGGGGGGAGGCGTAGAAGATGGCTTTAAATTCTAAGTAAAATTTCTCCCAGCTTCATGATTCCTTGTTTTTCCATGTTAAAAAAAATCAGTGGGAAAACTGAAGCAGGAGCAGAGGGTTAAAATTAAATTTGTGACTGTTGGAAAAAAAGGATCGCAGCTTCCATGCTTGAGATGAATGGTGAGAGGACCGTCCCCAACCACATCCAGTGTCTAAGACAAACAAGGACAAGGCATGGAGCCCAGGCAGCAGGCCTGAGCACAGTCACTGGCTGAAGTAACGGAGACATCATTTAAACGATCTTACATTCTAAAAGGCACAGCCAGGGTGGAGACCACACCCGGCTATAGACACAGATTTGACCATATGCAAATTGGCTCAGGCACAAGGAGAGATTTCAGTGACTTTGGGATAGACCTAGGGCAGTACACGTCATTTCCCACTGGGTCACATTATTATTTAATTTCTGGATTGGTAAACAAACAAAGACTCTACACAGGGTGATTTATTCCTTTTGATTCCAACCAGGTAATATAGATAACTTAATGAAATATTTCTCACAGAGAATAGGCTGTGAATTGTACCTACCTTCCTAACTACCACTGAGCTAGAAAGATTACATACTTTTACTACATTTGAATTGAAAACCTTTATGCTGTAGTTTTTTCTGATGTCACTTATGTTTATTCGTTGGTTGGTACCAGGATTCAATCCAGGGGAGCTATTTTCTTTTGAGGCAGGGTCTTGCTAAGTTGCTTAGGGCCTGGCTAAGTTGCTGATGCTGGCTTTGAACTTGTGATCCTCCTGTTTCAGTCAGTTGAACCACTAGGGTTACAGGTGTGTGATACCATATCTGGCTCGCTTATTTTTTTTTAATTTGTTCTTTTTAACTATATGTGACAGTAGACTGTATTTTTTACATATTTATTGTAGTTAAAGATGGACACAATATCTTTATTTAATTATTTTTATGTGGTGCTGAGGATCAAACTCAGTGCCTCACATGTGCTAGACAAGCGCTCTTCCACTGACCACAACTCCAGCCCATGAGAGTGCGTTTTGACATATTATACATACATGGCTGGTTGCTCACAACCTTACTGGCCAAAGTTGGGAGAGAAAAAGATGATCTCAAGAATTAGAATTTCCTTAAAACTTGAGTATTCTTTCTAACAGTGTCCATAGGGTCAAGTTTTTATTAGAAAATGTGTTAAGATTGCATATCATGGACTTAAATACTCAAGGTCAAAAAAAAGAATTATGCTTTACCTGTACAGCACCCAGGGGCCATCTCCTCACAATGTGAGATTCTCAGCATGACAGAGAAAGCTACACCAACGGAGGGTGGCTCTGTTGTATGTACTGTTCCCTGATCACAGTGAAATAGTGCTCTCTTTGAGCCTTGACTTAGGAATTATATCCCTGATTTATTTCAGTGTTTTGTGTTCAACAGATGTAACACCTAAACCCGTGGGGTTGCTACACATCCTAGGGTTAGAAGGAATATAGGACATGATTCCTATAAAAAAGGGATATATGTAAGTGGCTGCCTGAGATACAAACATGGCCATGACAGTGGCTGCGGTAAGTGCCACAGATTAGCCCAAGGGATGCCACAGTCTGATGAGGATGGGGGCTTGACCTTGAGATAAGGGTCCATTGGCATATGTCGGTACTAGAACAGGGTTCAAACGTCCCATGAATAAAGTGTGAGGTCAGCCTACAGTAGTGTTTGCCTAAAATATAGTTTTGGGACTTAATGGAGATTATGTTGCAAATACAGGTAGAGTCCGATTTGTGAAAAAATTAGTTTCAACCTAAGGTTTTTCAATCAGTTCCAAGAACAATGGAAGAACACTCAGTAGTTGGTTTTCAGGTGAAAATATCAGTGTGGTACTCTACGAGAAGCTGGATGGAGAGAAAATAAAGTTCTTCATTTTAGTGTTATTGATACAGCTGATTTTAGGAATAGGTTGGAAATGTCAGATTTTACTATAAGACTGCAAATATCAGTTTTTAATCAATTTTAAATAATCTCTGCCAACAGAATTACTCCTTTGAGGTTGAGATACCCTGTATTATATTCTTATTTATTTATTCTTATTCTCTAATAGAGCTGAGTTGGTACATTGCAAAATGCTGACTTAAAATTCAGACTGGGCATCTTGCCCACACTGATCCAGAGAGAACCAGCACCAAACCCTCCAGGGAGTGGCCAGGTACCAGCCCTGCCATCTGACCACTAGTGGGCAGACATGGCCCTTGGCTCGGGGGAAACTTCTATCACAGAGGGGAATCAGGGTCAACAACTTCGGGGGGACAGTTCCTTTTAGTGCCTAATCCAACTGGCTGACTTCAGGATATGAGTGTAGATTTACTGCCCCTGCCCCTGAGCTCCGACCACCACCTTCATGGGAAGGTGATTCCGCCTGGTAATTAACTGTGAAATATTGAGTGGCCAGTGCGTGACCCGAGTGTTTGTGCCAAGCAAAAGTTTCACTTGCATTTTTTTTCTTTCTTCTTTCTCTCTTTCACTGCCAGTTTGTGTGTGTGTTTTTAAGTATTAACTCTCATGGAAGCACATGCTTATTTAAAATTCCCAGACGATGAGTCAGACCTGCTCAGTGAGGTTCCTGGAGAGTCACATGATGTGCTTTGATGAAACTTCACCTTATGAAAGGTTGGAGGAAAAAGTCAGAAGAGTTTCAGTCTTATATACACACACACACACACATGTACATATATGCACGCCCACCTATGTCCCTATGGGCATGTCCTTCTATGTAATGGTATAATTTTGCATATGTTTATACACAAGAGTTGGGAGAGACAGACATGCATACAGGCAAAGAACCCCTTTGCTTTTTGTTCCTTCTCCTGTCCCTCTGTAGATATTTAAAAATCAGGGAGCCAACAGTTCCTAACTCTTTGAAGCTAGAAGGAAGCAGAATCCCTGTAGTGGTCTGTGCTGCTCTTCGCCTGTTGTGGGTATATATGCCTTGGACTCAGAAAAGTGAGACAGGAAATCTAGACTGCAAAGTGCTAAAGACCTGGCATTGCTGAGACAGGGCTTGCAAGTTGTTTTACTAACTGTTCTGATTATTTGCTTCAGGTGTGTCTAGGCCTCCAAAAACTCTGTATTTTAATTGACTCTTTTCTTCAAATCACTTCAATTTGATACTTTGTGGTATAACTGACAGAGCTCCTTCATTTAAGCAACAAAGCAGGCTACCTGTGAGTGCATCTAAATCACAGTGATGTTTGAAGCTCTCCCAACACATTTTTTATATGTAATTTCCCTTAAGTGAAACTTGTTCTAGAAGTGACATATGAAGTACCCTACAGAGATCCTGTCTGGTGATGTGTATGTACAGAGGGCAAAGAGGCAGATCATCTCAGAAGGGAAAAATTGTCTTCCCAAGACCGAGGGTGCCAGCCGCATGTGCGGAGTGACTTGACATCTGAAGACACGGCTGACTCCATTGGCTGCATCCATCCATTCAGTTCACGAACAGTTACAGAGAAGTTGCTGTGTGCTCCCCAGAGCTGAATGCTGCAGATTCCAGAAAACTCTACAGCAGTCCTCTGGCCAGTGCTCCAGTGTACAACTGCTGAGGGTTGCGTAAACAAATAGCTGTGATTCAGGAGGGAAAGCACAGGGATAACTAACTTTGTAACTTTGCCTAACAGAATCTGGTAAGGCGTCACCAAGGAGGTGATGCCTGATCCAGATCCTTACAGACAAGTAGGAAACGACTTGCTGAAAATATTAGTAAAGCAGAGGGGAAAATGCCTTGAGTGTTGGAGAGGGAGGACTGGAAGAGAAGGGCCTATTAAAGATATCATCTAGCAGAAGCGAGAACTGCTGGTACTGGGAGGTTTGAAGGTGCCATTCTTTTACTCTCCTATTACTCCCCTATTATGAAGCAAAATACATTCCAGGGGAGGGTGTACAACCAGGAGTGGGAAAGCCCCTATAATGCAGGCTCTCATGTCCATAAATTGGCTCACTTCCTCTTTCACTCATTCTGACTCTCTTTTCTCTTCTCGTGCTCAGCCTCCCTCATCTGTAGACCTCTTCAGAGTGGTATCCTTTGTACTTAGACACCGGGCTTCACATGCCACCCTTTCGACCAACAGTGCCCACTCACTAGGATTGCTGCAGCAGAATCCCAGAATCCCTGGAGGAGAGAATCTTCTTTGCCCCCTGATCCCACATGCTGCAGTCAGGAGTGGAGTCCTTGAATAGGAAGGGCATTTTCAGGACAGGCATGCTGTGGTTGAGCACCCAGAGTCATGTGTGACGATTTTACTTTGAAAGTACCAACTAGAAATGAAGTTGGCAGCAGGACACTGGAACCTTTTGCACAATGCTAGCCTAAATGTACTGAGGTTGTTTTCTATGAATTTTTTCTCTTTATAAGTAGTCCTTGCATGCTTACACACACACACACACACACACACACACATCATGTATGGTTCTCTAGGCTTCTAGGAAGGTGGGTTTCTCCAAAAACAGAAGGGTGGAGGGATTATTCCAGGATTAAGTGTGATCTGAAGGCATTTGCAATTGGAAATAATTCCTTTGGAAGTTCTTTTGATATTGTAGTCTGCATGTCCGTTCCCAGGAGATCTATGCGCTTTGTGTGTAGGTGGAGTCTGCAGCCTGGAATTCCTTCCAAATTTTCTACCCTAGAAAGATAATGGGGTTGGTAGCGTAAGTTCCTCTGCTTGGTTTTGTGCCTTTGTTAATTTGCCAATCGAAGTGTCTAGGAGGCTGTGGAAATTGTTAAGAAAATCTTTGTTCCAGCATTTCTACAGACCTGTTAGCATCTGGACTTAAAAATTAATAATTTAGTGTCACATCAGAAGTCATGTCACTCAAGCTTGTATTTATGGAGGTGACTCTCACTCCTTTAATACATTTTCATGTATCAGTGGTTCATTGCTTGCCAGGGCCTCTTCTGATTGGTAGCTGGCTCTTCTCCAAGATTGTAGAAGCGAACCTATTCTGGCTGGTAGTCTACCATGTTCACAACCGCTTCCTCTTCCTCTCTGCATAAGAGACATGGTAACACAGCATTATTCAGGAAAGTTCATGAGCTCCAGACTTAGAGATGGCACAAAACACTTCCAGCCACATGAATTCACTGGCTAGATGTCACTCATGGGACTGCATGATCACTAGTATGGCTGCGTTTGGCCCAAGAAGAAGAGGAAATGAGTGTGGTAAAAGTCCAGCTGGTCTCGTCCATGAAGTTCTTGGTTGGCTTTCATACTGTTGATTTCGCTGAGCATAATAAGGCAAAAAAGTGTAACTTTTTCAATATTAGGCTGACTTGAAATTGAAAATCCCTTAGCAAATTTCAAATTCAGTTTGAATTCAATTCAAATTCAGTGTAAATTTCTAAAACATAGTGTCCCTTATGCCATACTGTAATTTACAACATGAGTAGGCATTAAGTAGCTGAAAACATACTCACTTCACAAACACCCAGACACTCATGCATTATTTTGATATTGAATTGCGAGACAGTTTCCAACCTCTTAGGTTGAGTACAGATCTCCAAAAGAGAGAAACAGAAGTGGACTATGTGTGAGAAGAGACTCTATGATTTTCTTACCAAAGTTGGTGTTTTAAACAAAAATCTGGAATGCTACTAGAAATTGACAATAAAATATTTCATTATTGAATAAAACTATAAAATCACCTTGCTCATGAGTTTATCTGTCATTATATAGATTATTCCACATATGTAGAACTCAAATTTATAATAGATATATTCTTATATATTTTATATCATTTCACGACAAATTGAATATTGTTCCGAATTGTTCAGGACAATTAAACCTCTATTTGTTTAGGCTTTTAGTTTCCATTGGTTGTACTTGTTTCTTATATTTGTAGGAAATTATGGTGAAGAATTAATTTGGTCAGTTGGGGAAAGAGGGAGTACAAAACTATGTATTTCTTTTTATTAGGTCCAGTCCCCTGGATTTATAACTACACCCCTCATTACGACTCTAGAGGAAGTGTTTATGGTTTGAATCCTAGAGAAAGTTGTCAGATGAAATCTGGGAACACCCAAGGAATAACGCAATACCACAGAGTTAACATGATTGATGATATCATAGCTCATTTTTAACAGATGTCAAAAGAAGAAAAATCAAGCTGTCATTCCACATACTGAGCCCTTGTTCACTTAACAGAAGACCTTTATAAGTAAATCAAAATTAATGGTAAGTACTCAGTGGGTTAGATGCTGAGCATTTGGGTGACTTTTAGACGTTGGAAAAAAAAAAACATATGAGAAAAAGCAGAATTTCTAGAAGAGATGCTTAAATATTCCTTTTTTTTTCTATATCTAATCATAATGTTTCATTTGGCTTTGGTGAGTGGATTCTAGTTAGGAAAAGGTTCTTTTTAGGAACTCAACCACATATGTAGAACTCAAAATATCACACATGCCTCCAGTCCTCAAGCTAGCTCTACAGTCACTGCCAGCTGAAATCCCTCTCCCAGTTGGGTGCTAGCTGGGGGAGAGGGTGGGTTATACTTCTTGATGGTGTATGCAAGTGCACATAATTTGGAGAAAGTAAGGGGGAAATCATTATGTCCTAATTTGGTTAAAGAAGATCAGCAATGTCTTTGCTGGATCCAACATTTGTACTGAGCCCGATTCCTACGTTTTCTCCACATATCCCAGTGTTGTTGACCCATCTCCAGAAAAAAAGGCAGCTGACTGGGTGTAGAATTGTCTATGAGATGCGTTCAGGAGCACCCGTACCACCCCTCTCCTGCGTAGGTCTTTGCATCGCTCTTGGAGAAATGGATGAGCCTGGTGTACACTCTGATTCCTACTCCAGTGTGGTCCTGGAAAAGTCAGTTGTCCCACATTAGGGCAGACACTGCTTCCCTCTTAATCCAGCATCTGGGGATTCCACACACATGACGCAGAATCTCCTCCCTAGCCTGATGCTGCTAGATGAACCCCCAGGCCCGCATGGTTTGGGTAGGCTATATTTGCCAGCCTGAGTGGAGACCTCCCGTTTTAATTCAAAATTAAAAACTCAGAAATCTTGTTCTTATTAAACACTCTTAATCACATATGAGCACACACTCATATACACATATTATGTACACCTGCCCAGAAAGAACATATTTTAGTTTTCTTTGGAACACCAGCAAAATACATAGTACCCCTTGCAGAGAATGTTAATTTAGATGAACAATGCAGAACAAAAGCACTTTAGGCATGATGTCTCATTTTTAAGTTGAAAATAGCATACTAGAATTAAATTTTGAAAAATTCACTCAGTGTTGTCAAAAATGCTAATTTGAGTGCATTTATATTTTTAACTGTATTTTTTATAGTTGGGTAGCAGGGATGGGCAAAGTTTTCTAGAAAGGGCCAGTAAATATTTTAGACTTGGCAGGTGGTAGGTGTTGCCCTGAGAAAATAGCTACGGATAAATAACCACAGATAAATACATCTGTAAACAAGCCTGGCCGTGTGCCAGCAGTCCTGTATACTAAATCAAGCTACAGGTGGGATGTGGTCTGTGGCGATAGTGGCTCCAGCTCTTGTTGTAGCAACCCTCATGGCAGAGACTCCCAGGAATTCTTCTCAAATGATTCCTAATTGTGGCTTTTCATCTGAAATATAGACTAAACTATTGTTTTCTCCCCCTTTGTTATGAAAGATGCAACCTGCCTACTGGAGGGAACAGACCCCGATTGCAAGCCTGTCATCTCCAGGGTCTCGTCCTAGACAGGAAGGGCCTGTAGAAACTGGGAGATGAGTTCATCCCTCAACTGACGGCCAAAGAATTTGAAGCAAGAACACAGAGTCTTGGTTCCACAAAACGCTGTACTTAAAAGGACACTGCTGAGCGCTTCCTGTTCAGTACTGCTGGGGACAGCCTTGAAAATAATGACCTACTTTCCCTCAGCAAAGCCAACTCTGAGAGAGGATGATGTCTACAAATGAGGGCTCATAAAAGAATATAATTAAACACTGGTGCGCCTCAGAGTGAGAGAACTTTGAGATAATGACTACAGTGGCACGCACTGTACCACAGAGAACAAGATGTCACAATTGTATATTTGCAGGTTGATTTAATCTGACAGGATTCTTAGCGACAGAGAACGTGGTCTGTCTGAGCCGAGCGGCGCAGCTGGTGTGTCCGACCAATGCGGCTCTGTTTATCTTTGTGAACTTACACGTGTCAATTAGCAAACTTCTTAATCTGGCTGCACGTGCTTATCTTTGGAGGTCCCCTGTAGATCTTCCTTGTCTGAGGCACAGAGTGTGTAAATCATCCCTTTCATTTAAATAGAGTCTTTTTTAAAATTCTCTGTATGACTTTATTTTCCTGATTTGATTTTTGAATGATAGTCTCTTATCCTATCTTCACAAGAATACCTCATAGACACTAGTAGGTTTGGGTCCCCCTTACAGGAAATCCATGAGAGGGGAGAACAGACTAAAGTAGGAGTGAAAACCATGGCCCTTGGACCATATCCAGTCCACCACCTATTTCTGTGTGGGCCATGATTTTCATAAATACTTGAAAAACTATCAAAAGAAGATTTTTTTTTGATTCACGCAATTTACATGAAATTCAAATTTCAGGGCCCACAGATAAAATTATGTTGGAACAGAGGTACATTTTGGGTCATGTGTGGTGCATGGTTGCTTTCATGCTAGGAGAACAGCACTGAGTAGCTGCAGTATAGACATGTGGTCAGCAAATTTGAAATTTTTACTGTCTCTTCCCTTAGAGAAAACAGTTCTAATCACTGAATTCCATGAGCCTTCACATTCCCTTTCCTGTTTTCTATTTTAATAAATAAGAAAAAGAAAGAAAAAGAAAAAAAAAGTTTTCATGCTCAAATTTCCTCCCATTTCCAATCCCCGCTTTTGCTTTGAGGGGGCCTTGAAAGGTGTTGGGGGGGGCACTTTCCCATGTCCCATCTATCTCCAGCCTGTGAATTGTAGAAGTCAGCCTGGATGCTCCTTAGTCAAAATGCCTACAGGTACAGAGTGCATTAACATTCCTAAAGCACTGTCTCTTGTGCTGTCTGACCTGCTCCTACACACTGGCCCCACCCCCTGTTCTTCCAAGAGATGGAATTAGAGGTCTAGATGTGCTGATTGGCTTTCCGAAAATCATGCAATTCATCAGCGGTGAGGAGCAGGCTCTAAACCAGACTCCACGCCTTCTGTCATTCCACAGGATCCTCTTGCTCCTTGCTCTGTCCCTTGCTGCAGGGTTGCTCTTCGCAGTCCTCAAGGACCACGTCTGTGTGGCGTCTCAGGAGCATTCTTACCTCTCCCCATCATCCGAACTGGGCTCAAATGCCAACTGGTCTTCAGAGACTCTTTCCCTGACCGCTTCTGTCCATCTCTCCATGGTCGTCCTCTGATTGATCCTTTGAAGCATCCTCCTTCCCTCAAATTTTACGGTCGTCTCATGGGTACAGTGATTCAACATCTGTCTTGTCCTCTGCCTGCTCAGAATCAACCTACACAAGCTGAAGAACGTGTGAGGGGATGTGGGCCTTGCAAAATAAAAATCCTCCCTTTTCTCATACATCCTCATTGCTGATAAAGGCAAGGAATATCATCTCAACTAAAAGAACGTGACAAATCTCTCAATAGTAGGGTAAAAATATAGGGATTGATACAGGCAGTAAAAACCACAAGTTCACTCTGGAAAGGAGAAAAACAATTTCTAAATTCTGTAGAGATCTATGTTATTCAGGGGTCCTGAAAACTTTTTCACCTAAAAGCATATTTTTTTTCACAGTCTCTATTTGAAGCCTCAGCCTTTCAGTGTGGTGCCTCTTGTGAATTCAAGGCACCTGGAGGTGATTAGGTGTGTCGTCAGCTTCCAAAGAGTCACTCTTTAAGATGGAGCATGGGACTCTGTGAGCACCTGGAAACTCCATTTATCCAGCTACAGCTCTCAGCTCCTGGAGGCCAACACATCTTGACTGACCCAAAATATCAACACGAGCCAGCTTTGAGCATGAAAACTCTTTATTTCTCGTTTTTTTCCCTTATTTATTTATTTATTTATTTGAGGTGCTATAGATGGAACTTGGGCTCTAAGCAACTGCTCAACCTTTGCCCTACACCTCCAGCCCTAGCACGTTAACCCTTCAGAGTCATTGTGGTCACGGGGAGGGTTCAAATTCTATTTTTCTTGTGTCTGTTTGTATTAAAAGTTGCATCTCAAAATTCCTAGTTAAATAAATTAAAGACACTGAAGATGGGTCTTGGAAGAGCCAGATAGGAATCAAGCGAACTCGTTTATGAAATCATCTTTTATTTTAAGAAAATATAACTATCCAATTCTGCAATAATCAAGAGGAACAGTATTTTTAGCCACGCACGGCTCAGTTCTAAGGTACATGGGGATGCCGTTGGATTATGCCTGAGACATGGGGATTTAATGAACCATGGAAAGCACATTTACTTCAAGAGGACAAGATGTGTTCAGCATATTTCATCAGGAAACTTAGAAGGAATACTTTTGAAAATAATCCAAATTGATGACTGTAGTGGGATCCGGTTAGAGAAGAGAGGTGTGTATTTGCAACAGTCAATTTGGAGTTGATTGCTAAGAAAGACTCCATTTGCATAATTTTATGTATTTTTCTATTGAGATCAGTCTAAGGCTCTCTATGAATTTTGCCATAGATGTTTTTCCTGTGAGCTTAGAGTTTAGAGCTAGGGCTTAGCGTCTCCTCTTGGTGACACTCATTCTCACCCCATCCAGGCCAACGTGGATATATTCTTGATCTCCAAATCAGTTGGTAGAATAATCTGCTTTCTAAAAAAAAATACATAACAACTAAGAATTCTAAAATAAAGAGGTGATTCTCTAGTGGGAAGAAATAAGCTTATTTTACATGTAGGTAAAAAAGATATACCACGGAAAAGGTCATTTTTACATTTGTAAAAAATTCTGCAAAGGTTTGCCTGATTCTGCTTATACATAAACTTGACCGTACCACTAAATTAGTGACATTACAGTTACTGTAACTAGAAGTGGTGGCTGGGTAATGGCCTTGCCCTGACAACTCAATGCACGGGCTGTGGTATTTACGCACAAAGTAGATGGCCTTCTTAAGTAGCGAGAATTCAGTTTCATCGTCATTATTACCATTGTGCCAAATGACTTGTAAAATAAAATAGATGAGATCTACAGCACCTAGCAAGTTAAGACAACCCCCAATTCATCATTCTGCTGCAAAACTGCACTCAGATGGTCTCAAAATGAGGGTGAGAGAGAGGATTAGTTCTGACCTTCCACCCATCAGAACAAAGTGTTCTTCTTCATCTCACTTCACTGGTTTCTGACTAGCATAGCAGTTTTTTTCGTATTGTCTTATTTTTGTCTCTTCATTAATCAAGAATAAGAATCTACAGAGCCGCGGGACATGCTGTTTTGTAGTTTTACACAGCGGACTCCTCTCGTGGCCCTTGGAATGGTTTGTACCAGAGCAGGAGGCAGACTGAAGCTCAGATGGAAACGGCTGATCCCTCGCCACCCTCAGGGACATTGGTGATAACAGGTGTCCCCTGGAGTTTGCAGGACCGGTTGCCCACAGGTTCTGCGTCACTGGCACACTGTGTCAGAAAGTAGCGGGTGTTGCCAGTGGGGAGAGCAATGCACAGGGCAGATTTTTTAAAACGCATACACAATACTGAGAAACACCAGGGATGGGTCTGTACCAGGCGCCTGTGAACGAGGTTTCAAAGTGTCCGAGAGAGCCTCTTTATTCCTATCCCATGGAGTCAACCTGTGCCCCTGACCCAAACCCACACGTCAGGCTCACAGGCTGAGCTGATTACCTAGCCCCTCAAATGTGTGAGTCAACGGGGGGATCACTGAGGGCTTTCTGTTAGATCCCTTGGTTCAGGGTGATTGTGGACCTTGCTTTGACACATCCTTGTGAAGTATGTGGCCTCTGAGTTGGGACTGAAGGGGACACAGTCTGTGTGAGCTAGCTGAAAGGGGAGGAGCTTTGGAGTTCGACAAATCTGCTTAAGATTCCTAGCACATCCCTTCCACAAGGGCCCCGGGCTTAGAATGGTCCCACTTTAAGACTGTTGGACTTTCTGGGTGAGAAAGCACAGCCATACACACACTCTGGGTTCTCGTTTAGTATAATGTTCAATAAATTGATGGATTGTCAACACTCTAGTATAATATTGGGTCTGTGTGGGATGACTTTGCCCGACTGTGTCTCCCCTAAGCCTTCTGACCGCAGGCTGACCTCCGCCGTGGTGTTCAGTAGGTCAGGTGGATGAAATGCATTTTTGACAATGCTGTTTTTGACTTGATGGATTTATAGAGATCCAATCCCGTATGATCAGAGCAAAGTCTGTGGTACGTGGGTGACTTGTGAGTTTACCTAAAATTGCTCATCCCCAGATCTCCCATCTAAGGGGGGGCCAATGTTCACAGAGTTGGAAGTCTTAATTCTTGTTTGGGCGATGGATTTTGATATGCCAGACAACAGGCTAAGCAGTTTCCATGCATCCTGTCAGTTAATATTCATACTGACACCAGCTACACTAAGACCATTTATATTTTGGAAGGGTTAATGCTGCTAGATCAGCAGCTAGCACTGTCAAAATGCCCCTGCTGGTGTCACTGGGAGCTGGTTCCCTGGTCCTTGCTCCCAGGAGGGCCATGGCTGCCCACAGGCATCTCTGTCCAGCCGTGGTGCTGTGGCCTTCCCTCCAGGCACGGTTGCTGTTCTTGCCTGGAGCATTGGCTGTGCAGATGATGCTGAGCTTCTCTCGAGGGGACCTCTTCTCACCTGTCAGCACCCTGTTCTTCCACAAAGCACAACTCCTCCATCCTGACCTGTTCTCACCAGGTTCTTGGCTTAGGTTAAGGCTAAGCCTGTGTGTCCTTATCCTGGAGATCTAATCCGCTGCTCCTTGACCTTTACCACTAGAGCCTTCTTGCTTCTGTAATGTCCTGGGCTGAAACACCTCCTCTGCATGGACTACAACAGGTTCCTGGACATTAGACTTTCTTCAAGCCACAATCTCTGTGGCTTCCCTGCATCTTCTTGTTTTGACTGCTTTTTTTTTTTCTATTATGATGCTGGGTGTAATTATGACACCGTCCTGCCTCTCCAACGATCATGCACACATAAATGGATATATATATATACACACACACACACACACACACACACACATGCATGTGTGTTCGCATATCATCTTCCCGCTGTTTAGGTTCCCATTCTCCTCACTCCCTTGGCTTCCCAAAACCCTGACAGACATGCCAGCCTGCCTTGCTCTGTAGATGCCCAATCCCAGAGCATATGGTGCCCCACGAAACACCCTGAGGCTCACGAATGGATTATTTTCTTTTCAGTCAACAAGTCCTGGTGGTTGAAAACACAATGCAGATGTAATATCACTTATGAAAGCCAGTGGGAAGGTAAAAACAAAACCAGAACAGAAAATAAACACTTTATCCTACTTTTTAAAATTGCAAACATCTTGAATCCATATAAAGATACAAAGATTTTTTTTTTTTTCTTTTTGACTTACTGGCTGGGCTGTATTCAAAGGACACATTCAGCTACAAAAAAAAGAAAAAATGCTATTATCAAAATGAAACATAAGAGCAGAAAAAAATAAGCCCTTTTAGTCTTGTGAAGGTCAAATTGTTCCTTGAAACAGTATACCTAAGTGTTTTTCAAAACCACAGACTTCAGGGTCAGTTCAGTTTTTCTCTTAGTACCAAATATTTTACTTAAAATGTGAAGAAAGACTGATGATCCAATGTTTTCATCAATTTTATAAAATAACTCAAATATAAGGCATGCTTTTTTTTTTCTTCACTAAAAGCAAAGAGGATGCTTTACCCAGTCCATACGTGCCCACATGTGCACACACACTTGTTACTAACAAACAGACCAACTGCTGAGCCCCCTTATGCCCAGGCTCAGCTTCTGCTCTCTCTCTCCTCCTCCCTGGGGAGCGGGGTGGGGCGGGGCGGGGCATGAGGCAGCCACAGCCTTGGTCTGTGGAAAACCACAGAGGACATTGACGGCTGGGATTCTGAGAGGGGTCTGGTGGCCCCTGTGCATATAATCACAGTTTGAAAAACAGAAAAATACATTTGGTAGCTTTGTTCTTAATAAAAAACCAGAAACCAGTTAGCAACTGAAAGGAGTGGAAATGCAGAAAAGGAGCCACAGTTTAGAGCCAAGCAAATCCAGGACCCAGGGGAACCAAAATAAGGGAGCTTGAAATGGACCAAAGGAAGACTGACCCAGAACTCTGTGAAGGAGAACTCCATCTACCTAGCTAGCTTTGGTGTGCTTCTCATGGACTTGAAAATTTTAAGTTGCAGCTAATTTAGAAAGACTGGAGCAAATAAATGTATGCCCCAGTGCTAAGGACAACTCTAGTAAGAGAAATGCAGTCCAGTCCTACTATTGGGGACAGAAAAAGCAAAACCCCTCACCTTGGTGCAAACATTCTTACTCGATCATTTTTTTTTCTCTTTCTCTACTGAGCTAGAATCTGGCCTCAGGTCTTTCTCCACAGGGCACCTCAGGTGTTGATTGCCAGTTAAAGGAGGTGACAGGTCCATGGATAGTGACAGCCCAAGAAGCTCAACCCTCAGTAGGCAGCAGTGTACTGCAAGTAAGTCACTCAACATCATGTTCAGAGAAACAGCGCTTTTGTATTTCTGATCTTCCGGCCAGTTTGACAGCAGAAGGGTTCACAGATGGAGTGGCCTTTGAGCTAAGTGAGCATCTTCAGAGCAGAAGAGCAGAGACGTGGAGGAGGGGAGGTTGTTTTGCAACAGGGTTATGAAACTGCACCAGTGGGCCTGGGATGGAGGGTTGCGATTTAAATCACGAGGAGAAAGACTTCCAAGCAAGGATGAGGATGATTAAAACCCCCACATCCACAAGAGTGATAGAGAGAGTCTGCAAACATGGCCCTGGAGGATGCGCCCCAGAGCTCGCTGGATCTCTAAATGTGGCCTATTATTCACGAGAATATAATTCTCTTTTATGGTGGTTACATAATCAAGTGTTTCTGTGATTTGTAAAAATAGGCTATTAAAGTATTGGTCTTGTGAAAACAAAATAGATCACAGAGGTAATTAAATTTATAGGTGAGGCTTCAAGTGTGGGGCATTTGTATGGGATTTATAACTGGATCCTTGGACTCCATTTCACACCAGCAGGAGCGCGAAGCTCCCTTCACACAAATGCATTTATGTTTGAGGTTGAGGATGGGCAGGAAGTATGGAAGTCTAAATTCTGAGTCCTTGGATGGGTAAGGACACACTTGTCCTTTTGGATACATAGTGAGTTGTCCTTCAGGTGAAGCTTCCTGTACAAGGGGCAGGATTCTCTAACACCAGCAGAGAGCATGCTCCAGCTACTCTGCTCTGCCGCAGTCTGGCTGGGCACAAATGCCGCAGTCTGGCTGGGCACACAATCACGAGCCACCACACAGCTTGTAGATTCAAACAGCAACTCTTTATTCCCGAACTCACACCAGCCGTCTACAATCACGTTCTGGGGAAATCCACGTTCTCTTCCCAAATCCACGTTCTCTGCCCAAATTCACCTCCACTGGGCTTCTATCTCCAAAATATACTGTCTGAATCCCGTGAGAACTCAAGGGGAACTCAGGCAGCAGGATACGCCCTATTCCCATCAGGAATAATCTTAAACCTTAAACCTGGAACCTAAACTGGGAACGCCCTAAACAAGATTATCTTAAAACCGGGAACACCCTAATCTGCCTTGGTCCTTGAGCAAGGTTAAGTACATTCAATGTCACTGCAACATGTCAGCAACATGGGGTACGCTGGCAAGGAAATTGTCATACCTACTTGGCTAATGGCTCCCAGCATCTCCCCCCTTCTGATTAATTAAACAACAAGCAATGTGGCTTAAGGACCGTGCCTGGTAGGTTGTCCAATTCAACATATGGTTCTTACCCGTCATCGGAAAACTGACCTTTAGGCGTCAGCCTCCTGTCTTAGGTTGATACCACTGCAATTGGATCATACCCGTCACTGACTACCGGTCCAGCATAAGCCATTGGCCCCCAAATTTTAGACCATCACTAGCAGAAGGGAGGAGGATACAGAAATGCCACGACACCAAGCCAATTGACGGCTCCTTGGGAAAAATTGCATCACTGGTGACACCATCAGCAAAGATATGCCACCATTACCACAATTCGCTGCACCAAACGATAGTTACATAGTCCAGGCAAGTTCTGCAAGCAGTTCAAAGCAGAGGAATCTATCAATATGTCCATTTCCTCCCAAAATCCGTTTCCTCCCAAAGTAAGTTGACTCTTTGATTGAGCATTACTTGTTGAGTTCTTCACTGGCACTGGGATGGAGATAGGAATTCTGGCAATGATGCTAAAGAGACATTATCCTGAAAAGAATTATTAAATATAATGAAAAAGAAAGGTGAAAGTAAACAAACAGATCTGTTAACCTACTTTAAAAACAATGCTTAACAGCCTTTTACCTAATTTAAACTAGTAAACAAACAGATCTGTTAACCACCTTTAAAAACAATCCTTAACAGCTGTTTACATAATTTAAATTAAACCATTTAAATCACGTGAATAAAAAAATAATAATAATTCGGATCCATTTTTTCATGAGCGCTCCTCATATAAGAAATATGGACATACGCACATACAGACATACAACACAAAACACAAGAGTGTACACAAACGTACAACACATAAGAAAATAGTAAAGGCCTTGTAGCTTTACCTGGGTGAAATCTCCATTGCAATGTTTAAAAACTCCACAGTCAAAAAATAAAACTGATCAGAAAAACATTAACCTAGGTTTGTATGAGCTCAAAAAATAAAAATAGAACCTTATGATGTGGAAAAATGCAATAATAAAATAGCTATTGAAAAAAGCATCCTGGTTAATCACTGTCGCAGATGTAAGAATGGCCAAGCTGGAGTTCTGGATATCAACTGTTATGGATTTGAGTCAAATCATCTTCTTTTCGATCTGTAGAAACTGTTTTAGTTAATCTCTCTGGAATCCAAATGGGCTGCTGTTCTCCCTGTGGAAAAACACAAACAGACCCCCGACTCCAGACAATCACTGGGTCAGGACCTTTCCATTGTCCTGTTAGAATATCTTTCCAAAGTACTTTAGGCTTATGTACATTTTTTGGATACATATGCCTTTCCGCAGCACTAAGTCCTGATGAATCCAAATTTAAAAAGTTTAGAGTAAAAAGCGTTATTTTAAGTTTATCTTTGGGGGATATATACCCCCTTCCAATTCCCTCTTTTTGCTTTAATAAGTATGTTTTAATAGTTTGATGAGCTCTTTCAACTATGCCTTGTCCCTGTGGATTGTATGGGATTCCTGTTATATGAGTAATACCAAATGATGAGCAAAATTGTTTAAAAGAGGTAGAGGTATAGCCAGGACCATTATCGGTTTTTAACTGTTTAGGAACACCCACAGTGGCAAAATTTTGTAAGCAATGAGCTATAACATCTTTAGTTTTTTCTCCGGCATGAAGGGAGCCCATCAAAAATCCAGAAGAAGTATCGACTGTAACGTGTAAATATTTTAATTTTCCAAATTCTGGCAAGTGTGTGACGTCCATCTGCCAAATATGGTTAGGTATCAGTCCTCTAGGATTGACTCCAAGATTAACTTGTGGTAAAAATGTCACACAATTTTGACATTGTTTTATTATATGTCTGGCTTGTTCCTTAGTTATTTTAAAACGCTTTTGTAAAGTATTAGCATTAACATGAAACCTTTTATGAAAATTTGTAGCTTCTTCAAATGTAGAGAAAATATGTATGTCATGTGTAGTTTTATCTGCTAAATCATTGCCTAAACTAAGGGCTCCAGGCAATCCTGTATGTGCCCTAATATGTCCTATAAAGAATGGATCTTTTCTGTCCCAGATTAGACTTTGTATAGTGGAAAACAAAGAGAAAACAGTAGAAGAAGGGGAAATCCTACCAGCATCTTCAAGAGATACTATAGCATTAACTACATACTGACTATCAGAAAATAAATTAAATACAGAATCTTTAAACATCACAAAAGCTTGTAATACTGCATTAAGCTCTACCTTTTGAGCTGATTGTTTGGGTACTAAAAATGTAAAAGTTTGATCAGGGGTAACTACTGCTGCTGTACCATTATTTGACCCATCAGTGAATATATTTGGAGCATTCATGATAGGTGTTTTTCTTGTCATTTTAGGAAAAACTACAGGATGCTTAGACCAAAAAGACAACAAAGGATTAGATGGTAAATGATTATCAAATGAAACATTAGATTTACACATGATTATTGCCCAAGTATTTAACTCATTAGCTAACTCATCAATTTGATCCATAGTATATGGAGTAATAATTTTATTGGGAGAAATTCCAAACACTCCCTTCGCTGCTTTTATTCCTTTGAGTATTAATTGTCCTACAGCCTCAGGATACCTAGTAAGAATAGTGTTAGGAGAATAAGATAAATGTATCCACAATAATGGACCTTCTTGCCAAAATACTCCTGTAGGAATATTTTTTGTTGGTAGTACAATAAATAATAAAGGCAAACTTATATCAATTCTATCTAAATGTATGTTTTCCATATATGTTTCAATAATTTTTAATGCCTTTCTTGCTTTAGGAGTTAACATGCGGGGTGAATTTGGATCTGATGGACCTTTTAGAATATCAAATAAAGGTCCCAATTCTCCTGTTGGTATACCTAGATAAGGCCTTATCCAATTTATGTCTCCCAATAACTTTTGAAAGTCGTTAAGTGATTTGAGTTGATCTACTCGTATTTGAATTTTTGGTGGACGGACCATGGTTGAGGATAGTAGAACTCCTAAATAATTAATTGGAAAATTTAATTGTACTTTATCTATTGCTATCTCTAGATTATAATTTTTTAATAAGTTTGTAAGTGTGGCATAACATTCCAGCAATATGTTTTTATCTTTATGTGCCAATAATACATCATCCATATAGTGAAATATTTGTAGTTCAGGATTTTGATTTCTAAGTGGCTGGATTGCTTTGTTAACATATATTTGACACATAGTTGGACTGTTAGCCATCCCTTGAGGGAGTACTTTCCATTCATATCTCTGATCAGGACCTTCATGATTTAATGCAGGGATAGTAAATGCAAAACGTGGACTATCCTCGGGATGAATTGGAATTGAAAAAAAACAATCTTTAATATCTATAGCTAAAACATGCCAGGTTTTTGGCAAAGCAGACAATTGAGGAATCCCTGATTGAGCAGGTCCCATAATAACCATCTCATTATTAATGGCTCTTAAATCTTGCAACAATCTCCATTTACCAGATTTCTTTTTGATGACAAAAATGGGAGTATTATGGGGAGATATGGAAGGTTGTATATGTCCTTCCGCTAATTGTTGTTTGACCAGATCATGGGCTACTTGTATCTTTTCTTTAGTCAGGGGCCACTGAGGAACCCACACTGGTCTTTCTGATTTCCAAGTAATTTTGATTGTCTCAGTGGCCCTTTCTGAAAATCCAACCCATGTCTGTCTGTTCCTTGATCTATTTGTACTGGTGCTGCTATACCTTGCCCTTGTTTTCCTAATCTTTTTTCTTTCCTAAAGCCTTGTCTAGCCCTAGTAGTGGGCGCATTAGGATTGATGTTATTTGTTAACGTCAAACCTAATTGATCTAGGACATCTCGTCCCCATAAATTTATAGGAAGATGATCCAATACATATGGCTGTATAGTTCCTTCACATCCTTCAGGATCCTTCCAATCTAATATCATAGAACTTCTATGGGGATTAGTCGCCACTCCTAGGCCTCGAAGCGTTTGAGTGGCTTGTTGTAATGGCCAATGTTTTGGCCATTCTTGACGAGATATGATGCTAAGGTCAGCTCCTGTGTCCAGTAGCCCATTAAACTCATGACCTTGAATATTTAGTTTTAGCATTGGGCGAGAATCTAAATTTAAAGACAACATAGCCCAATCTACACCTGTGGAGCCTAATCCCCTGGAACCTCTTTCTACACTATGACTAGGAAATTTATTATGTAGGCTGGGTATTATTAACAACTGTGCTATTCTATCTCCAGGTGAAATTACTGATATACCTCTTGGAGAACTAGCTATAATTTTTATTTCACCTACATAATCGGGATCAATTACCCCAGGACTTATCATAAGTCCTTTTAATGTAGATGAACTACGTCCCAGTAATAAGCCTACTGTTCCTTGGGGAAGAGGTCCTTTTACTCCTGTGGGAATGATTTGAACTCCCATCTCTGGAGTTAAAACTGCTCTGGCAGAGGCACAGATGTCCAACCCTGCGCTCCCTTGGGTTTGTCTGATGAGGGATTTAATGGACAATGTGTCCTGGGCACTACCCTGATGGTGTTGCTGGGATCCTCCACTGCCCCGTATATTTGTGGTTGTGGGCCCCGGAGCATTGGGCCCCCCTGTCCGTTTTTTGGCAATGGAGCCTGATGCCTTTCTCCACGATATCTTGGATAAATACCTGGTCTTTGTCCGTTTTTTGATAAGGGAGTACCTTCTATGGTGGTTTGAGAACGGCATTCATTAGCCCAATGTCTCCCTCTACGGCATCGTGGGCAAATACCTGGTATTCTATTCCTTTGATACCTACTTTTGTTAAACCCTCCTCCTATGGGGCAATTCCTTTTAAAATGTCCTGTTTGTTCACAATCATAGCATGTTTTTGGCCTGGCATCTAAAGCCTGTTGTACTGCAGCTGCCAAGACTTGCCCTTGTTCATTAATATCTCTACATAATTTAATATATGTGTTTAAATCTTCATGTCTCCATGGTCTAATAACCTCTCTGCAGCAACGATTTGCTTGGTCATAAGCCAGTTGTTTTATTAATGGCATTGCTTGTTCTGTATCCCCAAAAATTTTGGCAGCCGTTTGAATTAGCCTATCTACAAAGTCAGCGTAAGGTTCATTAGCTCTCTGTATTACCTTAGATAGCTGACCTTGTAAATCTCCATGTCCTTGTAAAGTCTTCCATGCCCTAACTGCGTCTGCAGCAATTTGTGCATATATAGCAGGATCATATTCAATTTGTTGCCGTTGACCCTCATAAGGTCCTTTTCCTAACAACATATCTAGATTTCTTTGAGGGTAACCGGCTGCTGCATTTCGCCTAGCTGTCTCCGTGCAAAATTCCTCATTGGCAACCTTCCATAACAAATATTGTCCTCCATTTAGTACAGATTTACACATGCTAGCCCAATCTGCTGGCGTCATGTCCAAGTTAGTAATGGACTCAACCATGCTTACCGTGAAGGGAGCTTGGGGACCATAGGTTGTTACAGCCTCCTTTAACTGCTTCACTGTTTTAAAATCTAAAGCACGGTGAATTCGCTGCCCTCCTGCCTGTTCAAGTACAGGGCATGCTAATCTTTGAGGTCCTGTCTCAGGATCCCATTTATCAACTACGGGGTTTGAGGGCCACTCAGCTGTCTCCATCGGTGGGGCTGTTGGTTGAATTATGCCCTCTTGTGATAAAATGGAGTTAGTAACAGCCTCCTGTTGTGGCCTTTTTCCTAACAACCCCTTTTCCTTTAAATTTTCTTCCTCTGTCTGACTAGCTCGAGAGACCTTCTCTTTTGCTTGATCTAAAATGTCTTTCTCCATGGTCTGAACCTCTAACAATTTACTTAACATCTTTTCGGTTTGTTTTTTACTAATTTCTAATCTACTATAAAGATAACGCAACCCAATAAGATAGCACAAAACAAAGCCGAAACTGAATGAAACAAAAACGGAATAAAAAATCGTTGTATCAATTTTCTCTTCCTCAGGGCCGACAAACTTCAAACCTTTAGTCAACCATTTTTTCCAGTTTGCCTGAGAAATTTCTAGGGATAGGCAGCTTGAAACAAAAACAAGATAAATCAAAACAATAACACATTGTTTTTTGAGTTGGTCACCCATTCTTTCGCTCTTCCTCAGGGGCGAGCAATTTCACTTACCTCCAAGCTTCAGAAGTTCCCCGTACAAGCCACCAAATGCCGCAGTCTGGCTGGGCACAAATGCCGCAGTCTGGCTGGGCACACAATCACGAGCCACCACACAGCTTGTAGATTCAAACAGCAACTCTTTATTCCCGAACTCACACCAGCCGTCTACAATCACGTTCTGGGGAAATCCACGTTCTCTTCCCAAATCCACGTTCTCTGCCCAAATTCACCTCCACTGGGCTTCTATCTCCAAAATATACTGTCTGAATCCCGTGAGAACTCAAGGGGAACTCAGGCAGCAGGATACGCCCTATTCCCATCAGGAATAATCTTAAACCTTAAACCTGGAACCTAAACTGGGAACGCCCTAAACAAGATTATCTTAAAACCGGGAACACCCTAATCTGCCTTGGTCCTTGAGCAAGGTTAAGTACATTCAATGTCACTGCAACATGTCAGCAACATGGGGTACGCTGGCAAGGAAATTGTCATACCTACTTGGCTAATGGCTCCCAGCACTGCTCTTCCTCCTCCTCTGCACCCTTGCTTATGAGAAAATTCTCTTAGCTACCTTTCTGGAAGAAGACTAAGGCCCAGTCTCAATGCATCAATGAACGTTGTTTCCTTTATTTGCTTGATTTGTTTGTATCTTTTGCCCTTGGGAAAACTATTGGGTGCAAGGCCAACATCATTCTACACTGAATAAGAATCATCTTGAACTTGAGGCACTGTGGTTGAGACCACATATTGTTATTGCAAGTGGTTTCCTGGGGCCATTGGTTTGTAAATTTTTTTCAGGGTTGCCATAATAAATTATTACAAACTGGGTGGTTTGGAATAAGGGAAATCTGTCTTCAGGCAGTTCTGGAGGCCAGACATCCCAGACCAAGGTGCTGGGGGGGTGTTTCTTCTGGAGGCTCTGAGGGAGAGTTCTCTTCCAGCCTTTCCCCAAGTTCCTTAGATGAGGCGACTAAGCGCAGGCCTCAGCCTCTCTCAGTGCCTCTCCTTGGGTTCTGTTGTCTTGTTCCCCTTCTCTTCTAAGGACACTGGTCACTGGACTTATGGCCTACCCTCACCCACAGTGATTTCATCTGGATCTCCTTCACTTAATTTTCTCTGCAAAGACTCTTTTCCCAAATAAAGTCCTATATCCACATAAGGAGCACTAAAGAGTCTGGATGGACATACTTTTGGGGGACATCAATCAACAAACTACAGTTATGTTCTACCATTTCCCCTGTTATAAACATTGTAGAAACAGCTGGTTTTTCCATTTTGACAACATTAAATTAAATTAAAAATGTTCTTTGACTCAGCAGAGTGAAATTTTACTGTCTTCTGATTTTACTTGTTCATTGATTTAAATTCTATGCATCTTCCAGACTGTAGGACAGGGCTCTACATCAGCAGAATACTCAATTTCATTTTAGACATCATCAAACACTTCCTCAAACATTAAGTTCAAGGAGAGAGAGAGAGAGAGAGAGAGAGAGAGAGAGAGAGAGAGATTTTGTTCCTTTCAATTAATTGTTTTTGTTGCATGTTCTCCTAAAATACAAAAGCCTATTGAATTGTTAGTGTGTTATGAGAATATTTAATGGTAGAGATAATATGGCATTGTTAAAATGAAATGGATCTGACTGTGGCTCACAGCTCAGCACCTCTTTCAAAGGACTTGACTTAAACAAGTCACTCAATCTGTAAAATGGAGACCTTAGTTTTGCCTGGGCCTGTTGGTAGCAAGGCTTGGGCGTAATGCACATCACCTACAGCAAAGCCTAGTGCTAGTTCTTGCTTTTTGAATGACATCCACTACTAATCAAAGGCTGTGTCTAAGGCAGAGTGTGAAAGGAAACTTAGGTCTTTAGAGTGTTCTTTTAATTCACTTGAAAGCTCAACCAAACCGCCTCTGCTGTTAGGTAAATGTGGTGCAGCTTGAGATGCCCAAGCTGGATCCAGAGCTCTGTCCTGCCTCCTCGGAGGATCTGCCTCCCCTTCCCCTCATTCCTGTCTGCTGGTCTGGCTGCTCTGTGCATTCTCCCCTGAAAACAGGGTTCTGCTCTGCCTACAGGCGGTCAGACCCCCTGGGAAATGCTCCCCTCTTTCCCTGCCATCCACACTCACCCACTCTTCATGACCTAAGAGACCTGCTCACTTTCTCTCAGGGAAGGTGAGGAGGGGGCATGGGGGCCGGGAAGACGGAGGAATGAGACGGACATCATTACCTAGGTACATGTGTGACTGCACATAGGGTGTGACGCTACATCCTGTACAACCAGGGAAATGAAAGGTTGTGCTGCCATTGTGTACAAGGAATCAAGGTGCATTCTGCTGCCATGTGTGCCTAATTAGAATAAATTCATAAACTTAAAAAATAAATCTTTTAATTTTAGAAAATAGTGCTAAAACAATATTTACTAATATATGTTTCAGATAAAGGTAAAATGCTTGTTATGAAAAAAAAAAGTGTGTTTGGTTCTGAAATTCCACAGTGCTCATGGCGTGTGTTCATCGGGCTCTTGCCATTCCTGGCTTTGCACTTTAAAAAGATATTAGGCAGCTGTTGTGAATCATCAGATGTAAATGTCCTAAGGTCAACGATTCTGATGAAGAGTTAGTGTTCCTGGGTTGCGTTCTGCAGTTAACGAGATTATGCTCACAATTTCAAGTCTCACCTAAGAATTTTTGTTTCTTTCAAATAAAAGTAGTTCTAACTCCAAGTCCCATAATCTAGACTAGTGGGAAATTCAACACAGATTTTTATTGGGGTTTCCTCCCTCGTGATTATTTAGTTACCAAAAGACAACATTTGAACCCCCAGGGTTTGGTCCACACTATTTTCATCGCTAAGACCATCATCTATGCCTGGGTGGCCATTGGGACTTTGAAAGGACCAGGTCACACAGGCTAGGAGGCTTTCTTGTGAGTGGGAGCTGTGATTCCTGGGGTCTAGTCCAGTTAATTTTCCTAGAATTCAACCTCCTTATTGTGTTCTGAGAAAGTAGTTCTTAAAGTCAACATCCTGGTGGATTGTAGAACCCACCCTTCCTTCAGCTTGGAGAAAATGCTCTTTTTCTAATTCAAATGTTTCTGCCTTCACAAGCGTCCACCCTCTTATCCCTACATATCCGGCAATACCTCTTCATGGAACTGAGACTTGTAAGTGGCAGGAAAAGAAGTTGCCTTTAATGATCTTCTGCTTTCAATCCTATGTTGCTACCCTCAACAGGTCACACTAGTTAATTCAACTGGAAGCAGGAAAAAAAAAAGCCATGAGACACAGCAACATTTAATGCTTAAGCACCTTTTTCTCTCCATCTCTAAGCATCTAAAGATATAGATTATCTGGGTAGGTCTCAAAGCCTGGTGAGCCACACTTCATGATGAAAGTAGGTGGCAGGCTAAGGAACCCCTGGACAATAAATGATTTAAGGGGAGAAAGAGTCCAGCAGAAGAGCTGGGTGTGCAAGTTGTGCCTGCAGTCACACGGGAGGAGGTGAGTGGAGAGAGAGAGACTCACAGTCATTCTGACTCAGATTTGTTCTCTAGCTTGGATTTGTTCTCAGAGCTACAGTTGAGAAAAGATTGAAAGTGAAAACTGAAATAGACCATTTTAAATTCCCCCGAAGGCGCTGGAGGCGCCTGGGAGCACTTCTTTACAACCCATTTAGTCTATAAAATCTGTTTTGTTGAGAAAGAATCTGAGCTTAGAATACTAAAGGCTCTGAACAAGAAATGCATAACTTCGGCCCCTGGAGATTTGGGCATGACATGAAAACACACCCTTGACACCAGAGTCTCCTGGAGAACACCATGGTTAACACCTACCCCAGCACAGACCTTGAGGGACCCTTGGGAGCCTCGGTGTAGGTTCATCTCCTGGGCCTCTTGGGCCATGAGAGTAGGTGCCAACCACAGGCAGGCAACTCTGGTAACTTGAATAATAACTAGACCGTGTCTCCCTCATGGGGCACCATTCATCATCAGAACCCATGGCAGACCACATTCATGGAGCCTCAAGAACACTCCGAGTTTGGGGAAGCAGAGACATTTAGAGTCAGGCATGAGGAAAAGGATGTTTTCTCCCAGGTAGTTTGGAGGAATAGTTTGTTAAAATATAAGGACTCTTTTTCTGGACTCTCAATATTGTGTGTGGGGGACTGGAGGGTTGGGTAATTCTTTGACAGGGCTAGGATTCCAGATGTGTTTGCTGTCTCTGGGCTGCAGCCGGAGAAACACTCGCACAGTGATCTTTGCCCTCAGAGTCCCTGGAGTCCACGCCATGAGAACACAGGCTACATCTGTATCTCTCTTTGTACTAACATTTATTCAGAGGTCAATAAATACTTGATTAGATAAACAGTACAACTTCCCTCAATTATCTTGACTAATTATTAAAGAAGTTAGTTGCTAAACACTTGGCTAACACTGGATATTTCCTGGGACCAAGACAAGATGTTTTCCAGGACTGGAAGTTAAAACATTATTGACAGGGCGCACTTTTCTATTATGTTTGGCTGCAAACTACAAAACTTATTCCTTTAGTATTTCCTGAAGATCTTCTGTTTTCTGAAATGTGCCCTATCAATTTCTAGTTTTTTAATCAAGATATTCAACTGGAGATGACCCACGACTGTTAAATAAGGTTGGCAACCTCTGTATGGCCTCATTTTAAATATCATGGTACAGATTATATACAAAAAACTCCAAATAATCTTGTAATATGTTTAGAACTTTTTTTTTTTTCATTTAGCATTCCTCAAATTAGTTTCCCATAGCGCCACTTGTGATGGTTAATTTGTGCGTGGACTGACTGAATTGAAGGATTCCTAGAGAACTGATAAAGGACTCCTTTGGGGATTGTCAAAGAGGGTATTTCCAGAGAAAAGTCCCAGTGTTTGGGTCAGTGAATCAGGGGAGAAGACGCACCCTCAATGTGGGCTGGCAGCACTTAATGGGTTCAGATGGATCAGGAAAGCAGAAAAAAGGAAAAATTCTTTCATTGTCCCTCTTTGTCTCTTCTTTCTGGGGAATGGCTGCACATCTTCTAGCTGCTGCTCAACTCTGATTCAGACTCTAGGTCCTTTGGCCTTGACACCTGGCCTCTTGGACTCAGCCTTCAGCGGGGACTAGGGACTAGATCACCAGTTTCCCTGGTACTTCCAGTTCCCAGGCTCTCCAGTCTACAGATGGCCGCAGTGGATGCTCTGCAGCCTCCATGACCACCTGACCACGTGAGCCAGTCTAATAAGTCAATACATTTGCACTGTTTGTTTTTTCTCTGGTTTTCCCACCCTTTGGAGAGCCCCAACTAATGCACCATTTCTCTAGAAATGCCCATTGGTACTTACCAGCAGACATTGCTCTGTGGAGTATAATTTTCAAAATGGAAGCCTTTCTATCTTGATTCAGATAGTCACAAATAACTATGATTCAATGTCAAGGGTTTTTTTTTTTTTTTTTGGCTTTATAATGGCACAAAAGCATACCCATGCAACCTCTGCTTTTCACGGTCAGAACAGTATCCAGTAAATTATAGTAAGTAGCCCCCCCTTTACCCCAGCCTCACCTTTTGTACTTTATGTTACCCACCGTCAACTGTAGTCCCCAAATATTAATATTTGTCAAGTCTATTACAAGAGAGACCCCAAATTTTTCTTATAGCATATTATGAAAATTGGCAAATTTTATTATTAGTGATTGTTAATATCTTACTGGGGGTTAATTCATAAATTAAACTTTATCATAGGTACGTATGCAGAGGAAGAAACAGCATGAACGAGGTTTCTTACAGTGAAGTTATAGGCATCCTCTAGGAATCGTGAAATGTGCTCCGTGCAGATAAGATGATCTGCTTTACACAAAATATTCAACGCTTTCCTATAAAATGTACTCGGTGTGGGAAGAGTTTGCGTATATGTGTTCTGGGTATGTTTAAGATAGGCCAGGCTGAGCTCTCATTTCAGAAGGTTAGAGGTATCAAATACACTTTGGCATGCAATAGTTTCAACTTTAGGAGGAGTTTAGTAGGATGTAATCCCGTCATAAGTTGAGTACCTGTTTGTAGTTATAGAAATTTTGATAATTAAATCTTTACTGAAGGTGAATCATGAACATATATATAATATATGTGTGATTTAGGCACTCATGCTATAAATATATTGTACAGATACAATGCATAAAAATGCAGCACGCCAAAAATATGAACACAGGAGACAGGAATGTATCAAAACACTCATCAATAAGATAGAGATATGACAGGACAGTAATTGTTCACGATGTCTGGGAAATAGGCATTGATTCCATGGCCTGTGGGTATCAGAACACTTCAGCATAGAGGCAGGTTCCCAGCTGAATAACTGTGGAGCTCAAATGGAGAGCTACCATTTAAATAAACAGGTGTCATCCAAGGATGAAAAAAACCCACAGAGTCAAGAGAAGGTATGCAGTAAACTGTCACTTGCCAAGGCAAACATTCTCCCAATGCATTCCACATTAAGTCTTGGGCTCTGTGTCTTTTGCTTTTTTTGTTTCTTAATTTTACTTGCGAAAAAGGAGGCCATTCGTATTTGGATATTTCAGAGTTGCATATCATCTCTTCATGTCATTTCTATTTTCTCTATTATGTCAGTAACAAGCTTGGTATTACCCTCAAATAAGTCATTCAATCTAAGAACATCATTTGATCTGAGTAGAGAAATCTCAATATCAGACACTTTGTCTCTTACCTCTCTGCCGACTGCCGTCATGCCCACACATTGCTTGGAGTAAGACTCTTCCAGTGCCCCACTGTTAGAACCCTTCATGGCAGAGAAGAAAATAAATATGTGCCCAGAGAGGTAGGAGAGGGAAAAAAAAGAAAAGAAAAAAAAAAAACATGTAGGAACTGGATTGCAAGAGTTCCATCAGAGAAAAATATCTTTGATGTTACCTTTATCTCAAAATTTGGAATAGAGGGTGCATTCTCTATTTCATGTATATTCATTTTAATAAAATAATGCCTTCATATGCTTCAAAAGCAATATTTTATATTCTTTCCAAATTCTTGGAGTACATTTGACATGCTGGGAAGGGAAGACACCTGTGTGTCATGGCTTCGTCTGGCTGATGATATACTGTTTCACAGCCCAGTGGGAGATTTCAAATAAATAATAAACATCTTTTTCAGTGTGCAAAAAATTAGGATTATTTGTAGAATAGAACCTATGTGTAAATAAATTGTAAGAATTCATCTCATGGAATAGACCTTAAAATACTGCATTGGTCTTGATGTTATGTCACATTCACTTTAGAATCGCAGGTTGGACTTCAAACTCAGCCTTCTGGGAATAAAGGCCTTCAGTAGAGGTTGACATCCTCGGAGTCAGAACATTTTAACACCATGTACCAGATCTTAGCATAAAACCCACACAGAGTAATTCGTCTTTAAGTTCAGCACCGTTTCCCCAGTTTTCCTCTATGGTTCTCATATACCAAGTTCATTGTTCAAGTAAGCCAAATTTAGATGGTGAAAGAAGAGTTTTTAACAAACTTTGTTGTGTCCATAAGTGCAAAGTGCTCCTAATTTCAATACGATCATTTCTTAACGTGCTCGAATCGCTGTTCAGACTAACATGAACTAACAAGCGTTAGTTCATGGAGCTCATGGACCCACAATTGAGTTTTTGGAATTTTTTGGAATTGGGTTTGTGTTAGAGTCTGTAAACAAGTCAAAATAACACCTGGCATTTTGCCAGGGGAATGTTAGAGTTCGTAAACAAGTCTGGATGGTGCCTGGCAAAATGCCAGAGGGAGTGGTTTGAGAAGTAACAAAAACAAGCCATTAAGTGTGGAGATTCCTTATTGGTTGACTGATGTATCTAGTTTATGCTAATTAGATAAGCTGTGTGGAATGTATAAATACTGCTCCTGTCCTGCAATAAATGGCTCCTACTCCTGCTGTATCAACGTTCACAAGTTGTTCGTCACCCCCCGGTTATTTTGCCCAGCCAGCCGGACTGCGGCAGGTTTGTTCACATTCAACAGAAGAAAACCAGAGATCCTGACTAAAGGGTTAAAAAGCAGGAGTAGAATGGCTCCAAGGTTCTGTTGTGGATGGGTAGGACCTGCGTTTTCCAGGAGAGAGCATGGCTGCAATGCTCGACAGACGTCATCAGACGTCATGGGGGAAAAAGAAGATGATAGCAGGGCAGGTGAGTGTCCAAGCGTTTAATTGCACTCCTTCTACAACTCTCCAAGTTACTTTTACTAATTTCATTATGTTGACATATTAGAAAACACAAGGGTGCTCACACTTGGGAAATTACAAGTTGAATTTTAACTTTATCTTTATCTTTATCTTTTTTTTTTTTTTTTTTGCAGTGCTGGGGATTGAACCAAGGACCTCCCACATGTCAGGGAAGAATCATTCTACCCCCAGCTCCACCCTGCAGTCCACAAGTTAAACTTTAAAAGACCCGTTAACCATAAAGAAGAGAACAATGAGGTAGGTACACAGAAACAGCCCTCTTAGGGGATTAGTGCAAAGCCACACTTTCAGATGTACCCCATTTTAAATGTAAGACCCACAAATTTGGGGAAATAACCAAACTCTTTTTTGGGAACAGTATGAGTCCTTTTCCTTGACCAAAGTTATGTTATTTCTAGTGTGTACTAAGGTCTTATCAAATATTTGTAAACTAAATAAATTCATACCCCCCGGCAAAGATGTCAGTTTGAATTTAACAGACACTTTTAGGTAAAGTGTAGCAACATAAAAATTCAGTCCTTGCCTTTACTAATTTGATGAATGGAGACCAGGAAAACTAAGTCAGTTCAAGCCAGCTTTACTATCTCACTAGCAACCTGAAGTGGGGAGTTCAAAGCCAGCATCATGACTCTTGAAAAGACCTTCATGAGGCAGGTGCTGTTTTCTTACTCTGACCTTCGAATTCTAAAATGCAGACGGATCCTCAACAATCCCAAAGACTGTTCAGTTATCCACGTTCTCAGAGGCAAATTTCAGAACAGCTCACAGTGCTCTGCTACCCCCAGGCCTCTACCAGGGAGTTGCCACAGTGGCTCTGGCCGGTCTCATCACCCCCTGAGAAGGGCCAGGTGCTCAGCATCCCCCTCACTCACCTCCTGCGCACCTACCTCTGTGCAGCCTCGCACAGCACACAAGTCGACTAATGCAATCACTGCAAACGAAACGAGAACGAGATCTGGAGTCCTAACCCCTCACTGTATAAATGAAGAATGCCTAACCAGGGGAACCATCGTGGCTCAGGGTGACCCAAATTACAGCAGACCAATATTAGCTTAGACTAACGCGTCTCAGGAAACCCCAGAGATGAATCTGACTGATGAGCATTATTGATCGCCTAACTTTTGAGTTAATGTATGAATGAGAAGACAGGCAGGTGGTTAGACTATGAGAACAGACATGGTGTGGAATTCAGAGGTTGAATCACATAGCTTTCCTTATGTTGTACAAATTGTATTCAAAGCCACTGTGATTATAGAGTATGGGCACATTATTCATACCTGAACATTACACTGAACAGCACACGGGACTTGTTTTTTTTTTTTTTTTTTTACAGCTAGCAAACAGACACAAATAATCAGATCCATGGAGCTAGCAAACTAATTTGCTAATGGGATATTTGCTGAAAGGCCAGAACTACACAGAAAAACCCTGCAATTAACCTTTGAAAACAAGAAAGAATTGTTGCCTCAAAGGTTTGGGGGCTTAATTATTGATAGAAGCTTAAGGGTAAATCTAAACCATGACCTTAAGCCTTCTTCATCTTTATATATCACCTCTTATTTAGGAAATCAGACAAGTCTGTCTCAGATGGAATGGAAAGAAGAAACTTCGTAAGGCTCCATTAATGGATCAGAACAAACTCTGTCTTTAAAAATTTAATTTCGTTGCCCCATGAATTTCACAAATAGATTTTTTTTTCAGTTTGCATGTACATGTTTGCTTCATAAAATAATAAAAAATAAAAAAAATTTCCAGTAGATTTAAAGCCACCGGTTTTCTGCGTTAAGAAATTATTGAAACCTAACTAAGTCTAGTCAAGGGAAACTTCACATAGCCGGAATTGAGTTATGGCAAAGAAAAAATTATAGCCACCTAATTGGCTAACAAGTTTTTTTTTTCTTGGACACAACTGATCATGCGTGTCTCTGAAGTACCATGGTGACATGCTATTACACACGTGGTGTGTGTTCTGGACAACAAATCATGGGGGAAAAACAACTTCTACTGATCCTGTGCTGTGTGTCTGGGACATGGCAGTAATAACTACTTTAGAATGAATGGAGGTCAGGCAGGGTGCCAGCCAAGTTAATTGTCATTTAACTTTCTTTTGAAATAGACTAGCTGGGACTTTCTGAAATTAAGTAATTAGCTCAATATTGTCCAGTGATATAGAGCCCAGATTTATACCTGGGTCTATCTTTTTGTAAACCCTAAAATGTTAAACCCTAAGAGTTTGATAAACATCAAATATCAATCAAAATAGTCATCTTAAACTGTCCGACATCTTCTCAATGCAATCCTTTATGTAATCTAAATGATCAGATTGGAGAAACTTGTTGTCTGATTAAAATGTTAGGGTATACTATTATCTGACGGCAGGATATAATGGGTAATGCAGAACACTATCCCCTTCAAAATCTCTTTCTACACTATGCAATTCTTTGTTTTGCATGCTGTCTAAATTTCTATTAATAAAAGACTAATTTATGGTAATAATTTTCCTCTTTCAAAATGCAAATATTCTCGGGAAAATTAAATAGGTTTCCATTAATTCCTTAAAGTGAATTGATTAAACCAAATTGCTTCTACCCAGCAGAGATAAGTCTCACTGAAGAAACAGGCATTTCAATTCAGACATGGAGGCCTTTGATGGGAAGGCAGAAGAGGACATTTCCTGTGGGAGCAGTCTTGGTTAGGCACCATGAGATGCTTCATGTGTCCAACAAGCAGCCCAAGGACAGTGACACATGGATTTGCAAAGAGCTGTCGGAGTGTGAAAACACGTGGCTTATTTAACTTAAGTCTGGTTCATTGTCAAACTATGTAAAAGAACCTGAAAACCACTTCCTAACAGATTTCACCCCTGGACACTAGAATTCTGAGTCCTTCACCTGCATAGGCAGGCACACTCTTCTGTATGACCACAGCATGCCCCAATTACCAAAGAAATGGTATGTTCATGATGGATTAAAGTATGTGTGGTTTCAAAATATGGATTAAATGGAGCCCGGAAAGGATGCTCTCCTTGGCTACATCTCTGAGTGATGTTATGGGTTGGATCGTGTCCCTCCAAAAGTTGTTTGCTCAGGTCCTGGGTATCTAAGTGTGGACTTCTTTGGAAAGAGGGTGATTGCTGATGAACACTTAAGTCAGGTTGAGGTTATACTGAAGTGTGTTGCATTAGGAGTGACAAGGTCCCACCTCTAATCCAATGTGACTGATGTCCTTAGAAGAAAGGGGAATTGGACATAGATGTTCATATAGGAAGGACACCATGTAAACATGAAGGCAGAGACCAGACTGTGTGCTGCTAAGGAGGGATGGCAAAGATTGCCAGCCAATCACTAGATGCTAGCAGAGAGGCGGGGGAGAGTCTTCCTCCTAGTCCTCAGAGAGAGCCAACTTCACCTTTATCATAGACTTGTAGCTTCCAAAATTGTGAGACAGGGAGTATCTGCCCTCGAAGCCACTTGTGATGTTCTGCTATGGTGGCCCTAGCAAGTGAATCCAGGTCTCTTATGAGCAGTTACTGTGGTCACCTGCCCACCAATTCACACACAGAAATACACACACAATATATGATATAATAAAGTACAAGACGTCATAAATGACATAGGTTTATATGTAATATACCTCACAAAATATAGTTTTTAAAATGCTTAGTAAAAATGCTGAATTTTATTTTGCAAATTAAAATAGCAAGGTAGAAAATTTCAACTCAGATTAGGAAAAAAAAAAACTACACAAATACGTATCATGAAATTGTATCTAAAAAAAAAATCCAAAGCAGTAATAAACATAGATTCTAGTGCTGAGCTAGATTTCTTGTGGCTGAAGCATGGTAAGCATGCTGTTATTCATTTTTTAGTATGACTATATATTACCAAGGACTTCAGGTAGCAACTCCGTGGCTTACACTCCTTCGAGCTTTTGTAATTGTCTATAAATCTATGTTACCTGGCTTATATGTTTACTAGAATATGATTTCTAGTCTGATATATGTGCATGCAATGTGCACTTGCTTGCATATACATGCACATACAAGTAGATTTACATACTTATGCATGTGTTTAAAACCTACTTTCTTGTCAAGAAAAAATGTTAACAGTTTGGATATTGGAATAGACTGTTCACACCATCAAAGTGAGGCTGCAAGTCATAGGGCCATATGCTGTTTTTTAGGAATCTGTTTTATTGCCAGCACACATCAACACACGTGGAGCACATAACTATTACTTTATTTGCTTCTCCATTAGATTGTAGCAATAAGATTGCATGGGGTGGAATGGACAAGTGGGTTGGGGGTGGAGAAGTTTAGCAAGAGCCTTGTCTAGAATAGTCCAGGTTGGTGAGGTCTTCTTTATCTTCATCTTTCATCACTGTGAGTTTATAACTTTCCCTTTGCCAGATATATCTACAAAAGAAGTCAATATAAATAGCTAGCAGATAAATGTTAAAAGAAGTCCAAGCTGGTAGAAGATGGCAGATAAGATGCACAGAAAAATTTCTATCACTTGACACAAATTTGGAGTTGTCATTTATTCTAAACAGGTTCGATGATAACTTATTTAGCAGAGTTTCTGTGGGGAAAGGTGGTATTAAGCAAATTGATAGTGCAAAATTCATTGGTTGATGGAGTCTGAGGTCTGTAAGCAAGTTCTTTTCTTACTTTACAGTAATAAAAACAGCCCTTTTGATGGATGAACACAGTAACTAGAAAGGCTTCCAAAGTATGTATTAAAACAAGTTTAATAATGAATAGTCTCATATTCCTTAAAATTATTATTGGGCCCAAATTTGTTTTTAGATGTTCTCGAATTTCAATCTTCATTCATCACAAGTCTTCTCTCTGCCCTACCTAAAGTTGTGTAAGTGTGGTGTGAGTCTCCCCTGAGCCTCAGCTTGCTCTTTCAAGCAGGGTATTTCAGGACATGTATGCCCAGCTAGCCATGCAGGGTGTACATGCAGAGGAGTGTCACCATTTTTGAACCAGGAGTTTTTGGTCAATTACTCAGGATTTTTCTAGGGGATGATCTATTTTCCAAGTAATAAATAGAAAAACTGGAATATGAAGATTAAAAAGAGAAAGAAAGAAAACCTAATTACTAACAGCAATGCTACTGAAAAGAGTCCCTGGTGTTCTTTTTGTTTGGTTTTATTAAAAGACCAATATCCCTGGTGCTTCATACTATCTGTGAAAAAAAAGTGAAAAATGAACAAGTCATGGATTTTCAGTGCTCTAATGACTTATACTAATGTATTCCTTCATCTAAATACAGATTTCTATTTAAAATTCAGTATGCAGGGGTATTATGAATTCCAGTTTAATGGATTCCAAATAATTGCCCTTTGGAAATGATGAATAGCTGTTTAAATCCACTGATAAGAATATACTATTCCTCTCTGAACAATAGGCCTTCCACATTAACTGTGTCATATATGCCTGAAATTAGTTTATTAATTTTTTATTGATATGCAAAACCCAAACCGATGACAGATGGAAAATAACCCTCTTCTCAGACCCTCGACTTTCCCCCTCAAATATTTGTGGCTATTCTTTCGAGTGACGCAGGACAGCAGGGCAGCTCCACTCTGAAAGGAGGCCAGGCCCAGGAGATGCAGACAGTGAGCCTCCCATCTTTTATTTTGTCTGGGCAGCTCAAAGAGATGTGCTTCTAAGGTGGACACAATGACCATCAAGGTCCTAACCCTCAGATGTGAAGCTGTTTGAAGCTCCTGGTGGTTATGGCACGATGCCCTTCACAAAGACTTCCAGGACCCTTCCTCACTTTAAAAGGTAGCGGAGGCACATGAGGCAGAGCTATTCAAATTACAAAGGCATTATTCATTTCCCTGAGGAGGAGGCCCCTGGCCCTGGGTTTTACGTTTTTTATTTTGTCCCTTACTGGAATGGATGGTTTTCTATACTAGTCTAAAAAAATATTCTGAAAGTTATGACCAGAGCAGATGCAATAAACACATCTATGTTGAAGTAATGAGCATACACTCATTACCAGAGTGTCAGTGCTGTCTGAATTTGTAAACAATCATATTGCATTACACAATCTGTAACATGGTATTTTTGGATGTGTTCAGTCAAGGAAAAACTTTCGCTCATACAAGAAAAGAGAGGAATATCTGTGCTGTTTCTAAACCAAGAAATAATAAATGATACAAAGAAAAAAATCAAAACAGGTGCTATTCACACTACTGATACGATGTATCATCACCACCTTTAATTTTATGCCTCTTACCTTTCAAGGAATTTCTATGGAAAAGAAATCTGTGCTCTTTACAATGCATAAATAAATAAATAAATAAATAAGAATCATCTATGGGTACTGAAAAAAAAATTTAGAATGTATGATTCTTTGTTCCCTATTGATTGATTTACAAAGTCATTTTGCTTAGAGCAGTTTTTCTAGAACTGAATGAACGACTGGTGTACATATGATAGATATGTATTGTGTGGCCTGCTCTACATATTCAGATAAACACATTTAAATAGAGGCAAACTGCAATGAAATGGAGATTTTCAGCCTGTGCCCGACACTCTATCCAGGAAAATATGTATTACTAAGAAAAAGAAATACTTGGATTTTCCATTTCACCTCTGCTATCAATATTAATAAAATTCACTCATTGTTCCCATAAGAAATGCTAGTCAGGATTCAAATGAAATAAAGCATGGAAGCAAAAACTGGTTTCATTTATTTTTTTTCCTTTTGCAACTGTGTAAATAATGTTAGTATTTTCTTTCCCTAAATCTCCTCTAAGAGGAGTAAAAGATGGAGGGAGAGGGAAAAAAAAAAGAAAAAAAAATGTTCATGTATTAGAGGCACCAAGCATATAGCAGAAAGAGTGAAACCCGAGTCTGTGTTTCAGCACATTGTGTGTGAGATCCAGAGCCACTGGACTGGAGGCTTTCCTTTCTGTGTAGCAGAGGGCAATGCCCTTCTTCTCCAAGCCTGTTCTGCCACCCCACCCCCACCCCCCAGGGTCTGCTGCCTTCCCTGCACCCACAGCTACCCAGAGAAGAATGGCCCCTCTGTCTTCCTGCCCGCCCATTCAGCTGGCCTTTCAGGGCTGCTAACTGCTGCTGTAGGACTTCATTTTCATGCTCTGCTGAGGGGTTTTCTGAAACCAGACGGTTTCTGCAAAGCAGGTCTATTTGCATAAACAGTGCCATGTGAGGAGGTCTCCTGGAAGCAAAACAGAAACTCACTCAAGCAAATCTTCCTCGTCAACTGGTTTCTTTGCAAGGATCAGCTCCTAGAGTTGCCATCTGTACGCTAGAATGTGGCCGAGAGTTTGAACATTCTCCTCTCCTTTCCCTACGTGTTCGATTTTCTGAAACAAGCCAAAAATATATTTTAATTTCTGAGTTAGTCTGAACTGAATCCATAAATAGGCGATGGTATGTGGAATGAGGAATGCATTGTGTGTTCAACCGGGGCAGGAGGCCAGCTCCACATCAGCTGGCCAGCGCCTCCATTAGATCTGTCAGAGGAGCCTCATCAAAATGCACATCCCAGCCAGGAGCTGCCTTCCACGGGGCTCTGTGATTGCAGGTCACCAAATGCAGAGCTGCTTCAGCACTGGGGATCACAGAGGGTAACATCCATCTCTGCTCACTTCAGCCCTTTCTCTAGTTTCCTACCCACAAAAATAGACCAAATTATGGTACCAATCTCTAAACAGGCAGGAGCAAGCAGTTCAAATGAGGCTACATAAACAAAATGAAGAGGAGAGTTATTAAACCAGTCACATCCACGGCAACCCATGCCTGGTTTTCCAAACATCTTCTTAAAGCAAATCTAGCTTTAAAGGGGGTCTTAATAGCAACAGTAAGACTGTAACATGTAACAAAACCCCTGAGGTTAGAAGCATGTGCTTAGACAAACAATAGCTACTCTTTTCTCCTATGTGAAAAAAAGGGATGAAATTTGACTCAGGTCTTTCTTTAGCTTTTTGCAGACAATTTATATCATGAATTAGTGGAAACAGAGAAAAAAGCAGAAATTTGACCAGCACCTTGTTTGTCTAATATAAGACATAGTCCAATATTTTTCTGGCCTCCTTGACTAGCCAATCTGGAGAGCTTCTCTTTTCCCCCTTAAAAATGTCATGATTTTTGACTTATAAATACTACTCCCCATAAAAGATTATAAGGCACTTTGAAGAAGTGGCTGATTGCAGATCTGAGGCAGGAAATATACAACATAGGCATGGATGTCTTATCCTACAAGAAAGGGAGAAGCTACTTTATCAAGCCGGAGCAGCCAATCTGGAGGGACTCTCACCGCCAGGGCTGGAAAAATGGAACCGTCAGGAAACACAAAACCTTCCAGGGCACAAAAGTCAACTATGCTCAAGTTGGAGAACTGAGAATGATATTTTAAAATAAAAACCTAATCGGACACCTTTGGAGGATGTTGAAAGACCATCTCATTATTTTTTTTTAAATCGTTCTTTTTAGCTATTCATGTCATTTCATTATTTTGATAACTTGTAAATGGAAGATGAAAGTTAAATGTCCTGCCTTGATACAATCAGCACCCGAGGGGGACCCGAGTGCGTGAAAGCCAGCTGCTCTTCCTGGAGCTATTGAATCCGGAAGACCCACACCGTAGGCCCCAGGATACACTGCGTCTGGCGCTGACCACTGGAAATGAAGTCCTCCATTCCTGTAGCCACTCTTCATGGACACTCACCATCCCGGCTGTGGGGTCATCTCGTCAAAACCAACCTCCCAATGAAAGGCAACACTGAACTTGAATCTTCTCTGGTTTTTAGGTCCAAGAGATACAAGGGACCCAGGCGTATGACAAGTGACATCTCAGGGATAAAAGTCAGAAAATTCCAGGATTTAGAAAACTCCACGGAGGTACGATGTGGATTCTTCAACAAAGTTTCAAATGCAGTAATAGGGATCAAAAAGGGGCTAGACAGACACTGGCGTGCATATAGGGAACTTATTGGGATCCCAATTCAAGTTTATCCATCCATTACTTAATTAAGTGGAAAGCAATAAAGATTAAAATTAAGGTAAATTACCAGGCAATCAAGGAAATGTTATCATGACCAGATATTTCATAATGTTAAAAAAATCATTAATTTTTAAGAGTGATTAAGGTATTATGGCTATGTCTTCAAACATGAGTCTTTTAGAAAAATTTATTGAAATACATACAGATGAAATTCCCTCTGGGATGAGTTTAAAAATATTGCTTGCATGAGAGGGGCCATAAACTGATAATTATTCAAGTTCAGCTACAGATAAACCAAGTTAATTGGACTATTTTCTATACTTTTGCATTTATTTGAATTTTCACATAATGAAAAACAAAGAATATTAAGACTCCTTTAAGGAGTGGTGCCACAAAAACAGGTGCTATTTTCCCTGCTAAATTTCTACAAACATTAACTCTCATGACTATGATGAAGGATGGGGTTGGAGATGGGGGAAGCAGATGGTCTAAACAAATATTTGCCAAACTTTGAAAAACCCAAGCATTTGTAACATGTACAACAGACCAATAGATACAAGGCAATAAGAAAGTTAGGGAATGGTACAAAAAAATGTATTCACTTTTTAAAGCAAAGTGTTTGTTAATACCGTATTAATTATCTATTTATTAACTTAAAGCATTCAATTAGAACTGTTATGACTGTGGCAGAATCTAACCATATTAAAATGCATAAACCCACTTCATATAAGAGCTCAGGACAATTTTTTTTTTTACTAATTTATACCATCTTTAGAATCTTCTGCATACCAGGCCTTGAATATTATTTTCACATTCTTTATGCATACATAATTTGGTTTTCAAAATATTATGTGTGTATGTAGTTGCATTTCTTACACAAAAGACTACATGATGATAAATGAACATAGCTTTAAATAAAATTAGCTCTTTTAAAAAGTCCCCTCTTTAGAAATAATGATAACATGAATAATAAGCACGATAGCTAATATTTATTAAATGTTTTGCAAACCACCTTATCTCATTTTATTCTATTTAATCTTTCCAACAGCAGTATGAATTCTCTGTGAGTCACTCATATATCTGCAGGTCTTGAGGGAAGAAGTACTGACTATCTTTTGTTGTGGTCCATTTTATCAAGACTGTGCAGTGAACAGCCTTGGAAGACAGAGGTTCATTTAAAGGAATATTAAGGAGTGTACCACACTTAGGGAGTGCTATTAAAGATGCTATTATCTTTCCTTTGTAGCAGAGGGAAAGCTTGTTTTCTGTCCAGCATAATAGAGATCATGTCCTTTTCCGGAGCAAATATGGCACTGCTTTGCTTACTCCCCCTTATGATAGATTGGGTTCCCAAGCCCAGAATCCTTCAGCTATGACACAAGCCTGTTGTGTGCATAGCCTCCACCAGGCCCCTCTGCATCACTCTCATGGCACATCAGGGTCATGAAGAACCAACACAATCATTAAACTCATGCTGTCAGCTATGCTGAGTAATAAGCACCCAAGTGTCTCTGACCCAAGAGTCTCGTGTCTTCTGCTAACCCTCAAAAAACTTTAGTAGTCTAAATTGTTAAGTTGCTAGAAAGAAAAATGTTAGTCCCTTCAGAGTAATAAGGATTGGCTGGTAATAAGGATTGGCTGCTAGCAAAGGCATGACTTTTAGAAGGAGAAGGAAAATGGCTGCAGTTATAAGACAAGAAAAGACTCTTGTCTCAACCAAGTAGTGGTGGAAGGAATGCTGATCCCCCACTGCATTGCACTAGCTGTCAAAATGAATGTTTAGACCTTGAGTGGTGAGAAATAGGATTGGAAACCATGAAACAGTTAATAGTACTCTGGATATTGCTCACGTTCTTCAGGCAGGAGAAGGAAGGATCAAGGAGCGCCCAAATTCCTATAGGACTCTGGGTGGGCAGGGAGCACTGGGAGTTCATCCACTGGTTCCTGAGCAGCCGATGTCTCTTGCTTCCCCTTGCTTCTCACTCCCCTGACCTTGGCTCTTCAAGGGAAAGGATAGAGTTGGGACAAGATTTCTCTGTCTCCAAGTGGGACTAAAGCTTGTTTGAATCTGACTGAGTATGCTGGGAACTCTGAGGAGCATAAGGACTGGGATCCATCCGATATAAACACCCAAATCAGAACCAACCCTCTGGGCTGATCCCCAGGGAGGAAGCATCACATTCAATTGATGCAGTGTGTGCAGGGTTCATGTGCACTTTGAGGGACCAAGAGAATGCTGAGTGGGTCCTCTGTGCTGGTTCGGCTACTAACTGAGCTATCTGCCAGTGCCTCCTTGCTCCATGGCATCTGAGAATGTTCCATGGCATTCCGATGGGAGAAAGCACAGGTGGAGAAGGGAATGGACAGGTGGAATGAACTTTCCTGCCATTTGCCACGACTGGTGGGCTCAGGATGTAGCACCTCTGTCATTCAGAACTTCATTCACTAGGAATGTCCCATCATGTTGGGTGACAAGCCAGAAGCCTCTATCTCAGTGTTCTTGACTACAGCATTATCGTAAAGTTGTGCAAGATTTAGGGCCCGGTCACTAAGGCACCTTGCTGGGGACCACATGGTTGATGCTGCAATGCTTGTTCCCCCCAACAGACAAATCGCTCTGTCATCAGAGGTCCACCAGCACAAAGCAGGCCCACCATCTCACGGTGGGTGTTCCTGAGCAACAGGTCCCTCACTTGAACATGCTTCTGGTCCCCCATTTGGGTTCCCTATAACCATAGAAGGATGGGTTAACCCAATTTAAAGGTTCATTGCCTTTTAGTTGGAACCAAACCAACAGCCACGGGGTGCTGTGGTAGACTGTGAAGACCCACAATCCAGATGCTCCCCCTTGTTAGAGTCTGTAAACAAGTCAGGATGGCGCCTAGCATTTTGCTAGAGGGAGTGGTTAATGTTAAGGTCTGTAAACAAGTCTGGATGGTGCCTGGCAAAATGCCAGAGGTAGTGGGTTGAGAAGTAACAAAAGTGAGTCATTAAGTGTGGAGATTCCTTATTGGTTGACTGATGTATCTAGTTTATGCTAATTAGATAAGCTGTGTGGAATGTATAAATACTGCTCCTGTTCTGCAATAAACGGCTCCTACTCCTGCTGTATCAACGTACACAAGTTGTTCTTCACCCCCCGGTTATTTTGCCCAGCCAGCCGGGCTGTGGCACCCCCTGAGATCAGGGTCTGTGCGACTGATGGGTTTTCTCAATGGAGCCTCTGGAAAAGGAAGGCTGCCTCCACCTGGCGGCCCCATTCGGGTTTCCAACCCGTCACCTTCCTACCATAGCTCCCACATGCACTGTTTTTATAAAGTAGCTCTTGTGGAAACTGACCCGTGAGGCGTTGTGACTCTTCAGCCAGCCAAGGCTATGCAGGGTTGATCAGCTCAGTCTCCATGACTAACAATGTGGCCAAGGCCACAAAATCTTTCTTTGTCAAATGAAGATGGCCTTTTCAGGGGCTGGAATGATCTGGAACAGACTCGTCTTTACATTTTGTAAAATGCAGCAACTATTCCAATGGGAACCTTCATTCATTTACAGCTGAAGGGAAGCTGATAACTCAAAGACACCCATTTTCTGAAAAGAACAGTTGGAATCCAGCTGTGGATCAAGCCTGCACTCCATTTCTCCTCTGTTGCCTCCATTACCGCTGGACTCATCTGCACCCCAGACATGGCACAGACGCCATCATAGATGGGGTTCAGAGGAAAGGACTCTGCATTTCTGCTGCAGAAGCCACCAAGGGGAGGCTACACTTCTGACTGCTGTCAAGCTCCCTCGCACTGGCACTGGGAGACACTAAATCTGCCTTGTATCTTTGGCTGCCTGGGCCATTGTAAGCTTTTATCACAAAATCAACTCAGTTGATGGTTAAAGTATGTAATGGACATCCAGCACTCCCTACTATTTACAGGCGTCTGTATGATTGGGCAGTGAATCAGCCTCCTCAACAACTGGCTTGGAAAGATTTCTGCCCTCCTCCTTGGCCTCTTGTGGTAATGCAATTGAATCATTGAATGCAACTGTCTTCATAACGGAGTTTCTCTCTCCACGTGGCTCCTTGGGTCATGATCACTATGAAGGGAGTTGGAAGTTATAGGCACATATTTCGGAAACTCAGGAATCTGCCTTTTCCATTCTAGGTGTTCTATGTCTTGCCTTGTTCAGTGAGAAACTCTTGTCCAGTCCAGCTGAAACACTCTCCAAGCAAAAGCCGGGCTCCAAGGGGAACTGAAAGACTCAAAACTAATACTGCTGTCATTGCATGAAGATGTCTTTATCCCTCTTGCACTGACCCTTCCAGATGAAAGGTGTGGGTGTAAGTTGGGAACCATAGGAAGAAAAGGGTGACATTATAGCTAATCAGATTCTTGAATAAGACACTCCAATTTTGTGACAGTCAAGGGAAAACAGCCACCCAGCAACGTAGAAAGGACAGCTTCCATCTGGGAGGTACAGGGGACAGAGCGCCATTAATGATCTCTTGTCTTTCCAAATTGCCCCTAGGTCCATCCTCCTGCAGGAGGGCGTCCTGCTGTGGATTCCCAAACTGCCGCCTGTGCCTCACATGTAACTGATGTGTGGGTCTGTCATCCCCTCCCAGAGCACTCTGACCGGTAAGTCACTGCCTTTCCCCGTAACCTTGCCAAGAATCTATTGGAAAAAGCAGATGGCCTCAGTCCCTGCTCCTCTCATGCAAAACACCTCCAGATGTCTCTGTGCCCCCACCTGGCCATTCTCCGCGGTTCCACGGAGCAGATGAGTGCCGCCCAGGTGGTGGTGTGGATGGACAGCACAGATTGGCCCAACTCCCTTCGAAGAACAAGGACTGCACTCAATGATTTGAACAGAACCAGGAATTTAAGGCCGACAAGTCAGCTGGGAAAGCACTTTGGAGGTTCTGCCAGCCTGAGAGACCAGGCCCCGCTTGGGGGATAATAACAACTGAAATAACACGGTCTTCCCAGAGTCGCCATGTTGTATTCTTGGGGATTGAACTTTATGTGTACAAGCCAGGTATGAATTTCCTTCCTTCCTAAAAATTAAAGCTTAATTACAAAAGGTGTTAAAAATCTTCAATTCTCTGACTTTAGATAAATAGATCGATTACACCAACCTGACCCTGGAAGAAATCTGGGTCAGCCTCAGGTCATTGACCAGGCTTTGATGAAGTAGGCACAGACTTCTTCCTGACAGAGGAGGCAGCGTCTGTGCAATCACAGATACATCTTGCTTGGGATCCAAAGAAAATGCTAACAGAGAAACCTGGGGGGAAATCCACAGTCTTTCTACGGTAGGTCTCGATGGCCCTGGAATTCAGGTAGCTGGTTGAGTGCCAGCCCAGAATGGGGGCCACTGCTGATGTCAATGTCGAATGGGCCACGTCCTGCCATGATGGCCTTAACTTACTGCGGGACAAGTGGAGCTACTTTGTTAGTCAGCCTACTCAGAGTGACTCAGTGGCCTACTCCTCAGGATAATTTGCCAGAAATCAAAGCAGTATAGAAAGAAGAGGTGACTATGGGGGAGAGCAAGTTTTTAAAAGTATCCTCTGAAATCTGAATTTATATTGAGAACACACCCTGCTTACAGGGTGTTTCAACATCTATTTAAACATCTATTCATTAATCTGGAAATGATTTGGAAAACAGAATGCCTGTGTTCAGAGAAAACGTACTGAATAAATGACATTGATTCCTAAACCAACCCAGAAAAGCCCATTTAACCCTGGCTATGATTTAAAGAAGATATGGTGTATTTGTTATTAAGAGTTACCTGACTTTTCTATTGGATGCATATGTACATGTAAATACACAGATTTTTCAGTCCAATGACACTGGAGGTTAAACAGACTTTGAAGGTGAGTATGGAGAGCTGACCAAATTCACCTTGTCTTCTCTGTGAAATTCTGCACACCGGGTGGGCACTTTACAACTTCAGAACTCAAATCACAAATGGGACAGGCCATGTGGCTTTAGGAAATGCTCACACACACCTCACCAAGGTTCGGGCATTCCTGGAAGTGTCAAGGAGAAAGAGGGAATTGTGCAGCTCAGCAGAATAGGGAATGTAGGATCTTTCTTTAGGGGTTGGAAAGTCTTTCTGCAGGGATCTAGCCATTGACGTGCACAAGTCTGGCCTTAATTAGGCAGGGAACATTCTATATTTTAGAATTAGCAAAAGGCTACCAAATTAGAGTTTGGAGGAAAGGGCTATTGAAGCCAAATGTAGTTGTATTGTTGTTGCTGTTTTCTTGTTTTGTTTTGTTTTTGTTTTTAACCGTAATTGCTTTAACTGAAGACTATGTCCAAAGCTCTGTTTAAGCTTTAGAGTTTTTTTTCTTCTTTGTGATAGTGATAGATAATTCTATAGTAGAAGCAGGCTTTAAGGTAAGTAGCTATTACTATTTTTACTGAAACAAAATCTTTAGCAAGACACCGAGAGGAGCTAATAATAAAAGAAGGTGCCGGGTTAGCCACAGTGTTCTGAGACGAGATCAGGGTAATAAGCATGTCCTCAGAGAGGACAAACAGCAAGCAGGTGGACTGATGAGCTGATTATTGCAACCTGTTAGTCTGAGGCTACTTCAGAATGATCTTTCCTGGAGAGCGAAGGCGGTTTTTCTGTCTTTTTTTCATTGAGGATTGAAGGTGTCTCACATAAATTCTCCTCCCAGGAAAAATTTAATGTACGAAGTAATAGTGACATAGTTTTCTTTCTAACATCCCAGGCACTGTACTATATCCTGGACAGGCATTGAATCATTGAAGTATCAAAACAATTCTGGGAGGTGATATTGTGATATGTAGTTCTGAAGTGAAGAGAGTGTGGTGTAGATGAGTAACTTGTCAAAGGTCACGTTCTAGTGAGACAAGAGCTAGTCATACACCCAGGGTCTGCCCAAATCTACAAGCCACTACCGTCTAATCTTTGACATTTGTTTATACCTAGGTAAGTACAAAATCCTATATATAATTTCAAACTGCCTCCCTCAACTCCTGAAGACTAGCTTTGCAAATCCTTATTCTAAAAGCCATTTAGCAACATTCACTCTGAAAACTCTCAGAATATTTGAAAACCGTGATCTCATAACCAGAATCCCCTTCCACCTTAGAGAAAGAACTGGGAGAATGTGAGCTGATAGTTGATAGTCTGTTTCTGATACAGAAAATTATACTGATGAATGGAGTAGTTTCTCCTTAAGAAGCAAGTTCTTAGAATTCCTCCGTCTCAGTGATCTCTCCTGCCTTGAAGGACATAAAGATAGTAATAGCGCTTCTTGCAGAATGTTTCTAATATCTTTCTTTTCTTTAGTTTCATAAATATCCCCTAGGGCAATGCCCATCCCAGTCAGTAATGGTGTGAGTCATCAGTTGTGTTGATTTTTACCTTGCTTTTCACTTCAGCTTTTAAAGTTCAGAAACAGCTAAATGAATGCCGACCACCCTGACAGCACATCCTTCTCCCCTGTGGCCTAGGACAGGAGCAGCGGCCTCGGCGGCCATGTTTCAGTTCCTTGCAGGAACCACCCTCATTTCCTCCTCCTGGGCTTCACACTGACCAGTCCACTGTCCACGGCTATTCCTTCTCCTACTGCTGGATGTAGTTCCAAGGTCGCCTCCCCAGAGAAGGCTTTCTCAGGTGTGACCATTCTAGAATGCAAGGCCCACAGGGACTTTGGGGATTTTGTCAAGAGCTCCCAAGTCCCCAGCAGGAAGAACATACCTTGGTACATAATATCTATTAAATAAATATCTTTTGAATAAATAAATAATCTCCACGTGTTGCCGGATCTGATTTCCTTCCAAACCTAAGCAGTCCAAACAGGCAGCTTGGGTTTTGTAGGAAGATAAATGGATACATAATCAACAAAGGTCTCCATTTCTTTTTGCCATTTTCAAACCAGTTTGGGAGGGAGACTATATAATGTCATAACTTATACCTTTGTCCTTCATTTCTCTTCTCTGAAAAAAAAAATCATAGATATACCTCTGCTCCTGATACCCGATTTTCATTGACAGTCGTGAGGTGTCCACATCTATGGACAATCGAACACGACAGGAGCAGCATTGGGTAACACTTCCCCCACAGAGCCCCTTGTCCTAAAGGCTGGTTTTGGAAAGATACCTGAAGGAGTCTCTCTACTGAACCATTGAAGGAGCAGCCAGTGGAGAGTATTAGGTGTGTGTTCTCCACAGCTGGATGGGGATGAGTGCAGCTCGTGATCACCCATATCTGCACAGGACTGAAAGTGAGTTTCATTTCTGCCCACTGACCTCTATAGCTCTGAGGTCAAGGAGACATGAAGGAGAACTAAAAAGTCAAAAGTTTTTATGGGTATTAACCTCAAATCACATGCTCTGACACAGAAGCAAATTTTTAAAAGTCACGAAATGCAGACCTCTCTTTTCTATTTGCAACTGGTCAGTGGACACGATTATTTGATTCTGTTTTACCTTAAATAGTGGCCACATAGCCTAATGCATTTGGCATCCCCTGCATGTCGGCAAGGCCTGTATAATGATTCCTAAAGTGGCTCTCAAGGAAGCGGCTGTCACCCTGTAATCATCTTATTCATCCTGAAGGCACACTAGCATCTTTGGGGAATATTCAAATTTGTGAAACATGCAAAAAAGAAACGAAATGACACTTTTGAAAAGCTGCTACTCAGAGAACAATTACTTATTACAGCATTTATCCTGATTGCAAATGACAAAGGATTTTACTTTTTTTTGTTTTTAATTAACCAAGCAGGGTGATTTTCCAGCAATAATATCCCCAACCTCATTAATCCATCAATAGGAATTGGCAAGGGTCAGTTTGCTTGAATAATTTATGTTTTCCTAAATTACAACATGTGTTTGTGTGTTCCTGATTTCAGTATTATAAAAATTTATTTGTAACTTTCATTTGTTTCTATTAAAAATCCCTAAACTGTGCCTTAACAACATATGTATCTCTAAAATAGATATGCATGCTCTACATGTCTTCCCTTTTCTAGTTCACCTCTTGCCAAACTATTGCAAATCCATCTTAGATTTCTTGAGCAGGTTTTGTCTTTTCTCCCTCATTGGTTTGACCTCTGAAGCCTTGGGGTCTTACATTTCCAAGCACTTTATGAATCGTCCCATAAAACATGACAACAAATTAAAAATGCCACAACCAACTAAACTGGACTCTGCCTGCAATCTCTGTTGCTTACTTTCATTGCTAAGAGAGTTCAGAAGAAGTTGAATAGATGAAGTAAGTCTGTCATTGGCTGAAGAGTGGCAGTGGGATCTAGGATAGTGGGCAGAGACTGGTAGCAATGAGCTGCCTTTTAGGCAGGAACTCATTACAGTGTTCGAAGCCCTGGGCACATGTTTTGTATTTAAATATTATGCCACTCCTAGAGGATAGGCAGAGTTTATGCTATCCCTCAACAAAAGATAAAGAAATGGGGATTTGGAATGCATCAGTATTCTCTAAAAGGCCACACATCTTGGAAAACTATGAAGTCTGTGCTGAGACCTAAGAGTTCTCTTTTTTATTTTAGTGCAGTTTATGTTACACAACTATTTTCTCAAGTATGTTAGATAAATATTTTTCTATTTATAATTTTGATAAGTTACATGCAAATAGGCAACTTGTTTTCTATGTAACAAATAAACCTCTAAAACCAAATAATACTAGGTGTCCAGTTATACTGATAATTTTAGTTTTGTTTTGTTACATTTTAGTTGCTTATAAATTCAATAGTCTTTCTAATGCAAAGGCTTGAAATGGCTAACATTTTAAACCTTTGGAACATATGTTGAGTCATTTACAAGCTTATCAATTTAAAGTTATGCTTTTAGCATTGCTTAATTTGTCTATATTTATTGCAACATGGATAGCATGCAAACTGAAAAATATAATGTACTAGATAAGAAATCTTTTTAAACCTCTTACTGATATCCTATTGGGACTGGCATATAATTGAAAACACTTAACAGAATATTTCAGGGAATGTTGCCAAGGAGTGAATAAGAGAATCTCATTTCATTTCTAAATGCCAGACGAAAGTCGCCTAAAATGATGGTAACAGTGGTTGGAAGGAAGGAAATTGGGCTGGGGAGAGGCATAATTTACATAAGGTGCTTTTTATCTAAAATTTTCTTTCTTTTGTTGAATTTGACAATTTACCAGAGTCTTTTCAGAAGTGTCTGACATCCCTTTTAATTAAGCAGCAAGCAGTAAAAAATGACAGACAATGTGTTTCTGGAGTATTAATGCAGGTCTTGAGTGAACTCACCCCTCATGAAGAGCTCTAATTCTGAAGAAAGCATTGAGTTCTGTTTCACATAAAACGTTAACATTGAATAAAGCTGCAAGGATTTTATTTTATCACATTTATGTTAAATCTCTCATATTTCCAGATTAACTAAGCAACGTTTTTTTTTTTTTAATGTTAAGGAACAGCCTCACAGTTTGGTAAAAGACAAAGGGCATCATGTATTTCCACAACAATTATTAAGAAGTAGCACTCAGGCTCCTGAGAAAGTGAGAAAAGACTTACAACGTGTATAGACAAGAATGTAGACACTGAAAGGTGAGAGTGCGTTGCTAAGGTTAGTGTTTGATCTTAGGAAAGCACATTGGGTTGTGTGTGAAATAATAATTCCACATTATTATTATTATTGAAATAATATCATTACCTCAATTGTTATGAATTATTATTGAAATAATCATTCCAATTTCTGTTCTTGGGCAATTTCTTCTAGAACATTCTTTCCTGACCTAGCTCATGCCGTCTCTGTCATGCTGTTGGCAGTTCTCACCTCTTTTTCCAGTTCTTCTACAAGTCCCTTAATCCAGTTGAACACCCCAGTTGACTTCCCTTCTTTCTGTCTTTGCCTGTGAGATTCGTTTCCTGAACACAGATCAGTGTCTCTTCCTACTGGCATATTCAGACACAAGGACAGAGCAGACATAGTGGAGAGAGAGCATTGGTGCTCTAATGGGCAGGGAGACAGTGACACACAGTCCTGAGAGAGGAAATCAAAGAAATCATCACCACCTCTGCTCATATTAGGTTCCCAAGACAACCAACCACAGGAAATCCAGTCCCTGCATTTCATTGTACCATCATAACATCTTCCATTCGTGTTGCTCCTTTAAGTGGATTTTTTTTGCCATCAGAAAATATTACCTAAGAGAGAAGGCTGGCTATTCCAATCACGGGTTTACTAAGTGACCAGTCCAGCTGTTGGAAAACATCTCGAGAGGGCCTTTCAATGACTCACTGCACTGTGTCAGTTCCGGTTATCCTACAAGTTTCAAAGAAGTGAGGTTTTGCTGATGAATGAAGCTATGAAAAATTAGCAACAGTGGTTAATTCCACCGAGTAGTGGCCCTCCTACAAGTCCAAAATATACTCTAATTTGAATGGACACCATTTAGTTTTGTTGAAAAATCCTGTCATGCATAGAACATTATCCCTAATTGGAGAAACAAGTCACATTGTTGGTGTTGACTGCTATCTGTCTGGCCTGAGAGCATGCCTCTGGCACATGACTAGCAAGGACTTCCCAGTGAAAATCTCCATCTCAGCCTGCTGCTGTGTACATTTGCTGTGGAACATGGTGGCTGACTTGCAACTCAGGCCATTTCACAGGGGTCTGTGAAAATTGGAGTCTTCCTGAATATCCTAAGTACATGACAGCTCAAAGCCATGAACGGGGAGTGCAGCCCTCCATCAGGTTCAGCTACAGAGCTCTTGTTGATATTTGCAGAGAAAGGGCAGAAACACAATGTTCTTCCATTTAGTCATTTTAGTTCTTCATGTGACATATCATGAAGTTCACACGCAAAACCATCAACAGCTACTACATGATGGTTTTTTCCTAGTATCTGTGGCAAGATTCACACACCACTCTATCCTTATTGATGACAAATTTGGGTTGCTTGTGACAAATCAATGGATAGTTATTTCATTTTATTTTTCCCCTAAAGAAGGGGAGGCTTAAAGTGATGGGCTATCCCTTTGCATCTATTAAGCAGATAATAACACCAGTGATGAGAATGTCAAATGGTGATATTCTCTGTGGGAAAATTTGGTAGCTATTCAAAATTTAAACTTAAAGTTACCATGTGACCCAATGATCACATTCCTATATACATACAGCCACAAGACCCATGAAGACATTTGTCTTCACAAAAACATGTACAGAACCGTTCATAAGAGCTAACAAGGAAAGCAATTCAAATGTCCATTAACTGGAGAGAATAAAACATGGCACACTCATGCAATGGACTCATATAGAGCTATCAGAATGTATGGTATATGTGCCCACAAGGCTGAGTCTTGAAAACACAAAGGTAAATGAGAGAAGTGAATTACAAAAGACCATGTATTATATGATTCAATTCATATAAAATGTCTAAAATAGGGAAATTTATTGAGACAGAAAGCATATTAGTGGTTTGCATAAGACAAGGAGGTTGGGACAGAGAGGAGAAGAAAAAGAGCCAGTTATGGTCCTGACATTATTACAGGGGTTGAAATACTCTAAAATTGGGCTGTAATGATAGTGATATGACTTTGTAAATATATTTCAAAATGTTAAATTGTGTACGTTGTGTATATGCTCAGATATAAACATAATTTATATATTATTAAAGATGTTGAAAATAACGTAAATGAACAAGTAATAAAGTTTTTATCACTACCTTAAAAGAAATATGAATATTCCAGGCCATAAACATAAGTGAATTGTAAATGTAAATACAAAATTAAGAAAATGAAAATATGAGCAATGGATTGAGAGAAAATATATAAGACACATATCCAATGAGAGGCAGATATCTGGAATTTACAAACTTACAACTTTGTAATAAGTAGAGAAACACCCCAATCCAAAAAAAAAAGGTTCAAAGACATGGGCAAACATTTCTTCAAAGAGGATACACAAACTGGCACATGAAGCAATGCATAGTATCATTAGTAATTAGGTAAATAATGCACATTAACAAAGAGAGGCAATGTTTCTCCTCTCCTAGACAATAAGAAGTAGGGCAGGATAACTGTGCACAAGGACATGCAGAAAGAGACCCCACAAACATCACTGTTGGGAATGTAAAATGGGACTATATGGAAAGCAGTTTGGAAGTCTCACCAAAACTGAGACGGGAATTTACCACTTAATGTAGCTGGTCCAATTCTTGCATCTACCCACAGAAATGAAAACTCACATGTACACAAAAATTTTCCCATGAATATTCATATTAGCCTAATCCATAGGAGCCCCAATCCAGAAACAGCATAAATGTCCACCACCTGGTGGATGGGTAAGTGGAATGAGCCTGTGGGGGCTACTATCCATCAGTGGAGGAGAGATTTCTGCTGGTGGCCAGCTATGTTACGAATGCAACTTTAGGGCCTCATGGTGAGGGAGAGAAACCAGACATTGAGGCCACATCTATGTGAAGCAGAAAAGGAGAATTTAAGGAGACAATGGGTAGATTGGTGGTTGCCTAGAGCTGGGATGGTAAGAAAGGTACATGAGCATCAAGATCTTACTAGGGGGAAGACTATGTTGTAAAACTGGTTCTTGGCAATAGTCACACCACTTTATAAAGATGCCAAGTGTCTCTGTAAGAGACCTGAAGTAAGTGAACTTTGTGATGGGTAAGGCATGTTTTAATGAAGTTATTTTAAAAGATGAGGCTTCTCTGGGGTGACACAGAACAAAGTGTGAAGAATCTACACATTAAAAATGACACAAAATTCTTGCTGAGTTTGTGGGTGCTAATGTTTTTCTGATTGCCATTACCGGGATATATCAGGGAGCTAACGGCCAAAGTGCAACGTCACTTGCCAAGTTTCCGTGATCTCTGCCTGGGAGAATGAAGGCATGGTTACAAGTCAAACCCTGAGAACTTCTGGGGAAATGGGAAGTTCTGCCTTTTGTTGTCCATTCCTGTGAGTGTCCCAAGTCAGACTTGGATGGTGAGTGTTAAGGTTGAAATGTGAGGTGTCCCTTAAAAGTTCATGTATGAGACCATGCAAGTATTTTCAGAGATGAAAGGATTAGATTATGAGAAGGGCCAACCTGATCAGCAGATCAATCCAATCCACTGATACAGATTAAGTGGGAGGTAACTGTAGGAAGGTAGCGGGTGGGTGGAGGAGGTGGGTCCCTGGGGGAATGCCTTCGGATCATACATTTTGTCCCTGGTATGCAGAGTTCTCTCTCTGCTTCCTGGTTGTCATGTCCCCAGCGGCTCTCCTCCACCTTGCTCTTCCGCCATGATGTTCTGCTTCACCTTGGGCCCAGAGCAATGGAGTCAGCAGACCATGTACTAAACCGTGATCCAAAATAAACATTCGTCCCCCACCACTCTGTTATTCTCCTCAAGTCTTTTGATCAGAGTGGTGCAAAGCTGACTAAAACAGTGTGTGTGGGGGGGTTGAGTTTGTTGCTGACATTGTCCCAGCTTTGCTTTGGGTGTGTGAGACCTTGACTTTGAAGGCTGTGTGTTATTTGGGAGAGAATTCCCTAATGTCACTGAAGCTTGGTTACCTTGAAATGGCTTACTTTTTGAAAATAACATTTTTTCAGTTGGAGAGGAGATTAAAGAGAATCAAAAATGGAAGTAAGAAATCTTGATAGAAACCAATTACAATATTCTACATTCCGTTTGGGGGTTTAACCAATATTTTATCCATGGTAAGACTTATTTTAGGGATGAAATCAACACCTTGATGATAGAGTAAAAGAAGAAAAATTAAGAAAAGAAACCAAACAAACAAGAAAGCAAATCTAACTTTTATTCTGAACTAAGAAAGCCCTGTGTATTTTACTGGTGAACCAGAGTTACTGTATTAGATCTCCATACATACTGTCACATACTGTCTATATTAACTAGAATAAATATTACTCAAAGTGCGTATAAATATACTTTGAACACACTTTCAAATCTCTATTAATACATAAATTTAATTAATATATACATAAAATTATGATCCTCAAAATATAATATCAACACATATTAATAAGTATATAAAATATATATGAAATATAAATTTGTGACTGGTCACTGAGCTGGTGTCAGATCATTCTTTGTCATTAATTCCTTCAGCAGCCTATGAAGCATTTAGACACCACCAAAAGTCTTTTAGATACCACAAAAATGCCCTCACCCTGAGTCGGTGCTGCAAGTTCTTGCAGCTGAAAGGAGGTTTGCCGTTTGATCTTGCTGTCAGTGTGTCAAGTTACAAAGAAACGGTATTGTGACTCAGTGGCTCTGCACGCACCGGGAGGAAGTGCTGGCTATGCTCTTGTTTATTTAGATAATGCAGCATAATCCAGTAAAGAGCGGGTACACAGTGCAGCAGATGTACAAACTTCCTGTCTTTGAAGACAGATGCCACAATGCCCCAATCATCAAAGCAAGGAAAATAAAGGTAAGAAGGAGGAGTTGGTGGTGGGCAGCTGTCCTTGACTCTCCTGATTTGTCCTCATGGACACGTTTCTTCTCACAGTGGCCAAGTTGTTCAAATCAGAGCCTCTTGTTCTTTCTATTGACAGCTAAAAAGGTGTATTGCCAGCCAAAAGCTACGGCATGTGTGTGCTTAAGTAACACAGAGGAATGATCTGAGCAACATAATATGATAGGATGTGGCAGGACACAATGCACCGATCCTGGCATTCTCCTTGCTAATAAAGTGTTTTCATACCAAATGCACACATGTGACTGCCTCCCTTTGGCTTCAACAGTTTACCTAAGTTCAGACAACTAGTAAGAGGGGGACTGAAAACTCCAGCCTTTTAGTCCCAAAGATCATTTTTGTTCACTATGAAGCAAAGAGATTATGAATCACACTGAGAGAGAGAGAGAGAGAGAGAGAGAGAGAGAGAGAGAGAGAGAGAAACAGGAGATGAGAGGAAGAAAAAGAGAGATTTGGAAACATTAGAAATTTCTATTTTCCTTCAAATTTACACCTCTAATGATCTGTAAGATTTATAAATGTTTTTATTTGTATTCTTAAGAGCTACAAAAAGCAGTAATATAGAAGACATGACTTTCTTATCTATCTTCAAGACATGATTTTCCTGAATCCTAAGGTGTTCCCTATCAACTTCCTACTCTTTAAATACCTCAATTTACAAATGAGAAAAGCAGGCAAGATGGACACCACCCAGACCCAGGAAAGCAGCTTAAACATACTGTGCAGCATATTAATATATTTATGGACAGAAAACAGGTGTAGAAGCAGCACCCTTGCTGTGGATCAATCAGCCTTTGAGGGATATGTATTTAGGTCTTTAATGTACTCGGAACAGAGCTTAATAGAAAAGTTGAGAACAGCATTTGGCTTGTCCTACTGGAGTTTATAAGCTCAGAGAGCAATTGTGACACACACAATGAAACTGAGCAGACTGTTGCTGCACAGCCCATGGCCCTTGGTCTGCCTCCCTCATGTAGAAGAGGGATCAGTTGATGCAGGCTGGTCTGATAAGGTCAGATACCAAAGAAACCGAGTCCTTTCACCTCGCCCTCCACTGCGGTCTACTACAGGCCAGAACTGACGGCTCAGGTTCTCACTGGTACTCTGTAACTGCTGGAACTGACCGGGAGGCTTCTTCCTTTTCAAAGTGCTCACACTATGCCTTGAGAAAACATCTTGGTTTTTCAACAGGAGCTGGGATTCCGTGCTGTGTAGAGCTCTGTCAGTGACCTTGCATATGTGCTATACCCAGTAGGTTTCTACAGGGATGAGGAACAAGAATGACCCCATGCATAGTTTTTCTGAGCATGAACAATTGGTTTTACTGAACATAAAGCCAGTTGGCCATTCCTAAGAGAAGAGCTCAGAAATGTGACTCCCTGGAACCTTCTGGAGACATCAGGAGCCAGCCAGTCTCCAGGGTCAGAGGTGACCCTGTGGTGTAGTAACCAATATGCCACTAAAATTAGTGAGTTTAGCTTCTAAGACTCATGTACAAATGTCAGAGAAGATGCAGGGGGATGGAGAAGTGTCTGTACCAATGCTTGCTGATGAAGAAAAACTTCTGTTTTATTCTATTTGATCCCTATGGGAGTGGAACAAGGAGATCCAAGATGGAGGAGTAGAGGAAGGCTGCATTCCCAGTGGCTGCGTGGCTTGGGATTCCAGCAGCAGGAGCACTGCTTCTCAGTGAGGTGGGTGAAAAAAGGGATCTCACTAAAATCCAATGTGGTCTTAAAGCCTCAGAAATAGAAGTGCAAAGAAGAAAGGGGACATGGGAGCCAAGCTGATTATGGTAGCAGTGGTGGCAGCGGCTCTGGTCACCACACAGGGAGGGAAAACACAGAGAGAAACAGGCAGATTTGGTACAGAAAAACCTGAGCTTGGAAAAGCTGCCCAGACCTAGCTGATTCAGGGGCCGCACCATGAAGCGTTGCTTGCTCTGTGTTCTTAACTGGCCGAGGGGAGCTGAGACAGAGCCGTCCTGAGGCAACCACGCGGAAGCTGCTGTGGATGCCAGGAGATCACAGCCAGCATTGCTACATTGCCCCAGCAAGTCCCCACCATGTGGGGTGTACCTAGGAGGACATGAGTGAAATAGGCACAGCCAAGAGTGTACCCAGGCCAGGGCACAGGGGAGCCTAGCCCACGTTTCCTTTGAGTCTGGCAGCTCATGCAACCAGCTGAAGAGGGTCAGGAATCTGAGCAGGTGGGTGTGAATGAACACACACAGGGACTAAGCCCAAGAAGACAGTGTTCATGAGCAGCATAGTGTGTAGAGAGTTGGCTTCCCTGCCCCGTGAGTAGAATTCTTGGGAGAAGCTAGAGGTACAGACTCCCAGCAGAGCTTGGCATCTGCCAGGCTGAAGGGGTGTGTGGATCTAAAATCCTCAGGACAGACACCACCAACAGAGTACCTAAGGCATGACTAGACCCAAAGCTCCGTCTCCAGAGCTCCCCTCCTAAAACCCTGCAGCAGCCCCCCTAGGACTTCCTTGATCTTGTCTGTGCAGACAAGATTCCCGTTGACAGTTCTTCCCACTCCACCCTACCTCGTACTGGGGAGAAGGGAAGCCGACACCAACGGAGGGGTTAACATCCCCCAGGCCCTGCTCTCCCTCAGTACCTACCACAAGAAGGAGCAGAAAAAAGGACATTTGGGCATGGACAATGACCATTCACTCTCAGTGGCTATTTTGACCACCCCAGGGGAAGGAAGGCTTTTGATTTTCATTAAGAATCTTTTCTCCACTTTTATAATGTTCTTGCTGTGCTGATTGGTTTGTAGACACATGCACATATGTGTGTTTATTTTTTTCTCATTTTACAAATGTAGTCATTTTTCCTTGCCTTGTCATTTAAGGGGTAGGATTTTTAAATTTATTTATTTTATTTTAGTTTTTTGTTTGTTTCTCTTGCTTGTCTTTCTCTTCTTGTTTCTCTAGTAGCCAAATTCTCTTGTTCTCTGGTTCATTTTCCCTTTACTGTGTTTTTCCTACATTTTCTTCTCCTTCCTTATAATCATTACCTGCCACATCTCTTCTGCCTTCTCTCTGTTCACATTTTGAAAATTGTGAACTCTCTACTACCTCTTATCACGCTTTCTTTTCTCTTAAATAACTTTATTTTTTATAATCTTTTAGAACTAATTGGTTTATATGACCCTGCACTCACCGTTCCTGTTGCTGCAATTATTACTGCCATGGAAAACATAGTTGACACCTGCTGTTTGCTTTAATGTCAGATATAGTATTGGTTTTGCTATAGGCAATTGCTGACTCCATTATTTTCTGTTTATGTAGAAAAATTAGTGTTGTACATGCCATAGTAGCAACCAGAGTATTTGTTTTAATGCTGTACATTATTTACATTGGTGATTGCTATATTTTGTTTGTTTGTTTTGCTCATTGTGAGAGATGCTAAGAACCTATAGGAACACTAAAACTGCAAAGGGTAGAAACTCTATTGCTGAACTAAAAAAGCCAAAAGATAATGCATGTTGCTCCATACACAAATTAATGCTACTTAAACTTTAGCTATATTTCATTACAAAGAATAAGAGACAAACCCCTAAACTAAAAATCAGTCTCCAAATAGAAATGGCTGGTGGGGCACCTCAGGTCCTACTCACAGACATCTATTTCTACAGCAAAAACAGAGAGAATTAACACAGAGAATGTGGATACCACACCTATGAGGGATCTCAATCTATATCACTGTAGAACACTTTACTAAGATAAGGCTGTGCCCTAAAATGGTCCACATAAAGAGCTGAAGAGTAATTGACCCCAAATGATGCATAAAACTTAACCAGGAATACATACTTTTAAAAAAAAAGAAAAACAGGATAATAATATGCCTCCTAAGGTTCATAATTTAGCAGCAACTGACCCCTAATAATTGAAGTGGATGAAATACCAGATCCAAACTTGACAAGAATGATTATAAAAAACATTCAGTGAATTCCAAGAGAATGCAGAAAAACAACTGAATGAATTAAGGAAGTCAGTATAGGATATAAGTAATAAATTCAATAAGGAGATAAAGATATTGGGAAAGAACCAAAAAGAAATCTTGGAAATGAAAGACAAAATGGATGAAATAAAATGTCCAGTTGAAAGTCTCTCTGATAGAGTAGACCATGCTAGAGACAGAATCTTTGAGTTGGAAGACAAAGGGACAGGACTTAAGCATTCACAGAGTATTAAAAAAAAAAGAAAACAAGTAACTTTGATCAAAATATATAAAACCTCTGGGACAACATTAAGAGGGCAGATTTAAGAATCACTGTAATTGAGGAGGGTTGTGAGGTTAAGTCTAATGGAATGGATAATTTCTTCATGAAAATATTAATAGAAAAATTTTTCATACCTTGAGAATGAGATGGATATACAGAAACAGGATGCATTCAGAACACAAAATAGACAAGATTTTTTTAAAAAGTCCCTCTTCATGTTAATTATAATTAAAATGTCTAACCTACAGAATAAGGATATAACTTTTAATTTCTCTCAAGAGAAAAGAGCCAGGTCACATTTAGAGGTAAACCAATCAGGATTACTTCAGATTTCTTAGCACAAACTCTAAAAACCAGGAGGGATTGGAATCATGCGTTTGAAGTCCTGAAGGCAAATAACTGTCAACTAAGTTTGCTATACTCAGCAAAACTACCCTTCAAAATTGAAGGGCAAATTAAAACTTTCCAAGATAAGTAGAGAATAAATAAATCCCTCACTACTAAGCTGACAATATGGAACTTACTTAAAGGAATGCTCCAAACGGAAAAAAAAAATCAAAAACAAATCTCAGAACTGACAAATGAACAGATCTCATTTGAAGAGTAGCTAAGCAAATGACAAACAGGACCAAACTAAACATAAGAAATAAATTAAAACGGCAGGAATAAATAGACATTTCTCTGTAATAACATTGAATATAAGTGGTCTCAACTCTTTAATTAAAAGACTAGGCTGGTAGAATGGCCTAAAAAAATACCTAACAAAGGTTGTTTGCAGGAGACACTTTACAGGCAAAGACAGTCACCAGCTGAAAGTGAAAGGATGGAAATTTATACATCATGCACATGCAACCTGAAAACAGGCAGGAGTAGCTACTCTCGTATATGACCAAGCAGACTTCACACTAAAATTACTCAGAAGAGACCAAGAAGGTCACGTCCTACTGGTAAAGGGAAAATCCAACAAGAAGTTAGAGCAATAATAAATATTTATACCCCCCAAATGGGTGCAACTAAGTACATCAAAGACATACTATTTGGATGAAGGCCTCAGGGAGACCCTAGTACAATAATAATGGATGATGATTAAAATACACCTTTCTCACCAATGGATAGATCATTCAGACATAAATTCAATAAAGACTCTTTGAACTTAAAAATACTACAAATTAAATGGACTTAACAGACATTATAGAATATTCCATCCAGCAACAGCTGAATACACTTTCTTCTCAGAAGGTCATGGAACCTTCCCCCAAATTGACCTAAATTCAGGCCACAAAGCAATTCTTAACGAATACAAAAGTTTGACATGATTTCTTGCATCTTATCTGATAAGAGTAGAATCATGTGTGTGGGAGCTGAGAAAATGATGGTGAAAGGATAGAGGTTTCTGCTCCAGTTGAACCTTGAACAAAGTTATATTGTTCTATAAGGAGAATATGACAACCCTGTGAATAGTTAAGATAGCCATGCAATATTCTAATCATATGCAGACTGAGCTGCAGGGTCAATACCAGTTCTCCTTCCCTTGAATCTTTGATGAAATGAAAATTTAAGGTATCATTTAAAAAAAATAGTTTGAGAAGCATTTTGGGGGGATATCTGCACATTGATTAAAATCAACTTGCATCTGATTACTAAAGCCACTGCCTAATAAATTATACCTTCATTGGAAGGTAAATCATCAGATTAAATCACTTTGCTGATGCTTATCTTTTCCATTTCTCCTCTATTTCCCCCATTCTGGGGAAGAACCGAAGGCAGATGCAAGTTGGGGAGGAAAATAGGGACTGTATGGAAAACATACCACCCTTAATCTGGAACATTCTATGCTGTGAATGCCCAGGATACCTCACACCTTCTCTCTGCTTGTTTTCCTGTTTTGCTTTTGCATGGCTGGGGATGGAGTCCAGGACCTTGCATATGCAAGGTGAGTTCTCCCCACCACTTCTTTCTCTCTGGAGATGTCTGTTATTCATGAGGTTGAGAGTTAGGGGTGAGGAGCCAGACGGCCCTGATTTGAAACCAGCCTCCTCAGTTACTAGTTGTGTGCTCTGTACAAGCTGCTTAGTCTATCTTAATCCGTTTATCCATCAAAATCAGGATAACAGTCGCACCTACAATGTGGGGTTGTCACGAAGCTTAAATGAGTTTATCTACATAAAGTGCTTAGAACAGTGTCAGACACACAGTAAGCACCTGCAGACACTTCTGAAATAGATGAGCTAGCTTCAATTATTTTCTAGCTGTTGGATTTGGGAAGGGGTTCCTGTAATTCATCATTCTTTAAAGCGTAAACCCTGTTGTTCCCGCACAGTACACGTATGTATGTAGTCCACACCTTTCCAGTGAAAATCATGTCACTGAGCCTCATTTTTGATCAACTTCTGAGAATATTTAATTCCCTTCCCTGCAATGTTTTTGTTTAGTCCTCATCCTATCACTGTGGCTCCACGAAACACAGCTCTGTCCATAGGATTAGACAGTACAGCAGCCCTGGGAAGGTCACCAATTATCCCCTCTCCTCTGCCACCCACTTCCCAGCCAGACCCTACCTAGAAATCCTTGTGGACTTTCTCTTCACCACGATGTGGTTTCCACTCACATCCACTCAGCCCTCAGGAGACAGTTTTGCTACAGGTGGGTGAGGTCAGCACCAAGGGCATTTTCCTGTTTTCAGGACAACTTCCCAGGGCGGTGACAGAACCCGATTCACATCACCAGCATCACAGGCTTCTTGGTGGTGATGGTGTTTGTTATTCCTGTGCCACTGTTGAAAAGCTAGAAATCAGCTTTTCACTCACAATTCACATTTATTAACAGTCTCGTGCTCTCACACTGCGCCTATGAGGGGCTTCAGCCTCCTTTTGTTTTTTTATAGATGGCGACTGCGAGGTGAGAAGCTAGGGTTTCATTGCTGCCAGGTCATCTCTCTAATTAACCCTGTGACTTGGTGAGGGAGGCACAGCTGGTCATTTCAGTTTTTAACAATAGACACTGATATTGGATTGCAGTGTGTAAACTGGCTCTTGCAATCTTTCACTGTTAATTGGTTGATTTAACAACTATGTATAGAAACAAAACCTCTGGTTTAAAAACTAGGCTCGAAACACTGGGCTTGTGGCTGGTATTTTCTTCCTAATCATTTTCAGCAGCTGATGGACGAAGGGTTAGGAAGAGTGAGGCTGTGTTTTATTTTAGAGAGCCTCCTCTGCTTCTCTCTGGCACCTCCTGTCTTCAGAGTTCATATAAATAAGGCCGTATAACCTTGGGAACTCTGCAAGCTGCTCCTCCCACCGGCCCGTGCAGAGCAGAGGGCAGCCAGTGCTCAGTGGAAGACACAGTTCAATGCAGAGCGTGCTGAACACTTCTACTGATGGCTGCAATTACATCACTGGGGATTTATTATTTGAGTGAAGATTCTTTCACCTCTTGATGCCTTGAGAGATGTAACCTCCAACTCATGACTTTGGGGAATGAGTCACATCTCTCCCATGTTTTACTCCTGGGAAGGAGAGGTGAGGGCAGCGATGAAGCTGTAAACACCATGTCTCTGACGTTCTCAAAGTGTAGAGAGAGATTCATCCATTTAACGAGCAATTCTCTGGCACCCATTTTATGGCAGGTATAGTTCAGGCATTGAAGAAAAAAAGAAAAGAAAAAAGAGAGGGAGGGAAGGAGGAGGGGAGAGGGGAGGGAGGGAAAGAAAGAAAGAAATTTGGGTCTTCTCCTGTCAATCAATCCTCATTTAAAAAGCCTCGTTACAGGGCTGGGGCTGGGGCTCAGTGGTAGAGCGCTCGCCTAGCCTGTGTGAGGCACTGGGTTCGATCCCAAGTACCCCATAAAAATAAATCAATAAACAAACAAAGGTATTGGGTCCATCTACAACTACAAAAAAAAAAAAGATCTTAAAACACAAAAGGAAAAAAAAGCCTCATTACAAAACTGTCTTCCCAGGCGCCCCGCCCTCTCCGTGTCCAGAGGAAGGCACAGCGTCAGTGAACAGACACAGCTTCCTTCCATTGTCTCCTTCTTTAGAAAAATGTGTCAGAATCAGACAGTGTGGCAGTGGAGGAAGAGCTGTAGGACTTGTAAGATGTCATTTCTGTGTATTATGATGTTTTGACATCTTAAGATCCTTTCTGGTTGGTAAGAAGCTTCCTTCCCTGGACTGGCCAGTGTTAAAGACAACAAAAGGCTCCACCTGACGAGCCCGCCCAGAACCAGCCCTCGGCCGCCACACCTGCCTTCCTGAGCTCAAAGTTCCTAACACGTAAGATAGCCAGTTGGGACCTGGGTGAGCCCCCTGCTTGGCTTTTCCCTGGGGACCCTGCAAAGGCTTGGTGTAGCCCTCCCACTCCCTCGCCAGCATCCACTTGCCTGTGTGTCGGGTGTGTCACTGTGTCTGGGGCTGGTGACTGACAAAGCCTGGAGCCTTTCTTGCATCTCCTCTGCGGCTTCGCCTGCCTGGTCATCACAGAAAAATGCAGACAACAATGACCTGAAATTCCTTCTTTTTCATCAAGCATGAGATGAGTGGTCTCTCATTCCAGTGGGGTGTGTGTGTGTGTGTGTGTGTGTGTTGCTCTGATAGCAACATTAAGAAGTAAGTTACACTCTAAGAGATGAGGGAACACAGGAGTTGCGCAGAGAAGGTTGTGTGTCCATTTGCACCCGGGCCAGACTGCTGGGCGGATGAGAGGGAGGCGAGACTGAAGCACAGAGGTGAGGTCTGATGGAAGATCCAGGAGAGAGAGGCCAGAGGTGTGGACGGGAGGAGTCTGCATGGGGAGGGAGGGGAGGAGCAATGCCCGGGAGTCAAGATGTCGGAAGACCAGATCCACTAGGAAAGGCAACTTTCTGCTTAGGAAACACTGAGGCCTGGGGTGGCATAAATTCACGTTTTTAACTTTGATGGGATTTTTTGAAGACTAATAAAAGAAGGAAACAGAAACACTCAGTTCCTGCAGAACAGGGTTTGACAAACTTCTTCTGCAAAAGGCAAGAGAGTGACATTTTAGAATTTGAAAGCAGCATGACCTGTGTGTCAGCCACCAGACCTGGCCACGGTCCACAAGACTTCATCTGCAGAGGTGGGCACGGGGCCAGATTTGGACACACTCATAGTTTGCTGACCCCTGGAATGGAGGCCTCCTGCAGGCCAAAAGGATAACCCGAGGGATATTTTCCCTGGAATTTTGCAGGAAGGTCACATCCACTATCATGAAATCAGATCATTTTCAATGGGCTAAATACCAAGGGCATGCGCAAAGCTTCCGCCCATTGTTGAGCTTCCTTTCAGGGCAGACGCCTACCAGACAGGTGCATTTCTTATTAATTAAAGACTGGACAGGCTTCAAATACAGAGCAGCCACCACTTTACATGAGGCATGTATTAAGAAACATCTGAGTAAAGGCTAATCATTGCTTTCAGTTGAGAAGCCTGTTTGTGTGTCTACATATATGCATATGTGTGTGTGTGTGTGTGTGTGTGTATAAAAGAATATCTTCTAAAGAAAAAGATGAAATATAACAGACTCACCTACAATCTGGTGGAAAGTCTTCCTAGGCTAACTGGCTCATCTCTTCCAAGATTTAGAGTTCAAGAATATTAATAAAGTTTTAATGTGATTTCTAGTGAAGTAATTTCTAATAAAAAGAAACGTTGCTCACAAAACCCCCAGAGATGGTCGTCAGAACTGTGATAATCCCTGTGCAGCAACTGGCTTTTGAAAGCCAAGAAAGGCTTCCCTGTGTACCCGGTAGGGAAAACGTGATTTAGTCATTAAAGTGGTGCATTAGGTAACATTCTCCATAAGCAGCCTGAAATAGGCTGTCTAATGGAGGATCACGCTGAAATTCTATTCCCACTAGTTATGTCCTCCGTGGCTTCCTGTCAACAGATGGAGTAAAAGTAATGAGGAGCTATCTATCCTCCTTTTTCTCATCCTTAACAGAGCTCTTTACTTCTTTGCGACCCAAAAAGTGCCGTGTAAAGAAGAGGCATGAGATTGTGTGGAGATGTCATCGAAGCCCGTGTTTCCAGGGCTCCTAAGATCTATTTCAGATCACGGGAGCAGAATGAGGGAGACACTCAACAGACCTGTGGTTCTCTTTCTCTGGATACAGGGAGGCTGTAAAGTTGCTCTCCCGCTATGTTGTTGGTGTTGGTCTCCAGGCAATGTGCTTGTTCATAAATAGTCTTGCTGTCGGTTGGTCTGATTTTAGTAGGTGCCATTAAAATGTTTCTCTTGACCATTCATCATGTCTCCTTGGTACAAAACTTTCTTGCTCATTTTGCTTTGTTTCACGTGAGGAATGTAGCAGTTCCAGTCTGAGGCTGTCCTGGCTTCCTCAGGGAGGTCCAAGGACCTAGGATTCTCTGCTGCTGCCCCTCAGGGTCTCTTTGGCAGTCCTCTCCCCTGCCTTCTTCTCTCTAATTTAGAAAAGTTTCACCTCCTGTTTGAAAACAGGAACCTCCCCTGATTATTTTAAAATAGAAAATGTATGCACTAGGCCTTGGGTTCAATTTCATCAAAAGAGAAAGAAGGAGAGAGGGAATGTGTTATTTCAAAACAATTAAGTGGATATAACGCTCACTAGTAAGCCAAGGGTAAAAAGAAAACTCCAAGCAAATGTTTTCTCAATCTTCTCTGTAAAGGAAGATAGAAACCGTCTAACCATTGTGGGCATCCCAGCAACCTCCTGGCACAGGGGGAGCGAGAAGGTAGCTGTCTCAGGCACAAGGGGTGGGCCTGGGCGTGTTCCAGGAAACCCGCCTTTACTAAAACGGGCAGTGCACGGGTCGCAGCCCTCAAACCGGGCCGAGGTGGGTTCCCCCGAGAAACAGAACCCATTGCATACATGTAGACACCCAGGGATTTATTGTGGAAATTGGCTCACGTGTTGGGGAGGCCAACAAGTCCCCTAATACGATGTCGCACCTGAAGACTTAGGAAGGCCAGAGGATGATTAAGTCTAAGCCCAAAGTCCTGTGAACAAAGGGGTACTCTCCTCAAAGTCCCAGAGTCTAAAGGCCAGAGACCTGGGTAGAAGGCAGAAGCCCCAGCTCTAGGAGGAGAGAATTTGCCCTCCCTCTGCTTTGTATTCTATTCCAGCCCTCCGCACACAGCGCGCCGGAAGATGCAGGCCACCTGGGTGAGAGTGGACAGCTTGATTCCCTGTATTGGCTCAAATGCTGTCATCCTCTGGAAACACACCCACCTCCCCCACCTGCCCCCATAAGGCTTTACCAGCCATCTGTGCAACCCCAAGTCACCCTAGTTGACATACAGAATTTCCACCTCATTTGCTAACCCTCAAGTCCGTGGGCAGCTCCTGGAAGAACTGCAAGGCTGCAGTCTGCCTTAGCGCCCCCTATGGGCTGAGCGAGCTGGCACAGCCAAATCCATACAGAAGGTCCCATCAGCCGCATCTCACAGGATGACGGAAGGGAGTGTGCAGGTGAGGAACAAGGTCTTAATAATTGGCACTCACATGGAAACCCAAGTTTCTTTCCTAACCAAGGTTTTATAATTGAATTTTGATTTAAAATCCCTCAGATTAGCAGCCAGTGGCTACATAGGGGACCGTCCCAGGTTAAAACAATGTCCAGATGCCGCTCCAGAATCTATCAACTTTTGATAATGCAAAGAGTGAATGGTGGTTTAGCATCCATAAAATAAAAGGGTAGTTTTATACATATGTGTGTGTGTGCATGCTCACATGTGTCTGAGTGTGTGTGTGTGTCTGTGACTTGTGTCACTCAGGAAGATCCTAATTCTTTATTATTGGAAAGGACTATACATTAATAGGAAATATATCTCTATTTGCCTTTTGAGTCAACATATAATTTCTTTTATTAAGCACCTGTAATAGCACATGAAATTGGTATTTTCTTTTATTTAAATTCTTGTTTGGAAAATATAATGTTAGCGACTACATGTCAATCCCCCCTCGCCCGCCACACACACACATACTCCTTGTTTTTTCTTCAGAATTTCACTATTTGATGAAATACAAAAGGTCTGAAGTGATTGTTTATGAGAGTATCTAGCTCTGATTGATTGATTGATGATTGACTGAATGATTTATTGATTGACAAGTGATGAAGGCTGCTGGAGGGAATCAGGGCTATTCTGAGCAATGTCCTCTGAAGATATTTTAAAAGTTAGACAGTTTATCACTCAGGAAGATATTCTCTACAATGTTTGTGCTCTTGACTGTCACAATGGCTTCTCGTGTAGATGATCCCAAGTGTTTGTATACAAACAATATGTAGCATATGAACTTCACTGGTGTTAGTGTGCAAATGCCTACCAGTCTCAGAAAAGGATTCGGCCACTTCTCAATTATACCACCTATGAGTTGCTTTACAGTTTTGAAATTCTCTCCCTAAATTCTTTGTTATTTCAACATTGTGCACTCTTGTTGGACGTTAGCCCTTTTTTGGATAATGTTTTCTTGTTGCAGCAAAACTGTACAGCATAATTGGCAGCCTAACTGTCACTCTGGCAGAGAAAAAGCCAGAACTGGATGAAAACAAATCTTCAAACCATCTCTAATAGTCTGTGCCTCGTGGTGGCTGCAGGTGCCTATTTTTATCTTTCTCTAAGTATTTCACATCTTCTCTATTATGGATAAGAGTTAAGCCACACGTCTCCTGAGGGCTTTTCACAAGTGTACATGGTGTTGAGAATCATCACACACGATTTTTATTATGTAAGTTTGGTGGGTTCTCAAGAAAAGTTATCTAGTAAAGAAAGAAGCAAGAAGATTTAGGATGAATCATTCAGGACAATTCTGTGCAAGGGCCTTCATCACTGTGACCCTTGGGGAGGGCACACGCATAGTCAGTGCACATTTATTCTGGATTTTTGAAATAAAATGTTCCCCACTTGCCTATCCTAAGGAGACAGAGGATATTAATGGCTTAATATTTGCAAGTGGTTATATATTCTCACAGCAAAGGACAGTATATCTCATTTGTTAAACATAACCTCAAGAAATATGTGAAATAAGCCACACTAAAAACACATTTTACTTCTTACTATAGGAAACCGGTTTACATTAGTAACTAGCTTCCAAACTGTTGATTCAGTGAGTTCTTTTCTACTTGGCCAGACTGAATTAAGAAGGTGCTTTGATCTGAGTGTCTTCTGTCAAGAGAAAGCTGAAGGCCTCTTCCATGGGTAAGTGGTGTAAAAATCCCACAGAATTGATACATTTTTACAATTCCCAAATATAAGTGTTCAAACTTATGAAGATTTTGGAGGCTGTAGTTTTCCCAGCTGGATAAGGTAGACAGTGCTAAGAGTCCCACCAGATTATACCACATTGTCACTTAGGAAAACGTTCTAACAGAAGACAGAATCTGTGTTGTGGAGAAAATTGGGTGGAGTGATTTATCAGCTAGGTTGCTAATAGCTCAGACGGCTTGAATTCTGGAAGGGAGAAGTTCTTGTCACAGAGCGGGAAGGAACAGATGCCGAGTTGCCCACAGGCGAAGGGCCTTGACTTAGAAATGACCCATCTACCTACCACATGCACACAACATCCAAGAGGCGGTCTTTGTTTTTCTCCATGCCACACTCCACACTCGGTTCCTTGCTTCAGGGGACAGTGGACATTTTCTCTGTGTGAAATGTTTTCCTGCCGTGGAAAATGTTTTCCTGCCTCTGGGACAACGGGGGCCATGTTTTCAGTTTCTCTTCAGTTTTTGCTGCAAGTACCAAAAACACGACCTTGCCCGCAAGGCTTTGGCAACCTGGTGTCTAAAGCTTTGACGACTGTGCTGACTTCCAGTGATTTCCTGTGGCCTCCCACCTGGGAACCGTCACCTGCAGCTGCCCCGCTGCCACACGCCTGCACCCCGCACGGCAGCACGGCTGTTAATGGAGAGGCATTGACCTATCCGTTGACACCAGCAGGAGAGAGTCAGCTTGTCTCATGCAAAACTGATACTGCCTGTCCAGAACTGAGCATCGAGATTATTCCGAAATTCAGCTGAGGGTATGGGAATAAGAGGAGCAAAAATCCTTGAAATATAGGCAACTCTTCATTTTGCTTTTTCTTCCTATGAGATATATATTTAAACAGAGTTTTCTTCAAGGCCCAGATAAGTCACCCTTCCTCTCTTTGGATCTGTGTTCTATTCCTTCAAATACAAGCTTCTGGAAACCAGGGCTCCGGCTGGCCCATTCTCTAGCAGCAGCTATAGATCTCTTGGGCTGGATGGACCCTCACTCACTCTTGCTTGCTACGCTCATGTTACAGTTAAAAAAAATCTAAATATAAAATGACAATGACAATGTCCAAGAAGAGTCCTTGAAGAAATTCCAGTGCGTTATCAAGTCCGAGGTGGGCTTTCTGTGATCTGCAGTGAAATATTTTGTGTATAGCATGGAGTCATCTCTGTACTAGGGATTTATTCTTCAAGTTTATTTATAGAAATACAATGAAGCCCTCACTATCTAAGAAACTTAGGTGTTTATTAATTAGAAATGGATGTGTCACCCGATGAATGACTCCTATCAGAGGAAGAGTGCCCATTCCTATGGACGAATCCAAAGCTGGAGAAGCTTCTGTACCTGAGACCTCTCTCTTTAAACAGATCAGACTTTACAGGTCTGTTCCTGTGCACAGTCATTCTTCTATATAATGATACATATTCTGTGCAAATTTGCAGTGCTCTACTTAAGAGCTTTTCATTCTTCTGTGCACAATAGGGATAATAAACATGCACCTCTCTTTGAAGTAGATGCAGAGCTCTGCGGTGAAGTCAAGGGCCATTGTAAAGGAATGTAAAATAAAAGGTGAAAAACTTGACTAACAACCATTTGGAGATGAAAATGCGTTTTAGTGGGAGTCCATTAACTGATCAAAGAGGCAGGCATGTGTGCACACTTAGTTATGCAGGCTTTTAAACTGGAAGGTCAAATTTGTCTTTCCTTGTGCTTTATCACGTGGGTTTGGCCAACATCTTATTGACACCAGCACTTCAGGGTCACATCAAAGCAGGTTTGTTGAAGGCCTCTCTGTAATTCATTACCTGAACTTCCCATCACATCCTCGTTTCATTTGTCCACTGGCTGATGTTTGGCCCTTTCTAGGGGCAGCAAATTCAAACAGGGAACAGACAAGCCTGTTCCATGTGGACAGTCGTTTCCACAGTGGAGCTGGACAGATTCTCTGGCTTCTTCAAGGCCAGAGAATCTGGCCTGCAGACTCATCAGGCAGCTGAAATCCTGTTCTGCAGATTTTAAGTGCTTTCCTGAGCTAGATGTCTGGGTCTACCTAACCTAAAGCTCAAGACTGGCAAGGGATCATTTGCCTCTGAGTGACCCTGCCGGCACCTCAGGGCACATCAGAAGGACCAATGGGCACATTAGAGGTCATCAGAGAGACACCCTTTTGTTCTCAAGTCTCCCTATTTACTCAGAATGGCTCAAGGTCTTCCCAAGCTCCGCCCTACGTGCCTACACCATCAGGGTCGGGTGGAGCAGCACAAAGGAAGCAGAAGGAGAGCTCTCCAGGCCTGGAGTCCTTTCCGTATCCCTTTCTGCTTTCACATCTGGTCCCATTCAGTGACACCAACCTCTTAGTAATCATAAATGAACTAAAACCAGCTCCATCCTGTTCTTGCTACTACCTCGTGTTGGTGTCAGCAAACGGAAGTGCACCCAGCCTCCCAACCTCCCAGCCTCTGTCAGAGCATCCTGAGGGACCCACACTGACTGGGTGACATTGGGGGGAGAGCTGGACGGTGTTGTCCATCACGGAGCTCAGTGAGCAGGGACTTCTCTGCCACTCCGGCCAGGGTCAGGCTGGGTTGGCTCAGGTTACAGGTGTCCTCTTTCCTCCTTTTGATGATTTGGAAAAAGCAGATTTGGGTCAAGATACCAAGCATGGTAAATTCGAAAACGTAAGAGCAAAACATTCAGCCTGCCAACAGTAGGGGAAAAAAAAAGAATTTTTGCCTGATTTTCCTTTCTGTGCCTTTACAAATGGGCTCTTTTGAGGTCTTGTTTTGTAAGTGTAATGAATCAAAAATGTTTTGTTGCTTTAAAGTAGTGAAGCCCTGCCATGGTGTACACTGTCTGGAGACCAGGTCTTTTCAGGGATAATTTCAATTGGTGAAGGAGAACATGATCAGGGAGCAGTGAGGACCATTATAATGGAAACATCATTTAAAATGAGGCCTTCAACATCTGTTTCACTTCCTAATTACAAGTGCAGCATTCCCTCCTGACACCCAGTCCCACCGTCACCTCTATAAATCACAATCATAAAAAAGTTAAAAAGCAGAGTGATTTACATGGTTGTATGTGCTTGGTATTCAGAACCAGAGGCACACTCCGATTATGTCCCCATCATGGGCCAGATGAAACCAGGTGGGAGGAGGGAGGAGCAAGTACAGTCTTTATACCAACCCCACAATTCTTTCTTTCTCCCATGGATTTTCACTGAAGACTCACATAAACCACAGTGGGCCTGGGAGGAGAACAAACAGACACACATACTGCTTAGAAAAAAAATCAACTCTGCAAAGTTCTTTCAACTATGTATCAATAAATATTTACTAAAACCTACTATGTGGCAGGCTTGGTGCTGGCCCAAGAGGTCATAGGAGTAAGCAAAATAGATACTCCTAGTGTGAACATCCAGATTCTAGAAAGAAACCCTTAAAAAATGACTGCACACATAAACATATCACTACTGCTATTAAGAGAGAAAACTGCAGGATTCTACGATGAGGAAATTTTCAGCAAAAATCCCAACAAGACTGCAAACCCCTAAGGAGATGCAGAAAGACCACTGGAAGCATTCTTCAGCTGACTTTCAGAAACACAAACAGAGCCATATTCCCAGGGCTTTTCGATTTCTGAAAAATCAGTAATTCAAAACAGAAAACAGCTCAAGTGATTTAAGTAAATATTGAAGATATCACTTATAGATTTAAATTTCAGACCAAAGGAGAGAGAACACTCTGTAATTCAGATGTTAGCTGTTATACCAAGAAAGACTATGGCTAATGCTGATTAGTATGGTCCAGTCTATTACACAGAAATGGGCCATGGATTGTCCTGAACTTGATGGTACAAGAAGAGGATTCAGAAGGCAATTAAAGAAAACAAAATTAGTGTGGGCTTACACTAATTTCTTGAGAAGAAAAATTATCATTGAAAGTATATGATAGAATTATGTACAACAATTATGTACAACCTATTAATTACAACCCTTATGTCTATTTATAAATACATGCATACTATAATATTATATATCATACTGAACAGACAGCTTAAGTCTGTGCTGTGTTGTGTTGGTATAAGACAGGCTGTGCTACCATAACAAGCAATTCCTGAGCCTTAGCCCTTTGACTTGCACTCATGCGACATATTCATTTGGTTCAGGGAGATCCAGTCCCATGTTGTCCTGAGGACTCGTGACAGGCGCTGAGGGCCTAGCTCAGCAGAAGCCTGTCTGCTAGCATTCACCAGCTTGAGGTCAGTTCCCAGCTTCGAAAGAATTCATGATGATGGCAGTTCCACCAGCTGAGAGGTTTCTGATTGCCATGGCGATGGAAGGGCTGATGGAGAATTTCCCACTGCTTCTCAGGAGCTTCCATCCCGAGGTTCACTCCATTTTATTTGTTAGACGATTTCCATTCACTCAAACTTTGTTGGTTAAAGGATGTGTGAGAAGGCCACTATCTCCCCATTTGCCCCAAAGTATAGAGGATCCAGATTGGTTTTTCTACACCATAAAACATATATGCCATATTTAATATACTTTATATATATATATATATATATATATATATATATATATATATATATATATAAAAAAAAAAAATATGGGACTATTTCCTTCTGTCATCTATATCAATAATGTGTATCAGATCTCAATATCTGCATCAGGTTCACCTAATTTTACAACTAAGTCGCTGAGACTTCTTCTATCAGGGAGGTCTCTTAACCAGAGTTTGCCTTCCACTTCTGACTAGTACGTGGCCTCTAAACAGGTGCACCTAGCGTACAGCTCTGTGGGAACCCAGGCATTTATGCCCATTCACCAGAAATAGGGATATCAAAGAATCCCCACCAGAGAGGAACAATTCCTGATACTCCCTTCCTGCCAGAGACTGGACACTACAGCCTGCCTGTTCACGGTGTTGGTGACCAAGGCCCTGCAGTTATCAAAAATTACAAGAATAGAATTGGATGAGAGGGTAAGCCAAACTGCTGAAGTTTAATTAATACAGACTCAATTTGTTCATTAAAAAAATGCCCCTAAAAAGAGTATGCTATTCCAAAACTAGTCAATAGTAAAAAACAAATGTTTTGCAAGGGATGAAATATTTCAGTCTCCATTTACAAGGACATAGAAGTTCATTTTATAGAAGACTTCTTTCATGTGTACAAGAGCACCAGAGCTTCAAAATCTGTATTTTAAAAAATGTACATATTGTGCCAAATAGCTTCTGTCACCTCTCTCTTCCAAAGCACACCCATACAATCCTTGCGTTAGGAAATCACTGAAGATTTCCTCTCCGAAAGACAGCATAAACATTGAGACAATAGCTAACCAAACATGAAGGCTTAAAAGACATTCACATGGTTCCATATTTTTTGATATCTTCATGTCTTTTTCTGTTATTGCAAGATATGAACCTTGAATACAGTCACAGTTTTCTTTATTTCTAATTCCTCCCCCTTTCAGAGTTATTTGTGAAACAACTGGCATCTTATACCACAAACATAAAAAAAAAAAAAAAAACACTGTGAAGATTTCAGTGTTACTTGAGCTCAGATGGCATCTTTTCATTGTTTTTTTTAATGACAAGCTTAAATAAATGCCCCTCCTGATTATATGAGTCATCAAATCCATTTGACACATATTTATTATTTTTATTATGATACAATACACATAGCATGACATTTAGCATTTTAATGATTTTTAAAGGATAAATTCAGGGACATTTAATAAATTCACAATATTGTGAAACCATCTCCCCATCTGGTTCCAGAAAACTTTGAGCATCCCAAAAGGAAAGCCTGTGTCCATGGAGCAGCCGCTCCCATCCCTCCCACCTATCCACCAATCTGCTTTCCATTTCTACCAACTTGACTGCTCCAGATACTGTGTAGAAACGGAATCAGAGAATGGGTGTCCTCTTGAGTCTGACTTCTTTCAGCTAGCATATTTTCAAGGCTCATCCATGGTGTAGTTATATCAGCAATTCATTCCTTGTATGGCTGAATAATATATTGTCCAATATGAGGGTGGACCACAGATTGTTTATCCATTCTTTTGCTGATGCACATTTGGCTTATTCTTGTTCTTTGGCTAGTGTGAATAATGGTCCTGTAAATGTTTCTATGTGACTTGTTTCAACACAGGTATTTAATTATTATGGAATTGTTAGACTTAAGTTAATTCTGTGTCTCACTCTGTGACTGCCGAACTGTTTTCCACAGCAGAGTTGCAATGAGACACTCCCACCATCAGTATATGAGGTTCCGTCCTCATCAACATCAACGCCTGTTATTTTCCTTTAAAAACTTCTTTTTAGTTAAGTCATCCCACCAAGCATGAAGTGGCATCGCATGTGGTTTTAACTTGCATTTCTCTGATGACTGCTGATATCAAGCATCTTTTTATGTGGTTTTTGGCCATCTGCATGTCTTCTTTGGAGAAATGTCTGTTCAAGTTCATGTCCCATTTCTTCCCTTGAGTTGTTTTTATTTATGTCATTGAATTGTCGGAATTCTTTACATAATTCAGATACTAGACACTGTTCACATATGTGGTTGGGGTTTTCTTCCATTCTGTTGGTTGTCCTGTCTTAACAGAGGTCTTGAGAATGTCTATTGATACACAAAAGTATTCATTCTGATAAAGTCCAATTAATTTTTCCCTCTGCTTTTGATGTAATGGTCAAAAGATTCTCTCTCTGTTTTCTGCTAAGAGTCTTATCACATTAGCTTTTATGCCTTGGGTCCATCTTGAATCAACTTTCCCATATGGTATGAAGTAAGGGTCCAGCGTCATTCTGTGGCATGTGGACATCCAGTTCTTTCCAGCACCATTGTATTCTTTCCCTCCTGAGTGGTTCTGGAACCCTTGTCAATCATCAAGTGGCCACAGATATGCACACAGGCTTGATTCTGGGTTCTTGATTCTATGTCATTTTTAATATGACTATTCTTATGCCAATCTCCGGGTATTTTTTTTTTTTGTTATGAAGGCTTTGTAGTAAGTTTGGAAATAGGTAAATATGAGTTCCCAGTTTTGCTTAATTTTTAGGCTCCTTAGGGTCCCCTGAAATATCATATGAATTTCAGAATTAGCTTTCTATTTCTGTAGAAAGGGCTATTGGGATTTTGGTAGGTAATTCATTGAACTTCTAGATCCTCTGGAGATTTGACCATCTTCATGGTATTAAGTCTTCTAATCCGTGGTCATGAAATATCTTTCATAGACATGTTTTTAAGTTACATCAAAGATACTCGCTTTCAAAACAGCTCAAGAATTGATAGTATCAGTCCTTATATGGGACAATGCTGGATATTTTGAATTTTTAAAATTATTGTGTAACTAAAATAAGATAAATGTGTGGAGCATAATAGAACTTCTACCTAGATTGCACACATATATTTAGAGGGCTATCTCTTTTAGATAATTATTACAAACACATTTTTTTCAGATTCAATAAAAGGTGTAAAGATAAATCTATCTTGAGAAATTTCCAAAGCCACAGTTTAAAAATATCTCGATCCTATTTGATCTCTGTTAGAATTCACACTACTAATGTCTTGGTATTTTCAAAGTAAATAAATAATACTCCTTTCTTTCCTTACCAAGCTTTAAAAAGAAGATAAAAAATAAATTAAACACCTGAAGAGCACACCATCAGTTTAATTGACACTGGGTTAGGGGAGAGCGCTCCACTTCACAACTTCAGGGAGTTTGCTGGGAATTCCCTAAGCAGAACAGGTTGTGTGGGAAGGAGGCAGCTCTGCACCTTACCTCCTCTCCTCGGAGTGCAGTGTGCATGCCCTCATTTCTGCAGCAATGAGTGGGGATGGATCTTCCTTCAGGACTCACCCAGTGCTCAGGCCACATAAGCCACCAGCTCTTGACCTGGCATTGTCATTCCATCTCATGGATAAGCATCACACAGGCAGGCACTGAATCTGTTTAATAAGGTTTTATTTTTCCTATATTTTCAACTATCGGATCAGGGTTGATTTCTTTTTAGCATGGATCAAATGGAGACAAATTCTAATTTATGTTCTTTATTCATATTTCTAATTTTGATAGAGGAATGATCATATTCTTACACTTCTCCACGTCATCTCATTATTTCCATACATCAAAGATGATAACCTTAACATTGTGGGTTGTTGGTTTGAAATGTGTGTGAAATGCTCAAATGTGGATGTCCATGAGGTAATAAGAAGTGTTCTGTGCAGCTCAGGCAAGAGATCTGGGCTAGGGATGGAGTGCGGGGGGGAACAAGCTGCCCTGTGGTTACTGAGGCCAGGGAGTTGGAAACACATGACTGAATACATTGTATGAAGGAAAGGAGGAAGGAGATCCCAGCAGAACGCTCCGACACTCCAGCCATTGGGAGCAGAGCAGAGGGGAGGGACCTGAAATCAGAGTATCATCAGGAACAGCCAGAGATGTTGGAAGCAGAGATGTTGGAAACAGAGATGTTGGAAGCAGAGATGTTGGAAACAGAGATGTTGGAAACAGAGATGTTGGAAGCAGAGATGTTGGAAACAGAGATGTTGGAAGCAGGGAAACCCAGGTTCAAAAAGAACGGTGTGAAAAGCACCAGAGAAAGATGGAGTCAGGTACGGGTTAAAAGCTGCCATGCCAGAGGCCTCCAGGAAGAGCATCCTACCATTCAAAGAAAGCTTCCAGGATGAACGAGAAAACAAATCCAGGGACATGGAACTGAGATGGATGAAAGAGAAGATGGAGCGCACAGTAAAGACAGAAAAATTGGAAGCCTGGTTAAAAGTGAAGGAGAGATAAAGGGGAGGAGTAAGATAGGTCTTTATAAAAATCACCATGTTTATATGCCAAAAGAAAAGAGAAGCGGAGATTGAAAGTCAAAGGCATCGGTGAGGATGGGATTAGCTGCTGGGGAAGATCTCAGAGGATAAGGCAGCTGTGAGACTCAGCCCAGGGGCAAGAATCCTTTGAGAACTAGGGCTGCTCTTCTTCTTTGGAGATAAAAGAGAAAAGATCTTTGCAGACATAGACCTAGGGGCTCAAAAGTGAGGGCTTGAGCCCTCTTTTACTTACTTATTTTTGATACAATGAAATATAGCAAAACCATCTGATGAGAGGGGCTTAGGCAAGGCTGAAGGTTATGAAAACCTTGTGCAGGTTTTCAGTAGTAACCGGAGACACTGAAGAGGAAGCATATCAAGTGCCATTAGTAATTCTGCTGAGCAATATTAACGACACTAATGACCCTGGGAATATTTTGGGTGTTCAGTCCTCACACTTGCAACCCTGAGAGAGGATAAATTTTGATGTTGGTTGGCAACCAGTTGACCAGTGAACAAAGTAATAATAAGCATTAGGGTACTAGATTCAATTTTCAGTATATTTTTGTCCCAAGTTGGAGTGGCAGGAGATCAAGGGGAAATTAGGAAAATCACTTGTACTTCAGTAGAAGTGAGATGTGTGGAGTTTCAACATATTGAGAACTCAGCCAGCTTCCAGCAAGAATTCAGAAGGATCCCACCTCTCTTGGGTCATTCCTGTGCACTGTTCTTTTATTTGTAACAAGATACTTTCCAACATCCTCACATCACATCCCTTGCCCTAGTTGCTTGACACACACCCTCGCTTCGATTTGATTCTGCATGATTTGCCCTGATGTCCAGTTAGATTTCTGGCAGGGTCCCCATGCCACAACCTCAGACTTAGGGGATAGCCAGGGGTGAGGAGGTGTCATGATTCAGATTTGGGAGGAGGCACTCACGTTTTAAGGGGTTAGCACTCCTCTAATATAAGTTATAATGAAATATGAACACATAGACAGTCTTTCTTTCTTTCTTTCTTTCTTTCTCTTTTTGCATTTTTAAGTGACAGACAAAAATTGTAGGTGTTTATGGAAAACCATGTGATATTTTTATGCACAATGTTCAAATCAGGGTCAGCATATCTATATCCTCATACATTTATCATTTCTTTGTGGTTAAAAATATTAAAAATCCTTTGGACTTTTGATATATATAGCATATTATCATTATCTGTAGTCCTGGAATTTCTGCTAGAACTTATTTCCCCTACTTAATTATAACACAGTGCCCATTAGTCTCCCTTTCCTATCCCTCCTTCCCTTCTCACCTCCCCATCTCCTGGTGACCATCCATTCTACTCTCAACTTCTGCACGATCAACTTTATAGATTCCACCTGAGAGATCGTGTGCTATTTTATACACAGCACTTCTGATGTTGGACAGCTTCATTGTCTCTCCTTTTCTTATTGACCTATCTACTTTGAATCAGGTGATCAAATTCAGTCAGATACGCAAATCCATGCATTCATAGCAAAGTTATATGTGGCCCAACTCTAGCACACAGGCCCCATACAGGGAGGTGCCGCAAACTTTTAGGGACCTGGGTTCCGTCTTTCTGTGACTTCTTCCCACTACGTATCTCCAAAGGGCGCCCATCAGGAGTGTTTGTGCTGCTGCTCTCATCTACCACCTTTCCTCTTCAGTGGTGCAATCACTGTAAGTCAAGGCAGGGCGAGGGGATCCATGGCAGACCCTCCCTCTCAGAACAAGTTGGAGCCACCCCAGTGGGCTCTACATCCTTCACCAATAAGAACATATTTGCCTCTGTGCATCAAGAAAGATGCAAAGTCAGTTCTTTGTTTAAAATTCCTTTGGTTTATCTAGGACTGTTGAAGAAGAAACTCAAAACAATGTTGACTGGCCTACACAAAGATGGTGGACCAGTGGGGAAGTCCAGCACCATGGTGGCACGGCGGCACCGCTAAATTGCGTTTGAGAACTGGCTCTACTAAATACTGAGGGCAGAGAAACTTTATTTTCATGTCCATAAATGGAGATAAACATTTCTCAAAATTGCCACAGTCTGGCTGTTCACAAAATAACCGAGCCACCACATAGCCTTGTAGGTCCAAACAGCAACTCTTTATTCCCGAACTCTCACCAGCACTCTACACACACTTCCCTGGAACACACTCCCTCCACCCGGCTCCGCGCGTGCCAATTCTCCCAGAACCCTGCGAGAACTCAACGGGAACTCCAAAGTAGTGGGCGCCCCAGGCAGCAGGATCCGCCCTATTCCCAGAGCAGGGTCACCTTTCAACCATTCCCTCTGGCAGAATGCCAGGCTTCATTCCGACTAAACTGTGGCTCTCAACACAAAATGTTCATGAAAAAGTTGAAGGACACAGTGCACATAGAGAGCCCAGCACGGTACACCACTCACAACAAGAATGTCATAAAGGTTGACATTCTTTGTTCTTCATCTGTATGAATTTTTAAGAAACTGCGTTTCTGACTTAATCCAGTGGGCAGTAACTGCAGTTGTGGTTCAAAACCCTCAGAATGCGACCACCATTGCCTGCATCTAAAGCCCGCACCACTATAGCATAAGACCCTCTTCCCCTGTGCCCTCCCACTGACAAGAGAGCCTGGCTAATCACCTCCACCTGCTTAATGACACAGCACATGATAGCAATTTCTATTAACTGGCATCTCCACTTACTCTTGCCCAGCCAGAAAAAAAAGAAAGAAAGAAAAGAAAACTATTTTGTCTAATCTTTCTAGATTGGTTTTGATTTTCAACCCCTGACTAATCTCCATGCCTTACCCTAGAATGTTCCACGTTTTCTCTCTTAATGTGACTCTGGCCTGCCTGGCACTGGCTGATGCTGAGACCCACCAGCGTGGAAAAGTGAGGACAGGAAGAGGTGCAGTGTTACAGCCAGACTCTGCGCCACCTTCAAACACAGCTGGATTCTGCTGGCGCGGCTCTGAGATGCGACTAAGGTGGCTGCACCGTTGCTCTCTTCACCATCTGAGTTTCTGGTCCTTTCTTTTCCTACTAGTGAGTTTATTTTTTCCTCCTTAGTTTCCTTATCCTAGTAAGGCAACGTGTAGAACATCAAGGAATAAAATAATCATTTGCTCTAATGTCACAGAAATGCAAAACAATGTCATTGGGGCTCAAATGGCTCAGTTAATTATGTCTGTTTTCCATTCCATGCGGTCTCTTTCTACAGCCTGCCTTTTCAGCATGTGTTCATATAATTTGAGAGCTGGAAAAGACACTAACAATAATCAAAATCAGGGTCTTCACAGTGACATGCAGTAAAAGGTCATGTGGCCCCAAGGACTGAAAACAGTATCTTTTGTCCACCTCTTGGAAACTCCCACTGTTTACTTGTCTATGGAGGCCTAGAAATCCCAGGTGTGGACATTCCCAGGAGGGGGTCCGTCTCACAGCTACCTGTTCAGGGGACTCTGTTGGGGATCTACATCAACATCCAATAGGATTGTGTTCTTGTGGAACCCACTTGGGAAACCTTCGGTCACTCCACTTCATTAATGTCCACAGGAAACTGAGTCCTGCTGTGGCGACCACCTGCTTCTCCATCCCTTTTATTTTTGCTCCTCTGAAATTTTGTATTCTTCTTCGTGCCAATGGTAGGGAAACTACCAATCTGATGGATGGCATTTATGCCACCTTTGTCCCACAGGTATTTCTCACCCCATTTGTACCCCAAATGATTGAGTACTGTTCATCTCCCTTCAACAGAGAAACAGTGAAAGAGCAGAGTGCTATTTAGCGATCGTTTGCACCTCTTCCCCAAATGCGTCCCCCTCACATACCTTATAAGACTTGTCCTTGCAAAGGATTCATGGAGATGAACGTTCTTTAGCTACAAACCAGAGGCTAGTCTCTGATCTATCGTTCTATATGTACTTACACAACCAGGTTAAGTAGTCTCCATCCCTAGGAGCAGGTGAGAGAACTACAAATACAAGATCACTAATTACTAACTCTTGGGTTAGTGAGTTATTAATTAATGAATGCACATGTAACATACATATCTCAATTTTCAGCAGATAATTTCTATCCCCAGAAAAAACCTCATGGAAGAGAATCACAACCGTTCTGTCACATCACCCTAGACACTGAGGGCAGTGGAAAGCACCCATCTGCAGACAGAGGCCACTGTTGGTTTAGCGCCTGACCCTGAGCAAGGGTCTTCAGGGTGTTCCTTTCCTCTCTAAAGAATGAATCATTGGAAAATCACTTTGAGCCCCTCACGTGACCGATGGGAACAATGTACTATCAAAAACCCGAATGAGAAAATGCCTGGGAATTGATTTTCTACGTAGCTGTGACCGATCTGCTTTTCATTAGTTCCACTGACTTTTGTACTAACAGATAAAAACGAGAGCTGTGTGCATATGCCTATAAGTGGTTTTGTTTCATTTGCGTTTATCATAAGGTCACACCCCCGCCCCCATGCCAAAAGCTGCATCCTGCCCATGAAGGAGAAAAGGAGAAAAAAAATCTTCATCATTCTCTGGTGGGTCCCAGAACTGAATCATTCCATTTCCTTTCGCAGTCAGCAAATCCCTGTGCATCTGAGGCACTAAACTCAGTTCCTGAAAATATTGCCTGCTTGTTAAATCACCACACTGGATAGGCCCTTAAAGAGGCAGACATGCCTGGAAATTTACTGTGGGGAGCCTGTACATCTTCCTGAGGCCTGGGATTCTCTTGGCTTTCCCCAGCAGAAGAGGCTTCTGATGATTGTCCCTGCAGAGGGCAACCAAGAGCCACGCTGCCAGCCAGGTCCACGCTGGCACCCTGGAGGAGCAGGGAGCCAGGGTTCCCTGGCTTGGGTCTTTGTGGGACCTTCACAGCGAATCCAAGTCACGTGAAGGGCTTTAAGCTGACCCATCTCTTCTTTTTAGTTTAACATTATGCACAAGTGCTTGGGAAAGACCCATTAGGCTGAGGCATCACTCTTTTAAAAGCCTGATTGTTCTGATGTTGGGTCAAGTGTAGATCCTACCATAGACATGCAGTAGAAGCCAGGCTCACACACGAAGCCACGGGAATTCTGGGTTTCTCTGCAGGAAGGGATAGCCTCATTTGACACCTCAAATTTTATCCCAACCCCTTGGGTTTCCTTTACGCCATTTTACAGCAGGTTCATTTCATTAATTAAACTCCTTTTGTAGGGTCTAAGAGCCATAAGCTGGAATGATATTGGCTTCATAGCAATGAGTTTGATAGGTTTGTTGCAGCATATCTTAACTTTCCAGCTGAAATTGCCTAGTGTGCTCTCAGCACTACCACTTTACAGCACAGCGAATCTGCTGTGAAGCCGGTGGACTGCTTGCCTCTGTTGCAGTAAAACAGTCTGCACCACTGCATACACAGGCAGCAGGGAGCTGGTGGGGACCCTTGGGCTGCCCCATCTCAGGCTTCAATTAATAGATAATCCAGCTACTTCCTAAGTCCAGAGAAGTAAAGTAATTAATCATCTGAAAAAATACAAGGTTTAAAATAGTGTTTCATAGAGATGTGTGGAGTTTGCTCCTGTGAGATCTGTTTTCTGCTTTCTAGCTCCCACATGGTACCTACTCTATGAAGAGCTACCCTCCTGGACACTGTGACTTTCCTGAAGGCATCTGCGAATGCTAGATCCAGAGGGATCCAAAGGAAGGGGGTGTAAACTGAGAAGAGGCATTCCTTAGGCAGGTCCCCCATGCGTGGAGGACCACCAGTCTCAGCGTCACTGGGAGCCTGGTGGAATGCACACTTCCAGGCCTTCTCCAGACCCACTGAAGAAGAAATGCTGGTGTTGGGCTCCAGGTGGCTCAACTGCAAACCAAACTCTGAGAACCATCACCTTAGACATTGTTGAGGACTTAGAGAGTTTCACATTAACTTGAGATACATGGTTTCATTTATTTACATAACATTTATTAAGTAGCCAGAGAAGATAGTTTTCCACTATCTGAAGAAGAAACCCGATTTCAGTAGGAGGCTTTATTCAGAGTCCAAGGCTCATCCTGCTGCCCTCCCCTCTGGGCAGCAAAGTTGGTCTTGGATGGAGGCTCACCCAGCTCTGGTGTCCGTGTGGCTGGCTGGACAGACAGAGCCCAGGGAGAGCCCCCAGTGGCTGAGCGTCACATAGTAACTGAGGAAGAAGGAGAAAGAGAAGAAGAAGAAGGGAAGGAATGGAGGGAGGGAGGGAGGGAAGGAAGGAAGGAAGAAAAGAGAGAAAACAAGGAAGGAAAAGAAAGGGAAGGAGAGTTTCCAAAGTGAGCCTCCGACATCCAGAGCAGATGAGCTGCTTACAAGACAGGAGAGGGGCCAGCTTAGGTATTTACCTACGGCTTCGTGATGGGAGAACAATCATTCAAGGTGAGAGCAATGGTGGTGACCAGTATGGAAGCTACAGCACTTGCTCTTGTTGACGACACCTTCAAGGCCACCTTGGTTGGTGGTGATGGTGGTGCTATTGCTCCTTACATCCGTGTCTCTCTTGCCAGTTGGTGTTCTAAAAGTGAGAGCAGACCAATCATTGGAGAAGTTGCTTAAGATTCCGATTTCTGAGCAAATACTTCAATTTACTGAGTCTAGAGTTGGAATGCAAAATCCTCATCTTCGTACCGCATCTTAGGTGAGCTTTCTCAGCTTCAGGTCAGACCCTGGACCTGTTGTAGTTTTGCTTGTTTGTTTTTAAATAATAAGTTTTATAACTAAAACGAAACGAAACAAACACACAGCAAGCGGAAAACAAGCTGTGCTTCCTCATCATCAAAGAATGGCAGAGGAAGAGCTCTGGTGTGACCCCAGAGTCACAGCAAAATGTGACCCAGGACATCACGGGAAGCTTATCTTATGTGTTGACTGCCTCCAACCCAAATTGAGCATCAAAGAAATCGTGCACCTCCAATTAATGTATGCTATTTATAAAATCCACTTAGACAAATAGATATTCTGGATTGCAAAGACAAATATCATGCAAATGCATTTGCTGTGTTGAACATATTATTGCCTAGGCATGATCCATAGGAGAAAAGAAGAAAAACTTGGGGATCTGGGACCTACTCTTTGGAAAATCCTCTTTCCTGTACATTCCTCTGCTTCTGCAGAAGAACAGAAAAGACCTACCTAGTGAGCACAGCTGAATAGTTCTCTTAAGTAAGAGATCATTGAGCCATTCTCCATCACTTAAAAATTAGGAAGTAAAAACTCATGAAAAAAGCCAGTGGAAGAAAAATAAAATGAATTGGTACAACTCTTCTGTTAACGTTTGAAGTGTCCCCAGATGTCCTCATGTTGAAGGCTTGGTCCCAGCCTGTGTGTGTGGGGGGCAACTCAAGTAGGCCACGAGGGGCGTGTCCTTGAGGGGATCTCAGGACCCAGCCCCTCCTCTCTCTGCTTCTCAGCTTCGGGGGGTGCAGTCCTTCTCTGCCATAGGACCCCCCACCATGATCACTGTGCTCAGAGGCCCCAAGGCAATAAGTCCATGTAACCACGGGCTGATCAACGGAAATCATGGGCCAAGATAAAGCTCACTTGTTTTTAAGTTGATCTTAACTCACTTCCCTTCTCAACTCTTGGACTCCATAACTGAAAGTTGGCTAGGACACCTTTTCAAGCCAATTCCATCTGCTCCAAATAATAGTCTCCTTCTTACTTTATTCCTGAAACCAATGGTTCCCAGCACACACCTTCAAAAAGTTGTGATTTAGTTTCTCTGGATGTGGTATGAGTTTGGAAATTTTCAAAAAAAATTCCCAGATGATTCCAGTATGCAGACAACTTGGGAACCATAGCCTTAAAATAATCACTTAAAACAAGAAAAATGAATGCCAACTCTTTCTGGTACATCAATGCCATCCATTCCCCTCCTTAAAGCCCCTCAGTGGTCATCCTCTCCTGTGGGTCTTAAGTTCCAAGTTATCAATAGGGAAAGCCGGGCCTCTGTTCCGAAAGTCTGGCCACTGCCAGTTTAATGTTCATCTTCTCAATACAATGATGTATACTCAGGGAATATGGAACTTTCTAAAGGATTATGGGAAAAAATGCTTTGCCTTAAAAAACTCAGTCACTTCTTAGTGAGTCCCTATTGTCTTAAGGTTTTTCCCAATTCCTTTGTCCCTTCCTTTGGTGTGACTCCTGCTTGGACATAATAATTCTCACACTGCTCTACCTGCTCCTCTGTCTGATGTCCTGTGTGAGGCTCTGGCATTGTTTCTATCTCTTTCTCTCCCAAGAACCTGGCTCCTTAATGCGGTGTAGCATTGGGCCTCTGAATCTCAATCTGCAGGTTAAGCATCCATAGATTCAACTAGTTGCAGAATGAAAATATTCAATAGAAATGCATTTGTTCTGAACATGTACAGTTTTTTAAATTCTTGTTACCCAAACAATAGAGTATAGCAACTATGTGCATAGAATTTAAATTGTATTAGGTATTATAAGTAATTCAGAGATGACTTGAAGTTTAAGGAGGGTGTGTGTAAGTTACATGCTAACTGTGAATTTGGGTGTCCATCGAGGATGTTGGTATCAGTACCCATGGAAACCGAGAGATGGCTGTCCTCTATCTCATTCAACTCTGCCTTGCCACCCTGAGTGCTGGGGCTGGCACATAGCAAGTTCTAAGGCAGTAGTATCTGTGGAATAAATGAACGAAGAAGGATGAGAAAGTATTTCTTTCCTTGGGCCATCTAATATGGACCAGAGTTAAAATCAGGACTTCTTTGTGGATTTGGGAAGGAAATATCATTTACCATTTACTTATCCTTTACCAGGAGATTTGCTCCCAGAAGCTGGGAGACATGATGGCCTCTTCCCCACTGAACTGCACTTTTGACTGGCCCTCCCCCTTCTCTTCCTGCTTTCTGGTCCCTGCAGCCCCCAGGCATGCATGTGAGCATGTCCCCCTGAGCACTGGACCTCAGAGCAGTGAGCTGTCCCACACAGTCGGTAATGAATCTCGAGGTTTAACCAGGGGGTCCTGGTTAAGTCACATTTCCTTTCCCTTGTCTCTGTACCCATCTTCCCAGGCTAAGAATTCCACTCTTACAAGGGTACAGGATCCGTCCTCTGAGGGAAGGTCCTGTCTCTCTGTCCCATTCTTTTTTTGTTGTTTGTTAGCTTGCTTTTCCTGGGAAGCCACATCTTTGTCACACCCAACCATATCCTGTCCACCTCATGTGAGAATCTCAGAATAGCCGCTCGTGGCTAGGAATATCTTGCCCCACGGCTTGGGCAGCACTGCAACCAGTACCTGGTCACTGTCTCAGCCACTCTTCCTGACTTAGATCTGTTTTCCTCTTCCCCGCCTCCTACTCTGTCTTCATGAAAATCTGGTTTTATCTTTTTAAATGTGGTTGGATTGGCATCAACTGAGATGCCTTATTCCAAACATTATTCCTCCAAAAAGGGACCCAAGACTTTTGAATTCTACTGTACAGATTTGTTGGTGACTCACTTAACAAAGTTACTTTAAGGTCAAAATAAACAGACCTGGTTAAAAGCATCAGAAATTGCTACCTTCTTGAAGAGTTGGCAGCCGGCCCTCTTGTCTATCCAAGTATACAAGTGCCCTTGCCAGTCACAAAATGGCACATTGATGTCAAATCTCCAGGCATTTTTCTCCACTGACTTGATTGTATTAGACCACTCACATATGTGGCAAAAATAAATTTGAAATTGTGTGAACACCTCCAACCACTGAACATTCTACCATGTAGAATTTTAAATATACACAGAGGCAAATACAGAACCTGACATGTATAATATGAACGTGCTGGAGTTAAACCACGCCATCAGACATTACCCAGGAAAACTCAGATGTTAAGGCATTTGCTCCTGGTGACACTTACAGATACTGTATTCATCCCTAACAAAGACATAAAAAAGTGATCCAGACCTGGTAGCTTGCAGAAGTTGAAGTGGTTTATGATGATAGTTCAAGGAAGATGTTTCTAGTCTTGTAGTGAAAGGAATTAATGCCAAAATCCAACAGACTTTTGTTCTAAGACAAGATAAGCAAGCACACAGAGACAACACTAATATTAAATGCAGCGAGACCAGGGAAAATAAGATGATTCACACAAAAAAATGTTTGAGTGTCTACTATGTATCAGACTTGTGGTTAACATTCAGGGTATATTTTAAATTTAAAAAAATAGATTAGGGGCTGGGGATGTGGCTCAATTGGTAGCGTTCTCGCCTGGCATGTGCGGGGCACTGGGTTCGATCCTTAGCACCACATAAAAATAAAACAAAGATGTTGTGTCCACCGAAAACTAAAAATAAATATTAAAAATTCTCTCTCTCTCTTAAAAAATAGAGAAATACTTCCTTTTATTTTGTGTTTTTTACTTTGGGTGGCAGATGAGGGAGAGGAAGAGAGTTGTGATGGAGAAAAGATTTCAAGATGATAAAGTCAGCATCACCACCAGCACACTGAGGTGGCCCCTCCAAGGACCAGTAAGCATGCCTCTGAGGTTGGACCATGGTGGGCTTTCTCTTAAGTTGCTTGACATCCACTATCTTGGTTCTTAAGTGAGCCAATCATGCCAAAGAGACTCAGTGCAAATAGGAGGACATTTCTTATAACAGGAAAAATCCTACTTGACAGGACTTCCTGAAGCCAAAAAGAACCAAAAAAGGAGGGTAAATATCTGATTCTTTGTGAGTTGGGGCAAGACTATTAATTTAGAGCTAGAAGCAGGGAGGCCTTTAAAAAATAAGTAATGGGGTAAGCCGTCCATTGATGACCTCGTAATACAACTGGGGAGGGCAGGGGTCTGGTTTCTCTTTCAGCCAGCAGGAAGGGGCAAGCGTTTGTGCTTGCTTTCTCCTTCACACTGGAAATAATGCTACAGTTTTTTTCACTCGTAAATAAAATGAAGATTTCTTGTAAAAATCCAGTATTCAAAAGGCATACCACTACATGGTGTTCGACTCATTAAGGGTTAAAAATATCAAGAAACTGAGTAACTGTTATTCTCCATAAATAAGGAAATGCATTGATCCCTCCAGTTTACAGATTAATAAGGAGGATCAAGGCATATGAGGTATAAGAAGAGGAAGGAATAGAAAATCAAGTGAGTTCTATTATAAATCTACAAACTTCCCATCTATTCAGAAGCACCCACGGCACGTGGTTTTTGGAAGGTTCAGGTGAGGGGGCATTTGTGAGAGTCTCACAAGGCGACTGCACCAAGGAAACCCGAGCTCTTTCATTGCCAGGAAACTGACATGGCACCCAGGCTCTTGGAACAAGTGTTCTAGCTGAGCTCCCAGGCTCACATTTTAAACACAATTAGCACGATAAACATATGAAAATACACTCAGTTTTTCATCAGAAGAGTGCATATGGAGAGGAGAGACACCAAGAGCCAGAAGAATGGCTAACATTCAGGATAAAGATGGGGGAGAAGTGAGCAGAGCAGTCCCTGGAATTCCTGCTGGGATTAGGGATGACTCCAGTGTCACTGGGAAAGCAGTGGACAGCACCTCTGAAGTCTGTTCACCCTACCTCCTGTGGTTGCTCTGCTGGGACATGCCCACTCCAGACCACCTCCTTCCAGCACACAAGAGAGAGCTCAGGTAGCAAAATGACCTCCTTCCAACACAGGATAAAACTGAGCCCAGTGAGGAGCTTCCGTTTTTTCAAAACGCATGTAAACTTTTGATTTAAATCAGCATTCTTGATATTTATGTTACATTTGACCATTTTTTAAATCTTTTGCTTTGTGTTCAGTGACTTTAACTTTTTGAAAAAGTCCAGGACATGAAGATTATTTTCATGGAACATCTATTACATACTATCATACCTAATCCAAAATCTGAAATCCAAAAATGCTCCCAAAGTTCAAACTTGTTGAGCACCAGCATAACACTTAATTTTAGATTTTGAAGTATTGCAGATTTTGAGATGCTCAACTGGTGAAATCTATGAAGATATTCCAAAACTAAAAAAAAAAAAAAATCTCAAATCTAAAACACTTGCAGAACCAAGCATTTAGAACTAGGGCTCTTCCAACTGCAGCCTTTACAGAAGCACTGTGACCGGTGATTTCCTGGGAGTAACCAGTGAGGATGGTCTATCAGAGCCTAATAGACCATGCTGAGAGCCATAGCTGAGTCAGAATGACGCATGGCATTTTTGCCAGAATGGAGTGGTTGAGAGGTGACGCCAGCAAGCCATTGAGATGATGATGGTTATGTTAAGCTGTGTATTCATTTATATATTAGACCCCTGCTGTCCGCCTTGGCCTGCTACTTTGGAGTTCTCGTGGGGATTCCCGGAGAGTTCCCATTGGTTGGGGAAGTGCTGTGGGAGGAGAGATTTCCGGAGGAGGGATTTCCGGTTGGTGTGGTGTGTCTCAAAAGAAGGCCACATGCGTGGTGTTCGCGGGAGTGCAGAGAATAAAGGAGTTCCTGTTTTGAACCTACAAGGCTGTGTGGCAGCTCGGTTATTTTGTGCCCAGCCAGACTGCGGCAAGACCACAATGTGGTCTCCAGTCAGTCACTGAGTCCTGTCTGCTGAGCTTCATGTGGGCCACCAAGGACAGCAAGACAGCATCGCTGCAGCAAGCACTGAATGAAGGCAGAATCCACGCTGACCATCTTTTTGTGCTTAAGGAATATAATCGCACCCCACCCCCATCCCCAGTTCTTACTTTTGACTTCTAAATGATTTCAATGGCTGGAAATTTCTTCGCATTTTACATCTCCTTGTTCCTTGTAAAGAATACATCGTATTCCTCTTTGCTTTCCCTTTCTCATCACCGAGCCACAAACTTCCCTGGAATGGATCATTCGTTGATTAGGTTAATTTTTTACAGTGTTGCATGGAATCACTTAATGTGTTTTTTCCCCCTCTGAGAGAGTAAATTCAATGCTAAGATTATTGAGAGAGAACAATGTGGCTTTTGGCAAAACATAAAAAATAAAAACATTCAATAAAAATGCAAAAAGTAAATAAAATAGAAATAATGAAGGTATCAAGCATAATGAAAGAATACCTGTTTTCCTGATTTTTATAGTTCAAGTGCTTTGGACTTGAACATTAACTCAGCAGGGGCTTCTCTACAGAAGGAACGTGCTGCTGTTCTTCACCATGAGGACCAGCCATCCCGGAGGAAGGAACAATTGTAACCTAACTTTAAAAAAAAATAATAGTTTAAAAAAGACTCACACAGCAGAAACAAAGCCAATCAATACCACTTGGAATTAAAAAGAGTAGCTGGTTTTATTTTTGAAGCACAGTCTGAGGAAGTTGGTAAACTTTGAACATGACCATCAAATACGGCCGTTTCTGGGGGAACGGCACTTTTCTTCCTCCAGACCCTGGTTCTGTACTGAATCTCAGGTTAATGCAAGGTCAGGTGTCAGGACTCCGTCCTCTCCAACACCAGGGACCATAAACACTTTTAGCCTAAGGTCTGAAGACTCCTGGAGGGTTAGAGGACTGAAAGAAAATGGCCATTTGGGTTTCAAAGCCGGCTGATCCCCTCCCTCACTTTCTGTCCTGTCTTGTTTTGTTTAAGGAGTCTGGGTCTGCCAAACCCATTAGTCCACTTAGTCCTCGAGCTTGAACTGCGACCTGTGACCTCACTGCACTTTAAAACAGACCATTCTCGTCTGGGAGAAGTCCAGCGCTGCCTCCAGCCTGCAACCCACCCACGGGGCCTTCTCCTGCCCTCTACCATCCATGTGCGAGTTACACAAGCCAGAGCCATCTCCAGCCTCCACCAAGGCAGGGCTCTGGTGGAAGAGTGACGGCTGGCGTAGGTGTTATTTGAACGTGTCAAGCAGTGATTGTTCACATCTGGCTGCAAGCTGAATAGGGCTTTAGATTCTCCCAAGCAGTTAAAAATGGTAGCAAGAAAGGAGACAAAGCCGATCTTAATTTACCTTGTGGTTTGCAGGCAAGCCATGAAGTCAGCGTATTCATAAAGAAGCACAATCAAATATGTTCCCTTTAATAATAAGCATTCCCAGAGACATATACCCATACACGCCAAGGCTCCATATTCAGAAGAATCCGCCCAGTTGAAGCAGCACAGTAGAAAGCACATTCTTGCTTATGAGCTTTGCTGAGAACAGTATTATGATTCAAAGAGGCTGGTACACACATCGGCACACACATGCTAATTGCAGCTATGGTTTTACATCTCATTTCCCCACACCAGGAAACAGTCATATGGAACAATTTTATTTCTACATTCTTTTTCTTTTTTTTTCCCCCTCCACCTTGGCCATTTTGTGTAATGTAAACAAGGGGATGTGTTTAAGGCTCTGATTTTCACACCAGAGGATGAAAATGACCCACAGATAAAAGCTGTGTGAATACTGATGGAGTCTCAGACATCCTGGCCACAGCTTTGTCTCGAAAGGGAATCTCCTGGGGTGGAAAGCACACACAACATCAGTTGCTATTCAAATATTTCATCTCCTGTGCGGACGGCCACAGAGCTGCATAAAAATGTATGTGACAGAAAAGCAGACGTTGGGATTATAATCAGAGTAAACCTTGAAAAATCACTATGCGGGAGGTTAGAGACGGACTTGAAAAGCTAGAGGAATCTGTAAAACAGGAAACTGGATCTAAAGTTAAGAAAACATCAGGATTTGTCTTGAGTTTTCTTTTTCCTTGATATATACCTTGCTATTCTTCCAATTGTAATTTGAAAAAAAATAACGGAGTTTATTCATCCTACAGCAAAACATAGCAAAATGTGCAGAAAAGCAGACATTGGCCAACTATTCTGGACTATCCTCAGATGAGACAATGCAATTAATCAGATAGGAGATGATTAAGCATATCTCAAAAGCAAAACAATACTGTACAACGGAACATCCCAGAAGCAGTGCAGAGAATGGTTATTTTTAAGCTGCCATCTTTACAGCTGCCCCATAACTAATTCTCAGGTCTTGCATGATACCTAAGAAAACAGGAGAATGGAGACATGCATGGTGGTGCTCTGCTGCACAAGCCTGCTTTGGATTCTTATCTGCTTTGGTCAAATACCTAAGATTCAGTTAGGGTAGCAAACCTTTTATTTCCTTATATTTTATAATTTTTAATGAGAAATCAGCACTCAAAACTTTAAAAAAAATGCTGGAAAGCACATATTTCTTTAATAGATATTATCTCTCCATTCCCAGAAAGTAAACTTCTTTTCGATCTTTGATATTGAAAAGGATGGTAAGGCCCAGTGAAGGTCCCCCGGGGAGAGGCAGAAGCCCTGACTCTGGCTACATAAAGGGGATGGGGATGCTGTGACAGCTTTCAGGATGGACCCTAACCTGCTTTTGTGCTCAAGGTAAAGCATTTTAAGTATCTCTTGCTGCACAATAAACTGCCCTAACACTTAGTGGTTTGAAACAACAGTAGCTTGTTTGCTCATAATGATGTCATCTGGGCTGCACATGTGTGACGTGGTGTCAGCTGGAGAGCCACAGCCGAGGCAGGAGGATCCACTTTTGTGTTGGCCCATTCTTGTGGCTGACAACTTATGCCAGGTGTTAGCCAGAAGCTCTGGGGCTGACAGTGAGGGCCTTGTTCTTCCCCTTGTGGCCTCTTACTGTGTGAGGTTCATCAGTCCTCTGGCCCTCAGTGACTTTGAGTCCTTTCCATGTGCAAAATACATTCACTCCCTGCCAAGACTCATAAACCTCATCTCATAAGCACATAGTCTGGGTCTTGAAGTCCAGGTTCTCATCACGTAGGTCAGATTCTGGGCAGATGAGAGTGATCAGGTGTAATTTGTCTTGATATAAGCGCCTGTGAGCAAGCTATCTGTCATTCACGTCCCCAAATACACACTGTAAAACAGGGACAGGACAATCACAGCACCCACTCAAAGTGAGGAAACATGGAAGGCATGGAGTAACCATGGGTCCAAAGAAATTCTTAAATCTCTCAGAGTACACAAAAATAGTTCCTTGATTAGGGCTCAGCTCTGCTGCCTAGAAGTTTTCCACAAGCTCTATTGGCTCCACCACCCAAGATATTTCTACTTTTACATAATAACTGACCCATATTTAAAGAAAAGTAGTTTTCTCAACCTATTTCCCATCAATAGAAAGTTGAGTGTCTACAGGCTTCTGTTAAGTTAGAGCTATATCTGTTCCTTTTGACCCATAGGCAGTGCTTCTGCTAATACAATTACCTTAAAAACTATATAGTTTTCCAATAAATCCTTTTATATTTCATGTTACTAAAGTAAAATAGACAGAAGTCAAAAACCAATCTCTTACTAATTGACTCCTCTATAATCTCAACTGTTGGTCAATATCCTAAGATTCTTAGATTTTTATTTTTAGCTGAGGAGCTAGTCTATGCGACATGCCCTTAAGATGCTTAAGAACCCTGTCATTCAGTAGTAAAGGGCTAGGAAGTTCCACCTAAAATCTTATGAAGGAATTTGTAAAGGATTTTGTAACCTGACACCAACCAAGATGCAAATGATATGGTTAGCAACCTGATTTGATCTTTGTCCTCAGGCCACTTCTTGATTTGAGCATTCTTTGACAGTTGTAAAAGCTGAGAATGAGAAACAAATTTATATTTGAAGGACTTGAATTCTGACTTTTATACTGTTTCTTAAATTTGCTTAAAAAGTAAAATTTCCTTTTAAAATTATCTTGCTCCTCCTATTTTTGTCATAAATAGGTAAAGAGGCAAGTGTGTGGCTTTAACCAGCATCCGGCATGGATGTCTCCATACCAAGAGCCACAAAGTATTGAGTGTCCTTTCTCTCCTCCACCTCACTGCACACAGACGACGGCTCACTCATTTTCCTGATGGTCCCTATTTTCTCAGCCAATGGTCAAAGTTTCCTTTAGGGCCTTTAGGGTTCTACCTGCCACCCAGTCCCCCAAACAGTTCATTCCCCAAGACTCAGTTTCTTATTACAGCCACACTCCACCTGCAGGCCCCAAGTTAGGTTTTGGCTTTTGACTGCTGCCTAAAGATATCTCCCCAAAACTCAGTGATTTAAATAAAAAGAGTTTATTATTTTTTGCAATCATGAGTTGATAGCAGGTGTCTCTGCTTTCTTTAGTGTTGACTACTGAGGTCTAGTAGGTTAAAAGGGCCAAACTCAGGAGGCAGGTTCACGGTGACTGCCTGGCTCCTAGGAGCAGCTGGGGCATCTGCTGGGGACCTTAGTTCTCCCTGTTGGCCAAGTTCCTCAGTTCTCTTCAAGGTTGCCTCTCAATGGGTTCTTCTCAGTTTCCTTAGACACGACTGAAGGTGGTTAGATTTTTGTGACGACTGCTTTCTAGAAGGAAAGTAAAAACCAGGAGGCTGTCTTAAGGCTCAGGCAGGATGGACACAGGACCCCTTCTGCCTCATTCTGTGGTTGAAGAAAGTCGCAAGCCCAGCCACAGGCTTGCAAAGGTCATTAGCACCACTAGGTATGATGCACAGAGGTCAAATATGTTAACAGACTATCACTATAAAATCCTGTGGCCACTGTTACAAGGAAACCCTAGACGGTGGTCCTTGAAGTGTGGTCCCCAGCCAATAGCCTCAGCCAACCATGAAACTTCACAGCCATGAGACTTCACAGGTCCAAATTCTCAGCCTGCATCCAAGACCCGCTCAGTAAGAAGCTCTGGGGAGACGCCTGCAAATGTACGTCCATGAACCCTTTCCGGTGATTCTGATGCAGACAAGGTTTGAGAATCCAGTGGCAAATAAATGTATGAAATGAGTTTGTGTTGCATATGGAAAATGCTAAGGCTTAGCTAACTAACTCTTAATATGAATCGGTTAAATCATATCCTTAACAGGACATTAAGTTATCAAAAGATGGGGTTTTCTAATGGTGTTCATATGGCTACTAATATAAAACATCCTCTAGAATCAAGGCAGCAAATTTGTCCATCAAATTAATCAGCAATCCAAAAACCTAAATGAAAATGTCTAAGAATTAATTGGCAATTTATCTTTACTATCTCTACCCACCATATATATATATATATATATATATATATATATATATATATATATATATATATATACACACACACACACACACGCACACTTCTTTTTCTTTTCTATTTATTTTGGCTCTTTGGCTATTTTTATGGTTGTTTTAATAGTATTTTATGTTTGAACAATAATTTTTTTTTCATAAATACATGTTTATTGTCAAAGGAGTGAGCAAGGGTAAAAAGAAACTAGGATACTTGATAAGTATTTCCAGGACACGATCAATTTTTCAGGAACATTATTTTTGAGAGAAACCTGGGAATGTAAACTTAAGGTAAAGACAGCCAGTAGTAGGGAATTAGTGAGTTGTCCAAGGACACTGAGGAGAGAAAATATTTCATTCAAGTGTGGATCATTCCCTGTTCAATCCACTGACATGATGCATGTGCTATGATTTCAGGCTGCTCTATAATCTTCCAAAGTATTCAGGTATTTGCAAAATTAACCTCTCGAAATATTGCAAGTGGAAGTGGCCCATTGAACTCCATTAATTGATTAAATTCTGCATGCCATTAGAGCAGCCCTGGTTGGATTGCCAATAAAAATGAATCATGGGAAGTGGTTTGTTAGGAATGAGGAGGTAAAAATAGAAAGGATTCACCTCTTATCGGAAGCACAGGAAACTTGCATTGCTGATTTCTGTGCAAAAGTTCTAAGAGCAGATGATATCTGTAGCCTTGGACACTTGACTAGAATACCAACGAGAGCACTTGTGCAAATAAAAGCCCTGAGCAGGAGCCAAATCTTATTTCATTTTAAAATCGGTCTTAATTCAATCAGTGCTTAGGTGCCCAGCATGTTGCGGGCATCACTTGTGTGGCGGTGAATCCCATCCAATCCTGCGCTGCACGCATCATTTACCCACATTCTGCCAGTAGGGAACAAAAGTCTACTACAAAACTGTGACTTGGATTCAGATGGTCCTATCTGCACCTATCTGCAAGGTGACACATGTTCTTGACCTTGACTTCAGGTCCTCTCTTTGAAAGTCTGATTACATATTAATGTGACGAATTTTGAAGAAGCTAAGGAAGGTACTTATAGCTTAGCTGTGTTGAATTAAAGTAACAGATGACCATCTCTGTGTACAGACGCTTAATTTTTAGGAGTCTTAAGCACATCCCATCTCATTCGATTCACAAAATTCCCCCAAGGGATTTATTTCCATTGTACCACTGTGTAAAACAGAAAAAAACCCAGAGACTTTGAAAGCTGAGTAACGGGGTTCATACCACTCAGAGGTGACGTGGGCGGGGCTGTAATGCCAGGATCCTGATGTCAAGTTTCATAAGTTCCTGAAGCTCCGGAAATTCTCAGAGGTCCTGTAACAATCCACAAAGGAAGGGAAGTAATGAGGATTTGACCAGTCACTCTTGCCTCATTTATACATCTGAACAGCAAAATTTCTGAGACATATAACCTTTAAAGTGCAATGTGAATTTTTACTTCACTTTAAACAATTGCAGTTTTATTTTCAATATAACTACTCCTTGTATTTTGATTTCTTTCTTTGAGTTGGGAGAGACAGGGATGTAGTTAGAGCAAGAGATCTGGGATGTGGCCCAGGCTCTGTATTATGGCCTTCACGTGCAAGCATGAAGTGTTAGGAATGAGGTCTTCCCCAAGCACATTCCAGTGGACAGTCGGTGGACAGTCGTAACCATGGAGATATGATGTTATTTTTCATTTCTATAGAATATGTGGACTAGCACCTAAAAGATAGGTGGCATTTAGCGACTTCGTCTCCTGGATATGCTTCTGTTTCTAATAAATGCCTAAATCCCAAGACCCATTCTCATTCTGCCTCCCTTCAATGCTTCCTGGGCAGCTGCTAAGTGAAAAGATTGAATATTGGAGAGGACATGAGGCCAGAGGAAAAGCAAAAATCCAGAAAATCTGTGAAAATAGATAACTGAGAACTGGGAGATGGGTTTGGGAGAAAGGGCAGAGCTGGAGAAGACGCAGGTCCCAGTGCCCAAGAAAGGGTCAGATGCACGTCCCTGCGCTCCTTTGACTTGAAGCTCTGTTTACTAGTATGACCAGCCAGAATTCGTAGCTCTTGGCTGAAGCTAAGGGGAGACTTAACACCCTTTGTCGTGTGAATCCGCATCTGTAATTTCCAAACACCCTTTGTCGTGTGAATCCGCAGTCTGTAATTTCTGTGACCTGGGCATTCAGGGCAAAAACTGGTTCCATTTCTTCCCATTTCATGCATCGTTTCAGAGCTGTGTAGTCGCTCTGTAGAAACTGTGGCCGTCGATTTCAACAGGGAGGGAGACAAGGATCTCTGTGCCTACATGGCCTGCATCTGCTTCTCTTGTTTCCAAACCAGAGGACGGGAAGTAACAAGAGCAACTGGGTTTAACAACAGGGGCTCCTGTGTTTGCATGAGGGTCCTGTTTTAACTAAGAGGCATGTGTGTGATCCCTTCAGAGAATCCGATTGCTGGCTGGCAGGCCTGCGGGACCCGGGACACCTGCAGAGTGGGGACCACAATGCCTGCCCAGGGTGCCAGCCCGGCCATCGCATCACATGCTCAGCATCTGACCAGGGATGTCAGCTGTCTCCGAGGGCCAGTTGTCGATGCGCAGTGACTGCAGCGCTGTTGGGACTGTCTCCGGGGGCTTTTCACTCCGGAGCTGACTACCCTCTTTCATGCTCTCCCTGTCTTGCACGGCTTAGGCCAAAGCCTGAGACACTTAACCAATTTATAAATATTAGATGCAGAGGGCATAATCTGTCAGTTCCTGGAAACATCCAGAGAGCTGGATGGATCATCGAAATGGGGAGGCACTCTGTGGATCTCCCTTTCCAGAGCCAAGCGCTCCGGCGAGGGTCTCTCCTGGGGTTTCAAGCCGTCACTGGGCCGGGACTTTCCAGCACTCCCAGCTCTTAGCAAGGCCTGGACAAACGAATACGCGAAAGGCACAACCAACAAAGGAAAGGACAAAGGACTGAATGCTGATTTATGCAAAAGTGACTAGGTCTGGACTTCCATTTTGCTTTATGATTAATCTCCTTGGATAACTTTCAGGATGCAGCTTATTCTTCAGTCCTCTCTTTGCTTGCTTCTTTTCATTTTGCTTACTTTCCTTGTTCCTCCTTTCCCTTTAATGCATTATAAAAGGTCACATTCTTAGGTAATAGATCTCTGCTAACACATTTTTGAAGGCTCATTGGGCCACTGGATCCAAACTGATATGCACTTTTTAGAAATGTGAATTTTGCTCCCCCAATGTCAATTGACTTCTTCTTCATTTCTCTTGAACTTTGTAGGGAAAGATGTACAGCACCACGCTCACTCTCTGTTCTGGATCTAAACCAAAGTTATTGCCATTAGGTAGTGAACGAGCAATCTTCAAGAAATTTCAGAAGTCTCCCAAATCTAAAGCAGCCTGAGCGAAGGCACACAAACCGGCCTGGCCAGCTCCAGTCCGGGTGGTTGACAGCTGGCCAAGCAAGCACTAGGCATTTTCACATCTATCAAGTTTATCACTGAACCCGACGGTTAGAAGAGAAAATGGTGTTAGTTATTGCGTGCCAGACTGAAATAAATGGATCCCTTTCTGGAAAAATCTCAGAAGTCACAGAAAAATCAGATCTGAAAAGCACCTCGATTTGCATACATGGCTTCAATGTAATCCACATCACTCTTCCATTTCTAGTTACTCCCCAATTGGAGCTTACAGTGCATCCTACTCAAAATGTTGGTTTAAAATAATTAAGAATAAAGCTGCTCTGCTTACAAACAAATCTGTAAGCCTACGAACACTGAAGCCTTCCCATGTCCGTATGCAGTATGTCGTGTTTAAAACAAACAACTAATCTCATTGTTTGGGGTTGATCCTTAGAAACCCTGACAGAAGGTCACATGACCTCATGTTGCATCACAGTCCCTCCCAGTAGCATCCATTTCCAAACCACTCCCAGGGTACCCACATTTCTCCCTACTTGCCCTGTTGATCATGGCTCCATACTTAGTATCCTGAGACTTGGGTGGAATTGAGATGAGGAAACGGGCACAAGGCTGAGCTTTTCTTTCTCTTTGAAACACTGGGTCCATCTTCCCTAACAAGAGAGACACTGAGAAGATGCAACAGATTCTGTTTTAAAACTCAACTGGTTCTGTTCATGTCACTTGGATAGCTGGACACACTGACTAGCAACCTGCATGTGACCTTAAGCCACTTTCCCTGGGAGGAGTGTTGAAGGGACTGGCTGTGTGAGATACAATAGCAGAGACGTCCTGATCCGAGGGGCTGGCCAACAGGAGAGTCTGCCTTCCGGTCCCTTGCTCCTCATCTCTCTGGTCCAAAGCAAGGTTTTATTTTACAGTTTGGAACATGACATAGTGCTTTTAAACGCCCCAGCTTCTATATCACATGAGCATCTCTAAAACCACTCTCTTTGGAAGGGTATTTCTTTACAAACACCACCTGCCAGAGCAGCATAGTATATTTAACTATATGATGGTTCTGATGTTTAAATACAGACAACGAGAAGCAGAACCTTTAGGGCCCGCGGCACTTTCTACACTGGATAAAATTTGGTGAACTTGGTATCTGGAATACTAATCAGAATATTTGCTACCCATGAAAACAGAAAGCCAGCCATGGAAATGTCTGTCTTATTAACTGTGAAAACTAAAACATGGAGGGAAAATATAATGTGTGTTAAATATATTCTAGCATGCCGAGAAGCGGAACGCATCGGAAGGTCGTGATTGGTATATCTCCTTGCTGTTTTCCAGGATGTGTTTGTAGAGTAAAAACGCTCCAAAAAGAGGCATAGAAAGCAGGCTGACACTCCTGTTGGGAGAAACTGGGAGAGAGGTTTAGACACAGTACTTATTTATATTTCTAGGATCTAAGGCAATAGCTTAAAAAAAAAGAACCACAGTTTTTCTCCAAAAACATATGCAAAAGGGCTACAATTAAACTTCCTCACTAAAGAAGTGTGTTAAATTTTCCACCCTTGAAGCTATAGCACATGTATTTCTCTAAAAAAAAAAAGAATATATATATGTGTATATATTAGCAAACCACAAACACATGTGCAAACTGGGATAATTGGATTGCTTTACTCGTCTGAATGAATAGATGCATTTAGTGACTCCTGAGTCCCTATTTGAATACAAACGGGTGATATCAGATTATTTTTATTTACAAGTGAACAAATCAAAAACCTGCAGAGGTGGGAGTGGACTGAAGTTAGGCCTGTCCGTCAGGTGGGCCCTGTGCGGCTGTCAGCCTTAATCAGGGTAGCCTGCCCTTCCTTTCTGCCTTGAGGCCTCCAGTTGCATGATGTATTCTGCCCACTAATGGACAAGGCTAGCTTTCTAGTCTGAGTTAGCCCACTGTGTCAAATCAAAATTGGACCTATTTGAGATTCTGAAATTCTACCTCTAGTCTTCATAAACAAGGAGGTAGGAGGAAAGGTGTGTCGGCTGCCATCTTTTCAGTTTATACAGATTGTTCCAGCAAAACAGTTGCAAAGCTTTGAGTTTCTACGATACTCCATAGTCCACGCATTTTAAGCATGAACTCTCACCCAGTGTGTGACCATCTGACTTCCCTTTATCCATCTTTTGTCTTTTTAAGTAACTTCAGAGCTTCTTGGTGACAGATGCTTCATCTCCTTTGTGGAGGTCAGGGAAGCTGGGTTCAAGATGTACTTGGCCATCTCCATCTTCCCTGTCTGAGGGGCCCTTGTCAGGCAGTCTCTCTCGTGGTCCTCCCTCCCCACAGGTGGGCCCCTCCTGGCTCCATGCCTCACCCCCAGCTGTGGGCAGACGATTGCCCAAGAATCCATGCAGCCAGCAGATGATGCCAGAGGATATGAGCATTTGCCCCCAGAATCATGTGGTTAAAGGTCTGGGAGCTTCCCATGCTGAAAGCAAGGAAATCACATTTTAGGGAGAGAAAGACACAACAAACACAAATTAAGAGACAAAAATTTTCTGGAAAAGAAATTCACTAAAAACAGAACTGAAGCCAGGGGCACTGGCACACAACTGCAATCCCAGCGGCTGGGGAGGCTGAGACAGGAGAGTTGCAAGTTCAAAGCCAGCCTCAGCAACTTAGCAAGACCCTGTCTCTAAATAAAATAGAAAATATGTTGGGGGCTGAGGATGTGGCTCACTGATTAAGTGCCCCGGGTTCAATCCCTAGTACAAAAAAACAGAACCACAGGGGGGAAAAAATCCAATAAAATCCAGCATCTAAAATCATGAAGGTGTTGTATTAGATAAGTGATGCAGTGATGAGTTAGAACGTGTGGGGCGTGCACACAGACTCGTGCCATACCACCCCATCTTACATGGAGGCCAAGAACGCTGGCCATGGAGAGGGACTGGGAGGACTGTGCTGCTCACAGCACTGACAGAAAACCAGCGATTGTTTTACCCCCTCCACCCGAGTGGTGAAGAACATGCGCTGAGTCCCTGGGGCAATTTACCTAAATCCACAGAGGGACTTCTGAAGGGGCATAGGAACTCGTGTTCCCAACTTTGCTCTGCTCGTCTCCTTTCTGGTCATTTCCAGGTGTCCCCGTTCCTCTGGATTTATGTCACCTGTTTCTTCTTTCCTTCTGCTGGTTTGCTTTAGGTTTGAATTTCCCAGTTCTCTAACACTGATAGACTTCCCTGTTCAGTATCTCTACCAGTATCTATTCATGTCCCTCCAGCCTCCTTTATGCTCTTACTAACAGCCTTTTGGTTAAACGTAGAACAAAATAAACAATTTAGTCAATTTTATCAAAAGTCCAAATGAGTGTAGTTTAATTAATCACAATAAACCACGGAGTCGCAGTCCATTCTGAAGAGGAAAATCCTATAAAAGTCATTTACTTAAAATGTTCTATATTTGGTTTCTTTGCTTTGTAAGGTTGAAGCCAATAATGACAAAGTTATCTTTTCATAATTAATTAAAAGCTACAGTAAGTTTGTGGTTTTCTCAGGATCCATTATAAATGAAAGTAGCACAAAGGACCTGAGACATCTAAAGTGAATTTCAAAGAGATGGAAAAGGTGGGGATTTTAAAACCACAGTAGTGATTAAAACAATATGAAGGTCTTGTTTTTTGTCATTGTAAGAAAGCACGCATGATTTTCAATTATTAAAAGTAGCGCCCTGAAGACTTCATTTTCACATTTTCAAAATAAAGTTTAAGTCAACAACATCTCACCTGAATGAATTCAAACTTGATACTCAAAACAATGTCAAAATCAATGAAGTTGTTGCAAAACACCAAAGATTCGGAACTGCTTTAAATCATGACTGTGTATGATTTATCCCCAAGCTTTGAGTTATCATCATACTAGGTCCATGGACTGGATTTGGCATTACGAATAATAGAGCCACTGTCCTATAGCAATGCCAGTAGGTGTCTGCAAATGAAGGGTTCAGAGCCATGTGCACCCTTTAATCCCAGCTACTCAGGAGACTGAGGCAGGAGGATCGCAAATTTGAGGACAGTTTGGGCAATTTAGAAAGATCCTTTCTGAAAATTAAGAAAATATAAAAATGTACAAAGGACTGTGGATGTAACTCAGTGAAAAAGCACCCCTGGGACTCAATCCCCAGCACTCCCACCACCACACACACACACACAAGAAAAAAGAAGAGAAAAAATAAGATCCAGTAAATTAAATTGAAATATTACCATGTCCAAAATATAAGAAAAATATGTGGCTGTGTGTGTGTGTGTGTGTGTGTGTGTGTGTGTCATATGAGAGAGAGAGAGAGAGAGTGAGCAAGAGACAGAGACAGAGAGAGAGAGACACAGACAGAGACAGAGAGAAGGACAGAGAAAGCATACTCTTGAGAAGCTGATGTAACTGCTAGGCTGGTGTCAAACTGAGACAATTCCAACTCTAGCCTCAGCCAGTCCATGAGGAGCACCGGATGCCAGGTTTGGCTCTCAGCTTTGCCACCGTGTCTCTGCATCTGCGACTCAACCCTTCGACTCCTCTGGGTTTCCTCCCCGATACAATGGGCCAATGGCGACTAATTAGCTGTGGACACACTGTGGGGCGTGATTCCCATTAGAACACTGGGATTGGGAGACTCATGACCACCATTTAAAAGGACTTTGATTTCTTGTGTCCACCAAAAGCTAGAAAATAAATATTAAAAAAAAAGTTAAAAAAGAACTTTGACTTCTAAAAGAGCAACTACTACCAATGAAATAGATACTTTTAAAATATTTAATTTTCTGGTCTAGGGCTATAGCTCAGTGGTAAAGCGCTTGCCTAGGATGTGTGAGCCACTGGGTTTGATTCTCAGCCCCAAATATAAATAAAGAAATAAAAATTTAAAAAAGATATTTTAAAAAATTAATTTTCCAGTTATTTAATTTAAATTTCAAATTAAATATGACCCATATTAAATATGACCCATGGAGGCAGATGAGAGGACAAGCAGTTGTCTGTATGTCCTTGAGTTTTTGAAGTCAATAGTCTTCCAGGAAGAGTAAAAACTATTTGCCCAGTGATTCAGTGTGGACCATCTGCCCACAGCCTCCTGCTGTCCGAAGCCTCCGCCGAGTCCCTGGTGTGTATGTGCACATACATGTGTAGGGAGACAGACGGACTGCAGAGGACGGAGGGCAGATGGAGCTTGCACCCTCTGGCCCCAACACAGCCTCTGCTGCAGGGTATCGTTCTGGGTTCCTCCCTTTCCCTTGGCAGGTCACTATGACAGAGAGCTGTCCTGCTGAAGCTCAGGACTGTCCCTACTTCTTGTCCTACAACATGTGGACACCCAAAGGCTTGCTCCAGTGCACCCCATTCCTGGACCCTCCCTGACCTGCTCCACCCAGCAAGCTACCTTCCAAGATCCAGCTGGGTCCTGATGACAGCCAAGGACCAGGCCCCAGGCGGAGTCAGGTGCAGGGCTGCCCGCTATGATCCCGACGGCCAGGTAGCACTTGGCTGGGACAAGTTTTCTTCCACACCCATTAGACACTTCTCCACTAAAGCTGGGAAGAGAAATGAAATGCGTCTGCACTGTTTGTGCCCAGTGGTAGAAGTAGCACCGGTCAGTCTAGGGCCATCACTCCAAGGGAGCAGCACAGAGGCTGCCCACCAGTGGCAGAAGCAGCAGTTCCTAAGAGGCCACTGCTATGAAAACTCAGTATGAGAGCCGGAGAGTTTTTATTTTTGTGGAAAGTAGCTCAGTCGACATTCCATCCTATTTCAAAGAAAATATGTTTCGTTCCCTGATGCAGAACCTGGTCAGCTCTCCGCCAGGGTTCTGCTACCTTTTAAAACATTAAATAAAAATTGATGCAAATATCGGTTAACTTTTCTTTCTTTTTCTTTCGTTTTATTCTTTCTTTCAAAATTTCCATAGGGCTAATAACACTGGCCCCATTAAACCCAATAATGTTTAATGGAAAAACAGCCACTCCCTTTGCTGGAAAAAAGTAAAACTCAATTCACTAAATAACACTTTCAAGCCACCAGTGGGGAAAGAAAGATCAAGGTTATTACTAGAAAGTCAGGAACGTCGTCTCTGTATTCATTCCAACAGCTGTTCACCGTGAACAGGGGCCAAGTGAGGAAACTCAAGGCAAATAGTCCAACTCACTGTACTGAGCCCGGGGTCAGCACTGTGTGCTGTTTTTGGAAGGGTGGTGTTAAATCTATCCTTAAAAGGCAATTTTTTTTATGTAACAAGTAGAGTCTCTTATTTTACAGATCTTAACATATTTTAAGCACAAAAACATGAAAATTTTATGTCTGTATTTTGCCAGAGAATGCAGGGCAAAATTAAGAGCCCTGCTCAGGGCCTCAGCTGGCCTAGACAACCCATCAAAACCAGAGGCCTGGCCGCCTCTGCTCACACATCCAGCCTGGCCTTCCTACACCTGTGGGTCCTCTTGCAGGGCTAAAATTCTACACAGCTAAATTATATGTTTACCAGGGCAGTGGTTCTTCATCGATTGCACACATCAATGGTAGCTCTTTACCCTTCTCCACGCAGGAATCATCCCATCGGCCTATTTAAGAATTGGATTTTGAAGACTCCAGAAGTGATGTTTCCACGTAACAGCAGATCTCCTCCTCCTTCACCCCAATAAACACAATTTTAGACAACCAAAGCAATCATTTCCTGAAAACATCTTGTTTCTGGCATAAAAAAAATCAATTTAATTATATGAGATGTGTCTTACATTTTAATTGTTGTTAAGCACAGTGCCTTATTGACAGAGTCCCTCTGGACCCCGGTTTATGAGCTTTTACATTAGTCTAACTTGCGGAGGAGAAAAAAAAATCCATCGTGTCATTCAAAAGAACTGGAGAGGCTTTGTGCCCAGGTCGTCAGTACCCTTGACTGTGCTCCTGATGATAAATGCATCATTTTTCTTGCATGAAACTCTGGTAACAAATAGCACAGCCAAGTCTTTTCCAGTGCTGTTATTCTGTTTTAAAAAACACTGACATTTTCTTAAACAGACATAATTTACAATTTTAAGGAGCACAACAGTGCCTTGGTGTTTGAGGGCCAGAAAGCAAACAACACCCCTTTCAGTTCGATTTTTTAGAAGGGAGTCTCGTGCTCCATGAGCTCACTAGAGCCCAAGGCCAGAGAGACCGAGCAGAGGGAGAACAGAGCACCGTGGCCACACGTGAGGGTCGTGACTAATGGGTCACGTCACATCTAGGGTCAGAGCTGCGCCGTCCTCGGGAGACATCCAGCAGTGCCGTCGCTGGCCCAGCCAGAAGCGCCTGGTGGAGGCCCTGGGCTTCAGAACTCCCGCCAGCAGCCTCCTCTGTAAATTTCACACAAAGAGAGCCTTGCCCGCGTCGCGCACCCGGGTCGATAGCTGGAGCAGTGTTCGATTTCCAGAGGGCTCCCACAGCCCAGGGAGATAAATGGACGTGTGCGTGGGCGCTGCAGGACCCGGGTTGGGAAGCGACCTCAGAAGCAAAGGTTGTGTGCCAAGATGAAAACTCCCAAGGTGCTAGTGCTAAGGCCATCCACGCTTTTCAAGGCCCTTGTGAGGTCTCTCTCCGTCTATTTCCTAGTAATCCTTGATTAAGTAGCATGGCTCCTGGCTGGGGAAGACTGTGTGTGTGTGTTTCCAATGTGGCCAAAGGATGCTGTTTCAGAGGGCTAGGAACCACATACGTGGCCGTGGTCCCCGAACTTGCCGTGGAGCTGGAAGACTCCTGGGGCTAGTAATGTGGTGACGGCTGCTTCGTCACAGCACACCTTGCTCTGGTGTTTATGCACCTGGGGGACAGGAGCCGGTGGTGCTGTCAGTCCTCTGCGGTGTGCCATGCACCAGAGCTCACGACAAGCAACATGTCATCGGGTTGTGTGTTTAGTGTGGCATGCTTACCTCGCTGCCTTACAGTGAGTCCTTCCACTTATAAAGACATATTTGGCTGTCCAAGAGCACTCAGGTCATGCCAGCAGCCTCCGTCACCTGCACCCTCAGCCATGTCTCCTCATGGCAACATCTTCTCTTGGGCTTGATTTAAACTCCTGTTGTTCTGTTCATTGCAGCTGTAGGAACAAGGGGTATAGAATGCATGTGTGCGTAAGTGTGTGGTGTGTGTAAAATGCATACAAACAGACCACATGTATACTCAAGATTTGTATAAGTCAGCACAGTGACATCATCTAATGAAGCATTTCCCAGAACATCAGAATGTGTCCCCACCATTAAGCCACATAAGTGTGTCTGTGAGAGTTCCTTTCATATGGACAAGCCACATGCACACATATGACACATGTATAAGTAGATGCATGTACATGTCTATAGGGGAAATATACATACATCCTATACAGCTCATTTCCCCATGAGAACATTTCACTGTGTGTGTGTGTGTGTGTGTGTGTGCGCACGCGCGCGTGCGCGCGTGTGCATGTGCTCTCCAAGTTAAGATACCCAGATCAAAGGGAGTTCAGGACCCAAAATGACATTACCTCTGTGTGGAAAGTGGCCGAGCATCAGTCCATCCTCTACATGTTCCAGGCGTGACCTGAGTACCTGGGCACAGAGTCAACACCCACCCTCCATGGACTGACTCACAGCCCTGACCCCTTGACTGCATTAGACCAAACACAATGATGAGCCAGGACGAAGACTGAACCGAAGGGCCAAAGTGTCAACGAGGTGAGCAGCTGCGGAACCCAGGGGAACATCCATGGTGAGGTGCTCCTCCTCAGTAGAACACGAAGGGCAGATGCCCAGGCGTGGAAGGCAAAGCTCGGTAGTCTGGCGAGGACCAGGTGGTGACCTGTCCCCCACCCCTGCAGGTTGACCAGTGCCACCCGGGGTCTCTGGAAACCAGCACTGTACATATTTAACAGTGAAACTTGGAAAACGAATTCTGGGATGAACTACATTAAGATGATTCTGGATTGAACCAGTTCTTTCCCTAGGATTTTCCAGAGTCATTGCAGCTCTGAATGAACACACTTGGAAACTCCAAGGGGATTCCACTGCACATTTCCTGAAGCCACGGGTGTCCCTCTGTGTATTTGCTGAAGTTCCTCTGTAGGTCCCTGTCCTCGAGCAATGCTGGTGTAGGCGCCGGATGGGGGTGAGAGGTAGTAAACGGTAGAGCCAGAGAGGCCGCATCGACCTTGCCTTGTGACATTTCCCACATTATCCCCTGGTGACAGTGTGAACCAGGTGGCAGCAGGGGGACTAACTGAGAGGTTATTAGAGATCCAGGACAGGTTCCTCGGCTGAGGCAGGAGGAATGGAGCTAGGAGAGAAGGAATGATCCCGGGAGTAACAGGGGTGGCGCCGTCTTTGCCAGTGCGCTGGAGCATCAGTGTTCCTGAGATGTGAAACAAGTTGAAACTTCGAAAACTAGTGTTCCTGGGTGCCAGAGAACAGCTGTAAAATTTGTCTCATTGGTCTGAGCCTTATCACCTTCTCTTTTTGAGAATATCATTTCCCAAAGTGAAGCATGAAATAAGCAGATGGAGGAAGACAGCCTCCCCTGTCACAGTGGAGGGCCACAGGCTGGACAAAGAGCAGAGTCCCAGGTTAGAGGCCCCAGAAAAATTCAAGGTCACCATGCATAAGCAGTTAGCTGAGAAACCTTCTCCTGCAAATGCAGAGTGACCCTAAGTCACGAAATCCAGAACGGAGAGGTTTGGGGCAGGAGGGAAAGCTCAGTGGGAAACCAGGGGCAGCCAAGCTGAACACAAAGACCAAGATGGGGCACACCTCCCTGGGGCCAGAGGTGAGAAGCATTCCTGAAAAAGTGTGGATCCTCTGTTGATTCACAGAAATTCCTCATACCGTCCTGGGTTCCCAATGTTGATAAAATTCCTCCCGCTACCAAGAGTGGCGAGAGGCTGGTCCAGGAGCATGGAGGAGCTGTGGGAGCCCAGGAGAGAAGTGAAACTCAGCAATGTATTTTTATGTCTTGCAAGGCAGCCTAATATGTAGAAATGAGTGTCTATTTCCACCCTCCTCCACCTCTGTAGGTTTTCTGGAAGCCTCCCTAAACACGGTTCAGTTGGTCTGCCCCGAGCACCAGCTGGGAGCCCTGGTCTTAGGTGCGGTGCATAAAGCACGTATCAGGAATTTGCTCTGTTCCCCAGGGATTTCTGCTCTCCACCGCGGCTGCCTGCAAGGGTCTGTTTGATCTGTAGGCTGCACAGACACATGAGAGGCATCTCACTTTCTTGCTTTCCTGTATCTTTCCCTGTTAAGATTATAGGGAATTTGAATTTAAATGAGAATTTTAAAAGTAGCTGAAATTGGTCTGAGCCAGGGTTTTTCATGGGAATGTCTGTACTGAAGAAGTCGGCTCCACAGGAGCTTTTGGAAACCATTTAGAATAAGACCAGTGGAGAGGAAGTCCACCCTGTGTCTGATCGCAGGCTGTCATGTAAGCTGATGGCTAGGCAGAGCGTGTAGTTTGCAGGCACCAGACACCTGGGCAAGAGCAGCGGCCTCAGTTTGAATATTTTCCTAAAAAGAATGAGAATCGTCAATCAAAATGTGCCACCTGCTCCACGTTGCTCCCTCTGAACCTGTGTGCTTGCCCACATTATGCAGCTCTCAGCAGCCATCTAGAGAAGCAGTCTGGGGTAAAAGAAGACCTTAGGAGTGAGTTTGAGCCAGGAGGCAGTGCTCAGAGATGAGCCCCATCCTCACATGTGAAGAAGCACCACAATGTGCAAGGTGTCAGCAAGAGGCTTCCCAAGAGCTCCTGCCGCTGCCTGTTTTGCCCTCTTGACTTTATTGGCCCAGGGGAGCAATGGCGTCCATGTCATGGAAATCTCTACACTCTTCTAGTCAGCTGGACCCTAGAACCCAGGAAGGTCACAGGACCAGTTCCTGGTCAGCGCTTCCAGGTCAGATGCAGAATGAGAAAACCCATTTATTCTCCCCATTTACCAAAGGCTTTGATAACTAAAATGAGAAAGTAGTTCCGTAACACGGTTTCTCAATGCAAGGATATTAGTGAAATATGGAAGTTGTCTTGATTCATATGTGATTCCTCCCTCCTCATCCCCAAGCAAGGAGGGGCTCCAAATAGCAGGAGCAGAATTCTACCCCCAGGGCGAAAGGGACAGCCTCAGTCCAGCAGCTGTTTCAGCAGGAGCACCTCTAAGGAGAGGTGAAGAATGTGAGGGGCCAGGCCAGCCTTGGAGGCCTTCCTCAGAGCCCCTCCTGCCCACCCCTTCCTCATCTTCATGGAAGCCCTGGGGTTGCAGTCTTCTAATAGCCACCATCACTACCCTCAGAGTTATATCAGTGTTTCTATTGTGTTCCACACCTTTCAACTATACTGAGCTGTCTGCTGGGGCTAAGTAATTTAACTCCCCAGGTATACATCATCACCATCACCATCATCACCATCATCAACAAACACCAACATCACCATCATCACCATCATCAACACTATCATCATCGTCACCATCATTAACATCAACACCAACATCACCATCATCATCATTACCATTATCACTATCATTGCCATCACCATCACCATCATCAACACCCTCATCACCATCACCATCACCATCATCACCATCATCACCATCACCACCACCCTCATCCCCCTCATCACCACCCTCACCACCATCACCACCATCATCACCGCTATCATCATCATCATCATTTTGTGTTTTGATTAGAGAGATGCTCTGGCATAAGCTCTTCCCACCCCTGCAGGTTGACCAGTGCCATTACTGAATGTAGAATTTTGTAGGAAACACGTTGTATTATGGGAGAAAGGTCAGTATTCTCATTCCCCTTAATTTATCCTCACTGCATTTATGCACATTGATTGGCATTTAAATCATCCAAGACCTTAAATTCTGAGGTCATTTTAAGTGCTGTGTGTCAGGTCCAATGCTAAGACCTTGTTTATGTTGTTTCATTCAGTCCCTACAGGTCAGCTGCAGGAAGGAATCAGAACTCTGAAGGCGCTTCCTCAGTCTCATTCAGACCTAGTGGGTGGTAAAGCCAAGATCCCGAGGAGGCCAGGGACCATACTAGATATCACCCTCTAGCAGAAGCACCACCTCTGGGTTTGGATACAGGGTTAGTCTCACCATAAGATGACTACTCAGTTGGACCTGCAAAGCCCAGCAGCAGCACCGTCTCGGAGCCTGCCAACAGTGGAAAGTCCTGCACCCTTCCCAGATCGCTTGTATTCTGTTTTCTTATCTCATTCAGTCTCAGTCTGACCTTGGAAATAGGAGAGGACATGAAGTTATTTACAAGAGTTGTGAATCCAAAGGAAGCAGCAGGCATTTTATGTAGCACAAATAATCTTGAAAATTCAATTTTTATATATGTATAAAGACACTTTTGAACCATTTCAGTGCACACTTATATGACAATATTTTTGGACCCAAATGAGGTGGGTTTTTTTTTTTTTTCGTTAGTACAATATGTTTTTTCTCACATAATGGATACTAGAATTAAATTTGTGAAGACTCATGGTCTTTTTTTTTTAATTAAAAAGGATCTTCACAGTTTAAAAGTCAGGAAAACCGACATAGTTCAGACTCCCACCTGCTTCAGACATTCCCTTTGCACCGTTGCTGACACCTAGTCTGTTGGGTAAGAATTGCTACTGAGAACCCTACTCTCATCAGGCAGCACTGTTTTTTGTTTTCCCCAGGAGATCTCATTCTGGAATGTTCTTCCAAGGTTATACTTACCTGTTCTGGAGTGGGATTGGGACACAGGCTCCTGGGCGTATTGGGAAACACCAAAGCAGGAAGTCCCCTCTGACCTTCCCCTGCCTGTTTTCCTTGAAGCAGACCATACAACCTGGGCAGGTCTATCTGACCTTCCCTTGAAGCAGGTAGTACGACTTTCACTGGAGAGGTGCCCCCATGACTCCTAGGGGAAAGGACAGGAGGAAGGGACACAGAGAAGAACCTTAGACATCAGTCTTTTGCCAGCTGTTGCCAGTGTCTTCCCATCACATCAGGCCCCTGCCCCATCATGCTCCCCCAAGGTCCACTCATCACAACCAGCTGCAGAGCACACCCAGCCTTAGCCCTCTCCTGGGTCTTCATTTCCCTGTGAAGGCGGCCTAATTTATGTAAAACCTGCACTGAATACCTTGGCATGCTTTTCTCTTGCGAATCTGTCTTTTGCTGTTGAGATCTCAGCCTTGAACCTAGGATGGGTACTGAGAAAGATACGTTTCCTCCCTACAACGTCGTTGTACTAATTTCAGCCTCTAGAGCTAAGGATAATGAGAAGCCCTATCTCGGACCACTTCTTCAAATATTTAAAGACATAATGTGTCTTTTTGTGTTAAACCTTTTAATAAATTCCTTCAACATTTACTCATTTGACATAATTTCCAGATACTGAGAGTTTTAGTTTTCATTTATTTAAAATTTAAGAGCACAAGGGCCTCTTCAATGCTCAAAATGGAAACTTTGACCGGTAAGCCGTTAGCTTCCTGATTTGAAGTGACTCTTAGGCCAGCTAAGGGACAGTTTGAGGTGTTTCTTGAAACTTAGGATCAACCACATATCTGATAACTCACTTTCACTGGTATAAAACTGGCCCCTCAATATCTGTCTACTTTGTATAGTTGATTTGACTTTCTTAAACGTAAGCACAGGATTTTACATTTGACCCTGTACATTTGACCTTATTATTTCAAAACTGAAATATTCCTTCAGTTTTAATCCTGTTCTAATTTATTGGCTTTCTCTAAACTTTTCATTCCCTGAAAAATAAAAATATTAATGATGCCCTATAATGTATTATTGCTAACTCCTTCTCTTGACTATTTTTTTCAACGCTCATTACTTATAATCAGTTTGGCTGAGTAACACATTCTAGAATTTGCCAGGAATCAAACAGAATACTCCTGCAATATTCTGGTCCTCATGAACTTACCACTGAGCAGAGTCTCCTGGCCCTTCACCAGTTACTCCAACTTCTTCAAGATCACGCGTGATGACTCTGTGGTAACATCTGCAGGTTATCTGGGTGTCCTGGATACACAAGGCCTGAAGACAGGAACACATTTAGAGCTCCTGGGTATTGCTTAGCATCTGTCTCAATCGGATTTCCTCTTTACCACATTTGTTATATCCATTTTTTATTTGAAGACCATTCTATTGTGGAGACAGAAAAAAAAATGACTCTAAACTCTGCTGTGTCAAAATCATTTGTTGATATGACGTACCCCAATCTCTGCTACCTTCCTTTGATCTCAGCAAACCTGACAGAATATTTTTGGTGGTTCTTAAGATTTCTGTGCATCCTCTGGCTCTCTCCCTCTCCACCTCATTCATACTGCTCTGTGCTATGTCTTCTCACCCATCCTCGACCAGGGATCCCTTCTGTACAATTCATACCATTTTGAAGAACCTCTTCACCTAACCAAGCTGTAATTATGATGTTGTGAGTCCTTTAAGCCTAAAATCAACCTTATATCTGAGTTTTTTTTCCCACTATTATTGCAGGAAGGACAGATCCCCAACATTCACCCATTACTGCTGACATGGTTTCAGCATACACAAAGGGGAAGGCCCTTTTCTCTTCTGTACCTCTACTGATCCTCTGTTAATTGTTACCCTGGTTAATGGAACCATAACTTAGTCAGTTGTCCAAGGCAGGAATTAGGGGGGAACTTTGACTCATCCCCCCCCCCTAGCTTTTATATCTAAATCACTCAGAAAAACCTTCCAGTTATATCTGATATCCATTTCTTGCCTCCATCCTCATTTTACCTCTGGGTTAGTTTACCTCTGCATCATTCTCCTTCCTTGAGTGTCACATTCACTTCCTTGGTGATGTGTCTAGTCCCTGATGAACCCTCCATAAACTCTCCTCCACATCAGCCATGTAACAATCTTTTGAACAACAAATTGCATACAATACTTAAACCGCTCAAAATCCATAAAGAGGTTCTTATTGAATACAAGATAAAACCAAATTCTTAGCAAGACCTGAATAAGCTTCCTTCTACTTACCTTTCCAACTGCAAGGGTCTTCATATTCTCATTTTGTACCCGTGTTTCAATCTTTGCCTAAATCCCTACCCACCTGATATTGTTTTTCAGATTTTTTTTTCATCCTTTAAAAATGTAATAAATTTTATAAATTTTCCTGTTTTATTTTATATTTCTATGATTCCACACTATTGAGTTTGGGACTCCTTCTTTGGGCCACTAGTAGGCCGTGAAGATGCTTCTGTTATAGTAATTATTATACGGTATTGCAAGGATTTGTTTGCAAATTCACTTCCTGGAATTGGCTATGAAATTGTTGAAGAGAAAGTCGTGGCTGTTTCATGTCTGAATCCATTCTCTATACACACATGTCAGTGTGACAGGTACAGGGACAGCCCCCTCCCCTAGGGACACCCACATCTTAATTTCCACAACATGTGAATTTGCTGGGCCACGTGGCCAATGGGAAAGGAAGTTGCTGGTGGAATTAAGGCTGCTAACCACCTGATTTTAAGAAAAGAGATCATCTTGGATCATCTGGTGAACACAATATCATATCAGTCCTTAAAAGAAGAATGGGGGACGAGAGGGCCAGGGTGACACGGCGTGGAAGAACTGACGTGGCTTGCTGGTTTGGAAATGGAGGAAGAGGCCACAAGAAAAGCTGGTGGATCCCCGAAGCGGGAAAATGTGAAGATAGGTTATGGCTCAGGCCTGCGTCCCCAGAAGCTCCTGTGTAAGACAATGCAAGAAGGTGTAGAGGTGAAGTGATGGAGCTAACTGTTAACTGGAGGCAGGTAGGGTGGTCCCTGGGGGGTACTTTGGGGGTATGTGTTTTACATCTGGCAAGTGGAGTCTCTTTCTCTCTGCTTCCTGGCATGATGTCCTGAGCCACTTTCCTCCACCGCACTCTTCCTCCATGGTGATCTGCCTCACCTTGAGCCCCAAGGGATGAAGCTGGCTGTCTGTAGATTGAGACCTCTGAAACCATGAGCCCCTCATAGACTTTTCCTCCTCTAATTATGCTTGTTGAGGGTTTTGGTCACCGCGGTGAAAAAGCTGACCAACACAATGTTGATTCTCCTTCAAAGCCTCTAAAGAGGGCAGCCATGGTCACAGCATGCTATTTTTAAGTTTATTTTATCTCACGGTGTCAGAGGGTCAGTCCACAGTCATCTGACTCCGTATCTTTGGGCCCCAGTGAGGCAGACCATCTTTGCAGAGAGTCATGGAAGATGAAAGCAGCTCTGGACAGCACAGCCAGGAAGCAGAGAGAGAGATCTCGGATCACGAGGGATGATTTATGAACTGCAAAGGCACACCCCCCAGTGATCTACTTTTTCCAGCCACATCCTTGCTGCCTGTAGTTACCACTCAGTTAATCTACATTAATAGATTAATCCACTGATTCGGTAAAACCTGTCATAATCTAAACATTTCACCTTGGAACATTCTGGTACTGTCGAACACGTGCCAAAAGCTCATGCCTATTTCACAACACAAGATGCATTTAGTCCATTTCCAAGAGTTTCCATAGTCTTAACAGTGGCTGCATTGCCAAAAATCCAAGTCCAAAAAAAAAAAAAAATCTCATCTGAGACTCAAGGCAAATGTTCAGCTGTGCTAGTGGAGAGAAAAAGCAAGTTACACATATCCAAAATATATAAAAGCACCAAGCAAACATCTCCATTCCTAAAAGGAAAAATAGTCAGGATGGGGTGGGGTAGAAGGAAAAGATGGGACCAAAGCAAGACAAACACAGCTGGGCAAAAAAAATCCTGTACCCCCATATCCAGCACCTTGGGCACGTGGCATCATGAGGTTTTCTCCAAGAGGCTGATGTAACTCCACCCCTAGGCCTTTTCTAGTTGCAGCCCAGATAGTCTCTCTATGGACTTGTTTTTGCTCAATTCCTGCAGATTTCCTTGGCAGACACTCCACGTTACTGGCATCTCTTAATCTCTGGAGGTCTCCACCCCAGCCTCAGCTTCTTTCACACATGTCACCCACTGTCCCCATGGGGGCTGCCTGCAGGGATTATGGCGCTGACATACTTTGCATTACCTCCCAGGCTTTTATTTGAAATTTCATGGAAGCCTCTGTGCCCTCCTAACTCCAGTATCAGGCATTCCTGCAGAACCAGAATCATGTGGTTTAAGCTAAGTTCCATCAGTATCTATCTGAAACAGTTACCAAGCCCCTTGGGACCATAACTGTCGCAGCCTCTGAGTGTCTGGATAACTGAGCATAGTAAAACAACTTGCTAGGCTCCTAGGCCTCCGTATACAAGCAAGGTTCTCCCATGGTCTCTTCTCAAAGGAATTTTTACTTTTACTCCCTTGAACCTGTGATAGGTGTGGTCTTGAGGTGACTTCAAGACATTTTTCCTATTGTCTCTGTGTAATTACTTGGCAGCTCTTTAGTTATTGTAATCTCTTTATCAACCAAAGCTTTCTTAGCCAAATTTTACTTGCACCTTTCTGCTGAAACTGCAAGTTTTTAAGCTCTTTCTGTTCTGATTTCTGAACCTTATTATTATGGTAACTTTGAAGCTGCCAGCATTATTCATGCCACCCCTGAATGCTGGGTTGCCTTGAAATTCATCTGCCAAAATAATTTGCCCATCACCTTTAAATTCACCTGTGAATTCTCTGGATATGGGGAAAATGTAAAGATCTTCTTTTGCCAGATTGTAACATGAATAGTCTCTATTTCAATTTTCAATAGAATCCTCCTTCTCTTCTGAAATCTCATGAGCCCAGTCTTTACTGTCCATAGTCTTTTTGTCATTCTGATCTGTTGCATTCCCACAGAATTGCCCATCAAGTTCTCCCTACAACATTCTAAATCTTTTCCAGTTTCCATCTCTAAATTTTTCAAAACTTCTCCCTCTTCAAACCAGCTTCAAAGGCTTTTAAACTATATAGTTAGTTTAGTCATAGCAAGAGCCCTGTTTCTCAGTACCATTTTCTTTTTCTTTTTTTTTATTGGTTGTTCAAAACATTACAAAGCTCATGACATATCATCTTTCATACATTTGACTCAAGTGGGTTATGAACTCCCATTTTTACCCCAACCATTTTCTGTTTTAGTCATTTTTTTTAATCACTTCAACCAGAAGACCCTACAAATACAACTTAGAGGAGGAAAAGTTTATTATGGCACAATTTCAGAGTTTCAGTCCATGGTTGGTCAACTCCATAGCTTTGGGCCCATGGTGAGGCAGAGCCTTATGGTAGACAGATACAGCAGAGGACATGGTAACCAGGAAGCTGAGAGCTGACATCTGAATTTTTTCCTGTGAGAGCAATGTTAAAATTTTAATCTCCAGAATCACAAGATAATATTTTTTTTTTTTGCTTTAAGCCACTAAGTTTGTCATAATGTGTTATAAAATCACAGGAAACTACTGTGAAATAAACTTTTGTGAGAAAGTTGGTAAATTAGCTTCAGGTGGATTTTTGGCCTAACCTGGTTAATATACAGCCCTGATAAAGTATATGTTTAGAGTAAAGGCCAAATGAAATAAAGGGGTAAATTACCATATTGAATATATACTAATAATATCTTTGTTAAATCAGGAAAATCAAATGTTTTAAGCAGATAGATTTCATATCAACCTTGTGTTCTTTTATAATCTTGTTGAAGTTTTTCTTTTAATTTCTTTAGAATTTTTTTAGTCAGCTCTGTGTCACTGTGACCAAAAGACCTGACAAAAACAATTAGAGGAGGAGAGTTTATTTTGGCTCACGGTTTCAGAAGTTCAGTCCATGGTCAGCCAACTCCAGCCAACTCTCGGCCCGTGAGACAGAGTATCATGGCAGAAAGGCATGGCAGGGGAAGGCAGCTCAGGACATAATATCCTGGAAGAGAGAGAGCTCAGCTCCCCAGGGATAAAATATTAACCCCTGAAACACACCCCCAGGGACCTGCCTCCTCCAGTTACACCCTACCTGCCTACAGTTACCACTAATTTAATCTATATCAGGGGATCAATCCACTGATTAGGTAACATTTCCAATTATCTAATCATTTTACCTCTGAAAATTCTTGCACTGCCGTATACATGAGCTTTTGGGAGACAATTATCTAAACCATAACAAATTCTTAAGAATTTAAAGTGAAAATTTATTTTCCACAATTTCAGTTCACTCAAAGAAAGAATCCTCCCTACTGAAATACATTACAGGGAGATGGATTTGCATTTTCCAGGTATGTTGAGAAATCCTGCTTTCAGTTCCCCAAGATTCTGATGTGTCTGACTGCCGAACCCACTGCCCTCATGGGGAGCACTTATAGTAAGAGGAGTGTTAAGTGGGCATGACACTTCCAAAGTTCCTATAGAGGAAAGTGTTTGTTTTCCTTGAGGCTAAGGACTTAATTTGTCATTTAGTTTTGCACTGATTTCATGGATCTAAGGCCTGGGGTAAAGAAGAGAAAAAGTGATTACATTCGGTGAAATGGACAAATAATGCCAGAATGAGAAATTCTGTTAAAATGTTGGATGTATTCCCCAAGGCAAGCAATGCCATAATTATCATAATATACTATCTTTCTTGCATTGCTGCAAAGTATAAAACACAGCAACTTACCTACCTTTAATTAGCTGTATTTAGTGTTTTTTATGGCCACTGAACATAGTACTTAGATTACCATATATTAGCATATAATTTGCATACACACCTCAAGGTATTTGGTTTTATTGCTATTACCTTTTGTGGTCCTATTTCAGTAATGACTGCAATGGAATACAAAGGAGAGATTTCTGACTCAATTCGCTTTACAATCCCGGGAGTTTTACAATGGAAAGTTCCATGTTTATCACAGAAAATTCTTTGGGAAAAATGGCTGTTCCTTCTTAATGTGGTCAGTCAGCAGAGGTGCTCATGAGGCAAAAGCCTAATGGGTGCCCAAGTGAAAGCATTTTCTTTCCTTCTGAGCTCAATAAAGACATTTTTTTTTTATAAGTGAATGTTGGGTATAAATTGCTTCATGTTTGCTTAAAAGAAAGTTGCACACACAATTTAATGAATCTTACCAGTCTATCAGCAGCTAAAGGCCCAGAGAAAGAAAAATAACAGCTGCAGCTAGAGAATTTGGAGAAAGGTCAGAGGTCAGTGTCTGCATCTGCATTCATGGGGAGATAGAGAGGAAAACTAAAGGGGCCCTCTTTGTTGCAAGTCAGTGCTATTTTAGAAAGTGCAGATACTGACTTAATTACCCATGTTCCCGCTTGCTCTGGGGTGCTGCGGTGGGCCATAAATCAATACCTAAGGTCACATTGCTAAAAGCACGAAAAACCCACTCTTTCTTACACTTGGGAACATTGTTTTCTGCCTTTTCCTCAGCGTTCCTAGTGCTGGGGATCCGATAGAGACAGAGGGCCAAGTCATCACAGACAGAATGGGAGTCAGGGAAACCTGGGGTGAAGCAGGCCTTTGGAACTCCGGGCAGCTGTTCAAATGGGGCCAGTCGCTCATGTTACTTGATTATCGGTCGTTGTTTCACCCATTTTGTCCTTTACATCCAATCCATGAGCCTAATTGCATAAATAAATTGTACTGTGAATTATGTGCTATTTTGGAAGTAAAACTAACATTTTCTTGTAATTAAAAAACAATTTCAATGTGTTTGGGGGCTACTTACACATTTTTATTAAATTTTTTTTCTTTTGGTCAGCATGCCCTGAAAAATCCCTAAAGTAGAGGACTGTTGTCTCTGTTGGTAAATAATTACTGGGAACTGTCTTTATAAACCCAGAGAGAGTATTATACTTCGAAAAGTTAATATGAAAAATGAACCAAATCGTCATTCTAAGGTGAACCAGTCTTAAACACATTTTGATGGACTAAAGAGTCAGAAAGGATTTCCAATTTGCTTGAACTAAAGGACTGTATCTGAGACACTACTGAGGAGACGTTCCCAGGGCAATCTCTGTCTGACCAGATCTGCATGGGTGACCACATCAGATTTTTGTTTGTTTGTTTGTTTTTAAATATTTATTTTTTAGTTGTAGTTGGACTCAACCTTTTTATTTTTTATTATTTATATGTGGTGCTGAGGATCGAACCCAGGGCCTCGCATGTGCTAGGCGAGACTTTACCGTTGAGCCACAACCCCAGCCGTCTCCCACATCAGTTTTGACCCTTGCAATAACCAGTGCTTCCATCAGGGATCAGATCAACCATGCATCAGAGTGAGCCGGTTGTTAAGACAAGTGAAATGACTACATTGATTTTGCAAGGGGTAAAATGAACCATATAATGGATATAATATCTTTATTAAAGTCCCAGGGCTTGGTCTATACAGAGTGTCTATAATGGTTTAATTATCAGTGTTTATGATTATATTCCCTTAAATCATTTTTGGAAATAGAGAAGGTACAAATTTTAAATATTTGAAAATAATATCAATAATTCCTGCAAGACATCCTAAGTTCACTGTTTCTCTTTACAGTTAAAAATAAAAGAAAAAACAACAACATTTAATGCTAATATATTTTTAAAGCTTTTTCATTTTGGTCCAACTCTCTATTTTACTTGTGCTGTTTAGATTGGTTCTTATGGAAGGTACTTTAGAAGATCACCAATGTAAAGCATTCTACAATATGTGAAAAAGTCACTTGATCATTATTTCATTGAATCTTACGATTTTGACTAGAAATATCTCTTAACAGTTATCTAGTTTAAGTCATGAAAAAAGACAGAGGCCATCTCATTTTGCTGCAAGGGCTCTGCTAAAAACGAATATTGCAATTTGGTAACTAATTTGTTTTCAGATAAATTTTCCAATAATTAAGAGGCACTACTCAATGCCTTGCTTTAGGATGGCAAGTGTTTATTTATCTAATTATCTCTACCAAGTGTCCCCCTGATAATGCAAAGTCTGGTGCTTTTTCCAGAGTGGACAACAAGGGATTTGAACTTAAATAAAATGTTAGCATACAGCAGCAACCAGACTTGGCCATCAGAGAAACGTGAACGAATAGTTGCATTTGCCATTCTCTTATGAAAATGGGAAATAGATGAAGAAGGCTGTTCTTCCTGTTACCACAGTGAGTTCTCCAGAATGAACACACATATTATTATAACTGCTCAGATTATAAAATGCAAGTCATAATTGAAGGTGGTATCTGCCCTAAATACTGAGGGCAATCTGCCCTGGCATGGAGCTGCCCGTTGTGCCTTCGGGGACCCATTGAGCATATGCCATTCCATCAGCCCTCGAGTCTGCCAGCATGTAATGTCTCTCTAGGGTTTCCCCATTACCCGATTTGAATGCTGAGAAGATGCTCATAATTGCTTATTATGACATTAGACAAGAGAATTCAAGTCCCATTTGATTGTAATGAGTTCGTGGAGGCTCTGCCTTTTGTGGGTCCGACCGCATACAGAATTGAACTTGAGGCATGTTGGCTGAAACAGAATTGCACTTGAAGGGTTGAGCTCAAGGCTTGGCCCTTGTTCACTTAAGTTTTTTTTTTTTTTCTTATTACTTTTGGCAGTATGTTGATGGGGACCAAAATAATATCAACTATTAAATCTTTCAGCAGGGAAATTTGAACTTCTTTCTGATGAATATATTTTCCCAGGTTATCATGATCAAGATAATCTAGGTTTACGATCTCCACATGGCAAATGAAGTGGCCAATCCATATATTATTTTATAATACTGAGAATGGGGTACAGAGGAACTAGCAGAATCCACTAGTTCTCCATGTAGGCGAGTATTTAATAAAAAGAAGTAAATGTGTGCATGGGAGGTAGATATGTGCCTTGAAGCCACCTATATAAAATCAGGTAAAATATCTCTGTGGTTCAATGCAAGAGTAATTTTCAAGTTACCAGAAAGTCTCTCTCCTATTTCTACAAAGATGGAAAGACCCAGAAGGCCTGTTATGGTGACTCATGACGTGGCTACAATAAAAAGGTGCGAAAGAAGTGGCAGGCTTGCATTTCGTTTCTCGTGGAAAACCGAGGACCCATTGGAGGTGCCTGGGATTTCACCAACATGCTCCTGGAGAAAGCACCCCCATCCCACTCACTCACAGCAGTAGCCAGATGGCTCAAGGAGGAAAAGAGAGACGAATTGGATTCTGATGGAAAGCACACTGAGACCCTTGGGCTTTCCACTCCAAGCTGAAGCTGAAACGGGGCCGGACGCAGGGCCCTGGAGGACGTGTGCCATCCCAGACCCCTGCCGATGCCCTGGTGCATCTGGGGTCCCACAGGAGCAGGTCCATGTCAACCGCCTGCCTGCTGTGGCCATTCTGAAACCGGTACACATTCTCTCAATCTCAAATTGGCTCTGACTTTTAAAATAAATATCTGATTCCCAGAAGACAGAAGCTAGAATCAGGATTCTTTTGAAGGAGGGAACCCCTGATAAATATAGAAAAAAGCATTTTCAATATGTGTCTCTCTGTCTCACCAACATCAGCAGGTCACTTAACTCAAGAATGGAGCAGTTAGATGTAAAAGTTACCGGACCAGAAATGGAATAAAATCCTAGTTGCTCTCTTTCTTTTTTTTTTTTTTTCCTGTGACCAATTAACTGGGTGGCCTCAGGCGCTCAGTTCAACCTCTTAATTTGGTTTGGTTCGAACACGTGCAAAACACCCTGCTTTCAAGTTCAACAGAACACTGATAGGCTCTAACTAGGAGACTTTGGGATGCGGGGCCCAACGCATCACAGAGTTACTTACCTCGAATCTCCTTAGTTTTCAAAATGAAAACAACAACAAAAACAAGTAAAACCAAACAGCATCAAATCCACAGCGCATGGAGCACCCAGCGGACACCAGAACCAGAACGGTAGGAATGCAAAGCTAAATAGGCGGTTCTGCTGTGCAGGAGTTCAAAACGGTGGCGAGGTTTTCCCTGGCCCCCAACAACCTGCCTCGACCCCCAGGGCTGCCTCTGCTGGGCGGGATTGCTCTCTGTTCTCTGCAACTCAGTCGGCAACGCTGAGTCTCAGTTTCCTCACCAGCATAACAGGAACGGTAGCAGCAGCTAGCTCAGACGTTCTCAGGGAGATTTAAACACCACATTCACATAAGATAACTAGTGCCACCCGACAGACGGGAATCAGTACACAATACCAAATATTAATTATGGCTCTCATCAAATAGATGACCATGAAATGTTGTAAAATGATAAGAAGGACTATATACAGGACCCTGGGATAATGATATAAAGAGATTTACATATTCTGGTCTAAGCAAGATGATGGAAACTGGTATGATCTGAGTTGATTCCCCCACCCCACACACTGCATCTGTGCATTGAATCCTTGGTGTCCAAAACCTCCGCATGGGACTGTATTTGGAGACAGGGCCTTTAAAGGAGTATTTAAACCTAAACAAGGTTGTTAGGGAGAGCCCTGATCCAATCCAAATGCTGACATTTCAACAAGAGGAAATTTGACTGCATAGAGACATCAGGAATGTCTCACAAAATGCACACAGAAAAAATACCATGTGAGGACACACCATGAGGGTGGCCACCTGCAAACCCAGGAGGCCTCCAGAGAAAGGAAACCTGGTCACACCTTGATCAGCCTCTAGAGCTGCAGAAAAAATGTCTGTTGCTTAAGCCACCTCTATATTTTGTCACGGCATCCCTAGCAAACCAATAAAATATAAGTATGTTAATATAAATAAATGCTCATAAAACAAGGATTAAAAAGTTAAACATATTTCGTCTTAAATAGCTCTGAGTACATTTTAAATTTAGTTTTTTAAGTAAAAACAATACACATTATTTTCAGCAGCTCATGGAACTTTGTCCAAAATAGATCATATCTTATACCGTATTTCAGACAATAAAGTGTTTTTAGCAAATAAAATAATTAAAAATATTTACTCTATCTTATTAGATAATAAAGGAATAAAATAAGAAATCAATAGCAAGAGAAACTACAGAAACTGTACAAATACACAGAGATGGAACTATATACTTTTGAATGGTAAATGGATCATTGAAGAAATGGAGGGGGAATTTAAAAATTCCTAGAATTGAATGAAAATGGAAATACAGCATACCAGATCTGTGGGATACAGGATAAGAGAAAAGCTTATATCTATGAGTTTCTACATTTAAAAATTAGAAATATCTCAAATAAACAACCTAATGATGCATCTCAAAATTTTAGAAAAACAAGAACTAACCAAGCTAATAGAAGAAAAGGTGTAATAATGATCAAGAAGAAATTAATGAAATAGAGACTAAAATACAAAGGATCAAGGAAACAAAGCATTGATTCTTTGAAAAGATAAAAGAGATTGATAATCCCTTAGACAAAGAAAGATAAGACCCAAATTAATACACTTAGAGAAAAAAAAAAGGAACATTAAAACAGATACTACTGAAATCCAAATTAGCATTAGGAACTATTTTGAAAATTTATATTCCAGGAATCTGGAAAATCTAGAAGAAATGGGTCAATTTCTAGACACACAGTGTACCGAAATTGAACCAAGGGAGGCATAAAACCCTAAAAAGATCAATAACAAGCAATGAGATTGAAGTAGTACTATAAAGTCTCCCAGCAAAGAAAAGCCAGTACTGGTTGGATTCATAGCTCTGTTTTACCAGAACTTTATGGAAGAATTAACACCAATGCTCTTCAAACTACCCCATGAAATAGAATAGAAAGATTTTTAAACTCATCCTACAAAGCCAGTATCACCCTCACAAATGACAGATAAGGACACAAAAACAACTACAAAAATAAATAAATAAATAAAGACCAATATCCTTTGACGAGAGTAGACACAAAAATCTTCAATAAAATATTTGCAAACCAAATTCAACAGCACATTAGAAAGATCACACATCATAATTATCTTGATTTCATTGCAGGGATATAAATATGGTTCAACAAACACAAACCAATAAACATACCACATAAATAATATCAAGGATAAAAATCACATGATCACCTCAATACATGCAGAAAAAGCATCCAAATATCCCTTCAAAAATTCAAAAAAAAAATCAAAATTCAATATCCCCTCATGATAAGGTGCAGAATAACCTGGGTATAGAAGGATCTTAACTTGACACATTAAAGGTTACACACAAATAACTCATTATCAACATGACACTGAAGGGGAAACACTGAAAATACTTCTTTAAGTTAAAGCCCACGACAATGATGTCCTTTCTCATTACTCCTGTTCAATATAGTCGTTGAGATTTTGACAAGAACAGTTAATCAAGAGAAAGAAATAAATGGGATACAAATAGGAAAAGAAAAATCCAAATTATTCTATTTGCATATGATATGATCCTATATTAGAAGAAACTAAATGCTACACCAGAAGATGATTGGGCTGGATAAACAAATTCAGTGAACAGGATACAAAGTCAATATATGAATCCCACAGGTCTTCTACATGCTAATTAACAACCTTCCGAGAAAGAAGTCAGAAAAACAATTCCCATGGTAGCTTAAAAGAAGAGAGAGAGAACACTTGGGAATAAACATAAGCAAGGAAGTAAAAGACCTCTACAATAAAAATTACAGAACACTGAAAAAGGCAATGGGAATGACTTTCCATGGTCATAGATAAACAGAACTAATATTGTTAGAACGGCCATGTTACTGAAGGCAATGTAGAGATTCAATGCAATCTCCATCAAAATATCAATGACATTCTTCGTAGAACTAGAAAAATATCCTAAGTAGGAAAACAAATTCTAAAATACACACGAATACCAAAAAACAGTCTAGAATAAAAAGATTATTGCTAGAGGCATCACAATGCCTGATTTCAAAATATACTCCAGAGCTATAGTAACATAAACTGCATGGTACTGGTATAAAAACAGACATGCAAATCAATAGAATAAAACAGAGGGCTCAGATAAGTACACTCAGCTAGAGCCAACTAATTCTTGACAAATATGCCAAAACATCTTGGAAAAAAAAATAACCTCTTTCACAAATGGTTCTGGGTAAACTGGATATCCGTAGGTAGAAAGATGAGACTGGATACCTGTCTGGCATAAAAATCAACTTAAAATGGACCAAACACTGTGAGACCCAAAACTTTAAAACTCTAAAAGATAATGTAGGGGACAGGAAACAACTTCCTGAACAGGACTCCAGTAGCTCAAGAAATATAGCATATAGGATGATATCAAATTGAAAAAAAAAAAAAAAAACTTTTGCAAAAAAAGTCACAATTGCAACAGTGAAGAGACAGGCAAAAATTAGGAGAAACATCTTTGCCAGCTATTCTTCCAAGAGGATTAATATCCAGAATATATAAGAACTCCAGAAACTTAACACCATCATATTGGGTCACAATGAAATAAAATTATAAGTCAACAGCAAGAGAAACTATACAAACATGGAAAGATTGAACAATGTGTTTTCCAAAAATCAATGGGCCATTGAAAAAATTGAGGGGAAATTTAAAAATTCCTAGAATCAAATGGGCAAGTGGATGGAACAGATACTTCTCAAAAAAAAAGTACAAATTGCTAATTATTATATGAAAAATGTTCAACATTTGTAGCCATTAAGGAATTGCAAATCTGAACCACACTGTGTAACTCCACTTCATCCCAGTCAAAAATGACTAGCATCAGAAATACATAAAACAGTCAATGCTGGTGAGGATGTTAGTAGGGGGAGGAAGCCTCATACGCTGTCTGTGGGGATGCAGAGTAGCATAGACACTATGGAAATCAGTATGGATATTTCTCAAAAAATTAAAAATAGGTTTACCACATGATCCAGCTACAGTACTCCTGGGCGTATACCCAACAAAGCTAAAGTCAGAGACCTATAGAGATACCTGCACATCCATGTTTATCACAGCACAGTGTACAACAGCCATTATGGGGAAGCTCGGTTCCTGTCAACAGCTGAATGGATGACGAAGATGTGGTACATACACACTATAGAGATTTATTTAGCCATAAAGAACAGAATTATGTCATTTGCGGGACAGTTGGTGGACCTGGAGATCATAATGTAAAATGAAATAAGCCAGACGCAGCAAGACAAGCATTGCATGCTTTTCTTCATACATGGAGTCCAGGGGACCAAAAGGGAGGCATGAATGTAACAAGGAGACTATTGGAGATGAGAAAGGAGCTGAGGGGAGAGGACAGAGTCAGGGCGGCAATGATGGGTGAATATGATCAAAGCATGTCATCTGCACGGACAACTATGCCATAACAAAATTAATTTTTCTGGGCAAAATTAAAATGCACTAGTAAAAAATACAAATAATGAACGTATGGTGTGATGTAACATTCAAGCAATTAAGGAATACAGAACGAAAAATAAGCTAGTTCCCCTCTTACTTCCATTTGAAATGGATAGGTAATTTATATTGATAACAATTTATGTTGATAACGATTTATCAATATATTTCTGGGTAAATTATATTTAGCAGAAATATGTTTCATTTGCTCTCTATATATGGCCCATAGTTCAGATACACTCAAGTGTGCACTGTAGGTAATTTAGGGTGCTCAAGTGTCCATTTCTACCTACGGGGTATATCCACAACATGCCAGAAATCTGAGCTGACTAGAAACAAGCCCTCCACACTGGTGTTTCCATGGAACACGTGACCCCACACCAACCCGGGGCTCCTGTGCAGGATGAGCTCAACAAATAGCTCTCTGTTAATTTGATTTGCTTGATTCATTATGCTTCGGATAATATGCTTTATAAACCAGATTCATATGGTTTCCTTGAGAGTAATGAATTCTAATTGTGAGCCAGGTCTATGTATGTGCAGCTAGAAAGTGAAATAATATCTATGTGAGTGCGGGCATTTGCAAACTACTTCTCCATGTCACTTTATGGCGTGCATTTGACACACATTCATTCCTGCACTCTGCCAAATGAAAAATTTGCATTTAATCTTCACTGCTCTAGGAGTGTCAGAGAATTTTAAAATGACGATTAACTTTACCTGACAAATAGAATCTTTGAGTCCAAGGGTTAATGCAGATTCAATTACAGTTTCCCTCAATTTCCTGAAGATTCTCTGCAACTTTCTAAGAAGTAGCAGAAAAGGCAAAGAATTATGGAAGATTTGTTTAAATCAAAGTGCTAGTCTGTAGTCATTACATTGCAGAGAGTAAATGGTTCATTCTGAGTTTCCCTCCTGTTTGTGTAAGTGGAAATAATATTCTCTTGGATTCTTAATATTATATTATTGTTTCTTCAATTTCTGTGTATTGATGGGTTGGTTCTTTTGCCCATCTTGTCTTGGTTGTCTCAGGAGTGTATTTTGCATGAAAGTACCAAAATCATCACAGCATTTGAGAAAGATCATGCTAGTGCATTCAGTAAGACTGTTAGGAAGCTGGTCTCCCTGGTCTTAGGCAGTGTTTTGACCTTTATTCTAGAGTTCTTAGTTAACTTACATCATCCTAAAATAATCAGACTGTCTCAGAACATTCAGATGTGCACAATACTAATACAATGGAGTTGCTTTTACTATTTTGCCAACTTTCAACAAAACCCTTAGTTTCTGTATGTATGCTTGGACTTTGTCAACGTGAAGCCATATTCATCTAAGGACATGTACCACATCAGTGTGGTACAATTATTCATAATATTTTGGGGTTTTTTTATGGATTCAATCCATTAGGAGGCTGGTCTCCCTCTTTCCAGGAAGTGACTTGACTTTTATCCTGACCTTTTGAATCGACACCATGCACGTCTACTCAAATCATATCCTTGGAGAAGTTTTGAGGCTCCACCACAATATGGTTACAGGCCAGGAGTTCCAGCTACAGGCCCGTACATTTTCAGACCAGGTGTCCTTAACAGTTCAGTCATAGGTGTAGATGGATGAGAGCAGGAGCCAGAAGTTATCCCCAGGGTCTACACTATGACGCGGACACAGTGTCACCTTTTATACATACATTGGTGAAAGGAAGTCACAAGGTTGGTCCATATTGAAAGGGTAAGGGTCTTAGCTCTTTTGTCACTGTGACCAAAAGACCTCACCATAGCAATGTAGAGGAGACCAAGTTTATTTGGGGTTCACAGTTTCAGAGGGCTCAGTCCATAGAGGGCCACCTCCACTGCTCTGGTCTCCAGGTGCAGCAGATCATCATGGTGGAGGAGAGGGGCTTAGGCCATGGTACAATCAGGAAGCAGAGGGAGCTCTGCTCTCCAGAGAGAAAATATAAACCCCAAAGGCATGCCCCAAGTGATCCACCTCCTCCAGCCACACCCTACCCACTTACAGTCACCGCCCAGTTAATCCATTCCTGTGCATTAATGCACTGAGTAGGCTAAACCTCATAACCCAGGCATTTCTCCTCTACGCTCTTTCTCACTCCTGAGCTTCTGGGGGTACCTCGTACCTAAACCATAATAGGAGGCGAGTAGAGTGCCTTCTGCAAGGGCAAGGGAGCAAAGTCAAGCACATGGGGCCTGGGAAGAAGGAGGGGCTGTCACCAAACCCCCACAAAAATGTATCTCGTAATGTCACATGACTTCCATGGAATCAGCATGCAGCCTATTGGAGCTCCAGCTTCCCACAGGCCCCAGTGAAGATCTCTGAGGGGAGCCATCATTTGGAATGGAAATAGACGCCTTAGGGGTAGACTCCAACTCTGAAATAATCTCTAAGTGCACAGGCATTCCTTGGCCTTCGTTTTGACTTAAAATAGCATGAATTACAAACAGCCAGTACTTAAAAATGCACCAAAAATAATTGCTGAATTCCCCCCCCCCCATGTCACTGATGATCTATGTGATTACCAGGTCTCCTTTCATGATGGTGCACCATTCCACAGCTCAACACTGTCAGTCCAGCGTGCTGCGGGGAAGGTGAGCCGCCTGTTTGGTGTAAACAAGTAGTTTGACTCTACAGGATCGTTCACAGCACAAACCTCATAAACATTCACAGCAGCTATTTAGCCCAATTTATATGTCTGTGTCCAACAGAGACATGTGTAGGTCATTTGATGTGCCTATTACCAAGAGACTGAGCCTGTTATAGCTCATGCTGACACAGCCTTTTGTGGGGAGAGCCTATCTTTCTGGGAAATTGTTATCTCTCCATTAGATGAGCCAGAAATTTAACATGAGAATTTCACCCTCTATTAAGGTTATACGATTTAGGAAAAAAAAATATTTCATGAGACATAAATATTTTTTGTTGTCTGTTTGAAACTCAATTTAATTGGTTGTTATGTCCCCATTTGGAACCCAACCTCTGTAAACTTTGAGTAGGGAGCATTCAAAACCAAAAATGACTCTTTTATGTTTATTACTACTACTAGACTTGCTTTAGATTTCTGAAAGAAACTTTCTTCCCTCTGTATTGGCAACGGGTTTCTTAGTTCATCCGCTTATCATTATGTGCTCTGGAACACTTATCACCTACAACAGATTTATTTTTTACAAGTATATTTGTCCATTATTATGCTCTATGCAAAGCTCTGTGAAGATCTCTCTAAAATTAGCCTTCCTAGAGTCAGGTTCTTTGGAAGTCCAGCCCAAAGAGACACTAGACTCTACCATATGCTGCCTACTGGTCTGAAACTCACAGTCAGCCAGTAGTATAAATATGTAAAGTTGGAAAGAGCCTGAAGAAATTGTTTGTTTTAAAACTAAAAATGTCTGAAACTATCTTCCTCTTTTAAAACATTCAAAGGCCCTCCACCATCCATAGGAACGATTCCCAGCTTCTTCGTGTGTCCTCCCAACCCTGCTCCAAGCCCGTCCCCAGCCTCCTTTCCATTCCATTCCCTAGAAATTGCCCTTCTTCATACCTACGGCTGAGCCAAGCGTTTCCCAAAATAATCCGTCTCGGGAGTGCTTAAAGGTGTGGGTTTAAAAAGGATTCTGTGATAAAATGGAGCATTGGGAAATACCGGGTTTGAAAAGTTAGTCTTCTAAACCAGGCACGACGGAATTAACCATGGGAATGGGATGCGCTGGAGCTTTCCGTAGCTTCCAGGGTGCTCTGGAGGCCTCCCATCCACTTGCTCTAGTGTACACACCAGGAGCTGGCTTCAAGTTCAAGCTCCATCTTGGACGTGCAATCCCTTCCTGGCCTTTCCTAAGCCCCCAAGCTCACTCGTTCCTCGTCTTTGTTTCCCAGTTGTCTGGTTTGCCCAGGGCCTGCTGATTTTAGTCCTGAGAGGTCCATTCCCCACCCCCAGGCCCAGCCCCAGACTCAGCATGGTGGCGGCCACCTATCTTCTCTGAGGATCCCTGACTCTTCAAAGACAGTGTCGGTATTTCCTTCATAATTAGCAGTTTTATTTGCATCTCCCTTGCAAGACAGTCCCAGAAACTTATTAAATACATGATAAATGTTTCTTGAGTGAATGGGTAAAGGGAGGAAAGAGAAGAGAAGGAAAGTCAAGGGAAAAAATGCAGCAGCTCAAACCTGCTCAAGCCACAGTCCTCTGGAGAACTTTATGACCATGCCAAGGCCTGGGCTTCACCTATGGAAGTCTCTAAAGGTGCCACCCTAGCACAGCATTTTTAAAAAGATACTGGGGGTTGAAACCATGGGTGCTCAGCCACTGAGTGACATCCCCAGTCCTTTTTATTTCTTAAGGCAGAGTTTCACTAAGTTGCCAGACTGGCCCCAAACTAGCTGCTCCTCCTGTCTCTGCCTTCTGAATGGCTGGGATTACGGCATGCACCACCATGCCCAGCTAACAGGGGATGTTTTGAAAGCTCCCCAAAGTATTTCTAAAATGCACTCAGAGTGAAGAACCAGTGTTTTGGGACCTCCTCAAACCAGGTCAAAACCCTGCAAAGAGAGAATCTAGAAAACACAAACTATAAAATTAAAGGCTAGGGCTGGGTACATAGCTCAGTTGGTAGAGTGCTTGTCTCACATGCAAAAGGCCCTGGGTTCAATCCCCACGCACCATCAAAAAAAATGAAAGGCTGTGAGAAAGTGTGATTCTAAAATACTTGTCTAATAACTTCACTGCGGAGGTCTCTTAATGTTGTGGTTGGTCCTCTTGCCTCTTCTGATCCATAATTATCCTCTCCATCCTGTGGGTTCCCAGCTAATTTCTAGAGGGAAGAAGTAGAAAGTCAGAGGAATGTTGTGGTTGATTGTCCTTACAGCAAGCGGGTAGGGAGACTCTGTCCTAAATTTGTTATTTGGAAAAATAAATAGCATCCAAGGTCAGGTAAAGAAAATAGTTGACGTTCGCAATTTTGTTAACACATCCAGGAAATAGACTTGACACTGGCACAGGCTCAATAAATGTGTACCACACATGACCTTCACCACCATTGATCTCAAAGTTTAGGAACAATACCCAACTGACCCATGGGCCTGTGTCCTTGGATTAAGAGAGATTTCAACCAAGAGAGCTTGGATTAAGAGAGCAGTGTGCTGCTGCCAATAAGGAACCTCCTTTAGAATATACATATATATATATAGAACCAGGTCATATGTGACCATTAATCACAGACTCTGCCCAGGACGACCATCATAAGTGCTGCCTCTGCATAAAATCTCCTGCATGAAATTGCCTCGCCATCTTTCCAGGTGTCTGTGAAAACAGACACGGTTGAAGGAAAAGGAAAATAAAAAGAGGAAAGAAACAAACAGGAAATGTGTTACCTTTAAATTTTGTCTTGGATTATTTGAATATTTTGGAATGCCTTAATATCGTTTCTAAAAATTATCTTGAATTTTATTTAGAATTGTCTCAAAGCAACTTTTTACGTGCCAGTACTGTCTCACAACACTGTTTGATGCTCAGCCCAAGCACAGTACTTTAACTTAGTACTTTACATTTTGATATTTCTCTGTTAACATATATATGTCTTTAGAGAGCAAAACCATACTTTGCAGGATTGGAAACTTGTACAAAATGACAAATCCAACATTAAGCCCAGGGTCTGGCTTAGGGTTCATCAATATTGCAGTACGTCTGTGCTGACCCACCAGCATGATATTTGGAGACAAATGATATTTCTTCCCCCATGTTTATTGTTTTTAAAATGACATCAAATTATACAGGCTTGAATAAAGTTCCAATAATGTGGAATTGTTAAAATAAAAATTGAAAGGCCTTTTTATTGCCGCTCATGTTCTCCTGTGGAGTTTATTGCTGTCGGCGCTCAATATATGAGATGCGCCCATTTTTAAATAGCACTTCCCAACAGTTATTTAAAACTTGTTTTCTTCCTGGGCCCTCAGGTGCATATTTTCTTTCAAGCATTTCGATACTCACCTATGTACAGTCAGCTCTTGATTATCAAGGGCTGTTGTTCCAACATGTGGGATCCCAAGTCCTTCCCTATTTACTTCTCCCTTTGGAGTGTACTCCACGTGGGGACCCTGATCCACTCCTCCAATAAGCAATGGTAAAATGGGCAACTGGAGTCAGACCCAAATTGAATCCTGCCTGCCAGAGGTCAACCACTTACTTCTCTTGACTTTCTCCATCTGAGAATCAGGACAATAATGACGGCCAGCACAGAGGCTGGTAAGGATGAAGCGAGATGGTGCGTTCAAAGAGCTGGGCGCCATCCTGGAATGTCACCCTGTGGGAAACGAGGAACAGGCCACGCCAAACTGCAGGGTCAAGAGCTGTACTGGCTTCAACTTCATTTTCATCCAGAGGGTAAAACAGAGAGATAATAAAAATCAAACACAGTTTTTATTACTTATTAGTAGCTTGGCAGTGACCTTTGGTGTGTCCTCTGGGAACCCATCTTCTAAGTAGCCTCTGAGAATACCAGCTGGTGAGCTGTGCCAAGCTCGCAGGACAGAGGCCTGCTCAGCAAACCACCCCTGCTTATTGAATGGGGTAAAACGCAGCAGGAGCGCAGGGAAGGAGCTGCTTTAAGGAGCCTTGGGCAGCGTGCATGTGGGACAGAAGAATCTCCGGGGATCTGGGGACACACTGATTGTGTGTCCCATTACTCTGCCTTGTCAGCCTTCCCAGAGTTGCAAGGATCAGAGAAGAGATTTGGACTAGGGCCGTGGTGGACGGGAGATGCCTGGAGCTGACCCGTCCCAGCGAGAAAGGCACAGGGTAGGTCCCTGTGGCTTGTGGCTGCAGCTTGCCAGTGGGCCTGATGGGCAGCTGTGACTCTCTGTCCTCCTCAGGCAGAGGACACGTGGGACAGAACGGGTGCCCCTAGCCCCCGCCTGGGTGCTGACTTAGGGCCTGTGCCCCTTCATCCCACCCTTCCTCAGCGACCCCCCTGTGCCCCTCCGTCCCACCCTTCCTCAGTGCACCTGGACTCCACCTGTCTCCGAGGTACTTCCTCCTCTACTTGATTTTTTTCTGTCCTTCCCATTTATTTCTCCTATTTCAACAGCAGGGAGCGTGTTCTCTGGTCGTGAGGAGACACTCCCCTGCCTGAGGTCCAGTGGAGTAGCCGCAGCTCTGCTGTCATCCAGAGCAGCTGGATCTGAATCCCAGGGCCGTCGCTGCACCCTGAGTTCACAACTTAGGACCTCAAATGATGGATTTCGAATCTCAGCGAACTCCACGAAGCCCGCAGATGGGCGTGGTTCTGCAGATCAGGAATGAGACCTGGGGCTCAGCAGGACCCTGGCTCCTCAGAGGCACACGTGCATTAGGGTGGAGTCAGCTGAGCCCAGGCCTTCCCACCCTCAGGAAGCTGGCTGACCTCCCCTGCCTGGTCCCACTAGCCCCGCTCCCACACACCTGCGCTGACGCCAGGAGATTCTGCAGCCAAGGGAGGCCTCGAGACCCCTGGGTGAAGTCACACCACTGTACAGAGGTCCCCTAGCTTGTTGTTTCAGATTGTTTCCCGGGGTACAGTGTCCTGTTTGAGAGAATCTGGGAAATTAAAAAGGCGGAGAATCTAAGAGGAAGCATTTCACAGAAGGCGGGCTGATTCTGCCACGTACCTAGGATGGCTGACACGGGGAGACGTGTGACAGGTCGGAGCTTGATGTGCTCCAGGTGTGACGCACAGTTCTGAATGTCCTCGTGTCTTACAGGAAATAATCCTGAGCGTGCTGTGAGGGAGGGTTCTTGTCCCTGAGGCCCTCTGCTGTGAGAAGCACAGTGGGGAGGCCTGAGCTGAGTGGGGGTGGCAGGAGCCTGTCCCACCTGTGCCCCTCCTGGCTTCCTGTACCTCGTTAGTGGCCACCCCACAGGTCCTTCCCTGTGCCTTGCTGTCCCCCAGCAAGCCTCAGGCCTCACCTGCTCACAAAGGATAAACCTCAGCTGTAATAACCACCACCTTCCGAGCACTGCAGTCCCATGGGTGTGTGTGTGTGTGTGTGTGTGTGTGTGTGCGTGCGAGTGTGAAACCTGTGTATATAGGTATTTAGTTCATCAGTCGGGTCAGGCAGAGACGCGGAGAAGAGGTGGGGACGAGAGAGCGTCCTGTGACATCGGGGCCTGGCTAAGCAGCTCGACACCCCCAGCTCCTCGGGCCGAGTCCACCTTCCTACCCACAACTTCTCCGTCAGGTAGTAGACGCTCTCCTTCAGGGACGCCTCTGTTTTCTCTTAAATGACCACATCAGGCTGCTTAGGGAATCTAGGACTGTCCCCCTTATTGAAATCAACTGACCAGGGATTTAATCACACCTCAAAGGACCCTCCCAGCAACACCTAGATTAGGGTGGGATTGAACAACCCGACCCTGTAGCTCAGCCACACTGACCCACAGAAAGGCCACCCTGAAGGTGTGTGCGGGCCCTGCTCTGAGAACCTCGCCAGCCCATACACTGAGACCTCACCCCACTCAGTGAGGCAGCGGGCCGGCATGGTAGAACAGGTGTTCAAGATGGCATCACCTATGAGTGCTGAGTCAGCCCTTCAGCCCCCGGGTCTGGTTCCAGAGACCGTGCCTCAACTGCGACTTCACCGATCATCTTGTCTGTGAGCTTCCCAGGTGCTTTGAAAAAATCCTTTCTCTAATGCTCAATGGTATTTACATCAAACAGAAAAACGCTCTTCCTATCACAATTTCTCTGATGCTGTTCCTTTGTTTGCAATGATATTTTTCTCTAAGGTCATGATATTTCTGAGAAATAGGGTTATAATGACCCTCATAAAGAATAACTGGGGCTATGTGATACTTTCCATATCGAGTACTAAGTGATTTTGTTTCAACTTCAATAGCACACTCTGAACATGGCACCTATATCACAGATCCATCTTTAAAACGGATTTTATAGGTGGGGCCACTAAAGCCTCTCAGTTGACAGACAGACCTGGTGACAACGTCTCCCCAAGCTGACAGACCTACCGGCAGTTCATGCACCCAAGAAGGCACAGCTTTCAGCCTAGACGAAGCCTCTGCTGCTGGTGTCTGGAAATGGGCCTTGAAACCAAGCCCAGCTTGAGGCAGGAGCAGGGGTGATGGGGACGAGGTCGCACATAGTCTGCAGATTATTTGGGGAGCTTAATTGCTTTATATGGGATTTTTTTCCATGGGTGATCACAGAGGGCGGCAAACCTTTTGTTTGTGTCAGGACTTTGGGGTGGTTTGCGGGACCTTGACGGCCACACGGGGCGTGTATTTGCAAGCTGTCCAGGGTGAGAGGAGGTGGGCCGGGTTCACCTGTCCTGCTGACCTTCAGGATCCCACAGGGAAAAGGCCTGAGCGGCCGGTGTGAGCCCCCCTGGGGTGCAGCCCAGCTAGAGAGGCTGTCTGTAAGCTGCCCCCCAAATCTGTCACCCAGGAGATGTGGGCCTTCCCCTCCTCGTCCAGCCTCCCAGAGGAGCAGCTCCTGCCCCAGATGCTGCATCAGGAGAGGGGGGGTGCAGAGCCGGCCGAGGAGGGGCGGTTAGGACCTCTCTCTCTCCTACCGCCCTCCCTCTTCCCCCCTGCGTGGAACTTTCTACTGCGCTCTCCTTTCGGAATTATTCTGAATTATTAAACATAGCCATACAAACAGAGAACCCGAGAGCCATGACACTGCCACGAGATGGACCAATGTGAGCATGGTGGGCTGCGCTCGCTTTAGATCTTTCTAAACATAACACTCCCTGCAGTCAGCTAGGGCCTCAGGCCGGCCTCCCCCACCCCTTGTAGCCTAGACAGACAGACTGTGAGCAGGACTGTGAGTGGGACTGTGAGCGGGGTGGTGCCCGGCCCCAGCCAGGGTTCTGGGCTTGGACTGTCAGTCCTCCAACCTGGGGGTGTGTCTGGTTTTCGTCCACCCAGATGACCCAGAGCGCCTGGCATTCACCAGGGTGACATCTAGGGTCCCCCTTGTGCTGTTAACTCTGTTCCTTTGATGTTACACGTGGGGCTCACGGGGGTGGTGCTTGCAGGTCTAGCTCCACCCCCCCCCCGCCCCCGGTAGCAAAGGCTACCATCCTGTGGCTTCCTTGGGGACACAGGTCAGAGCACCAGGCGGAGGTGGCCTAGCTGTGGAGCGCTTGACCCTCAGGAGCAGGGAACTGCGCAGACACAGCTTGATTGTGCACAGTGCATTGATCCTGCCTCTGTCAGGAGCTGTGCCGCAGCTACAGGGCTCCTGCCTGTACCAGGCAGTGTGCAGCCCCTCCAGTGAGGACTCTTCACCCCGCTGTGCTCCCCAGAACCTGTTATTTCCTATTGGCTGTTTGCTTGTCCCTGATTGGCAGGAAGTTAGCTCTCTTTTCATGGTTTACCTGGTAGCTTTGATTTCCCGCACTGTGAATTGTCTCCCTTTCCATTGGGCTTTCCTTCTTCCTAATCATAGAATTTCCTTACTGGGGGATTAATCCCCTGTTATTTGTTTATAGGCACCAAAATATTTACCCTCACTTGTAGTTTATGTGTCTTTTACCAAAAATAAAATTTTAAGTTTTAATGTGATCAAACATATCAGTTTTTTTAAAATGTATTTATGTGTTTCCTTTTATCACATCTGTGTATACACACATATATGATGAATTTTAAAAGATCCTAAGAGGGAATTCATAGGCCTCAGATTGAGACAGGCTCACAGCACAAAAATGACTGACAGCCCTGCTTAGAACCTGGTTGAGAGGAAAGCCCTCACAGAGAGAAGAAGGCTGGGCCCTGGATCCAGCCATGCCTGAAGTCACACCTAGACTTTTTAAGTCAGTAACCCATTAAACTATTCTTAATTATAATTATTAGTAGATATTAATTGAACAAAAGACTGGTTTTGAGGGTAGGTGTGATCAAAGTACATATGTATATACATGGAAAAATCAATCTTTATTTTAGAAGTTGTACTATTCGGGATTTTTTTTTAAATTTCTACCTACTCAAATGTAATAAAGGATTTTGTTTGGCTTTTTATCTTAATGTTTTTGTAATCACTTTTATAATTTTGCTGTTTTATTTGGTTCTTCCATCGAACTTGACCTTATTTTGGTGAATGGTGGAAGAAGAACTCATTTTCTCTTTCTCCATATGAATAGCCAGTTGACTCAGCGTCAGTGTTTCATAGTGCACTTGAGTTTCTAAGTCTTTTCTACTTTCTCTTTGTTGTCCCACTATATTTTTCTGTCCCTGAACCATGACATTGACAATTAAAGGACTATGACAGTTCTGTCATAACTCTTGATATTTTCCATTTGAATTTTCTATTAAACTGAGTTCCACGCAAACCTTCTTAGTGATCTAACAGAAGGACACTGAACTCATAGATTAATTATGGAAGAATTCCCTGCCTTTTCGTGACACGGATCCTTTCCCTCTTTACGCATGGTGTATTTCTCTATTTTTGGGGTGTTTTCTTTTCACTATTAACAAAGTGTCATAATCCTTGCTATGAATCTGTGCGTCTGTTATTGAAACTACTTCTACATACCTCCCATTTCTTATATTTAAAATTACCTTTGAACTGAATATTTTGAAGTGATTATGGATTCAAGGGAAGTTGCAAAACTAGCACAGAGAGCTCCAGCATTCCCACCGCTCGTTAGGAATGTCCCCACATCCGCAGCACCACGGCTGACGTTGGCGTGGACCCCACCAGTGTTACATCTACCCATTCGTGGGTTTCACATGGGTGTGTCTAGCTCTGTGCGGTTCCAACGTGGGTACTCTCATGTAACCCCGGCACTATTCAGAACTCTTCTGTTATCAGGAAGGTGGCTGTCGCCTCTTTTTTTGTGGGTGGGGAGCAGGGATTGACCTCAGGGGCACTCCACCACTGAGCCACACTCCCAGCCCTATTTTGTATTTTATTTAAAGACAGGTCTCACTGAGTTGTTTAATGCCTTGCTTTTGATAAGGCTGGCTTTGAACTCGCCATCCTCCTGCCTCAGCCTCCTGAGCTGCTGGGATTATATGCGTGTGCCACTGCGCCCTGTGGCTATTGTCTCTTTTTAGGTTTGTACTGTCCCCTATCCTTGTTCCAACAACTAACAACCACTGTTGAGTCTTATGTCTATAATCTTTCCATTTTGAGAACTAAGTAAGCATAGGAGTGTTTTTCCTTATATGCAATTTTACTGAGACTGGCTTTTCCTCAGCCAGACATAGCCTCAATGCTGTCCAGGGAAGCTGTTCTGTATGTCCCTATTCACTTTTTATTGCTGCATAGTATTTCACAGTATATTGCTTCAGAGTATTTCATGTCTTTGTGGGAAGCACAATCTAAAACTAAGAATGTCTTATTTGTTTGCCGCAGTCTGGCTGGGCACAATTCAGGAGCCACTTGTCAAAAGAAACTTTATTTTTAGAACCACACACACCACACCACACAGCTCCTCAGGAAAAACCCTCAGAGCCCAACTGCCACCACCGGCTTCCCACAAGCCTCTCCACCTCCCCCACTCCTCCTGCTCTTGAGGCCCATTGGCTGGGTCAAGTGGGCGGAGCCAAAAAAAGTCCCCCAATGAGCAGCTCCGTGGTCTGAAAGGGCGGGGAAACAGCCCAATGAGCATCACCGCAGAGGAGCCAATCAGTTGGCAGCTAGAAGTTGCTGGGCCGCTGTGAGCCAATCATCAGCTGGCAGCTGGAAGTTTGCTGGGGCCCCTCTTGGGCTGTGGCTCTCAACATTTGTTTAAGATATTTTGGCATCTAACATAGCTTGTTTACAACCAGTGAACAGAAGGTCAGTGTACATAATCTCTTATGCTAGAGTCTGATACCAGCAATCACTCATACGCTCTCGCCCACACTTAGGTATTGACTACGTCTACCAGGTGTGGACATGTCATTTTACTCACATTCCTGCCACCGTTGGCTTCCCAGTCATCACCAACAGTGCTGGTGGGTGTCAGTTATTGTGCAGTTCCCAACATGAATCCTGGGCTGTGGATCTTCTATGCAAACATGGCGCCCATGTTATCAGCCCAGACGTCTGAGCTGGGGATGAGCGAACGATTGTGTGTCACTGGGGATTCTCTTCCACCCACCAGAGCCCACCTTTACACAGACACCAAGTGCAGCACATTCTCCTCATTATCATCAGATTTCCTCTCCCAGCGGAACATCTCGGCAGCACAGCTACAGTCGTGCTATTCAAAGCCCACCATTGAATTCAGGTTCCATTCTTCTGCCAACTCAATGCTGTATTGATTTTTTTCCTTATTGTTTCCAAATATATTGTGCAGATAAATGAGTGGTGGACAGGATTTTTAAAGTTTGTATAAGGATTTAGGGAAGATAAAAATCCAAATGTTTGGGTATTCATACATTGCTTATCCACTCTCTTTGGAAGCTAGTGGGAAATCATCCAAGAATCTTGTATTCTTGCCAACATTTCCTGCTCTAAGTTGGGTGAAAATAGAATGTGTTCCTACTTGCATACTTATGTTTTCAATTTTAGTTTCAATAGCCAGAAACTGCCTCAGTGAACAATTTGGGGGAAACAAACAGGTAAATTAAACTCAATTTGGAATTCCAGAAAGTTGGGTTATATGTTACAAATAGAGTTGTGCTCCATATTTGCCACAAATGGTCCATATGGTCAAGGTGAACAGAGTGGGATTTAAAGCGGTGGTTCAAGAGTTTGAGTATTGTTTTTATAATTTTTTTTTTGTACATCGGTGGGAATACTTTAAGTTGTTGGATTCTTTCATTGGTAAAATTTACATATTCTAGCTAACAGGTTAATTAATAAAAAAGCTTACTGACTTATAAATATGAAAGAAGTGCTGAGGTTGTAGCTCAGTGGTAGATCACTTGCCTAGCATGTGCATGGTCCTGAGTTCAATCCCCAATAATGCAAAAATAAATAAACAAACAAATAAATAAATACATTTGAAATATGAAAAAAAAATGGAAAATTCTTGGTAGTTCATGACTTTGTCTGGGACCACACACTGTATGCAGAATTACCTCAAGGGGTTCACATTATGAATCCATAGTGTCTGTAAGAGGGCCATTATCTGTATGGTCAATATCCATCCCTAAGAGCCTGAATCGATGAGGGAAAATTAGGCCCATGGCATCATAGTCAGGCTGTATTATATTTGTAGCAATTTTTCAGACAACATGAGCTTCTTACTCCTCCTCTCCCAGATTGGTTGTGTGTTATGACAATCACTCTGTCACTCCAGAGAAAGTCCCAGTACTTATGAAGTCAGCAGCAGTCAACACCTAATGGTTTTGTGTGTGACAGTTAGCATGCTGTGGGGTATGTTTCCTGAACATCACGTCATAAGTAATTTTCACCAGGGTTTCCCCAAGGTCAACTGGGTATTGCTGCTGATCCATTGATGAGACATATGCTGACATCTGTTGATCGCAGAAAATCATGTCAGGCTAGACCTTGGGCATGAATGTCTACAGATGAGTCTACAGATGCTTCACATCATCGAGGGAGCAGGGCACGATAGTACATGTAATAGCACCGAGTTTTCACTCTGCCAGAGACTCAGCTGAGCACTATGCATGTGACTTTGTTGTATACTTACAATGACCCTAAGAGGCGAGACCACTGTTGTTTCCGAGTTGAAGTTAAGTGAGGGTGGGTGAGTGCTTCTCTCTAAGGAGCAGAACCTCTAAGGGGTAGTCGGGTGGATATAATGGGACTGGAACTCAAGCTCAGGCACCTGTTTCTAGAATCCATTTAGGAGGTTAGGAGATGGTGTGTCCCTGTCCTGGTTGCTGGATACTTGACTACCTTCTCCTACTAGTCTCTGCATACAGCAGGAACTTCCTAAATGCTGACACTTCAGAGTTTAGGCTCCATGGACTTTCACACAGCAATTACTAAGTCCCCGCTCCCAGGACTGGAGTGTCCCTGCCCTACGGTCAGGACAGGAGAGTGTGCGGTGTGGGGAGATTCCAGAAGGCCGTGTTTACCTTGGCTCTCTATGTAAAACCTTTGGTTCATCCTCTTGGGTCCCGTTGAATGTGCTCTTCACCTAATTATCCCAGTAATTCAAAGCCTAAACTTCGGGTGATAGTGTGAACAAGCACAGGTGGACCTCTAGGTGCTCACCAGAGTAACAAAATAAAATTCTGTTCATTACTTTGTTTTCTTTCTTTCTTTCATTTTTTTTAGTATATATTTCTGAGATTGTTTTGCTTCAAATATGTTCTCCAGAAAATGTCAGCAATTTCTAAAATTAAAACGTGTGTCAATTTTTCAATATAAGTTTTTGTTAAATTTTGAAATTAAAAACATAGAATAATTAATGAAGTACGTATGTGCCTTTGAATTTGTCTCAGGGATGCCATTTAGTGGAATCTGCTTATGATGTTCAAATCTCTGTTTCCTTCTGAACAACACAATGTTACCTTCCAAAATCTAAACAACAAATTATTATATATGAGAATGTTGAGAATGATACTTGTGCTTAATGTATAAATACACAGCATCTATCAACGTATTAATCACAACCATATTACTAGGAGCTGCTGGATTCTGAACATAGCAGGTTTTCCATTATTGATTTAAGTCCTTCAGACCAATAAGCCATAAACAAAAGCCATTTAATTCACAGGCATGCCTCAGACACTTTGTTCTGATGGGACCATCTTTCTCTTCCTTAGACCAAATGACACCTTCTCCTTCTTTAGACCAAAATTTTGATGTTAGTCCACATTCAGATGGCACCCAATGAAAACTGATTGCATATTATTACAACTTTGGTAATATAAATATATTTCATGCTTCTGATTATCCATTGGTTATCAGTGAGAGAAAGTTATCTTTATGCTACATTGTAGGAACCCACTCAGCTAAGTTCTATGCTGATCCTAATTTTAACCAGGACGTGCAGAATCACTTAGTGCAAGCTAAGCTGAATTCAGTGAGAATGCTAAAAAATCATCTGGGCACGAAACCAAAGCTTTTGTTTGGTTGATGTTGGTCATGAGCTTCATATGCTCCGCAGCCTTTTAAGGAATTTGGATTGCAGCCTTTCTCCACGGTTGCTTCACCCAGAAACACACTTATTATAAATGCTGGCCTCTGCAAGGAAGAAAAGTGATGACCCACCATCCTTCCTGAGAAGGGCCTCTCCTCAGCGTTACGTTCTGTGTTTATTGTTCACACTCATTCTAGGCACGGGCAGCTTTCTTCCATGAATACAGGGAGCTCTCCAGGAGAAGCAGCACAGAGCCTCTCTCTCTGCCCTCCCCCTCGCTCACCCCCCCCCCCCAGTGTTCTGTGGCCAGTGGGCACCCAACTGGCTGACCTCTCACTAACTGCAGCTTTCAGTTCATCCACTGCAGCATGTACTTGGCACAATTTGCTTGCTTTAAATGATTAAAACATGCCCCAGCAGTACCAGGGGATTTAAGGAGGTACTATTGTGTCTTTGCTCTGTTTTTGTTTTTGTTTCTACTTTTGCTCATGTCCACTCTTACTAATTTTGATCTGAAAGAAAAATGTTCAATGTGAATATAGATATATTATTTTAAACTGCCACAGGTGACACTGAAAGAAAAACAGTTTGAAATTATGGTATTATAATATTCTCAATATTAGTATGTCAGAGATGCTCCAAGGAGACTGCTGGTTAAAATGTTTAAGGAAACGCTTCCACAAACTGGAAGATCTAGCCACACACACACATCGAGAGGCAAACCCTGAGCAGAGCCTCACTGGTTTTTCTCTAGCTAATGTCAGGGGAAAGCATCAACTTGTTCTCAGGCAGTAAAGCCCAGTGCATCAAAGTGCTGAAAATCAAAAACGTTATAAAGACGTCCCAAATTTGTAAACCAGACTTGAGAAATAACGGTTCAAACTACTAAGTAACGTTAAGAGCCAGTATCAAAGACTCACATGTTATGTGAGTCTAATGGCCACTTGGAATTAATAAATCAAGAATAAATTTATTAAAAAAGACATTCAATTTTTAAAAGATTTTGAGAACATAAAATGGAAATATTTCCCACACCGTTATCCTTTGTAAAATGCAAAACTCAATACCAGAAGTGGATCAGAAACTTTACAAAATCAAACAAAAAGTTTTCACCTAAACTTGATTTTTCCTCAAGAATTACTTAGAATGACTTTGCTGATGTTTGAAATTATATTCTATTGCTCATATAGAACATCTATTTTTACAAAGTGGTTAAATTGTGATATGCATGAATGATTAACGTGGTAGTTCTTCCTTCTTTTGTTATCTTTTATTAAATTTACTTTCAGCTGATAAATGATAATTGTATTTATTTCTGGGCAGTAATGTTTTGATAGGCTTACAATGTAGAATGATTAAATAAGGTTAACTAACAAATCCATAACGTACTTACGTTTTTGGTGAAATATTTAAATCTACTGTCTTAACGATTCTGAAACATGTAGGGGTGGCCATGGGTTAAGTTGCCTGTGCTGTGCACTCAAATACACTCTTCCTAACGGAAACTCTGCCCTCTGACCAACAGTTCCTCTTTTCCAGCCCTCCTCCTTCCAAGGTCTGCCATGGTCATTTTACCCTCTTCTTCTATAGGTTCAGCATTTTAAGATTCCGTGTGTGAGATCATGCAGTATTTGTTCTTCTGTGTCTGCTTTATTTTTCTTAATGTAATATTCTCTAGGTCCATCCATGTGGTTCCACACGGCAGTAGTTCAACTTCTTATGATTGAATAGTATTCTGATATATATATATATATATATATATATATATATATATATATATATATGCGCCACATTTTCTTTATCCATTCATCTCTGGATAGACAACAGTCACTTAGGTGGAGTCCATATTGTGGCTACTATGACGGGTGCTGCAATAAACAGTGTTCAGCTGCTTCTACGACAAGCTGATTTTGATCTCTTTGGCTCTGTATCAGTGGTAGGATCCTCGTGTGGTAATTCTACTTTTAATCTTCTTAGGACCTCCCTTTTGGCTTTTCGTAATAAGCTGTATTAATTTACATTCTCACCAACAGTGAACGAGAATTCTCTTTCCTGATGTGAGGTAATGACTCATCATGATTTTAATCAGCCTTTCTGACAGTGATGTTGACTAGTGATAGATTCCTCTCGGTCATAAGACAGGTCTTCTTTTATAAGGTGAATATCTCTGGTCTTTTCACATTTTCAGTTGGGTTATTTGTGTTTTTGCTGCTGAGTTGTCCTTATGTGTCTTGGATATTATCCCCATGTCTAATGCATGGTTCTCAAATGTCTCCTCCCTGTCTGAGGGTGTTCCTGCACTCCACAGTTTCCTTTGCTGTGCAGAAGCTTTTGAGTTTGATGTCATCCCCTTATTTATTTTTGCTTTTTTTTTTAACCTATGCTTGTGGGTCACGTTCAAAACACCTTTATGCAGACCAATGTCATGGGACATTTCCACTACTTTTTCATCAGTAGCTTTATGATTCAGGTCTCAATGTTTTACACTTTAATCCACTTTTGAGTTTATTTTTGCTACAGAAAATTTTGTGAGGGTTTAACTCAATTTCATCCTTCTGCATATGGACGTCTAGTTTTCCCAATGTCATTTACTGAAGAGATTGTCTTCTCCACAGTGTGTTCTTGGTAACTTTGCCCCAAATCAACGAACCATAAAAGCAAGTTTTTTTTTTTTTTTTTTTTTTAAGACTTTCAAAACTGTTCTCCTGGTCAATATGTCTGTTTTCATGCCAGTACCAGTAAGATATCTTTCTTTTTTAAAAATTTATTCTTACATACATGACAATAGTGGAATGCATTGCATTCATAATTATCCGTTCACAGCACAATTTTTTGTAACTCTGTAATATAAAGTATGTTCACGCCAAATTATGCCATGACACATGAGCTCTCTTATGTATCTTTCATGCACTTTCTTGAACCGCAGGACACATGCCAAACAAAACCACATCACAGCGGAGGAAGAGCATGTTTTAACATAAATAATGACCAAGACAAGGTCACCTCCAGTGGGAAAGTCAGTCTGCTCCCTCAAGTGCCCTCCATCCTCTGGACGGTCGAGAGATGCACAGCTTTTGTCACAATCTGAAATAAAACATACAAAAGCTGTGTGCAACACGCATGCACACACATATACTGAGACTTCAGAGAAAGCACAGGAAGAAGGAGGGATAAATAAAGAGAGAGAGAGAGTGTCCCATGTTATCTTACTGTTTCTTTCCCTGCGGTGCATGCCATTGCCTATAATTTATAACACAAATTAATCAGTCTAATTTCCTTCCAAACTGAAACAAACATGTGAAGGGGAAACTTGCCAAGTTCTTGGGGGCACCTGCCTCTAGTCAAGCGCTGTGAGAACAATTCACAGTTCAGCACCAGGTGCAGAACATAGAAAGAGATCATGAGAATGAACGGAGTCTGTGTGTTTTAGCAGTCGGTGCTTGTTGGTCAGATTAAAAATCCATGATCTTACCAACAGGAGTTCCACTGCAGAGCACTCTCATCTGAGAGAATAAATAAAGCCTATCTCAGAAAATGATGTTATTATCTTACCCACCTCTTGTATGAGGAAGAAATTCTCCAAAGGAAATTGCAAGGAAGTTCCAAAGAAAAGGAAATCTCCAAGGACATGTTTTATTCTTATTCGAACCAAGAGAACTGGAAATTTGATAGGAAATGCAAGACTTTTATGCCAACAGACTCTTGTCGCCCTGAGCACAAGGCTGCCACTGGAACTCTGCTCGTTCAGTAAGAACACGAGTGCCACCCTGCGTGGGCACCAGCAGCCAGACTTACCTGAGGAGGTGAGATGGCCCCTGGCCTCCTGGGCATGAGTCAAGCAAAGTCTGAAATGTAATGTGCAAGGGACAGGTGTGGCCAAGAGCCAAGCAGCAGGTCCAAAGGCAGCATCAGCTAAGAAGGCAGGAGCCAAGAAGGACAGCAGGAAGCAAACCAAGACTGCAAAGCCCATCCATCAGGTTCTGAACCCAGTGGCTTTCTACTTCACACACAGGTGAGAAGAAAATGACTGAAATCACTGACCTGATTCAGCTCAGATGATGAGCACGTCGTCAATCTGGAATAAAACATACAAAAGCTGTGTGCAACATGCACGTGTGTGTGCATACGCACACACACACACAATCATAGGTAAAATAGCAGCCAAAGAGAACAGAATTCCATGCCCTGAGAGAGCAGGGTCTGTGGTGTCTTGTTTTATTTTGTTTTAGTCATTTTCCCCCAGCATCTAACACATCTTAAGTATCATGATGGAGGTATGTTTAATGAACGAATGTGAAGAACTTTTGTCCCTTCTGTTAAAATATGCTTTGTAGTTCTGTTTATCAGAAATAAGCAGGTGTCCTTACACACACTGATGCCAGAGTAATGCGTTGGTAACCATACCTCGTCAGACAGTGATCACCACCTACTGAAGAGTCACTCTGCTTTTCTAAAAGAGAAGAGAACCTTAGTCAAACTGCCTGTGGAAAGATGGGGTGCTGGAGAGGGCTGGAGGGGGCCCCTGGGCAGCGGGAACCACACTTCTCCATCAGAGAGGTGTTTTCCCAGTGTGCGCACAGTGAGATCATCACACTGAGAACTTGTGGCATGTGAGTTGTCCCTCTAGGGGACAACACCATGGGAGCCAAAAAAAAAAAAAAGCGCCTCACACTTAGGCCAGATCTAGGGGAACATCTGCTTTATCGGGAGAATCCACTCTAGAAATCTCTCGGCTTAGCTAGAAGAGCGTTACGGAGGTAGATTCTCCAAGGAGCCGCTGGGGATGGGAGGCAGGACGAGGCTGTGGTATTGAGGCCCGGTGGCCTCTGCAGTAGCACCAGGATCCAGAACCCATCCCGTAACGTGCCTAAGGCCGTTGGCACACCTTCTGGAACCCCCACGGAGGCCATGGAGCTCATTGTTCTTACAGAACCTTCTCCCCTCCTGTGACCCCAAGCAAGGGGCTGGCGTGAGGCGACAGCCCTCCCTGCTCAACGCCTTGGTGCATCTAACCGGCTCCCTCCCAGTCCTGGCCTGTCCTGCCCTTTTCCCGGGTCTTTCTTTCCTTTTCCTTTTCTCTCCTCCCTCCCTTCCTCCTTTTCTTCCTTCCCTTTGTATTTTGTTAGCCCTCTCCCCATGCACTTGAGATCCTCTGAGCAATCTGGAATCTGGGTTTTGAGGAATGGACCGCGTCTGTGTGAAAGCACTCAGCACAGTCCTCGTGCCCGGGTGGCCACGGCCAAAGCCCTGCTCTGCCTCTCTCACTGCCACCCGTTGGAATGGGGAGGGGTCTGTTCAGCATCCAACACCAGCACCAAAGAAAGTCATCACATCTTAGTTCACGTGTAAGGCATTAATAAAAAAAATATTAAACAAACAAATGAGGATTATTTTTATAATGAGTGCAATCTTCTTAAACTAATAGCCAGAGAAGAGCTATGATTGTTATATGTCGAAAAATCCCAAATGGCAAAATATAATTAAAGTTAGAACTGTTGAACAAATAAACCTGTTAAATACATAATATTACTAGGCAAAATAGCTCTGTGTTTATCACTTTGCCACTGTGATTACGTTCACTGTGACTCTTCATGCATATATTAATATCTTGCTAACATTAAGAGGCTGAAACATAAATTGCAGAGCACTGAGCACAGTTTCAACCAGAAAGAGCATGGTAAAAATGCTTGCTACTCAAAAACAAAAATAAAAAGGTTTGGATTTAATGTTGCTGCTAATTGCTTTACTGAGAAATAAAAGATTCTCATACCTAAGTGTATACCAGTCTCAGATGAATAACCATTATGTACTTCCATAAGGGTACCTGGTTAGAAGAGTCAGGAAATTATCTATTTCAAGTCTCCGGCATTGTAAGGCACAGAAATTGTTCAATTTAACTTGAAAAATGAAACACCAGGAAATGAACCTAGGTTGTGATTCCTATGTAAATAGAACACAAGTATTTTTAAGTAATTTCACCTAATTTACAAAGATTACAAATACACTGTAATTGGGTGGATGTGGGTTAGTTGGGTGTGTTAGTTATTAAGAGTCAGGAGAGGTCAGGAAATGAATTCCCTTGGGGTGAAACTCTATATCCAAAAACAAGCAAGAAGAGACTTTGAAATAATTTCTGAAGTCTTAACAAAATCAGTGCCAAAGATTACATGGGGGGCAAAAAAGATTGGTTGTAATGAGTAGCAAACGAGAGAGGAGGTAGAGGGAAGGAGAGTCCAGTCTCTGTGAGCTCAAGCACATAATGAGTCTTTATTCTGAGTTCATAAAATGCTGTCACTACCACCTACAAATTATGGAAACAGGGATTGGAAAATGTTAATAAAAATCACGAACCTTTAGAAACAACACAATAATAATTAGAACCTTTCCCCTTGAAAACTTTAAGTTGTTAGTTGGTTTATTTTTATTCTGACATCAGTTAATCTCTGTAAGTTAGTTTTTACCACTAGAATATCCAGGAAAAATAGAAAACCGCATGATGATGTTCCCATATCCACCAAAGAAACCTGGTGGTCCCAGGGGTCATCATGACTGAAAATGCCTACTCAAAGTACTAACCATTTTGGAAGGGTCACTTTTTACCCCAAGGGCTATATTTTCTTTTGAAATTATATAAAAGAATTAAATATTTTTAAAAGTGGAATTAATGTCTTTCCTTGTGGCAAAGTCATTACAAGTGTTTTGCAAATTCAGTTTGAAATAAACACTATGGTAAAGTAATAAAGTAATCCTGGTAACTATTTTGTCTACGACCCAATGGACCCAATGACTGTGATGGCCCTAGCAAGCCAAGTGGGAAGCCAGGTGTGCTCGCCATTATGGGAACTTCTACATCCTTCATTTGGATTTTCTCAAATCACTCCTTCAAGCCACATCACTGAACACCTACTGATTGTTAGCAACTCACATGATTCCCATTATACTTTTATTAAACTTAAGTCATCTTTTTAAAAAAAATCAGTGCACATTAATTATACGGAAGAATAGGCTCCATGGTGGCACATTTGTGCATACGTGAAACATATTCCCATCCCATCAATTCCCATTAGCCTCCCTTGTCCTAGCCTCCTCCCTTCCCTGATCCTCTTTTTGTTCTCTAATAATGTCCCTTCTACTTAAAACTCAAATAATCTTAGAAGACGTCACTGATATGTACTTACACATATTTGGGGGTAAAGGTGATGTGGATCTGATTATTCAGAGATGGGAGTGGGTTGAACACAGACAATGGAGAGAAACTAGGTGCAGTTGTTGGCTCTGCTATTGTGCATACCCCGGAGGTGCGCACACCCAGAACACAGATTCATTCCCCCTCTCTCTCTTTCCGTATCTCTTCCTAAACGGCAATGCGTCATTGTTAGCTTCAGCCTTGGATAAAGACTAAATTTCTAACATGATTTGAAAGAGCCCCAATACCAGTTACTAGTGTCCAGGGCCCCAGAACTCTTCATCTATCCAAAACACATGGGAAGTCACAAAGTCAACCAGGTTGAACCAATGCAGAGCCAGCACAAACAGCCAAAAGAGGAAAAAGGAGAGACAAAATGGAAAACAGTGACTGTTCTAGAACAGTCTATGTCACTCATGCCAAAGGCCATTCTACTTGTGCTGCTCTACCTTTAAAATGTTTCCACACTCTCTTTCCTGTGTGGCCCACACACTTCAGCAGATATCTTGGTGAGCTGGATTTGAGGGATCTGCAGTTCTAGGAGACTCTAAAGGTTTGTCTACATGCAAACAGGCCATTAGCTAGAGTAAGAAGCAGGCCAGGTAACATTTTGTCTGCTGTACGGAGCGTGCCCTGTACTACAGAACAGAGCATCAGGAGGCAGGAGAGGGAATCAGAAAGCACCTCCCCAGAACAATTTTTTGGATTCCCACCTTTCAGTTCATGAAGGTAAGGGAGGACATCTCCTAGCTTGAGTCCAGGTAGCCTGAGAACACAACTAGACAGACTTGTGAAGTTAGTAGGGGGATTAATTTTCAGGGAAGAGCACCTGGTCGGCAGCCAGGGTTCCAGGCAGGACTCTCCAATCCAGTAGTACCCAGGGAGCCACGCAGACCTGGGAAGATCCCTGTGGAACGCACGGGTGCACAAAGGGCCATCAGGCCTGGTTTCACTTCATCAGCAAAGAAGGAGTTCAGGCCTGGTGCAAGACTCCAGGCCACATCACTTGGCCACTGGGACTAAGGGGCCATGCATGTTCAGGCCGCGGCTGAGAAGGTGGTTTGAAGTCTTTCCAAGGTGTTGGCTATCTCTGGACAGCCATATGCACAGAGGTATGGGTGGAAGTCCTGGGAGGTCACTCAGCGCAGACAGCCTCAAGGATTTTCAGCCATTCCTTGAAGGTAAGACCAGAACTCCCAGCTCCCTTTTACAGGGTACAAAAGCCCAGTGACTCTGTGAACATGCTCTTTCCTTGGCAGGAAATACCGAGAACACAAATTCTCTTCTCTTGGAAGAATGGACTTCTTCTCGTTTCCTTGATAAATCCCTGTTTCCCACCTTTGGAGGAAAAGACTCAAGTAAGATGGAGCTACAAGGGGCTCCCTGACCTTGAAGGACTATCCCAGGTCCAACGGCACTGTGGCTCCTGAACCATGTCCCACAAGGGACCTGGGATATGGGGACCAGCCCAACCTGAGATGATCCACATCTGCCTCCTCCTGAGCACGGGAAGCTTCAGCTGTCAGAGCTTCCTGGGGGGACCCTCCGCCTGCTCCCTAACGGCAGGCCTGACACCGTCCGCCCTGTGTATCTCCCTGGGCCTCAAGATCTCACGCTTCAACTTACGGTCAGGACTACAGTTTTGTGAGTGTTTGAGGTTATTTACTGAAGATTATTCAGAGATGGGAGTGGGTCGAACACAGGCAATGGAGAGAAACAAACAGATGTCCTTATGGGGCCAAGGATGGGTCCTACAAGGCTCCTCATCAGAAAAGTGTAAATAAAATTAAATAAATCAGAATTATTCTGCACTTACTATGTTTAGGCCTATAAACATTTTATTACCTGACCATAAAATTACCTTGAAATATGATCAGCATCACTTCCAGCTGAGGATAGTGTCTTAATGGGCCATAATATCCAGTATTAACATTACTTTAGGACCTTTAGGAATACTGAATTATTGTTCTCCAGAATATGGATTAGAAATGTTTGAACCATGTCATCCCTTCCTCTTGTATTTCCTAATTGAAATTAATTAAATTAAACTTCTATTTTTTTTGTCTCTCTACCTAGCCACAATACCAAAAAAGTAAAAATAACCCCCCACTGACTACCTCATTTCCAAGAGCCTAATATGAAATACTGAAGTATAGTAAACCCGCACTCAATGCCGATAGCTATTTGGAGACTATGTGCTAGATAAATCTTGCAAATAAATGCATAAATAATATATTAATGCCCTGGGTCCCTCTTTCACCAGATTTATACAGCACAAAAGTGATATGGAGGACTGAAAGGAACTTTAATATATGTAAATGCCTAAATTGGATAATTCAGGCACAAAAATATATTGTAGCTTGGTGCTTATTATTTTAAATTTATGTTTTATGCATTTCCATTGCAGGAGTTAATATATTTCTTGGTTTCCATGTTCTCATATCTCCTACTATACCCTGTCTTTAAAGTATTATACAAAATATCAAGTAAGCATTAATCCATAAAGTAAAAACACTGTGTTTGTTTACACCAACCACCCCAAAGCAGATTTCCTTCTCGTAATGAGGTGTTTCCTAACAGTATGGGAGGGTATTTTCAAATTGGCTTTGACAAGCTGATTCTGAGACTGACTTCTCCCAGTCACACACCGTCTAGAGCCACACTGTGCTCACCACTGTGAGCTCAGGGTGCAATTCTTCAAATTTCTTCTTATTTGATATCAATGACCCGAGCTGCTGAAAATTTTCCTGGAGCTTGCAGAGGAGAGAGATTGTTGATTTCTTTGGTTGGCACACTCTATTTTCTCACTTAATAGGAGGGATGAGAGATGAAGCATCTTTGTTTAGCTCTACAATGGATGATTTTCCGGCCCCTTTAGTGTGTTCTGTTTGGAAAGAGAGGCCTGGAAATCATTTCTTGCTATATTTATAACTTGCTCTGTGTTTTCAGTGTTTTTATTTTATTTATTTATTTATTTTTAAAATTTTTTTATTCAACACAGCTTTCAAGTTCAAATGTGTGAGCTCACTTCTCATTTTCCTGAGGCAAATCTAACAGCTTCCATCTTGGTCATTGAACTGATTCTTCCTCTTTGCAGACAATCGAGCAGGGGTCATGTGTATGACCATGTGGCCAAGGTCCGACTAATGAAAAGCAGGAACCGTTTCTAGTCACCAGGGTCTGATGAGTTTGTGCAATTGTCCCAAGACCTCTCTCGGCTCTGATTTCCTTACCTCTCTCTTTCTGCTTATTTTTCTACAGTAACAGATGATCTTTTTGCATTATCGCATCACATCTGGAAATTATAGCAGTAATTGCGTTAGTATTGCTCTTCCCTTGAAGTGGTCCAGGTTGAGGCAAAGTCGCTGCACGTATTTGAGAGAAAAAGTATTAGGTCATAGTGTTTTTTGTAAAAGAGCTTTAGGCTCTGGATACTCATCTAGAATCATGCCTGAAAGACGTTTCTGTGAATAGCACATCAAATTCCATATTGCTTCTAACTCCACATTGGATGATCAGTCAATCGCTTCTTCCTTTATCCTCAGTTTCTGTTCCACACACACCTGTCTCGGGGGTCTTTAGGGGAATTGGGAGTTAAGGCACAGGCGGCGGAGAGTGCAGAAATGCTCTTTTATCCAAGAATGTGGTTTACATTTATTTTATTGGGGCTACTCCTACGACTGCCTGCAGCAAAAAATTTCCTAGTCTGTGCAAGAACAAGTGCACTCAGAGCTGCTGCGTGGACTGAGGAGCTGGATAAAGAAGAAGCTGAAGCAGTGGAAATGGAGAGAATCCGATGGCGAACGTGCCAATCAGGGAACACATCAGCAATTACCCAGGTGAGGAGCAGTGGGGCAGGAACAGGGGCTTGTTTTTGAGTCTGTGTTTCATATTTAATTGAATCAAAATAACATGCAGGATATATTCCTCACCCCAAGCTCACAATTTCAATGCATCACAGAGATGGGATAGTGACATATAAAGAGATGGAAATAAGGTAGTGGGGAGGGGATGAGAGAGAGGGGGAGGAAACACAAAGAGGCCCAAAGGAACAGGAGGCAAGGGTGGGTGGGTCACGGGAGGCCGCTGTCAGTGAGGGCGCCCTGGGAACACGTCACTTGAGCCTGCACCATTCCCATCAACTGTGCGATTCCCGTCCCTGAGCTGGATCCATCTGCTGCTCCCCTTCATCCTCTGACTTTGCTTTCTCCTTTTCTTGCTGCTTACTGAGCGTCTATCCTGTGTTGATTAATTATGTTTATGTAGAAGGCGGTGATGGCCCGTCAGAATCCCATTTAGGGGGCTCGTCCTGGGCTCATCACACCTGGCAGGTTTGTTCTTCTTTCTCTAGTGTGAGCCAGGCACGTCTTTGATGCAGGGAGGCAGCTCCATGTCAGTAACCAGGAGCCAAGTCAAGCCCACGGGTGTCACTGCAGTGTGATTTGCAGGTAGCAGGGCAGGGGAAGGAGAATGCCAATTAAGCGCAATACAAGTGTGCTCTCTGTGTGTGTCCCAGGGTGGTTTTGATGGTGAATAATTGACACCCGTATAAGGTGGATCACTGTAATTGTCCCCATCACTGGGGAGGAAATTGTTGTGTACCCTGGAAGGGCTCATTCACACTCTGTGCCTTTGCTGTGTACCCAGGTACTTCCCAGGGTGCTGGGAGGACAATTGCTAATTATGCAGAAGAGCTCTTCTCTCCGCAGAGATCCTGCGCAATGCAATAGAGTGTGAGACCAGAATGATGCATCCCCCGTGTCCCCTGCGTTTCCTAGGACACTCAGCAAAGAGCCAGACTCCTTTGGTCACCTGATCAACTCTCTGAGAACTAAACAGAATAGAAAAAGAAAGATGCAAAAGAGAGGGCATTCCACCAGGAGAGAGACCATCTAACGTGACCTTCCCGCTACAATGATAGAAAAATATAAAATGTTAGCACACGTTGGATTTGAAAAGGGCCTTGTGTCCACCAGGTGCTAAAACCACAGATAATCAACATCTGGCAGAATAGCCAAATAAAAATGAACTAGAGATGCTATGTTACAATATCTAATGGAAACTGTGCAGTTGACTCAAAAGGAAGTATAATGACAAAGGTATTCCAGGTCATGAGATGCTGGGGTGGGTCTGGGAAGAACCCAAGAAGGTACTTTTGCCTAGAGTAAAACATGAAGTGACATGGGCTGGGCGGCAACCTCAGCGCATTTGTCTGCATGGCGATGGGCAGCCTTGTAGCCTTAGATCCAGCTGGCCTGACCTGGCCACGTGGCCATGGGTAACCTGTCTCCACACTCCTCCTATATAAAAATTTGCAGAATATTGAATGTGACAACGTCTGCCAAAAAGTGAAAGAAATACCTGCATGTATTAAATTAAATCATCCGCAAATCCACTGTTCCAGGGCCGTGGTAACTGAGGTCCTGGCAGGAAGTCGGTGCTCAGTGAAAACTCAAGGACTTCACTCATGCCTGCGCTACCCCTGTTGGGGAGAGGAGGGGAGAGAGCAGACGCTAAGCTGGTCCTCCGGTGGCCCTTGGTGACTAGACCTCCCATCTCTGGATTCAGCACCCATTCTATCAGAACGCCCCAAACGGTGCAGAGGTTAACCGAGGGCCCGACGCCCTTCCCACTCCGGTGCCCGTTTGTAGAGTACCAGGCCTGTTGGCTGCGGGCACTGGAGAGGGAGCTTCAGGGGTGCGGACAGGAGAGGTGCCCTGGAACCCCACGATTAAATCCAAGAGCAAAACTGCAAAGCCAGCAGCTCAGGGGGCGCTCTGCTGCTCCCGACTTGTGAGAGTCACTCGGGCAACTCTGAACGGGGCTCCTCTGTCCACGGCGGGGTCCACTTCCTTCCTCACCACGGTGCTGGCCAAGGTGCCCGAGCGGCCTTCCAGCCTTTCCAGAGCTCCTGCTGCATCGGACACATCGTCACCCACCCAGAGTGAGTTCTCTCTCCTCAGTGGCCCTTTTCAAATCCCTCCTTCTTGGGTTTCACACTGTGCTGCAGACTGCTCCTTCTGGACCCTCGTCATCCACCATGGGCGCTGCTGGTGCCCCGGGTGCTGCCTGGGCCTTGCTCCTTAGGGTTCCGGGCGGAGGAGCCAGGACCCTGCTTCCCCTCCTGTCACACACCCGCTGCCCTGAGGCGGAGCCCTGCTTTCAGTTGCGATGTACCTGGTCCAGAACATTCCCACAGTGCCATGGGTTTTATTCCTGGTCACCCTTCAGGTATCAGCTTGGCTGTCACCAGTGCAGAGACTTGCCTGGTTTTCAAACAACCCCTCCCCTTGCATAAACTTCCTCAATTAAAATACATTTCAGCCCATTTTCTTCAAATTACTTGTAAAAGACCACGTTGGTATTCCTGGCCTGGGTGCCCATTGTGACAAGGTACAGTTGACACTACACAAAGGCTCAGGGCAGAGCGGGGAATAGGGTTGGACATCCCACCTGAGCTGTCATCCCTGAGATGGGATAGCTCTGCCCAGAGTCTGTGCCTTTGTTTAATTTGCATGGAGAGAACATTAAGGTCAGCAGAAGTTCTTATTCCCTAAGAACTCACAAGCTTAATGAAGGAGACACTGGCTGTGTCATTCCCCACTGAATTCTAATCCCCAACAGTGACCAGAATCTCCCAACTAACAATGGCTAAGTGTATCAGTCCTGACTATTAGTAAGTTCTAGAACTTCCTGTGTACTCTGGTAGTCCCTTCCCTACATGCTGCTGAGCCCTGGAAAGATGGCTTGAGGTGTGCAGAGCATAAAGCACACGTAAGTTTAAGACTCAGCAAGAAAAGCATACAGATTGTCTTAGTCATGATTACATAGTGGTTGCAAAATGAAGTGACATATTAGGTAGATGTGTTCAATAAGCTGCAGACTAACATCATATGTATACGCGTGTTGTCACTAGATACCCTGTGTTCAAGGCTGGCTCTGCGTCCCAGATGACAGCACTGCTCTAGACCTGTGGGGACACCGCAGCATCTCCACTCATGGAATACCTCTAGTGGTGCCCCACTGACACCTTCAACACGACACAGTCAAACTCATCATCTTTTCTGGTGGCTCACGCACCGTCCTCAGAATTCACCAAGGCAGAACACTGGGGTATTTCTCCACTCGTTGCTTTCATAAGAGGACACACTCCAATTTGCCCCTTTTCTAATTTACCATCTCAGTGCTGTGAATACAGCCACCAACCTCCATGGGCAACACACAGGAGTCCCTTTCTGATAACCAGTGTAGGCAGCCGGTCTTATGACCGGGTTAGTCTAGCTCATCAGTATCTCCTGACTGAGTTATCCCACCACCAACCGCTCCACTTAATACAGAAAAGAATAGCTGACATTATTTACTAAGTTCCAAAAAGGCATCCTTACAATATCTCAACCTGCTCGTTTTTACAGATAAACTGAAGCTGGCACGGTATGCACACCAGTGATCCCAGTGGCTCTGGAGGCTGAGGCAGAAGGATTGTGAGTTCAAAACCAGCCTCAGCAATAGCGAGGCACTAAGCAACTCCGTGAGACCCTGTCTCTAAATAAAACATCCAAAAGGGTTGGGGATGTGGCTCAGTTTTAAAGTGCCCCTGTGTTCAATCTCTAGTACCAAAATAAACAAATATATACCTGCATGTAAATTTACCAGGCCTTACTAGGAATGTGGTGTGGTTTAGACATAACGAGACAGTGCAGGAGTGTCTGGAGGTGCAATGGCTGGATGGTGAGAGCCCTAACCTAATTGGTAGATTAATCCAGTGATATGGATTGGCTGAGTGGTAACGTAGGCAGGTGGGGTATCCTCTCTGGAGGAGGTAGGTCACTGGGAGTGTTCCTTTGGGGTTTATATTTTGTTCCTGGTGAGTGGAGCTCTCTCCCTCTCTGCTTCCTGGTGGCCACATCCTGAGCTGCTTCCCCCTTCACCCTTCTACCATGATGATGCCTTCCTCACCTTGGGGCCAGAGCTATGGAGTGGCCAACGATGGACTAAGACCTCTGAAATCATGATCCAAAATAAACTTTTCCTCCTCTATGTTGTTCTTGTCAGGACTTTTGGGCACAATGACAAAAAAAAAAAAGCTGACTAAAACAAAATGTTTAGTAGTTTTCTTCTGTGTTTGCCTAGCACTTCGAAAATGCAAATATTATGTGTCTTCCTCATTAGGGAAATTCTTCCTGTCTTGGTTTTCCACCATCAAGTACAGTACTCCTCAACTCCTGGGCAGTTCCCAGGGAAGAACAACTGGATTTTGGGCTGTGGGGTGGTGGGGGAGGGTGAGATGGAGGGGGAGATGGAGGGGGAAATGGAGGGGGAGATGGAGGGGGAGATGGAGGAGAAGCGGGAGCCCTGGACAGGACAACCCTTTACGAGGAGGGTGTGAGATTCTGACTCAATTAACCTGTCTGGACTCCCGAGTTTTCTGATTCTAATTGGAAAGGCACTAGATAGACAAGAATGAAGTTCATTCTAGTTATTTTGGTTTATCACCCATGGAACCGTTTTTAGCAGATAGAATTTTGGGATGTTGTTGGATCTGAGACAATTTAATAGTTTAATCCTAAATATACAGAGAGGTAAATCAAAGCAGGAAAGACTAATAAGTCACTTACCCTAGATTCATTTGTGAGAATAATTAAAACTAATTGAAATTTTTACAGATCTTCTTCTTTTTTTTTTTTTTTTTTTTTTGCTTTTAAAAACTAAACTAAGAAACGTACAACTTCACTTTTCCCCAGGCCAGGGAAAGTCTATCCAGTCCACTGTTTTCAAAGCAGTCAGTAAAACGACGCTGGGGTGTCCAGATCTGCCAGTTTCCTCTCCCTGGTCTCTTCTCCTCCTCTAAATCCAACACAACAACTAACGTTTTTGTGATAATTATTCTTTATCATAATTTCTGCAAAGTGCTTGACATGCCTTACCACATTTGCTCCATAGGACAACCCCATGAGAGAGATCACTATTACCATTTTGGAGGTGAGGATATGGAGACTCAAAGAAACTTAATGAATCCCACAGGGTCACAAAAAAATTCTAAATGTCAGATACTGCAGTGTACTAAAAGTTAGCCTGACACCAAGGTTTGCTCCGTACCACGGATCTGGGCTGGGTATCTGTGCCAACAACTTCTTTTCTATTTAGAATGATGGAGTCATAATATTAAAAATCTAGAAATGGAGTTAGATACTCTCTTTCAAAAGTCATTTGAAACAAACACAAAGTGAGTTTTCTGGAAACAAGCGAATCAGCTTCTCCTGGATTTAACATTCTTACAGCTTTTTATATATTTTTCTATATCACATAGTAAAGTACTTTTCTTAGTGTACATACTTAATAAATATGGATGCCACTCTCTCATGAATTCTTCCATAAATATATACAACCATAAAACACATGCGTATGCATACATGTAGATCAATGTCTAGTCTATCTATTTCCAATATTATAGGCCATTGGAATAACACCCCACCTGTCAAAACAGAGCAAAAGAACCGCAGTTTGGAGAGAGTTCCAGTGTCATTACCACTGGCATGGGAGAACGCATGAGTATCCTCTAATGACTGACTGTCAGGGCCTCCTCTCATCTCAGCACCCAGTTTAAACAGTACTCAGCCAGCTGCCTGTGGATTCTGCCAACGCTGCGTGTCAATGCAAAAGTCTGATTGCCCAGATGGTTATTTCTAGGCCCTGGATCAAAAATAGTGACTGAGCATGGGTTGCAAGCACACAACCCCACCGGCTTCTCGTTTTCTTCTTGGATCCCGCCTTTGTGCAGAGTGAACACATAGATGGTGGCTATTTTGGTAACTCCCGCTAGGGACAGAGAGAGGAAAACAGTTGTCCAAATTGCTGGGGACAACCTCTGTAATGGTGTATCCTCGGATCTACTGCTGCCTTCCTCCTTTCCTGTCACTGATTGTACACGGAGCACCCGCCCTGCAAACTCCTTTGAACAAGTGTCCTTCACTCCTTTCTGCATTCCCCGTGCACTAGCACAGTGGCATTGCACTTGAAACGCAAAATAAAGACCTGGTGAACTGTCACAGCCACAGCCCAAGCAGACCAGAGGAGCTTCCGGGGCCCTGAGGGAGAACAGTGGAAGAAGTCCAGGTTTTGGACTTGGCCTTTGTCTGCGTCCAGGTAAGAAACTGACAGCATATTGCAGAAAGATCAGATCTCTAGGGCAGTGCTTTCCAGCAACTCGACTCGTGGCAAGGAATAGAACAGCCGTCAAGATGTCATCAACAAAAACACGGCCAATTCTGAATGTCTTTTATTAGGAGCTCTCTCTGGGGAGGAGCTGAGAGAGAAGGCCTCAGACACCAGCTTTGTCGTGGCTGTTGGGAGCTCCTCCCAATGATGCCTTGGGAGAGAGAATTTCAATAATGCTGACGAGCACCTCTTTTCCTGCAAATTAGGTCGATTCAGCCGGCCATCAGTCTTTCCTGGTGTTATTTCAATAAGCAGACATGGAACTGAAGTGTGTTTTCTAGTTCTTTCCTCAACCATGTCCCTTCCCTAATCTCTCTGTTCTCACAGGCAGAGACTCTTCACAGGGTGAAGCTGAGCACCTCAGTCTCAGCACTTTCTCTACATTTGGGATAACGGGGCTCGGCCACCCTGACCTTGGAGTGAGGCACCCAGTCGCCGTGAGCATGAGCAGGAGGCCTAAGGTGGAGACCAGGGACTTGCCATTGCTCTGCAGATCTGTATTTGCCTGGTGAAGGGCGTGCGGGTTCCAGAGGCCGAGGGACAGCCTATCATCTCCAAAGGATGATAGACAAGGGTCAGGCTGAACACTGGGAGACATTTAGAGACCGAGAGAAAGAGTGCATTCATGGCAGACATGAAAGGGGCCATTCCTTGGCAAAACATAAAACAGCATCTGTGGCCCAACTCTGGTTCTGAGCTGCTCTGCAGGGCATTCTTTGTTGCCCAAGGGTGGCAGCTTTACTCAGGCCTTTGAGGACATGAAATGATGACAGATGATGGTCCTGTGCCAAGAAGCCGGAGAAAAATCACATTTTGATGTGCAACTACTTGGTTCTCGGCCATCTGAAAGTACAGAGAGGTGGCTGTCAGTGACATCGAATGAACTGCCTTGGTAGCACTGGGTGACTGATTTCTAGTTCTTACCCTGCTCTTTCACAGAGTGTGAAGAGTGCAGGACCAAGCTGTCTGGCTTCCAGGAGAAGATAAACCCTGTGTGCAGGATGGACCCCAGGTGTGCGCACGTGGGCTCCCTGCCCTTCTGCCTGGCACTGTGCCCTGTCCCAGTGACTTTCTCTAGAGTGATGCTTTGGCTTTTTCTGTGTGGAATATTCATCTTAACAAAGCCCCAAAAATTCCTATTTGACTCACATACTGAGAGCGATAGCTCATCTTTGTCGGTACTTTTTTACATGATAATTTTAGGTATAAAACAGAGCAAACCAAGACCAGCATCTTGGTCAGGCCTGGAATCAAAGAACTGAATGACTGAGGTCACCTAGCACTCGCCGATCATTAACAAAGCTTTTAACACTCAGCTGATTCTAAGTCCTATTAGAAACAGAGCCATGAACATTTTAAATGACCAAGGTCACTCTCGTTTGTCTAACATAGAAAACAGCATGAAAGACATACGTACTTCACTATCTCATGTTTATTCACCAATCTTCTCAGATAGGTCTGATTCAAGACCTAGTAACATGTTTTTTTCCTCCAGTTGTGAGGTAAATAATAGATACCAGCCATGCCATAAAAAAATGACTTTGTTTTACTACAAGTAGATTTTATGGCTGGCTCTTTTGATGTCTGAACCATGTCATATGCCGGGAGCGCTTTGTGTCTGTTTATAGTACCTATGTACACGCTTAATGAGTGGCCAGCTTTTACTTCCTTTAAGGAGCGCTAACAGTAAAACATTTATCTACACACTGAAAAAATTCACTTAAGCATATTCTGTTTTTCCAAAGAGGCAAAGGCCCGTGGTCATTGTAAGGAACTGTTGATTCCAGAAGTCTCTCTGTTATCGAAAACTACAGCTCAGCTTACTCATGGTAGATCACAGGATGAGAGACGGCCATTTAGTTCAAACCGGGAACGTCCAGGGCAGATCTGACTCTGGGGATTCTAAAGATGAAGAACTCAAGCGCAGCCCGTGTATTAATCCTGAGACTCCACTGATGATCTTGATTTCATCCTAACTTCATTTGGGCTTCTCTGAGATAGTGTAGCAGGTGGGAAAACTTACCGAAGAGGAAGATCTTGGGGAAGACTTGCCTTGGTGGAAAAGCGTTATCTTTGTTAATTGCCCTGAGGCAGCAGCAGTGGGGTACCCAGCCTCTGGGGGGGGGGCCCACATCACACCAGGGGCCCCAGGACAGGAGGGGTCATCCAAGATCTCAGTTCCAACAGCATTAAAGTAGGGTTGCCCAGCTGGAGGTGAAACTGTGCTTGAGGACTGTGGAATGTGCCACTGATGGAGAAAGTATTGGTGGTCAAGAGGACAGCGCTGGGACAAGCTTAAGCTAGGCAGGACTTGGAAGAGAATGCCACTCACACCCAAACCCATGCTCCTGACAAGGTGAGAAGTCTCGCAGACACCTGCAGCAGGAACTCAGTTGTCACACGCCCTGTGCCCTTGAGGTCCATGGAGCCGCAGGGCAGCACCAGGCTCGGGAAGCAACGCTGCCCAAGTCAGGGGGCATTTGCCTTCTCTTCCTTGGTCCGTTTCTTTCCATTTCTGAAGTGACAAATAAAAAATCATCTGTCTTCTCCTCACTGCTAGGAAAGAATCAGATCTTTGCTTAGATCCATCATCATCGGCTTCCTGCATAAGAGAGAGGCAGAGTTCTTGGTGGTGCTGCATGGCGGAGCCTGATGCGGCTTTGTGTCAGGGCCATCTGTACTGATTACTCCTCTGACAGCCAGATGCATGAAGGTAGAGGTTCTTCAAGTGGGTGAAGGATCCTCTTTCTCACTGCCTTCCAGGAGCTTTGTGTAAATGTGCAAGAACAATGTGGTTGTTGACCTCTGGAGGAATCATAAGAGATGGTGTGTTTGGGTCCGGTTTTCCAAAAACTTCCTTTCCTGCCTGAGCTGGAACAGTGTGTATGCACAGTATGTAAAAACCGGTGACTATGCTGCTCATGCTGGATTCGGTGCTCAGATCTGCTTATATCCGAAATAAAAGATTGCTGGATATAGATCGTCAAAGGAACCCTGGGGGTTCTGAATGACACCGTGTCAGAGCCTGAGAGCAGCCTCTACAGGCGTCATCAACAGGAAAAAGAAATCTCTCCCATTTCTGGTTTGGTCTGTGGAATTCCATTAAATAGTCCCCCTATAATACAGTCCACTGTAGATAAAACTTTGTTCCCCATTTAAGGTTTACTAAGATATTAATAAAACACTAGAGAAAAGAAAAAATCAGAAGTTATGTAAACAACAGAGCCTATCGGGGGGGAATAAATAGAAGTTCTGAAAACACAGTGGGACCCTTGGTCTACATTATGAGGCATTGATGTTTACTAAGTTACCTTGTGTCAAGTACTTTACATATTTTATTTAGTATACTCAGCAATCCTACGAGGTAGACATTATCATTTTAAATTTCAGAGATGGGGTCTGGAATTCAGAGAAAATAAGAAATCTACCTCAGCAGTTGCTAAACAGTCGAGGAATAACTGGAGCCCACATCTGCCGATTCCAGCACGTTCCTTCTGCCCTCTACCATGCTGGCTCCCCATCAGCCACGTCACGTGTCACTAACTAGACTCTTCTGATTTGAGGTGATCTTTTTAAGGGTCCTGTCCTTCAGAAAGCCAAGGGCAAAGCTACTCTGATACCCAGTACTTACCCCGATTCCATTTGAGGAGTTCAGTATGATGCAGCTAAAACTGAGATCCAGACTGGCTTCATCTCCAGCCCCTTCTCCCTCAGTGCAAAATCTCATGCCGATTTCCTGTGCAGCGTATCCCTGCCAGGCCTGGGGAACTGGCACTGAAGGAGACGGAGGAGTGGAGTCCTCTCAGTCTGGGCCTTGGAGGGCGAGTGAGGGTCAGGCCCGCCCTGGACTGCTTCAGCCAGGTGTTCCCTTGCAGTGACAAGCAACACCAAGGAACACCCAGAAGCCTCGAAACATGGAAACTGCTTTCCAAGTCTTTCAAAGCAAACGAGAGTTGGCTGGAAGAAACACTTGCTTAGCCGTGTGCTCTGCCCTGACAGTTAATAATGCAAAGGCCACAGCCACGGAGGAAGGACAATCTCCCCTTCTCTCAGGACAGGGCACAGTGGATCCTGAGACACGCTGCAAGTCCTTCCCCACAGGACTCTGTAGACAGCACCAGTTCGGAACCAAGTCGCGATTTCACCCGACCCTCAGTTACCGGGCCCTTCAGGAATCCCAGTCTCAGGTCTGTGAGTTGTCACTGGACACAGGAGGAGCGTGCCTGTCCATGTTTCCTCTGCTGAAGGGGGACACCCACGGCTCACCTTTAAGTCTGTGAAACAACGGCTTCTTTTCAGATCAGACCTGGAATCTCAATACTGATTCACCAAAAGAAAACTGCATGAAACTCAGAATTTTCTTCAGGCCTTGCCCTCCATATTCCAAGTCACAACTGTCCCTATTGCTATTGTCATTTAAGCTTCCGGCTCCTGCTCTTCACAGACCAGCTGTCTCCTCACCTCTCCCTACCCTTCCACCCGTGGATCCTATAATGGACTCAGAATCAAAAACATGTAAGAGAAAAGCTAACGCTCTGCACCGTGGCCTAAGTTTATTAGGAAAAACTAAAGTATTTGAAAGTTTCAAATCTTCTGAAAAGAACTTACTATAAGCAATGAAAAAATAAATAAATATTAGAATGAGTGATACGAAAGAAGGGAAATTTGGGGACAATCTGCCACCTTTTTGAATAGTAAATAGTTTTATTTTACTCCAACAACACTTGGTCCATTGTGGTCCTTTTTGGAGACTTTTGGGGTATTGTTACAATGTGGATCAGAGTGGACATTTATATTTAAGCACATACTTCTATTAATGAAAGTATTTTTAAATATCATATGTATACTTAACTGAGATGTTACACTACAAAATATCATCATTTCATAGTGAGATTTCAAAATGAGCAAAACTATGTATTTGCCTCACTTTGTCAGGTCTCAATAGTTCAGGGCTCTGGATGGAAGCTGCTTTGTGTGCTAGCTTTCAGAAGAATACCATCTCAGAACAGAATGTCGGGAACTAGTCTCACTCCAAAACTCAAGTTAGAAAGATTTTTCCCCAGCCAGGCTGCACATTGAGGTCTACACTGTGACCAGTGTGTACTCTTTATTTATTTCAGTTATGTCTCTGCATGTGAGAGAAACCCAGTACTGCCTCTTGATTCCTTGTGACCACCCTGACCATTGACATGGTTGGTGATGTGATTGGTTGGGTTTCAACACCGATTGCTATTGCCTGGCCAACAGGGTTGGATCAAGCTCCTGTGGTGTCGCTCAGTTTAGCAACGGTGCAGCACTTATTTACCTTAATCCTGAAGTACTGTGTTTTGGACATTGACTAGAAAGCAGGCTATGCCTACACACTCAAACCAATCGCTAACTTTAAAGGCCAACTTCAGACTAGAGAAGCTCCAGGGTCCAAGATGTAGAACAAATGCATCTGACCCCAAAAGAGAAAAAAGAAAGTAAAACAGCTAACGATTTGAATTGCATTTATTCATCATATTTTGTAATGGTTTGCTCTGTGTAAACACATGCCTTTAAAGTCATTCATTAGCATCCAACATCTTCAGGAATATTTCTTTGAGATGACAAACTCTCCTAAAGCTTTGATATCTTCTCTTTTGGAAAATGCCAAATGCAGGAGGTGGTCTTAGAGTTCTTTTTGAAACTGAGAAACAGAACACACCATATACGTGGACCGTTGGTGGTCCTCAGGTGCCTCCCAAACTTCTCCTAGCAACCAAGCACAGCCAGATATGGGAAAAGCCCAGACTTTGCTTCTCTGCTGTATGTGGATAATATTTCCCCCCCCCCGGAAATCTCTTTATTCTGGCAGAAAAGATCAATTTGAATCATGGCTTCAGTGTCAGCTTTTCTTGGAAAAGCTGTAGTACATGAGCACCCCCCCACACACACACACACACACATACTTGCTATTTGCTTTCTTCTTTGCCAAAATGTTCACTATCTCACGGGCAAAACCTTTCTCTTCCTTGTTCCTGAAATAAAATTCTTTGTTGTTGCTGTTCATCCTTTCCTTCAAAATATCAATTTGAAAAAATTCCACTACTCTTCTGAAACAATGACTCTCTTTAAACTAAATCATAATATTTACTAAAAAAAGGCACTGCAGTTGACAGATTGGGACACTAAATAAGGGAAGGAACCACTTCAAAGCTGTATGTGTAGAAGACAATTGGTGAGCATCCTGCCTGAAATTAAAAGTGCCTGTTCCCATAACAGAGTTTAGAAACACCAAGTACCTCGGGCCCCTTTCTACCTGGGGCCTGCATTCCACAACAACAAAGCAAACCAGCCACGAGAAGGCGGGCAGACTCAAGCACATAACAGTGCTGCAGGATTACGGAATCTAGTGCTCTCCTGGTACTGCAACCGAGACAGTTTTCCAACGGTGTGAGAGGAGTCTCACCGTGCTCTTTGGGTCAGCATTGCCACATCTCTAGATGGGTAAGGAGTCCAAATAGAGATGGTAACTAGGATAAATTGTCAGACTCCAGGTTTGCATCACAGGATAACAGATGAAAACATTGTCTATTTTTATGAAATCAGACATGGTTACCTAAATAGTGCCACATACACTTAACTCTCTCCTTCTCTCTCCCCGCATCTCTGGATATACATGGCACTCGGTTCACCTTGAGTACATTACACACATATTGCAGATTCTCAGGTGCTGGAGTACTTGAAACTGGTATTTGTCTTCATTTTTTGAAATATAATTTTACGTAAAATTATTAAAACATGTAAAGTATACCAATGCTAAGAAGGTGCTGTGTAGTTTCTTTAAATAAATCACAGTTTAGCAATACATTTAAGTGCTGAGGTTCAAACTTGGGCAGCATGAAATGAAAAGAGGCTAAAACATACTGTATAACAAAAGATTGATGTGGCAGTGGATTTATTCTATAGCAGGGGTTCTCAAAATGTGATTAGAGAACCTTCAAGGTCCCCAAGACTCAGGGTCCATGAGACCCAAACGACTCTCATAAATGAACTGGGATGTGAACTTTCTTATTTCACTCTCCTTCTGTCACAAATGTCCAGAAGAGTTTTCTAGGCGATTTGTGATGGGGATGATCATGGCAGACTGAATAAAGAAGCGAATCTAAGAAAGCAACTGTCTTCTATTGAACCAGACAGTGAAGGAATTTGTGAAAATGTTTACAAATGCCAATTCTTATGGAAATATTATTTTTCATAAAAATATGCTGTGATTGTTAGTGCGTAATGGAATTATTACTTTTAGATGAACTGGTAACAGGAGGTATATTAACATGAGGTTCAGCAAAACAAGATTGTCAGGCATCGCTGTGCTGGTCACCAGGGCACTTCCAGAGCCACACCGACTGGGCTGAACCCTCATCTAATGTCTGCCCTTGTGCCAGAACCGGCTCAAGTTCTTTGACCTCTCTCCAGCTTAGTTAGCTCACTCTTAAATTAAGAATGAAAATAGTACCTTCCAAACTTGATATTATCAGAACAATTAGGCTAACACTTGTAAAAATCTTAGAACTAAACTGAGCATGTAATAAATGCTACATAAAGATCACTAATAAAATATCATCTAATTTCATCTGCTGTACAAAACAGTGCAGGGATAAACACGACTCAATTTTCAGGGAAAACATGCCAGACTGCACTATTGTGCTCTTGAAGTATGTCCAAAATCAAGGACTCTTTAATTCCCCATGTTATTCCCACAGCTAAAAGTTAAGAGTGGCAGGTTAAACATGAGTGACAATCGCAAACAGGCTGGTCACACAGAGAGCAGAAAGACAGCGAAGCCCAGCTCAGACTACACAGCTCACAGACACCAGAAAACCACAGAGAAACTCAAGCATCTTCAGCTGACCAACGACCAGACCAGCACTCAAAACTGTCTAACCAACCTGGCAGAAGATGGAAAGTCGGGCCAGGCCATCCAATTTCTATTTGTTTTTAAATCAGATGAAAGCTATCATAATTTCCCAATTATTATTAGTATCATTTCAGTAGTGTCCTTACAATTCTAGTTACTCTTTAAAAAGTGCCCTAAAAGACAAAAGCAAAGAAATTAGACAACTCCTAGAACATTCTCTCACCCCTTTTTTCTGCAGTTTCACACGGATTGATTTGTCAACTCTTATTTTCCAATAAGATGAAATACCCATTGTACTCACTATATTCTAAGTCCCCAAGAGGTAGACACCACGGAGAAGGGACAGACAGTGCTTATGGACATTGGAGTGTGCTCAGCACCCTCCAAGATAGTGCTCCTCGTGTGGGGAAGTACTGAGAGCCACAGCCAAGTCCGAATGGCCCCTGGCATTTTGCCAGAAGTAATGATTGAGAGGCGAGCCATTAAGATGATGCTGGATTGATTCAATTGTCGCTACTTTTGAGTTTTCGCGAGGATTTCCTGGGGAGTTCCCATTGGTTGGGGAAGTTCCGGGAGAGGGAGTTGCGGTTGGTGTGTGGTGTGTCCCGGAGAAGGCCGAGTGGGTGGCATTCGGGGGAGTTCGGAAATAAAGTTTGTTCCTGCTTGAGTGGCTCGTGATTTGTGCCCAGCCAGACTGCGGCAGGGAAGAAGACCCCAGTCCTGGAGCTTTCTCAAAATGAACCACAATGCATAACTTCCAATGTTCACTCCTTATATAACAGCTCTCTAAAAACAGTAAGGCTTAATATCTGAAACAGAAAGGGGAATGTTGACGCACATACATACTTAAGAAAAATTCAAACTTTGAGATCCAAAATAACAAAATAGTTGAATGACTAAACCCCAGCAGGCACTGTCTCCCTGTGGGTGTTCAGGCAGGTGAACTGCAGGCACAGGAAATCCAGCTGTGAGGATCCTCAAACGCCATTCAACACTGAATGTTGTTCCAATCGGGTTCTCCTTGTAGTGACCTGTGGTGCTTGGGGACAGCACCCACAGTAACTTGGGAAGCTATCAAGGGGTCTGCACGGAGCAGCTGCTCACCCCATGGTCCTGCCCTGCGGTCCGCACAGCTCTCGCCTCCACCTTAGCCTATTGCCACACTGAGACTGCTTTCTGATGTAGCTTCATTTCAATGTGAAGCTGGAGAACTGTCAGTCATCTTTCCTGCCCTGTTCATCAGGGACATCAAAGCAGACTGAACCTGTCGCTCTGACACTGCATGATGGAAAGGTCCATCTGACAAAGTGACATCACAGAACCGAGAGCTTTCCACCCTCCCTAACTTTACGCCTACTCTTAAACCAGGCCAGCTAAACCTGAAGCTCTCTGCATTTCCCTTGGCCTTACCAGTAGTCTAGAAAGCAGGGTGGACCCCCAAAATGAGCAAAGATGGAAGAAAGCTACCATTTCCCGAGAGGGAAAACTGTTCAAATTACAGGGATAAGCAAATTGAAGGATAATATATTTGGCTATAGGAGAACTAACCAAAAAATGCATTAAAAACAAAGACCCTGAGAGTGTGAGTGTGCGTGTGCACGTGTGTGTGTGTGTGTATATATATATGTGTGTATGAACTAATCAAGAAAACTATATAAAGAGCAAGATTGTTCTCTCAATTCTGTTTAGCACGAGTGTGAATTTCCCTCCCTAAAGCAAAATCTGCTTCAGGACTCATGAATCCACGACGGAGAAGCAACAGTTTGTAGCCAAACATTTCTAGATTGAGCAAATTTCGGGAAAAGAAGGTTCTCCCCAAAGTCAACTTGAAATCTCTGTCTACTGGATTGGGGTACCTGCATCTGTGCACATTTAAAATGACATCTCTAATCATGAAAAAAAAATTAACATCCTAGAAACTAATCTACAGCTCTACAGCATATTTATAGATGATGACCAAAAATCATGCATTGACTAAAACAAAACAAACAAAGACAAAAAAAATACAACAACAAATATGCTGAGTACCTGCCACTTAAACCACCCCATGCAGGACAAAGAGAAAAAGGGAAATCATCTGAAAAGGAAAGGGTGCTCCTTAAACTATCTCTATTTCCATTTTCTCTGCTCAGTGAAAAGAGTGTCACTGATTTATTATAGACCAGGGTTCCCAGGTTTTTTAAAGAAAAGAAAAATTTCCCAAAGCCTACTAAATGTCTAATAAAATTATAAATAGTATATAAATAGTAAGCATTTTGTTGCAATGATTTTTATATTGCTTATCACTATTAGTAATCACTATTAGTAAAATAGTCATGTGGTGACTCCAATTTTGAATATTGTTTTTGTGAGAAGACATATTCAAATGGATATGGGATGCACAAAGAGCTTAATTAGATGATAAAATTGGTTGAAAAATATTGATTGATAAAATTGATATTTGCTTTGACTGAGATTATAATATCCAACCTGATATATAAACATAGTATACATTTTGTAATAATATAAATACCTTCACTTTATGTTTCATTAACTTTTCTCAACTGTACTGAGATTATATATATATATATATATATATATATATATGTATATATATATATATATATATATATATATATATATATATATATATATATTCTTTTATATTCTTTTCATTTAGCCAGGGCTGGGATTTAGCTCATTGGTAGAGTGCTTGTCTAGCCTGCGTGAGGCCCCTGAGTTCAATCCCCAGCTCTGCAAAGCAAAACAGACAAGAAACTAAAGACCAAGAAGAGTAGGTCAACTTGCTCAGGATGGCAGGGGACTCCACTAAGGGATGAAGAGTCACCTTCAGGACTCTGGGCTCCTGTTGGAAGCTCTGTTCTGGTGTGATTATGGACTGTCCCCAGTGGCTCGAGTGTTAAAAGAGTGGCCATCAGCCTGTGGCACTATTGGGAGGTGCAGGAACCTTTTGGAGCAGGGCCTAGGGAAGGAGATGAGGTCACTGGGGGCGTGCCTTGGAAGGGGACATTAGAACTCTAGGTCCTTCCTCTCCCCTTTGCTTCGCGGCTGCCACAAGGGGAACTGGCCCCCACCACGTGTCCCCACCATGATGTGGCCACAGGCCCAGGTCAATAGGGCCAGCTCACCATGGACTGAAAGCCCTGTTGAGCTAAAACAAACTGTTCTTCCTAATAGGTTGGTTTTCTCAGATGCTCTGTCATGGCGATGAGGATCCGACTAGCTCTGCTATATTACACCTGTCGATGCTGCTTCTCTAAGTTAAATTTCAAAGATACTTTATTAATCAAATGCCATGAAGAGTTTCTATGGAAACCTAAAATATCATGGCTATTAAGCGTTCTGTTTCCCTTTCCATATATATATATATATATATATATATATATATATATATAGAGAGAGAGAGAGAGAGAGAGAGAGAGAGGTAGATAAAATCTTTATATTATTTTGATATATAATTATGTATTTAGAGATGCCTGTGTTTCTCTTACTGTAGAAAGTCATACGTGTTTTCCTGATGGTTATCTGCTAGGATAACAATAAACTTCCACAAAGAAATGATATGAAAACAAGTCGAACCTTCAAATTAATCACTGCAGGTTCCTTTGGTTTTTGGAGACGGGTGCCACGTTGGCACCCTCCTATCCGGTATGCTGGTCAGCCCAGGACCATTTGGACCCGGGCCCTTGAGCCTTGCCAGAGGCCCTCAGTTCTTCACCCAGACATCCGTTGACAGAGATGGGCCTCGCGGAGGGCATTCTTATGTGATAGCAGGGTGCAGGCAGTAGCTCCTCTGCAAGTGGCACGTAGCAGATCAGCAAGAGGTTGCAGCTGCAGTTGTAATGACCGAGTTCAGTCTTCGCACACTGCAAACCTGTTTGCACTCTGGGTGGAAACATGAAGTCAGATTTGGTTTCATAAATCAATAACATTTTGATTTGACAAGATTTTATTGAAAATGTACTTAGTCCCAAATACAAGACCTTCTGATGTCCCTATAGAATGAGACTATTATATTTTGTTGCTCTTTAGGATGAATAGGTTACCTTCTGTGACCGTCTCTGAAAAATATTTCTTTAATGAAAAACAAAACAGCAACATTTATAAATACGCTTTTAACCAATATTGTTCATGTCAACTTCATCATCCCAACTACTTAAGACACAATGACCTTAACATCACTATGTCAGTTAAAAGTGGTCTCAAATAATAATAGTAATAATACCTAATCTGTACACCAAACTAGAAAATTCTCCACTAGACAACAAATTTATGTACCTATAAACTACCAGGTAGATATTCCTTATGGAATGGAGTTTGAAAAGAGGAATACCACTTGGAAATTAGCCTGTGTTTTGAGTGAGGATAAGTCATCCCTTTTCTTCAAGGAGTCATGTTATGTTTAGATATAAAGTGTCCCCAGAAGCCCATGTGTGAGGCAATGAGAAATTTTCAGAGGTGAAACAATTGGGTTATAACTGGCACAACTTAATCAGTGGATTAATCCACTAGGCAGATACGGGGTGGCTGGAGGGGTAGGACAGTGGGGGTATGTCTTGGGTGTATATATTCTGTCTGTGGTGAGCAGAGCTCTCTTTGCTTCCTGGTTACCATATCCTGAGCTACTTCCCCTGCCAGGCCCTTCCTCCACCATGTCCTGCCTCACCTTGGGCCCAGAGCGACGTACAGAGTCACGGACGATGGACTGAACCTCTGGAATTGTGAGCCAGACTTTTCCTCCTCCACATCATTCTTGTCAGGTCTCTGGATCACTGCCATGAAAAAGCTGACTACAACACGCCAGAAATGCTTTGGCTAAAGCAATCACCATCAAGAACTACGTGAGGAGTGACAGACAGCCGAGACTGGCACAGAGACACACTGGAAAGCGCAGAACTCGGAACCTGAGGACGGTGTCTCACGTCCAGAACGTTCCTCCCACTGCTGGCCACACTCCGGACACTGCTCCTTGTGCACCTTCCTGCTGCCTTTTGCCTTCATGCTATGTGGGGCCCGAGGCTCACGCTGATGACAGGTCTGTGCCACCGCCCCCCAGGAGTTTTACTGGGTCATTAACTGGCAAGAACAAGGAGTGTCCCTAGGTCATCATCTCTCCTGTTTTTAAGAAGAGAATGGCTGATTGAAAAATGAGTCTTTTAAAGCAAGAAAGTCGTCAGGGTGTGCTGAGGGAGGCCCATGCTCTGCTTTCCTGTTTTTACTTGTGGGGTGAAGCCACAGAGGTCGCCCGACCTGATCTCAAAGGCCAGATTCCGCAGGCCCGACCTTCCCAGCCCGCAGAAACGAAGCGATGTCCAGGACTCTGTTCTCACTGGGAATTTCTGTTCCACCTCTGTGGATCCTTGATCCCTTGGTGTTTGGTACTGGTCATCTTCAGGAGATGACGGCGTTGGTGAAATCTGGAGAGATCCTGTAATAATGACAGCACCCCTCCTAACATGAACACGGGCATTTTTATAGCTTTCTTCATGCTTCGTGTGCTCTCTGCCTGCCTTAAGTCGAGTAGGACCCTGATCTTCACTGCATATAAGCAGAGCTACTTGACTCTCTTTTGAATCCATGAGAAGGTGGAGGGGCTGCAGTAGTCGGAGCAGCATTAGCTACCAGCACAGACATCTTGGTGGCTAAAGTAAGAGAAACTCATTTCTTTCTCCTACACACAAGTCCAGTGAGAGGGCAGGGGGTGGTCTCCCATGTAGTGGTCTCAGGCCCAAGTGCCCCCCTGCTGTCACCACCACCATCATCCATGCTGACTTCCAGGCTCCGTGCAGAGGGTGCAGGGGGCAGGCAGGGCTGCTCCTTAGTCACATCTACCTAGAAACAACACACCATGGTCCTGCCACCTTCCATTCCCGAGAATGAGTCACACCGTTTCCAAGAAATGCAGAGAAGCGGAAAAGTGCGTCCAAGCCCTGGAAGCCTCCGGAAGTCTCCGCAAGGATCATCTCCACACAACGGAAGGAAGCACAGATTTTTGGTAACCCAGCTGCCCACTTCTGCCAGAGGAACATGCGAAGAGCACTCTGTGGTGAGAAATGGAGTTGGAATTTGAACCCACATCCACAGCCACACCTTGGCACCTTGTCCTCTTACCACCATATTTGTGAAAATGTGACTCATGGTTTACTGGCACCTCTAGTGACCTGAAGTCTTTATGACAGTCACTGGATACAGCTTAGCAAAATCAGAGCAACTTATACTTTAGGGCATTCTGCAAAGAGCCCCATTGCTTCCCGAAAATGTTCCACCAAGATAACCTTGAGAACTTCTAGGGCAGCCAAGAGTTAGGCTTCAAGGTTGGAATGCAGGCGACAGAGAGATAAATTCTCAGCACTCAAAGGACAGGATTTTCTGCACTCTGTCAATGGCATTCTAGTAGAGAAACAAGTTTAAGTGTACAGTTTGCCAAGTCAAACGTTTTTAATTGTGCTTATGTCTGCCTTCACTGTATCAACCTCATTCAGTGGACACAGTGTGATCCAGGCAGAACTGTCCCCTACCACAGGCTTGTCTAGCTCTTCACAAGCTTTCACACTGGAGGCAAGTGCTCTCTGTGAACAGTCTCCTAGAGGTCAGAAGACGCACCCACCTCCTGCTACCCCCCCCACACACACACACAGTGGCTCACAGACCCTCCAAGGTGACAGCAAATGTGCAGAAATGGGAGCCATGATAACACCCTCCTGTTCTGTGTTCTTGAAACAAAACATCCTGATGAGGTTCTCTTCCTAAAATGCTAGGCAAGAGCTCCTCTAAAACCATAAACAAAATAAAATTGTCATGTCGCTCTTCAGTTCGACAAATTTCACTCTCTATCTATTCATTCGACAGTGTAATTGACATTATAAGCAGACAGGGCCACCTGGCCAACGGTCTGTGCTGATGATCGACTCTAGAAAACTGTTTGCTGTCTCCAGTCTCCCTATCCGTGACAGCGCAATCAGAATGACTAAATTGGAGGTCTCAACGATGTATACTGACTTCTGATTCACATGGGAAGTCCAAAAACAAGAACCATAAGTAACTCCAAATAGCATTCCTTTTCGTGTAAAAAGTGGAGATGAAGATTACAAAATAGTAGCAGAAAATCAGCCCCTTTTGACCACTAACAGTAGCAGAAGATTTATTGAGGCTCATGATGGGTGTGAGGGTCCAGCAGACAGTAAGACGTCACTTTTCTCTTCAAAGTGCTCATGGGGGCTGGAAGCACAGAGCCTCCCAGAAGCGTGATACGGGTGACATCTCTGGATCCAGCTTCTCACAGAGCACCTGGGGCCCAAACTGCAGGTTCCCATCACCCTTGTAGAAGTCTGAAAGTGAGTAACGAAATGTAACCCCCTGAAAAACAGACAATCATTAAAATATTAGGAATCAGAGTGACAACAGAAGAGAGGGGTCTCTGAGCCAGGGAAGGCGGGAAGAGAGGGGCAGCAGCTCCTCTGGTGTCCCCACGTTGGTGTGTGACGGAGAGGTGTCCTTCCTGCCTCAGGACTCATCCCAAGACGGGTGGGGTGAGAGGGTAGGGGAGCTTTCCGGTGTGGTGTGTTCAACTACTTTTCCTGTCCCCTGGCCCCCCAAGGCGCCATCACGGCCGGCCGCACACTTCCAGGGATCCAGGGGGAGTGACAGCCTGTCTGAGCGGCCGAGGAAGAGCAGAGCTTCTTCTACAGGCGCCTCTTGCCTCGCCCGGGGCTTTGCTCGCTGGCCACTGCCCTCAACAGCGCATCTCCAAAAGTCGCTTATGGCTTGATGAGGAAACGGATTGGGCTGCCCAGCATCTGGTCGCTGTTGATGTCCTAACGACGCCCAGGTGCGCAACATCGAAGTGAACCTCGAGGCTGATGGCCGTCCCCGTGTGCAGAAGTGTCATTACCATGGAAGCTCCGAGGTGAGTCGCCGCGTGTCCCTGGGCCTTAATAAACTCTCAAGTACGACCAAGGACAGCAGCAGCAGTAAGGGAAGGAACTGACCTCAGGTTGAGGGGCAGGAGTGAGGGAGGAGATGGAACCCCTCCCCACCCATGCCACCCGCTAGCAAGGCCAACCCAGGTGCCCAGGACCCTGGCCTGCTCCTGGCTCAGCCCCTAGAAGGCGGCATTTCGACTTCTCCAGGGGAGGTGCAGTATTTCCAGCTTTGATAAAGTACCTCAGACATCCAACAGCTCAGTAAATCCTCCCTGTTATTTCTGGGTTCCCCCCAGGATCTGTTTGAAGAGGCTATTTATTTATAAAACAGTAACTTTTTATTTAGTTGGATTCAAAGGCAGGATATGAAACCCTCTTGTTTGCCACAGCAGGAGTGGAACTGGAGGACATTGTGTCAAACGCAGCGACTCAGGCACAGAAACGTGAATGTGACACGCTCTCTCGCCACACAAGTTGAGAGCAGTACAGGGGTTGCCACAGGCTGGGAAGGGACCCGTGCAGGGGCACTGTGCCTGGTTCGCTCACAGAGAGAACTTCTGGTGTTGAGTGGAGCAGCAGGGTGAATTCACATCAAGGCATGGCCACGGTTCTAGAACCGTCCCCCTTAAATTTGTGCAGTACACAACCTTACAACCACACACACAGCAGCCCTAGGGGCACTTGTTGGGAAAACGTTTCTCCATTTTCACTACTGTGGATATTGGAGAGGCATTTTCTAAGGAGAAGTAGGAATTATGATAGGAACACAGAATCAAAGTGCTGAAATCAAGGGCTACCTCTTTCTACTGGTTTTATGGAATCAGACCAACTGAGCCAAGCTTAAAAAAAAATCTCCCATAAATATTTATCCAGCTCTTCTGTGAATTTATATACTCTAGAGTACACATTAGTAGGGAAGATAAGGTGAAAGAAGTGTTTTCAAGGGATCAAACTTCATCTCAAACTTGAGTCGTAGCAAGAAGTCCACAAACTAACTGGAGACACAGGGAAAGAGACAGCAGGTCTACAAGGAGCGGACCTGGAGTGCAGGGACCGGGGTTGGCACCCTGGGACAGGGGTTTCCTCGGGGCCCAGAGCAAGATCTTCATTCTGCTGACCAATCTGGGGGAATGGATTTGTTGGGTGACTCACGAAGCCTCATTATTCATTGGTTCCCGGAGTTTCGTATATAATGTGAGTTACAGCTCCGAAGATAGAACTTAGAGGGTTATGATCCCGTTGAAACCCTAATGTAAATTAGAGTGTCCTCTCTGGCCATTCCAACCCAATGGCACTCCCTCTATTTTAAATGTTGGTTGTCCGACCACTTGTACCCAGATTTCTGTTCAGAAGGGGACCACTTGGGTGTGTTCATAAGATGGCTTCTGGGGAAAGGGCCAGATGGGTTGAGAATGAGGGAAGGTAGCCAGGATCGGGAAATCAGGTGTCGGGGGGAACAACGGGACAAGTAGAGAAAAGTTCAGAGAAGTTACTGTGCGCTTCCACCAAGAATCTGCACATGGGGCTTTATCCCAGCCGAGTCCTTTGAGACTCCTCTGTCACTAGACAGTACTAAGCACACTGTCTTTAAAGGAGATCTTTGTTCTGATTCCCTCCTGACAGGAAAAAGCTTCTGGGTTCACTCAACCCTATCTTTATCCTTTACAGAAGAAAACTATAGAGAGAGGCATAGATTCCCAGGGCGCCTCCCGCTCCTGGTGTTGAGCTAGCACGGTCCTCTAACACACAGCTGTCGGAGATTCCCTGATCACTGGCTGCAGCCCTCCCACGACAAAAAAGCTGGCTCCCATGATGCTTTTATGTTCTTCCCTTTGGGGTTCCTCAAAGTCTAGGTGTCACAGAAAGGAGTGCTTGGTAACTGGGTCACATGAGTGATGGACAAAGGGGCTGGGACATCCCAAAGATAGAATGGCTGTGGCTTCTTTCCCCACCCCCACAACAGGAGAGAGAACCTGACCCAGATTCAACTCACCAGAAGCTCAGTCTTCCAATCCCACATTAAAACACAGCGAGATGGCAAAGATCCTCCCGTCAAACTTAGTCGCCAACACAACACCCGTGGTCTCAGGAGATGGCAGATAGAGTCTGGCCTCCAAGCAGGGTGGCCTACCTCCTTGGAGAAAAATGAGCACCCATCTCTTTTTAAGAAACTCCAGGAAATGTATTCACTCTCAAAATTCATTAGCCTGATCGACTTTTTACAGAACTTTATAGCTGAATTTTCTTAGGATTTATCTCCAACTTTATTATGCTTATTTCCTGGATTACAATTACACATATATTGCAAAGTTGCAGAACTATCCCCAAGGGTAATTCCAGGCTGCTAATTTAAATGATCACCTCCAGTTCTAATGACCATGACATTTTCATCTCACGGGTACCAAGTAGGATCTTTGGTAGAAAGCAACAGAAAGTGGGTCCCGCCAATTGTGGTGGAAAAATATCAATCAGAAACACAAAGAACCCGGATTGCGAAATCCACTGGGTAAGGGAACGTGGGTGAGAAAAGAAGGAAGTTCATAACTGCCTTTGATCAGGAGTGTCCCCTGGGAGGGTGCTTCTACAGCCTGAGAGCACGGATGCTGTTGGACACCTACCCTTAGTGGACGCCTGCAAGCTAAGAGTGCATCTTAATCAATCTCTCTCTCTCTCTCTCTCTCTCTCTCTCTCTCTCTCTCTCTTTCCCCACCCCTCCCTTCCTCCCTCTCTCTCTCCCCCCTCTCTCCCCTCTCTCTTCCCCTCTCTCCCCCCCCTCCCCTCTCCCCCTCTCTCCCCCTTCTCTCCCCCCTCTCTCTCTGCCCCCTCCCCCTTCCCTCCCCCCTCCCTCCCTCTCTCTCTCTCTTCTCCTTCCCTCCCTCTCTCTACCACTGGCTCCAGATTTAACTTCTTAGCCCAAACTTTCTAATTGGCCATGTCCATGTCACATCCTCATGTCCCAACTTGTAGCTTCCCACACAAACCCCTTTCTCCAAGTCACCGTTACTGCTAGAACACAATGTTTTAAAAGATTTCCAGGACAATAAAAAGCTGAAACTCCAAAAGAGAGGGGAGAAGTGCCTTTTCCTTATTTGGCTGCACAAAATGAAGCAGGAACTCAAAGAGCAATAGACAGGAGAGGAAAAAGAACGAGAGCCCTGAACAGGCCAGGCTCTGCCCCTGCGCCCGCTCAGCTGAGGGTCATCCCATTCGACTGCACCACAGATTCCTCGGGTGTTCACCAGCACCAACACAGAGATCCCTCTCTTCTATGTGGGTGTCATTTCCTGGATTACAAGGAAGAAGGTGGGCTGGGAGCAGGTGGCTGCCCTCCATCAGCTGAGTTCCTGGGACAGGAGAGGGAGGGTGGGCTTGCAAGACCTGTCATCGGCTGGCAGAGGCTCAGTCATTTCAAGACTCCTTGTTCCTTTCTGGAAAGAAGGGAAAATTTCAGAAACAACAAAGCTTCTCTCAGCTTTGATTTGGCCCAGGGCTCACAACAGCTGTGAAAGTTGACTCTTGCAGGAAAAAAAAAATAAAAAATTACAAAAACAAGGTCAAGTCTGGTTATAATGTGGTTTTGCTAGAGTGTATTGTTTTCAGAGGATGGAAAAATCACCATGTATGAATTTGCAGAGAGTAAAAAAATAAGAAAAACATATTAGTTGCGTTGTTTCAAGCTGAAGAGATGGGGTCCCCAATTCCAATTACTGGGTGCCTTAGAGCCAGAATGGATAATCACTACTTGTCTCTTAAATGCTTTAGGCTACATTTTCACTTTTATCTCCAAAAACATTTCATTGCTTTTAGATTTCTTAGCTCTCTGGGCCTGAATAATACAGGTGGGGACCCCTACATTTTAACAGGTTAGTGAAACAAAATTATTTTTTTACATAGGTGATTGATTTGCTTTGTATCCTATTACTTCTGAAGCAAAGTGAGGAGTTTTTCTCTCTAGACTTAATTTCTTTTATTTATACCCTGCTATAAAGGAGAGTTTTCCCCCAATTTAATTTCAATATATTTCTTCCTAGAGATTCAAACTAAAAAAAAAAAAAAAAAAAAAAATATATATATATATATATATATATATATATATATATACATATATTTTTCAAAAGCAGCGTCTTAGGATAAAGAAGTTATATTGGGGTGCTGGGGCTGGGGCTCAGTGGTAGAGTGCTTGCCTAGCGTGTGTGAGGCACTGGGTTTAGTCCTCAGCATCACATAAAAATAAACAAATAAAATAAAGGTAAAAAATACCTTTATTTTATTTGTCCATCTACAACTCCAAAAATAAAATTAAAAAAAAAAAAGAAGTTGTATTGTCACATAGTCACCAGGTTTTTTGAGTGTCTGTTATGAGTCAGTGGGAAGTGTCCACATGACCTTTGACAGTGAGCTTCAAAAGGAGGGTCTGTGTTCCTTGTGAAGGAGGGTGGATCTCCACCCCAGTGCATCCTCCAACACCTGCAGAACAGAGGCTTGGGGAAATCTAGGGCTGCTTCCAGAGCTCCGGACACGGAGCCCATCCTCTGGATTTTGTCTTTCGCTCTCAGGTGAATCTGCTGGAAAACTGGGCTGAGAACTCCTTCTCCCAGGAAGCTGCCTCTTCTCTGTGGTTGGAGACCAAAACTTGTACAAAAGCATTTCCATAAGGTCCCGAAGGAAGAATTGGAGCTATAAAGATCCCAACTGCCACCTTAGCATGTGAGCCCAGATAGAATGTCGCCACAGCAGCCGTAACAGGAAATCTCTTGACCAAGCCCATATCTGCAGCTCTCCTGCTCCCTAATTAGTCTTTATAACCCAGATATAGTCCCTTTCACCCTAACTTCAGTATCTTAGTCTCTCCGAGATGCTGGCTCTCCCTACGTTGCTTGCTATAAATTGTATTATCCGTCAGAGAATGCAGGCATCCCAAGGTCTGTGCCCTCGCCAATGTCTGCAGACATTTTTAAAGTACTTTTGAGATTGTGAGGATGAGTTTCCCACTGACATTCCACTTGAGGAGCATAGAAAACCCTGTTCAAAGGAGCACAGAGAAGGCTGATGCTGACCAAGCTGGGGCCCAAGTCCAACGGCACAGAACAAGGCCTCTGCATTCTGACATTCTGCTTCAGTACATGTGAGGTGAAACCTAAAGGTCAGCATTTTTTAATAGGAGACTGGAATATTCTGCAACAGATGGCCTGCAGACCACCCAGTGAAACACGGCCCTAGACTGTTATAGGAAACGCTTTCAGAGAAACCAGGAATGTTTAGGTGGAGAAAGCCAAGCTGTCTTCAAATATTTAAAGGGTTTTCCTGTTTGGGGAAAAAAAAAATTAAACAGGCTTACTAAAAGCCCTCTTCTTTAAGATCCAAAGAGGTAGAAAAAGGGAAAATGAATTGAAAAATGCAGAAACATGATTTGGCCTCAATGTCAAGGAGAATTTTGTAGCAATCAGACTACGTTGCCTTAGAAAGTAGCATTTCTAGATTTTTTTCAAGAATGACTTCCTCAGCATAGAAACGACCAATGAGACTCAAGCCTGCATTGGGTAGGTGATTTGGTTTGCTCCATTCCTTAAACCACATATACATTCAGAATAAGAAAAATGTCCCTTACAACAAACCTCATCATCATGGGTCTAAATTTTTATGTCTACAATCAGAGAAAAAAACACAGAAGGCTGTTTGTGCATCAAATTTGATTAACTTCATTTCCTAAATCATCCCATTATAATTTTAATATCAACTCTATGCAATCTTGAAACTGACTTTTGAATTCAGAAGCTTTACCCCAAACAGTTAATAGGGCTTCCAAAGTAAAATACTGATCAATAACTTACAGATTTATAGTCTATTGTCTATGCTAGTCCTAAATAAGGAAAGAGAAAAAGACACGGATGGATAGAGAGATTTACTGATTGTTTTTTGCTAAGGTAAGTGAAGCACACTCTGCTTCCTGTCTCTCGTGGAATGCAGCTATAAAAGCGAACACCTGGAAAGAATGTATATGGCACAGATATTCGAGTTCTCTAAAAAGAAAAATAGTGGCAGGTGGATTGCAATACAAAGGCCAGATTCAGAGTCCCACAAAACCAGCAGTGAATTCACCAAATGTTTTCCTTCTGGAATTCTACTGCCGGATCTCAAGATGGCCTCAGAAGGGACCATTGCACACACAGAGATCCAGAACATTCTACTTTGGGCTCAAGGAATACACAAGGGTCTCAAGTGCTCAGAAAAAGTGTGCATATCCATTTTTATTATTTTTTGTCTCAGCTTCCAAGTAATCCTCAAGCAGCAGAGTTATTTCTCCTACTTTCCTCCCATCTGCCCCTTCTCCCCGACCCCTGACCTTCACGGGGTTAGTGTCAAGAAAAGTGGGAAGCAGAGCTGGACATATTAAGCCTCCATTTTTTTTTTTGACAGAAGACTGAAAAAAAGAAAAAAGAAAAGAAGAAGAAGATGATGCCTAAAGGAACCAGAAAGCACTGAGGAGATTTCAAAGAGGCAAGAGCTTGAGAAAGCAACATTAACCAAACGAGAGCCTCTGCTCACATCCTGAGCTGCCCAAGTAGAGACGTCAGCCTAAACAGCACACATGGACATTGGGAACTGAAGGACATTGGGAACTAAGGGACAGAGCCCTGCCCAAACCCCAGACTGGCTGCACACAGCACATGTAAGGCAGATGGAACTAGACTGAGAGGTATTTGGAAACCAAACTGACCAAAGAAGTCTGGCTGAAACATATGACCTGAGCCCAGTCAGGGCCACTGCTGCTAAAGCAAAATGCCAGCATTGTCTACGGGAATTCAACAAGACTCAGAAAATCGACATATTGTCCAAAATATCCACCACATACCTCATACACAGGTGGCTCAGCATACACAGAACCTGGGAAATATAAATTTTGCTAGGAAAAGATAAGCAATAATTGTCACAACTGAGACGGCATTGATATTGGAGTTGCTTGACAGTCATAAGCTGCCTTCAACAAGGAAAAGTGGATTCAGACATCCTTAAAAGAAGTCCAAGACAAAGAACGAAATGGAAATTTTAGAACTGAAACATAAACTCATAGGATGGTATCATGCAACTCATAGGACGGTGTTAACTCCCACTGGAATGGTGGGCGGAGGAAGGAGGCAGTGACCTTGAAGGTGGGTGAGTAATCTTATTCAATGTGTACCTGGAGAGGAAACATCAAGAAAGGGAGTAAAGAATAGCACCAGGAAGGTGTGGCACAGCACCCGGAGGTCCAACGTGGGTACCATCAGAGCAAAGAAAAGAAAAGTGTGAGGCTGAAACACCATTGCCATTGGAAGGAATCATGCTGCACCTTCTCAAGTCTGGGGAAAGACTGCTTGCAGAAGGTGCTCTCTGCAGCTGGGCTGAGCAGCCAGAAAACCGAGAAAGATAACCAGTCTAGGGAAGCACCCAGCTTCTTGGAACTGCGCCCTCTGAAAATGGAGGGGGGCTTCTGTCATCTAGTTTGTCTGCTGTGGGTTCCCATAGTGTGGCCACCCTGGTTGCCAGGACAGCCCAGGTGGTGGCACAGGCAGGTGGTAGGTGCTGGACCTCCTTGGCTCCTCAAGCCGGGTTTCTCTTAGAGTTTTCTCCATCTGCAGCCTGCGGTTCTCTCCCAGAGTCCTGGCCTCGTTAAGTCTGGAACAAGGGATATCATTGAGAAATAGAGGAACGCTCACCGTTGATGTGGTAGGTTTTGGAGTCCTGATTTCTGGAATCTGCTCCAATCCTCTTGATATTATTATGTCACTGAGTCCACAAAGAGCCAATCTGTACATTCTGCTCTGGTTTCATGATTGCTTTTCAGTAAACGGACTGGAGTGCATACTCCATGCTACCAAGAATTAGAGCCCAGCTCTTCTAGAATAATTTCAAGCAAACAAGATTAAGAAAAACAGACACGTTTGGAAATTACTAAATATTAAAACATTACTTCTTGACTCTTCAGGTAATATTATTACAGATGATTGCTAAATCATCACTTTGGATTTTTCTCTCTATAGTTTATTCAAAGAAGCTTGTTTCTTTACTAATATTCCTAGTCATTCTTTCCCCTCTCACTACTCACTTTTATTGAAAAATGAGAATTAATTTTCTCCAAGAGGACCATCATTTAGAAAGCTAAAGCATTCGTCTCCAAACATATGTCCTTTCCAAATTCAATCATGATTTTGGATTATCCATGCCATGGATTACCAATAAATAATGGGAAAGAGACTATATATTGAAAATACATAGAAAATGTTAGTGTGTATATATTTACGGGCTTACTGTAACAAGCTATATCATGCATTTTTTTTTATATTCATGCAGCAGATATTTATTGAATATCTGTTTCCCAGAGGCCAACTTTGCCAGTGTGGGGATGATTAAACTGGGTGAGGCCCTGGGTTTATCCAACTTGGATATTGAAAGAATATCTGTCTGCTGACAAGCACAAAGGTCCTGTGTCCCTGTTTTGAATATGCAGATGTTTGTCCTAGAAGTTGGTTTTTGTCTCTGGGTGATCTTTACAAGAGGCTGGAGATAGGACCAGGGGAAATTCTAGGCCATTACAAACTTCATGTTCAACCAAGTGACATTAAACATAGCAATGTGATTTAAATACAAATCAACTCACCCTGCTCACTGAGGCTCACCCTCACTGTCAAATCTTGCATAGAAATATTTTGCAAATTTCCTAAATTTGGGCACCTATGTCAGCTTTACAAAAGGAGGAAAAGCCACACGTTGAACCCAGTCTTCTTTTGACTCTGATTTGGGCTCTCCTGGCTGAAGTTAATAATCATACCTTTTATTTTCTTAAAGCAGCTTTTTAACTTTAAGAGATTAAATGGCTTGATTAACGCAGTTTAGCTATTCCCAGGTGGTTTATTTAATGCCACAATTAACATCCTCATGCCTGAAACATGAAGCAAAAGTGCTAAAGAAAAGTTAGTTTTGGTTTGTTCATTTATATACCATTTGGGTCTAGCATCAAGGGAAGGGCCCTTGCCACACATTCATTAGTTCATGACCTTGGGCAATTTTGTTATTTTGTGCTTCAGCCGCGTGCCTGGTGGAAGTCATCCTATTGATAAGTTAAACAGGAGACCTCTTTTGCATTGTCCTTCTCTTTCCTGTCACCCTCCTTTCCATTTGGCCCTTCCACCATACCTTCTGGTCTACTTCACAGCTCTGGTTAATAATGGGTCTGTCAAAACATTCTCAGCAGGTACTGAGAGTCCAAGCATGCCGTCACTTCTCAAGTGTACAGGTATGGTTTTCAGAAGTTGTGTACTGGGTCTAGGGTATTTCACATTGCCACCGCATGCCCTAGGCGCGTGACAATATGGTCCCAGAATGTGAGTCGCCTTCACTTGGTGGAAACCGTCCAACTAATTAAAGCTGGTGCAAGCAACAGAAAATACAAGGCATTCCAGAAATCGCACACCCTCTCAGTTTGTTTTGAGGCATTTTCCCCTAGCATTGGTTAAATAGCTATCATTTTTTAACATTTGCATTCCTACCAACCCCCAAGGGAGGATAGTTCTATTGTAATTATACTACATTCTTCTGAGGTTCCATAATGAGCTATTATTTTGCTAATGGAATATTCAAGTAGTCTGTAGTAATTTATCAAATAGTCCCAAGGCCCATTTTCTCAGTGTGAATCTTTTTGTTCACAGGTAAATTGATGTGTGGGGGGTTATCAAGACTTTTTTGTAATTCAAATTATCCATTCCACCTCCCTTCAAAAAAAAATATATGCCATCTTAGAACTGAGTTTTTGGAAATGTTTAGAATTAAAATTGTACAGACATCATGCAAGAAGTAATTTCTGCATTTTAATTTATTTTATGATGTTTTTGCATTTTGATGCCTAATTTTGAAAATGCTCCTAAATTGGAGGTGGAGGCCATTGAAAATGTAATTCCACTTTTCTCGTGCTGGTACCTATTTTTGTCAGCTTGAGCCTCTAGCTGGAGACCCCTGGACTGAACTGCAGCCCAGGAGCTGGGGGCCATCTCAACATAACAAGCCCCCTGCCTTCTCCTTCACTGCAGAAGTCTCCACTTTAAAAACTGAGATGGTTCTTATTGAAATAATGCCACTTTCCAGCCCAAAGTTCTTAAAGATACAATGGGTTGTGCATATAGCAATGAATATAAAAGCCCTTGAGCAGAAAACTGCAAATAGGCTCATGTTGGGAGCAGAATTCTGCACTACGGGCTGAGGATCCCTTGGTGACATGCTTGTGACCAGAAGCATTTTGGATTTTGGATTTTCTCAGAGTTGGGAATGCGTGCATACACATAATGAGACATCCTGGGGATGGGGCCCAAGTTTAAACATGAAATTCATTTATGTTTCATATGCCCCTTACACACAGCCTGAAGGCAACTGTATAAACTATCTCGAATGCACCTGCATTTTGATGGAGACTTGTCACATGAGGTCTGGTGTGCAATTTCCTACTTGTGGAGTCTTGTCAGTACTCAGAAATCATCAGATTTTGGAATACTTTGGATTGTAAATTTTCAGATTAGCCATACTCATCTTGTATTTAGATAAAATAAATCCAAAGCAAATTACACATAAAACGAACCAAATACCTGGCTGAAAAATATCCGGTTCCCGGTAGGATGGTAGACATGCGGTGCCGACTCAGTTTCCTCAAGACAGCCTTAAAGTTTACTCTATAAAATTGTTAGGCAGGAGTTCAGGGACACAAGGCAGGGGACAATCATGCCCCTGTTTAGGATAAGTCCCGTGACCACGACCACTCCTGCCACTGAGGGCTTATCACCATGACAACATGACAACTCCCAAGGCAGGTGCAGTATTTTAAAATGACCAGTGCGGGTAAATGGGCCAGTGTTCTAAAGTAACCAAGGGGGAGAAAATCGGACGGTTTCCTAACCAGGGATCCTAAGGTAACTGATGGGAGCAAATGGGGTAAGGTCGTCAATCAGGTCTGTGTAGGGGAGCGAAGGCCTCAGAGCCCCCACATAGAGGGTCCTGATTTCCAGCCATCAGGGCCCTGACTCCTCTCTGGCTTGGCCCACCTCACTCTACCTGGCAGAGAGCCATCTTCAGCTTCAATCGATCTGTGCTTTGCCTGCTACTGTGTGTGTGTGTCTTGCTCAGTTGTTCAGGCCACCAAGGACCTGGACCCTGACTGGACACCCTGATGATCACAAAATGGTCACTGGAGGAGAACGACACACGGAAGCCCCTGAGAGAGAAGAGGGCCCGCCCGGCTCCCCCGTGGAAGTGCTTCCAGGAGGCCGCGAGGTCAGGTGGAGGACGGTCACTTGGAATGTGCACCTCTCTTTCCTCGGCATCGCCACAGGATCGCCATCTCTTCCCTGTTCACCCCAGACTGCTACTGCTGCTCAGACCACTAGCGTGTCCCTGAGGTGACACTGAGGTGTCAGGAAGGCCCTCCCGGGTGAGAAATCACTGGAACCTGGTGTGGACAGAGCAGCTGTCCTTGGGCATGCCCTTCCAACTCCTCCCCCCCAGATGCTCACTGCCAGACTGATGGACAGGGGTGGGCAGCCGGTCCCACTGCTGCCTTACCACTGAAGCCAGCAGGAGGCACAGGCCGGATGAAGCTCTCCAGGGAGACAGTTGACAGCCCAGCACGCAGGAGGTTCTGCAGTGGCTGGGGCTCTGACTGCCAAGGGGCTTCTCCTCGCCCCTATTTTTAATTCACCAGAGTTCACAGAGGCTGCAGCTTGGCCTCTGGCCCTTCCCCAAATGCCTTTCCAGAACTGCAGGCTGTGTTTTCTCTTCAGAGACCTTGCTGGGACAGAGAAGCTGGTACACCAGGGGAGCAAGGACACACCAAGATCACTAGACGCCCAAGCCTAGAAGGACCTAAAAGAGCAAGTACCCCAGGGGCAACACATACCATCTTCAGATGAAATACCAGGACTGTCAGATTGAGAATTAAAAATAGAATGATTAAATATCATCGTGGAGATACTGGAAAATATCAACCATATGAAAGAAGAACAATGAACCACAAGAACATTCCACAGGGGAATATTCAGTTTAAAAATGTAGACTTGCTTCTCAGAATTAAAGGAAGATGAAAGATCTGGGATTTAGAGGGACCACTGCCTGTAAAATAGACTTTATAATTAAAAAAAAAAAAATCCCTGCACAGGGTATAATTTAAGGATATCAAAAACAAAGAGAATAAGCCAAATAGTGCTAAAGAGAAAGGAACAAATATCCCCAGTGAATGTGACTTCAGAAGAAATAAAAAGAGAAAGTGGGAAAACCAGATGGTGGAGGAGAAACGACACCCAGAATGATCAGATATCGTGGGCAGCATTTAACGTTAGCAGAGATGGAGCCTGAAGGGGCTGGTGGGAGAATCTGGACCCCATGGGGAGTCCACTGACAATAATCCAGAAATGAACTTCAGCACATTCCATCTGATGAGGTAGGGAAATGAGAAGTGAGAAATCGTCCTCTCGGGGGAACCCTGTGTTGTTTGAATTTTTAGGACCAATATACACAAAATGTGTGAGTGTGTACATATATAAGTTAAAGAATTGATCACAACCATCATGACTGTGGGTCTCCAGGGAAGGACAACTTCATAATGATACAAAAACACAACTACGTACAGATATTCCACAGCAGAACAGATCACAGTCGATCCAACAGAAAGGACAGATGGAGAAAGGGAAAAATATAGTAAGTTTATATGAAAAATAAATCCCCAAACAGTGGTCATTAACTATGAAACAAAGTGGGCTGAACAGTGGATTTAAAAGGTGGAGACCCTAATAACAGAATTTGAAATCAAAGATTGAACAATATGTTGTCTGAAAGAAAAAAAAAATTAAGGTTTATCAGGCAAATATACAAAAAAACGAGAAGGTGACACAGAATCTCATTAAATTAAACAAATAAGATTTGATGCCAAGAAGGATATTAGACTCATGAAGGAGCTCTGGGAGAAGAGAGCGCGCCACACAGGCTGCCCTCCTGGCCCCAGACGGCCACCGTAGAGCTGAGCTCCTCAGGTCCTGCAAACTCTGAGTTACATCTGCCCTTCCACAGAAAACATTGAGCGACTCCTAGAATTGCTGCTGAGCCTTAGAAGGAGAGAAAGAGAATAGAACAAAAACCAGATTTGAAGAGGAGCAGAAGGACACACAGAAGTCAGGAATACACAACAGAAATCATACCCATAGTCCACAAGTTCAAGAATCTCCAGGCAAGATGGAGCACGTGACAAAAAAGTCCTCACCTGAACCTGTGCCCGTCAAAGCTATATATCTGAGATTAAAAAAAAAAAAAATTCCTCAGATGGGACTTGTAGCTGCTTAAACACTGTAGGAAAAAATACTAGTGAGATTGAGGACATCAGTAGAAACCATCTTTTTAAGAGAAAGCCTAAAAATAATCAATTCATGCATCAATATGCTCAGAAACAAATATAAATGGATGGGAGTCCCTGAAAGTTAGGAAATCCAAGTACGTATGGAATATCTCAAAAAATAACCAGCTCAATTTTTTTCAAACTTGTTCAAAACCCCATCCTTTTCAATGCTCAACTTAAGAAATGCGACCAATCTCCAAAGCAAGTGGCAATAATAACAACCAAATCACATCATAAATGGCTTAAAATCAGTGTTAAAGAAAAATATGCTCATCACACATACTATAATAAAGGTAATATTATAGCCAATTTCTCATTGAAAATAATGCAAATTAAAATACTAAAAAATTAAAAAGAACCTATCAACCTAAAATTGTTTATATATTGACAATAGCTTTAAAAAATTATTCACACCTCTCTATGTGATGTGTATTCTTTATCTGCAACTTAATTTTATATCATTAATATAATTTGAAGCTCTACATTTTAACATTGTTTATGTTTTCCACCTTTCTACTTTCTGCATATTTTACTTTTTCTCTTTTATTCTAATTGTGGAAAATACTTTTCAAACATAAAAAACACTAAAGCATTAAAAAACATTGAGAATGATTTACAAAGCTCCAGTGCTGTGCCTCTGGGCACAGGGAGGTGAGGAGGCACAGGAGGTCAGCCTGCCCCTTCTGAAATGGGGAGAACACGCTTCTCTGAAGTGTTTTCAGCAGTGTGGGCCAAATGCTCTCTGTCTCAAATACTCAGGAGAAGATAACACACAAATAAAACATTATTTACAAAACAGGAGAGGAATAGTATTGGGCTCAGAACTGTGCATATCAGATTTTCTATGGAACATTAATTTTACTCCTAGTTAGGAAAAAAACTGCAAATCCAATATTTCTGTTTTCCTAATATACCTACATTTCAAATTTGACCTAAAATTTATTCACACCTCTCTGTGTGATGTATCCTTTATCTGCAACTTAATTTTATATCATTAATATAATTTGAAGCTCTACATTTTAACATTGTTTATGTTTTCCACCTTTCTACTTTCTGCATATTTTACATTTTCTCTTTTTTTTTCTAATTGTGGAAAATGTCTCCTTTTATAAGAAGTTGAGATCTTGAATTGGATATCATGCATCCTGATTTGACTATTGGTCAATTTTTAAATACTTTTCGTATTTCCAATTTTTAAACTGATTCCCTATTAAAATCAGATTCATTTTTAATGTATACATGTTTAATATATATGAATATGCATAACTTATAAGAGTTATTTTTAAATAAGTTTACCTTCCTTCTATCTTGCAGAATCTTTGCCACTCTTTCACCTGCTCTATCATCTGTTGCTTCCTTATTTTGAATTTCTTATTGTGATTCATTGCAAGATATAGTATACACTTTTGATTTTTCTTTTCAGTGAAGGACAGATTTGTAAGTAGTCTATATACTGAGCTTTAAATACATGAAAATATATTTTTCTTTTACATGTGAACAAAACTTGGCAAGAAAAGGGTCTCTTTCATTTAAGTTTTATTTTGTTCTATATAAACTGTTGACCAGGGGTTCCTTGGAGACTATATTGCCTGCCAATGTGTTTCTGTTGGCCTATAAAGTATTAAGAGAAAATGTGAATTTATTGATGACTTTTTAAATATGAAAAATTTTACATAAAATCCATACTTCTGGCTTTGCTCAAAAGGTTAAGCAGTTGGAAACACTGGAATAGCTTTCTCACATAGCAATTCTGAATCTGGGTTGAGTCACAACTTCTGCCTATAATCTGGACTAAGATTCTAATTCACCATAGCACTTCTCGCCATAGCATCCTTTTGCATTATCAGTGTAACTTCTGATGGCAACTGATCCCTTATGGTACTCAACAGGTTTCCAGAATTTTGTGAATCCAAGAAAATTGTGAACCAATTCTTACTTCTGATGTTTGATTTGTTGCTGGAAGTTTTAAAACAATTGTTGTTGAGGCTTTTCCTGGACAGAATTATAGTGTTTTCTTTAAAAGGTGAAACAAATGTGAGGAGGAGAAAGAGAAACTGTCTGAGACTAAGTTTAACTGGTTTACTCCGTTATTTCACTGGTGCACATTTGTTCTGAAGGCCAAAATGTTAATAAAGTGTTAGAGTTTGTATATTTAATGATCTCCAAAAGGTCATGTGTTGAAGTCATAACATCAGTGCCATGCAGTTTATCCTTTAGAGGAAATTTTGAGCGATCACATCTTTGAGACAGTGGCATGGATATTACTGGCTGCATTTAACCAGATTTACAGTGAATCTAAGGAGTAAAAAGCAGAGCAAAATTATTCGAAAAATTTGCATTTGGGCCAAAATGGAAGCACATGTAAAAAAATCATGACCCAGATAGTATGACTACTTAAGAAATTAGCACCATTTAAAAGAAACCAAGTATTTTTCACTGAGACAATAGGAAAATGCCTTTAGTTTATCATCTCAGTAGTCAGTGAGACTTTAGCTATATGGTGGAAAGGCTTCAACCTTTCCTTCAAGGAAACAGCTCCTGGGTGCCATGATCTTATAGGGCTATCTAGGAAGTTGTTTCCCCAGAATTTATTTCACTGCATTCAGTCATTCGGGCCCTCACAGGGTGCTATGGCCATGGTCTGAGTGGGCCCCAGCTCCTGTTGGCAGCAGGGCTTGGCACTGTTCACCTGGTGCCTGTTTGGAAGGTATGCAAGAGTTGCAGAGTCACAGAAGTTCCCACTAATATTCCAGTGGAAACCCTGTGAGGCCCCTCAGTGTGTGGCAGGATCAGAGTTCTGAAACCAGGCCTGAGAAGGGGATGCATGATGCTAAGATAGTGAAGCCACAACTGCAATGGAGACCCTAGGAAACTAGAGATACCAGGCTTATGGACGTCGGCCTAGGAAGGCTCCAGGCAGCACGCAGAGCCAGCCCAGGAGAGAGACAGAGTGGGCTACCACGGCTCCAGCCTCTTAGAACTCCCTTTTTATCACAATGTGTTCCAGATGCGGGACGTGGAGCTACGGAATTTAATGTTTGGCCTGCTGGGTTTTGCTCTTGCTTTGGTCCAATCCTTCCTCTCTATTCCTCTATTTTTCCCTTTTAGAATGGGAATATTTACCCTGGGCCACCAAACCTTAGAAGTGCGTGACTTGTTGGTTTGTTTGCTTCTACCGGAGCTCACAGCTAAGAGTTTGCCTTCCCTCTTAGAGGTGAACTTTGGATTTGGACTTTGAGGAACGCTAGAACTGTGAAGAATACGTGGACTCTTGCAGATGGACTGAATGCATTTTCCCTTATGAGATGGACATGAGCCTTGGAGGCCCAGGGTCAGAATGGTGAGGTGTGGATTTTAGATATCCCTCAAAAGTTCATGTGTTAAAGGTTTGGTCCTCTCTGCCACACTGCTCAGAGGATGAGCCTTTAGGAAATGGTTGGATCATAGAAGTTCTGACTTTACCAATGGATGAGTTCATTTATGTATTTATAGCTTAATGGGCTATTGGAAGTTGATAGGGCCCAGGGGAAGAAAGCCGATCGCTGACAGCATGACCTTGAAAGGCATGTTCCCCTCCACACACCTTTCACTTTCTCTCTCTGTGCCACCACGAGGTGGTAGCTTTGCTTCACCATGAGCTTCCCACCAAGATGTTCTGCCTCGCCATAGACCCAAAAGCAGTGGACCCAGATGTCCACAAACTCAAGCCTCTGAAACTGTGAGACAAAATAAATCTTTCCTCACTGTAAGTTGATTATCTGAGGTGTTTTGTCACAGCAACACAAAGCTGATACATACGGGAAATTTGGCTTCTATTAAAGTCTATTTTACTTTGATTTCTTTATTTTGCAACCAATTAAGTATATGTAAAGATTTTTTCCTCTGTTGTTCATATCTATCATCTTTTTTCTGATTGTTTTTATTTTCATTCTGTCTTTAAGAGAATCACGTAAGTTTTTATTCATTATTCATATCTCAATTTTCCATAATGCTGAAGAAGTTCTTTATTATTTCTAACACTGATTTTAATTTTGTGATCCCATTTTAGTTTCTGATGCGTTAGCAATTATTAGTATTCATCGAGCACTTAGTTATGCCGAATATCATTTCAATAGTTTGAATGCATTATCTCAATGGTTTTTCCAGAAATGCTATGAATAATATACTAGTATCTTCTCTAAAGTGAAGACAACAAAGTTTTAGGGGATTAAGTAACTTTTCCAAAATAAAAGAATGGGAAAATAGTAGAAATAAAATCTGTAACTAGGCCTGCCCACCCTCCCTCCCTCCCTCCCTTCCTTTCTTCCTTCCTTCTGTGGATTGAACCCAAAGGTGCTCTAACACTGAGCTACATCCCCTGCCCTTTTTCCTTATTTTTGGAGACAGGGTCTTACTAAGTTGCTGAGGCTGGCCTCAAACTCGGTGTGATCCTCCTGCCTCAGCCTCTCAGTTACTGGGATTCCGGGCATGCAGCACCAGGCCCAGCATGATCGGGCTTTTTTTTTTTTTTTTTTAAATCCAAAACCCATGTGCTCTTATTCACCACCCACAATCTGGCTGTCTTCATGTCTGACTTCTCTAGCTCACTCTCATCCAATTCATCTTACTTTTTACATTGAATATTATATTTAAAAAAGTTTTAATGGGGGTAAAATATGTAGGTGCTGTATGATCTTACCGCCTAGAATCATCGTCTTAGCTGTTCTGCAGTGCACATGTCAGTACCGTTGCACACTGACCTCCAGAACATTTTCATCTTGCAACACTGCAACTCTGTGTCATTAAATCACAACTCCCAGGCCCTCTTCCTCTCTGACCCTGGAAACCACCTGCCACTTTCTCTTCTGCCAATTTCTTCTTTTTGTCACTCTGATACTTAAATCAACACCGTATTGAGTTGTAGGGACCTTGCTTTCCTATGCTCTTTTAGAGAATAAGATAAACCGAGTAATTTACAAGTTTACTTTAATTAGGAATATTTCCAAAATAAATTGCCCCTTCCTTCCCAGTGCTGCTGTGCTGTGTCTGGTGTTGTGGAATCACTTACTATGATACTTTGGAAAAATGCATCCCTTCATCCTTGAAAAGAATGACTTATTCTGCTGGATGTCGGTCCATCTTCTCTGAACCCCGTCGTCTTCTCAGATCTCAGGATGCCGCGGTGTGGGTGTGCACAGCCCTAGCCACCTCCCTGGCCCTGCGTGTGACCTGATGACCTGTCTTTCTTCCACTGCAAAGAACACCAGAGGGTGAAGCGAATCGTCCAGTGCCTGGACCTGAAGTGTGCCCACACCCCCTGCGGCCCCCTGGGTGGTTCACTGCTGAGGAGGGTGGGGCGGAGACAGGCATCAAGGACTGACCTGTGCTGGACGAAGGGCCGCAGCAGGTGGGTTTCATAGAGAGGAGCTCCTCAAACCAGAAAGGGCACCTGTGCCCTGGGAGCTGTGTGGTGGAGACCCACCTGGTGGATCCCACAGCGTCACGGCTCAGCTTCCGGCTCTTGGCCTGATAGACTCTGGGCCAAGGTCTCCTGTTTCCACTGCTGCTGAAACTGCATCTCCTTTCCTGTTTCCGTGCACACTCTGATGGAAAAGTGGCAGAGGACGAACCAGGCCATGCCAGCTGCCAACAACGTGGCCAGAATATCGTCTTTCCCATCTGGGCAGGACGAAGCTGCTGATGGGGCTTCCTCTCAGCAGCTGGCTGGCCTGAACCCAGTGTGTGCCACCAGTCCTGCTGAGTCCACACTCAGGGCAACCTGCCTTTGACTCATCTGCAGCTGGGCTTGGGCGAGCCGATTGCTGTGGACATCCATCCACCGTCTTTTCTCAGAGTGTGGCGGCAAGAAAGACCTGGACGCCTTGCCCACATTGCCCACATGATAACGAGATGCAATTAGAAAGATTTCTTTGTTTAAAATATTCATTCTTTTCAATATCAAGTTTAATTCTGCTGCAATAACTCTAAATTATCAGATTTCTTTTTTACAGTCAAGGTTGAATGACTTCCAAAACCTTCCAAATTCCATTTATGTCCACAATACATGTGAGCTTAATGAACAGACTTTCTGGAAGTGACAATAGCTAAATTACAAAAATCTGTCAAAAATCCATTCTACCATGGTCTGGCTCTTCATTATTTGATGTAGACAGGGGTGATCAAGTTAGTACAGAAAGGGGCAGAGCATGAAATTTAGGAAAAAATTATAGGTTAAGGCTTGAAATTAAAATCTCAAGTACAGTTTAGTTTAAGAAACCAAAACAAATTAAACCTTGAATACAATTGTGTGTGCACGAGTATGTGTTGTAGGTGTGTGCACCATACTGTGGCACATGAACTTCATGAGCTAACTGGTCAGCTACGACTACAGTGTTTCTTATAGGAAGAGTGGCCAGCTTGTTAGCCTTGTCTCAGCTGTCCTCTAGGAGTTGAAATCAAAAGTTTAATACAATTGTCTCTGATCCTGTATCTCATATGCAGGAAATGCTAACGATTCCACATGTAACAAAAGAGAGATGATAAACTAATTTAGCAAAGGAGCAGGATACAGGGGTGGTTTATGCATCCAGGACATTAACAATGCTAATTCTGAACACAGGAAGTATTTTGGAAAGTCCTAGTCAGCAGCTTAGATTCTATTTCTGGATGCCTGAGTTTTTCACTGGGACGGTTTACTAAGGCTTTAGGATCACCATTTCTATATCTGTTGACTGACATACTAACCGTTTCCATTTTAAGGCCATGTGGATAGTTTGTAAATTTTAATAACTCTAGGTAAACCGACCTGCAAAAATGCTTTAAAGTCTTTGGAGAAACTCCAGAACAGAGGAGGAAGGGTTATTTCTCTGAAGAAAATATGATATTATTCCATAGCAAGTATGGTGTGGTCCTTTTTCTAATGGAAAGACTGGACATTGCCAAGAATATTCTATAACTTTCTCCCCCAAATTGCCACTTGGCAACTTCTGACCAGAAAGTAGCTGTTTCACATGACCTCCTAATCAGACACTTTTTTTGTGATAGATTTTGAAATTATTTTTCAAAGGGAAGAAAATCACAGGAAATTAGGAGTCAGTGTGATAGAAAATTGGGAACCATTTCTGGAGGAAGAGTCATTCTTTATCGTGATGATGAATGTAAACACTTACCGTAGGTCCTAGAGGGAACCCTGGGCAGGTAAATAGGTAGAAGCAGGTGATTACATTGTTTGTCTGATTACAAGGAAAGAGGAAACTTTAAGAGTTTTAGATTTAGTCTAGAGAACATAACTGAGCATCTGGGTTTGCAAGAATCTAGAAACCCAATAGATAGATCTACCTCTGTCAATTAATGAAAAACCTTGAATTTACAACACAGCTTACAGTGTAAAATAGCACATTCATGTATGTAGTTTCACAAAAACTGTGAAATAGACAGAGCAATGTTTTGCTTCAAGATCAGAAAGCTAAAAATAGGAGTTACCAGTTGATTCATCTAAGTTCATACACTAGAGATCAAGTACCTAACCCTAATATTTTGATTCTCTATTGTATCAATCAATTTTGCATTACTATAAATAAAAACCTGAGGCGGGCTAACTTTATAAAGAACAGAGGCTTATACAGCTCATAGTTCTGGAGACTCAAGGGCATGGGCCAAGCAGCAGCTGAACGTGGCTCTGGGAAGGACCTCTTCTTATCTTGGCAGTAGCTCGTTTGGGAGTGATGGGTTATGTCACCCAACAGAAAGCCAGAGAGGGTAACTGGAGTCTCTGGATCCCTTCTGAGCCCACACCTCGACAACCTAAGTACCTCCCAGTCTTAAAGGTTCCATCCCTTGGAGACCACATCTCCAACAAATTGAGCTTTGTGGAATAGAGCATTTCAAAAAGAGCATCTCCACCTGGTGATTTACGGGATGCACTCGATTTCAGACTGGGGAGGGGAGTCACTTGCACACGGTCTGTCCTCCCTGTCTGCCTCTTTACGAATTTCCCTAGAACTTCCCACCAGATGAGAAGGCAAGCCATCTGATTGCACCTCCCTGCAATGAGCCTGGACAGAAATGAGCCTGCCAAGCGTAGATTACAGCTTCTGGGGCCCACGTCTTTCTTTCCTTTTTATGTAAATGGTGACAGGAGATCATGAGCATGAAGGACTTATCTTCACTTTCTCAAGTGGGGGGGTTTCATAAACCCAGATACCGTGACTCGCCCCAGCGCCTGGGAGTGGAGTCTTGGCTGCTGTCACGTCTTGGTCACCGGGCTGGCTGTCCTCCGTTGCCTCTATCTAAAACTAACATTCCCCAGGCACAATTTTCTTCTCCTCTTGTGCCCTAGTTTTTCCCTTCACCAATGCACATTCTAACTGGAAACACATGACACCAAGGAGATCAAAACCCCTCCAAAAACAGAACCAAACAAACATTTCATATCTCAACTTTCCCCTGGACCATATTCCAATGAGATTTTTCATGTGGTTGCAGATGTTGAACTTCACATTGGATTTTTTTTTTTCAGTGAAATATCTCGTATCAGCCCCAGAGAAAGGAACTGGGAACTGTTTCAAGAGATATATACCTTAATTTTGTTGCAAATCCTTTTCTGCCTTCCAGCCTTCAATATCAATGTGTCACACTAAATTATTTCATTAAGTACTTCATCTCCTTTGTAACCTGCTTGTCTTTGAGGACAAACTTCAGATGTGCCATGTACATGTCTGCAATATTTAGACTCAAAGGACACCTGCTGACTCCTAACTGGAAAGTGGTGTGCACCCTTTTCCTCCCGTCTTCATAAATATATATTGCAATTGCCACTGTTATTAAAAAAAAATTATCCTTGGTCCTTAGTGATCCACCATGCTCTCCTTTCCCTTCATTCTTAAACTGACCTTGCTCCCTCTGAAAGACAAGAAGACAACCTTAAGTGACAACGAGACAAATTTCATTTTGTGGGGAACTGCCTTTTCAATTTTCTCTCTCTTCTCGATTTCTCCTTGCTGACCTGGTCTAAGCTGTTACTTTGACAGGAGTCCCTAACCTCTAAATTAAAATATGCAAATTGTTATACTTCCCACACTAGGACTGGTATAGTCTCGGCATTGTAATTGCAAAAGATTGTTCCGTTCCATTTCATACCAAAAGAAGATCGTCACCTACTTCTGCCATTCCCCATTATGAGAAAAAGAATACCCTGCAGACAGATAGATTTTAAGCAATACATTGATGCAATATTCCTATTTTTAAAATGAAAGATGCTTAGTTTTTGTGACTCATATTTTGCCATGGGGAATATATGGCCAGATAGATCCAAATGCTTTCAAAGGCTTGTGAGATGTTTCCAACGGTTTGATATTGAGACCTAGTCTAGTTCAACTTGAAACATAACTCTACCCTTAAGTACTTAATTTTTATTAATAGACTTGGAATATGGAACATTTACTAGTAGGTGTATTCTCTCTCTCTCTCTCTCTCTCTCTCTCTCTCTCTCTCTCTCTCTCTCTCTCTCTCTCTCCTCTAGCAATTCTTGGAATCAGGAGGCTTCCTCTGCTGTCATCTGACCAGTCAGTGCTGTTCCAGGCTGATGAATGATGAACACGGCATTTTCAAGATCACTCCAAGTGTTTTTCCTATGTGTGTAGATACAGCATCCCCATTATTCTAGAAAGTTCTGTACCTTAAATTCTCATAAGAAAATCAGCTTTACAAATACTGACTGTGTTGATAAATGAGCTGAAATCTACCAACACTTAGAAATTGCTTAAGGCTTATCTCAGTGATGCTTGCCATGGTCCTCAGAAATTCTTCAGTGATTATGAATTGTCCAAATTCCAAATTCCACTTGGAAACCACAGCATGGGAACCACGGAGCTATGGGAAAAAATGGCAATGAGAAATAAAACTACCAGAATATCAAAAGGTTATGGGATATATTTAAATTAGTTTTTTTTTTTTTGGTCAAAATGTGGTTGTACTAGACTGGTTTATACTAGGCTTTTAATCCTCAAACATTTTTGATTGAAATAAACATATCAAAAGTGAGAGAAAAGCCATCATGGTTTAAAATGTTACATAAACCCCAGGAAGAGATGAGCGCTGACCTCAATGGTGAGAGGCCATACACCAGGTCTATGCCTGCTGTCCATGAGCTGGGTGGACACCATAGTGGAGCCTATCTGGGCCGGCCGTAGTTTCCATGCAAATTAAATTGCAGATTTGGATTCCCAAGTGACTGTAGGGCTGAGTCTAGTTACCTTCTGGTTTAAAGAGGCTAAGAGAGAGAGGATGCGCTCGCTGCTGGACAGTGTGATGTCCTAAGGCAGCCTGTAACAGGAATCATTAATTCTCTCATTTAATGAAAACTGTGCTCCCAGGAAGGACTGAGGGGTGGGAGGAACCCTGGAGGCTTCAGAAAGACGGCAGGGAGCAGGTGAGGAAATGTGTGCCTGTTACCAAGTCCAAGGCCACTTGAAGGTGTGCAGGGGTCTCAGCATTTTCTTGGGAGCTAGGACTACGGTCTAGCTCTAGGGTCTTTTCTGCTCTCTTATTTGAGTGTTCTTCCTTTCCCGGAGGTTGTAAAAGGTCGACCCTTACTAACCTTGTCTCACAAGACAGCAAATGGTGGTCAGATCTTTACAAAAGGTAGCAGAAACCAAAAGGGCCCGAGTCTTGTTTAGTTTGGTTTGGCTCTCTCCACCAAGATGATTGCTTCGGACATGATGTGGCGTTTCCCCCTACATCCCCTTCCTCTTTGAGATCCCATGGTCATTGGACCATGATAGAGGAAGGCAACCAGAGAAGCCCTCACAAGAGGTAGGACTCTGCGGAGCTGGATGAGGAGGAGACCCAAGCCCTTGCAAGTGAATTCTACAGATGCCTAGGCACATGTGTGCACACACATGTCCATACGTGTGTGCACACGTGTAACTTCTATGAAGCACAGGATTTGGAGACTGGCCTCTAAACTCTATTAAAGATGGTAAAAGGATAAACAGAAGCAAGTACTATACTGAAAGGCTTATAAACCCAACAGAGAAATGAACTCAGAGAAAAAAATGTGCATTTCTTCATTATTTGAGAGAGCTACACGGGAGCAGGGAGAGCCCAGAGCTAGGAGGCAACATTTTATATCCAATGGGAACCCAGGAAAGGTCCCCAGGTTCACCATCTTAAGGAAACGAGTCTAGGTCTGGGTGTGCCCTGTGTGCGTGCCAGAATCTCAAGCCTGTTCCTACCGACCTAAATTGTGAACAAGTTAAACGGAATGTATGCTAAAAATTTGAACCTTTTTTAACCTAGTGTGAGAGGTCTATAGAAAAATGGTAGATTTTTATAGACTAATGTGAAAGTGTGGAAAAAAATTTTCTGTGATCTTTGAAGCTTTGAAGAATGCCAGCTCTGTAACTGGAAGGTACTGATTCCGGAAACTATTGTCTAATTATTTCTGTTTGTTGGGGAATTGAAAAAAAAAAAGGAAGAAATTTATCATTACACCTTCTACAATTCTAAAGGTCTGAGGTTATGAAATATGAAAATAGACTCTTTAAAATGAAAGCATTTCACCCTCTTTATGTTGTCTTTTCTTTTCCACTGCTAAATGCATATTTAGAAATTAATGCAGGTCTAATTTCTTTTTGTGGGAGTGATATTGTAAATACATGATATTATAATCATTAAATGATTACATCATTTCCCTAAAAAAAAATCGGTCGGTTTATCAGTGTGGAAGGGAGCATGAGTTGATAAAGGTATTTTTAATAGGATAAAAGAACTAGGAAGAAAAACAATTTATATTTGAGGAGTCATCCTAAGGTTGCCATTTTTAGAAGATGTGTCAAGAAGAAAAAAATACCACTATCATTGTACAGAAAAAATTTGTCAGGGTTGCGATTAAAATCTGAGCTTTCGTACACTTTAATGGCCTTAGTTGTTAGATACTTTGGACATCATCATGATTAAATATCAAATTTGTAATGACCCTAGAGTCTGTGTGAGCTTCTTGGGGATGTTTGTGCAGGAGTCAAGGGCAGTGACTGGAAGGCACAGATGAACAAGGATTCCTCCAGAGAAGGAGGAGGTGGGCACCTAAGCTGAGTGCTGACATCCGGAGGTACCTTGTTATTGCAAATTTAGGATGGTAGGCTTTTCTTGTCATCCTAAAAATAACTCACCAGTAGGATAGAGGCGTAGCTAGCAGAAATTTATATGCACTAATATTTTCCCATTAGAATAATGAAAGCTATAGAATTCTTAAAAAATGTCTCTCACTTTTAGTATTATTCCCGTCAAGAGGACCTCTATTCTTTAATGGGCAGGAGACGTTAACTAAGCGATCCCAAATGCCCAGGCTGGGGCGTATTTCTCTGGGGCATGCTGGCTGGGAGTGGATTGCTTGTGTTGAAGGATCCCCCGGACAGGGATCCGGGAGGGGCTCAGGTTTGCAGGAGGCGCCCCCTCAGTTCTGCTCATGGCCAACACCTACTCACCAGGCAGTCCGAGGTGCAAGAGCAGCGAGGTGGAGGATGGGTGCTATCATGTGGCTGAAACTAAGAAGTCCACTTAAGGGAAGAAGGAAAGTGGAAGGGAGCTATCCGATCTCCAGTAGGAGAGAATCGGTCCTGATGCTCTTTTTCCTCATTAAGAAAACCTACATTGCCAATGGGGCACACGGGGACATTTACACTGAAATATTTCTACACGAGACAAGAAACAAAATAGGCAGAGGAAAGTCAGTTAGAAATTATCAGGAAACTTGGGTCCATACCCGTTCTAGTATACACAGCGTAGAGAGGAAACACCCTTCTGTCGCCCATCATCACCCGCAGAGAGTCTCCGGCATTTCCCTTCTTCCTGCTGTAGGCCAATGGCCTTGATCTTCTTGAGACCACTTAGAACGGGTTTATCTTCCTGGCCCTTTGAGTAGATTGCCAACCTCAGGCCCTGTACCATATTTCTGTCTGCATTTCAGAATATCCAGCAAGGCTGCGATTGCTTAATTAATTCAGAGCAATGGTAGTAATAATTAAGTAAGATGCACCCTGAATTTTAAGAAGAGTAGCAGCAAGTGGTTATTCTCCTCAGCCAGACCTGGTTTAAATTAGCTATGTTGGTTTTCCAGTTTGTTAGCATCCTGAATTGAGATTCAGTTCGCCTCTCCCTCGGTCATTACCCACCTCGTGCACTGACCTGCCACAGGCTTTCAAATGTGCTGATTTATATGCGGCCTTTGGGCTCCCAGAACTATTATAGAAGCTGGCTGACCTAGAGATGCCCGTGTTTTCTCCAAGGGACTGAAGTGCCTGCCTCATCTAGGTAATATTAAGGGCAACAATTTATTTAAGTTTTAAAGAGGGAAACTAACAAAATTGCATGCACATAAGATATTCATATCAAAAATTCAAAAAAGAGGCTCTCGGAAAATAATAAAGGTAAAGGCAGGTAATATAAAAGTGAATCAAATTTTACTCTAAAAATAGCATCTATGCCTTCAATTAACTTACATTTCTAACGCTACAAAAAGTCATTTAGAGATGCTGTTGAGTGTTTTTGCAATGTTTTATTTTCTTCACTCATAGGTTGAATCCATCCCTCTGAAGTAATTAACATAATCACTAACATTATAAGATCATTTTCCTCACTCCAAATAAATGACCATCAAACCAGCACTTTCTCTCTATATTCAGAAATGCTTAAATAGTCCATTATTACCCCAATGACTATGGAGACGCCGTGCATGAGATGGAAGGCATAATCATGCCCACCCCCCACAAGGAAAACGAGACTCTTCCTCCAAGAATTAATTCCCTCTAAAGTATCTGAGTGTCACAAAGATAATTGAAAGCTCTAAAAATAAAATCAAATGCAATAGGTAATCTAAAGGTCATGAGATTTGCCACTAAATAATTAGAGCATTTTTAAAATTGCAGTAGGTTTTATAAATATGACTTTGGCTTATATTCTGAATATAAATTACTTTTAAATAGAGATTTTGCAACTAAATGTACATCTAATGAAAATATTTTATATGCTATGAGCGTTCACCGACCAAACCGTACTCTTGATGAGATCCTGAAGGTCATGAGACTTCATGAACATGACAAGGTACCTTCAGTGTTGGCAAAAATGAGTTTTCTAAGTGTGACTACAGCTTCTGTTCTGAATGCAGAAGAATTTTGAAAAGGTTTTTTTTTTTAATCCATCTAAATGTTCACCTAATGAAAATATTAACATGTTACAGTTCTCGTTTCTTATTTCACTGAATCAAAAAAGAATCTGAAACATCATTTAATGAACACCATTCAATTGTCTCAAAAAACACCTTCTGTTGGTAATGGGTTTTATCAATTTGCAAATCCGAGCCTATATTATCTGAAGCAAATTAGGAAAAACGTGGAAATATTATTCCTAATTTTAAAGGCAAAAGCGAATTTGCTTAGTAAAGAGACATTGATTTTTTACAGGTTTATACAGTGGATTTGTGGTATTGGTTAACAAAAGAACTCACATTTCTCAACACTGAACTTAGAGCCCAGGTGTAAGGGAAACCAGGAAGGGTTGACTCGTAGCCGATTTTCCCTTTGTGTGGGCCCCTTCCTTCCCAGACCCCCGCAGTCTCCCCTCGGGTCCCAGCATCCTGGCACCCAGCACTGATGCATGGGAGGGGTCCCCTCGTGGCTGGCCACCGTGCAGGTGATAGGTGCATCTTCTGACAGGACGCAGAGACCTGGACACCACCCCGAGTGTGGGTCCTGGACCACGTTCCTCCCCTCTTCAGGAGCACTCCCACCAGGACTCCGGCCAGGGTTGCTCTCATTAGTAGGGACACCTGCTCTCCTTTAAATTCTGGTAGTGCTGATCTTAGGGAGGAGCAGGGTACCTCGTCACTTTGACCAGTCTGGATTTCTGCTCTTCCTCTCTATCGTCCGACTGTCTGTTGGGCTACTCCTTGCCCTAGATGTCAGGTGACGCATTGACCTCTCCTGGAGCCGGCCGGCACCTTTGAGGGATTATAGATCCACCAGGGTATCCGGCAGCTTTCACAGCTGATGGCTCTGAAGGATCTTGAGAAATGGAGGCCTTTTTGTAATCTGAGGAAGTGGCTAATAAATATAATTTATTGTTAACTTCCAAATGGTTGAAAAATATGTCAAAAGATGCTCATCATCATGTGTCACTAAAGTAAAATAATTAAAGTCAGAAGATGATATTTCTAAATATCCACCAGAATGATACTACTAAACAACCACAGAAATTAAAAGGATGTAGAGAAAATTAGACTTTTGAATACTGATGGTGGGAATCAACATGATATAATGATTTTTGATAACAGTATGGTAGTATTTAATAAATCTGAACACATATATAGCCAGCAATTCCAGCCATGGGCACATACCCATGCAAAAGATATATATGAACTCTAAGGAACACACACAAAACTTTGATTGCATACCATTTATACAACCCCCAAATTTGCAATGAAAACAATGTCATCTTTGGTAAAGAGTGATTGTGATAATGTGCCAAGGAATATTATATATCAAAGACAAGGAACAAAGACTGCTATTTGCAAAAACCATGGATCCATATCAAACAAGGGATAGTCATTCAAGGATAACACACTCCACTAATTCCCTTATATGAAGTGAAAGAAAGAAGGCACCCTGATCTAAGGCTACCTTTAGGGGCAAAAGACTGAGGAAGGCTCTTGACCTGCGTGATGATTAGAAGCACATGCATTCCATGCAAGTCAACTGGGGTGGGGGGCTACTCCACTCCCTCCTAAGGTGGCCCTAGAATGCAGGGTCAAGAAAAACGTCTCTAAATCTATTCAAAATCAAAACAGTAACTCATCCTTCCATGACTGATCCCTACCACCCAAGCACATGAGTGTCAGAAAGGAAAACAGAAGGCAAAATCATCATTTAATAGAAATGCAGCTGTTCTGTGGCCCCAAGTAGCGTCAACAGGACTGACACCTTAGCTCCATGGAGAGAATCTCATACAAACATGGGGAAAATAAATATCGACTGAGGTCCTTTCACTTCACCATGCACAGACACATCTCCCTGCTGAGTACAACGGCCACTGTGCTCATTCAAGGTGCACTTGATAACATTCAGTGACACGGTCAGAGTTTGCCTCTCAGCCACCCAGATATTCAGCACATTCATCTACAGAGAGAATTTTTGCCTATAAAGTAGTCTGCATGTAAGAATTTCAAGCCTCGGATGGAGAGTGTGACTCTCAGAAAGTAAAAAAAAAAAAATGCCATTATTTTTATGTGGCAAGCTAAAGTTTAAATTAAAAGTTAATCCCAGTCACGTTTGTCTTGAAGTTGTAGATAAAACCAGAAAGGAATCCAGGAAGCAGGGCTCCTGTTAGAGGTATTAAATGATTAAATGTTTGTTTTTGTGTTTTTTATTGTTTGTTTGTTTGTTTTTCTGTGGCCTGGGATTACTCTATGTACTAGAAACAAAGTTGTCACTAACATGTTTTCCCTCAAAGTGATCCCGTCCTGAGGGGAGACAGACAGTAGGTATATATTTAAACAAATAAGAAAATCTCTGTTTACGACACCGCACATCTGAAGAAAAATCCCGATCAAGGATCCTGACTGGGGTGGAGGCTGGATTCACCACGGTCTCCCAGCGGGGTCTCTCTGCACAGGTGACAGGGGTGCACTCACCTGAAGGCTCGGGTGACAGGAGGCAAAAGGAGAGATGAAGGAAGAGCTCCCCAGATAGGACAGAAATCCTGAAGACCCCAAGGCCAGGGCAGGTGACAGGACCCAGGAGCCATGAGGAGACAGCCACGTGGTGCCCAGAGTGCACAGGCCACCCTCCGGGTCTGCTGGTCCACAGACTCGGCAAACCAGGGATTGAAAATATTTGGAAAAAGAATATGGTGTCTGCACTGAACACATGCAGGGCTCTTCCCACGGCGGTCCCCGCACAGTGCAGTGTAGGAGCTGGTGACATGGCATTTGCACCACAGGAGGATGTGTGAGTCAGTCTGAGATGACTTCGGGTGTCCGGGAGGGGTGCATGGGCTACGTGCAAATACCCTGCTGCTTTTACATTTGACACAAGTACCCGAGGACCCTGGGTATCCGGGAGCCATGGAGGCAGAGGCTGGGGCTGGCGCCAATCCCCATAGGCACACAGGGTGGCGGTAGCGAGGAAGAGGTAGTGAGTGAGGTGGGACCGCAGGGAGCACACAGACCGTCCCAGCCTTGGAGGCCATGATGGGTGACAACGTGGGCTTCATTTCAACTGAAGTAACGAAGCAAAGATAAATGACAAAACAAAGAGAATGCCTACATCTTAAAAAGACTGCACTGGTCCAATGAGTAGAAGCAGAATTCCATTTGAGAATATTTTGAGAGACATACCTTAAACACCACCGTCCTTCCTTCCCAAGGGGTCCAAGATGTGTTAGAGTCACGCCCAGCTCCTGCCCTTTCCTTCGCCTTCTCTGTGCCATTTCTTGGGATCCAAGGAAGAACTAAAATAAAAGACAGTCTTCCCTCAAGGTTGTTAGAAGAAAAATGTAGTTACAAAGGAACGACACACAAGGTAGCGTTGCCAATTAGCGATGATTCCTGGGGTTGCCAGAATTCCTAGCATCTGTGAGTGGCTGGCCCCACAGCTCCAGCTCTCCCCGGGAGATGGAAGAGGAGCTCCTTGATTTTATTTTGTAGGTTTGGTTGAGATCAGCATCTCTAGACCTCCTCAAACGCAGAAATTGTTTTCTCTGCTCAGCCAGGTTCCTGCCCGTGAAAAGGGCCCACTTGCAGCTCACTCACCACACACTTTGTACCTGCTCTCACTCCCCTGGAAAACCCAAAAGGCTACCTCCCTCGGGCCATGGATGTGATCACAGTGGCTTAGCTCGTCCTGACAAGCAGATGCTAAACGCACGCTGAGGACACGGTCTCCAACTCGAGGACCAGGGGGGTGCCGGATCTCCCTGACACCTGGTGGAGCGTCCGGTCGTCTCAGCAGAGCAGATGTCTCCCCAGAACGGCATCAGTCCAGAGGCCAAAGTGGAGCCCCACAGGGAGGACTTCCAAGCCATGAGCAGGGGACTCGGCAATGACAGATGTCCTGTTCACTGACGTTTACCTCGACCCTTCCCAAGAAGGGATGAAAAGTCAACCTACTCACTTCCCATCTCCCTCCCCTTTATAGAGCCGAGACTGGATTTCAGCTGGTTAGATCACCCCCAGCAACCCCGTCCACACACAAGGAGAAGGTGAAACTCATCTGATGAATGTGGGTCTGAACTTCTGTCCCGATGCAGGCGACTACCTGAGCTATTTACCTTATCTTCCAAATCCAGATAATCAGGCGCATAACCTGCATTGGACCCCAGGGGGAGGTGCTGGAAGGAGCCCGCTTTGAGTGAGTCTGGTATTTACACACACACACACACACACACACATCCTTGACGTGTTGGATAATGTCTTTTCCTCTTTCAGATTCCCTCTCTGGATGAACAAAGTCAGCTTCCTTTGTGCTCTGCTCCTGGGACCCTCTGGCAGGAAGAACAGGTCGGGGTAGGCTTGTCCCAAGCCCTCTCCCGCCTGACCATGGCCAGCCATGGCTACTTCTCCCCACGTGTGGCCACAGCCCATCCTGCCGCCCACTCCTCCAGCCTTGCTCTCTCCAGCTCCCCAGGCTGTCCACACCTTGTGAAAAGGCCCCCAACCCACTTCCTCTTTTCCCAGGGTGCCATCTCCTTCCCGTCTTTCCGGACCCGACCTTGCAGCAATTGGTGACTTTCTGTGGTAAGTGTCATTATCAATCCTGTTGACCAAGAAGGTCATGCGGGCCAAGGAGTCACAAGCAGGGCTTTGTAAGAGTTAGTATTTGTTGTAAAAGAACAGTTTTCTAGAACTCCCAAAGGGGTCAACTGGGGGGAATTTGCCTTAGCACGTACCAGCCAAGAAACGGAGGTTAAGTTTTAAAGTAAATAGAAGAAGATGAGAGCTAACATTTATTGTAAGTCCTTTGTGAGCCTGAGAATCTACATACCGTACTGTTTAATCACTAGAATAACTATATGAATCAGAGCTAGAAAAAATCACAGCAAATACTCAAGAGCCAACCTCACCCCGAGGTATTATTCCTACTTCATTCAGGCTGTTGTCATTCTAAGGAATCAATACATTTTTTTTTCATTTTGTTATTTGCTACTGAGAGAAATGAGAAGCAAGTGAGAACAGAGAGAAAGGTATAAAGTTCAACAACCACTTTCCTTGTTCCAGTGGTGGATTCTTCCCTTTGGGGACAAACTTCCCAGTCCCAGCCACTTCCCTTGAACTTGGTGTCAGCTGTTTCTCAGCTGAATCTCTCTCAAGGGTCTGGGAGCCTCTACTTGGACGAGGTTCAGTCCTTCCCATGGAGGGTCATCATCTCTTTAAGCTGAAGCCACTGGTTCTCTCTCTGTGACAATTATCATCCGTTCTTTTAGCAGCAAATTTCAGAGAACACAGTTTCTCAGTGAAACCACAGGTTTTGAGCTGAACTTCACCTCTGGCCCATTAGCCAAATGCAAAAAAAAAAAAAAAAAAATCTAGTACAAATGTTGTTCCACTTTTTTTTTAATTGTTGCCATTAACAAATGGTTCCTTCAGCTGAAAGACTCTCAGCTCTCCCCTGACACATTAGTGAGCAAGCCACTGAGCCGCATCTCCTCTGCTCTGCGACTGTGGGCCACCGAGAATCTCCTGCAGCTCTGGCTCCCACAGCTCCCCTCTCCCAGGCCCCTCCGCGCTCCCTGTCTGGCTCCCCTCTGGGTCTGCTAACTTAAACTTGGCCCACCATGGCCCCACCCACACTGGGGGGTTACTGGAGCCTGCCCTCAGCTGCAGGGCGTCCTTTATCCATCTGCAGGCTTCCTCTGCTCCTCCCAAGCTCCTGTCCTGGGGGAGGCTGGGGACCCCTGTTCCAGGGTGGTCTTTCCTTAGCTCAGCAGCCAAGGAGTGTGAGGATGGCAGAGGCGCAGAGCACCCCGTCAGCACCCAGAGAGGCTGGGGGTTTCCTTTTCCGCTTTCCTTCTAGGATTCACTTCCCTCTGTCTTGGAGTTGGCTGCTGCAGCTCATCTCTCTAAACCTGTGCGTTATGGCTCTCTTCTGTGCCCTTTCCCCTTTGAGTTCTCAATCCTCTCTCCCTTCCGCCTGTTGTCTCTTCTTCCTTCTTGCCCTTCTTCTATTCTGACCTTCACTTTGGCTCCCTTTGGGGCAAAACGGTAGGTAAAGAATGTAAGCAGAGTGTGAACTGTGGGCTAAGAAGGAGGAGAAACCCACGCGTGTGGTATTCTACAGCTGGAAATGTGTATATTGGTCAGGAGAGAATGCAGAGGTTTTGAAAGCTTTTTGTAAACCTACACTATGCAATTTTCTCTAGAATTAGGCTTATCCATATTTAAAAAATAAATAAATTCTCCAGGAGCTTGTCCACCTGGGCACTGCATCACAGGCAGGGAAACGAGTGTCCACGTGGCCTCCACACCTGACCCCACCTCCAGACAGCCCTTCCTAAGCAGTGACTGCTATCTCTCACTTGGGCTCAGAAGCAGCCCCTGCCTCTTCCAGAACCGAAATCCAAGCCACCTCCATCAGTCAACAGAGGATACCTCTTGGGGGCTCCAGTTTCCACCCTGTGAGAGCAGCGTAGGCGCCATCCACAGATGAATGGCCAGGTGATCTGTGGTGCAGACCCAGAGCAAGCTTATTCCACCTGAGGAAAGAGCAGAAGCCCAGCATTGGCAGCAGCATGGGTAGTGAAAGAAGCCAGGCACAGGACAGCCAGGGCCGCGTGTCCTCGCTTACAAGTGGAGGCGGAAAAGGTTGATCTCAGAAAAGTAGAGACCAGCACAGTGGTTACCAGGACGGGGTGGAAAGACAAGGTGACGGTCATCAGACCAGGCACCGGAGCACGGGAGGAACCACCTGATGCTCTAGGCACTGCGGAGTGTCTGTGGTTTACAATCGAGTGCACATCTCAAAATAGCCAGTGGAGAGGATTTTGAATGTCCCCAACAAAGAAATGACAAATGTTTGAAGAGATGGATATGCCAACTGCTTTAATCCAATCATTGCATATTATGTACTTGTTTTGAAATCTCAGGATGTACTCCACAAAGATGTAAAATTATTAGATGTCACTTAAAATTTTTAAAATATATTAAAGAAGCATAGAAACCAAATATTATTTGTTGATTATTACCACCAATGGCATTATGGTGTTTTCACTTTAATAAATCATCACTGATTATGCCTTCCATTGCTTACATTACTTAAATTACCACAATAATTGTGCCTTACATTAATAATCAGGTACAAATGTGGTTTTTAAAGAAATTGACTATCCTGTATAATCTAAAGACAGACTCACCAACACATAGATTTGATTCTGATGGAATATCAAAGCAGAAATTCATGTACATTAGCTGAGCAATTCTTTTTATCTTACCCAGTTTTTTTAAGTGTTGTAAGCACCTTGAGGGAATCATATTTAATCATATCATTTTAAAAACATAAAGACCCAGATTCTTTTTTCAAATATAGTTTTAAGTCACTTTTAAAAAATTATTTGTATGGTGACAAAGAAAGAAAGAGGATATTAAAAAATAATAAAAAAACTGTACTGTGATGATTATAGAAACTTGTAGGTAACCTAAGGGACTATAGAGGAATAGTAATCCCTAAGGAATGAACATTCATTTCTGCTTCAATTGATTGAAACATTTAGGTTACTTTCACCATAACACTTGGAAAAATTAGTTAACATCCAGAGGAAACAAGACTAAGACAGTTAAAATATACGTGGTGGGTTCGTGTTCGTGTGTGCGTGCCTGTGAGTGTGCAAATTGCATCTGATTCCACGTGGCTTGCATTTACCTTGACATTTACCCGGACTTTCTAATGGCATTTATACTTAACAATTTATTCTTCACACGTATCTTACAAAGTTATTCTCAAAAGAAGCTCTTAGTAAATATTGGTCAAGGATAAGGAATAATGATATGTCAAGGAAGCTAATATTGGCTTTGACTTTTAGCAAATCTACCTCATTTCTATATATAAAATATCAGAAGGTATTAGCATTCACAATCTGAGCTCTAATACCTGTCTCAGGAACAATCCTAGGAATGATTTCAGTGCTGTGGGGGAATTTTAATAACTGTTAAGATAGGTTGTTAGGCAGCACGACTTACTGCAATGGTTTAGCTATCTTCCGCTTACCCAGAGACTCCAAGCTAACAGCCTTGAAGTTATAGGACAGAGTCCTGAGATAGTTAGTCACAAAGGTGGTGCACTGCCTCCACAAAAGCATTGTCTCCTTGCTAGATTATACATTTCTTAGAAAGTGAGCAAGATAGACATGTTTCCTACCTTGAGAGCCCCCCACTTGTGAAGAATACAGCCAAGCTCATGCATAACTGCAGCACAAGGTGTTAGCTTTTTCTAAAGGATGATTCATGATTGTGCTGCATCCATTTCACCTGCAGGGTCTTAAATGTACATATTCCTAGGACTCTGCTCCAGGTGTCCTGAGTCAGGTTTCAGAATGCTAAAGCTTGGAAATCAAGAGAGATGGATCACTTCCCAGAGGAAATCAGACTTGAAAACAGACAGGGGAGTTACTCAGGAGGAGAGGCTTGTGCGGGGCTGCTGTTCTCAGGGTGGGGTGGGCCGGGAGAAGAGTGTTACACCCTGAGGAAGCAGAATGCAGGAGACCTGAGATACGAGCAAGCGTTTTTAGCAAAAGCATCCTAGCACAGGTGTGCAGGGAGGCAGACATGAGAGCGTCCTAGCACAGGTGTGCAGGGAGGCAGACATGAGAGCGTCCTAGCACAGGTGTGCAGGGAGGCAGACATGAGAGCGTCCTAGCACAGGTGTGCAGGGAGGCAGACATGAGAACACAGTTGAGAGAACTGAGACCAGAGAAGTCTGACCTAGCTCATGCGAGAACTTGGAGGGACCGTTGAAGAGTTTATACGGTTTCTAAGGCAATCAGGAGTCATGGAGTGTTTTAGGCCCTGAAGAAATTCTCTCGGAGCACCATTATGAGGATGCTGTTCCTGGCTCAGGTGATGATGTGGCCGCCATTAAAACTTGCTAAAGTTTAGAGCACAGAAGAAAAAAGAACAGTCTCTCTTGAAACTCAGCTTTGCTTTCTGAAAGTTCAGTTACCCAAAATTAACCATGATCTGAAAATATTAAATGGAAATTTTCAGAAATAAACAACTTATGAGTTTTAAATTGCATATTGCTGAAAGCAGTGTGATGAAATCTCAGTGTTGCTTTGTCTTACCTCAGACGTGAGTTGTTGTCTCTACCAGCGTATCCATGCTGTATATGCTACCTTCCCATTAGTGTCCCTAGGTTCTTAGATCAACCATGACAGTATCACTGTGCTTGTGTTCAGGTAACCCTTATGCAGGTCACCAAGCTGACCTCATTCACCTAATTGCCTGTCATTACGTGGGCATTAGCTCACATCACCACAAGAAGGGTGAGCACAGTCTAGTAAGACATTTTCAAGAGGGAGAAAAATCACATTCATTTAACTTTTATTAAAATATGTAGTTATCATTATTGTGTTTTCTTATTGTTGTTAATTTCTTACTGCATCTGATTTGCAAATTAAACTTTATGTTAGGCCTGTGGGAATAGGAAAAACACAGAACAAATGTGGACAAAGGTGGACTTCTGTGGTTGTGGAGGGGTGAGAAATTCTCTCTTTAACACACTTTGAGGTTCCTGTATTGCCATTCAATTAGTAGGTGTAAAATCCAGGGGGAAATTATGAATTACAGAAATAGATCTGTATTTACTGAGCCCTTCCTCTGTCCTTTGCCACTTGCTAAATCTAGGGATACAATAGCTACTAAGAGGAGGCAGGGTTCACAGCTCCTGGACCCTCGGGGTACAGGAGCTCACTAACCGTGTGCACGACTGAATCACATAAAGGATTCAGACGATGGTCCGCACTGGGCAATTGTCGACTATTAAGCAAGGAAGAGTCAAATGATGATCATTGGAAAGCAGAGGCAACGTGGTTGAGTTTTGGCAATGGGGCTGGTGTGGAAAAGAAGGTTCTAGAAAAAAAGGTCCTTAATGTGGGATCCTTTGTCAGTCTGGTGGTTCCCATCGATCCCCTTCCCCCAATAGTATTTTTAAACATGTAAGATAAAATATATAGAATTAAAAAGAAAGGCAATTATAACAAAAAAAATGGCTTAAACTTTCAAAATGTTAAGAAAGCAAATTTAACAATTCATGCAAGTCTTTATTGGCACATTAAATAAAATGATGCAGCAGCTGGTCAAATAATAACCATAATTTTTAAGTGCTGATGATCATAAATGATATTTAGTGCTACCTACAAAAAGTGTTTAAAACATGAACAGCCTCTGTGATTCTTACAGGCAACAAAATTGCAGGTACTTCTAGTGATTTTTGTACATTTAAAAGTAAAGGAAATACTTGGGGTTGGGGCTGAGGCTCAGTGGTCGAGAGCTTGCCTAACACGTGTGAGCCACTGGGTTTGATCCTCAGCACCACATTAAAAAAAAATAAATAAAGTTATTGTATCCATCTACAACTTAAAAAATTTAAAAAAATAAGAATAAAGGAAATACTAAATTCTATTAAGAATTAACCGAACTAAAAATGTAATTTTTCCCCATCTAGGGTCATGTACCCCTTATTGGAGTCCCTGTTTTTGAGTTACAACATTGGAATCTGACAATAGGAGGATCATAAATTACATATAACTTACATATCTATGACCTTTAGAGGCTTTAAAGGTAGGACTTCCATTTAATTCCAAAATAAGAATCATCTAGTGCTCTGTTGTGAAGTGTCCTGAAGCAATTTAGACAAGAACAACTCTTCAGTTACTTTGGGTGCAGGAAGTTAATCCTCAAGTGATTTAAGGTGAGTGGGAGTTGGCCACTCCTACACGACCTTGTCTCCAGGGTACAGTGAAAATAAATTTTAGACCAAAGTCTGCCACAGACATTGAATACACTAGACAGACTCTTATCAGCCATGCAGCCCCAAACAGTTACCTGCTCTGCAAAGTGGGTGAAACCTTCCCTTTCTGCCCTAAGTTCCGCCCAGCAGATGGTCTCGCTCTTAGCAGTAGTTAAAACATCCTGAAGATGGGAAATTTGTGACTTTTATAGTCAAGGCCAAGCCACAAAAAGCCTTTAATGATCAGTCCTTAGGTGCCACCACTAAAAACGCTGGTTTGAGGCCTCTCTGAATGTCTACAGCCTGTTAATGTGAATGTGTGCAATATGGGTATTTTAGCCAAGTCACATGCCTGGAAACGTTTCCATTTTGTCTGATTCGCCAGAGGACAGTTCTGCCAGTGATTATGCGGCCTAACAAGTCACTGACTCCACCAAGCGAACCCAAGTCTGGCATTCTTTGTGGCAACGAGGACACCTGTGTTGGACAGATGTGCTAGTTAAAGGCTTTGGTGGCCACCTTTGGAATTGGCCATATGCTAGGTGCTCCCTTGCAATGTGGATGCTCCATGAGAGAAACTGGTCCTTGAGTTGAGGCTCCAACCAACGAGCACATGCATATTACCCTGTGCCCAAGGAGGGAGAGTAAATCGTTGCAGATGCGGCCGCGGCATGCTCCCCAGCTCGAATACGGCAATGCAATATCTTAATAAGCTCTCTCCATTTCTGGAGGCCCAATTAATACTCGCATGTCCATAGGGTGGCATGTGGTCATTTGCTACCTATGGACCACTCCTAAACCCTTCTGTGCTTTTCTCACCATCCCTGGTCATTCTCTGCCTGTCCTTTCTCCACCCAACGACGAATGCCTTAGGGACACTGGATCAGTCTCAAGATGGAAACGAGGTCTTCCTCTAGCAAACCCTAGTTTCAGTGGAGGATCTCAAACAGCCTTGTTTGGGAGGAACACCCATACAGGAAAGTGTGAGTTATTTATTTATCACTTCAGTTGTGTCCATTTTGTTCCTTACAAGGAAGGAAATCAAAACATGAATTCCAGTTGTTACACAGAATTCTACACCTATTTCCTTCTGTCCACAGGAGCAACAAAACACATCCATTCTACAGGAACCTAGAAATACATGCTGGTAGCACTCACAAGTTATTACACTGTAATTGTACTTAATTTCATTCTCTGGGACAACTAATCTCTCCATAACATTTACAGCGATTGATTAAAATCCACTCCTTGCTAAAAATCAAGGTCTTTAGGTAATTGATGTGCTAATAGACCTGCAATTATTTGAGGCCTTGCTTCCTCACAGAGAGAAAGTCAAGGAATGGATAAAATCCAAATAAATTCCCTATTTTGCAACAGGAGCGATGATAATTGCCGGGAGACAGCCTGCTTATCAGTTGTGAGAGGGCTTCATCCTTCATTAATATGTAGTTCAGTTGGACATCAGAGAAGCCAGCCCCCTGGGAATCTTCTCTGAATCTCCCATTATCTCATTTTCCATACACTTGGCTTGACCCGCATTTTATCTACACTTGCAGCAAGATCTGGCTCTTTACATCTGGACTTTCTAAACAATCAGCTAGCCGTGAACCTGCGTCCCCAAAGCTCTGCTCAGCGTCGGCTGCAGTAAATTTGGACAAGTGTGTACACCCATAAAGTATCAGTGTAAATCTCCCAGACTAAATATTTTAGAAGCAGACAAAATAAATATTGCAAAGTGCTAACCTGCGAATTTTCCATTCTGTGCCTGTGTGTCCATGTGCTCATTGCACTGTGCTCTCCACCGGGGCTTGGCGTCTTTAAGGTCTTCATGTATCTCTGAGAGCAGCCCTGCTGCTGGCTAACTCTGGATTCACTGTGCGTCAGGCTGAGCGAGCTCTCTGCCGAGTCTAGACTTACTCACAGTAAGGTTGAAAGAAATGCTTCCAAAACCCGGGTAGTGAGTCTGGTGAGATGGCACATGCCTATGATCCCAGGGACTGGGGAGGCTGAAGCAGAGGACGGCCAAGTTCAAGGCCAGCCTGGGCAACTTAGCAAGACTCTATACCAAAATAAAAAACAAAAAAGGGCCGGGATATGGCTCAGTGGTAAAGTGTCCCTGGGTTCAATCCAGCACCACACACACACACACACACACACACACACACACATATATTTAATGATCAAGAACCGCGGACCATTTTCTTCTCTTGTGGCCATACATGATCTAGATGGCTAAAAAGATAGAGTTGTCACATGAGACCAGTCAATTTTATTTTGTCCTGGGGCTTCAGAATGTCTAAGTGAGGCATGAGTCTTTGTGACCTCCATTTCTTTATATTTGCCCTCATAAAGAATATTTTTGCTCTGACTTTGTAACTGCAGTGCACTAAGATGACCATGTACAATTGCAAGAAGGGCAATGGGTTATCTTTTTTACTCTATCCTCATCATGATGGCTAAAAACAAATATCCACTGTGGTCAATATTGTGGATAAGTAGCAGAAAATACAGCTGCCTGACTGATAAGTTAGTAAAATACCATTTTCAGGTGCTAGAATAATGACAAATATATACTCTGAGCACTCTGCATGTGCCAGTAGGTGCTTCACCTAGACTCTGCCGCTTAATCCTTACTCCACGCAGAGGTTCTGGCTCTTGCATAATCCCAACAGGTGCTATTTTACACTTTATACATGGGTTCACTGAGGAAGGGAAAAGGTGACCTGACTAAGGTCCCACATGTATCAAGCAGCAGATCCTAGGCCCGAACCAGAACCACAGCGACTCTCTGATGAGAACACACGTGGGTCTGAGCTGTGCTCTTCTGAATGCAATGTGTCACTGGAGAACTGGCCAACGGTCATGTCAACCATGGCCAACTTTTTTTTATTCTAATTTGTTACATATGACAGCAGAATGCAATTCAATTCATATTACACAAATAGAGCCCAGTTTTTCATGTCTCTGGATGAACATAAAGTAGAGTCACACCATTTGTGTTTTCATACATACAATTTCATACATGTACTTAGGGGTAGTGATGTCCCTTTCATTCCACCAACTTTCCTACCCCTATGTCCCCTCCCTTCTTTTCCCTCCCCTTAGCCCTATCTAAAGTTCCTCCATTCCTCCCATGCTCAATACTTCCCATCCCCATTATGGATCAACATCCTCATATCAGAGAAAACATTCGGCCTTTGGTTTTTTGGGATTGGCTTATTTCACTTAGCATTAAATTCTCCAACTCCATCCATTTAACCTGCAAATGCCAAGATTTTATTCTCTTTTAATGCTGAGTAATATTCCATTGTGTATATATACCACAATTTCTTTATCCATTCATCTACTGAAGGGCATCTAGGTTGGTTCCACAATTTTGCTATTGTGAATTGTGCTGCTGTAAACATTGATGTGGCTGTGTCCCTGTAGTATGCTGTTTTTAAGTCCTTTGGATATAGACCAAGGAGAGGGATAGCTGGGTCAAATGGTGGTTCCATTGCCAGTTTTCCAAGGAATCTCCATACTGCTTTCCATATTGGCTGCACCAGTTTGCAGTCCCACCAGCATGCATGGCCAATTTTTGTTGTTGCTGTTAAGTGTGATTTTGTTCCAGGAAATTTACAGAGCGTGATCTCCATTGCTTTCCTCATCCGTGCGTCTCTGCCTCCCTTGCTGAGAATGTGGATCCTATTCAACACCCTCTTTGGAGCTGGAGTTGAAGATGTTGCCCCTTCCAGCTCCTGTCAGGAGGCCATGCATAAAACAGAACAAAATGTATTCCAGCAGAATAGAACTGCTACTAGCAGCCATCACCAGAATAGATTTCAGAATCATCTTAGATCTAGTCTTAATTATATAAATCTATTTCAGCACTCCTACTGCCATGATGAGAAATTCATAAATTTTGTTCTAATCGAGAACAGAAATTACACAGTGTATTAAAATGCTACTTTCTCTATAGCGCCATATATGTAAATTTATGCATATATACATAAATTATACATTAATACATATAGACTTGAATTTATCAGAACTACTGAATTTCATCTCCTGGTTAATAATTTAGTACTTACTAACCTTCAATGTTGCCATCAAGATGTGGTCTCCTGTCAAATAGAATAAAACATAAAAGCATTCTACGATTACAACGGGTGTATTTTCAAAACAAAATTTGTTCACAATTTTTGGAAATTTGACGTCACCAAGGCACCACCATCTAATTTAACTTCGCTATTTTTTTCTTCACAATAAAAATAGAGAAGAAAGCTTTCTAAGTGTGTCAGTCCAAGAAAAACTTTAATTAGAATCCCTGGCTGTGACTTAGAATGCATTCTACATCTTATTTCAGCTTGACAGTAGGCAAGAGGCATCCCCTCCAATTTTAGGTCAAAGCCAGAATAAAATACTCTTTGGAAAAAAAAAAGTAACTGTGCTTTTTATTCTCATAGTTCCCTTCTGCCCGTAAAATGAACCTATGCAGAATATTTGAAGTAGCATCTGCAACACACCTGGAGCTTCCTTCCGTATTTCTCACTGAGGACATCAGCTGGTGACTCTCAGGAGGCCTCAGTGGACCAGAGAGGAAGGCGCAGCCTAAGATGCACTAAAGTATTGGATTAGTGGTCAGCGGCAGGACTCAGGCCTCGAGTCTCACTTGTTTGCTATGTAAATTGGGGGTTTCCCCACTGAGGCGTGTGTTATGGGCTTAAAATATTTTTTTTGCCTGAACAGTCCCCGTGGCTAATGGCTGGTGTTAGATTTTTCATGAGACTTGAGTTTTGAGACTCCATGCAGCCTCCTGTGGGTCCTCTGTTTTCCTTTTAGCTTGAGGCAGAAGGCTGTCCGTCCACCCAGACCTGGGGCTGAGCTGTCAAAAGTGCCTGGTCTAAAAACGGATTGGCCCATGGCTAGGAACTTACTGGCCAGAAAACCTAGAGTTGAAGAGCTTGAACGTTCTCCTAGGATATGATAGGGGCAGAAGTGAGGGGTTGATTCAGAAGTTCAGGCCACAGTTGGACCCACCACTCAGGAGGAGAAGGCCAGCCTCCTGAGATGCTCCTGCCTCCTTTAGAGGAATCTTTCTCAAATGCTCCATAGAGCATGCTTCTCCCTTGAAGTATTTCGGTAGCCAGGCCTGTCCTTCCTGAACACATCCTAAAGCCTGGGACAGAGGACAAACAGACATCCATAGCTAAATACTCAAGAGTTGTAAACCAATTGAACAAACAATAAATAGAATGTGTCTCTCTTCTGTGAAAAATAATATGTGTTCATATTGATGAAGTCTCTACATACATGCAAAGATGTTTTTTTTTTTTAAATGAGTGAAGTCTGGGGACGTACTCAAGTTGATTAAAGTGCATGATAATTGTGCATTCCTGAGTATTCTTTTAGAGCCCAGGGATATTACAATAAGGAATGTGAGTGTTATTATTTATTTCATAACACTCATTTTAGTAAAATTATTAATACTTAGTCAAGATTGTAAAATATAATTTATGTTCTAGAGATGGTAATCATCTAAAGGATTAAAAATACAAAAGTACACAAAAGTGAAAAATATTTTCATTGAAGATGTAATTTAAAAGTAAAAATGAGAGTTATTTTTCAGATATTTCATATTTCATGTTTTTTACTTCTAAAATATTAAGAATTATGTATAAAATTTGAAAAAGATGAATTATAATAAAAGGCTACAAAAATATAAAATAATTTCTTTTTAAAGGTGAAGAGTTTTGAATTTTTAAGAGTTTGGTATTTCCCATGCCTGTAATCCCAGGGGCTCAGGAGGCTGAGGCAGGAGGATCATCAGATCAAAGCCTCAGCAAAAATGAGGCACTAAGCAACTCAGACCCTGTCACTAAATAAAATACAAAATAAGGCTGGGGATGTGACCCAATGGCCCAGTGCCCCTGAGTTCAATCCCTGGTACCCTCCAAAAAAGAATTTGATATTTCATACAAGTAAAGATATTTTATCATTCAACATCAAATTATCATGGTTTGTGTGTGTTTTATGTATATGTGTTCTTTTGAATGTATTGTGTGTTTATCTGTGAACAAGTATACATATATTTGTTCCTTTGAATCAGAAGGGATTGGTTCCAGGAATCTACCCCCTACCAAAACTCGCAGATGCTCAAAATCTCTCTATAAAATCCATTGTATATATAACATTACACATTTTCCCATAAACTTTACAACCTTTTTAGAGTTCTTATAATGCCTAACACAAAGTAAATGCTATGTAGTTGTTATACTTAAGTATCAGGGAGTACTGAGAAAAAAGTCTGTATATATTCAATTCAGACATGACTTTTTTTCAAATAGGTTTGGCTTGCAAGTGGTTGTATTCTCAGATGGCAGAGCCCAGGGACATGGAAGGCTGAGGATATATGTGTGCAGAAAGAACATGTTTAAGTTGTATAAATATCTAACTGTGTAAAATACCCCTTGTCTTTGTGTGCAAACACCAGCCTGACTCCTGCATACATCTTTGTCCACCTGTGGGAATGCAAAGACAGGTGAGTGGACGGTCCTTTGGTTCTGTTGGGAAGCTGTCCTTTTGTATGCGGAAATGAACTGCATGTGTGTTAACTGAGCTTTTTAAAAATAAATCAATATACATGCATTTTTTTTAAAAGACAATTACTTCCAGTTTCCACCTCTGAAACTCTTCCCATGCCGGAAGCATCGTCTGTTTCCAGTGCTGGCAGAGGCATGTCCAGGGCTCGTCCAGCATGTGGAGCCCATTGCTTCTAGACATGGTGCCAGAGACATGGAGGAGTGTCTGCCTGGCCGGAATGCTGGTCAGGAGAGCTGATGTTTTGCATTACGTGTTGAACTGGAGCAGGCGGGCGTGCTGGGCCTCGTGTGGAGATGGCCTGGTATTCTCTAATAACTCTTCTCTTTTGTGTGACTGTGAAAAGCAGGCCTTCTAACGCCTGGCTCCCAGAGACAGCGCCCCAAGAGCCCAGCCTCGAGTAATTACATCAATCACCACCCTGCCTCGGCGACAGAATCTGGGTATGTTGAACAACACAAAAGACCAGACTCTGAGGACACAGCCCATTTTCATATTCGCTCTGGCCAAAGAAAAGTGCCTTTATCCCTGGTTTCCTTGTTTTCCCTTACACTTGGCGCTTTGAAAACCCTAGACCCTTTGCTTTGACTCCCTTTCACCTGCCTGCTTCCTGCTCAATTGATCTTTAATTACAAACGAGACATCAGATGGCACGTTTCTGGGCAGGGTCCCCTTGGACACTCCCACAAAACCTGGGCCTCTGTCCACCAGAGCATTGGCCACACTATGTTGTAATTTTGTGCCTGATAGAAGGAGACCCCCTCCTACTCCTGAGCACCTTGAGGGCAGGAACTGGTCTTAGAGTGCTTCTACTGGTACCTTGCCCGCTCATACCTCAGTGATGCTTAGTGAACATCGGGTAGTGGGATAAGCTATTCAACAACCAAAGGCACTTAACTCTGTCAAGACGTCAACAATATTCAGCTCTTATCAACCTTGGGTATATTCATTTGTTGCCAGAAAGTATGAGGCACTTGCTATGTTTAGCCACCTATGACCTATGAAATCCAAGCCATCCCCTGCAGCGTCCATCAGGAAGCCACAGAAGTCCTCTGACAGGTCTTGTGCAAGCCCTCCGGGGCTCACCGGCGATAGGTTCCCCTCAGTACCCACAAACTTCTCTTCAGATCCCAGGCGAGCTGGATGGCATCACGTCCTGCATGGATCCAGTGTGTGTTCCTTCCAAGCCTCAACTGCTGCCTTTTGTCACCGCGTGTGTGAAGAGACAGCTGACGCCAGTGTTTCGTGCAGTTTTCAAAAAGGTCAACTGGCATTCAGATTTCTGTTGGTAAAATTCATTCCTTCTCTTTCAGAAATTTAATGAGAAAGGACAGCTTTGTGAAATGGAGGAGCAAGAACAATATTGCCTAAATAAATTGGAATTTGCACTTTGATTACCCTGCAGTTTCTGCCATACTTTATGGGAAATGCTCCCTGCGGTGCAGGTCCTCTCTGGAGTGACATCATCCTATGAAACCATCCTCACTATAATTATTTCCATCCATATTTGCAGAGGACATAGCAAGAACGTTCGGTAAGGAATACTTGATGCACACAGGACAATTTAAAACTGGAGAGTCAAGCCACCAGAAAGTCCTGTTAAAAGGCAAATGATCTATATTTATGCATGCCTCTGACCCCAAAGGAGGTATTTCATATTCACATTAGGACAAAAAGTCTTTTGCAAACAGTGAGACTCTTATAACAGCAAATATCCTATGCATGCAATAACAAACAGCACCTAGCTTCAGTTGCTTTTCTTGAAATGATCTATCTTAAAGGTGAAACACAGGAAGAACAGCAATATTTTAGTTCATATCACCAAGTTTAGATCATTTTGAAGCTTAGGCTCTGTTCATACCAGCACCAAGTATAGGGATTTTAAAATTTCTACTCCTGGTTTCCCTTTTGGCAAAGTTGATTGCTCTTTTTAGACTCTGTGTGTTTTTTTTTTTTTTAATTTTAAGGAAAGTAAAAATGCCAATATAAAAGTATTAATGTTCTCAAAAAAAAAAACCACTCATTGAAAACAGTTTTTTTTTTTTTTATAATTTAGGTATTATTAAAACTGGGAAGCTGTCATTGGCTTCCCTGACAACCTGATTCACGCAGGCTGGCTTTACCCAGGGGGAGACTGCAGCCTCCCGGGGCTGTGAGCTAAAGGGCATGGGCAGGCTCTTTGTCTGCTGGAAAATGAAGCTCTCACCATCTGCTCACTGAGGCTTTGATTCCGTTTAAATGTGGAAAGACATGCATTTGCCTCTGCGGTTAGTGAAAAGGCCCCAATTCATTCATTCCTTCATGCATTCATTCATTCATTCAGAATAACAACTAAGGAAAAGAAAAATCTGTAGAATAGAAGACCAATTTGTTTACTTCATACAATAGAAACATTTTTTTTTTTCTCTGTCTAACCACTGTTTCTGAACTCACTCTGTAAAATATCCCTTTCATGTTCTTTGGTGTATCTCAATCTAATTCCTCCCCCCACCCACCATCATGAGCTGTTAGACATCTGAGCTGACTTCACCCAGTCCACCGCTGCAGGCCACAGTCCATGCAATGCTCCCTGTGTCCCCTGGTCCAGCACGATCCTCAGCCTTGGTGACCACAGCATGGTTCTCTCTCCCAGCTCTCCTGTCTTCTGGGCTCTGGCCTCTCTGTGTTGCAGCCAGGATGACATTTGGGACACAAAGGGCAGGGGTCTTCTTGTGGGGCCACTACTGGACATCTCTGAGCCCTTGGCAGAGCCCTGAGTGACAGGTGAGTAGATGCCCTGGATCTTGGGGACAGTGCCGGGCTCTTCCTGGGTCCCTGTGGAGGTCTGGTTCCGAGCATGGGCTGTGGGTCTCAGTGTGCCTTCTTCCATTCACCACCTTTCCTTGGCTCTGGGTCTGCCGTGATCCACTCTCAGCATCTTAATGTTGGGGCCTATTAAGGGGAAGACTGACTACTGGCCTTCACAAATCCCCAGGATGTCCCCAAGTGCTCATCAGATCCTCTCAAGCATAAGATTTAATGTCATAGAATTTGGCTGTGTGAAATCTTATTTATATATTTCTATAAAGTCTTGGCTTGATAATTTTACTCTAAATAAGTACATATTTAATTAAATTTAAATGGGAAACAGGGTTGAAATGTCACATCCATAAGCAACAATGTCCAGATCACACATCTCCCTAAGCCAGCGGGCAAACACCCACCACGTCCCCTGTGCCCCAGACAGCTGGTCTGGATGCCCCCGGCTCCCGTGGCTGCTCTCACGTGGCTTTTAGTGGGCACTCATTTTCACATGGCCCAGAAGCCATCTGTCTGGTTGACCCTCTGTGATGATGCCGTCAAGAGCTGTCAGAAACACACATTTTCACAATTCTCACATCCCTGTTTCCTTGATTAGAATTTGTCATGGTGAGTGGTAGCCAGTGGGTCCCGTTCTCACTTGGGAACCGAGTTCAGACCTCAGTTACGGGAGAACACAAGGCCTCTTTTAAGATGTGATGTGTTTTCTGTTGTTCTTGGGGGTGACTTGCCCGGCTCTGTAGGAGAAGCAAAGTCACCTTGCCCTCGCGGGCAGGCCTCTCACTTGCATTAAGCACACGAGGATCTCATTTGGAGTTCACTATCAGAAACCAGAAACGCTGACTCTCACGGAAAACTGCATTTCTGGGATTTGGGTAATGAGTTATCCCAGTCACTAAATAATGCTCTGTTTGCCATAAAAGAAGCAGTTACATTAAACAAGCCGGCCTCACTTAATGCTTTAAGTACAGAGGGAGCATTAGGCTACTCAGGTGAAGGACCTGTTTTATACCACAGCGACTTATAGCCCTGTTTGAATAGGAAGGCTTTTCAGTAAGTCACCCACACCTTCCGCCTTCATGAATCTTGGGCTTCTTCTGCACATGTTTAAAGAAACTTAACACCTCTTTAATTATACATTGTAAATAATATTGGCCAGGGGGCAAGTAAGTGATGGATTGTAGGGGAATGTTTTTCAAATTTGGCTTAAATCACTTTGCTTTCTAATTTTTTTTTGGGGGGGGGACTGTCCAGGGATTGAACCCAGCAGCATTTAACCACTGAGCCACATCCCTACCCCTTTTTTAATTTTTAATTTTGATACATGAGTCTCATTAATTTTTTTAGGACCTTGCTAATGCTTTCTGAATTTTTTGAAGGACATTAAAGCAATGTTCAAAATCCATTTTTGGATTTCACAAAATAGACCTCTTCCTATTATAATTCAAAAATACCCAAATGTAGAGCTTTTAAAAAAATTTCTGTGCAGTTATAAATGCAAATATACAGTTTTCAGATACTCTTAATTTTTCAATGTAGATTTATAATTTGTAACTACAAGAAAACAAAAACGTGTAACTATTGCCATCTTAGAAATACAGATGGAAGAATTGATCATAAACCTGAGGCTCTTACGTTATTTAAAAAAAAATTTTTCTTAACATGTGCTTTTATCCACATGTGGAGAAATACCTTGTTCCTTTGTAAGATGGTATCATTTTACATGAGAGGAGCTGTATAGATGATTCACAAAAATGTCTCAATGAGTGGCCCAGCAACTCTGCCTGGATCAGGCAGGAGGCTCAGTTGGGAGGAAGCGATGGGGTCAGAGTCACTTCCTAGCTGGACTATCTGATCCTTTGCTTGATTCCAAAAAATTTTCCCCAGATCTCCTTTTCCGCTTTTCTTTAAGATAATCCCACTTTCATTCTCTTTATCTTTAGCTCCAACTTTTGCTTATGATCAGAACTGTTGTTAATCAAATGAAGAAAAAAAACAAAAAAATTTCACAAGGTCGGTAATATGTTTTATATATTAGGGAAAACCAAAGGTATATTTATGGTTATGGTGGTAAAGACTAATTAAAAAATCTGTTAATTATCCTTTCTGTACATATTTACATTAAAATGCAGTTTGATTCCGCCATATCTAAATTCCTGATGCATTATGCTGGTGCATAGGAGAGTGGATCAAGAAAGATAGATGAAGTTTTACTTTCAATAGAAGAGCTACAAGGTACATGCATATTGTCCAAATGATTCTGCTTTGTCAACATTAACCTTAAACTCTGGAATTTATGGATTGAAGTTACTAATTGGGTTGGTCAAAAATTATCTTATTGTGCTCTTCAACATGGGGCATCCATCAATTTGCGATGGAACTGGTGTTCTGTGGTTACACTGTTAAATGAGGTTTTTTTTCCCCTTGAAAGAGCACCCCTGTTCATTTTTGGAAAGCCAACTTTAAAAGGAGAGTCACAGTGGGAGCCAAAACATTTATAGAGACAGTGCAACAACCACTGACCTGAGACCACAGCGAAGGGAAGGCATTTCAAAGGTCTCGGTCCTGCTTCCTTGCTAGCATAGACAGGCACTACAGTCCCAGCACAGCCAATGCGGACAGAGGCTGCAGATTCTGGCCTCCCTGAAAAGGTTATTTTGTGTGTGCAACATTAGGGAGTCTCTATCAATTAATTTCTTCAGTAAAATCAAGCTGCAGACTTTGAAATTACCATAAGCAATAGCCTTTTCATTTACTCGTTTATTTATTACCTCGTGAGGCATTTATTCTGTGCTACCACACCCTAACCCGTATATTAAGCAGTAGGAATTTATTTCCAGCTATAGCTGCACCAATGTAGCTGGAATCTTGCAGACAGTTGCCAGCAGAGAGGAAGACCAGAAGATTCATCTCATATTTGATGCATTTTATCAGGCTTTGGGAGCACAGCAGGGAACCAGGGTCTTTGGTGACTGACTGCATGCATAATGAGCAGGGCAGCAAGGTTAAAAAGACAGCCACACGACAATGAATTCAGCAAACTGCATCTCACTAACACATTTGGTTCTTTAAAAAAAAGAAAATGATGAATTCTGAGCCACCTTGAATCTACAGGCTCCTTCTAATTACTAACAATGAGAAGCCTGCCCTCTCAGTAGCGGCTGGATGCCCCAGGCATCTTTACAGCAAAACCAACAAATGATGGGAATACTATGATTTAAACTCAAAACCAAAGCACAGTTGGAGCTTTTTACAAGGCTGCTTGCAAGTTTTATGTCTAGGGTTTGCAAGATCATAGAAGATACAGAAGGACAACGCAAGGTCAAATCTGCATCGCCTGTACAAAGAATAAACTGGTTCCCTAATCTGTGAGCTGTTGCTCACGAGTCCAGGGAAGAATTCGGGATGAATGGTAGGTTCCTTCTAGCAAGTCCATGCTAGTGACCTCTGGTGCCCTGCTATGAATAATGGCCATTATTAGAGGAGGTGGCGGTAGCAGCAGCAATATACCACCGTCTATCCTCCTGAGCATGAACAGGGAGTGCAGAGAGCAGCCCGGCCTGATATATGCTATGCTAATTATTTTTGTGATATAACTCTTGGGGGCATCTGTTTATTTTAAGAGCTTAAACAGCCTTCCAAGTATAGTGAGAGGCTATATCTTGTCATCAGCCATCTGTGGCTGGGCACTTTCCCACCCTCCTTCAAAATTGATAGATCTGTGGCATCTATCCTGGTTCCAGGAACTCAGAAACAAAGACTCACCCACATGAAGCTTCTCTGACCTGGGTGATCACAGGCCCTGCGGGCTATGACTTGGGTGTTCGGCTTCTGGGGTCACTCCATCCCATCATTGTTCTTTAGATTCAGCCTTGAGGGGCTCTCTTTAACAAGTTCATGGGGTGACCACAATCAAAGGCCAGAGTTTGTTCTCTTTCATGGTGTGATATTTGTTTCTGGGAGCTGAGGTAGTGGGTGTTTTCCTGAGGAGATTAGAGGCGACTCAAGAGAAGTAGAATTTTGTTTTGTTTTGTTTTTTGTTTGCATTCTACACTGAATGCTGAGGATATAAAATATCATTGTCATCATCTTTTTTCTTTTTAATTTCATGTCAGAAATATTTCAGAATACCTGCACTGAATTACATCTGCATCACAGTCAGACATTTGTCCCAGTGTGACTAAATACGGCTGGGGTGTTCATGGCTCTCAGTAGCCATAATGACTATGAGGAAGGAAGGGGTGCTGCAGATACTCAGCCACCTCGTTAATTGATGTGGCCCAAATGGCTCAGACATACGTTTGCTCCTTGTTGTGCCTCTCCCAGGGAACTGAAGGTGGGGTTTTTTTTCCCCCAAGGCTATGACATTCAGGCCTCATGGTAATTCCTGCTAACAGGTGAGCCGTTGTTAGGAATGCCAACCAAGTGGAAACAGCAGAAGTCTGTGTTTTTCTCTGCACTGTGAGAAGAAGCTTATTAATTTATTCTACCTCACCTCCCCACATAGTCTATAACATCATCCAAACCAGGTTTGTATCAATCATCTAAAATACTGCATTTTAGATTAAATTTTACAAAGATCCTGAAAATGTTTGATTTGTGCCTATAATGTCAGCTGCAAACTCTGTTCCAGCCATGAAGTCACCATTTGGAGAAAATAAAAAAATATTAAGATAATTCAAAATGATAAGAAATTTAATCTGAAAGTATCTCTCCATAATCTGAGCAAAACTTTGGCCTAGATATGATAAAATAGAAATTTGCACTCAGAATACTCCCTTCTTGCACAGACACACTTCCATCCCTGTGCGTGTTGCAGCGTGAACCACCCCAGTTTGCATTCCATGACATCCATGGAGACCTGGTGGAAAGGGACTAGGCAGACGCACCACCTGCAAGCCTTCTGCTGGTGGCCTGCAGTAGCGAAGGGCCTCATGAGCACTCCTCCTGCCGCTCTGCCGTCCATCAGCCTACCATGCTTCTGTCTTGCAGGAAGCTTGCGTCCCCTGCACTCAGGCTCCCTGGCTGCTGGGTGTGCCAGCCTCTACCTGCACCGGGACCTCATTAAGTGAGGTTGGTGGTAACAATGACAATCCCTCCTGGAGTGTTTACGTAGGTATCTCAGAGCTACAGAAAAGAAAGCCTGAGGGTCCCGGGGGTCATTAAACTGTAAATATTTTCTATTCCGGGAAAAACGCGTACATAGTGATAAATGAAATAAAGTGGTAGGAGTGTATTTCCATCCATTGCTGCTCTAATATAGCTGGACTCTTTTGCAGACAGTTACCAGCAGAGAGGAAGACCAGAAGATTCATCTCACATTGATGCAGACGTTGGAGCACAGCAGGGAACCAGGATCATTGGTGACTGACAGCACCACAGTTCCAAATCCACCACAAGGATTCAGATGATAAATTGCCAAATAAAGTGTGACTAACAACAGTTTTCATTTCCAGTATTCTAAGAGCTGAGTGTTTCAGTATCTGCATTGGTTCGGGTCCTCTTTATGAGGAGGCCTCCCTGTTCTGTGGCATTCTGATGTGATGGCTTGAGGGGAAGAGGGAGGATCCCCAGGTGCTCACAGGACCTTAGCCACTACCCAACTCCCTGATCCCAAAGGACACAACCCCGGCCAGTGGCTCTCCAACCATCCTTATCTGGCTGTGTTCCACCCAGTAGCATTCATAACTTTATAAGACACAAAACAGAATTTCTTTTTGTTTTTATTCTTAATTGCCTTTTTAAGCTGCTAAAATGGAAGCACCAAAAATCCAAGGACTTGTTTACATCCTTCGCCAGTGTATCTCCAGCCGCAGGAGAGTACCTGGCACACAAGCTCTCTACGGCTGCCACTGTGGCTGCACCCACACAGGCTTGCTGACTGGCACTGTACCTCTGGGAACCTTCACTGTGCATTACAAAGACCAGGAATCACTGGTATGGGCAACAGTGCTATGAGCTTACAGTACCCCAGAAATATTTTGTTCTATTACAATGATTGAATTTGAAATCCACCTCTTAAGACTCCTCTAATATGCAAAGTTTGATTTTAACACAACTGAAAATATATATTCCTCACCTGCCGTCCATCAGCCTACCATGCTTCTGTCTTGCAGGAAGCTTGCGTTCCCTGCACTCAGGCTCCCTGGCTGCTGGGTGTGCCAGCCTCTACCTGCACCGGGACCTCATTAAGTGACAGACTCTGTCACTCTCTGATCACATTCTGAAATGATCCAGCTTAGTCCTTGTCTTTTTGTGTCCTTCCCCCGGAACAGAAGCTTCAGGAGGGAGGTCAGGGTGTCCATCTTACTGCTGTGTCCAGTGCTTCTGACCAGCTCTGGTACCATACAGGCACACCTCTTGCTCATAACCAGAATGACTTCTCCTCCAGTCCTCGCCCCCCCACCCCAATAAGCCAAGAAATGTGAAAAGAAATTTGTTATTAGGTCACAAATAATACAGTATGGCCAGATACGGTGGAGCACACCGCAATCGTAGCAGCCCGGGAGGCTGAGGCAGAAGTACTGCAGGTCCAAGTCCAGCCTCAGCAACTTAGTGGCACCCTATCTCAAAATAAAAAATAAAAAGTGCTGGAATGTGGTTCAGTTGTTGGGTGCCCCTGGGTTCAATCCCTAGTACAAATATTATTATCATTATTTTTATTATTTCAGTATTTTTAAAAAAAGAAACCAGACTCATGATGAAAAACATCTGTATTTTTTCCTATTTTTGCTTTTCTTTTTTCTTTACCAGGGATTGAACCCAGGGGTGCTTAACCACTGAGCCACATTTTCAGCCTTCTTTTTCATTTTTTAGGTTACAAATAGTACTAAATTGCTTATGGCCTCACTAGGTTGCTGAGGCTGGCTTTGGACCTGTGTGTGATCCTCCTCTCCGCCCCCTGAGAGCTGCTGGGATTACATACGTGCACCACCCTGCCCGGCTAGAGACTTTTTCGGGTAGAGCCGTCGAAGTAGCCTCTGAATAACATCAGTGCCGTGGCTCAACGTCTGAGGGTAAAAGGTGGGAGGCAAAAGGGGAGGGAAGGAGAGCGCTCTGGTAATGAGGCACAGACTCCGCCATCAGAGCCACGTGCAGAGGCTTCACGGAGGGGTGGGCTCATGATTGACGAATGTGGGGCCCCAGAAGAATCAGGGCGAGAGGGGCGAGTGGTTCTTGTGACAGGTGACAGGCCGGGAGGGAGGAGCCGCGCTGAAGGCCCTTTTTAATGAAGTGTTAAGTAGATCACCAGGAGAGGTGCATAAGCGCTGTGATGAAGGCTTGGGCAAGGTGCGAAAAAAAGAAAAAATGGAAAAGCAAGATGAAGTGACACTTGGTAAATCACAGGAGGACCTGAAACCTGAGAGAGCATCTGGAAAGAATGGTCAGTCCCCGCGACACTCCAGCGCCTTTGAGTAATCGAGGTGGGCAGCTCATTAGGATGATGTGTGAAGAGATGGGCGCATTGGAGAAAAGGCCAAATAACGAGAGCAATACAATTACCATTTCCACAGTGGAAAAGAGGAGGGCAGGAACACAGAGGACCGACGAGAGGCGTGGAAGAAATACCCACTGGAAATCTGAGAGTGCATTCTAGGGAAATAACAAGAGCAATAAAGCCGGCCACGGGAGGGATGAGGCATGCCAAAAAGAGGAGTATTTAAAATTGGATATGTCTGTATAAAATAACTCAGCTGCCAGGGAGGAATTCAAAGGAGCTATTCAACAGCAATATCAGGGAAATGGAAGAAGGCAATTCTGGTGTGTCTCTGTGTTCGGGCAGCCTAAATATAGAATTATCACCAGGAGCTGCTGGCATCGGGTAAAGGCCTCCAGGGCTTTCCTGAATAAAGGTGACGCGCTGGGCTCCAATCATTCCACACGTTGTGCTTCTCTGGATTCCACTGACGGATGTGGATGAACGTAGATTCAGTGCCTGCTTGTGAGCTGGGTTCTGTGCCTGACATTTTAACATATATCAGCGCATGTTCTTCTCACAGCAAACCTGCCACACGAAAGTCATTCTCACAACTTTTAGAGGAGGGAATCTGAGATCACACAGCTCTACAACGGTGGAGCCAGGATTCAAATCTCAGTTTGGGCAGATTCAGAGCCAAGCTCAAGAGCAGGCACTGAATCCACATCCCCACAGGGAAGCAAGTTGAAAATGAAGCATAAAGAGAAAGCCGACTTCCAGAGATGGATGCTGTGCTTGGCACACTTACTCACACTCAGATTCAGACGGCAACTTGTGCAATTTGATTTATCCTTGTTGAGCTTCAGGATTGCTGAGGTCTGTTATTTTTGTGAGATGAACACATACAATAACAAAATAACCCTTTTGAATAAATGGCATACATTCATTTTAAAAATCCGCTCAGGTTCCCTTGCTGTGTTTCATTAGGGTTGACAAAGTTCCCCAAAACGGCCCCCAAAGCTGGGGCAGGAGCGCAGGAGCAGCAGGTTCCGCTCAGCGCACACTCCTTTGTCAACTCCCTTTACTGAGTGCTTCACAGGAACAAGGCACTTTGCTAGGGTCTCGGGATGAGCAAAGTGATCATCGTCCCTGCCCTTGGAACACGTGACCTATTAGGTGATAAAAACCAATAAAAAGCTAATTGCAGGAGAGTGGAACAGACACTATTTGGGGAGAAGAAGGGTCCCATGGAAACGGAAGTGGAGCCCTGGGTGGCTCTGGTGGAGCCATTCAGTGAACACTGCGTCAGGAGGAGAAAGGGATGCAGCCGGGCAGCGATTCCAAACCAAAGAGAAGTGGGCACGCTCCAAAGACCCCTGGGCGCTGTCCGTACCCCAGGAAAAGGAAACAAGTGGCATTTGTTCCTCACAGGTCCCCGGCCAGAGCCTTGCCCATTTTACCACCAGGACTTCCCCAGGCAGCGTGACCCACCCTCACTGCCCGCAGCCCCCAGGACCTTGCTGTGGTCCTTTCTAGGTAGCCTCTGGCTTTCTCAACACAGCACGTCTCTACAGCAAGCCACGTGTCTACACCACGAGAATCGGGGCAAGAACCGATGTGAGTGGTCTTTGGCATTCTGGACCTTTATTGTTGTGGATTTGGGGCAGAATGGTCCGCCTGTGGCTCCTGTCTGAAAGGGGCAGGAGGCCGCACGCCCTTTGCCTGCTGGGGAGCCACGCCGTGCACTGTGGAAAGCAAGGCCTGAGTGGGTTGCCTGGGAAGGGGGTTCAAATAGTGAGACAGACCGGAAAGCTCTGCCTCATGAAGAGGGGGGTCTCTCTGGGCTCCTGAGAGCCCGAGAACCATCAGCCCTTGAAGTCACTGACACAGGCTGCTCCCCACAGGGGCAGAGTCTCCCCAGCCAGCACTGTCATTAGCCCGCAGGCCAGTTTGCCCTGCGCTCTGCTCCCAAAGTCAGAACGTGATCAACATACGTCACAGGGCGACCTTCACCCCAGGACCGTGGCACAAGGACGAGGAACCTTGGAGGATTGGAAATGACCAGCCGGGTGATCACTGTGGCGTGCCTTCTAAGGGCACAGACTGGGACAGGAACACATAGGTGGGACTGACGCTGAGCGCTGGCCTGGCTCACCAGAGGAGGCCCTTCCTCCTAGGTACAGAGGTCCTGCGCCAGTGGCGTGTGGCAGTTTCCCTTCATCAGGAGTGTGGACAGTGGAGGGAGCAGAAGACGCCCTGTCCCTTGACCACCCGCTGCATTCTGGGGACAGGTAAAATGAGGCCTGAAACACAAAGAAGACTCTACAGCTCTGACAAAGCTTTACACGGCGGGTGAAAGCCGAGTCCCTGCTGAGAGACAGCCACAAAATCTGCAGTCTCAGTGCCACCTTAGTGCTGTGCGCAGCTGACGTTTGTGTGGGATGTCAAATATTTACAACAGCAAAGCCTTCCAGAAAGGAGCTGATGTGGAGTGTGTCTGTTACGCGTGACAATGTGATAAGCATGTGTTGGTGAGACACGCTTGGATGTGATCTCAGAACATCTGTGAACACGTTTGCCTAGTGAGGACAGCGTGGCAGAAGGTGCAGGGGCACTGTCTTCAGGAAGGAAACTGACCACTGGCCTGCAGTCTTGCCCCTGAGGCACACGTTGTTCAGAGGAAAGAGAAAACAGCACTGGCTTCGTTAGGAATTGTCAACTACTTCCTTTTCAGTCCACAAAACATCTCTCGGCCACTAACACACACAAATGGGACCCACTGCCCGGAAGAGAGGGCTGCGGATACAGGCGTGTTTGCACGCCCCCTTCTTTACGGGCTGCTATTGTGTGTGGGGCCGCATGCAGTGCTCTGTAGATATGCTATTAGTCGGATGGATTACCGCTTCACCATGTCATGGTCACCCAGACGGCTAATGTGTGTGCCACTTCTACATAAGCAGTTTTTTTTTTCTATTCCCAGAATTTGAAACACAAGAGGAGGAAGGAAACAACAGAGAGAGCAACTCAGATGGTGGCAATTTCATTTTTTCTCCTTCAAGTTATTGGATCATTTCAGAAGATGTGCTTCCATGAAAACCTCATGGGCACCACATCCCTGCCTGTGGCAAATAGGCTGAGCCATATTCAACCACCAGAGTCACGTTCGTCTTGAGAAATATTGAATGTACAACTGTCCTCATCACTTCACCAAGTCATTTAAAAAAAAACAATTGTCATGTGCTCAAGCGACCTTTTACATACCCACAAGCAATGCTTGTTAATGTGTTCTTTACCTTACAAACTTCTAAATGTTCACTTCAACATGGGAGAAGACAATAAATACTTCCATTTTATCTGATAGGATTTTTTTCCAGTGGGAAATAATAAAATACAATGAAACAAAGCACCAATGATTTAGAATGAGCAAGATCTGCCTCTGATCTTGGCTTTGTCATTTACCACTTATATGACCTTGGGGAAAATGCCTGAGTGGTTTCAACCTCAACTCCCTCAGCACTGAAATAGAGATGACAGTTGCCACCTAATTGGGTAATTGTGTTAATAAAGATATTAGGTGTAAAAAGTAGTGTACCCCTGACTTGCGTTAGAGACTGAATATTAGTTATTGTTTGACTTCTTATTAATACTAAAATGGCTATTTTATTAACTTCTGGATTCATGTGCAATTCTGGACAAAGAGCCTAGACCAGAAAATTTTGTGTCTGAATTCTGATTATTCTGTGGAATGTGGTAAAAGCCACGTTGTCCCTCTGAACCAAAGTGTTATTCAATGGAAAATTTGCGCACCAATACCTACCTTGCCAGATTGCTATATAAACTGAATGTGGTCATTCTTCAGGGCACATACTAGACATTCAATTATGGTAACTTCTACTATTACTATATTACAATAGCAGTAGTTGGAGAACAGGGAACCATCTGATTTAATACCTTGGAGTCAAACAGTATTTTTTTAAATCTTTTGGCACTGGGATTGAACCCAGGGGTGCTTAGCCACTAAGCCACATCCCCAGTCTCTTTTTAATATTTTATTTAGATACAGGGTCTCACCAAGTTGCTTAGTGGGTATTGCTAAGTTGTTGAGGCTGGCTTTGAACTTGTGATCTTCCTGCCTCAGCCTCCCAAACTGCTGGAATTAAAGACGTCCACCAATGTTCCTGGCTCAAATAGTATTTTTTACAAGGATGGAAAACAGAGTTGTGTTCACTTGCCTTCCTACTGGTTAGTGATGTTCGTCATGTTAGAACTCCAGTATGTATGGAAGCCTCTATGCATGCAATGTTGATCAGCAGAGAATCGGAATTCCAACATGTGCTGATAATTAATACCATTTAAATATCCCCAGATATTTGCACAAAGCCACCAAAAAGATGCAAATATTCTACAGATACTAAACGACTATCAATAACTTAGCATCCCAAATCATCATCATCCAAACATTTTAAATAATGTTGTGTCCATCATTTCAATCAGCGACAGAGACTACTGTGGATGGAGTGAGAGGTGGAGACCTTAGGATCACAAAGGCTTCTCGGGGAGATTATAACATCCCCCTGAATGTAAATCACTTTTAACAGGGATATACAGAAAACCAAAGGAGCATCACATTTATGAACCAATCTTTTTTGAACACGGTGACACCTGTAATCCCAGCAACTCAGGAATCTGAGGCAGGGGGTTGCAAGATTAAGGCCAAACTCAGCAACTTAGTGAGGCTCTGTCTCAAAATAAAAAAATAAAAATAAGAAGCACTGGGAATATAGCTTGGTGGTAAAGCACCCCTGGGTTTAGTCCCCAGTACCAAAACAAAACTAAACAAAAAAATCACCAAGAACCAATTCTTCGGAAACCAAAGAACAGGACTGAGAATATTTGTTTTAAAGTCATCAACGGGTTTTATTTGCTAGAATTGAAATAGTCTACGGTTCTCAGATTTAAACTTCCAAAGCTACAGCCAACAATTTTTCATCAGAGCCCAGCGGAGTAAATAAAAGAGACAAGAGGTAAGAGGGGCACAGAAAGATCTCTAGGGAAGAGGTTGGGAGGGGACACTTGTTTGTCTTCTCAGTAGATTACATATTGAATCAGGTGACAATGGTCAAGGGACCCAGCAGGGGCATGTTGGTGGAAAATAACAGTGCAAGGAAGGCCAAAGCCCTACAACAAAGAGAAAGTCAGTGAATCCCCCCCCCAAAAAAAAAGGGAGCCTCCAGTTCTCTCGGAAATCGGTGACAACGGGACACCCAGGAGCAGAAAGGAGGCACACCCAGGGAGAGTTCTTAATGGTTTAGGAAATTGCTTTCATTTAAAAAGCTTCCTAAAACGTGTCCCTTTTCTTCTATGTCCGAGTGATATATACAACTCTAGGGTGGCCTTGAGGCCGTGGGGAGGTGGAAAAGGAAGCCAGAGGTCTCCCCACCGCCTTTCGTCAGTGACCCCAGAGATCCGAGGAGGAGGACAGCTATTTCGCACCACTCCCACCCAAGAGCACAGCAAAGTGGCGCCTTCAGAACCCCGAAACAGCTCTGGGGCCCCAATGTCTTGATGGACAAAAGGCCAACTCCCCGGAGCTCACTAGGTCAGCCAAAGGATCTGCGCCAGGGACACCCTCAGCGAACTGCGGTCCGGTCCCCCTTCCCCTGAGTCTGCACAACTGGGGTAACAGGTGTGGAGGGGCGGGGAGCTCTGGGGCTCCACTAGATGGCACCTCCTTGCCCTCCAGCAGGTCCCTGGGGTCGCCCGGGCCACTCCTACCCCCATTCCAAGGCAGAGGTCCAGAGTGCCTGGGGGTCGAAGCGACGTCCATAGGTGGAAGGTCGGTCCTGTCGAGGCCGAGGCCCTGGAGGCAGTTCCGGGCCGCAGGGGTGGCCGCGTCCCATCCTGGGAGCAGGGGCCCTGAGTCACACCGCGGCGTGGCCCAGGCGGTGCTGGCCGGTGGCCTGCCGCCTCCAGGCGGCCTGTCCCTCTCCCTGGGCCGGGCGTGGGGCGGGGCGGGCGGGGCGGGAAGGGGTCGTGCGTGGGCCCTGGTGGCTCCGGCAGGGCTCTCCTGGGCGCGGTGCCTACGGGCCGTCGCCAGCCCCGGCGCCCAGGGCCGCGGCCCGCTGCTCAGCCGCCTGCTCCCGCGGCGGCTCGGGCTCGGGCGGACCCCGCTGGGCCGCGGCCTCGGCCTCGGCCTCGCGCTCGCGGGCTGCCTCCGCGCCGTCGGGGGCGGCCTCCCGGGGCCGTTTGGCGGCGTCCTCGGGCGCGCAGGCCGCGCTCCTCTTGGGCGGCCCGGGCTGCGGGCCCTGCGGCTCCTCGGCGTCGCCGTCGGCGGGCTCGGGCGGCTCGGCCTGCGGCGCGGCGGCCTTGACCATGGGGTCGTGCTCGATCTCCCAGAGCCCCTCGCTGAAGCCGCGCCGCTTGTTGGGCTTGCCGAACTTCTCCTTGGACTCCTCGTACGGGAACAGGTGCTTGGGGCCCAGGAAGGCCGTCTCGTGGGTCCCGAAGAAGAACACCTGGTACCGGTTGGGTTCGGCCATCTGCTCCACGCGGGCCGGCCAGTGGGCGTAGCCCTTCAGCTTGGCGAACACCAGGTCCCCGGTCTTGAACTTGCGCCCGCTGTAGCTCGACATGGCGGGCGGGCGCGGCGGCACCGGCTGGGCGACGCGGCAGGTGCGCTGCGCGGCGGCCTCTGAGCCCGCGCGACAGCTCGAGGGCGCCGCAACGCCCGGTCGCAGGGTTCTGCCGCCGAGTGGGCATTGTCTCCGAGATCCAGGGACAGTTGGCCCAGCTGGGACGCCGTGGTCGCCAGGACCGGTTGTGCGCAGGCCCCTGCACTGTGACCGCTGTGACCGTCGCCGAGCCCGCTGTGCCCCCGAGGGGCCTGCAAAGCCAGCGCGGGAGCCACGTGGAGAGAAAGCAGTGACACGTGGGCACATATTTCCATGAATCTTGCAACTGCGTAGGGGGAACTTGCGGGGTCCCGGTGGGCACCTCTCTGTGTCCCACAGAGAACAGGAGCTGCGACGCGATGTCCCTCTGGGTCAGTGGTTTCAACCGTCTTGCGACTTCCTTGGGGACCAGTGCAGGAGGCCTGCAGTGAGGCTCAAGAACAGGGTGGAAGTCTGACCAAGGGATGGACCCGCAGTGCCGTTAGGGAGTCTGGCGGGGAGCATCACTTGGTGACCAAACTGTAAACATTGACATGTTTTCAGGGTCACCCAATGTATACAGCAAAGCCATGATGGTGGCAACCCGGAGTGACCAAGATTTCCTACATTACCTGGAAACGTCCTGTCTTCCACAAACGTCAGCACGTGGCTGTGTGGCTGGGACCGGGCCTTGCAAACTGCCTGCCACGGAGGGACACTAGGCTCCAGGTGCCTGCATTAGGCAGAGGTCTGCTCCTAGCAAACCTGCCAGTAGCCAGGGCTTCCTCCAGGCTGCAACTGAAAAGGCACCATCTCAGTTGAGAAGCCATTTTAAGAAAATTTTCTCAAGATTCAGGTGTATTATAACTGACGTGAATGAGAGTTTTGGTGCCACTGAAGTTCTGGTACACCTTTCCACTTTTTTTTTTTTTTTTTTTAGTTTTGAGTTTTGAATTTTGTTCTACCTACTGTGAGCGTGCTTTCTGACAACTAGCCAAATGTTTCCTAACAGTGCTCTTGGCTCTTGTGCTGGCTTTTATGAGAAAGACCTTTGGATACTAATCCTGTGTTTAACTGGACAGATATCTTTTTTCTAGTGTCACTAGTGGAGTGTTAGAATCATTCACCCATTTTGGTGCAACTCAAAATTGGTTTGGGTTTGCTAGGTTGGATCAGCCACTTATTTCACCTTTGGATAGGAGAGACCTGCTGTGGGCAAAGGGAGATAAGTTGTCCTCACAGGTGGGACAAATGGGACCTCCTTTGCTGATTCCAAACAATTTGTTTTAGCTTTTCTGCTAAGTCATCTTTTTAGAATGTCTTATCTGCCCCACACGTGTGTATAGCTCTAGTAAATAAGTAACATTCACAATGAACCAACAACTTCTTCTCAGATCCACAGTCCCCTACAAATTAGGACACATGTCCTCCTCTGAATTTCATTTGGAAAGTGCTAGAAAACTATACATGCTTAATGGCTGTAGAAGATGTGTGATCATGGGCAGCTAAGGAGCCCACAGAAGGAAGGAATTTGGAATTTGTGTAAGAGGAAATTTTGCTAAGTGGTGTTTTGTTTGTTGGTTCTCAGGTTCTGAATGTGCTGCACCATTGCACAGAGCATTGCGTGAAGGTCTTGCAGGTGGGAAGGAGTCCCGCTAGACACTTTGTCCAGGAGTGGCATATAGTTATGTCATTAGCTCAGTCTGAGGAAGGACCAGACCTGAGACCCACTGCTGCAGATGAGTGTGATGCCAGGCAAACCAACAGCAGCACCAGAGCAAGCCACATGTCCAGGTGGGTGTTCGGACCACAGGGGTAAGCAGCCAGGAGGGTTTTAACTGCGCTGCAGCTCTGAGGGCTAGAACAAGTGACCCAAAGCTACCTGAAACTAAGTGAAAGTACTGTAGGAGACAAAGGCAGGAAGGTCTAGTCAGGAATGGTCCAGCTCTACAGAGCGCCATGTGATTCTCTTAGTCCAGGAGCGTCATTCCCCAGGTAGATCTTGCACCTCGTGTCTAAGACACAGCATGGGGCTAAAAGGCTGGCAGGAAAGATGTCTACCTTTGCAGCATTTAAAATCTAATTCAGAAGCTGAAGCACCAGAAAGTTCATTACAGGGCAATGCAAACTAGTCTTCAAATGCTAAATGATACGTCCTTTATAAACACGGGGAATTCCAGCAGGCGAGTGGCTCTTAGGGCAGACTTAAGGAAGCTGTGGTAGAAGATACTGTGGAGAGAACTCTGGCAGCCTTCACTTGTTTACCTGCCTTTTAAAGCTGAGAGTAAATATAATCTTTCAGATTATATTTGCTGCATGATGTTGAGATGCTTAAAGTAATACTTAGATCTCTTTCGGGATGGTTACACATATTAATGGCATCATGGGCAGGAAAGTTCAGACAGTGGGCAGGATGGTTTATGATGTACTAATGACTGTTAAGTAGAATTTTATTAAAGATAGGACTAGTCTATTATTATCTTTTGGCTAAATGAGAGAAAAGCTATATCGAAAGGAGTAGAATCATGAATAAGGGCATTGAAAAATGAAGAAGTGACCCTGACCAGACAGATTACATATTACACACAAAGGTACACACCCAGCCCTTCTTCTGGATGATACAGACCTAAAATTTCTTGTTACTTAGAAATGTGATTTTGAAAAGTATGTTCTTCAGTTTAACTTCTCGGCTCATGGTAACTTATTTCAGGAAGGGGGAAACAGGAGGAAGGTTGAGTCATGAGAATAGGAAAGCAGTTATTGGGTTGGATCTGGAATGTTCTCAGAAAGCTCATGGTTGGAATGCCTGGCTCCCCATGCAGCAGTGTTCAGAGGTGGAATTTTTAGGCAACAGTTGGGTCACGAGGACTCTGAGCTCATCAGTGGATTAGTCCACTGATAGCTGGATGGACCACTGGGGGTGGGACCAAGTTGGAGTAAGCACGTCTCTGGGGCCCACCTGGGAGTGTCCATGTTCTCCCTGGCCAGTTCCCCACCATGAGCAGAGCAGCCTTCCTCTGCCACCTTCCACCATAATGTTCTTCCTCACTCAGGCCTAGAGCAGTGGAGCCCTTATCATGGGCTGAGGACTCTGGAACTGTGAGCCAAAATGAGTCTCTCCTCCTCTAAGTTGTTCTTGTCAGTGTTTTGATTACAGTGACAAAAAGCCAGCTAACATGTGCATGGTTAGTTCAAAACAAAGTCCCCATGAACAATTACAGTGACTAACTTTTAAGAACCAGATCTCCATGAGCCCACATGCTTTTAATAGGTCAGGATGTCTCAAAAATCCAGTGTACCGAGTGCACCTGTTTGCAAAGATGACAGTTTGAGCAGCCTCGTACCTATCAAAACAACACCTGGGAGACCAAAACATAACACTTTCCAGTTTCTTTTCTGGAAAACTAATGATGGGATTTAAAAGCTGCTTGGCAACAATTGTGAAACATGGGCAGTAAAACAATATAATTACACAAGAGAGTAAATAGGTATCTAATTGATATTTTCTTGTTTACTTTTAAATTCAATTAGTTTGCTTTAAACTATAATTTAAAAGAAATGTAATTATTTTCTATGTGCTTTTGTCTTCATTAAAAATATTAACTGCCTCTGGGTTACAGTAGAAGTGTTTTCACATTGGTTGATATTTGCAATCAAGGCTGTACTCTTTCAGAATGTTCTAGGAGATATAATTATGCAGAAAACAAGCTCGGCTCCCATCATGGGCAGAAAATCCACCTTTTTCTTTTTTTTTTTCTTTCTTTTTCTATTTTGGTTTTGGAGATTGAACCCAGGGTATTTTACTACTGAGTTACATCCCCAGCCATTTTTCATTTTGTATTTTGAAAAGGGTTTTGATAATTTGTTGAAGCTGGCCTCGAACATCTGATCCTCAGCCTCCTGAGTCACTGAGATTACAGTGGTGTGAGCCACCAGACTGGCCCCAATTTTCTGTTTTTGAAAATTCACAGAAAGATGGGCACAGTGGCATATGCCTGTGATACCAGAGGCTTGGGAGGCTGAGGTAGGAGGATCTTGAGTTCAAAGCTAGTCTCAGCAAAAGCGAGGTGCTAAGCAACTCAGTGAGACCCTGTCTCTAAATAAAATGCAGAATAGGTCTGGGGAATCTGGCTTAGTGGTTGAGTGCCCTGAGTTTAATCCTGTGTAACAAAACAACAAACAAAAAAAATTCACAGCAAGTCTACTACCCCTATATTTTGTCAAATCTACATGTTATCAGTGTCCACTTAGTCTGATTTTTAAAGCCGCAGGGATTTCTGTAATCCAAGGGAGCTACTAGAGAGAAGTTTGGTATCAGTGGGGATGTCCTGAAGCTCTGGGGTAATTTAAAGATGTTCCCTAGGAGGTACACCATCATCCATTTGAATAGTGGGTCAGATCTGTAGCTGACCTGATAATGGAGTCTGGGGAGGGAGAGACGAGGGTGCAGTTTTTCTAAGTATCTATGTGTGCTAGCAATTTGGTCTCATTGGCTTGCTATAAATGCTATGAATGGTGTACAAGAGGGAAAATTATAGGGATCAATATTGTTTGCCATACCACTGATTCAGTAGCCAAGGAAGGAAATTGTTTTAACTCTGAAATGAATGACAACAAATTTGTTGTGGCTGGCAACAAAAAATTATATTTTATTTACTAACTTGGGCATTAAAAGATTTAAAATTCATACTGACTCTTTGGGGAAAAGTTTATAAATAAAATGTTTCAATAATGTGAATAGTTTTCCTAAACTTGCATGACAATGTATATGCAGGCCCCGCCACAGGAAAATGTGAGTTATTATATATATAATTAGCGACATTTAAACAAATAGAAATTACTAATGCTGGTGAGTAATCACTGGGGATCAGGTGCGTATAACAAGGTGGATTTACATAGTAATTACACAATTAGATGGCCGTGCCCAAGGTCTGCAAAATTTTTGAAGTACAATTCAGTGATTTGAATATACTTACAATTGTAAGTTGAATAAAAGTATTAGACAAAATATATAGCACTGGTGACTTACAAGCCTGCATGCAACCTAATTCTTTACCTCCAAGGCTGTTGCAAGGAAACTGGGCAGCCATGTCACCACTGCACTAGGGACCTGTGTGGTACCCAGTTGCCGTTGGCCATTAGCTCTATTTAGTTAAAGGGCAAATCCCTTTTCTTTTCTCCTTCTTTCTTTCTTTCTTTCTTTTTTTTCATTTCGTGATCCATATTTTCTCTTGTTACTATTTTTTTAAATGTTTTTTCACAAATTGTTTCTTCTGGCTCTGAATTTTATCATAAGCATAATATTTTAAACATGTAGAAAACAGTCTGGGAAGACATGATAACAGCAAGGCCGTGTGTGAGAGCAAATCTGGAACCCAGACCTACAATTTCCATCTCGTGTTTCTTACCATTACACTAAGGAGTCATATATAAGTGCTTAAAATGACCAAAGTTTTCAGCGGCTCACACTAAGGTTTTGATGATATAACCTCATCAGCCTCTTACTGATTTTCTTACATAGTTTGGAGCTTTCAAAATAATTACCAAATTATTAAGCTTCAGAAATAGGTAATCTGTACTGTTCCCACTTAAAGAAGTCATCAACAATGTGCATGCTAATGAACAGGATGGGATTTTTAATGAAAAGGTCTAACTTTGAATTAATGAAAATGGCATTTTGAGGGTGGACAGTAATTTTGATTAATCAAGCTTTTCCTATTTCATTATTGGAATATGCCTTTAACTCTTCAGGTAATTTTCATTCAAGGATCTCTGTACCTGTTGGTAGTCATCTTTTAGTCCTCACCTCAGAATCAATGAGATGACAGCTTGCTCTTTTTAAACATGGTGAATGAAATATTTACCCTCCAAAACAGTTGTGGCTCTTCTGTGCTAGGAAACGTATTTATTTGTCAAAGTAAATAAAGGCTCTAAGGAGGCTGGTGCTTTTGTATATCTCAAAAACTCATGAGGCATGGACCAGAGATCACGTACAAGAAGACGCAAGTGGTGGAAACTCAGGGACTTTGCTGAGCCAGCCTGAGCTGGCTGTGGGTCCCCCCACTCATGCCTCTCAGGGGCAGAGTGTCCTCGTTCCAAGGATGGAGGTAGGACATACTTCTCAGTGCCTGGGTGAGGTGTCCCAGGAAACCCAGAGGGCAGCTTTTCCAACAGCGTCCTTACCACTTGCTCCTTTGGTCATTTTTCATGATGAAAAACCTTCTTGGAAAAAGAACATTTTTTTTTACTTATCAAATTTAAATATAGAAGTAAATTATTTAAGATTGAGTCTTACAGTCTTTGCTTTTCAAAGTCAGAGCGAAGTCCCATCCTCTATTGCTTGTCAGTGTCTACCCTAATGAGAATATGTCATACGAATAAAACTGTAACAGAGCTGCTAATTTTAACTGCCCTTTTAAAGCACAGATTATATCCTGTATACTTGCATAAGATTTTATATCTACTTTCTCAATTAGTTTCTAAGACACTTTGCTACACTACCTTGCCCTTCCCCCCTTGACAGCCCATTTATTTACTCTTAAGCATAATCACTGGTGAAGTAAGACCTATAGCCAACCACAGGAGCTGGTTCAGAGAAGAACGAAGCAGATGCAGAAAACTCAGTCTGCAGGACAGGGTCACTGTGAGGCCATGCAGGTGACGTGGGGAAAGCCACCATCCCCCTAGAGCAGCCTGAGTTCCCCGAGTTGTTCCAGTGACAGCGTAAGTTTAGCTCAATGCAAGGCCTGCTTACATTGAAAACCGATGGTCTGAAGGTGTCTAGTGAGCCTGGTGCCTTGGAATGGTGCAGGGTAGAACTATGGTCATCACACTGATGATCCGTGACTGGCATGTGATTTATAGAGGTAAAATAATGCTGAACACACATGGGACAATATGGCCTAGGTGAATCTCTCCAAAGTAAATAGTATAAATAAAGTATCTGATTAATTTAAAAATAATTAGCTTTTTTTTTTTGTTTGGGAGCTCTTTATAACTGTAAAAACGTGAGTGGCATGTATTCCAAGCTCTTCACCAGTTACTATCTTCTCCCGTGGTGACCAACCACCCAGTATCCCCTTTGAGTAACTGAAACTGATGGAAGTTTCCACTGAACAGATGCATACAAAATGCCTAAGTAATAAATTCAACCACTTAATGTTAATAATCAATGAGAATTAATAAGGCTGCCATTAGTTGTGATTTTCAGGCAATTGAGTGATTTTGTTTTACCAATTCTAACTGCTTCCCACATTTTCAATATAATGGAAAAATATAATAATGAAATAATGTAGTTTTTTTACATTGTGAAAAATAAACTTGGTTTCCTTCAGTTTCTCATGCTCTTTTCTTCTGTCTGCCTCATGGGCCCGCTGTGAATTGACAGGGAGATTTAGGCTGAAAACTGAAAGGAGCAAGATCTGGGATGCAGTGTACCGTAGAGCACTGTTTCTGGCCACTCACTGGTGTCTGCGTGCTTACAGCGCACACAACAGAGAGTGTGGTGTTTGGGGGAAGACAGCATCAGCACAGAATATTCTGACCAATAGTTTCACCAAATGGTCTGTGTTATGTTTATTCTTTGATTTTTTGGGGGAGGGGGCATCATTTGTGTTCTGCTATATGATCTATTTTCCAAGTGATTTATACATTGTTTTTATATTTGTGAGACATTTCCATATACTTGTTGATTTTGTATCTGCTTTGTCTATTTCTGATAGAAATATGTTCAGATTTTACCAAAATCCATGGTACTTACGGAGTTTGCCAATTCTTTTTAAATCAGGTGCATTTCTGTTCTGTGCATTTTAGGGCTATATTGCTAAGGACATAGATATTCTTTATTTTTATAAGGTTCTGCTTCCATAGCAACCTTTATTTTATTAGAATGAAATAATTACCTTAACAAATGCTTTTGCCCTAAATTCTATGCCACAGAGTCTTTGTAACTAGTGTTTGAGTGTTAACAGTTCTCAGTTTAACTTTTCTATGCGTTTTGTTTAATCCTACCTTCTGTAACCAGTCTACAGGTAGACTCCTTTCCGTCTAACCTCTGAAGGGACAGTTAACTCTGATGTCCTGTGGTCAGTGTGGCACCTCCCTTTTTCTTGTGAGTTTGGTTTATCATGCTTTATCCCTGCTGTCCTAGGTACTTGTGGGTTGGCCAAGTTAGTCTCATCGTCACTGAAGTATTATCATTTGTTTGTCCCCTTTGCTGATTTGGAGGCTGTAATTCTCTTCATTCAGCAATTATTCTTAGCAAACGTACCTAAATATAAATTTGTGTAGCCCAAATCAAAGGTTTAAGCTTGTTCAAAATAGCCCCAACACTTCACCCTTTACAGGTTGTCTAAATTATATTTTTCTCTTTTCAATCACATGTAGTTTTTACCAATTAGCTGATTTAATTTGTTCATGTATTTTACCATTAATTATTGTTTCTTACAACTTTAATTTTGATAAAAGAAATATGTCACTTAGAAAATTGTTTGAACAAGGTTGTGGAGTGGTAGATAAATTTCTGACCACCTGATAGCTAAAAAGGTATTGTCACTTCACTCAGAAACATTGCATCACCAGACATGACTCATGTCTTAAGTCACATTCCTTAGGAATGGACAGGGGTGCTCCATCGCCTTCTGGTGTCTACCATTGCCGCTAAGATGTCTGCCAATGGTGCAGTGGCCCTTCCCTTTGAAGTAGCACACATTCTTTTTTCTCTATCCTTTGATATCCTCTAGTTTCACTAAGGAGTGTGTGACTGTGGAGTTATTTTCATTTACCGTGGTTGATAGTTGTGGAGATTGATTCAGAAAGTATGCCTGTCCCCGATTCTGCGGTATCTTTTTTTTTCAAATATGGCCTCTCAGACATTTGCTCGCGGTCTTCCTTCAGAACACCTGCACAAGGATGTGAAATCATCTCTATCTGTTGCCATGTCCTCAGCCTCTGACTACTGTGTCACATTGTGCATTATTTCTCAAAACCGTAGTCCTACTTATTTATTTATTCTTTGGCTGAGTCTGACTTTAAGATTACCCCAGTGATTATTTTAATATAATAGCTTTCACCTTAAGAATTTCTATTTTTTTTTGTATACACCTTTCATTATTTCTTTTATATCTGTTTTGGTTCATAAATTCTTGTTCCTGGTTTGGATTTATTCATTTTACTATCTCTTCAGACATTCTAAACATACTTATTTTAAAACTATTATGGATATTTTTTTTTCTTATTTTACTCTAATCTGTCATGATTTCATTCCTGCTGCCACGTGGTGGCTTGGCCCAAGGGTCCCTGGCCATTCCTCAGAGCCTCTGTGAGAGGCCATGTTGTGTTGTAAATGTTGAACACCTCGGGTGGTGAAGATGAGCGTGTCCCAGCCTCCTTTTCAGAGTCAGGAAATTCCACTGTGGCCTACTGTCTGAGCAGCTGTGAGACCCACTCCAGTTCCTCTGCATGTGAGTGATCTTGTTCCTTTCAGCCCCGTGGGATGCCACCTCTGCTTGTGTCCAAACTCATATGTTGAGTGACCTAAAGTGTTAGTTTCTTTTAATATTATTTACTTCATTTTGTTGATGGTTCAATCAATTCATTTAGGACTTCTAAGTTATATAATAGTGTCTCATATATTTTATGTACTATTTGTTGTATGTTGGATCAGAAAGGGAATGTAGCAAAGCATGGATTTATAATGCTTTATTTAGGTCTTAGGAAATTAGAAAAGACCTTGAATACTCCTCTACTTAACAGCTCACACATTAATTAGGACGGGAGTTTATGTGTGACATAATTGGAAAATGCAAAGCGGATTCTGATAAGAATCAAAACATGCACTCATTTATACAAGAATACTAGGGAAGATTTTTGGGATGTGGCAGCATTTGGGATTTTTCTTAAGGAAAAGAAAATATTTGAATGGACAGGAAATACATGAGATTTGTTGACTTCTCTACAGACTCACTTCATCCTGTGCCTTGAAGATGTAATCTGTGTACCTTCTGTCAGTGGTTCTCAGGACTGGACATGTCATCTTAACCATGTGGAGCTGCTACAACAAAACACCAAGCTGGACCACTCATCAATAGCAGAAGCTTATTTCTTATATTCTGGAAGCTGATCAGTCTAAGAGTGAGGCACCACAGATTAGGAATCTGGAGAGGGCCAGCTTCCTGTTCACAGTCTTCACATGTTGTCCAAGGCCAGGGAGCACTCTGGTCTGTCTCTCCCTTTTTTTTAATATATATTTACTTAAATAAATATATTTAATATATATTTACTTGTCGGTGAACCTATATTTAATTTATTTATTTATATGTGGTTCTGAGAATCGAACCCAGTACCTCACATGTGCCAGGCAAGCCCTTTACCACTAAGCCACAATCTCAGTCATCTGGTCTCATAATTTTATAAGTGTCTTTTTAAATCCCATTCACTTCCCAAAGGACCCATCTTCATATCCTATCCCACTGGAGATTAGAATTCAATGTTTGAATTTGGGAGGAAAATAAACACTCAGTCTATTGTAGACCCCTATGCTAAATTATAAACTTTGAGTACATTATCAATGGAAATATTGAAAGAAAATAATACCATAAAGGTCCTAGAAGTCTCATGTAAAAGTTTGTCCTAGGAGTTAATTTTTGTGGTTATACAAGAGGTAAAATGTGTGCATGTATCTACTTATGTCTCCTAAGACATTTTAAGAAGGCAACTTGTATACCATTGCATTTAAGTGAATAATCTTCCAGGAAGGTATTAGCATCGACTGATTGAATGGGTGTTGATGCTACACAGAAATCAAGTATCTACAGCCAAGCGTATCTCATTGTCCCTCTGTGCCTGAGTTTCCAACTTTAAGCTGCTTCATAAACTTTTCATAGCTTTAGAAAAGTCTAAAAATACTTGCTCTGCATAATTCTCTGATGCATCTCTGAGGCATGCTATTCAGGGCATTTCCTAGGGGTTCCTCACACAGGCCAAGAGCCGGAAAGGCAAAGGGGAAAAGGACAAGCTATTTCCCCGCAGGCCTAGGGTTTTCTTAGTGCCTCTGCTTAGGTTTCTCTGATTCCTGTTGCCATTTGTCCATCCACACGCAATGGTGGAGACGATTGGCCCTGTGCCTTGGTAGTACTGATGGTTAGCTTGATTCAGACTAGTAAGATCCCAAAGTGAAGTAAAACCGGTGGCCCTTGTATTTCACAGAGAAGAGCAACTGCCCTGGCGGCATGTGCCAAGGTTTGGCAAGGTCTGCATGCAGATGACTGGACAGCTTCAGAGGAGGTGATAGAAATCAGGAGGCGGGAGCGTTGACCTGGAGACATGTCTGTTTTCAGTCTGCTTGACTTTCATTTATTGCAACCCTGACATTGGAATAAACCTGTTAAATATATTTTAAAAATGCAACCTCGTGGTAAAACATGATACCTCTCTTTAAAGCTCTTTTAATTGAATGCACCTGGTGCTTCTCTCTATCAATTTATGTTAATGCCACACACAGACAAGCAGGACCTAATTGCAAATTAAGCAATAAAGCTGTTTATAAGAGCAAATGTCCTCCAGGTCAAGTTCATGAATTTTATATTTATATATGTGTGTGTACATAAATGTAAATATGGATACACCCTCTATATGTCTTAACCTTTGTTATAATTGGCAATTGTGTCACTCAATACCGGTTTTACAGAGATGCTTCCTGTGCAATGACTTGATTTTCCTAAACAATCACTGGTATTCCCTAATTATCTAAAGTTCTGGATCATTTTAGGTGTAAGATTTACATTCTTTAAAATGCATGAAGTATAACAGTAAGGGACAAGGCTGTCATTGCAGCAATGGCTGCTTAAGATCTTTCGTGGGGTCTGGAGACAGAGTTCCCGGCACCAGCACTCCCGGCACACGGAGTGAGCCTTCCTTCGGAAAGCTGGTGCAGAAGCTGCAGGCCAGGGAGCACACTGGAGGTCCACTTCCTGTCCCCGTCCCTGACAACTATGGAGACCCTGCTCCTCACTGCTCACTATGTCTCTTTGCTCTTTGATACAGTGGCACTGAAAAGGGAGATCTGAGGATCTTTAGGAATTATTTCAAGTTAGGGAAGTTTTCGCCTGGAAGCCGCACTCTGTGGTTGCTTTAGGTAGACTTTAATTCAGTTCTGTTACATAAAAGTTTATAGATCACCTACAGACACGGGGACTGTAATGAATAATTAAACAAAATAGCTGTCCATCAGGAGCTCTCAGTCAACACACTGTCCTCCGCTCCGTGCTCCTCATGGTGCTGCCACAGCACTCCATGGTCAGTGCTCGGCCTGGACCTGACCCTCAGTAGACAGCATGGGTGACTCCACGTGCCTCCCAGCACGTCCTGATGAACCACCACACGTTAAAAGTATCACACACTGAACATGCACGAAGCCCACTACACCACCGAGCATCGTAGTGTAGCAGCACAGCTCACCCTGGAGTGCCAGCTGTTTACCCTCTGGGTCACCCGGCTGACCAGGACCAGTGGCCTGATAGCCAGCATCGTGAGAGCATGATGTGCTGCTCATGCTGACGCAGGAAAGATCCGGACTCAGAACCATAAGTATGGAGTCTGCTGCCGCATCCCAAAGGCAGAGGATCTCAGGTCGGATCATGGGGTCGTCTCAGCCTCCGGGCACTCACGTGCTTATCTTCTGGTCTTCATCCCCACCTCAGCCTAACCCTGTCTCCTCTCCCAGGCATACACATTCCAACGAGGAGCTCTAGGTCTCTGGTAAAATGTGGCGTGTTGTTTCGCCTGTGTTTGTGTTTTCATTTACATAAATAAATGCAGTGTGCCCTCAATGTCACCCCGTCTCTTTCCCGCTAACCCCCTAAGGCTAGGTCTCGGCGATCTAGCCCAGTATTCATATATGTGCAGTTTGTACTTCTGGCTGATCGTGCCCCCGTGCACTGCCATATCCAGGATGTTTGACTTCAGAATTCCTCAAATGCTTGGATTATCTCCAGTCCCTCACTGACACCTATACACACGCATGTGCACGCTCCGGTGAAGGTGCTCATTCCTGTTTATCTCCCAGGTGAGAGCTTCTGTGGGACACTGAAAGTGCTGTGGGCACTATGAACAGAGACTGATCAATCAGTACAGGGACCAGGTGTAAGATGGGAGGGGCAAGGACCAGGCGTGCTCCCGCCAGCACCAAGCAGGTGGTTCCCGTGAGACATCCAGAGGCCACTGTAAAGTCTCAGCCAAACCCAGCCATTGTGTATAGTAATGGTCTCCCAGCCATTGAGATAGGGAGGTCTCTCATTGCTGAACCTAACCCGGACCTTGGCTGGCAAGGACCCTGTGAAAGTGGCCCACGTTTCCAGCCCTCCCCAGACAAGAAAGGACATGTAGGAGGAAGCGGGTTTGTACCCCTTGGTCAGGTCATGACCCGTCTGTCTGTGTGTCTGGTGGTGATGTGTGTCCATCCCTGTTTTAGAAGAGCATGAAAACCATGCTTGGAAGGCCTCTGAGGAAGAGTGAGGCTCTTCCTTTGGGTGTCCTCATTAGGGACCTCTTAGGTCTAGGGCATTTTACTGGGGGATTTCCAAGTAGCGTTACTTGTCTGCGTCTTTTCTTGTGCTCGTGGGTTTCCTTCCTGGAGAGCAAGTCTTTCACATGGACCCTAGGGGAGTGCCCATGGTGGACCCTAGGCCTGGGAGTAACTCGACTGGGAGACTGGACTTAGTCGAGACTCTGCACAGAAGAAGGAAGCTGGGGGTCAGCTCCTAGATGGGCGTTTAGTCCTCTGTGAGAAAGATGACTATCCTCTGCTTGAGTCTGATGTCCCCATACCTAGAGCCCACCTGGGCCACCTTGTCCTGGGTCGGTCATCTTCTTGAGCAGAGGAAGGGTGTGCACTGGCCTCAGGAGTCTGGACTGACCATTGCCGCAGCCCGGCTGGCTGGGCAAAATAACCGGGGGGGTGATGAGGAACTTGTGTATGTTGATACAGCAGGAGTAGGAGCCTTTTATTGTAGGACAGGAGGGGTATTTATACATCCCACACAGCTTATCTTAATTAACATAAACTAGATACAGCAGTCAACCAATAAGAAATCTCCACACTTAATGGCTCACTGGCATTACTTCACAAACCACTCCCTTCTGGAAAAATGCCAGGCGCCATCCAGACTTGTTTACAGACCCTAACATTTGCCAGGCGCCATCCAGACTTGTTTACAGACTCTAACAGACCATCTGGAGGTGTAGTGCTGTTCAGTCCAATCTTCCCCCTTTCCCCCTGGTTACAGCGCCCTCTGACCCCGTCCTGGGGCGTGCTGACTTGTTTCTTCTGGTCTTTCTCCCAGCCCACCTGTCTCCCTTTCACAAACTTAGCTAGTTTTCTCCTCCTCCTCCTCCTCCTCCTCCTCTGTGATGCTGGGAAGGAAACGAGGGCTACACTGGAAGCTCAGAGTGTTCTCTATTCTTTAAATCAGCTATCGCGTCTGGTCCTGGATTTCTGGTTTCTGTTTACTCTCTGTTGTCCTCTCCTGCCCGGTCCCTTTGTCACTGTGCATATTTACCTCCTTTATCCAAGAGAGAACGAAGAGAAATGACAAGCTCCACTTTGACCCGCTGGTAGTAATGGGTAAGCAGGCCAAGCGACGGCCTCTGAAAGGGACCACCCATGTTTGAGGACAGGAAACCTGGGTCAAAAGCACTCAGGTACCTAAGTTTGTCTGCACATCTACCCACTCAGCTGCTTTCTGTTGTGTGAGTTTGGTGGTTACATCTCATTTTTTGATGATCTTTGCCCTTAAGGATGATGGAATGTCTGTGAGTGGACGATACTGAAGCTTGTCCAGCATCTGGGGACACACATCTCTGAATGAGACACTTCATGAAGGGAAATGCTAGGGTGAGCTCCCCATTTCCCCGGGTCACGTCTTCCAAGCACGTTGACATGGCGAGCACTGGACTCTCATCAGCTGTGCCGGTTCCAACCTCCCGCAGACACTGTGGACTGATGCCGAGCTTCACCGATGGCTTTTCCTCCTCCCTGTGTGAATTCCAGTGCTTCGCTTCTGGGTGTGCCCCCCATGTGCTTTTTCAATTAGTTCTATTGGGAGACCTAAACATTTTTCTTCTGTATCAGGAGGTGATATTCTCCTACAAATTCTTTATTGGTCACAGGCTGATGCGACCTATAAGGAAGTGAAAGATCTGGATCTTACTGTTCCCTGTTCTCTAGACTAACTTGAGCCTCAACTTTCCTCATCTGCATAAGGGAGGAGCTAATCCACTTGTTCCCTACAGGGGATGGACATAGGAAAGGTACCCCCAGGACAGAGTGACCTGTCCACAGTAGTGGTTGTGAGCGAGACCCCATGCCAGACATAGCTGGTTCAAATTCCAAGTAAGGCAAAGGTCTCTGACCTATTATTTAAGTTTGCTAGCAAGACATGCCATCTCACTCACATTCCTTTATGTCAGCATGTGAAAATTAAGTGCAAAGAAGTTTGTAAGACATTTAATTGTGGCTCAAATGCAATGCCTCCAGTGAGCACCAGCAACAAGTAGAAAACAATATTGCTATTGCATCAAAGTGGTGAGCAGGGCCACGGAGGGAAAACCGATTACACAATGTGTTCACATATTTGACATTTATTGAGTGCCTGCTAGGACCAGATGCTATTCTAAGCACCAATGGTATAAAAGTCCCCGTCCAGAGTTCATTCACATTGCAGTGGGAAACACAGTGAGACATGATACAATGTAATATGAGAAAATAATAAAACATGATGTGAGAAAGGCCTCAAAAGGAGTGGCCCGGGGACGGGGTGTGCCCCTGCACATAGGACAGCGGAGACTTGCAGGGAGATGGGGAGGCGCAGGCTCCCGAGGAGGAGCCTCCCCGGCGCCTGGACCAGGCCAGGCAGAGATGCTGTGTGAGAGCAAGTGGCCGTGTTCCCAGAACAGCGGGAGCCCTGGAGGCCACAGGTGGAGAGCAGGGCCAGGCCAGGTCAAGTCCTTGCAGAGCACGGTGGGACCTTGGATTCCACTCCAGGTGTGATGAGAGACTGCGGGAGTTTCGTGAGCAGGGAATGACTTGAGGTGCTAGTAGAGTTGGGCTCCATTTCTTGTGGGAGAGTCACTGCCCCTACTGACTCGTTTCCCCACGTGTTGCCTGTTTGGGGAGGGTTAAAGGAGAGTCTGTGCCTGAAAGCCACAGGCAAGGTGCTTGGTGCAAAGTACATGCTTCACATCATTAAAACTGGAAATTCATGATCCCTTTCCCACAGGCTAGTCTCTGCTGCAGCCATCACCCCCTGTGGCCTGCAGAGGTCCTGTAGTAACACTGGTATTGCCCAGGAGGAACTGGCCAGCCTGCCATTCTGCCATGGACTAGCAGGGTCATCCGTAGGTACTAGTCAGTAATACTTAGAGCAAATGGGAACAAGATCTGCCTCGTGATCAAAAATGAGGGTAGCAGCAAGTGTACCTTGGCTGGGACGCTTCGTGGAGAAAACCCTAACAGGGCCCACGAAGGCAGCTGGGTCTCCGGCCCTGGGGCTGGCAAAGGAAGTCAGGTTACGGTGACCTCGGAGGACTGTGCAAACCGCTGTCTTCAGGGCCCTGCATCCCATGGAGCCACCCAGAGAGTCACAGACACACCCTGGAGCCAAGATGTGAGAGCCAAGCTCCTCTCAGGTTTGGGTAGACACCCCAGGCTTTCCTGCAGCAAGTGTTTCATTTTGGAAAGAACATTTTCCATTTGGACTTGGCTTCTCAGTTGCTCCTTCTTAGTTTCATCTTTTAGTATAATGTTTGTGTTGGGCCATTGCCTTTCAGTGACTCAGTAGGTGGATATTCGGGGCTAGGGATTTATTTTCTATCTAAATAATCAATTGTGGAACTCTAAGGGTAGAAAAGGTCCTCTACAAAACAGACACTAGCTTGTTAATAAGTTCAATAATGCCTTGAACATTATGGAACTTGAATATTAGATGAAATATTAAGTGCCAGTAAAAAATATGTTCAAATTTCAATTATACCTGAAATCTCAGTAAAGTCAGTAGCAAATTCTAATTATAAAAGTGTCCTTTGGGTCTGATCTGATCCATCTGGGAACTCACGGTACATTTTGCACGACGTGACTGATCCTCTTGATGGCAGATGTGGTACCATGAGTTTCCCTGTAGCCTGAAACTCCCTGGGACTCCAGAGCTGAGTCCCACCCAGGACTCTGAAATCCCTTATGGATGTGGTCCCCACTCATGGCCCACCAGTTGGAAGGACAGGGGTGCTTCTTCTGGCCTTAGGAGAGAATCACAGACTTCCCCCCATATAGCAGTTACAGCTCTAAGCAAACCTGTGGTCACCTGGTGTTGTGGTCACTACGAGATCATAGAATACTAAGGCTCTCAACTGGGAAGCTAAGTGAAGATATGCAGGCGTACGGATGACGCTTTCCTGGGAATCTGCAGGCCTATTCCCCAAATCTTCTCCCTTTGTTATTGTTTGCTAAGTGAGTCCACATTGGCTATCTATTGCTATAGACTCTCATGTAGCTCTTCCAGTAGGTTATTCGGGATGCAGCTTCTTCCCTTTACCAACATTCCAGCTGCTTCTAATCCTTTTTTATGTGGTCCTTGGGAAACACTTTAGTACATGAGAACAGAGTTTCCATGAGGTAAGATAAAAGCTCCTCAGCCCTGCTCTAGCTCTGGCTGAATGCCATTTCCATGCCTTCTCCCTCTCCCTTCCCTTTCCAAGCTAAGGATTCTAAGGGCTGTACTCTCCACCCCATGTCTGCCTCCCTGAACTTCTTCCATCCATTACTCATTTTTCCTCTGCTTTGGTTTCTTGCTCTCCATCAGCTCCGATTAAAGACCTGCCATGTTAAGAAGGTGGTCTCCCCCACCCAGCCCCCGCCGCCTCCCCCTCTCCCTCACCATCTTCCCAGGGCTCGGGACTCCAGTTTACCATCTGGCCAACCCTCCTGTCCTCCGCTTCCTCCATGCCCCTGCCCTCTCAGCCTCACATCAACTGCTCTTTCTAATTCACCTCTGGTTCTGTGCCCGTGACCTCTCCAGTTGTGCACTCCATCTCCTCTGAACTCCAAAGGCTCTGCCCTCCTTCCACCTGGCTTCCCTTTGCAGACTCCTCAAACTCAAGGGCAGGCTGGGGAGGAAGCTGAGTTATGGAGCACTGGTGTCTGCTCCAGGTCAGGCAACCTGCTGCGTCCAGGGGGTTTAAAATAACTAGAATAGAGTCACAAACTAGGTATAGGTCACAGTCTAACAGGGCAAACAAATATGTACACAGATAGAACCCAAAATCCTTCCCATCATGCCTCCTCTCTAATAAGGCAAATCAGATTTCCAGAAACTTTGTCTTGATTAAAACAAACAAACAAACAAAAAAACCCAAGATTAAATTGACCCAAAACTATTTTGTTTAAACATCTATTCAAGTGTCCTGTTTCGCTGCTAAGACAACAACAAAGACAATTTTCAAGGCCAAAGAAAGGAGACTGTGTGACTCGGGGACGGTCAGCAGGCTGGAGCCTTCCTTGAGAGCTGCCAGGTCCCGCCCTGTAGCAGCAGATGTGAACCCAGGGGAGACGTGTGCCCAGTCAGTGCCTGCTCTCCACTCTGCAGGAGGCTGAGAACGTCCCAAGGATCACCTCCTTGGCCAGAGGAAGGCCCAGGACATCCAGATTCGGAAAGCCCAACAGGATAGTTTTAATAGTTACAAACCCCGTGAAATTATCTTTCAAAAGTGATGACAAGGTAAGGACATCTACAGGACTTTATACAAAACAAATCAAAAAGACCCCTCACAATAGTCCTAAAAGCCACTTAAAGAAGAAGAAAAAATTGTGCCAGAAGAAATAATAAAGAATAAAAATGTCAAGCTGGGTGTGTGACACACACCTGTACTCCCAGGAGCTCAGGAGGCTGAGATAGGAGGATGGTGAGTTTGAGGCCTGTGTCAGCAACTTATGAGACCCTGTCTCAAAATGAAATATAAAAATGGGGGGAGGGTAGGAATGTGGCTCAGTGGTTAAGTGGCCCTGGGTTCAAACCTCAGTACCAAGATATATTTTTAAAAAATGTTAAATATTTGGGGTAAGCATAAACAAATATTTATTGCATGAACAATAACTACTTGTGAGGGATAAAAAACAGGACTTAATTAAATATGTAAGATAATATAGCAAATAAATCAGAAAAGAATAATTGGTGTTAAAGTATCTTAGTTTTATTTTTCTTCAGAATAGTAAATACTTTTTATTAATCTATGTACCTAAAAGTCTCTAGAGTGGAGTAGCCATTTAAATGGTAGAAATAGATCCCATAACCAAAAAACAGCCGTGGAAGAGCCTTACGCGTGGATTCAGGATGGAGTAGTGGTGGCAGTCAGTGACCCTCCCACTGGAAAACACACACAACCTGACAAATGCGTGAAGCAGAGGTTCTCAGAACATTGTGCAGTGACCTCAGACCCAGGGAAGGAGGTGACCCTGGCAAAGCCCCTGCCCGGGGAGCCTTTCAGACTTCAACACAGAGAGAAACAGCACAGACGGGACCTGAGAGCCCCATGAATTGAGGAGGGGGAGCTGAGTGAGTCCCCAGAGAACTGGGGCATCTCTGCAGATTACCCTGGAGAGTGAATCAGAGCAGAGTTCATCCAGGGCCAGAAGCAGGGCCTGCCCCACCTGCCAGGCTAGGTGGTTGCACGATCTGCAGTGCACTTGGTACGTCCTCATTAGGGTCTTGCCTTGGTCTTGGGGACAGTTGGCCCAAGGTGGAGCACTGTTCTGGTCCTGCCCAACACGTCTTAAAGCAAGATTTCAAAGGATCAAATGGACTTAAAAATAACTTAATTGCATTCCAGATCAAAGCTCAAGAATATGTATAGACATAAAAAATACTCATCGCCTTATGAAATAAAATACACACTGCCTAGCAGCCAATTAAAAATTCATAGGCATACAAAGAACTAGAAATTTTTTTTTTATAATGTGTAGAAAAAAATTGATTTCAATTGAGAACTAATACAGATGTTATTATCACACAATGACATTAAAACAATTATTAAAACTGTGTTCCATGTGTTCAAGAAATTAAGGAGAAACATGGACTGCATATTTATTTTTTAAAAAAATATTTTAATTAAATTCATAGAGATTAAAATAATATCTGTGATAGGAATGTACAGGTTGGAAATAATGGCCAATTATACATTTAAAAATGATACAGTAGTCTCTGCAAAATGAAACACATGGAGGAAAATATTATTAAAAAACAAAGAAATAATATATATAAATTTAATTGAGTATATAATATATAAATATATGAATATATGAATATATAATGTAATTTAATATATAAATGTAATTGAAGTCCCAAAGGAGAGAGAGAAAAAATACAAAAATAGAAAAAAAGAGTAAACAGAAAAAAGTTTGAAGAAATAATGGCAAAAAAATTCTACTATCATAAATCCATAAGCTCATAGATCTAATAATCTCAGCAAAAAAAAAAAAAAAAACAAGAACAAAGAAAAAATATAATCAAATTTTCAAGAATACTAATAAAGACAATATCTTCCTCTACATAAAGTGCTAGTACAGAAAACCATGGTTGGCATCATACTTAATGGAAAAATACCAAATGCTTTCTCCTTCATATCAGTAAAAACACAAGAATGTCAGCTTTTGTCATTTCTTATCAACATTTTACTTAAGGTTTTGGTCAGTGCAATACAGTAAGAATAAGAAATAAAAGGTATCCAGATGAGACAAGAAATAGAACTGTCTTTATTCATAGACAACATGATCCTTTGTGTAGAAAAGCCAATAAAAATTTTAGAAAGTTTCCTATAAATAGTATGAGCTTAGCAAGTTTGCATAGCTAAAAAAGATCAATAAACAACAAATCAATTGTTGCAGAACAATTTCTGTATACTAAAATTGAACAATGAGTATTATTCAAAATATTTACAATAATATAAAAATGTATTTAAAAATGAGTCTGATAAACATCATTCAGCTGAGTACTATAAAATATTTTAGAGAAATTGTAACTAAATGGGAAGATATACTTTGGTTATTGGAGACAGAGGCAAAAGATAACAACGTCAGGATAAGAAAGAAGGTTTTCAACACACTGTGGTAGAATAACTGGAATAACATCTATTTTTAAAAGGAAGGAAGGAGGGACAGAATGAAATTTTTTTAACTCCTTTTTCTGAAGCACGTAGAAAATTCAACACGGATCATAGGCCCAAGTGTGAAGCATAAAGCTGCAGCATTTCCACAGAAACAGGAGAAAGTTCTTGATCTTGGCTAAGCAGTGCTTCCATACTGTGACTCTAGACTAGCACACCCGCAAAGGACAGAAAAGACGTGAGCTAGACTGTTGTCAGAATGAGCAGCCCCGACCTCAGAGATGCTTTTGAGAGAGTGTGGTCACAGCCAGCGGTGAGAAGCAACCTGTGCCTCACAAATGGGATCAAGGCCCTGCGTCTGGACCTTGCCCAGTGCACTCACAGCCCCTAACTGAAGAAGACGTGGGAAAGAGTGAAGGCCATGGGAACCGATGCTTTAACAAGGAAGACATGAAAATGAAAACGTGAGCCCATGAGAAGGTGTTCAAGTCGGTCATCAGTAGAAAGCAAATCAAAACAAACAATGAGACATTTCAGGGCTCTGCCCAGTCCTGGCTGCTGCGGAAGCCTTCCGGTGCCTTCCACAGATCTCTTTTGTTCTGGGTCTTTGTCTTGACCACTGGTGGTTCCGGGTGAGCACCAAGGCCTGCTGAGGCTCGCCTGAAGTGGAAGGCCTCATGTGGACTCTCTCTTTCTAAACTGGTCCCCTTTTTCTAAAAGATCACCCCATAAATTATATGAGTTTTGTTCACCTCAAAACACAGGACTCCGCATTAGTTACCCCTGTGTCTTTGAAGTGGTCTACTTTATACTGTCAGCTAGATGTGAATTGGCAGGCAGGGGCCAGCGTCCCCCCACACTGTCCACAGAAGTGACATTTGATGTGGTCATAAGGACGAGGTTTTAAAGTGGAAGGAAACACTGGAAGAAGGATGAGATAAAGCAACCCCAACAAAATTAAAAAATAACTTCTATTTCATGGAAAAAGACTTTTTAAAAAAATTTACAAAGGAAAACAATAACATTTCCTCCCCTGTATTTAAAGCTCTTCACGATTTCATTCACGATGTCGTATGAATCACCTCCTTTTATCCAACCAACTTTAATGAGCTGAGATGCCTTGGATTACTTTTTCTCCTCTGTTTATCAATAATACAGCTTTCTTCTGTCACTTTATGTAGCTGAAAAATAACTGCATCATATCTCTTACCAAAAAGCAGTTGCTACTGGCGTCTCCCTGGGAAGTGGGGGCTGAGGCATTTTACCTGCAGCTCCCAGCCTGCCACAGCATGTTGCTCTGTGACAGTGACGCCACGCGGGTGCGGTGCATGCTGGGTAACCCTGGCTGCAAGCATTCACACTGTATTAATTAATTCATCACCTAAAAGCTACGTATTGATTTTTTAATGGTTTTACAAATCTATTTAAGCTTCTGTGATGTGATTAAGAGGATGTGTGTTTACTGTAAATTATCTAACAAGTACAATGGTACTTCTCTCAGACATAGCAAACAATTTAGCTTGTGAGAGAATGGGGGAAGCTTCATTAAGGTATTTTCCCCAATGCTTATCATTTGTTTAATAGCCATTAAAATATGGCTTTAAAATTCCTTATTTACAATGACAGGTTCTGTCTCTTGATTTATGTTAAAAAGTAATGATTTCATCAATGTTTTTTTCCTCTAATACTAAGACAAATCCTATAGTAGGATAAAACATTTTTGAGTTGCTCAAATCGGTCAGATGCAAGTCACTTCAGTACTGACTGAGGAAGATGTAGAAATATTTTACACTTTCATTTTGATTTCTAAAAAGTAACTCACAACACATTTAGGAATATGTCCATGTGTATTGATAGCATTTCCTTTCTCTTTTATAATATAGGAAACAAAGCAACACAATCTAGTATTAATTCATAAAACAAAAGTGGCTTAGCTTCTGTGTCCACCAAACTAGAGGTCATGTCATTTATAGGATAAACTGATTTTCAGTGGCAACTTATAAAATGGAAGCACTTTGATGGTAATTGCTTTCAGAACACATGATTTTGTAAATACGTGGGGGAGGACAAGAGGCAAGTTCCCTGTGTCCTCTGATGACCTTCGGCATGAAGGCCACACCGTATGTGACATGGCAGGAGCGCTGAGGCTTGTCCTCTTACAGGACTTTCACTACACAGCCCTATCATCTCTCAGTTGTTTTTTCAGTTCCTTCTAAAACCATCATAAACCAAAATTTGGGGTTTGGAAAGAAAGTGCAGTGCGATGCAGTTCAACCTAAAATCCAGTTCACCTTGAAACGTTTCAGACCAGGCTAACATTCATGGCAGAGGCATGCAGAGCCTGCAAGAATTACTGTGACTGTGTGTGTGGAAACAAATAACAGGCCGTGACTTAAATGGGGGGCGTTTAGGTAAAGAAGTCTCGTGCTCTCTGTCAAGGTGGGAAAAGACTCCCTTGCTCCTCTCCCACTAACCCACCTCAGGACAGCTTTGGAGAACCTGATGGTGGACGGCCACACGGCTGCTTGTCTTCTTGGGCTCTCCTCTAGAGGAGGAGGTGGCAGTGTCTTTCTGGGAGCAGTTGCTGCGGTTTCTCAGTTTGCAGATGACATCCAACTGGCAGAGGGAGACAGGAGGCTATTTGAAGCTACTCAGCATGTAGAGATGAAAGGTGCAGAATGAGCCTGCTAGGCCTTCTGATAGCATTAATTAGCAGCAGAGTTAAGGTTGCTATACATCCCTGACTTTCTTAAGTCAAAGTTAGATTTTTATTCTTAGTGTCAAAAAAAGGAAGAAAAAACCAACAGCAGAATGCCTCATATTTTATGGATAAGAAGAAAGTGCCCCTTTTTTTGTAATTAAAACTAAATAGGTGCATGTGCAGTCAGTTTTGACTTAGGGAAAGATATGCCCTTTTCTGAGGTTTGGTTCCTTCCTAGTTCCCTTCAAATAATCACCATTTGGCACTTCTTAAAAAGTGTGCATAATTGGGATTTTAAAAAGGCTTTTTTTGATGATGAAGAAATCTTCTCATTTGTGGTTAACTTCAAATAAGTGTTTGGACCCTCAAAATGAAGTTAAACATTTCCTATTTACATTGGTGCACAAGCCCGTGCTTCCTGCCCCTGTGTACTCCACATGAATGCAAACCCACAGAAACTTAATTATGCCACCAACAGGGCTCAGGCAGAGGGCTCGGCCATCAGAGCCCACTTCAGGAAGAGGCCTCACCACTCAGCACGTGTGTCTCAAGGGTAGGGCGTCCCGGACAGCTGGATGGGCTGTGATCAGCCTAGAACACTACAGGAAGGAGGGATCTTGGGAAATAGAAGATGATAAAATGTGACTTCCAATATCAGAATGGGAAAAAGACTGATCCACAGGAATTCCTAGGATTCTTTAATTGTTGTTCATGAAATTGATTTAATAGACCTCAGGCTACTTCCTACTGAATACAAGTAGAAGGGAAAAATCATTGATGAGCGTATAAGCAGCCAGAGAAAGCACTCTCTGGCATTCCTAAGTGTGGGAAGATTTGGGAAGAATGAGTTGTCATTCATTCATTCAACAAACATTTACTGAACATTTGTGATATGTCAGTCACTGTTCCAGGCAACCAGGATGCAGCGGCGAATGTGAGGCACACAGCCTCTGCCTTTGTGGAGCTTCCAGTGCAGAAAGGAGGAAGGCAGTCCTCAGTGGGAACTGGGGGGGGGGGGAGAGGCAAGAGGGGAGAGCGTGAAGGAGGCCAGGCAGGAGGGGACCATACAGGCTACGGTAAGGTGGCAGGGGACCTCAGGCAGCTAATCGGGCCATGCAGAAGGCTGGCTTGGCTGGAGACCAAAGCCTCCTGCCTGCCATGGAGTGTCCCCATCATTCCACAGGTGGCCACTGCTCATCCCAGGTAGAGAGGGAGGCATGGCCCCAGATGCTGTCACCTCTGACCCTGTGTCATTCACATCCCAGGACAGCTATTTACAGGTAGCCTGAGCTAGTCACAGGGCCTGGGGGAGTGGGGGAAGCTGCTGGTTCACAGAGTCTCACCTTTGTCATAGGAATCAGGAGGTGGATGCCAAGCACTCGGTGGGCACCAATACACAGAACCGTGGGCTTGGTGATCTCGGTGCAGGAGAGGTGAAGTGTCCAATGAACAGTGTTCACCTAATGAGAACCGCAGCCTCTGACTGACAGGCCTGGGCCAAGTGCTGTGACTGAGACGTGATCAAGGGCTGCAGTTCCCCTTTTCCAGATCAAGGCGTTTCGCCAGCCCCTTGAAAGTCCATGTGGTAATGAATCACGTATTAAAACAACACACGCACGCCACGTGTTGGCGTCAAGGAACTGACTGGAAATGGACCCCTGGCTTATTGAGGGGGTCGTAGCTGGATATCACGCTATGTAGAAGGTCCTGGAAAATACCCCAAGGCCAGGCAGAAAAAGCATTTAGACAAAGAGAAACCTTCCCACAAAGAACTCAGCAATCTGCAAATGGGACGTGTCCTGGTGTCAACAACGGGGCAGTGGGTCACACGTGGAGTGGCTGTTTGCTGCTCAGCTGTTCCAGGCGCTCTGTGCTCTGGGCCTCTCGGGGTCCTCTCCCAGTTGGCTTCTGACAGTTGGAAGAACTGACTGAGAGACGAGGGGGCGGGAGGAGGGCGCGGCGGTGTCTGATCCTGGCCTCTTTCTGGCTCTGCAACCTGAGGGCAGTCGCTGCACTTCCCTGTGGCTAGGCCTCCCCTCAGGAGGCCCAGCCTTCACCAGCTCTGTGAGGCCAGCCTCTTCTCCTTTGTCTTCTAAAGATGGCAGCATTGCTGGTCCCTGGGTGCCACACCACGTCACCTCTGGAACCCCTGATCACACCTGTGATTCCTTTAGTAAATTTATTTTCAGTGAAATCCTTTGGAGGATGGCATCTGTTTCCTGCTCTAACACCCAACCGATCCAACCCCTTTGTTCTGAATTGGCACAAGATCAGAATAAGAACTGTGTGTGTGACCTCGGACACGTGGTGTTCTCCTGAGGGTCCTCAGAGCCTCAGCACCTACGCCTTCACAAAGATCTTCGTATAGGACGGAGAACTAGAGGGCTGGCTCGCAGGCCTCCGGCCTGGGCACACTGCTAGCCTCGGGTGGTTCTGTGGCTAGAGCCAGTGTGACAGTGTCACAACCCATTGAACAGAGTGAGGAGCCCTGCCCAAACCAGAGGGTCATGGGGTTTGTAAACAAGTCAGGATGGCGCCTGGCAAATGTTAGAGTCTGTAAACAAGTCTGGATGGCGCCTGGCATATTGCCAGAGGGAGTGGTTTGTGAAGTAACACCAGCGAGCCATTAAGTGTGGAGATTCCTGATTGGTTGACTGCTATATCTAGTTTATGTTAATTAGATAAGCTGTGTGGAATGTATAAATACCTCTGTTGTCCTACGATAAACGGCTCCCACTCCTGCTGTATCAATGTACACAAGTTGTTCGTCACCCCCGGTTATTTTGCCCAGCCAGCCGGGCTGTGGCAGGACATGAGGCCCGCAGCCTCGAGGCTGTGCACCTGACTCTTTCCTGCTCTGGAGTCTTGGTTGAGTAGCGAGGGTCTTGGAAACCAGCAGGAAGAAGCTGAGAGAGCCCTGTGTGGTCTGAGGAGTCTCCAGGATGCTGCCACAGCTGGGCGTGAACAGTCCTCGCCAGGTCCCAGGGTCTGTGAAGAAGGCCGTCGGGGCAGTCCATGAAGAAGCTCCTTGACAGGAGCAAGGCAGAATCGAGCCACTCCGTCCGAATGTCTTCCTGGACCAAGCATTTAGAGCTCTTAGTTGTCACCTTGGTCTCCATGATCGCCTTGATGGTGGATGGCTTGAATTAGATCCTTCTTCTCTAAAATGGCCTGAAATTGAAGGCTCCGAGAGGGGCAGCACTTGCTGTGCCTCTCGGGTAGTTCTGGCAGCTGGGGTTGAGCCCAGATCCTCCCCCTCCCTGGAAGACCACTCAGCAGCCCGTCAGACACCAGCTGATGCCCACACGGTGTTCAGAGCCAGTGGGGGAGAGTGCCCACCTGGGGTCAGGGCAACTGCTTTCACCAGCTCGACGTGCTCAGGGCTGGGACTACTTCTGGGTTCCCTGGAGACTTCTGACGCTGTTCCTAAGTACGTCCAGCCGTGAAGGATGGGTTCTTCCATGGAATGGTGATGAAATCCAGTCTGGTGACAATGAAGAAATTCAGAAGACAAGTCAACTCTTCGTAGACGCCTTGAATAGTCTTGGGCTTAAAACCACGACACTGTGGTTCTCAAGTACTAAGTTACATTACTAAGAATTTTTAATGTCTCCTTGGAATCATCAGTTACCTAAAGAAATGGCTTTTAAAATGCATCTTCTTTCCTCCTCGCAGATGCCGTGAGTCCTGCCCTTGATGGCATGATCTGCCCGTGTCGCTGGAAAAGCGCGACTTGGGAGGCAAGGTGTGATTGTGACCTCACTTATCACCTTCTTCGTCACTGATGAGGAGTGGGAGACGTGCTGTAGTCGACGTGGTGAGCCATTGTGATGTCTGCCCAGCCTCCTCCTGGTCGATCAGGTAGAGAGCTGAGACCACGTCAGTCATGGACCAGAGGCTGTTTCCAGTTTGCACTGTGCTGCTCAGAGTCATTGTTATTTAAATGAAAACGCAGTTTTTGCCAACCTCAATGTAAACTATCTGTTAGCAGATAGACGAGAGTGGGCCTCCAGGTCAGGAGCCACCACCTGCTCCAAGAGCTGGCCTTCAGATCAGAGCGCTGCCACTTGGCCACACAGCCCCTTCTGGAGCTGTCCCCAGGAGGTGTGCAGGGCTCACGGCTGCTGGGCAGTGTCGAGACCTCATCTGGTCTCGTGCCTGGAAAGATGCCATCCTTCTCCCCTGATCTGGAAATACTAGGTGAAATATATGAAATATACGTATTTTAAAAATGAGAAGAAATCTTGGATGAATTCACTCCTCTTTGTTGACAAAGCTTCACAGTACAAATCCTAACTAGATTCAGTTTCCAGAAAAAGCTTATTTTTAAATTTTTATTATAGATTCCTTTATGTTTTAATAGATATCTTTTAAAAATTGTTTTTTTTAACCATTGTTATATAATCTAATAAAATATTTTTGAAAAATCAAAAATCTGAAGAATAACACTGGATTTAAAAGAAAATAAAAAAACTAGTGAGGCAAATGCTACCTTAACCACATGTTAGTGAGATGAACTGACCAGGTCAGTCCTTATCACTTATGCTAAAGTTTTAAAAATGTAACATCGGAGAGTATCTATGAAAATCAAAATCCATCTCACATTCCCTATGGCTGAATGTGTGGAAAGTATTCTAATGTGTTTCCAGCAAAACCCTCGACCTGCCAACACCTCAGGACTGCACAGGGGCCAGCGCAGGTCTGAAGCACACCAGGACTCTGGGAAGAACAGCGGTTTTATTTTTCAGGGTGTCTCAGTGCTTAGCTCAAAGCCTCCCCCATGGGGTGGTCAGTCATGATATGTAAATGGCAAGTGGTCAGCAGATGTGCAGTGGTAGGCCACGGAGAACACAGTTCATGGACGTGGACAGCAGAGCTCCAGCGGCTCTCCTGTCCTGAGGAGCTGGTCAGGCAGAGCGCGCCCCACGCCCTCCCTGGAGTTGGTCACATTGCCCGTCCTGGAGTTCTCCCGTGGGGCGCAGGATCTGGGCCTCGGGCAGGTGACCAAGTGGCAAGAGCACCTGTGGGCGTTGAAAGGATTGAGAGGAACTGTCAGAGAAATGCCTGCAAGGAGGACGAGCACGGGACACGGATTCCATGTTACTGAACAGGGCTGAGCCGTGTCGGAGTCACAGGGCAGAGCGGTGTGCGCGCTCAGTGGAAACCTCGCCGGAGCGCACAGACCCGTGTCAGTAAGAACACTCTTGTGGTGTGTTGGAAAGTGCGTGTCTCGTTTCTAACACTCCCTAAGAGCAAAGGAGATGTCAGACTGTGGGAACTGCAAGGGCTACCCTGCACCTCCCAGCACAGCCCACTCTGTCCTGGTGGGGACGGCTCTGGTACAGGCTCTGCTTCCTACCGTCCCTATGGAGTCAGGCTCCTCCTGCAACATCTCTACCACTGTGCTTCCCAGGGAAGGGGTAGTAGGGAGGACAGGGCAGCAAGAGCCATGGCTTGTGGCCCAACCTGATCATAAGAGCCCCGGGGAAATGACCTCTGGGCTCCGAGTGGGCAGTGAAGTAGGTCTGGCAAACAGCGCATCTTGACCTCTGGTCATCAAACATCTTCCAGTCTTCCTCCCTTACCTCACAAGGAAGGCAACCCAGAGTACCTCTCAGCTACTGTGTTGACTGTCTGCAGGGGCTGCCACGTCCTGTCACCTCTAGATGTGACTTCCTGGGTCCAGTGACAGGCAGGCCTAAGAGACAGGTTCCATGCCACTCCTCATCATGTACGTACCAGCGTTCCACGGTTGAGGAGGGACAGTAGCCACAGTAAAAGTACAGCTTGATGAGAGGGAAGTGGACTGCTCTGTCTGCTGCATCTAGAAGCTGGAAGACTGATTCCTCAGGAACTCAGCCTGTGAGGCTCCCTGCACTCCATTTGTCTATAAAATGGTCCTTTCTCTTGTAATCTTCTTTTTCCTGTGACATTTTGCCGAAGACATTGAATAATATTCCCAAATTCCCAGGAGATTGACTCTTTCCAATTACTTTTACTAGCTACCTATAAAGTGTAGCATGTGCTGGTTTTAGTGAGTTTATGATCCAATTGGACAAACAGGGCATATACAAAAATAATTTTGATAAAAATATTAATTTCAATATATACTGAATGGCTAGTGATTAACTTTACAATTTAATCTTTTGTGCAGTTCAAAGAAAGGAAAAGTCCCCATCATATCTCAAATAATGGGAACCATTACAGATTCTGTGTTGAGGAGCAGCAAATCAGAAGAGTTTTTGAAAGTTGCTGTGTAACGAAGCTTATGTGTGTGGGATGCAGCAATGGGGCCTTTCTAGCCCATGGGGCCTGCATCCCTCTCGGGCCTTTGTGTTGTTCCAAGATTGTGCTGGAGTTGAGAATGTCCACAGTTCTTTCTGGGCAGAGATGACCTGCAGTGCTCTTTAATCTTTCATTAGCTAAAGAATCCCAGTCTTCTGAGAAAAAAAAAAAAAATGATACTCTTACTCTCCATGTGTTTATAAATATCTGCTGATACTTTAAGTTGAGCATTGAAAATAATTCATTAAATGATAGCTGTAATGAAGTGTGAAATAAATTATGTTTTTGTTGGTGATAAAGATTATTGTGCTAGGCAAAAACATATTTATCACATCACCCTGACAGTACAGACCTACCATATAGAAGAACAGAAAAACAAACAGGACACCAACACAGGAAGGTCAATTGCTCCTTACCCCAGCGAGGCAGTCATGACTCCCACGCACCTGCAGCTGGGGTCAGAGCTGCCCCCGGGCACCTCGAGTCCCCACACAGTGGCTTGGGACTCAGTCCTACAAACTGACTTTCAGTGGCTTCCCAGGGCCTGAGGAGGAAGTTTTATAAAGGATCGGCTTCCCTAAGACTGGTGTCCCCTCTGCGCCACCAAGGTGATTTAGCCAGACCACTCAACCCACCTAAGTGGTACAGCGTTTTAGGTCCTTATCAGAATTCAATTATTTGGAGGTGAGACATTGTCACACTATCTTCAGACAGTTTCCTATGTAATATTTCAATATTATGAAATAGTGCATTTGCTCTAGTGTTAAGTAAAAACACATAAAGTAGCATGTACAGCTATATATCTGGAATTATCAAGTACATTTTAAATATGAGTGTAGTTTACCTGTGTTTATAGTGATTACCTTAATGGAAAGATCAGTTGATTGTTCTTTTCCCACTTTTACTTTTTGTGCATTTTCTATGTTTTTCATAATAGGCATTATTTTTAAATCTTTCACAATAAAATATTAACTTCAATAAGCTGGACAAAATACAAAGTGTTGGATATGTATTGGTGTGTACTCGGTATAGGTCTCTCCCTGGATTTTGTTGGTTTGTTCTTTTGGTACTGGGGATTGAATTCAGGGATGCTTTAACCTGAGCTACATCCTCAGCCCTCTTTATTTTTTATTTTGAGACAGGTCTTTCTGTGTTTCCCAGGCTGCCCTGGAACTTGCAGTCTTCCTCCCTTGGTCTCTTGCGATGCCAGGATTACAGGAGTGTACTACTGTGCCCATCCAGGTCTGTGTGTAAGTGGGGCGGGGGGCACCTTTCCCAAATTAACTAAATACTAATAAAAGACGTACTTACATTCTCTGTTTCTCAGTTTTCTTCTTCATAAAAGTGGGAATAACACAGCTGGGTGCATCCTGCAGGCCTATAATCCTAGGAACTAGGAAGGCTGAGGCAGGAGGATTGTGAGTTCAAAGCCTGCCTCAGCAAAAGCGAGGCGCTAAGCAACTCAGTGAGACCCTGTCTCTAAATAAAATACAAAATAGTGCTGGGGATGTAGCTTGGTGGATAAATGCCTCTGAGTTCAATTCCTGCCCCCCCCCAAAAAAAAATGGGGATAACACTATTTAAGAGAGATATTATAAAGATCAAGTTAATATGTAAAAAGTATGAATAATGGTGCTAAGGAAATAATAAATGCTCCATAAATATCATATTTTCTTATTATTATTGTCATTACTTATTAACAATTTATAGAAAGATATATAAACTCAAAGTAAATAGAATTGAATGCCAATAGTAGTTAACACCAGTGAGATTCTGGGAGTCGATTTTTCCTCCCTTAATTAACTTTTGTTATTTGTACAATAAGCATCCACAGTTAGAAAGAAATATATCATCTCAAAATGTAAGAAATTCCTTATCTTTGAAGTGAATTTTGTTTGCCTAAAATATCCCCCAATGCGTCTTAGGGACAGTTTTTAAGAGCTGGATGTAGAGCAATCCGGGGAAGTTGAACACATGGGGATTTCCTTTGTGCTTTCTGCACATGTGTTCCCAGGAGACAGGCTTTGCTTTTAGGTGACATTTTGCCTCCCTGATTTATTAGGTCTGTAGGTACAACCCACCCACTCTTCCTAACACTTTCTAAGATGCCCTGATGTAAAGAATCCCACATTCAGTACAACACACTTAGGGTAAGTTCACCAATTTGGTTTCATTTCCAAATTACAGGGATGCTTTAAATAGCCACAGTACCCAGAGACTCAGAAGCTGCTGCTAGAGTGCTACTACTTTGGTCCTAAAAGAACTATTGTCTCTGATGTTCCATGGAACTGAGTCCAAAAGGAGGTGCCTGCTGGACTTGTTGAAGGAAGACGGGATCCCAGAGGGACTTGCTCCTTCCAGAATCTTGCTCCTTCCTTTCAGGAGGCTGCTGCTGGCACCCACCAGGCCTGAAGGGCGAGACGCTGGACAGCCAGGGAGCTCTTTCTGCTTCCTGCAAGCACCAGAGAAGCCCCCTCCAAGGTGCAGATCCTCTCCACGAGGTGCTGGGACACTTACTAGATGCTCAGATGGACATGGGTGAGATTCAGAGATGACAATACTCATGGGATACAGAAAGAAGAGTGGAGACATGACATTTCCCTCACCCAGAGAAAGGCTCCACAAGCCTTAAAACACAGCGTGTGTCCTGCTGGGCTCATGAGGTTACTGAGTTACGCTGATGGACTTCCAGAGAATGGCTGCCTCGTGTTCACCTGGTCACTCCTGAGCAACAATAACAATACAGTGGGTGTCCAGCTCATTGAGAACTTGGGATAGCATTGATGTGGAGTCACTTGAGTGTCATCCTATCCTTGGCAGTTCAGAGGATGCCTTGGAAGCCCACACCAAAACTTGCATCAAAATCGTTTTCCTCTTCCCTGGGAGGATTCCTGTCTGGGACAGTGACAGATGAGGGGTTCGGGCCTCACCTCAACAGCGTCCTCTGGTCCAATACAGACAAGTTCAGGCCCACTAATGGGAACCCACCCTAAGGCTGTAGCAGAAGAGAGGAGCGTTCCCTGGAGAGGAGAGCTGGGTCTGAGGAAAGGTACCATGAGCAGATTCTCCAGCCAGGCGGAAAATGCCCACGGAGAAGGGGCTTCATTAAAAAAAAATTAATCATTATGGAAATGTGTGATACAACACTGTTCAAAAGGGTTTTCTATTCCCCCACCCAGGATAGAACCTGCCTTCAGCTCATCGTGATTCCCAAGAACTGGTGGGTCCTGGAGCCGAGCAGAGGAGCCCGGGCACCCCATGCAACCCAGCAACAGTGGGGCAGTTCCTGGTATATCTGACATTTGCGGTCACAAGTGCTGGGAAGTGTCCCGGGTGCATATGTGGGGTGTATATATGTGCTGGCAGAGGTGGGGTACAGCACAAAATGTGCCAAATATAGTAAAAAAATACTAGAGTTTTATGTAGTGGCTGGAAGAACTTAGCCGGTCTCCAGAACTTTCAGAGATTGTCAAGTTCACATTCTATCAACTATAAAACATAAATTCCTTTGCGAATTTCAATTTTATCTATTTGATTTAGAAATTAAAGAAAGTTATCAGTGGGCCTAAAGTCTCAATTATGGAAGATGAATATAAATTCTAGAGACTGGCTGGATAATCATGTCCCTTTAATTAACAACACTGCATTGTACATTTAAAAGTTTAAAATGGTAGATTTAATCCTAGGCTCTTATTACAACACAGTAAAAAAAATATGAGAAGAAATTCTACCATTATCATTTGGTAGAAGATTCACTTGGTTCTGTGGAAATTAATCCAACATCACTAAATTAACATGTATACCAAGGAACTCAGTATTAAAGGGTCTAACCATTTTCTTTGATAAAATTATGAAAAACAATTTTTAAAACAGGACAAAACATCCCAACTTTTATTAAATCAAGATGGCATATGGCATACTAACCATTAATTGAAATTAAGGTACATCTTGAACCTTCTGCTCAATTCAGGCAAAATGGTTCAGCTTTCTCAGAAGTCATCATGAATAGACAGAGAGATAAAAGCAGCACACTTAGGGGCCGGGTTCAAGCAGGGACTCAGTGCCCCTGTTGAAGGTCTGCTGCCTACTTCTCCATGGCTGCTTGGTTTGAAGAGATTATTTTTTCCAATAACAATTTGATCTCCAGACACATTAACCTGCCCCATCTTGTGTTCTTTTAAGGACAGTTCTCCCCAATATAATATTTCACTAAAAGCTATACATTTTAAAACAATTCCATCATTTACGCTTAAAATTGACAGAGGTCCAACATGGCACCCTGGGTGGTGGGACCTGCAGTCTCTGAAGCTTCACGTGTGTTTTTGTCAGCTTTTTCATCACTGTGACCAAAAGACCTGACAGGAACAATGTAAAGAGGAGAAAGTTCATTCGGGGGTTATAATTTCTAAGGTTCAGTCCAGACATGGTGGGCCTCACAGCTCTGGGGAGGAGGTGAGGCAGAGCATCATGGTGGAAGGGCGTGGCGGAGGACAGCAGCTCAGGACATGGCGCCGGCACCGAGGTAGCCCAGAGAGCTCAGCTCACCAGGGACAAAATATCAACCCCAGAGGCTGACTGCCTGCCAGTGATGCCCCTTCTCCAGCCACACCCCGCCTGCCTGCAGTCACCACCCAATTAACCCATACAAGTGGGTCAACCCACCGATTAGCTTACAACTCTCCTCATCATTTCACTTTTGAAATTCTTGCATAGTCTCACATGAGTCTGGGGGGACAGTACATATCCAGACTAGAAGCATGTCGGTAGTTGGTCAGCGGAGTCTCAAGAACTTTCTCTGGTCCAACTGCTACTATACATTACATTCTGCATCAGACTCTTGCAAACAGTTTAATAAGTAGATTCTCCTTCTGCTGGAAATCCTCTCAGCTCCTGCTTGGTTTTGCTTCTGTATTGCAAAGTCTTGGACATCATTGTCCCAAGCTTTTCAGCTCCTGGATTAGCATATGCAATGTCTCCTGCACACAGCTCATTTCACATTTTCAGAAGTGTAACATGTTTCCCCCCAAAATTTATATGAGATATGCCATATATATATATATATATATATATATATATATATATATATATATATACCATTTCTTAGAGATGATGCAAACTTCATCTAATGTGCTACTAACACAACACCATTAAAAGCATCAACTTGAATCATCCTTTTGGATCATGATTTGACATCAAACCCCAACTGCCTGAGAAGCCCCATCCATACTCATTCAGTTCTGTGACCTGAACACTTGGTGCTGGGCTGTAATTCTTTTCAAAATCAGAAATAGGTTTACATTGAAGTTTATTGTCAAAAAAGAAATATCATTGGAGTTTTGTGATGTGGACTTTTTTTCTTTTTTTATTTATTTTCAATAGAAACTCCAATATCAAAGATTCATTTTGGATGTTCCAGAAGAAAAACAAATATGTAATATTTGAGTATATAAGATGATCATCTGTTGAGTTTTGTGACCTTGAAAGCAGACTAGGCCTCGTAGGAAATAGAAGGGTAACTAAGAGACAGCATTTGGTCATTCAGCTGTGGCCAGGTTTCTGTTCTCATTGAGTTCGACTCTCCCTTTAGCAGGAAATGCAGCCGGGAATGTGGGCTGCCTCACTAAGGAGTCAAACTGTCCTCTGACAGCCTCCTGCCGTGGAACTCGGATTCCAATCTGAGGAGGCCAGGGGAGCACCGGGTGTTTCTAGAGCAGAGCTGTTTGGGCTTCAAGTCTTCAAGAAGAGGAAGGTGTTGGGGACATGGGGAGTCTTCTCCAGATCTCTTTATCTGTATGTGGTTTTCTAAGGTCTGATACAGCATAAAATTTATTCATTCACCTGGGCACAGTGGCACATGCCTGTAATCCCAGTGGCTTGGGAGACTGAGGCAAGAGGATTGCAAGTTCAAAGTCAGCCTCAGCAACATTGAGGTGCTAAGCAACTCAGTGAGACCCTGTCTCTAAATAAAACACAAAATAGGGCTGGGGATGTGGCTCCATGGCCCAGAGCCCCTGAGTTCAATCCCCAATAACCCCCCACCCCCCAAATTACTCATATAGCAATAGGTTAGTACCAACAGAAATAGTTTATCTTTTATATCCCAAACACTCTGGGAAAAGGAAAAGGGAAGAGAATGGTACTTCAGCTAACAAATCCACATCTCTAATCAGGAGCTTTTGGGGGCTTCCTAGCTGCCTACCAGTTTTGATTCTGAGCAGAACGTTTAAAAACCTGCCTTAGCAGGTTTACTTTCCCAGCTCTCCCTGCCAAACGCCACTGGCCTGGACTTGGTTCAACCCAAGTTCCCTCCTAACCCTGTTTGTGTGGATGCAGAATTGTTTATGTTATGGAAAATAACTGATTGAAAATGCACAGTAAGGATAACCCCCCACCTCCATAACCACCTGGAAGACACGAGTTGGTGAGATCCTGAGAACATCTGGACACACAGGACACAGGGGTTGGGTGGCTGAAGATGCCCTTTCCTATTGCAGAACATTGCGTTCCACTGCCCTCTCCTAACTTCACGTTATTGTATGTATATTTGTCTCAGTGGAAACTGCAGACCTGGGTTGTGTGATAGAATCCCAGACTCTCGCTTCCATTTGTTTAATTTACCTCTTAGAATTAATAGCAAGTTAATTAAAATTAATAGCAAATTAATCAAAATTAATACTGAACTCTAAAGCAACCAGCAGTCGAGGTTCACCAGTACACATTGAGACATTATTTCCCAACTTAGTCCTGTGCTGGACACATTTCCTGTGCCTGCCCAACATGAGCACCCTTGGTCATTTGTCATCAGACTCCAAATTTAACCAAGTTAACATATTTTATTTAATATTCCCCCAAGGAAATATATTGAACCCTACTAAAATAGCAGGGCTTATTTGGGTAAAGAGGTTTCACAATAAATCACACACATGCAGCCAACTCTTTAATATCCTGCATATATGTAAAGAAACAGCTGCCTGAGCCGTGGAAGGTATCATGAAACCTAACCTCCCTCCCACGGAGACGGCTTGCTTCTCGGTTCTCTCACTATGCCTGTTGGAAGGCAAGGAAAAACGCCTCCTTTATCTTAAAGCACCACTTTTCATCTTTATTAAAATGTGACATAAGGGCTGGGGATGTGGCTCAAGCGGTAGCGCGTTCGCCTGGCATGCGTGCGGCCTGGGTTCGATCCTCAGCACCACATACAAACAAAGATGTTGTGTCCGCCGAGAACTAAATAAATAAATAAATTCTCTCTCTCTTAAAAAAAAAAGTGACATAAATGCACTTTTGCTCTTTCAGTGTGTGTTGGGCAAAATGTGTCTTATCTCAAGAAGGACCACATGCCTAGAGCGCAGTAGGGTGCAGGAAGAGCCCGGAAAACTTGTGACTGAGCACAAGGAGGAAGGGCCACAGGGAAGGTCCCTTTGGTGGGAAGGAACAGCCCTCACATTGATCCTGCTGAAGGACTCGAGCAGCGGGCTTCACGAGGTTTGGCCCCAGCTGTTGTTTTGACAGTCTCTGATAGTGTTATTTAAGAGGCTCAGTCAGTTCTGAGTCGTGGAGCAGCCTCATCTCAGGAGAAGGACATGGTGACAGGAACCCTGAAATGGAAGTGACTGAGAGTGGCAGGTGACTCCACTGTCCTCTCCTGACTCAGCTACCAACTGGGACTCCCACATAGAGAAGGCTTGGGTGAGAATTGAAGAAGTTTATTTCTAAATAAAATAACTTTTCGTTTTTCAGCATGCGCCACATTGAAACAGTGTTTCCCGTGTGACTTGACTCATTCTTTTTTTTTTTTTCAATTTGGTGTATTCCTGCTCATTGACTATTATCACCTCTTAGTTACTTTCTCTAAACTTTAGACATCAAATTTCCATAAACATTGAGGCTACGTTGTCAGCTGAGTAAAAAATAGTTGAGATCACTATTAATATTTCAAGTGAGAGGTTTCTATATTTGAATTTTATGATGTGACCTCTTTTCCACAGCCATGTTTTATTTAAGTTGTATAATGCCAAGTTTTTATCATACACACATTTGACAGCGTTCTTCATTCAGACGGTATTAATGAGGCCTCCAATAATTGCAAGGTGCTTAGTTTATCAGGCACAGCAGGGGATGCAAGACATGACTCTGTCCTCAACGGTCTTACATGAAAATAACAAAACCAGAAAATACATGCTGTAAAATCAATTTACATCGAGACCCAAGGTCTCCTCCAGTGGAGGCGGCTGCAGTGGTGTTGCAGTGCAGAGCGCTGGCCTCAAGGCCAGATGGCCACGGTTTGAACCCTGACCCTGGCCTCCTCAAGCCCTGGTTTTCCGAATATGCAGTACTGGAAATAGGAATAGTATCTGGATCACAGAGTTATAGTCAGGATGGAAGAGAACGCATATAGTGCACCAGCCACAGGGGGAGAGTTAAAGACACTTTTCCACTCTCCCCTGGTGTTTCTACATGGTTTGACCATCTGAGAGAAGACACAAATATCCAGTGTTGTGTCAGGAAATATTCAAGGACAGTATGAAGACTTCTCCCTCCCTGGAGACATCACAGGGTAGTAAGGCCACGACGTTCCGTCCACTCCCTGGAGGGGATCTGTTTACCTTCCAAGGTCATTAGCCTAGCGATGTCTTCCCTCTCTCCCTCCAGGGATGTCAGCTTACATATTAAGAGTGGAAGGACAGTCCTCATTTGGCGGGAAGGAGAGGACAGTCCAGTCACCTGCCGCCCACAGAGATTCCGAACATTCAGAGATTCCTAACATGGGAGTTGTTTTCTTCAAATGCACAGGTGACATATGCCACTGGCCACATCTCCCTGTGGGAACTGGGCACTGAGGATACCACACAAGGCTATTGCTCTTGCTGATGCTGCAGTTGGAAGTGTTAAACAGCATTTGTTTCTAACCCAAGTAGATGCAATTGATAGACAGATGACAGAGACTCAGACTGACCGAGGCACATTACATTTTTAGCTTGCAGGTACAGCAAAATTTCAGACTGTTTAGTTTTTGACCTGGTGGTAGTTAACCTAAGACTTAGTCATCATTTCCACTGGGAACATTGGTGTCACTGTTATCAAAGAAGATATGAAGGACAAAGTAGCATTTGAGATAGATCCCTTAAGAATGGGTGGAGTGGGACCACTTTCAGATGGGGTGGAAAAGCATTTTGAAAATCAAGAATAAAGTAGAGCAGACTGTGTGCGAGAGGTGAGTCTTTGTTGGGCTCACACTAGAAACTAGATCGTTCGTTGTGCTAAAGCACAGTTTACACAAGGAAGAGCAGACAGTAGCAGAACTAGAAGAGGTTGATTCAAGAGCATATGTTGCCTTCTCGGGGAAATAGCTTGAACCACATCAGATAACAATTCAAAAACCTTGCATCCTTAGCCAGCAGCAGGGCATTCATAAGCTGCATTTGGAAAAGATGACTCCATAGTCAGATGTGTTCAGAAAAACAGAAAAGACTAGAAAACACACTCTATTATGTGGCCTGAGGTTCCAGTGGAAACAGGAGCGTAGGGAACCAAGGTGGAGCAGGCATGGGGCTGCTCCGAGCTCACTGCTCTTCTGACCTTTGTCCATAAGAGTCTGACCCATCTGTGATCTTCTCAGAATTCACCCTGTTCTCAGAATGAATTCCATCCACAGCGCCTCTGACAGGGGTCAACCAAGGGTTATAGACCACGTCAGTTATAGTGAAGTTCAGCTGCATGTTGCCAAACCTAACAGTGTTCGAGCTGAGTGACTGCCATTTGCCAGGCTCCTGGACCTGTCCTCAAGAGGCCCAGAGATGAACCACATGTCGATGACGTGCTCTTGGTGGCCTGAACTGCTCCCTTACAGGGTGCTTCCTCCTCATGGTCCAAGATGCTTGCTTGAAGTCCAGTCTCCACACTTGTATGCCGAATTGGAGGGTGATGGAAGATGGACCAGAAAACAATTTCTACTTATGTCCCTTGAACAAAAGGCAGTCACAGGCCTGCACAGAGCCTCAAGTGAGAAAGAGAGATGTAGTGTTTTCACTGGGTGGAATGTGCCCCACTCCAAAATTTGGGAAAGGAAAGGGAAAGATGGGCACCCAGTAAGCTACAACACACAGGGGCACGTCTGTCTTCCTAAAAAGCTTCATGATGAAATTTGGGATTGTCCCAGGGGAAAGTGAGGCTGCTCAAACCAGACTCCCCATGTGATGTCCGAGTGCCATGTAGGACCGGTATCAGAAAATGCATCATTGCTGCCTGGTACTGCCCAGTAAGATGCAAGACCCTGTTGGCCTGTGCAGTGTCCACAGTCAAATGCAGCCCAGAGAGCAAGCCTGGAGGAGGAGCTGTCTCCCTAAACGTTTATCAAGGTTGGTTGGTTTCTCAGAATCTACATTAGAAAGGAGACATCTCCAAAGATGAGCCATGAGACTAAGCACATGGCCGAGTGCTGTCAAAGATATTCCACGGATGTTGACAATGCAAAAGACCAGGGGATGAGAAAACTTCCAGGAGCAAGTAGGTTGGGCTGCCCTTGAAAACCAGCAGGATTTGGATTAGCTAGGGACTGGATGGGGAAAGGAGAGTATTTAAGGTGAAGGGACTAGAGATCTGAAAGCTTAGGGTGGGCATGTGCCCTGGGACTCTAGAAACACGGGATGTGTGAAGGGAAACAGGAAAAGATGGGACCCCAGGTGGCTCTGAATTCTTGGCTCCAGAATCTCTCACTCCTAAGGCGTAGGCCGCCCTATGCACTCTAGGGTAACTCACTGCTTGCTCTCTGCTCAGAGTGGAGGCAGAGCTGGCACACGGCCACACAGGCAGAGCAAGAGGAAACGGGTGGAACACTGAGGTGGGCAGAGCCAAGCTGCAATGGGAATACCCCACCAACATCTGACTGCCCCTGGCATGGGCAAAAGTGCACACCCCCTCCCAGGAGTGGCTGGGGACCAGGCAGAGGCCACCCCTAGGCTACTTTGTCTCAGCCTCAAGCAGACTTTCTCCCAGCTCCCAATCAAGCAATTTCCCACCCTTCACAGCCCCGCCCCCCCCCAAATTAAAGCCTGATGAATGTTTGGCTGTTAAAATAGCTATATGGCCTTGGACATTGTCAAGGTCCCATTAAAATGCTTATTGGGCACATACTGAGATCTAATTACGTTTAAAGCCAAACAACTGTATACAGAAGACCACCACATGTCCCTCAGATCAAGTTAGACCTTGTCAAACTTTAAAGTCTATTCACTCTTCTTTAGCAAGCCTGAAATGTGATTAATGGTGCTATTTTTACCAAAAAAAAAATGACCTATAAAATATAGCTTCAAACATCTAAAAATCCTAGAGAAGTAGATGGGGATCGAGTCTGACTTGACATTTTTAAAATTCGCGTAACCCGAACAGAAGGCTGGACTATATTCCAAGGCTTGATTAAGCCAAACCACATCGTTGGAAAACAGATTTTGTCTGTTTGATTTCATTTTGTTTGCCTTTGCATTCCCGAGAAGAAAATAGCCAAGAGTGGATCGTGAAGAGACTTTAAAAGCCTGCGGGGCAATGTTTTCTGTTCTGTTCTTTCTGTCCAGAATTTTTTTTTTTTTTTTTTTTTGGTTCTAGCTAAAACTAGAGACACAAGTAAACCTGCCCCAGCCTGACTGCCCTCCTGTGCCCTGCACGCTCCTGGGGAGCACAGAGCTCTCTCCTCCCTGGGGCTCAACAGCTGGGTCACCAATACAGGAACCTCGGGTGTCCTGTCCCGGTCCACCGCCACACCCCCTGGTGGCCTCTGCCCCACGCCTCAGCGTAGACAAGAAAGATGCCACTGGACGCTTGGTGGGCCCCAGTCTCTGCAGCCTCCTATTGGATGCAGGCCTCCTTGGGTCCACCGCAGCCCTGGGATCCCAGCCCGGCCTCCTCCAGCTGAGGTCTGCCCTTGGGTCTCCACTGCCGACTTGCGGCTTTGTTCTCTTGCTCCCCGTGGTCCAGGGACTCCAGCAGACCCAGAGCCCTGCGACAGCTGGACAACGGCGCTCTTTCCAGCAGCTGACCGCTGGGAGTCGCAGAAGAGGAGGCGTGGGAGCTATGCGTTTTCACACATTTGTATATAAAATGTGCAATTACAAAATATTAGACATGAATATGTAAATGTACAAAAGAGATGAGAAGAGGCCCTCCTCTGTGATCTAATTGTCCATGTCCTGTGCCTCACCTGATGCCTTCCTCCCTCCCTCTTTTTCTGAATATTTAATGTCAACAGCACTTTTTTTATTCTAGATATTAATCCTTTGTCATATGTCATATAAATATTTTTCTACTCTCCTGATCATCTCTTATTTAGCTGTGTCTGTAAAGCTACTAATTTAGGATTTTATTATTATTTTCAACAAGTTTTCCTATGCAGCATTTGAATTTTGTTTGTTTGTTTTGTTTTGTTTTTTGAGGGGGTGTTTGCCAGGGATTGAACTCAGGGGCACTCAACCACTGAGCCACACCCCCAGCCCTATTTTATATTTTGTTTAGAGACAGGGTCTCACTGAGTTGCTTAGAATCTCACTTTTGCTGAGGCTGGCTTTGAACTTCTGATCTTCCTGCCTCAGCCTCTTGAGCTGCTGGGATTACCTGCATGTGCCATTGTGCCCAGGGGCTACATTTATATCTTGATAAACAAAGTTTGTGAGCCTCTCCAGAGATATTTTATTCTGAAATTTTTATAGTTTTCTTGTCTGCTGTTTCTGTGAATGTAATTTAGGGTTCTGTTTTTTAAAAGAGAGCAAATTATCATAATGCTGTGAAATACTTCATGTTTTTTTCATGGATTTAATATTCTAAATTAGCCAACTAAATAGATCCTCCATTCAGGACTAGTGACTTTTGCCACATGATATTTATGCCAACATCACAGCGTTCCCATGTCCCTTCTTCAGAGTGTTCTGTGGTCACCGAGAGCATACCTGTCCCCATCTCCCACCACCACTTTTTTTGCCACTATTCTTTTTCAAAATTGCCTCACCTGTTATTGCCCGTTTTCTTGCCTGAATAAATTGTAGTATCAACCTATACGATAACACAAAGAAACCAACAGTGATGCTGACTGCTTTTGTGAGAAGAGTAATTTGGAGAGAATTCCTCTAGCAGATCTCCTACATATAATCCAATTTCCCTGATGGACATATGAGCCCCACACTCCAAACCCCAAAGCTGCTGCACAGTCCCTGGGCTTCTGCAAGTTAAACCATGACATGCAATTGAACTTGCACAGAGCACAAATCACTCACATTTACATAGTATTTCATGGTCCTATTGTGTTACGTGAGCAGAGTTCTTTCATATATATGACTGCATCTTGATCCGGCAACAGGAAGGATACGTAATCCCGAGTTACCAATGTGGAAATCATTGTCAACAACAGTTGATGGAACTTCCAGACACAAACCTAAGTTTTATGTTTCCTAGTCAAGCAGTTTCCCACTCCACTGACCCGTGAGATCGCTCTCTTAAGACATCATCAGAATACGGCACTTTCTTTTGATAGAAAAGCGGGACCAGTCACTATAGAGAGAGAATATATACAACCCACAAAATACTATCTGCAAAAGGCAGATAATATGTGAGCTGAAAGGTCTCTTGGAGTTTATTGAGGAGCATTTCTTTGATTTGTGATTGAAGAAGTTGAGGCTAAGACAGCAGAGCCTTTTTCAAGAAGGTCCAGTGCCTTGGTGATAGCCTCGTACAGTACCTCTTCAAGCACGTGTCCTGCCTTTCATCTACTGGAAGCTCTCCCTGCTTAAAGAGAGCATGCTAGATAAAATAAAATAATGTAAAATAAATTGAAATAAATCAGCTGATGTCCATACCAGAAACTCTAAGCGAGAGCAACGGTTACCCTGAGACCTGAGTACCAGAGGATGTCTACACTTGTGTAGGTCTGATTAGCCTTTGAGGAGATACCCATTAACATTAGTATGTACCTACTCTCCACTGTCACGGGACCTGTTGTCTTGCTCAATCAGGGCGCCGTTCTCATGCCTTTAATTTTAATTTGGAGGAATATAAATCATAGCATGTTTCCTGCTAACCAGTTAAGAGCAAAAGGTCAAAACGTGGGAACTGGGCATTATTTCTGCTCGCAGTCTTTGACCTTGGAATGCTCTCTGAGGGGAGCTGATGGGCTGGACCATTAGCCAGGGGTGACGTGAGCTCCTTTGCCTCTGGCTCTTCAGTGATGAGGCAAGTTCATGAGGTGGTGCCAGCGTCACCCCCCAATCTAGACTTCTCTTTATTGCAGGCAAGCTGTCACTAAACTGGCCAAAATTTGTCTAGTGTCCGCTTCCCAAATTACCTAATGTTTTAGCTCTTTTAAATATTCCTGTAGACTGAAACAAACAAAAAGTATTTATTTGAGGTATTTATCTTGCACAAAATTTTCTTATAATTTTTCTAATGAGGCTATTTTTAAAAAGCAGAACTAATACCTTTCAACCTGTGGACAATCGCTGCAGTCACTGTTGCAGAGATCTTCATCCCTGACCAGGAGGACAGAAGTAACAGAAGGTTTCAATACGGAGTCAGTAGTAGTAGATTTTTCTACAATCCACTCAAGTCTTTTGCAGGAACCCCTGGCTTTTCCTCAAGCACCTTTCTTTCATTCCACTCAGCAACCTCGATCTTGGTAGATCCAATCTGGATGGTTGCAAATGGCGGAAAGCCATCCCTATTGGTTCACGATTGCCAACCCCACCTGGCTCTCGTGGTCCTGACCCCACCGTGGTTGAACACGTCTCTCTTCCTGTGTGCTTCGCTGTATCCGACAGTCTCCTCAGAACTCGAGCTTTTGTGCCCTGCTCTCACTCCTAGTGGACAAGAATCAGGTGATAACTGCTGCTTCTCCCCAACACCATCCTTTGTTCTTTCTTGTAGTTCAGAGTGGAAGATCCCCCATCCCCGAGCAGGGCCAGGTGACCCTTCACCTATGCTCTGGGTGTGACCTACCTGAAACTGGGCCCATAAAGTCTGTGCAGTAAATACTGGGCTTTCTTCTTGGCAGTCCCCTGCCCATCTAGCCCCTGTGGGCAGTGACCTTGTCTGTCCTGCTCACGGACTTCTTTCTATTACCTTGGAAGAGTGCACACCACAAATTAGGAGCTTACCTACGTGGAAGGTGGGAAGAACCACAGAACTATTTAAGAACCTCATAGCTCAATTCATGGAGCAGTTGCACTCTGCAAAGAATCAACACTCACCTTCGACACCATAAACCTGGGGGAAACTACCAAGGACAGCCCCAGCTTCTGGGGACTGTTCTGTCTACGTGATTCCTCTTGTCCTTCCGCTGTTTTGCATCGTTCCTTCTGGTGGCTTGGCTTTGAGTCCATCCCATTGCCTTGCCTTGCAGCTGTGACTTGGTGTACACTTCCTATCTACTGTGTTCTTGTTGTGTGATGAATTCTATAACTTCCCAGCAGCAGGAAATGTAACTGCCAAGTCCCTAGTGCCCAAGCAGGGACTGATGCAGGTTCTCCATCTCACTAAACTGGGTTTCCCCAAAAAAATATTTTATAAGTATACAAAAAATAATACATATGGAAGCATGCAATGCAGAACACAACTGTGACAACATTGCCAGACAAGAAGGCCTTGGGGTTGCTGAGGGCTACTCCAGGTGAGCAGGCTGTTGGTGTCCTCTGAACAGACGAAGACCAAAACACACAGCTTGAAGCCTGCCCTTCCCTCAAATTTGGCCTTCGCTGTACCACTGCCTCAGGGCTTTGCTGAAGGCCCCACACTGAGGAGTGCTTGGGAGCACTTTGGTTAATCCCAACCTCTCTGTGGGTACCTACAAGGCCTCCCATGGGGACTCTTTATCTTGGGTCCTTCCCAGCCCTGTACATATTGTGCTTTATCCTGTGAATCATGAGATCCTTCCACAGGTCATGTCCTGCTACCTCCTTCCCATCACCACTCCTGCACTTTGGAGCCATTATGAAGTAAATTAAAGGTCTCTTGGACATAAGCACGGGGATATCTTGACAGGCCATCTGAAAACAGGATGGCTGCTAGGCCACTAAAGGTGCTGGTAGTGCATACAGCACCGACCCGTTGGACAAGGGATGATGCACATCTTCAGCAGCAGAAGGAAGGACAACAGAAGATGTTGTCCTGTGACACAGAATGGCATGCAATTTAACACTTATGACTGGCTTATTTCTGGAATTTCCCACTTACTGTTGATAGACTGTTGTTCACAAGTAACTGAAACTATAGAAAGCAAAACCAGAGAAGGAGGGACTGCCTCCAAACAAACAAGGTCCTACTGGAGCAAGGAACCGAGAGAAGCAGGTGGCAACTGACTAGCATCCAGTGTCCGCTCCCCTGCCTGCTGTTCTGAACCCTGAGAGTGGGGGGAATCACAATCCTGATCCCCACTCTGCTCACCCCTCAGGGTTTAATGGTGAAACTGAAGGAGGAGAGAGATGGGATGCAACAGGAGAGGTCAGTGTGTGTTTCCTCTGTCCTGCCAAGAGCCCAGCCCTGACCCTGACCTTCAACCACCAGATCCCTCAGGCCTGGGAATGAACGTAGGTCCTTTCTCAGCATTTACTACTAATCAGAATGCATGCATAAGAAATCCCCCAAATCTCCCAACGTTGGCTATGAACTACAATTTTTGTCTAGGGTCCAAAAAGTTATCCTAGAATATAACAGTTCTCTCTGATTTTCTAGGGTCCAGAAAGCTGCTCCAGAGTAGCCCCGTCTTCTTATCTTTCCAGGGTGTTCAAGGTGAAGTACAGGGTATGCTTGTAGATCCTCAGATCCTGCACAGTTCCCAAGCAAGAAGGCTTACTTTTACCCCAGGGATGTGGAGCAAATGTGGAAAGCACCATCGGGGAGAGAGGCCAACACATATGGGCAACAGACCAAGGACAGGAACCAGGAGCTTATTTTCTTATCCAATCCCACACCCCCAAACAGAGGGAGTTCTTCCCCCAGTGGGCATGTTTCTTTTGTGAACACAATAGACCAAAATAATTATTTTTAAATTCTGACTTGAGAAACCAGACATTAAACCAAGGACACTGGAAGAAAGACATGGGGTTAAAAATTGGAAAAAAAAAATACCAGAATAGATTTTTAAAAAACCAAATAGTTTCTCTTGTAATACATGAACTTCTCTCTTGGGAGATTTAATGGAAATAGGCACAGACAGCTGAAAGTATTGCTTTTTAAAGATGCATTCTTGTTGTGAAAAACAACACAAACCAGGAAAAGTACATAAAATATACATGTCCAGGTCAGCACCACCCAGGTCAAAAATGGACCACTATCCACCCCACCTCTTCCCTCCTCAATCCAGCCCCCTCCGCCTCCTCATGGACAACCATGACTGGATTTCACACCAACATTTCATGGCTTTGCTACCTAAGCACCTCTCCATGTACCAGGCAGCCAGGGGGCTTTTTAGGATGACTCTGGACACCAGACTTCTTCCTTTATGTCCGGCTCCTTTGGCTCAATCAAAGCTGACGTTGGTAAGAATTCACTGATGCCATTGTTTATAAACATAGTTCAATCGTTTTCATTAATAACTAATTCAATTTGTCCACTGGCCATAGTAAGGTCAGTTGATGAAAAAGCATCTATAGATTTTTTTTTTTTTTTTTTTTTATCCCTACCCTCTAGAGCACATATGCACACATTCCTCTGGGACCTCCACCTAAAACTGGAACTGGTTGAACATAGGAATCTCCCTTCACACCACTAGATACACACTGGAAAGCCATTTCCCAAAGTGGATTTTCAGAAAGCTTTGTTTCTCCCTGATGGCATGGGCCATTTCAAGAGCTTTTTTTTTTTTTTTTTTTTTGTAAAGTGCCTACTCAAAACACCTGCCCATTTAGTCTATATAATCCCTCTTTTTATCATCTTGTAATTAAGTGATTTGACCAAGATCACACTGATAATAAGTGGTAGAAATATATCTAAAATCTTGATTTGTCTGATTCAAATATTCTTAATAGCTATTGCTTTCCAAATCAGCTATAAAATGGCCTGTGGTAAAAGACAAGAGCATTCATCAACAATTCCAATCATTGTAAGGTCTTAAGTAAAACATTAGTTTATATCTATATATATACATATATGGAAACCTAACTTTTATTTTTATTCATGGATTATGAGAGCAATCTCACTTATTTAGAGTAAATGAGTGGTTCTGGGATGTTCATTGCATGCCAAGCACAGCTGTTTTATATGGTGACCCTAAGTATGTATAGGTGTGTACTTATAAAGGACATTAAAGGTAAACTCATGTGGCTCTTTTGAACTCATTTGAAAATCGTTTTAGTTTAACCAAGACATACAGATAGCTGAGAATTGCTGGTGTGAGGGAATTTGGTGTCACACAGTCATACATGTGGGCATGATGTTGACATAAAGCTATTGCTTTTTAGCAGCTGATTAAACCACAAGGCAACAATACGTGAGCAGACAAATGAGCTGGAGACACAATATAAAAACTGCGAGGTTTCATGTAAATGAGCTCAAATATTCATTCTCTTGGTCTCCCCTCCCATCATATTCTTCCTTTTCCTCTATTTATTTTCCTCTGCACCCATCCCCCGATCTCTTGTTCATATTACCAGGGATTTGAAAGCTTGGAAACATTTTGGTGACACAGGTAAACGTTGCAGGAGAGGGACAGGGAAGCCAGGAACAGACGAGAGAGAGCGCTTTCCTCTGGACCTGGCTTGCCCTTGGGCTGCCTTCTCCCAAGGTCACCTTCTGTGGGAATGATGGCTGCCTCTCAGAACACCAGGCCTGGGGACTGGGGCTAGAGCCAGTAAGAAAGCTACTGCTGTCAGGCCGCAGGACAAGCCCTCAATGAGGACGTGCGTTCATCTCTGTCAACAGTGATGAAATTCAGAAGCCTGAAGTGACAGGAACAGCAACTGGTTTGGGAGTCTAAAAATTAATACCTTCAAGTTTCATTTCCCCATCCCTCCCATCCTCACTCCTTCCACCCGCCAGCACATGTGTGCCCAGCGGTCAAGCCCAAACCCCAGCAGCACTGCAGAGTTTCTCCAAGGCAGGCGAAGGCAGGACGTAGGGGTGAAATGTGGGGGCCCCAAGAACTCTGACCAGACAAGTGGACCTTCCAAGTCTCAACATTGCAGACCACAACTGGCAGAAGTATGATTTCAAGTGCCATCAGAATCCACCAAGAACAAGGAGAAATGAAGACTGAGACGCAGCCACAGACTTCATTCGGAGCAGGCTTGTATACGAAGCAATTACGATGTTCAGGAGCCTGATTTCTGAAAATAATTATGAAGCATCTACAAGATTTTATGTAGTGGAGCTGCATATTTTTCCAAGGTGAAATAAATAATTCCTGTAAATTATATTCCAAATAAGAGGAACTGTGGACCTTTCTGGGAATGCACTCACGCACGGGTTGAGTTTTTTATATATACGTAACAGAAGGCATTTTTAAAATGATTTTTTTTCCTTTTAAGATTGAAAACATGCCTTTTCAGCCGCCTGTGTATTTTCTCCAAGTTCATCTGAAAGTTTCCTACAAATGATGTGAAAATTTGCCATGAATCAGTTCCGTCCACATCTGACAGCAAATCCCCTGCGGACATCTGAGAGCCTTGGTTGAAGGATCCCCGTAGAGTGAGGGGACCCTGCCATCACGTCTCAGAGGAAATACACGGTGACTTCTTGATTCTTTCAGCCTGTGCAGCTGAACCCAGGGTTGGGAGCGGCACCGATGGCCCTTCCTTCTCCCTCCGGCCCTGACTCTGTCCACGTATCCCTCTGCTCCCGGCGTGCAGCCCCTCTGCTCGGGTCGAGCTCGACTGAGTTCAGAAGCCGCTTCCTTCTCAGGAAGCTGCAGCCCAGCGCAGGCCCCGGGTGCCTCCTTCCCTGGAAGCCGTCCTGTGGTTTGCTTTCCTCACCTACAGGCCTCCGCCTTTAGCTCTTGCCTGTGTGGTGCCCGTTGCAAATTCACGCGCCCAGCTGCCTGCACAGGTGACTGCACCTCGCCAGGCACGGCTCTCTGAAGCCATCTCGAGCAGACAGGCTTCCCCAGAAAGTCATAAAGTTCAGCTCTTCAAATAAAAAAATACCCCTGGGTTCTTATAGTGGGGAGTACTAAACGACACACGATTAAAATATTCAGTGTTTCTTTTTCATTTCTATTAGGGAAAGAGCATTTTCACAAGAGGCAATGTAGGTGACCGTGTATCATTAAAACAGGGGCACCCTTGAGAGCCAAAGCGGGCAGCGCTGGTTGAGGACTCCAGCCCGGCAGATGCACAGTGGAGCTGTCCTGGGCTGAGGGGGATGCTGTCACCGGAAGCCAGGTGCTCAAATGGCTCCTGCCAGGAGACAATCCTGCGCGATGCTGGAGGGATCAATCAGCTGACCTCGGGGGCATTAGGCCACCCCTTTTGACCTAGAAATGTACAGAGTGGTATTTGTTTTCCAAAAGCTAAGAATTGAACATGGAATGTTTTGGGAAATTTGGAAAAGAAGAAAATGAAAAATTGAGTCTTGGGAAAGGAAATCTACAGAGGAAGGAGATTTAATTGTAGGAGCGATTTCTGGTCAGAAAATCAGCTAACAGACTTGACTAAGCACCTACTATAGGATCAGGCACTCTCCCAGGCACCCAGGGTACCGGAAATACCAGGCTTCATTTCAGGTATGCACGACCCAAGAGCGTGGCCCGGGACGACCAGGAAAGGCTTTAGGAAGCCACCAGGGTAAAGGTGAAACGCTTAATCAGCCAGAGACGACATGGCAGGGGAGGAAAGAGCACCGGTGAGGCCCTGCTTATAAACGAGCAGAACAGCCATGCAGGGAAGGGGCTCCTGGGGTGGGTTTCACAAAGCCACAGAGGGCGGCAGAGGGCAGGGGATCCAGGGGAGGGTAGGTACGTGACAGCGTGAGAAGCCACTGAAGATGATGAGACCTGGGCTAAGACACCAGTGTAACTGTGCCTGATGAGCTACTGCCTGGGAAGTTCTGCAGACAGGCCAGCTGCAATGGTCCTGCCAGTGCTGCACAGAGGAGGAGAGAAAGACCTAAGTAAGATAATGGCTAAATATATATATATACACACACACACACACACATACATGTATATATGTGTGTGTGCATGTATATATATATGTGTGTGTGTGTGTAGAGGCACGCACACACACACACACACACACATGACCTATGAAGACAAAGCTCCAGATCACTGTTGGTGACTGGTGAGTAAATAGGTCTGGAGTGGCCAGTGCACACAGAAGCAAGCTTCTCAGTTCCCTGGAGGTAGGAACACCACCACACTTAGAGAGCAGGGTGAGGACTCAGCCTCCAACTCTGTGAGTGTACAAGTGTCAGGGAGACATCCAGGTGGCAAAGAACAAAAGCAGACTGGTGTTCTGAGGGCACGAGAAAGTCAGTTTCAAGTTTGGACCCTGGGAAGTATAGAAAACGCTTATACAAGCTTGAGAAAGTGGGTGAGAACCCTGGAGTTGAGTAGGTATTGAACAAGGCAGTTCTAGGTGTCTTGGGTGGAGAGAGCCGGGAGGCAGGGAGGAACCAGGAAACCAGGCTTTGAAGGGGGCAGAGGAGAGGTCTGAGCAGAGACCCAGGATTCTGGGTTTTATAAAACCTAGATGAAGGCGGCTTCAGAAGGGTACTATTACAAGACAAAGAGAAGACAGGAAGGCTTTTCAATGCCATTGAATTTGTCGCCTGGATTACTACTTTTCGGCAGTTCGAATGCTGTAATTTGGAAGTAACCCGATACAGAGGACCTGGAAGCGCAGATGTCCTAAGCTCCAGGAAGACATCTTATACTAGAGGAAAGCGGAGTGCAGTCCAGAGGCAGCTTCTGGGAGACACTGGGCATGTTAGGAGAAGCCTTTCTGGACTAATTCATAATGGAAGGAAGGTGATGTGATTCAAGGAAGCCACTGACGGGGATCTCCTGAAAACAGAGAAGGGACATCATGTTGTCCTGTCAGCTAGCGAGGATGGAGGTGGGTACATAGTGGTGGGATTCAGTGGCAAAGGAAGGACGTTTTGGACTCAGCATGGCCTCCCCAGAAGTCTGCTCGAGTGGCTCTGCCTCCCGCTTTGGGAGGGTCCAAAGCTCCCCTCTGCTGGCACCTGTTTCCTCGCATTTTTCCACCAGTCCTTCCTCTCGGTCTTGTTTGTCATTTAATCTGATGACTTGCTCCCGGTCTTCTTTCAGGGTCCTTTGTAACTGGCCTTGGGTAACATCAAAACATAGGATTGTGCTCTGTCTTCATTGTATTTTTTCATATATTTTGTGTGGTCTATTTTGTGTCCTCTTCTCCTCCTGATTTCCAATTAAGATCATTTTTTATGATCCCTGTTCTAGCTCATGCCCAAGTCAAATTGAAATGATAGAGAGTTGCTTCAATGAAAGATCTTAAAATATCAAAACACCTCATTCTTCCCTTCTAATTTAAAAAGTGACTAATGTTAAAAAGTGTAAGTTTATATCGTGGGTACTTAAAGCAGAAAATAACCCAGAGATGGGACTTCTGATGAGGCTCTATTTTATTAGTAGTGGAATGAATTACAGTTTAGCTGAAGTTATATCGGATTCAGGGAAAAGTACATTTGCCAAGGATAAAGGGATCCAAGGCTGTATTTGTGTACGAAGTACCAATTGAAAATGCCAAAACACTAAATAAATTCTTAGATGGATTTAAACTTTTAGATGCACTATCTTTATTTTTATGTGTTGTAAAAAACATCTTTATCTGTGGTCTAAATTGCACTTATGTAACTGCCAGGTCTTTGTAGGCTGTGGACTATATTGACATGACTCCCAACCTATGGGTATAATAACTGAAAAAACTTGGTTTATTATTTAGATATTCATAAACACATAGATGTTTGGTACTATGTGTAAAACCTATTCAAATACTGTATTCCTGCAGCTCCTGAAATTGTCTTTTGATTTTCTGGGCCTCGAAAACAGAGTCACCAAGCATCTTTCAATCTGTTGTCCACATAGAAGCATCATACACATGTCCCTGACTTTAACTTGTGTGGCCAGTCACACACTAGGTGAGCAGTGATCATGTGCCCAGGACTGTGAAGGTGTTCACATACACATCCTCATCCCATGCACAAGGTCAAAGAGGATCAGAGAGGTTGAGTGAGTTACGGATGACAACGCTGATGTGTGCAGCTAGAGCACAGACCTCCTGACTTCCTTTATCCCACCAAACTGGATATAAATCCTTTTATGCTGGAACTGGATTAATCCAGTGGCTTCCTAAAAATGCCTCCCTACCTCCAGTCCCACCAGGCTCAACCCACTGTAGTATTGCTATCTTCTGCTGTGTCCCTCTCACAACTTTTGGTGGTCCTCAGACACAAGGAACAGGAGCCTTGAGAGAGAGCTTCCTCAGGGAGAGGAAGCAGAAGGATGAGGAAACCTTCACTGCCAAACCAACAGAAGTAGATGGCGGAGATTTACTCAGTCTCGCAGCGATTTGGAGAGGCGTTGTGAGTTAGTGTGTGGCCACTGTTTGCAGATGTTCCATGCATACTCTAAAAGCATATCTAGTTTTTATGGGGAGTGAATGCTGTGGGTTCTACATATCTAAAGGATCCATCCTCTGAGCTCAAAAAGTCCCATGCCAGTGTCCCTGTCCTCTAGGTCCTTAACCCGGTTTCTCTTCTCTTCTTTGTAAACTCCTAGAGATTAGTTACTGCTTCTCTTGTTTTTCCAAAATTCTCTCTGTCTGTTCCCATCTCTTGACCCCATTCTAGAAGCAGTTTTATAATATCAGGTGAAAGTCCCTGCCTAATAGTAGAGTAAGAATATCATAAAACACGTGTCCACTCAGCTGTCGACCTGTTCTTGCTCCTGCTCATCCAGGCTGGCTCTGTTTCTATAGCTGAAGTCAGGCATATGGCAGCAGTTTATTTCAGCCTCTGACATAAACGTGAGGATGAGGAAGAGGTGCCCACTGAGGTCCAGCACACTTGGGTTGTAATTCACCCACATCAGCATGTCAGCAAAGGAACCTCCCGGCACCTCTCCCGTCCTGGAGAACTGAAGAGGAAGATGCATCCTTACAGAGATGCACCTGAGCCCCAGGTGAAGATGTGACCCGCACCATCCAGCAGGATCCATTCCCTGAGCACCCTCTGCAGCCTCCTGGGTTGAAGGGCCTTCCCCATCTGGGCAAAGCACATCCAATCAGCTCTGTCTCTTCCCAGAGCAGGGAAAGGGTGGGACAGGAGCGTCTCAGTGATCACCCACACTCAACTTCTTCCTGCACCATGATTTTATGGGCCTTCCTTAAGGAACAGAACCCAGGGGGTAAGCATGGTGTCTCCACGCCTCACAGGATTGGATCCTGGAGCAAGGAGAAGAATGTGCTCTTGAAAATGTGAAATCTGCAAATGCTGTCAGAAATGAGAACGGCGTGTTAAGATCACAATCGACTCCATAAAACCCAGAACTGCTGCCAGGGGCTTGGACAGTGGGTCAAGCTGGGTTCAACCTGGTAAAAATAAATATGTCAACTCAATGAATTAAGGTGCAGATGGTTTCTTCATGAATTTTAAGTCTGTATTTCAATCCTATAATACCACTGTCACTCAAATTTACCTGTTTTCCAGAGTGAAATGAAGGTCAATAATTTCAAAAATGCTAAAACATCTTTTTCCCAAAGTATGTAAGTATTCAGTGCAAGAACAAGTGAGAAAAAGAATTCCATAATTAAGCGACCCATATTTTACCAATACCCTACAAACATCAAATGAATAACATCTTAAGCAGTAAAAATAAAACATTTTCTGTACCATTAATGTTTCAGTATGAATTGAAAAAAATGGTCTTATAAGTGGGAGTTTGGAAAGAAACAACGAGGAGAAATGTGTGTAAGGAAAAAAAAGCCAAAGGAAATAAAGTTTTTCAGTGACATTTGACAGGTGTTTGTCACTTTATATTTTCTGAAACAATAAAAACATGGATAAAAGTTTCCCATTTCTCCCCATTTCCAACATGTAGATCAATTAGGGAAAAGCTGGCCACAGAAATTCCAAATTACTTTAAACATAATTTTTATTTTAATAATATAGGATTAATTTTTGAGCAGATTGTAGCTAATTCTGTACAGAGTACACTAGATGTTCATTTTGATGTGCACATTAGACGTCCCATTTCTGTTTTATTGGAAGAATCCTCCAACTATTCTTGTCTCTGGAGAGTAATTTCATTTAATTGAAAAGCACCAACAATTGCCTGCTGTGTTACCTCTTCTATGAAGTTCCTCTTCCTGACCTGTGGGTCCCCCATGTCTCAGCCTTCGGTTCATGGCTATTCTCTTTGTTTAAACCTTTGCTCCCCTGGGACTGTGGCTCCAGGCTGATCCACACACAGGGGCCCCTTCTGAAGCTTGCCCAGTGTTGGCAGGGTCAGGGAGAAGGCAGGTCACGTGCTCATCCCGTCCCCCACAAGCCTGACTTCCCATAGACGCCCAGCCGCACTCCTCCCAACAGGACTGCTGCCATTTGGGGGCTGAGAGTGGATTCTCTCCAGTCAGGAAGCCGACACACGACCCATCTTGCTGCCAGCTGATCATCCTCTCCCTTTAGAAGAGTTTCGTTGATCATTCCTTCAGATCAGTTGTATTAAGTTCTCCTATCTGAGCAAGCATGTCGATGAGATGAGCCTTATGCCAGGTACAAGCCAAACACATCTTAGTGTGCTTCTTCCAGAAATAATGTCAATTTTACTTTTTATTAAACATGAATTTTAAAAGGTATCCAATAAAGACATTTGTCATGAAGAAGAACCAAAAGATGTCTTGGCTTCAAAGAGCCGCGTGGTAAAGACATTATCTGGGACAAAGTGGCTTCTCCATTGGTGTCTTTGGAATTAATAGAAAAATAGCCACTTGAATGAGTCAGGGCTCTCTAGAGGAACAGAACCGCAGGATGTGTGGGTGTGTGCTTCCAAGAGGGGATTCATTCATTCATCCTCCAGAATCTGAGGCTGGACAGTCCCACGGTGGCCGTCTGCAGGCTGGAGAGTGGAGGAATCCGGAGCTGCTTAGTCCAAGAAGCTGGAGCCCCCGTCCAGGACTGAAGGCCTGGAAACCCCCTGGAGAGGCCCTGGTGAGAGTCCACGTTGGGAGGGCAGAGGAGCCGCTGTCTGGTAAGGATGACAAATGGCAGCAGGTGCACACACCAGCTCCTCCACAATGGAGCTGGCATCCACTGCCCCCTCCTCCTCCGTCAGGGTCTTGTTCCACTGGGCCCCCGGAATGTCCAGTGGTCCTGCCCACATTCAGAGTGGGTTTCTCCCTTCGATTTGCTGTGTGACGTGCCAGCCACCTCTGGAAACACCCTTCACAGTCACACCAGGAGTCTCTGAATCCTAAGCAATAGTCTCCAGTTCAATGTCAGAGAAATAAAGCAACAAAAGATCATCCAGAAGGTTGAAGCAATGGATATGCACCCTTTGTAAACTAGGAAAACAAGGATCTATTGTATACACCAGAAGAACAAGAAAAATAGTGAATGTCAAGTTAAGAAAATAGGAATATTAAACAGGTCAAAGTTATTGACAATTGACAGAAGTTTTAAGCAAGAAATGACATGACGAAACCAGAATTTTAGAACAATTAAGTTGTAACCCTGTGAAGGCCTTGTGGGAACAGAGAGCAGTGGTCAAGAGCTTCCTTCCCTTGTGTCTATAAGATTGTTATTGCCTTCATTTTCTCTCTTCTTTCCTAAAGAAGGCCTGTAGGATCAGACCCTGAATGTCTCATGCCTCCATGTCCAGGGAGATTAGGAGTGAATGTGGGTGGTGGTGACCTTTTAACCTGCACCTCTGTACAGAGGTTGTCCCTGCAGACCAATTGGAGGGATGACTGTCCTTGAGGGCCACGATCCCTTGTCATGGGAGCTGCAGATCTCCGTGCCTGTGTGAAAACCTCACTGTCCTCCCTCTTGTCAAATGCCCACGCTTCCACACCATCACTTCCGTGGCCTTCCCACCTGCCCGTGTCAATCACACAGGCCCAGGACTCCTAGGCCGCTGCTTTCTCTCCCAATATTAGCTGTCACGTGGCTTTTTACAAATCTTTTCTGACTCCATCCCCTGCCCCTGCTGACTCTTGAAACTCTTCCTCTGTGTCCTGGGGACATGGGACACTTCACCAGCAAAAAGCCATGTCACTTCACTTGCTTCTTTTTTCTTCCTCTACCCAAATCTAAGCCCCCAAAGCCGTCTCTGTCTAAAACAGCCTCCTGCAGCACTCTCAAGAGGTGGCTGTTTTTCCATCATGGTTCTTTTGTCCCTTGGGTGAAATGCACAGCCACAGAGAGAGACCATCCCTTCCCACGTCACAGCTGAGACCACACTTCCCAATCCAGTGAATGCTGGTGGCTGGCCCACTGTCCTCCTCTCCACCACTACTCCTGTGCACATTCTTGTTGACTTCAGGACATAACCACACGATCTTTCCAATTCCCTATCGTCATCTTTGTCTTCTCCAAAAGATCTGCCCCTCCACCCAGCAGCCACTTGCTCCCCAAACCCAACCCTTAGTTATTTATGCATTTAAACGTGATAGCCTGTTTACATTCTAAACACCCCTAACCACCACTTCATTTACCACACTTAGTGACCACCATCTCCTACCTTTGCAACTCACATCTCACAAAGTCCCAATTCTAAAGTTCTTTGACATCACCAAGTCCTTCAACCCATCTATCCTATAAACTCTCATCTGTCCCCATTTGTTATAGCTGCACCTTTAGTGGCTCAGCCCAGGAACATCAGAATCCTCTTCAAACATTTCTTCTCTCATAGCTCATACATAATTAGAAAAGTCTACAGATCCAGAATCAAAGTAGGTCAGACTCCTTCCCCTTAGTACTTCCACCATGCCAGCATGAGACCACATCCCAGGCCCACTGAATCCCTATGACAGCCTCCGGCCTGCTTCTCTGTGTCAGTAATTACACCTGTCACCAGCACAGCAGCAGGAGGGATTATTTTGGAATGTAAATCAGAGCATGTTACTTTTTGTGCTAAAAACTCTCAACTTTTTCTTTTAGTCCCAGAAGAGCCAAAGTCATAATAAAGGCCATCAAGGTCATATGAGATAGGTGCTTCTCACTAACTGGCCTCGTCTCCCCGTGCACCCCCACCCCACACTCTGCCCTTCCTGGCCATACTGCATCCTGGCTGCTCCCAGAATATGCCCAGAATATCAGTGCATCAAGAATGTCACACTTGCCGTGTCCTCTACCTGGAACATTCTTCTCTCCAAATCTTCATGACTTATTCCTTCACTGTTCAGGTATAAACAGCTTTTGATGGATGCATGGATGGACAGATGGGTGGATGGATGGGGGATGGATGGATGGATTTAAAACTATGTGCTTAGGCCTAGCAGGGCACGAGCAATCCAGGGCTGAGAAGTTGGCTTTTTTTTTTTGTTCAATGTTATACTCCCAGAAACCAGCATAGAGCCTGGTACAGTGTAGATATTTAATGAATATTTTGTTAAAAGACCAATGTTGTTCAAAAGAATGTGAAAAAAAGAACATAATTCAACCAAAAATTCTAGAAATCACAAGTGTCAAAATCATGCTGATCACCACTGTTATATTCTCAAAAGACCAAACTCATATAAGGAAGCTCAGAAAATACCTGGTCGATTGTGAAGCCACCTGGTTCTTAACAATCTCTCCTCTAAAAGTTTTTGCCTATGCCTTGCTGTTCACATTATTGTAGGGCCATCCATTTGCTCTACTAAAACAATAGCGAGATGCTGATCACTTCCCAGCTATTTCCTGGAGTGTGATTTGGAAAGCACGTTTTTCTTCCTAGTGTAAACACGGGGTGCTCAGGACCCTGATGAAGATTTCAGGACCCTCTGTGTCAGGGGAGCTGGGGCCGAGTGATCCGGGGCACTGTGAAGTAGGTCACTTCACAGAGCTGTAGGGTTCTGGTGCAGGACCATCCACGTGATGCAGGGGTGCCATGGCCTTCCTGCTAATCTCCCTAAGTGTCATGAATCCCCAGAAGCCCGGAGGAGCTCTGTCCAAGCGGTAAGGATGTACTTGGACAGGAAGTGGATGGGAAGGGCGACTGGTTATTCTTTGAGGGCCACAGCTGCCGGTGTTCCATCCTGAGGGTTCACAGTGGAGTCTCCACCTGGGGGCCACCCAAGACCACCCCACCCAGGGCAGCCTGTGACCAAGCTGTCTGATGGACACTGACGGACAAGCCTTCTTGCCCCCAAATGGGACAACTCTGAAAGGACCCCCCAGCTCCCAAGCCTCCTAGAGGGTCAGCTGAGGCCTCTATCTGTATCACGTCAAGGGCTCTCCTTGCCCATGGCTGCTTCCGTCTCTTCAACTGGCGTAGACAATCAAGACAAACACACCCTGCAGACCTCCTGACACGTTAGGCTTTGCTGGGGAAGCTGACCTAAGGGCCACTTACTCACACATGCATGTGTACAGGTGAAGACGCAGGTACAGCAGCAGCTGAATGTCAGGCAGCACCGAGGGTGAAAGGTAAGTAAGCTTCATGAAGAATTTCTGGTGAAGCAATGACATTAGAATAAATTTTTTATGAGTTTTGTTTTTTTAATCAATTCACACCAACCATGGATAAAGGAGGATCTTTGGAAACATCCCAATCTATTACTAGTTCTACCTCTTTCTAAAATATTTTGTATTCACAGAATTAACTTACATTCTAAACAGGACCAACCTGGTTCTTATCTCCTCCAACAACAGAGCATTTTTCAAGCGCCCAGGTCTTGGTGTCTTATCATGGGTCTAAGAATAATGTCTACTTCCACATTTTTCATTCTTTGGACATTTATGAAGGGTTCTTTGTCAGAAGTTCACTGTAAAACATCATTAAACTGTAAGAGATCCACATGTAGAGTTTTAACAGAAATTTTATAAATGCGACGAAAGTTATAAAGTTTGGGTCTCATGAAGATTCAACTTGGGTTTCAACTCGGTTGGGCTGTCTGTCCAGCCGTGAGCTCCACTAGAGCTTCTTCTGTTCAGGTAGTGTTCCAGGGGCTCGCCGTTTCCCTTAGTGCCCGCTGTTCCCGGGTGAGTCCTGCTGACCTGGACTTCATGCTTTCTTCAGGCTATTTAGGGAAAGTTCCTTCCTTGACCCACAATCCAACGGGTTTCAAAGCCAGGTTGTCTGTTGTCATTCTTATTCTTAGTATAAAATTAACAGTCCCAATGATCTTTCTAACTTCTAAATTTTGTGAAAAAAATTTCACTTAGGCTAACAATAGCTATAATGCCTGAGAGCTAATTATGTATTTATATTGATCCTAATGTATTATCGTACTTCATTAGCCTAGAGCTCAAAAGCTTAGTGACAAAAGTCTTTACCAGAAAACCAGAAACAAAGTGGAGTGGATAAGGTTTCAGCCCAGAGATTGAAACTGTGGATTCCTAAAGAAATGGGTCAGATGGAACCCAAGAAGACAGTTCTAATTATTCTAATTATTTTCTTCTGACCCCTTCTTTGGAGAAAAGGGGGTATGGCAGTGAGCTCTAGAAAATGAGCAGAATAACAAAGTTCTTCACAGTGGCCTGATCTGGAGATTTTCCTCTGTGTTTGCACAGAATGGAAACCAAATCCATAAAATGGGACTTAGTCAGTCCATGCTGGATGCGGCTCCATCATCCGAGGGTGGCTGCCCAAGCAGGATGAAAGGTCATGGCCTGCCCGACACAGAGAGACCATTTCTGTCCTCATCTGGTCTCTGAACAAAAGTAGCAGAGGAGGCCACAGTTAGCGTGGCTTTCACTGAGTCGAAATGAGAGAGCTCTGTGCTCAAAGAGGAAGAGTAAGGTCGAAACTGTAGGAACACGAAAACTCAGACTTCTGGATTCGTGATAATTGGCCTAGAGTTCAGAAGGCATCATGTAAACTGCAGGTACCAGGGTTCGGCCCAGGGGATCAACCTGCAAATCCCTCCAGGAACTGGCTGGCCACATCTTGAGCAAAGGCCACCTGTTTTCCCACTGAGAATCCAAAGACAAAGGGCAAGTGCTGCCTGGTAACGTGGGCTTCAGTCTGTCTCCAAGTCAGTGGAGCCTCTTAGATGGAATCTCTGAGTTTCGTCTTCGACGTATGAAGCGCAGTTATTGGGTTTGCCAAAGCCATGTGTTCTTAATTCAGCGAGGGCATTTGGGCGTTTCAGAAATAAAGATGAATGGGTATGAAATGAAAAACAAGAATTTCGAGTTGATGTAAAGTTAGGCTGCAGAGTCTCCTGAAAGATTCCAGGTTCTATTAAAAAAGCAACTCATGCTGTCACACATTAATTATAACCAAGCGTCATTGATACAGCCATCTAATCCATCATTAAGGCTACAGGGAATAATCGGCACGGGCAGGAAGACATGCAAGCAACCCGGGGACACTTTTAACATGCAAAAAGTAAAAATGCCTTTATTATTATTTCAGTGTAAACTATTTAAATAATTCATTTTAAAGGAAATTTTTCATCGTAAATTTGGTAATAATTTTTTCAGTTGGGCACTGAGAATAATGAATCAATCAACAAAACAGTTTGCTATTGCTAATCTCTGACAGAATGACATATTGGGCTGTATTTAAAGCACAGCGTACCATTTATAAAACAGGATTTATGTAGAATTCGTTATGTTCTGACAAAACAGATGCCAGCAGAATACATAAGGAAATAATTCCTGCCATCCTTTGGGATCAGTTATCTCAAGAAAGAAACTATTCATGTTGGCATGAATGCTGCTGTCTTACTGTAATTATGTCTTTCGAATGTCACTGAATCAGAGACGTGACCAACAGCCTTGACCTACTACCTAGTTAATCTACACTCCCGTTGGCAAACCTCTGCTTTAAAGTCCTTCATTTTGCTGGTTTTGTGTCTCTTTGTTCCTTTATATTGACTAAAAAGTGGCATTGCCTATAGCTTTCTGATTAAAAATCAGAAGAATGAAAATGTCCATCCGTCATTTGTGGGTAGGGTCTGTAAAAGGGTGGGTAATATCTCATGGCAACCCAAAGAACGAAAGAGGTAAAAGAGGCATAAGACACTGGCAGAAAACCTCCCCTGTAGCCTAAAATAGAGGCACATCTGTCCATGTCCCAGACACAGCAGCCACGAGTGGGGAGTGACCTGACCTCAACACCAACACGAACAAGTTCTGTGTGACAGGCACGGTCTCCAGCCAACCAGAATGCTTGGTGGCTGTGGCAGGAGCAGCATGCTCGCAGATGCCACCTGCTAAGCCAAAGGATCTCTCCTGGGCCCCGATGATGTGCGTGTGTGGTGGTCCTGCCCGAGGAGCCGTGGTGGCTGGGGGCGTGAGAGTGCAGGCATGAGCTGCGCATGAGTTCAGTGGCCATGCACCAATCAGCGGGACGTGTTCAGGTCTAGCACCTGGCGTCCTGCGCAGGGTCACTCCATCCCAGTGTCAGTGCGGGTACCATGTGTGGTTCTCTGATTCTCAGACCGGGGTCTCCAGGGCAAAAGGCAGAAGGTCCACGGAGCTGAGAGAAGCAATGCACCTGTGGTGCGTGGGACCTACAGAGCCCGGCACCAGAGGTCGACAGCACTGGGTCTGTTCACCCCAGCACCACAGCGCCTCGTCTGTGGGATGCCATTTATGAGTCCTGTCCCCAGCAAGGACCCAAGGAGCCCCGACAGGTGGCCAGGCCTGGGAAATGGGGAGCACTGGGTTTGAGAACATGACTGGCTGCTGGACAATTGGCCTTAAAACACCCAAATTCCAGATCTCAAAGCACGATTCATCCAAAGTCCCAGGAGATAAGCGGCCTGCCGTGAAGTAAGTATGCCCTGTCTGACGGTTCAAGAATCCAGAGTAAGGTCGGGGGCCTCACCTGTGACAGCCACATGCCCGGCCACAGGAAGGTGATGATGAAGGAGCTGAGATACGAATTAGTGATTTTTCTCAATCTGTAGAGGTTATCGACTGTTTTTCAACCACACATTTGCTGATCCCCAAAGATTTATAACATCTGTTTCATGCCATAAATTATCCAAAAGAATAATTACAATTGTACATATGCTAAAGGCTTTTTTTTTTGAGTCTCAAACGAGATTATTATAAAATTCTTACCCTGACACAACAGCAAATATTTCAAAAAATGTTATATAGGATAGAAAATAAATACATATTTTATCTAAACATCTAATAAAGAGATTATGTTTATGTGTGCATATTTCAGAATGGTCACTTTGAGTATAGAGTAATTCCATAAATATGTGGTTCATGGAGCTTTAAAAACTTCCATGAGAAGAGATGATAACATACTGGATGAAACAGGCAGATATCTGGGGTACGGCAGGCCCTCACTGAGTGATTCCTAGGCTCCACGCTTTGGCATTAAGCTGCCTACATACATTAACCATGGCACAACTGTCGTCGGTATCACTAATTCTGGAGATAATGTGTGCAGTGTTGCATGTCATTCAACTGACAAACAATTGGCAGGTAGCTTTTATAATAGCAAGATGGATTCTTGTATGGAATGTGTTGATTGCTTATGTCAGTCCCTTTGAAATCTAACAGCAGCCGTAATTAAAGCTGTAAATCTCTTCCAACTATAATTAGATTACTATTTATACCCATTGTCACTTTTTTAAACAGCCTGAGACACTGCAGTGGAGCAAGAAAGGTGGGGGCCGCGGGGAGGGTAATATGGTTGCCTTAAAACAATAATCATTTAGAAATCCTGTGCATGCACTTTGTGAATTTGAAGACTGAGATCCAAGGAAGTTATTTGAGTGAGAAGGCTCCATGAATCTTTCCTTTGTGTGAAGGATGCACATTCCCCAGAGCAGCAGCCCGGGTCTTGTCACAGGCCTCATCAAGACTGGTAGGAGCGTCCACACTCTGTGTGGACTACGTGCGTGAGAACAGAGACCAGAGAAACTCTGCTCCACAGAGAACCAAGTCCGCCTTTTGCATCTTATCGAATCTCAGTTACCCTTGGCCATGGTTTGGATGTGAGTGACACCACAAGCTCATGTGTGATACAATGCAATGTTCGGAGGAGAAGTGAGTGGATTGTGAGAGCCTTAACCAATCAGTGAATTAATCCCCTGGCCAGATGAACTGAGTGGGACCTGAAGGCAGGTAGGGTGTGGCTGGAGGAGTGGGTCACTGGGACGCGTCTTTGGGGACTATATTTGGTGAGCTGAGCTTAGTCTCTCTCTCTCTCTGCTTCCTGATCACCCGTGAGCTTCCGCCTTCTCTTACACTCTTCTGCCATGATGCTTGGCCTCCCCTCGAGCCCTGAGGAATGGAGCCGGCTGTCTACGGACTGAGACCTCTGAAACCGTGAGCCCTCAAACAAACTTTTCCTCCTCTAAAATTGTTCTGGTCAAGTCTTTAAGTCCCAGCAGCGAAAAGCTGACAGAGCCCTCTTGCAGCACCTCTGCTGGCCCGTAGCCCCGCAGGACTGGGACAGCACCGGAAGAAACCTGCTCAAGCAGGACGCATGGAGGCTGCGGAGGCACTGAGGGGCTCCTCACCCTTGACCTTCCTCCCCCCAACCTTCTAGCAAGGCCTCAACAAGCACATAGAGCAAGCCTGGGGCTTTCTAACGTCCAGTGGCAAAGTTCTGAAATAACACCTATGCAACCCCACACTTGGTATATACAGTGCCAAGCGCGCCCCACTGCCCTGTCCCCCTCTCCCCTGGACCCTTCACGACCTGCAGTCCATTGAATCCTCTTAAACACATGATCAGTAAACGGGGGTGGGGTGGGGGTCTACAGCCATGGGAGGACCAGGTCAAGTGTTGCGTGGAGAAATGGGAAGAGGGCTGGTCCTCGGCACTGATGACCCTGGGGCCCTGGACGGGAACTCGCTGCTCTTCCTTCCTTGCCTTCATTCCCATTCCCACACCTGGACCATGAGAGCACTGTGCTAGAGGACCTTTAAAGCATACTCTAGCTCTAAAACCTACTATTATCTCTAGTGTCGGCCGATTATTTCCACATTTAATATGAGGTAAAAGTCTCCCAGCTGGCTATTTTAAAAAGTGTGCTAGCTAGTGACAGGATTTCTTCATGACTCAGTAGAGCAGAGGTTCCAAATACTGACACTTAAAAAAAGTAAATCGTAGCATTACTAGAAGAAAACAAGTTCATTCCAAAACCGCAACCTCGGAAGATGAAAGTCATTTCTATGTAGAGCACACATGACCCCAAAGATAGAAAGAAAAAACTGCCAAGGTTTGCAATATGGTGAGAAGTACTATGGATGTGTGTATCTACAAACACACCATATGCACACACACACACGTATGACATTCTATGACCAGGATAAAACCACAATGCATATTGCGAAAACACCAATTATGTTCAGACACGGAGTTCTTACAAAGGAACAGAAATCAGCAACCAAAATTGATGGAAATCAAGGCAGTTTATAGCAAAAGAAATATAAAGATCCAGTGAACAGAAAAAAATGTACTCAGGGACTCACTTATGGTTAAAGTAATGGAGAGCTAAATAGCTACAAGATTTCCATTGCAATCTATCATATTTCAAATGTTTTAAAAGCTTAATTATTCTTAGTAATTGAGTAATATGTTCATGCTTTTTCAAAAGAGATTCTGGTGAAATTTCTTAGGAGAACAATTGAATCATCGTTAGCAAAATTAAAAATAAACCTACTTTTGATACAGAAATTTCCAACTTAAAAAATGTTTTCTACAGATATAGTAGCATAAGATCACAAAGATATTTTTAGGTATAGGAATGTTATTTAAAGCACCACCAACCTCCTTCTGCCAGTAAAAATTATGTAAACACTTGAGCACTGGCAAAATAATTATGTACCTCTATGTAGTGAAATACTCAGCTGTTGTTAAAAACATTGAGCTGGATGGAAATGTGTTATGTGATAATGTACTTGACATAATATACTGTTTAATGAAAAAGCATATTACATAGTATTATGAATCTTAACCTCCCCCCACTGTTAGAAAAGAAATATATGCATATTGTCATATAAATACAGGCCTATTTAATAGAAAAATTTACATAAGTGGTTATATAGAGAGAATGAAATTGGAGGAGAGGCATGTTTTTACTTAAAAAAGCTGTTTTATACTTTTTCTGTGCTGTTTTATATTTTTAATTTATATAAATTATCATAAATTAATAATAAAAACTGATTTGGATTAAATGTATAACAAACACAAAGTTTAAAAGTTCCATGGTGTGAAAAAGAAACTTTGATGTAGACGATGTCAGCAATAGGAAAGAGCAAATTTATTTGCGCCTCAGTAGCCTCTTCTCCATCTGGCCAAGGTCTGACCTCAAGGTCCCCCAGGCCAAGCATTCACATGAAAAAATGCTCCAGGTGAAGTGGGTGTGAGCCTCCATCCCAGGGCAGATACCCCTAAGGATTCCGAAGGACTTACTTTCCTTTTCTTTGGAGATACAAGATGCAAGCTGTCATTTCAGAATTAAATTTTTATGGCTAAAATTCCTTTGGATAAAATAGATGATCAATCAATAAAATCCCCCCCTCTCTGATCTGTGCCAGGGAGTGAGCCACTGGTGGTGGACTGTTCATGAAGGTGTGCCCGCGAGGGGCAGAGTGGCTTGATGGAAGAGAAGAATCCTAGCTTCCTGGGGACCAGAAGCCCAGGAATATGTCTGTGTGTCTAATTCCAGCCACCTGGCCTCTCACAGCCTCAGTTCTCAGTTAAATATTTGGGGAATAATAATATTTCCCTAACTGAGGACTTCTACATCTCAAAGCACAAATATATGAAAACATTGCTTTAGATACTCAAGGACTGCTGTCCTCTCCTTTATCTACCAGTGCTCTCGAAATCAAAATATGAGCGTAAGGTAGAAAGGTCAACTGTAACATGGGTATAAGATACTATATATATATATTTAAATCACTAATGATCATGTCGCTTAGTTAAATCTTCCTACTGAAGAGTGAACCAGCTGTTGTATTTATTACCCATCTACTTTTCAAGTTGAGTTTTGAGTCAGGTTGAAGTAGGACAAATCTGTAATAAATCTGAAAAGCTAGGTTGAGGCACAGGTATAGACAAAAAGAATAACTGTGTTAGAAAATCTGACCTTAGGGAAGTTTGTTTCACTTGACAAAATGTCTTGCATCTTAAATACAAAGCTTCTTAGCCTGGCCTGTAATCCAAGCAATTTGGGAGGCTAAGGCAGGAGGATCGCCAGTTCAAAATCAGCCTCAATAACTTAAGAGAGGCCCTTAAGCAACTTAGCAAGAACCTGTCTCAAACTAAAAATACAAAGAGCTGGGAATCTGGCTCCCCTGGTTTCGATCCTCGGTAACAACAAATAAATAAATAAAATACAAAGTATAAAGGCTTTTTATATATTCCACCTTTAGTTTCTAAGAAACGGAAAATTTGGCTAACAAAATACATGGATTCAACACTCGACTTTGTATCTAGTAGTAAGTAACGCAGATTTGTCTAAGTACATTGCAGCTGCATCCCCCAGGTGAAAGCATCTGCCTACATTCTGGGTCTGCTTCCCACAGAGCATGACTGAAATGCCCGGTCTCAGACCACATTGATTCTGAGTAGAGACGTCGCACATGGATGGCTAATGTGCTCCGATTGGCTGTAGTTAGATTCTCAGAACCACTCATCAATACGGCCATTAGCTGCAAGATGTGCTCAGTGAGATTAATTATGAAAACCAAGAATCAAGCTTTGTGAATGATCTGCATGTTGTAACATGAATTATGGCCTTGAAAAGAATCACCATATAGTATCTTTACGATCTATGCACTGGCTTTCTCACAGACTTAACTTTTTCTTGAGTAGGAAATGTGAGAGAATTTCAGCTGAGACATTTTTGGAATTTCCCCTCAAAGCCTTGCGTAAGTAAATGTGATTCACACTGTGAAAAAAAAAAATCATGTTGAGTGCTGCTGCTTCAACACATTAACTTGCTTGAATAAGTCCAACATGAGGCAGCTGGACTTCAAAGACTTGTTTCAGACAGATTCTATGAGAATACTTGCCAGTCTACTTACTCTTGATTCATCTGCTGTCCACTCAGTTCAAAAGGTATGCATAGAAATACGCACCCCATTTTGCAGGAGGAGTACGTGCTTGGAAAGGATATCACTATCTTTGTCCTTTTAGGCCGCTATAACAAAATACCATAAGCCAGGTGGCTTATAAACAGAAGAAGATATCTCACAGCTCATGAGGGTGGGAAGTCTAAGAGCATATTCGGGTCTGGTACATGTCTGAGCTCTGGTTGGTAGCTCACAAGGCAGACAGAGGGAAAGCCTCACTCTGAGAGCCTTATGTAACTCATGAGGGCTCCACTTTTATCAATCTTCTCCCAAAGGCCCATCTCTGATACTGTCAGGCTGGTGATTAGGTTTTCAACATGTGAATTTGGGGAGGACATGAACATTCAGATCCAGCACTTGGTGATCACCTTTCACCCAGCAGTATACTCTCCCAGCTGTAGTTCATATCATGGTTGGCAAAACCTTCCATTTGTAGGAATGAAGCACTCTGGGAGGTAAGAGAACTTCCATCTGTCCCTTGCTGTCCCCTAGTCCTTCCCACTGCACAACCAGCCATTTCTCGATGGCTTCTCAAGTTACCAGGAGACTTGCATTTTAACAGATAACATGCCGATCTTAGTGGGAGTTCTAACACTATCACTTTTATAAAGTTGTTTGGGTCAAAGCTGTTTGCCAGGATACAAATAAATGGCAGAAAGAGAGTCCCAGCAAAATTAACAATCTCGTTTAGAAAGAAATGGAAAGTGTTGATCGACTGAGACTATCAACAGAAATTAAGGATACTTGGGAGGAATCAGATATGATGTAATGGCTATCTAGCTATCAATATGTATATATTAATATATACTAGGTATTACATAATGTTCTCCATCTATACATACATGTACTTTTTCAAAAACAGTTTTGATAATTCCATTTTTGTGTGGCAGTGTTCAAGACCACTCACCTTTAGTGATACATAAAGACCTTAATGACATTAACAAAGGAGCTGAGTATTGCATCTTGGAATGAATCAAATAAAAACAGCAAATAGTCAATTAAAGCCTAAAATAATTAACCACCCACCAGAAACAATGAACAGCAGGTAGATGCTACTTCCTTTCCTAGATTTGGAGTGATCCTTAAGGAGCTACGCCTCAAAGAACTACTAAAACAATATTCTGCACGTCTTCTGTTTGGACTCTCCTGTTTGTTTGTTTTTAAACAATCTAAGAAAACAATGTAGGAAGTTCATGTAGAATGATTTTAACAGCAACCACATTCATCAATATTGCCTATACACATGGTGACCTTCTACACCTTGATTGACATTTACATATAGGTATCTAGTGGCACCTTAGTGAGTCACATGAAAACTTGGGAAAAATTGAAACAAACATATTGACTTCATAGCCACGCCTCTCAATCATATTATGTGAAGCCACCATACCCCCAGTTGCTGAAATCAGCCAAGAAGTCACACCTAACTTTACCATAACATGTGTACAAATCCTGGGGATTCTGTCTTCAAAATATCATATGAACCTGTTTGTTTTTCTCTACCACCTCTTTCCTGGACTACATCAGCACCTCCTAGGTCTATTATTGCCGTCCTTTGATCCGTTCTCCATGCAGTATACCAGTGATCTGCGAAGCATGAATTAAATTATGTCACCTTCCTACTTAAAATCCAAATAATAGTTTTTCACCAGTGGAAAGAAATGGAAAGTGTTGATTGGCTGACCACGGCCCTCCTGACCACGGCCCAGGAGGCAGTCAGAGGCGGGACTGTGGCCTGTGACGTCACGGTGAAGTGTTCCCTTCACTCCTTTCAGTAACAACACTAAATTGGGATTTGGGACCCACAAAAGTCCCCACCCCATCAGAAAAGGTATAATCCTTCTGCCTATCCACAAGTTTCCAAGTTTACAAAACAGTAGGTGGGAATTACCTAGGAATCAAAGAACTGCATGAATATATACCTCCCCTTGGATTCCAATCTTTTAAAAACACTTGTATTTTCCAGAGATTCCTCCACAGTTAGAGTAAACTTTAGTGTCCTGTGGCTTTTGCCTGCTCTGAGTTGAACGGTCGTGTCTCTGTTGCCTTACCAACCCTCTTTGCAAAATGGTCTTGTTTTTTAAATATGCTCTGCAGCTTCTTCAAAAAGGTGTTTGTAGAAACAAAGGCAATCTTACTTCTAAATGGCAAAGTGCTGCCTCTATGTTTTTGAACCACTGCCACCCGCCATATCAAGTTTTAGTCCTTCTGTTATAACCTAATTGTTTTAGCAATACTAGAAAGTTGACTTCTTAGTGGTTAATGATTTCTCTTATAATCCTGGCCTTAGGAAAGTAATTATAGGATAACAAAGAGCAGGTGTTTTACCACCTTGACTACACTGAATCTTTTAGGTTCCCAAGTATGGGGAAATTAACCAAATCAAAAACCTTAAAGAATCCATATAGATCTAGAATCTGGTTAAACAGATACCCAATAGCTCTTAGCAAATGTTAGTTTGATGAGTTATGTAGAAACAAATCATAAACACATGAACTAAATTCTTGTCAAAAGACACGGAAGTTTAAAAAGGAAGGAACAATGTGTTTGGAAAATGTATCATGGTCTCTACCACACGCCAAGCAGTCATATGAAAGCCTGCGCAGCTTCGCATTCTGCAAGTGTGTCTGGATTCATTCGATCTTATCAACAGTTTTTCCCAAGAAATAAAGGCCTCAGACTCACTTAGAATCACTCAATATGAAAAACCTTGTTTTCTCATTGGAAGGAGTTTTCAGGTTCCCGCTGATATTTCTAACATACAAACTACTAAACATTATTTTAAAAAGATGATAGTGAATGGCTGGTCATTAATTCTAAAAGGAAAACAGACGCACACATTGGCCTCGACGGGCCAGAAGCAGAGGTCAACTGTGCAGCAGAGGAGCAAATGTGCTCTCAACCACGGCTCTGGACAGTGGGGAAACCATTCTGAGGGGAAACGAGGGTGATTTGATGAACTACTGGATTTCTGAGTCTGGGTGATCATGTGTGAGTCTGAAATAAGTGTTTACTATGTATATGAGCTTAGAAGAAAAAGTAAAGTTTTAGTGCATTTGGATCCTAAAATGCAAAGCACTGTCATAAAAAATAAGTGGAGCCCAGTTCTTCTACAAAACTAGAGCCCTCTCTTAAGGCCAAGCGTCTGGAGCTCTCCAGAAGACTGGGTCACTTCAGGAGCTGGTCGGTATGCAGCTCTGTCTGTTGAAATCCCTCAGGGAGAGCTGGTGCTCCAGGGACACTCTGACTTCCTTGGGGATGAGGGTGAGATCAGAGAGGACAGGACCACGCTCTCGCCAGGCTCACTCACTCTGTCTTGTTTCTTCTCTTTATGTCCAAAACACTTCTTGACCACGCTATTGTCAGCTCCAAGAGATGCTGTACCATGAAATGTGGGAACGGTGGATGTCATGGTCTATGGGCATACGGAGCTCCCTCTTTACTGAAATTCCAGGAAGCCATCTTTACTGTCTCAGGACCCTCTCTACTGGACCTGTAGCAATAGACAGCAAGCCACACAAGGAGAATGTTTTTATCGTAAAAAGAGTTATGCCTGGAAGGAAACAAATGTACCGTCTCCTTCTCAGACCTCCTGATTTCCTTTTGCCCTCCAATATCAAAGGTAGAAATTGGTCATTATACCTTTCTATAAGTCCTTCAACTTCATAGAGAGATCATTCACATATCCAGTAAGAGCTTCACTCTCACATGTCAGACAGGGACTTTGAAATATCTTTTTTTAAAATTATTTCTTTTAATTTATGTATGACAGTAGAACACATTACAATTCTTATTAAAACATATAGAGCACAATTTTTCATATATCTGGTTGTATACAAAATATATTCATACCAATTTGTGTGTCTTTTGAAATGAATTCTTATCTCATATTCACTCTAGAGAAAATAGTTAATTCTATTTAAGTACTGTCTACTAGGGTTTTATTCCAAGTTTCCACATATTTTTCAAACTAAAGACTATGACTTAGATCACTTTTTAACATTTAGATGTTAGCTCGCAACCCAGAAGCAAATCTCATTCTAGTATGGAAGAAAGTAGATTTCATTCCATAATGGAAAACCTATTTGCCCAGCAATTCCAATGCTGTTAGGCTTCAAACCCTAAGATTCAGGGTTTTTTAAAACTGACATTTCAATCCTACTTAAAAATACAAATATAAAAAACCCTGAATTTCAGAAACTGTACAGTGGAAGGGAGACAAGGATTATCAAGGTAGGCTAGGCCTTTGGCAGTTTCGTGATGAAAACTCAGCAATTGCTAAAGGATGTTAATCCCATGTATGCACACCATGCAAAGGCTCCAGTGCAAATGTCGTTATTAGTTGACTGTGGTCATAATTTGGTCATAACTTGGCTCACGTATACCATGCAAATTTTGGTACATATGTAAGGGAAAACTGGATCACAAATAGTAGATACCACCTCTGAACAGTTTATCAGGCAATGCAAAGTTTAGCCCTTGACCCTAACCAATAAAATTACTTCATTAGCATGTTTTAATGGAAAAAACATTTTGAAATGGAAAAAAGTTTAATTAGTTAATTAAGAAATTTACCAGAGAGGATCTCAAGAAAAAAAGAGGCAAATGTCGGTTAAAATAAATGATCATTTTAAGGCCTAAATTCTAATGAACTTGCATTCATCTTTTTAAATTATCTATTAGAATTTAAACTAGTAAGCTGAATAGTTATATGTAGATATTGGTATAATACAAAATGTAACAGAGAGGTGTAAATTAAAATATACTTCAAATTAAAAAAAACTTAGACATTTAATTTTGTCTGATAGTCAATAGAGTACTTAATTTTTAAGGTATGCTAAATTAAATAGACCTTATTGTGTGGACATAAACTTTTAATCCCCCTAGGTAAATACCAAAATAATAGCTGGGTTGTATGGGGAGAGTGTGCTCAGTTGTGTAAGAGACCATCACACTGTCTTTGAACATAGTTGTCTCATCTTACATTCCCACTGCAATGAGTAGAGTTCTGGTTGACCCACACCCTCACCAGCCCTTGGTGCTGTCCATGTTCCAATCTGGGCCTTTCTACTGGATGTAGAGGATATCATTGCTATTTAGTTTGCATTTCTTTAGTGACTGTGATGTGAAGGATCTATTTATATACTTATTGCCATCTGTATGTCTTCTTTAGTCTGGTGTCTAATAAAGCCTTTGGCCCAGTTTTTTTTTTCCTTATTATTGAGTTTGAAAGTTTCTTATACATTTTAAAAAATAGCCTTTTATCACCTGTGTCTTTTTCAAATATTTTCTCCCCATATGTGCCTTCTCTGTTCATCAGTGTATTTAAAAGAGCAAACTTTTTAGTTTAAATGAAATCTAGCTTAATAATCATTTCTTTCATGTTGTGTCTTTAGTGTCATAATGAAAATATTGTTGTCAAGTCTCGGGTCATCTCAATTTTCTCCAATGTTACCTCCTGAGAGTTTTACAATTTTCCTTCCTACATATTTGTCTGTAACCCATTTAGAGATAGTTTTGTGAAGAAGGTACAGTCTCTGTCTAGGTTCAGTACTTTGGATATAGCTGTCCAGTTGTTCCAGAACAACTTGTTGAAATTACTACCGTTCCCTCTATTGTACTGCTCCCCATCCCTTTGTCAAAGACCACCTGACTGTATGCATTATCTCTTTCTGAGCTCTCTCGTGTTCTATTGACCTATTATTTTGACTGTGCCGCACTGTCTTGTTCACTGTAGCTTTACAGTAAGCATTTAAGTCAAGTAACATCTCTCCCCCAACTTTGCTCTGCTCTTTTAATATTCTATTGTCTATTCTGTGCATTTAGTATCTGTATGTAAATTTTAGAATCTCTTTGTCAATATCCACAAAATAACTTATCAGAAATTTCTGGGATTATACTGAATCAATTGATTAAAAATCAGAAAGAACTGATATCTTGCCAACATTGAGTCTTTCTATCCATGAACATAGAATGTGTCTCTGTTTAGCTCATTTGATTTGCTTCATGAGAGTTCAACACCTTTCCTCACATGTATTTTATATGTATTTGGTATATTTTACTTCTTTCATTTTGAGGGATGTTAACGTAAACAGTAATGTAGTTTTCATTTTTAAATTTTCCTGTATATTACTGGTATATAGGAAAGAAATTGACTTTTGTATATTAATCTTGAGTGCTAAGACTTTGATATAATTGCTTTGTAGTTCAGAAGGGTTTTGGGGTCTTTTGGGAGGGAGTAGGGAGCAGTTCTACACTGATGATCCTATCATCTATGCACAAAGAGAGTTTTATTCTTCCTTTACAGTCAATATATCTTTCACCCCCTGCCATTACATTAGCTATTATTTCCAGTAAGGTGTAGAAAAGAGTAGTGAAAGAGGACATCCTTGTCTTGTTCTCAATCTTAAAGAGAAAACTTCTAGTTCTTCTCCATTTGTGTTTCTATTAGTTCCAGGTTTTTATAGACTTTAAAAGACCAAGTTAGGAAAATTTTCCTCTATTCTTACTTTACTGAGAGCTTTTTCATGAATGTCTGTTGGGTTTTGTCAAATGCTTTTTCTGCATATATTGATATTTCATTTAATTTTTCATTAACCTTTGGATGTGGTGGATTATATTAACTGATTTTTAAATGATGTACTAGTCTTAATATTGTGATTAAATCTATTTGTTTCTGGAATATACTTTTTGTAAATTGTTGGATTGGATTTGCTAGGGTTTTTTTTAAAGGATTTTTATATCTTGTTCATGGGACTTATTGCTCTGTAATTTTCTTATAATGTCTCTGATTGGGGTATTAGGGTGATGCTGATCTCATAGAATGACAGAGAAAGTGTTGGAAAGTGTTGTCTCTATTTCTACCAAAAATGATTACAAAGAATTGGTACAATATTTTTTCTCATGTGGTAAAATTCATTAGTGAATCCCCCTGGGACTTTTTCTGTTTGAAAAATTTATTAATAAAATATTCGATTTCTTAAATAGAAATAAGTCTATTCAGATTGTCTATTTTCTTGGGTGGGTTTTGGCAGATTGTATTTCTTAAGAAAATGGTTTGTTTCACCTGGGTTGTCAAATGTGTGGGTATAGTATATTCACAGTGGTCCTGGTTATCTTTTTAATGTCCGTAGGACCTGTAGTGATGTCTCCTCTTTCATTTTTGGTATTAGAAATTTATGTACTTTCTATTTTTTAATTAGTATGGCTAGAGGCATATGAATTTTGTCGAGATTTTCAAGTAACCAGCTCTTAGTCTTCTAGATTTTCTCTAGTGATTACCTTTTTACAATTATACTGATTTCTGCTTCTCCATTCTGCTCTCTCTTCTTTTTTCCTACATACTTTGGATTTAATTTGCTCATCTTTTTCTAGTTTCCTATGGTAGAAAATTAGATGATTTCATATCTTCCTTCTTTTCTAATATATGTGTTCAGTGATATAAATTTTCTTTTAAGCCCTGTTGTAAGGTATCCCACAAATTTTGATAACTTGTGTTTTCATTTTTATTTGCTTCAAAATATCTTTACATTTCTCTTGAGATTTCTTCTTTGACCTATGTATTACTTAGAAATGTGTTGTTAAGTTGTCAAGTATCAGGGGATTTTTTCAGCTACTCTTTCTAATATTGATTCCTATTTTAATTTCATTGTGGTCTGAGAGCAGACATTTTATATGACTTCTATCCTTCTGAGTTAGTTAACGTGTGTTTCATAGCCAGAATGTAGTGTGTCTTGGTGACTGTTCCATATCAGCTTGAGAAGAATGTGTATACTGTTGTTGCTGAATGAAAAAAATCTATAAATATAAATTATGTCCAATTGATGGATGGAGTTGTTGAGTTCAACTAGACCCTTTCTGATTTTCTGCCTGCTTGCTCTGTCAATTTCTGATGGAGCAGAGTATTTAGTATAGTGGTAGATTTATGCATTTTTTCTTTGCAGTTCCATCAGTTTTTGCCTCATATATTTTCATCTTGTGTTATTAGATGAGGACGCAAAAGATGATTATGTCATCTTGGAAAATGACCCTCTTATCATTAAGTAATGCCCTTTTTATCCTGGACAATGTTCTTTGCTCTGAAGTTTGCTCTGCAAGAAATTAATGTAGCTAATCCCTTTATTTTAAATAGGGTTTGCATCATATATCTGTCTCCATCCAATTACTTTTAATCTATATGTCTTTTTATATTTAAAATAAATTTCTTGTGGACAATATATAGTAATGTCTTATTTTTGAGCCACTCTTAGAATCTCTGCCTTTTGATTGATTCATGAAAGCCATTGCTGTTCAGTGATAGTAACTGTTAGTATGTTGTTATTTGTTGCTCTTATTCTTTGCTTATTTTTGTTATCTCCTCTTATTCTGCTTTCCCACTTTTTAAAATTTTTTTTTAAAAAATTGAGCATGTTTTAAGATTTTTTCTCTACTTTTTAGCATACTAGTAATACTTCCTTTTTCACTTTTTGAAGTAGTTGCCCTAGAGTTAGCAATATACCTTACAAATAATCCAAGTCTATTTTCAAATAGCACGATGCCACTTCACAAGTGGTGTGAGTACCTGATACTTCTAACCCCTCCCTCCTGTCTCTGGTACTGTTGCTATCGTACCTTTTACTCATACGTAAGCATCCACAGGCATCCGTACGTATGTGAACGCATACACACAACAGAATTGCTATGGTTTATTTTGAAATAATTTGTGTCTGTTAGATCAATTAAAATGAGATAAATAAATGTTTTATCTTTATTTATTTTATCTTTATTCACTTTTCCTTCACAGCTATTCCCTTCTTTATGTAGAGGCAATCTTATGACCCATCTCATTTTCCTTTTTACTAAACAACTTTTAGCATTCCTTCTAGAACAAGGCTTCAGGCCCCAAAGTTCCTCATTTTTTGTTTGTCTGAGATGTCCTGTTTCCCCCTCACCTTTTAAAAAAAAAATCATGTATGATGAAATAATCTTGGTTGGTGTTTTTGCTTTGCTCAACAAATATTTTACTGCACTGTTATTGTTTGCCAGGTTTCTGAGGAAACGTTGGATATGATTCTCGTCTTTGCTACATTGTAGGTAATGATCCCCACCCTCAGTTTCTAACAGGATATATTATTTAAGTTTTCTATAGTTTGAATATGATGCCTAGATGTCATTCTTTTTCCCCTTCTTTTGCATTTAACCTGCTTGGTGTTCCCTGAGCTTCATGGATCTATCTTTGTTCTCCTTCTGATATTTCTACTGTATGTGTGTTAAATCTTTTATAGTTTTCCCACAGATTTAGGGTATTCGGTTATTCAATCTTTAATCTTTTTTTCAATTTTGAAGATTTCTGTGAGATATCTTCACACTAAGAAAGTCTTTCCTCAGCTGTGTCTATAATAAGCCCATCCAAGTGTTCTTCATTTCTGTCATGTTTTGAACCCTAGAATTTCACGTTATCTCTTAGAATCGCCGTCTCTCTCTTACAATGTCCCTGTGGTTTCGCCTGCTGTCTACTTTATCCATTATATCCCTCAGCATCTTAATAACAGTTGCTTAAATTCACCTGATAATTCCAACATCCCCGTGGTGCATCACTCTAGTTCTGATGCTTGCTTGCTCTCTCTCTCCAAATTGTGATTTCTGCTGCCCTTTAGGATGTCTTTTCATTCTTTCCTGATTTGGTGGGAGAAACTGCTATAAACAAGCCTAGCCACACCGTGTGACAATCCTACCGTAACGACAATCCTACACTAGGCCTCAGCCTTCCGTGACCTGTGCCTCTCTGGACCTGGAGCCTCTTCACACCTTGTTCTCTCCTGCTTCCCCTGACTCCCGTGGGACCCAAAGCCGAGCGTGGGCTGCTAGTTTTCTGTCCTGGGCTAGTCAGGCTCCTTGGTCCCTTTGAGGACAGGCCTCTCTAGGAATGCTGGCACATCTGTCAGGTGGCTCCCCTCCTGCCCCCGTGCTCCCTGGGAGAGTCAGGCCTCCTCCCAGAGGTCATCCTCCCAGAAGTGCAGGGCCTGCCGGGAGGGTCCAGTCCTCCCTGCCCAGCGCCTCCCCCAGGGCCTTCTGCTGGGTTCTCTGGTGAATCAGGACTCTCCAAGTCGGCCTCTGGCTCTCCAAGCCTCGGCTCTTCACTTCCTGTCATTGAAAAGCGGTCACCTAGTTTTTACCTGCCGCTAGGATGGAGGGCTCACTTCCAGGCCCCCTTTCCAAGGATTTAAAATTTTTCAGAGTTATGTACCCTGCTAATTTCTACTAGAATATATACATTCCATGCAGGCATCTGAGAGCTGAACAAAGCCAGGTAGAAGGCTCTGAAAAAGAGCCAATTCTTACCCTAAAAACTTAAGCTTTCTTTTTTTAATCTCTAAATATAACACATTTTTGTGACTGGATAAAGCAACACGTTATTGTATACCTTCAACTATTTTGAACTTCCTTTCTAATATTATACAAATGGGCATCAAGGTGAACTCTGTTTTACATTACTAGACTAGCAAGTGACAGAGAAATTCCGCTGTTACATTGGGGACCAGTAATTGGGAATGTCACCATATGTGAGCACCCAAGCTACTTATGAACCTGTTTGGTTGAAGGTCAGTTGCTAATTGACTATGAAGTTACCTAGCAAGAGCCTGACCCTTTCTGTTTCTGCCTCTCATGCTTGTGGGAGAAACCCTCGCTTCCAAGTAAGCACCCTGATCTGTTACCCAACTATCCTGCTGGTGAGGTGTGAGAAGCAACTCCCCACGTGACCCGTCTGTAATAGTCTGGAACTCTGCGGGATCTGGGCTCTTCTAGGAGTTCTTTTCAAAGTAATATGTGTATTCTTTCTTTGAAAGAATTTCTGACACTGGACTTCGGGTTCCATGTGGCCTCTAGATGATGCTAAGATGCTTTAAATCAGGTGGAAGTTAACGGTCTACTAAGTAAAAAAGCCAAGGCATCAGAACTCTTAACTGTAAGAAGCCAGTCGTAAGCTGGTAGTGAAAAAAAAAAAAAGGCCTTGGCGTTAAACAATTTTTTTATTGAAAAAAAAATCTACTGGACAGGAAAAGTTTAAGTAGAGTTGTGGTGTTTTCTTCTTTTTTTAATTTTCCATCCTGATAATGATTGCGTAGTTAGGACCCTCCACTAAAACATTATTATTCAGACTAAAATACCTGATCATTGTTCTCAAATAAAAATTACAAACAGTCCCTACTTAAAATGATTCAACTTAAGACTTTTTGACTTTACACTGGTATGAAAGTGATATGCATTTAGTCAAAATTGCAGGTAGAGTTCTGAGTTTTGATCTTCCCCCCCAGCTAGCCGGCTCCGGTGTGATGCCCTCTGGTGACGGTGGGCCATGGTAGCAAGCCACAGCTACCTGCCAGCCACCCGAGCTCGCAGAGAGACAGCCCACAGGTTGTGGTGTGCTGCGTCCCTGGGCTGGGACTGCCAGCGCATTAGGTGCATTTTCGATGAGACCATATTTTCAGTTTGCTGTGGGTTTATTAGGATGTAAACCACCGTAGTTAGGTTTAATTTCCTGGCTTGGTTCTCAAAAGGTGCAATTAGAATTCTGACCTAGTAAGTGGCGATCTGATAAAAATAGTTGAATGTGATAAGAACCCATGAATGGGTGCTTCCCTGTGACCAGAATCAGCTGAGAGGAGGCATCGCACGTGGGTGCCAGCACACACCACGTGCCTGCTCTGGATGCACACGGAGGTGTGTTAGATCACGCTAATCATCCACAGGCTCAGGCCATTCATACTGAACACCACACATTTGTAGTGTTTTTAATTATTGTGCTCAAGTAAACTTTAGTTAAGGGTTTCTTTTCTCCTTTTGCTTAAGTGTGCCATGTTTGTAACCAACAAACAAATGTATAGAATGACAATATAACAAAGTATCACTTAAAATCAAAAGGCATATTAATATTAAGTCCAATCTTAACATTATAATTTTTTAGCAAATAGTAGTTATGGGCAAGTCACCATAGAAAAAAGGAAGCAGCATAAGATGGTCTCTCCCCGCCAAGACCTAGGCACACCAAGAGTGAGACTCTGAGTGTCTGGGCTCTCTCTCTTTGGCAGAGACCAGAGCAAAGTTAACAGTTAGGTATTCTGTTACACAAGCACAGATAGGAAGAGTAGGTTTGCCTCTACCCTCTAATAGCACTCACAGTTTGTGTTCTGCAGACAAATTCAGCCTGAAGTTAGTGGCATATCTGTATCTGTTCAAAAAACATATACGTATAATTCCAAAGTCAAGGGTATTTGAGAAGATTGAGTTAATACTCATAAAGACTTGGAAGAAAGCTTGGGCTTTGTACACAGTGAGAGCTGAATGGCTGATAAGTATTCATATCAAGAAAAAGACTGCAAAACTGTTTCAGCTAGAGCAATTCAGGTTGGCAATAAAGGCCAGAGCAGCAGCAGAGAAAACCGTAGAAGAAACATCCAAGAGCATTGTAGGAACATTTTTAATGCACATCTCTCCCTCAGGAGCTCAACTTAATAAATAAGGGGACAAAAGTCTGCCTCTTGACTCTGTCAAAGTCTATCATAAGACATTACTTTCATATCACACATGACAGTTCACCAGTGTGTAAAGACTCTTGTCCCCGAAGGACTGCAATGTGACGGAGCAGTGGGGAGGAATGTGTACCCTGCTGACCTTCCTCTATGAAACAATTCAGCCGCCGGGTCAGAGAGAAGCAACGAGAATTTTCATGCAGACTTTATGAGGTGAACTTATCTTGAACCCATGGAAATTTCTGAATTTCATTTCAAGAGTCACAGCGCAATGGTGGGTGGCAGTTTAAGAGTTTTCATTAACCAGTGAGCCCGTCACCTCCTGTAAAGTGCTTATTGGTGTACTGGTTATGACAATCAGCTGGCATCAAAAAAATGCCCTCCAGTGGAGCTAGTTGACCTTAATTTAAGAAACAAAAACCAAAATGCTGGAGAGCGAGTTCCCTGAGCTCAGTTCTGCCATACAATTGCTTTGACTTTAAGTTCAGAGATGTGGCCAAAGCAAAGACAGTTACGTGAGCACTTTTAAATAGAGGATCCCTATTTGACTCTGACCCTACATGGTCACCCCTGAGATGGCTCAAAATATCTTTGCTTACTATAATTTTCAATTTAATAGATAATATTCCATACTTCAGAAGTAAAACACAACCAGCCAAACATCCTAGTCCTGTCTAAAATCATAAAAGAAAGCCCATGAGACAATTGGAAAGGAAAGAAAGCACTATTTTTTTAAAGTATCTATTATCTCTAGATATAAGATCTTGCTAACCTTGTCTTAGCAATTAGAAAAAAATGAGGTTCAGAAAAATTAGGTAATATGGATAAATTCATAGGACTAGTTTGTGGCTTAAGTCCTGGGTTGACATCAATATGTGAAGAGTCTCTGAATTCTTTTACCAGGCTGGAATCTCTTTGGAGAGCCAAGTCATTCTTCTGGCCAACTGCCTCACCTTTCAATTGAAGAGGTCTTGCAAACAGACTGGAAGTGATCCTCATGCGACCCTCTCCCCTGGCCTACGTGCAGGGTCCGGACCGACAGAACACAGTGCCCGTGACAATGCTCATGACCACTTTGCACAGGACGGCATCGCCCACCATGCAAGGAGACTCTGTGGACAGTTTTGAAGAGACAAAGTGCGATGTCAGCAGCCACAGGGGAAAGGCCATCAAGGAAGGGCTGAGGACAGCCTCTGGTCAACACCTAGCAAAGCAAACAGAGCCGCAGAGGTAGCCTACAGGAAACCCGTGCTACAGCCACCACATGAGCTTAGAACCAGGTCACCCCTCAGCGGGGCTCAGGTGAGGACCTGGCAGTGGCCCGGGCCTTGGTCACAGCTCTGCAGAGGACTGGATTAAGCTGTGCCCAGAAGTCAGTCTGTGACAGTCCTGGTTCTGCTTGATTTTTAAAATAAGAAAACTTAGTGTCTGCCAGAACAAAGTGGGCAGGTATGGGGCAAATTTCAGAGTCAGGTGCTCAACATCAAAATTCTGTACCTTCTCATTCTCTCTCCTCTGCTCAGTGCCCCCAGAGTTCCCAAGATGGCCATCCTTCCCAGACATGGCACCCACCCATAGGAGTACCTAGAAGCAAAACACAGATGGCCTCTTCCTTACGTTCCTTTTAAGAATAGACCTTTCCCAAGATCACTCCCAGAAGAAGCCCTCACCTTGCTGCTCAGAGATGATTCCTTGCCCCGTTCAGACCCATTACTGCTAAGCAGACATGGCTTCTGCTACAGCTGGGAGCTAGGGCCAACTCCACCGAGGCAGAGAGGGGAGGTCTGGACACAGCAGACCATTAGGCTCTGCCAGCTGGAAGGAAAAGTGTTGGGATCAGGAGGCTGAGGCAGGAGGAGGGCGAGTTCAAAGCCAGCCTCAGCAACAGTGAGGTGCTAAGCAACTCAGTAAGACGCAGTCTCTAAATAAAACACAAAAGAGGGCTGGGATGTGGCTCAGTGGTCGAGTGCCTCTGAGTTCAATGCCTGGTACCCAACCCCCTACCCCCCAAAAGAAAAAAGAAAAGTGATTGGGAGGTGACAGCCGGGCCACTGAAATATATCAGTCCCTTTGCCTTTGGCACTTTGTGATCCTAGGACCAATCCAGGTGGAAAGGTGTGCAACTGGTATTTTTCAAGCATTTCTGGGAGGGGCTGCGGTATCCAAGGGTGAGTGAGGTAGAGATGGCTTCTCTCTTCAGAGCACACAGCCAGCAGGAAAGGGTGGGGACATGCCTAAGGCTTCTTCTCCATGGCTCTAGGGAGATGCTGTGGACAAGAATGCAATCTACAAAGTTAGGTCTTCCTGTCTTCCAGGAAATGAGATGGGGACAGGGTCTACAGGAGTGTGTGCACCTGCCTCCCACCCTGGAACTGCACTGTCCTCCGCACAAGCCTGTGGCTACTTCAAGTCAAGTGGAAATTCAGCGAAATTAAATTGGAGTAAGATTCAGTTCCTCAGCGGCACTCCCCATATTTCAAGCTCTCGGTCCGCTCCTGTGGCCGGTGGCAGCTGCAGAGCAGTGCAGACGTGGAGCATTTCCATCACAGCAGAAACCTCTCCTGGAAACTTCCAGAATGCTTGAAACAGCTTTAACAGAATGTCCAGCACAGCATCTCACAGGCACACTCCTGCTCTAGGACTTACTATCCTTTACCGTCATGGCCAATGTTTTTCAGTCTCCCCCAAAGAATTCTCAATCCCATGTACTGTATTCACTACTGACTTATGTCCTCACAGGCCAGGCCTCAGTCACTACCAAGGCTGTGAATTTAGAAAGTGGAAGGAAAAAAAAGTGTCCGTGAATAGTCGGGGGGGCCAATGGGCAGGCGTGCCCTCACTGTGCAGGCAACTCGGGATGACCGGGAAGCACAACCCTGGGTTCCTTGGCCGATTCCTCTGGTAGATGCTCCTCTGAGGGCTTCCCAGGCTACTCAGAGGCGCACCTCCAGCGGAGAGCCCTGGCTGGCTCAGGAAGGGCATCTGCAGACGGCTCTGCTCCTCCCCCTCCCCCCCACTCAGAGGACGTTGTTCTGCACTGAGCTCCTGCACCGGGACCCGGAAGACCAGACAAAACCAGAATGGTGTCACTCATGCTCCATGACATGGAACCAAACCAAGTGGAGAAACAGACCTGTTCTCCCAAATCAACAGACCCAGGCAATTGCAGCAACCAATAAGAAGCAGGGTAGTGTGGCTGAGCAGGCAGAATAAGAAAGTCCCTTGTTTAATTCTCCATGGAAAGTGACTTTGAAATGACTGCTGCCACTTTCCATTCCTCATGGTCTGCTTTCTTCAGCCCTCTTCCACATACAAAGCCAGACTCACCTGCTCAGCTGCTCAGGACACCCGTTCTACCTTACAGAATGGCATGCAGCTTGATTTTAGAATCACAGATGAAAGCAAACTGGTCCTTTCAATGGAATTCATTGCATATGGTCATTTTGTCTTTTGATAGAAAGCTCTAACTTACATTTATCCAGCAAGGTTGACAGATGTCCTGGGTTATGTGGGCGGTGATGTAACTTAATGGTGGCATCTTACTGAAGTTAGACCATTCTGGCTAAGACGTAGAAGAGAGACCGGCTCAGGGCTTGGGTCTTAGGAGACTAGCTGGCTCCGCGTACTGCAAGGCTTTCCAGAAGGTGCTGCGAGCTCGGTTACTCCTTTTAGCACTAGGAGAATGGTGGAGAGGTACCACCGCCTTGTCGCAGCCTTGCTTTTCAGTTTTCTTCATCTCCTCCTTAGCTCAAAACAATGCCGCCAGTCCAGATGAAGAGGAGAGTGGGGGAGACGTTCAGAGGAGCCAGCCTCCCCACCACCCCAGGCCAGTGACAAGTGTCATGTGAAGTCAATAAAAGTATGTGCAGGAAGTGGGCAAAGGAAGTGTGCGTGGAAAGCAGGCAGTGGACGAGCTCCTCCGGCCTGCAGGAGTCTGGAGACAGCAAGGGACTCCCTAGGACGGGAGGAAGAGAACTGGGTCCATCCAACTTGCCCCACAGGCCGAGGTTCACGGTCATGACCAAGGTGTGGAGAGGACAAAACAAGATACTATCCAATCCCTAAAAAACAAATGCCAAATGTCTTCTTTGATATAAGGAGAGTAACTAAGAACAGAGTAGGGACGAAGAGCATGAGAAGAAGATTAACATTAAACAGGGATGAGAGGTGGGAGGGAAAGGGAGAGAGAAGGGAAATTGCATGGAAATGGAAGGAGACCCTCAGGGTTATACAAAATTACATACAAGAGGAAGTGAGGGGAAAGGGGAAAATAATACAAGGGGGGAGAAATGAATGACAGTAGAGGGGGTAGAGAGAGAAGAGGGGAGGGGAGGGGAGGGGAGGGGGGAGGGTGGAGGATGGGAAAGGCAGCAGAACACAACAGTCACTAGTATGGCAATATGTAAATCAATGGATGTGTAACTGATGTGATTCTGCAATCTGTATACGGGGTAAAAATGGGCGTTCATAACCCACTTGATTCAAAGTGTGAAATATGATATGTCAAGAACTATGTAATGTTTTGAACAACCAACAACAAAAATTAAAAAAAAATGAGGAAATTACAGACACCTACAAAATGAACCTGAAGGCCCTATTTATCACATTGCTTTAATTTTACTTTTGGGTGACCATAATTAAAATCAGATGGGGAAAAATCCCCCTAGATGCTGGATCACATCGGTTTATTTGCCCTCCCTGAATCTGGTGGCCCGGATCATCCGAAAGACAACTTAGGCAGCAGGACCCCGTAAAGGTGACCACCGGGTAAGGAATTCCCAAGCTGCAAAGAGCCCTGCCCCAGGAGGCTTCACACCTCTCTTTGCATTGACCCCTGTCCGCTCCTGGAGCATACATCTTTACTAGGGTCATTTCTTTTAAAGTTCAATAATAAATTGAAATAATAACAATGATGGCCGCGCAGGCTGTCGGGGCACATATTCAAAAACTACAACCATCCCAAGCTAGGAGGAACCAAAGGGCATGTTTGTTTTGGCTCCTGGTCCATCTGCAGGCTGTCTGAGGTCGCCAGCTACATTTCTGTCAACAGACAGAAACTATTATAACAAAACCCATGTTGATCAGGAAGTGTGACCCAAGTGAGAGACGCTGAGGAAGTGCTGTTTTCATAATGCATTCCGAAAACGTGTCCTGAGCCTTTCAGTGGTGATAGGAAAATCCCCACTCGGCCCACGCACTCACCTGAGATGCCCCCAGGGCAGCAGGAGGCAGGGCACCTTATGGAACCCCTGTTCCCTGTGTGACCAGAGCTCACAGAGCTCTGCAGAGTTGGGGTTTTTATTTTATCTCCTTAGTTCTCTCTCTTGAGTCCTTCACAGCTCACTGTTTTCCCTTTCATCCTTTCATAGGCCACTACCCTGCTTGGGGACAGGCTAGCTGAAGACCCACTGCACTAATGAAGCTCAAGGGTGCCTGTCTCTCTGCACCCTGCCACCTCCCTCCTGGTCCCAGACACTCCTGGGCATCAGAGCTTGCAGGCCATGGCCACCACCAATGCTTGGCCACTCCACCTACCACTGCCACTGCTGCCCACACACCCTGCCCCGGAGCTCTCCAGACCTTCAGGCACACCCTGACAAAAAGCGTCACATCCACATGGGCTCAGCCTTATTTATGGGCACAGCAGAGACCCTGGACCATACATCCCAACACCAAGGTCTGCACTTGTATTTGCCATTTTCGTCCTTCAACAATCCTAGGTTTTCTCCTTTACAGATGTGGAAACTGAGGCTCTGGGTGACCTGCCCACATTTACATCACCAGTATTTGACAGAGGTGGGATTTGGGTCCCTGGTCACATTCTGGCAGTGTAGATACTCCTGTTCTGTCAAGCAGAGCTTCTCACGGTCTGCAGAAGGATCTGTAAGGATGGGTGAGGCGTTCACTCAGTAGGTCTGAGTGGGCCCAGGAATTTGCATCTATAACAGGCTCCCAAGAGGTGGCTGTGTAGCCAAAGCTCTGGAGAAACTTTACAATTAAGGTCTGAGTGGGTCAGGAGAAATGCTCGGTAATGATCTGGAAACTTCAGGACAAGTGCACAGACAGAAAGGGCATCTCAGGTCTGGGAACCGTTCCTCCCAGGAGCTTCCCCACATGGGGCCAGGGAGGAATGAGTCTACCTTCTGGTTATCCTTTTTTTTTTTAATTGGTGGGGGGAGGGTATTAGTGGGGATTGAACTCAGGGCTACTCGACCACTGAGCCCCACCCCAGCCCTATTTTGTATTTTAGTTAGAGACAGGGTCTCACTGAGTTGCTTAGCACCTTGCTATTGCTGAGGCTGGCTCTGAACTTGTGATCCTCCTGTCTCAGCCTCCTGAGCTGCTGGGATTACAGGCATGTGCCACTGCGCCCGGTTTTCTGGTTATCTTGACATTCAAACTTAGCCCTGAAGTAAGGACTGGGCAAGAATCGAGCAACTGTCATCCTCCCCAAAAGAGGCCCTTATTCATTAGCAGTCAGTCCCTCTGACTCTTGTCCTCAGCCCCAGCCAACCGCTGCTCCCCGTCTTGGTAGATTCAAGTATTCTGCACGCTTCATATACATGGAAGTATGCAGTACGTCACCTTTTGGGACTTGGTTCACTTTTTGTCCGATTTTCCATTTCATTGACACACCCTGTAGCTGCAGTAGGCACCAACGTTGCACCCCTTTTTATTGTTCAGTAATGTTCCATTGTGTAGGTAGGTCACCTTCTGTTCACCCATTCATCCATCCTACCACCCAGAGGAGAAACCACAGGGACACGTACAAAAGGTTGAACCGTGCAGATGGTTGTCATATCGAGCTCACTGCTCTGATCTGTGTACAAAGAAGGTGGAGAGCTATAGACACGGAAGCAAGCTCTCTGAAGAAAGATTTCCTCAACTGGATTAATTAATTGGTTAACTTTGAAAAGCTTATTCTTGAACTTTTAAACATTTCAGTTTTCTCATCTACAAATGGAGATTAATAATAGCATTTGCTTCAAGAATTGTTATCAGAATTAATCAGATGGCATCTTTCAAACACCTAAAACTTATTAGTATTTGAACTATTTCAACAGATGCCCCAAATATCAACTCATAAATTTCCAAAAGGAAAATTAAAAAAAGGATCCATTCTGCTCCCAGTATTTTAACTATAAATTTTAACATAACATTATTGTTATTTTATGACAAGGTTTATTTACTTCATATTGAATGAATTTTTCACCTTGGTCAAAGATGTCAGAAACAATGTCCATTCATATGAGGATACTCCAATCTGGTGCTTAATGGTGTTTTTACTGTTTCTGGAAAACAAAAAGCTAACATTTCTCTCCTAGTCCAAAAAACAGGGAAAAAAGCAAAATCCCTCTTGTATAAGCAAGACTGACTCCATAACTCTGGCAAAGCCTAAGAGCACCAATAAGTCACCAAGACTAAAAGCTTTTAGCTGCTGTAAGCTTGTCCACCTGTGTCTGTCTTCTTCTCCCATCATGCTTTCCCCTTACTTCCTAAATCTAGCACATATTTAGGTCCTCTTAAGAAGACTGCTATAAAGATAGTATGTGTCTGTGGTAAAAGCAAATGTTTAGAACCAAGAAAAACCATAAAAATGTGAGCATTTATTTTCTTCATCGAAATCTAAAATACCAAATAGATGAAAAAACATATCCATTTACCTATTTTTCTTTTTTTATTTTCCCCAGGAAAAGAAACACTAAGAAAAATGTATGTGGTATCTACAGAAAAATGTTTGCTACAAGGGAAATCTCTGAGCTCAAAACACAGACAAGATAAAAGCAATTTATTGTCGGGCTGGCCAACATGACTATATGAGATTCCCACCGTGATGAAAGATGTTGTCATAACGCACGCAGCCAACTGCTCGGAATTCGAGCATTGTTGCGAGTTCTCCATTCTTTCTCTTTAAACACAGTCTTGTCAGTCTTGAAGCCCCAAGGGATGTACAAAATGTAATTACCAAGGCTTATGATAAGGAGCAAACCAAACCAATAGGCAGAGATGAATTTTAAAATGTCAGCCAGTCTTGAGCATCTTTCTCTAAAACACTCCTTCTGCACCCCAGTCCTGGTTGACAATAATAATTAAAAAAAAATGTTGCCAGTTTTATGCTTTAACATGAGCTGGAATTTTCTATGGGGTTCAATGTTGTTATGTGAGAACACCATTAACGGGAACCAAATGATTGCAAAGGGTTGACAGGTAGACCTACTTAATTCCACCGGAGTTTTTAAACAAGCGCCTTTCTTATGAGTGTCCCTGGGTTTGTCAAAGGCCTGCAGTGCTCTGGACTGGCCCCGTCCTGAGTTGAGTATGGGGTGGGTCTGGCAGGAAAAATGGAGAGCCATGTTTCTCGGTCTCTACTGGCTCCCTGGCTTTGTGGCCAATGCTGCCAGCTGGCCCAGGGCCCATGGCTGTCAGCAGCAAGTGTGCATCTGGGTGTTGGCCAGTTGGAACCAAAGCCATGTGGCAGGGTATTTCCTTGAAACTAGGTCAGCCACGCGCTCTCACGAACAGCATTGGTTTAGTTTGAATCGTTATGTCAATTAGCAAAGATTTCAGATTTTAAGAATTCAGTCCTTCCCAATGTTTGATTTTATATATTCATGATTTGTATCTTCTAACTCTGACGGCAAAGAGAAAGAAAAGTGCGAGGTTCCAGTGGGTGAGACCGCCCCATTCCTCTTCTCGCTCGGCACTCAGGGGAGCGCCAGGGGTTTTCAGTTTCAAGCTCAATTTAACTGAGCCTCTGGGCTCTGAGTTTCATTTACTGCAGGCCAAACAAAGCTTCCTCAAGGCAAAAGAAAAAAAAAAAGAAAGATGGAAGGAAGGAAAAAGAAAGAAATGTCAGATTGAAAGAAGAAGGTCCACAGAGTCCTGGGCTATATGCTCTGATAGAACCCTTTCAGGAAACATGTGAAGATAAAACCCGTTGGATTGGTTAGAATTGAAAGGGGATTTCTAAAGCCATTTGGCCTCGACTCCTTCTACCCAGCCCACAGTAGGACCCGCTTTGCAGTTACTCGCTCTTCTCCCGGCTCATTTCCCACTGATTCTCTTCTATTACTAATCTCTGAGCATCAGCTGGGCCCTCCAGAATGCCAGTCTCAGGCATCCCTCATCAGTCTCTAATGCTTTATCTGGGAGCAGGGGCATTCACCAATTTGAAGTCTCAAAATAATAGTGACTAAGGTGTCCCAAAGAAGAGGAATGGACAGAGTATGAATAAGCCATCAGGACTCACAAAGATGGTGCAGGGCATTGGAATCCAAAGGACGGTGGCTGGAGGCAGAGAAGCCAGTACAGGGGCCGTGTTCCCTGTCAATACAGAGCTCCCCTCCCCTCTCCCCAGGGCTCTCAGGAGGCCCGAGGGTGGTGGGTTTGCAGGAATGGCTGTGCGCTCTGAGCACCCTTGCCTACGCACACAGCCACACATGTTCAAGTGCTGCGACATCGCTCTCTTCAGGAGGGGACCTGAATGTGAGAGGAACACGGAAGCTCAAAGCAGTTTGAGAACCAAGAACAAACCCCGAGTGGGTTTGCTCCGTTACAGCCAGCAAGGCACCCAGAAGGTTCTGGATGAGCAGGCACTTCCTGCAGAGGCCCCTCTCCCTCGCCGAGCCGCTTCCCATTCATGGCCCCACTCAGCTCCACATGGACAGACAGCTGGGTGAGGAGCGGACAAGTTTCCTGAGGTCCAAACGGCATGAGCCACACACCCGTAGCCAACGGTCCTCGAGCTCGGGCATCAGTCCACACCTGGCCAGGTTCAGTCACCAACAGGGGCTCCATGGTCTCCTCCTATCTGTGCATCAACGAGCCACATGAAGCTCCCTTCAGGTACAAGAGTAAAACGCTGCAGGAGTAAAAGGTGACCTAGAACCTTAGGTGGGTTTCAACAAGGAGAGTGTCGTGGCCTGGATGTCCCCAGAAGCTCTCGTGTGAGACTGGTTCCGAGAGCCTTGGCCTTGCCAGTGCATCAGCCCCTGGTGGGGCTTCCCTGGGTGGTGGCTGCAGGCAGACCAGCTGTGGCTGGGGGAGGTGGGTCACCAGGGCCAGGCCTCCGGGGTTCGTATTCTGTCCCTGGAGAGTGAGGTTCTCTCTACTTCCTGGTGGCCATGTCCTGAGCGGCTTTCCTCTGCCACACTCTTCCACCACCACGTTCTGCCTCCCCTCAGCCCAGAGCCATGGAGTCAGCCGTCTCTGGACTGAGACCTGGAAACCGTGTGCCCCTAAGTAAACTTTTCCTCCTTTAAAATTTTTTTTGTCAGGTCTTTGACTCAGCGCAACAAAGCAGCTGAGTAAAACAGAGAGAAACTAACTTCACTGTGAAGGACACACAATAGGAATAGGGAAAAGTCTGGGTGGCAGATCTACAGTGAAATTCAGGAAATCAAGTGAAGAAAGAGCAAAAGAGCAGATGAAAACACTGGAATAAAAGTGACTTTTTTTTTTTCTGGAGCCTAAAGGAAACTCTAAGTCACCTCTGGTTTGAGCAAAGCAGATGGAGAAGATTTAGCTACAAACCTGCGGGTGGAGATGTGCTGTCTGGATTCCCGAAGGACAGTCCAGGGCCAGTGGTGTCCCCTGAGAACTCCTCCCAACACAAGTCCTTAGGCCCCTTCCCTCAGCCCCAGTGCGTCACAGAAGTCTGCGGTCACCCAGCCCTCCAGGTGGTCCTCACACCCACCGAGAGAGAGCCTTCCATTTAAGGAAGCCCAGGAGAACACCACAATCTAAGGAACAGGAAGAAAGCAAAGCAGGAAACAAAAAGATTAAGAAAAACGAAATGAGACAACTAGGAAATAAAGACAATGTGAAAGAGAACAGAAAGAGACTGACATTATGTGGAAAAAGAAGACCCCAAAGCTTGTTTCTGTCTGGCAAAGACAGACCCTCCTAGCTCAGGACCATTTGTACTCTGTTTCTGAGAGACCACTTACTGCAATTGATCCCCTTTAACACAGTCTGAGTAACACTGAGAATCCAAATCGCTATGACCAGAGACTTTATTTCTAAACCAATAATTAATAAGAACACTTCTGTTACATGATTAGATTTTTAAACTAAGTTATTTAAAATAATATACAGCCAGGCACAGAGGCACATGCCTGTAATCCTAGTAGCTCTGGAGGCTGAGACAGGAGGATGGCAAGTTCAAAGTCAGCCTCCTGTGCTCTTTGCAGATACATATTTCAAGGAATCATCAGTCTGGTTGGTAAAATAAATTCAGAATCATCTGGAGACCTGAGCTTTCTCTTTCACTCTAGTTTTAAAAGTGTTAGATTCTCTCCAGGCTTAGGGCTTATTTACCTGAGAGGAGAACAATACGCAGAGGAGGGTTCCCACATTTTACCTGCAAACCTAGTATGTGAAAGCCACCCCGTCAGATACAGCTGCCACCAGACCCCCTGTCACCAACACTGAGTGACAGCTCTCATGGCCCAGGACTCCCACACAACCCATTTGGCCTCACTACCACCAAGCTCAGTCCTGATTTTCCCAGCTACCTCCTCACTATGCACTGAGCGGACATTAGAGTTTGTGTTTCTGCTCCCTGCAATTATTCTGTGGATTCTGAAGCACAAACGAGATGGAGCAGTCACAGCCCTGGTGTGTCCAGCCTGTGATGAAGCTCACAGTTCACCCCTGGCCCATTTCCTGCCCCAGAGAGGAAACTTGTCTGCAGTTCAGCCCTGTTTCCTTGCTGTGAGGCAGAGCCTAGCAAAAGCACTTTTTTTTTTTTTCTTTTGCCATGTTGGAGATCAGACCCAGGCCTTCTGCAGGCTAGCTGTGCTCCACCACTGAGCCAAACCCTCTCTTTAAAAAAAAATGTTACTGCTACCCAAAACCTTATAAAACTGGACACATAACGGGGCATCGTGTAGTGCTCCATACACTGAGTACGGTCTACATCAGGGAAACATGTTTATCTCCTCAAACGCTTAGCATGGCTTTGTCGAACAAAATTTCAAAATCCTTTCTTCTAGCTTCTTGGAATGTACAGGACTGTGGTCTGTGTTCTCTGTGCCGTGCAGATTCTCGCTGTGACTTAGTACCCACTCCCCAGCCCCTCCCCAGCTCCCACCCCGCGGCCCTCCCCAGACCCTGGAAACCACCATTCTGCCCTCAGCTTCTTCAAGATCAACTTTTTTTTTTTTTTTTAGATTCTGCATAGGAGTCGGGCCAAGCACTCCTTGTCCTTCTGGGCCCGACTTCCTTCACCTAACAGGATGCTCTCCAGTTCCCTCCATGTCATCACAAATAGCAGGATTTCATTCTTTTATGGCTGAACAGTTTCCCACTGTTGTACATATACCATGCACACGTGTGTCTTCATCTTCTCTTTTTCCTTTTTTTGCAAAGGATAAAAAAAATAAGTCAAATTATTTTAAAGGAAAGACAAAGTTTTTATGAGACGGTAAAATTATCTGCCCAAGTCTGAGTAGCAGGTAGCCAGGCCTCAGGAAACAGACCTCTCTAAACTAGAATTAACTCACTCGTTCGTTTGTTTGTTTATTTTGCAGTCCTGAGGATTGAACCCAGGGGTGCTCTAGCACTGAGCCTTACCCCAGCCCTTTTCTTTTTTCCTAATGTTTTTATTGAGGCACTACACCTGCACATAGGGATGGGATCTGCCGTTCCATGTTCACACATGCACCCTACAGGACGTGGCCAGTTCCCCTCCCAGCACTGTACTCCACCCTTTCCTCCTCCCTTCCGCTGGTCCCTCTCCTCTACTGATCCCCCCTGGATTTTCATGAGGCCCATCCCCACCTTTCTTTTCCTTTTCCTCTCTAGCTTCCACATCTGAGAGAAAACACAGGACCCCTGACCTTCTGAGTTTGGCTTATTTCACTTAACATGATGGTTGCCAGTTCTCTCCATTCTCCTGCAAATGACATGATTTCATTTTTTATTGATGACTGAGTAAACTCCATTGTGTATATAGATACCACCTTTCCTTTAGCCATCCACCTGTTGATGGGCACCCAGGCCGGTTGCACAGCTTGGCTGTTGTGAATTGTGCTGCTACAAACATAGCATGATCCACTGCAGCATGCTGACACCCAGGAGTCCCACGGTGGGTCACGTGGTGCTTCATGCCTCGTCTTCTGAGGATCCCCGTGCTGATCTCCACAGTGTGCACCTCACTTCCTTTATCCACTTGTCAGTTGACAGACACCCAGGCAGTTCCACTTCTCAGCTCTTGGGGAATAGCACTGCCGTGAACATGGGAGCCCAGATCTCCTCCTCACGCTGATTTCATTCCTCTGGATATTGGCCCTGTAGAGGGATTGCTGGTCATAGGGTAGCTCAACTTTTAGCTTTCTGAGGAATCTGCACATTGTTTTCCATCCTTTTTGTGCAAATTTACATTCTCACCAACAGTATCCTCACCAGGATGGGCTCACAGTGGTCACAGTGTGTGATCCTTCTGCATATTGCTCAGACCGATCTGCTCTTCTGAAGGGCTTCTGTAGCTCTGCCAGTGAGATTTTCCTTTTCTGAAGAAAGACATAAATATGTAAGTAGAGGGTGCTTCCATCGAGGTCATTCTGGCTCAACAAAATGAGTTAGAAAGTATTTTCTGCCAATTTTCCAGAGGAGTTGGTGTCGGGTTGGTATTGTGTCTTCCTTCACTATTTGAATGGCTTGACCAGCAAACCAACTGTGCCTGGGTTTCCTTTGTGAGGAGAACGTTAACCATAAATCCAACATACAAAGCTATTTACACCATCTATTTTTATGTATACACCTTATGTCTGTCTGTCTGTCTCTCTCTCTCTCTCTCTCCCTCTCTCTCTCTCTTTCTCTCTCTTTGTATTTCAAGCAGTTGGTATGTTTGTCACAGGAGAGAATTGGCATAAACCTGTGGATAATATTTCCTTATCTATCCGTCATTTTTAGGTCACATGGTTATGCTTTCTTCTTCACTTCTGCTCTTGATAATTTATGTCTTTCTTTTTTTCTAGGTTATCTGGGTAGAAGTCTAATAAGTTTTATTAATTTTTTTCAAAAGACCAAATTTTGGTTTTTTTGACTTTTTTTCCATTGTCTATTAAATTAACTGATTTTCACATCCTCTGTTTACTTTTAGCTTAATTTATTATTTTAACCTTTTTAATGCATTGAATATATTTGACACTCAGTATACGGTCGATTTGTTGAATGCTCTACATGTGCCTTGAAAGTGTCAGAACTCTGCTGTTCATGGTGAAGGATCTTCCAGCCAGTTGGGTCACACTGGGTGATGGTGGTGACACACTGTTGTATAGCCTTACTAATTCTCTATGTACTTTTCTTATCAGTTCTTACTAATTCTGTGTACTTTCTTATCAGTTACTTAAAGCAGAGCATTGACTCTATTTCGTCTTTCAGAAATCTTCACCGTATCATGCACACTTAGGATTTTTTCATCTTCTAGAATTGATTACTGTATAATTAAGGAATGGCCCTCTTTATTACTGGTGATTTTTCTTGTTCTAAAATGTATTTCATATGATGTTAAAATACTCACTCTGTATTAAATTTGATTCGTGTTTAGATGGGCTATGTTTGTACACCCTTTTACTTTTAACCCTTCTGTGTTTATATTTAAGGTGAGTATTAGACTGCATGCAAAAGGGACTTGTTTGCTTTTATTTTCCCCAGTTGGACAATCTCTGCCATTTAACTGACATGTTTCAACCATTTATATGTAGTGGAATTATGAATAATGGCTGAGTGTAAATCTAGCACCTCGCTCTTTGTTTTCAACTTCTCCCATATGTTTTTTTTCCCCTTTCCCTGTCTCCTTTTGGGATAGTGGAGGTTGTTTTGTTAATTCTTATCCCATATTATCTCTTCTGCTGTTCATTAAATCTATTCTGTTTAATTTTGATGGATTGCTTTAGTATTTGCAATATATTTTAGTATTTGAATATATTTCTTATACTCTATCTTCAAATATGACATTACTCACATATAAGAACCTTATGACAATATGTTCTATTTTCAACCTCTTAGTCTTTGTTGTAGAACTTATTGTAGATTATATATTTTCCTCTAGAAAATAATTATTAAAGAAAATTTACCTGTAGATAAATGTCTGTAGTACTTCCCTACACATCAACCATCCCAATTCTGCTCATATCTGTGTAATCACAAATTTCTAATTATTGTGATTTTCCTTCTATGTATGGAACTCCCTGCAGCATCTCTTGTAAGCAGGTATGAAAAAAAATCATCTAAAAATATTTTTACTGTATTTCGAGTATCAATTTGACACTTCAAATTTTGGTTTTTTTTTTTTCAATACCTTAAAGATGTCACATCATTTTTTTCTGGACTTGCATAGTTTATGATAGAGGCCTGCTATAATCTCATATTTTTCTCTCTGTATGTATTGTAATTTATTTCGGCTAGATTCAAGGTTTTACACTTATTACTCTTCTGTACAAGTTGGTTGTAATGTATATTTGTCTGTGCTTTTTAAAATATTTACTCTATATTTCTCAAGTTTCTGGAATGGGAGACCTTATCATTTTCATTAACTTGGAAAATTCATATAATTTCTTCAAATATTGCTTAACTCTCCACACATATCATCTGCTTTTATTTTCACCCAGTGTATATTTCAACGCAGATATGGTATTTCTCATCTCTAGAAGTTACATTTGTATTAGTTTTATTATCTTCCATTTCTACCTCCTGTGTTCCTATTTTCCTTATATCATGTGCTTTTGAAGCATTTTTATGATAGATGTTTTAATATCCTTTTCTATTGTGTTTTTCATTTCTTTAATTTCTGACCTATTTTCCTTGACTTGTCATCTTTAGGTGGTGAGGTACATGGTCTGCTCCTTCAAATGTCTGGTGATTTCTTTTTTTTTTTTTTTTATTAGTTTCTTTTTTTATTAGTTTATCATTACAATGATCTTGACATATCATATATTATGCATTTGATTCAAATGGGGTACGAATTCTTATTTTTCCCACGTGTACAGATTGCAGGATCACATTGGTTATTCAGCCACATTTACACATACTGCCATACTAGTGTCTGCTGTATTCTGCTGCCCTTCCTATCCCCTTCCTATCCACCCCCTCCTCCTTTCCCCTCCATCAATTAATCGGAAGTCATTAGTTGAGAATATGTTGTGTTTTGAGTGATGGATTTTGTTTTATTTCTTTAAAGAGTGTTGGTCTTCTTCTTACATGGACTTAAGCTAATTCTGAGCTAATTTGATCCATTGTGAGGTTTTAAACTTTTGAGGAAATACCTATATTAGTTTTGTTGTAGTCTAATTTAGCTCCAACTGGAAATTGGAGTTTTTCTAGGATCTACTGAATGTCCAAGGTTTCAACAAGGTGTCAGCATCCTGACTTGAGTAGAGGAAACACAGAACACTCTCAGCCCTGTGCAAGCTTGGGAATGTTGTCTTACATCTCCAAAGTAACGGTGATTTGTTTGAAGGTTGTTCTAATTAGTCCTGTTTAGTTTCACCTTGGGCAGGTGCAAACCAGTATTCAACCAAAGCCTCCGGAGGACCCCGATGCAATTTCTGGAACTTCTCAGCACTGAGCCACACAAGTTCTAGACCCTGAAATTTCTGAACTTCAACACTCTGTCACTCTGCAGGGCCACCCAGCCACGTCTGGGTGGCCTCTGCCACACCCCAGGGCATTTCCCCAGGTCAGAAAGAGCTCATTTCATGTGCATTCAGAAACCTTCGATAAAGATTTATACCCAGAGGCCAAGAGAAATTGTCTTTTCAACACAATAAATACATGCATGAAAATCAGTGGTATCAAAGGTGCTTTGTTGGGGGAACATGGAGACAGGATTTCCATGAACAATCACCTGTAACATTAGAAACTCTCATTAGAAACCTTTGAAAATTCAGTTTCTCAGTTTTCTGATATATTAAATTCTCAAATAAGCTTTACCTTGATTAATTCACTAGCGCAGTATGTGAAAATAGCACATTACTAAGGCATTTTTCCCACAGTTTGAAGACTAGTATTAACCCTATTCCACTCATGGGGAAACTGTGGCGCAGAGAGCTAAAGATCTGCCAAAAGTCACAGTCAACAAGCAGAGTCAGAAGCGAGGCTGGTCATTAATTTTTTATCTAAAAGTTGAAAATGCTCACTGGCTATAATCCATATGTGAAAAGTTTCTCGGAATATGTCATTTTACTGAAAGGCTTCCTGTAAACATCCTTTCTCATTAAAAAAAAAAAATGGATGATTGTACCTTCCTGATGCCAGGGGTCCTCTATGCCCTCAGAGTATGACACACAGTTTTGCGTTACTGGTGTGCCCATTATCTAAGTTTTCAGTTTAAACTTAAGAAAATGCTGTTGCTAAAAATCTTCTTGGGTCCCACAGGTTTGTGAGAAAATGAAATGTTGACCCTAATACCTGGATTTCCCAGGTGTGCCCTGAGACCCAATTGCTGCAGGTTCCTGGGCCACACCGAGGAGTCCCCACAAGCACCTGAGTGCACTCAGCAGAGACTCACAGGTGAGCGTGAGGGTCACGACTGTCTCTGAACAGAGGACGGGACACAGACTCCATACTGCTCTCATTCCCGTCTCTCCTGCGTCCCCTCTGGAATGGAACCATCCTATTTCCCATACTTCACACACACACAAACACACACACACAAACACACACACGTACACACTCCTCCTCGCACATCAACTCAGAAGCAGATCACCTGGGAGGAGAAAGAGATCCTTGCACCCTCCTAAGTTGACTGTCCAGGAGAAATGCTTTAAGTCAATGGCTTCAAGTCCATCACTATTACCCGGGGACGATCTCTTAAGGAACAATTGGTCCTCTGAAATTGATCCTCAAGTAGGAAGCATATTTTCTGAAATCCAACCTGAAATTCCAACCCACCCCAGAGACTGTGCTGGGCTGTGTCAACCTCACTGCCCACCCCCAGCAGGAGAACGGCTTCCCTAAAAGCCACAGCTGAAGACCAAACAGAAGCCACCATCTACTGCAGGGGCAGGTGATTGGAAGCTATCCCTTGTTCATCATAATCCCACATATCCTTCTATTTACAAGAATATAAAGTATAGAGGGATTCCACTACAGTGTGGGGCTGAAAAGTGTGTTTCAATTCAAACTTTTGCTTCAGTGTTCCAATATTTATTCTCTTAGTCAAATTTATGAGACCAGACAAATAAAGCTTAGGTGATGTTGAGGTTAGGCAAACATGTTAAGGCAGAGAATGTTGCTTTAAAAAATTTTTGGAGACAAAGTTTTAAGAAAAAATAGAATACAAAACATTGGGGGGTTTTTGTTTTGTTTAATTTTTTTTTTTTTGGTTGTAGGTGGACACTATATCTTTATTTATTTATTTTTATTGGTGCTGAAGATTGAACTCAGTGCTCATACATGCAAGGCCTACAAAACATTGTTTAAGGAACAAGCTTAGTTATTAATTAAAGAGGAGATCATGTAAACTGTAAAATAATGAACCCAAATCTATCACAATTTCAATAGGAAGAAGGCATAAAAATACACCAGACTTCAGTCAACCTCTCTGTCCACAATTACGTAAACCGTCATCAGAAGCAAAACCCACATTTAGATTCACAAAGTCCTTTGACTACCAGCAAGGGCCATAATTATGTATGGGCCCAGAAAGTTCTAGCCAGACCTAACAACTTTGCAGGCATTAGATTGGGCATATGATTTTTTAAAATAGTCCAATAATGGATTATTTTGCAATAAGGCAATATCGATTATATGATTTACTACATGATTAAAAGGGGTTTGTTTTGGAAACATAATGACCTTCCTTGTGAGGGACATGCCTAGAAATCTCTGGCTACCCATAATTATTAACAATGTCAAAAATCAGCAATACATTTCAATGCCCATACGTTTTCTGAACACCCATCTGTGGTCACAGGCATGTTTAAATTTTCATTATGTCTGAATTTCACACATGCCTTCCTCTTAGGCAGATTCAGTGAATGTCTTCAGCTGCCACTGTCTGAGATCAACTTCAAGTCTGAGAATACTTGATTATGATAAAAAACAATGAACTGCATACTAATCCTAATTTTCAAATTTGCAAATAAGCAGGTATTTTTAATGAATTCCTAATTCTGCTTTAGTTGGAATATATGAAATATATTAATGTTTTCTTACATGTCCTTTCTTTCTAAACCCTTTAAATATAATTCTACTGAAGTTCCAAAGGTAGATCAGATTTTTCTAGTCCACTGTAGCATTTCATTCTTCCCATTTTATTATTTATTCAAATAAAGGCAGAGCTTAGAATTTATAATGGCCAGAAATAGACATATCCTATATGTAATTTTTTAATGTGAATGAATGATGCTTTTCATCTATCATGCATAACAATCTTAAGTCTATTTAAAAGAAGAACTACAGGATTACTGATTTCAGGTGATCAGCACTAATTAAGGAAGCTCTGTTCTCAGAGACTTCAGGTCACTTTAAACAGCCCCCTTTCTTTTGACCATTCAAATCTTAGAATTACTCAGTGTGCTCCCCAGTGCCCCAAGACTGCCGCTCAAAGCTAGGTTTTATAGAAGAATGTGCAGCATGTCAAGTGATTCCAAGTGTCAACAGACTTAGGAAGGGCAAATACACAGAATCTAGAGGCAAAACAATAGCCTGACCTTCTCGTCCACCTCTCCCCCTCCCCTTTCCTCAGCCACGTATGGTCAGGAAAAGTCAGAGCGCCAGAAGAACAATAAATGAGAAATGACCCTCACCCACTGAGGAGTTTCAGGGCCTGATTTCCCAGCCATCCCATCTTATGCATCAAAGAGCAAAGGGTAAGGGAGACAGGGTAGAGCAAGCAGGAAGAAAGGAAGAGGGAGATTATTCCCTGGCCATTTGAGATCTGGTTACCAGCCCGAAAAACAAGAACAGATGTATTTGCATGATTATAAAATAAAATGCCTTTCAAATAATTTAATCTTCGGGAATATTCTAGTATATACATTTGTTTTTAATTCCCGAGGGAGAGGCAACAGACTGTGGGATCCTTTCTCCACCCCCGGGCTGAAGGACAGAAGATTCTTACCCAGGTCTCTGGATGCAAGCTAGTGAGGCACACGTGCCGGGCCAAGAGGATTACGGTATTATCCTGCTATTGTTTTCTGCACTGTATCCACTTCAATCTACAGGAAAGTGAAAACAGAAACAGGCCCCAGAGATTATAAACAGGCGGTTGCCACTGGAGTCTGTTCTTCCAGGGTTGATAGAGCCCAGGAAGCAGGCTTATTCCTTCAGGTTCTCCCCCAAACCCCAAATGAATGCAAAAAGAAATGGTGGAGGTAAATTCACCCAAAAGGCAATTACTGTTTTCTCTCTCAGAGGAGAAGGTTGCAGCCAAGCAGACATAAAAGTGTAAAATTTCCATCATAGCTGAAGGGTTCAAAGCCAAGAGGCAAAGAACATGGGCTTTGGAAATGCCTGTGCTTAGTGGTAGGTAATAAAGCACACAGATGCAGCAGCTCAGAGGAAATGAGAATTTAGGGAAAAAGAGAACATAGCTCCCACTCCCCCTCGCTGGGCTTCCCTGGGATGGACACAGACTTCATTTTCCATTTGGCACAAAAACAACCTGGCCCCGCCCCAGCTGGATCATTCAGAGAGCCCTCAAAGTGTGGTGTCCTCAGGGCCCACTTTTGCACTGAACTCAGTGACCCTGGGCCAGCTGTCAAAAGGCTGAGCTTCATCGGGTAGCAGGAGGCCATCAGGGTCAGATATAAAAGCAAGCTCACCGGCTCAGAGGGTTACAATGACGTCAGGCAAGGTCGGCTCACTTTTTCCATTCCAAGCCAGGGCTGGCGGGTAACGGTGATACGGTCATATTAATAACAACTGGGACAACCCACACCTTTCAGGGCAAGGTTTCAGAATGCTTTCCAAGGAAAGACCACAGTCATTATTCCCCAAATGACAGATGAGAGAACTCAGGCAGAGAGCAGAATGATCAGCCCCAGAGCAGGCACATGAGGGGGCGATGCGGAACCCAAGAACCGAAGCCCCCTCCCCAGGTCGTGTTCTGGTCTTCAGAGTGTTATTGGACTCCTTATTGGACTCCGTGGGGGCCCCTTGCCAGCACTGACTGCTGCTGCTCAGGAGCAGCAGAGACTGGGCGAGATACTCTGCTCCCAGTGTTGATTTAAAGCCCTCCTAAGCCATTAACTTAGCTTCTCAGGTAAACAGGCAGAGGCTGCTTTTACTGTTGACGTTGGGTTTTGGTTTCTGTTTTTTTGTTTTTTTACAAGCATTAAAATCTGCTGCAGATACAGAGTTAAGAACAGTGAGCAGAGATGATTTCTTTTCCCTCGCGTAAAAGTATCCTCACGGACACACTCACCTCAAAGTTAAGGCTTCTCACATTCCCTCAAATAAATTCAAACAATAACTAAAACGTCATCATTGGGGGCTTATTAAGGGTGGGATTAACCTCTAGAACTTCCCTAGCAAGCCTGTCTATGGTTTCTCTCCATCCTGGTCTAAGATGATTCTGGAATCACGGAATGATGTGGGCCTTCTTGTAGGCATTGGGGGAGTGCATGCCAACATGGCCCCTGAGGCCCAGGGAAGCTGTGGTTCGGAGCAGGAACTCGGAGGGAAGCAGAGCTCCACTCTTCAGGAGCTTCCTGACCTTGGCAAGGTCTCAGCTCCCTGCCCAGCTTTCTCCTCTGAAATGTGGGAATGAGAAGAGTCACCTCTCCTGTGACTTCTGAGAAAATGACTGGAGGACTTCAAAGACGGGCCTGGGCAGAGTGGGCTGCATACCTGTTAGTCCACCACAGAGCTGTCCCTGCAGCAGGAAGTCCTAGGCTGGGGCTCCTGCCCGTGAGAGCCGCGCCAGTGGGTAAGTAGAAATGGTCCCCCATGGTGCTGGGGACAATGTGGGGGAGGCGTTCCTAAACAGAAGAATGACTGCAGCAGCCCGGGGAGACTTCCTGGAGGAAAGGAACAGGATTGTCTTCAAAACAGGAATAAACCCTTCCTTTATTTTCATGTCACCCAAAGGCTCTCCTGTAATGGACAGTCACTACAGTGACCCCACTCCTGGGGACAGCTTCTGGGTTCAGACTTCTTTAATGTCAGGGAAAAGAAGAAAACAGAGTCAAGAGACAATCCAACAATTGATAGGGGTCTGAGGAAAACCAGTTCCTAGCCTCAGGTGCCCCCTCCTTATTCTAGATAAGAATGGCAACAGCTACTAAGGAGAACGTACCTGCTCTCTTGGCATTGCACCTGAGCTCTGCCTCTTTGACTTGGGCTCTGTTCAGTCGACTGAATGCTGGACTAAGGTCCCCTTTTCATTCATCAAATATGGTTTTAAAAAAAGTTTTCCTAACAAATCTCTAAGCAGTCATTATTGAAGTATTAGGATTTAGGAATAAATAAGATGCATCCCTTAATCCTAAAGTCCCCCTAAACCAGTACATTTTAAGTAGTATGTTAATTTTTCCCAATTATAAATCCCAATATAATCACTGTGTTAAACTGGGGAACCTAAAACATATGAAAGAGATTTAAAAAGAACTCATAAATCCACCACATGCAAGTAACTGCTTTAGCCACTTCCTTCTGGTCACCCTAAGACATATAAACAAACTCCCATGTAGCATAATCATGACTAAAGTATATGCACAATTTAAAAGTCGACCTTTTCCATCTTTATGGTAAAGCATTTCCTTCTGAGCCATTAGAACTTCTTTGAAGGCATCATTCTGTTGCATAATATGCCTTCCTATGGGTATAGTCGAAGAAATGTGACTTCGACATTATATAAAGGTGGAAGTGAACCTGAATTGGTTTTTTTTTTGATTTTTTATTTGCTCTTCTTAGTTATACATGACAATAAGTGCATTTTGATGTATCAGACACACAGGGAGCACCCCTTTCTTGTGGTTGTCCATGTGTGGAGTTACACTGGTCATGTATTCATATATGGACACAGGATTCATTTTACTGTCTTTCCCTTTCCCATTATCCCTCTCTTCCCTTCATTCCTTTCTGTCTAATCCAGTGGACAAAGAAAATCCTCTTTGGGACAAACTGACTGACAGCAATCCATCCACAGGGAAGAAGATGCAGGCTAACGCGCCAGGCAGGACCTCTGGCGGGCGCTGCCTCTCCCCTCTTCTCTGTCTGTCCCCCTACTTTCCTCCTTGGTGAGGGCACTTTGCTGGGGAGACAGCTTCCCGCCTTCTGAACATCCGCAGGGAGAAGTCCACAGATAGGTGGCAGCTGGGAAATACAGTCAGAATCAAGGGTAAGCTTCTCCTATCAGCCTCACAACTTTCTTTAACAGGAACCAGGGGGAGGGGTGAGCCCTGCGTGGCGTGGCCCTGCTGGTGTGCATGACACCCCAACTCACATAGCTCAGGTGTGACCACTAGTTTGCTTTTAGAGTCATTCCTTCCAAGTTGTGGAATTAAGTGGTTCTACGGAATCCTCTGTCAAACTTGGCCCTAGAGTCACACTCCCGTGCCCAGGAAGGCAGGCCATGCCTCAGGAGTAGGACTGAGAAACTTTCTCCACCACTAAGAAGAGAGGGTGGTGCCCGGTACCCTGCCCAGCCAGCGCAGCACTGCTCCTCTCCAAGAAGCGAACATCCCTCCTCGGTCTTCCATGGCACTTTGATTTCCAGACACAATCATGTGGCGACCTGAGTTTCTTTATAGTCAAAGGAAAACTTCATTGACACCCACTGGCCACCTGTTTTCTTATATTTATAGAGAACAAGGGGGGACTCCTTTCCCCATAAATTTGCAGTGTGCAGCTACCTAGGTACCCTGTATTTCACAGGATATGAAACCTTCTGAAAAGCTACTGACAGTCAAATCTGCCTACAGTTTTCACACTGGTTTCCACAGAAAGTCAAATGTGGATGATGGCACAAAATGATGTAGAAATGATAAAGTTACATATAGGAATTTACCCTTGATGGGTTTTCTATTGCCATAACAGAGCTGCATAACAAACACCCAAGGCCCGGTGGCTTTGAGGCTGTGGTACAGGTTTTGCTGGTGAGTCTCCAGGTTGTGGTTTGGGTGGGCTCAGCTGAACAGACCTGGATTTAGCTGGGTAACCTCTGGGACTGAGTAGGATGGCCTCAGCCAGGACTCTGGGACCATCTTGCCCTCCTCCCAGCAGGCAAGCCTGGGCATGCTCTCTTGGCATTTTTAGAGGAATAAGAGACAACCAGAAACACACAAAGGTTGTTTTTGCTTGTTTTGTTTTTTCCCCAGCTCTTCTTGAGCTCTTCTGCGAATATCTCATTGGCCAAAGTAAGTCTCAGGTTCAGCAGATTGGAGGGTTGGAGAAGCGGGCTCAGTGAGTACAGGGGCAATGTCAGAGGCTGCATGACTGCAGGGAGGGGAAGGGGTGACCAATACAATGCCTCTACCACAACCTTAGGATTCTAATAACAATAGAAAGATCAAAATAAACCACATAACTCAGATTTTTGAGAGGTCCTTGCATTTAATATTCTAAAGCACTGAAGGAGAGGGAAAGGTTCCTTTCTATGCCTACCACATGGTTCACGGCCAAGACCCCTCTAACACAAGACAGAACAATAAGAGAAAAACATGCCAATTTACATAATACAAGCTTTACATGATCTGGGAGCCTTCATAAATAAGGATCCAAAGATACAGAAAAACCTGTGTATTTTTTATGTTAGGTGTTTTGAAGCAGTACAAGTGGATGAAGGGTAAGGTCCTACAGTAGTGAACGGGGGGGGGGGGGATAGCAAGACCTGTTTGTTCAGAATCTCCCCTGTCTGTGTGTCCCTAGAGACCAGTTGTTCCTGTCTTCCAGCACAGGGAAGGCACCTCTGGAAAGAGAATCCTCTCTCAGGAAGAAAGGCAAGGGAGTGAGTTTTCTAGTTTCTGATGTTTTCTCAAATGCCAAGGAGCCATATTTGGGGAAAATATATCGAGAACCCCATCAGTACTGACGAAAGAAAAAGATGACAAGTGAACAGAACAAAGCAGATCTGGAGAAATCAAGAGGCTTCTCCGGTAGCCTGAGCAGGAGGGTGTTGTTCTTGATTCCTTAGACCTTTGTTCTTAGGAGCTAAGGGAAGAGGTTGTGTTTAGAAAATTAACCTGAAGAAGTTAGAAAACAAGACAAAGAAGAAAAGCAGGATTAGTAATGTGACTTGTGCACAGTCCTTAAAGCAAGCCACAGAATTACCTTTGGCCTGTGGGTAAGAGGTGAAAACTTCCCCAAGGTCATTCAGCCAGTAGGCTGAACCTGAGATTACAAACAAGTACTTGAAATCAAATGTTCCTTCTGCCTACAATACTTTCCAGTTTCTCACTACCTCGCTAAATCCTAACCCTTGTGAATCTCTTTAGTTTGAGATTTACTGATTTGGAGATGCCATCTTGAATTTACTAGGTAAGGATCCCTCTTCTCTCAATGCCCGGAACTCCTTTCAATACCAGTCACAAGGCTCCATTTGCTCATGAAATATTTGGTTGCTTATTGCTCCTACTGGACTTCTGATCCATAAGGAAGAGACCGTGTCCAGTTTTGTTCTGTTTTACCTTTAGACCCAGCCAAGCTGATTGGCTTTCAATACACACACAACGAATGAAGGAATAAATAAAAAGCACTAATTAGGAAAGCGAATTTATTGGGAAGATGTGATCGTATTGTGGATAATAAAGCACACAGATGACCGAGACCGAGAAAATTCCTCATAATCAAGTTTCAGGTAATCTATATTTAAATGAAGAACCAATCTACAATACATGTTTTAGTATTCCTATGTTGCGTATTCAACACATGAATGTTTGAGAACACAGATACAACTCCGTTTCATGTTTTTATTAGTAAGAACCAGAGGAAATCAATGCAGAGACTTATCAAACAAATGCAGGTCCTCCCATAGGATAAGCTGCTTTTCTCCAGAATTTTCAATTAGAGGGGGATGAAAGGGAAGACAGAGGTAACCCCCCGGTTCACAGTCAGCTGACACAGAAGCAAAGGCTTCACTGGGCACTCTGTGAGTGTCTAATATTTTCTGGACACAATTGAGAAGCACATGCATCGTTCTGACCCCTGATGTGCTGGAGTTGTGGCACTTTCTGCATAGGACAGGACTCACACCTTGCCTGCTAAGGAATGTATTTTCTTGTTGCAAGACAGAAACGTGAGGGGGCTTCTTTTCCTTATCCTGAAGGAATGCAGGATGGGTATTTTCCACTTAGATTCATAACGTGATGGGGTAGTTGCTTCAGGAAGGAAATTTTAATGTCCAGCTGTGGTGGGTACACACAATGACAGCTGTCCCATGGCCCCTGATAAGGCCATAGCTACGGGGCCACATAATCACCCATGGGCCATATTCAGCCTGGGGAAGTTCTTAGTCGTCACCTCCTGTAATCTCTTTGACCCCGATGGCTGTGTTAAAGGCCAGTGCAATGGAACCAACACGGTGATGGAGCAGGCAAAGAAGATCCCACTGTTTGGGAAGGAACGGAGCGAAGCTGGCTGGGATACTCCACAGGCAAGGAGGCTGTGTGATGCGGGCTCTAAAGAATCCCCAGATTCCCCTGCAGACCCTGGAGAAGGGACCTCAGAAACAGGCCTTGTAGACAAAGGGCGAGAAGCAAAGCGCCAGAGCCTGAAGCTGCAGGTGCAGAGCCGCAATGTGCAGGTGCAGGAGGAAGGCGGGGAAGGTGGAGGGGAGCAGCACACACTGAGGAGACAGAGACCAAATCCCCGAAGGCGCTGGCCGGGGGCCTCCGTGAGGCTGATGTGCTTGGTAGCCAGTAAAATTTGAACCAGGGGCATAAAATAAGATCGTTTCCACTAACAGCAAAAGCCATTTACTACCAATAACGTGGAAGGCAGGCTTGGAGAAACTGCAAGGAGAAAGGTCAACGAGGACATCTTCAAATAGTCCAAAAGAGATGGTGAAGACCCGCGGTGAGGCAGGGGTGCTAGGGTTATTTGACAGTAGCAGGTTTTAAGTAAGAAGGACCCATCATATCCAGTGACCAGATGGAAATGAGAGATAGGTCATTGGCAGAAGGGGAGGAGTTGGTGATCATGTTCATACTTTTGGTATGGCACAGTATAAAAGCAAGAGCAAGTCTAGGAATAAATAATAATTTTGGTTTGAAATGCATTTTCCTCTGGGCTGTCCTGTTAGTAATTAATAACAGGGAGTAAAAGAAAATGTGCTCACACAGCTAAGGATGTGGGTCTGGATGAAGAATGAAAATGCCGATACGCAGCCCTCAGATCCAGGTAGGGCTGGTGCAGAGAGCATGGAAGGATGGCCCCCCTGGATTGACCAGGAGGAAACCCACCTAGGACCAGCACCTAATGGTAAATAAAGGAAGAAGGGATCATGAAAGAACTGGAAAGTAGAGCTGAGCTCTAAAAGGGACCAGGGAGAGGATGATGGCCCAGAAGTTACAACAGGAAGGATTCTTATTGGAACAGGTAGTAGTCACCAAGGATGCCCCAGAATTTCAAAAGCTAGAGGACTTAGAAACTAGAAGGTCTGTAGTACAGACGTTGTCACACTGTTAGCTTTGGATTATCATTTGCAAAATGAAATTAGAAATGGCGTTAGGAATTAGAAGTCTGCCCTTCATATGGCCATTCCCTTTTGGATACATTGAATCAAGCATTCTGGGGACCGGACCCATTTCTTATCCATGCTTCTCGACCTAGCTGTACCTATCACACAACAAAAAGCATACAAAAGTACCGCATGACACTTTACACAGAAAATTGGTTGATAAATTAATGAATAGACTCCCAGATGTTAGTAAACTTGATCTTCATTCTGATAATAATGTGCTTTTTAATTATCTAAAGTCAGTATGTAGATGAGTTGGCGGGGTGTGCACACATCTGAGAGAGGGTGAAAGGTTTCAGGTTTAGATCACCAATTCCTTCATTCTGTATCTAGAAGGAGACCATACCTCTGCAGGTCTGAGCAAGTTGAATTTTCTTAGCTTCCTCTTTTAATAACTGGCTCCAACTGATCTGCATTTTGCTGTTCCAGGTCTACCTCTGTCCTTCATCAGCTTTAGCTGCATTTCCCGTTATCCAGGTGCTACTCTGGCAGAGTGTAAGAGAATCTGAACTTGGTATTGTTGCATTTTTTTGTTTACCCAAAATAATAACAATTTTTCTTTCCATTCACGTTACGTGGGATTTAAAAAAAAAATACCTGTTTACATGATCATTCATCTTGTCAATCTAGATAGAGATGAGGGTCAGCGTTTCTAGACGGGGTCAAGAAGTCTGAGCATTTCCCTCAACTTCTGGAAAGTTTGGATTTACTGAAGTTACCAAGGACCCAGCCTAAGACTGTACAGAAAAATCAGATCCCAGAGTGGTCAGTTTTAGGACACTTGGCTGATCCACAAGGAAACACAAGGACAACTAGCAGTCCCTCAGAGGAAGGGACTCTGGTGAATGTCGTAATCAAGGTGTGTTGTCCCTGCGAGCATTGGCATAAGAGGGGGCTTAAGGGGTGGTCAGCCCTTGAGGGCTTCTCCCTCACAAGGAATGAAAGCCGTGGGACAGCAGTTTTCTCACCCGTCCCCCTTCGGCCATGGGAGGTTGAGGCAAGAAGGTCCCACCTGACCTTGGACCTCCCCGACCCCAGAACTTCGAGAGGTAAATCCCTCCTCTTTACACATTGCCCAGTCCCAGCTCCCCTGTTAGGTCAGCACACATGAACTGAGAAATAAGGTTTGGAAACACACCCCGACCAGAGTTACCACAGGAAGGCAAGAGGAAGCGTGCCGACACGCTCATAAGTGGTAAGGCATCCATCTCTGAGGCTCACCAGCCAAACAGCACCCATTACAGCTTAGATCTGGACGTTCCTCCAGCAGCTCCATGCTGAAGTGTTGCTCCACGGGGCAGCAGGATGCGGGGGGGACCTTTCAAAGGTGGGGCCTAGTGAGAGGTTGCGAGATTGCTAGAGGTGTGCCCTTGAAGGAGCTTTTGGGACCCAAGTGACTTCCTTTCTTTTCTGCTGCTGAGCTGTGAGCTGAGTGGTTATGTGCCACTCCCTACTATTAGCTGTTAATGACTGTCACACTCAACAGAGAAATGGGCTCACCCAGTCACAGACTGGAACCTCCAAAACCAAGAGTCAAAGTAAACCTTTTCTCTTTATAATTTTCTCAGTTGTTTTGCTATAGTGACAGAACACTGACAAAGACACTGTCCTATCTCCAAACCCGGCCCAGGGCATGTTCAGAGAGTAAAGACCCCAGGATCCAATCCTAAAACTGTACAGAGGCAAAATAAAGGGACAAATGGAGGACAGACACTAAGATGACCAAAAAGATGTGATGACCAACATGTGACAATTTAGGCAAGAGGCTGGTGATAAGAAATCAAGTAAGTAGCAAGAGTCCCTCCCAAGAGCATGACCCTGAGGAGACCTGAAGGTGTGCCAGTCAGTGAGCATCTGCTGCCCCTCGTGATAATATACTTATTAAGCACATATTTAGAAGATTGGGAGAAACTAATTTTCTATTAACAAAACTGTTTACTCTTCAAAATAAGTAAGCCATTACATACACTGAATACAAAGAAATGTTTTATTAGGAATCGCTCTGGACTATGGTTTTATGCAATAGACAAATATTTGAAAGATCTTTAAAATGTCTTAAAACAAATAATAAAAAAAATCACTTAGTCATGACAAACTGCAGTAAGTGCAACATTATTTGGTTTGGGATCCCATTTGATCCCAGCTGCCAGTGGAGAGGCTGGTCTGGGACAGATGACTTTCTCACCTGCAATCCTGACTTGTGTCTTGAAAATGCTTCTAACATGCTCAGGTCTGCATGGATGGAAATCTTGGCACTGTTTCCATCGGCGGTCTGTGTGTACATTGATGGAGATTGTTGGAATTGCATTTCAATTGCTATATGAGGAGTCACATGTGAAACTTAAGGTGTACTGGCCTCACCTTTGTTTATGAGTAGCTCAGTGACACTCACCACCCCATGGAAACCACTGTCCTGGCCAGCTCCTGTCTGGCCTGAAACTTAAGCCAACTCAGCTCTCAAAGAGGTAGATCACAGTTGGTCCGGAACGTCCTCATGAGCAGTGTTTGGTGTTGGGGAAAGCTGTTAGTTGGTGTTTGCCGATACCCTAAGCTCACTCCCAAGAGTGAAGCCTCTGCACACTACTCTGCCCCCACTGCAGCCAGGACCCGCAACTGGCTTTAGCCAATATGATTTGGCAAAGGGGATGGGATGTCATTCTCCTCATTGAGTTCCGTATCCAAGACCATCTAAGCAGATTGAGCAAGACTCCCCTGCTGGTTGAAGAGGCTCCCCGCCATGTTGAGAGAGCCATGGGAGGATCACCTGGCAGATCATCCGGGATCTCCCTCTGTTGCCCAGGTTGGTCTTGAGTAGCCTCTAGGTCCCCAGACCTCCCCTCTGCCAACAGTCCTACAACTGCAGAGAAACGAAATCTACCAGCAACCTAGAAAGCTTAGAAGCAGATGACTCCTTAGGTAAACCCCAACTGGTACCTAGATTGTAGGCTTGTAAGAACCTCATGCAAAGATGTCAGAGAAGCTTGAGCAGACCTCCAGCCTACAGAAATGGTGAGATAATAGATGTGTGCAGCTCCAAGCCCCTAAGTTTATAGACGTTTGTTATGTAACATAGGAACTCGTACAACAGATAGCTGGTTCCAGCCACCTGTCAGCACTCGATTCCTGAGTAGGACTCTAGAACTTTCTAGAACACGGAAAGTCTAAGTTCTGGAAAAAAGGATAGAACAATTGGTAGGACACCAAGAGAACGGTTTAGGCAAAAATGTATGTTGAGTATTTGGAGTGTCTGTGCCTGAGCTGTTAACAGACACCCAGACACACCAGAGCTCAGCATGAGGGCACAGCCATCCACGCAGCCGGCGTAGAGGTCATCAGGGCAGAAAGGCTGACTTGCAAATGAGGTGTAGGTTATGAGAAGAAGACAGTAGCAATCCCTGAGAAGTGGGCAGGGTGTTTTCTTACTTCCTTTTTTGAGATGGGATCTCCTTCTGTTGTCTTAAGCACCAGGCTCAGGTAATTCTCCTGCCTCAGCCTCTGGGTAGCAAAGGCTGCAGGTTTGCCTCACCATGCCTAGCTATTCCATCACAGCTTTTTCAGAAAGGGAGCGAGAATAATCTCTAGCCCAAAATAATTTTGAATGCCTGACATCTTAGCAGCATCTATACATTGCTGTTACGAAGCATCACTCCTGTTATTCACTCATCATAAAACCATGTACTAAGATAATCATCGTATTAAATTTGTTAATAAGATCCCCAATTAGCTAGGGATAGGACTCAAAAAATAAAATTAGACATAGTAGAGATTAACCTTGACTATTTCATAAATTCAGTCACTTTCTTTTAAAACAAAAACAAATGTTATCTTTAGAATTAGAGTTGTAGTAAAACCCCAGCTCCTATCTTCACTCACGTTTCTCATGTAGGCAAATTAACGAACTTCTATATGCCTCAATCTAATCATTTGGGAAAAAAATAACAGCAGTAATAACTTCTGGGACCAAAGAAGTGGAAAATAGGGCAATACGGTTTTTTTTCGACAGCTCCCCCATAACACCAAGCGTAGGCTGAAGTCTTACGAAAGCTCAACGGCACCGAGAGTTTAAGAACTGGTCTTTGGGACTCGGCTGTGTGAATCAGAATCTCCTGGCTCAGTGGTTTCTTTGTTCTGTGACATTTTGCTAGTTACTTAACCTTCTCAGGATCCATTGACTCATCTAAAAAGACATGAAGGTGATACCTATCTCGCTGAGTTGTGCAGATATTAGATGAGACAATATCTGCAGAGGTAGATGACCCCAGCCAGACAGCTCGGCTTCAGAGCTGGCTACATTTCTGCAGTTGAATGAGACAACTCCCCACATACCCTTTCAAACTTATTTCCTTGCTCTTTATGCTCCTAATTAGAACCATGAATGGGTTATAATATCATTATACACACAACTCTGCTTCTGCAACCAGAATCTCTGGGGCAAAGCTCTTCAATAAATGTCTCCTGCTTTGAATAGAGGCCACCGTTGCAGATTGGTGAAGGACGCGCACGGTGCAGGTCACGGCAACGTCTCTACAATGCTGCTTTGATGCAATGATATCCTCACAGGTGCAAATGTTCATTTCAGTGAATGAAAGAATATCTCTTAGGTTAATTTAAAACAAAAAACAGTGCCCCCATTGTTAACTTTGGGACCTGCTTAGTGTATGTCGGTGACAAACACAGCTGACCCCATCAGGTACCAGGAATAATGGGCCTTCCCAGTCTGAAATGCCTCCATATTACTTCACAGAAAGCACATAGGAGTGACAAGATATACTCTAATTTAGATACCTACACCACAGAAGTGATATATGTAACATCCATGTAATTGCAATGTAGCAATCTAAAATGGATTAGAAATTTTTAATGGATATTTAAATGCATATTAGGCCAAGATGGTATCTAAGAAAATGAGACATAAATTTCTTTGGAAGACTTGTGAAAAGCAAACTAACACTGGGTCAGTGGAAGCCATACCTGCTTGCCAAGAGGTTGTTTAAAAATGATGTGTAAATCGCCTGGCCTTCAGTGAATAGGGCAGCTGGCACATCCCTAATGGGTGGACCTGGGAAAGCGTCCTGCAATGTCCCTGAGCAGGCACTCTCCTATCTCTTAAGGATCTGCCCATAAGCATCAGTTGACAGGCAATTTTCTATGGAGTTCATTTTAGAGATTTCGAGATGCCCAGTCACCAACAGCTGAGTATTCAGTGTTATCTTTAATACTTTGATAACTGTTTACAACATGTCAGATACTACTCTAAGCCCTTTACAGATATCAACTAATTTAATCCTCATATAATTATTCTATGGGGTAGCTACTATCATGATCTGCCTTTAATTCTAAGTAAGCTGGGCAAGGGGAGATTAAATAACTTTTCTTAGGTCACATAGCTAATTAGCAGCAGAGCCCATATCAAAGTCAGAGTGTGCGGCTCCTGGCTCACACCCTTAACTGTTGGCAAACTTCACCCTCACCACACAAATGTCACTGAATGGGAACTGAACAGAACTAACCCAGATTCTCAACTTTATCACTAAGTAGCTATAGCTTCATTATTTCTTCCTTTATACTTTAAGAATAATGATGATTATATTATTAGGTGGGGTACATTACATACAAGTACAAGTCTCCTTCACATAAGGATCATAAGAAATGTTAGATTATAATAGATACTAAACAAATATTATTTGAATTCAAATTTGCTTCCTTCAGATTTTTTTATGAGGGTTTCTTATGAAGCTACAAATAAGTCACATGGATCTGTGATGCTTCTCTCAGTAATCCCAAGAATATCTGAGCACAATTTAGCTGAGCAGGTAACGCTAACCAAGAACGAGGTCTCGGAGAGAAACTGAAAACCAAGACAAGTCTGCTTGGGTGGACCTGCGTGCAAGGTCAATTTGGGGGCCCTGGGCCCTGGTGAGAAGGCTGGTGACCTGGGGCTCTTTGGGCAGCCAGAGGTCACTGTGAGTTAAAGCTTGGAAGACAAAGGAAATGCCAAAGAGGGCGTGCAAAGGTCTGAAACCACCTGGCAGGCAGGAGCGTCTTCAGTATCCGTGGCTTAGACCATGGCTCAGGGCCACTCTTTGACCAGGAAATGCACAGACAAGATCACACCAGCAGCTGGAATGCCACAGAGACAGACCTGGGGGTGCACAGAGCTCCAGCTCAGCCCCCTGCACACTGCAATGAAGACAAGTGTCCTCGCGGGACCTCAGTTCACACACTTTCCTTGTGAGACTCCACTGGAAAGGGACAAACCACAGGGCAAGTGTTTGCTTACCCATCATGTTGAACCCAAAGAGAAAGAGTCCATCCTCATGACCATTCCACAGCAAGAAAGCAAAAGCCCTCCAGACATCCCCCACTCTTCCATCCAAGGGCAGTACGTGCTACATGAACCCCAGGCCCCAGCTGCAAGGGAGGCGGGAAGAGTGAGATTTGGCGTTGGTCATGGCCATGGGTGGGAACAGGAATGAGCAAGACAAGATGGGACCGGAGGCCTGGGCGCTGTGTGAGCTGAGCCAGCCGAGAAGTCCAGGTGGACAGGTGATCATTCCCCTCACAGAACTAGGAACGTGGGGTCTGGCGTCACCAGGGAACTTGCACAAGTCCCCACAACTAGCAAGTGGTGAGGTCAGAACTGGCACTGAAGCTCGCCGCCTGGGTCTGGGTGCTTAGCTCTGGGCCCGGCTCTTTCTCTAAATTAGTCCTTTTAGCTGTTCTCTCCCAAGCACCCTGCAAATTTCTCTGATGGACATGATCATCATTTACCATTACACGTTTATGTTGTGTCGTCACTTACTTAAGGTCTGCCTGCCCGATTGTCTAGTAATCTCTTTGAGGTTTGAAACACTGTTTGAGTTTATGGAATGCTGGATATGCATATTTTAAAAATCAGGTTTCCAACAAGAAAGCAAAGCACTGAAAAAAAAATATATATATATATCTTAGGATGAAATGTGATTGGAGAATTGTGATTCGGGGGAGGTTAGCTATCCACTAGTACCATGATTAGCTGTTCTTCCTTGTGCATGGTCTGTTTTTTTACCTGTTTCATTAATTCTACAAGATTCAAGTGTTTTCTGTATGCAGGAAAGCTGCTGGAAACCAGAGGCTCTCTGGTCTGTTGGAGCTTAGAGTCTAGAAGCCCATGGAATAGACATGAACTGATAGATGGATGGATTATAATAATCTACTCACGGGTCTATTTTCTGCACCAAACTGAAATATGTTTTAGGTGAAACCTGTGCCTTACTTGTCTTGGCATTTCCAGAAACCAGCAGGTGACGGTGCACAGTGGAAACACAAGCTGTTTGGCCATTGGTGGACGAAGGGAGGAGGGAAGGAAGGAAGCAGGTGGGAAGGGGAGAGAGGCAGGATGAAGTTTAAAAGTTTAAAAATGGTGCTTTCAAAGAAAACGCTACCAATTCATCCATTAAAGTCAGACTTTCAGAAATCAAAGCTTCAGAAAAAGTGATCTATTTTCATCAAGTTAGCAGAGAAATGACCTCCTTCCACCAGAGAGCAAACATGTATGGTTTACACTTTAAGCTTAGTGTCAGGAAACCAGTATTTCATTCCCGGCCTTACTCTGGAATGATCTCACATGGAGAAGTCACACCACATTCAAATGCTTGGCTTTTTTCCTCGAATAAACAGCAATCATCCTTCCTAGTCGTGGGTGCACAGAATTAATTGAAACATGCAGCTTTAGATGAAAATGCTCATTTCTCTAAAAGCCCAACTAGCATATTCATCTTCCCATAAGGGACATGGTCCAGTATTTACGCAGTGCCAACACAGAAGGGAGTGTGACAGAGTGACTCTTGTGAAGAAGCAAAATTTCAAGTCCTCCCCAACAACCTGGGGAAATGGCTTCAGATGAATCTGCGACCCCATGACCTAAGGAAGAGAGAGCCCTCCGTCATTTCCCAGACTCAACCTCCTACCTCAGGAAAAGTGGGACCCTGGCCAAGCCACCCACACCAGCCACAAAGAGGTTGTTTTCTCCAATCCACTGAAATATAATTATAAACTCAACCATAACATTTTCTCAACTTTGCCCTTAAACATCAACGTGGTATTTTTAAAATTACTCTGCACTCTGTATTCATGACATTTCTAATAACATCTTCTTCCATACTGAAAGTGCAGTGCTAATTTAGAACCACTTCCGCATCCTGTGCAGGAATCCCAAGCGCTGGCTGCCACGGAGGGACAAACAGCTCAAGCAAGTAGTCACAAAATGTCCCTGGGTCCACTCACTCACCTACCCAGGTAAATAGTCAGTCCATCCAAGGCAAAAGGTCTTGGCAGAATCTGATTGATATCAACTACATTGACACATTCCAATAGCCGACATTTGTGAAGTATCTGCAAGGCCCGCACTAAGCGTTTTTCAGATCACCTCATTTAATCCAGAACAATCTTATAAATTGGGTCCAACCTGTGTTCTCCATTTTATTAATGAAGGACTGGCAGTATTGTGGAATTAACCTGGACTCGGGCTAACTTAACCAGAAGTTGGATGACTCAAAGAATCTCTAGTAAAATTTAAATAATTAGGCTAGAGGTGGGTGAAGCAGAGCCCAGAAGCCTCCACAGGAAGGGTGCTGACTCCAGTTCCAGAAGGCTCTGCCAGCCTGTGCCCAGCGCCAACGCGGTGTCAGGAAGATCCTCGACACAGTACCTCATGTCCCTCATGTCATTCTTCAAACATCAGAGTCTGGGCAGGAGCTGTGCTCACGTGAAGCGTCTCTACAGTGTTGCCAGGAGCGAGGAGAAGGGCCCATCTGTTCCACCCCTCGCACTGCACCCCGACTTGGCATCTGCCCTGGGAAGCAGCGCCGTCCCCCTGTCTGGCAGGGATACACTCCAAGACCTGGACCACAGACACCACGGATCCTATGCTTTCCTACGTCTGCAGACCCGGTACAAACTGTAGTGGATGAATTTAGGCACAGTAAGGGATGAACAACGATAACTTATACAAAATAGATCAATTATAACAACATATAGGAATGAAAGTCATTCAAAACATGAATTGTTTACTTCTGGAATTTTCTACGGGACATTTCCAGACCACAGTAGTCTACCATCACTGAAGCAGTAGGAAGCAAAACCCGCTGTGAGCAAGTTACTCTGCAGCCTCCTGTCCTAGAAATAATGCTCATACCCCCCCCCTTAGAAGACAATTTGAGCATCTAAAAAGCCACCTCACCGCCCCCAGGTATTCACAGGTGATCCCAGGGTCGTGCTGTGCTTCTTGGCTCCACAGACATGAGCTTCTCCCCCACCCTTCCTGCGCCCTTCCCCACCCACTGCTGGATTCGCAGGACAGAATGTCTCCCTCAAAGACTGTGGGAGTGTGGCTAACGCCAGAAGTGACAATGCGGCCACCAAACACTTGTTTGTACTCTACATTGCTCTTCCAGCAGATTAGCTGAGGTTTATAACTCTGCCCTCACTCTTTCTAGATCTTTCCTATTCTTCAGTCAAACGGGAACTTCTGAGGAATAAATTAGAATATTGCTTCTCCCTGCTCGGTCCCAGATTTGGTGAATTACTTGTAACCCAAATGAATGATCCTCTAGCAAACCAATCACTCATTTTTTAAATATTTTATGATCCACGTGGTAAAGATTTATTATTTACTGCTGGAACGTATAAATGTCAACATGAGATGATGCTGTCATGCAGAATCATCAATAATGGATTAATTTTCTTTAGTGATATTTTTGTGTTATTGATTGTAAAAGGGTTTGATCTGAAGGGTCTTAAGGTCCCCCCCCCCATGAAAAATGAAAGTAAGCAAAGGTTTGATGTGAAAAAAAAAATACTTTAAAAATATGTTCATGCTGGAGTGTACCCTGAGATCTTAATGAAATGAAGTGGGTGTTAGCAGCAAAAAATAGTCCGAAGGATGAATCTGCAGCTCATACCTGAAAACTCTTTGCAAATAATTCCTGCAGTTAGCAATCAGCAACGAAATGCAAAACGAAGACCACCAAGGCTCACAGGTATCTTCCCCTCTCTCCCCCGGCATGACTCAGCAAAGTGAATCCACATGGAAAGTCAGGCCCTAACAGGAAACGGCATCCTATAATAAGAAAGAGGCCTTCTATGTTAAGTGCTTTGAAATAAAGGGGTATCATAAAAGTAAAACATTTTGACCAGGGGAGAGAATAAAACATTTCAGAGCTATGAATACCAAAATCAATTCCTGCCATAGTTTGGATCTTAAATGTCTCCCAAAGTCCCACAGGTTAAAGGCTTGGTCCCCCACCCGACCCCAAAACAATATTGGGAAGAGGAGGAGCCTATAAGGGAGGTCTGATCACCAGGGAGGTTACCTTGAAGCAGGTCTGGGGACCCCCAATCACTTTTTCTTCCTGTCTTTTTATTGCTGGCCATGGGTAAATAGTTTTTCTCTGCCATGCACTCCTACTATGATGGGCTGTCTGGCCACAGGCCCAAAGTAATAGAGCCAGTCAGCCATAGACTAAAACCTCCAAAATTATAAGCCAAAATAAACCTTTTCTCATTTTAAGTTGATTTATCTCAGGTATTTGTTACAGTAACAGAAAGTTGGCTAACATAGTCGCATTTATTATTAGATATTTCACTGTGGCAAAAGGCTAATTTCAATCAGCCAGCAAAGAGAGACATTTACCTATGGTGTAGGTCTTACCTCATTTTAACTTTATTATCTTTTTTTTTTTAAACAGAGAGCAAGTAGTAAATTAAAATTTAACAAGCAGAAGTTTGTTTCACTTATTCAGTAATGTGGTAAATGTTATGGAGCAAAAATATGTAGGTGAAAGCCCCAGGGTAATCCACGGGAGGTGTCAATATAACAGTTTCCGCTTTCAGAGCACAGATAGGTGATTAATGGCAATATGTGAATAATTATTTAACGAGTCAACATACAATGGCAGAAGGAAGGTTCAGATGAAGTCCTAAGGAATCAGGGGAGCACAAGATTCTGAGCAAGGTTTTCATTTCAATTTTTAAATTAAAGCCAAACTCCATCCTGCCTTGTGAATTGATAGTTGCTCTCCTACGGAAACAGTCTGGATCTGGGTTATGCATTAACTTGCAACTGTAAAGCGTCAGAAATGATCAATCTGGGAAGATGGAAAATCACATAAATTCTAAGAGTCTTAAAAACAACTCTCAGGGGTGACATCTTCTCCTACAAACCCTATATTATAACTTCACACCACCACTTTATGGCATGTAAATCTTAGGAACTATAAGAGAAAGTTGTAAATTGCTCTATCTCATAAGATCCCCAGGTGTCCTTGGGCAGACCTTTCTATGTCTCAGTTTCTCCTCTGAAACAGAAGGGGGTTAAGCTTAGAATCTCAGCCATCATTCCACGCTCTAATACCCTGAGATCCTAAGACTTTTCACATGGGCCATTTTTCATGTGACCAATTTTCATTCCCCGAATAAACGTCAGGTTTCCTGTTCCACAGAGAAGGACTCCACACAAGTAATTGGATCCCCATGGAACAGCAATGCCTTATGTACGTCCCACACCTCGTAAGTAGTCTGCCGCGAGCCTTTGTGGATCCTATGCAAAGTAATGAAAGAACTGAAATCTCCTTATTTGCCCCAAACAATATTTTTTTCTTATTAAAGATACAGAGATTATGCTCATTCGCAAGCTGTTGACACAGGATACAGAACCTAACTTTAAAAACACGCCAAGTCTTGATGAAAACAATATTTGTATAAGAGGACTGCATGGGTATCAGGATAGCAGGTCAGCCACATGCATTTTAATAACAGAAATTCTAAAGTGAACTGAAGTCATCCATCCTCCATCTCCAACCGACCCTCACACCAACTGCAAAGTCTGGATGAGTGTTTTTTGCAGTCTTTGCTATTGATGGCACATTTGATGTGGAAATCACAGAAAGGGCCAATGTCCATGTTGAGTGGGTTGAGTGGGTGATGTGCCACAAAGCCTGGAGTGGCCCAGGCTCTGCAAGTGGCCATCTGAGTGGACACTCCCTTCTTCTTGGGGTCATTTATTATGTGGCATCGCTGCTCTCTCACACTGTGACTCGAGGAGGGATCCAGGCCGGATTTGCTCCTCTCAAACAGCAGGTGTCTGATAGATAAATATTCCCTGAAGGGTTCACTGGACATAGAACCATCTAGGTGAAAGACAAGGCATGTGTCAGCAATTCTCATGAACCTGACCCAGAGGACCTGAGGACTTGACTCTTTTGGTTGTCTTTGAGATATTTTGTTGTTTTCAAAATGAGTATTCTATGTTCTGTTACATGTTCAGCAGCTCTGCATATGAGACACTGAAGGCCCACAGGTGTGGGTTATTCCTTCTCGTTAGCTCCAAGTGGGAGACTGACATGAGCAAGGAGAGCTCCGGATGCTAGTGCAAACCCAGCGAACCCCACTGAAGATGCTGCTTTTCTAAATAAGCAACTTAAAGAATGGAATTCCCTGTTTCCTCTGTTCTCCTTCTAATGACACAGAAAACAGTCCTTCACTTGAAGGAAGTATGAAACAAGTTTACCTTTAATTTATAGCTTAATGAAAAAATTCAAAACTGTATTAATACCTAGCAAAAGCATTGCTTGATGATTTGGCATGACAGCAATGACATTTCGAATCACATTTTGAACTTTTGTGTAATTTAGAAAGAAATAAAAACATGGCAAAACTGCAAATGTTCCTCCCAATTCAGTTTATGTATCAGCAAGAACACATCTGAAAATCTTATCATTTCCACCAAGAACATAAGCACCACATATTCACTCTGTGATTCCTGTGCATCATAATGAAGTTTTCCCTTCTTCCTCTGAATTAGTCAGTTCATCCGCTGTCCCAGGGTTTCCAGCCAATAGTTTTATGGAGAACTGCTTTTTTATTTCTCTCAGGTCTTGAGATGATCAGATCACTGGTTGAGAAGGTCATTAGCAGTGAAGCTAGAGAGTCAGACTCCATAATCAACTGAGTAATGAATCCTCCTCGCTTTATCTGTGTAATGAGAAAAGAAGAGACATCCCCTGGGAGCATTTAAACAATCCAAGAAGAATAAGATAATAAGTTTTTCTCTTTCCCACGTATGGGTCCCAAAAGTAACTTGAGAGATGGAAACCTGCTGAAGAACTTAATCCGAAGAAGGTAAAGAAGAACCACATTGTGAAGTACCTGACAATTCAAACAGGTGAAGGGTGCAGATCTAGGAAGACGGCTCTTCTCTTAGGCACGATGCTGACTCAGACGGGAAAAGAGGGCATTTAAATTATTTTCAAAATAAAATGGATATTTTCCCATTTTAAGGTGACACTTCTTTAACATCTCTGCTTTCTTCTGTACCACTTTTGATTAAGCTAACCTTGCTCAAGTCTTAAAACTGTACATATATAAAATAGATATGACAAAGGACTCTTCACTGTCTGTTAATCTTGGGCAGGGATAAAAATGACACAAAGAAAAGGTACAAAGAGTTGCAAACCCACGAGGAGTGCCAGAGAGCAGGGGACATGGATTTCTGCAGCTTGATAGCAGGCTGTGAAGGACCCAAGTCGTGTTTTTTGATTAACGATGTTCATAAAATGTCCACCAAATCAACACATAAATAAGAAAAAAAAATCACAGCTAGGTATGGGTCAACAAATTTTAAGAAATTTATGATGAAAAGAGAATTGTGAAACTTTGCAGGGATTGAGACTAGATGGTCACCTACAAAGGACATAATTAGATTGAAATCAAGTTTTCAAAGCAACTCCGGACAACAAACCCAGGAGAAATTAATAAATCCACAACTTTGAGGGATAGAAAACCTTCAAGTCTGGAATTGCATAGAAGTTAAATATCATTTTAATAATGGGGTAAAATTAGTTTCCAGGGCCACAGATGATTCAGCCTGTTTCTGAAAACAAAGACAATATTATGACTATTGTGACTCATATGAAAAATATTTAGTAACTCATGGCCCCTTTGTTTATCTTCTTTGGGAAAACATCTATTGAAGCCCTTCCTCCATTTTTACCTTTATTTATTTATTTTTTTATTTTTTGCTATCAAGTTGTACGGGTTGCTTATGTATTTGTGACATCAACCTCTTCTGATACCATGAAATATACCTTTGGTCTTGTTCCTTCAAATCCTTGGACTCTCCATAGTGACAGGCGTTTCTAGTATGCTCCTGAGTTGACCAGAGCTGGCAACCCCTGGGGAGATGGTTCCACAACCTCTAGGAGAGGAGAAGGTCTGAAGATTGATGGCCAAGGATTTAATCAACCATGCGTATGCAATGACCCGTCAACAAAAATCCAAAAGGACAGTGTGGAGAGGACTTCCCAGGGAAGAACGTGGACAGTCCTGGAGGGTGGTGGGCCTGGGGAGGCACAGAGCTCCTCTTCTCTCCCACCATCCTTTGCCCTGTGCGTGTCTTCCCCTGTGTGCTTTGCGATGTCCTTTATAAGAAGCTGGAGAATCCGGGCTTGAGTTCTATGAGCTGTTCAAGCAACTTAATCAAACCTGAGAAGGGGTTGGGAAGGGGAAGCATCCCCAGCCACCAGTCAGTCAACCTGGTTTATGGAGGGCACCTGTGGGGAGTCTTGAGCCTTCAACTGTGGGACCCGACACCATCTCCAGGTAGACAGTGTCAGAGCTGACTTGGATTAGCAGACCCCTCGGAGGTGTCCCTTGTAGCATGATGGCTTCCTTGCCTGTGGAGAGAAGTCTCTGTTCCCTTGGGAGTAAAGTGTGTGTTGATGGCTGAGGAGTGAAAACAGAGAAAGACAGGCAGTTCCCTTTTTTCAGACACTCACCCCTTTTCAGATGCGTGGTTTGCAAAGACTTTCTCCATTCCACAGGCTGCCTTTTCATTTGTTGACTGTATATTTTTTTTTTTTTTGGTTTGATTAGTCCCACTGGTTTATTTTGGTTTTGTTTCCTGGGTTTTCTAACGAAGACAAGCAAATGGTCCAATGGTTTATGAAAAGGTGCCCAACCTCTCTAATCATCAGAGAAGTACAAACTAAAACCAGTGAGTCATCTGTCCCCACACACTAGTGAGGACAGATGGCTATGACCAAAATAAAAAGATAAGAAGTGGCGGTGAGTATGGGGGGAAGGAAGCCCCTGTTAGTGGGAATGTACAACACTGGGCCAACATGAAATACAGTACAGAGATTTCTCAAAAAATCAAAAGTGGAACTACCATACCACCCAGCAATCCCACTTCTGGGTAACCAAACAAATGAAATAATTTTTTTTCATAGTGATGCCAATGAGCTGCCTGCATTTCCATGATCATTAATTACAGCATTATTCACAATAGCCAACTATGGAGACAACCTCATCTCCACCAGTGGATGAACAGATAAAGACAATGTGGTAGATATATAGTGGAATATTATTCAGTCTTTAAAAAGAGGCAATCCTGTCATTTGCAACAGTAGAGATGGTCCTGGAGGACATTATGCTACGTGAAATAAGCCAAGCACAGAAAGATGAATACTGCATGATCCTCCTTACATTGGAACCCAAAGGGTTGCACTCACAGAAACAGAGAAGGGTGGTTGCAAGGGATGAGGGAAACAGGAGATGTTGACCAAAGGGTACAGGTTTTCAGCTATAATGTGAATAAATTCAGCCATAATAAGATCTAATATACAACTTGATGATTTAATTAATAAAAAAGGTATTTGCTAAGAGAGTGCATGTTAAATATGTGTTATTCTCTGTACCAAAAAAAAAAAAGGGTAATTGTGTAAGGTGATGGGTATGTAAATCAGCTTGACGGTTGTAAACCGTTTCTCGTAACAAAACATCATGTTGCGCACCTTAAATGTTTATGATTTTCTTTCGTCAATTATGCTTCACTAAAGCTGGAGGGAAAATTAGAAACCAAGGATTGAGAAAAAACATGTTATATTTCTTTTTCCACTTTTAATTTGTGTGTATAAAGTGGTTTTTTGTTCTTGTTTTTTTTTCGGGGCTGGGGATTGAACTCAGAGCCTGTGTGTGCTTGGCAGATGGTGTACTCAGCTATACCCCAGCCCCAAGGAAACTATTTTAACAACTTTAAAATGTACAGACTTAGTGTAGTTGTCAAAAAAGCAAGGGAAGGCAGGCAAAGGTAAATTGGAAATCCATGAATGAATTCTAGAAATAAGAACATGGAGAGTGGGGGGAGGCGGATGGGGAGTGTGGAAGGTTAGGGGTTTTCTGGAAGGGGTGCATGACTGGGGCCAAGTGCTGAGAACGCACTTTGGCGAGTTGTATGCAGACCTTAGGGGATGAGGCAGAGGATACCTACCTTACTTCCTTTTTTCTTTTTTCTTTCTATTAAGAGGAGGAAAAGTTTATCTGGGTCTCACAGTTTCAGAGTTCTTGGTTCACAGATGGCGGAATCCATATCTCTGGGCCTGAGGCGCGCGCACATCATGGCAGAAGGGCTTGGTCGAGGAAGGCCACTCAGGATGGGACAGCCAGGAAGTAGAGAGCCACTTACCAGGGGCAAAATATAAACCCAGAGGCAAGGCGCCAGGGACTGACCTCCTCCAGCTACACCCTAGCTGCCTACAGTGATCATCACCACCAGGTAATCAATCCACTGATTATATAACAACTCTCATAATCTATCTATTTTATTTCACCTCTGAATGTTCTTGCATTATTTCACACATAAGCTTTTGGGGGACACCACATATCCAAACCATCCCTGCACCTTTAAAAAAATTTTTTAAAGTTTTTAAAATTTGTTCTAATTAGTTATACATGACCGAATATGTAACTTTCAAAATAATATTTAATCCATCCAGTGGAATGTAGGAAATGAAGGCAAAAAGAAATAATAAAGAAGCATTTAAAAGAAAACACTAAGTAAAATGTGGAAAATAAAACCTAATCTAAGAGTAATTTAGGAAATAATGTGTTATGCCCTTGAAAAACAGATTTCCAGATTTAATAAAAACAAGATGATACAAAAGAAAACAAAGAATAACAGTAAGAACCACAACAGCCACTCACACATAGAGCAGAAGGACTTCTGCCTTATTAACCTTATTATCCCAGTAGCAGTGAACACCACAAGCAACTGCGAATGTCAATACATTTAAGATCCTTGTAAAACGTAGGTATTTCCAAAAATACCAAGTTTCAGCTTTGTTAATTATCTTGATTTAGTCCTTTCTGAATGTATGCAAATATCGAAACATCACGTTGTATTCCACAATGTACAATGTTTATATCAGTTGAAAAATAAGTGAACATCAAATATTGCACTAAAAATAAAAAAGAAGAAATGGTAGGAGCACTAATCACTGAAGAAATGCTGCCATTCATTAGAGATTTCCATGCTTCTCTTAGATATGCATCAACTCCAGCTGGAAGATGCACCAGAATTGGGTGACAGTGGGTCCTTGTTGGAAGGGGAACCGGTAAAGAGCATCCAAGTGTGAGCCAATGTATTGCTTACTCTTCTATGTGTTTCAGAATTGTGTCCCATGTACACATGAGACTAATCAAATCAAGAGTGTAGGCAGTGAGATGAATTAAAATATCTGAAATGTGATATCATCCATTTAATTTATATCCAAGTTTATAAGCAGCTGAGAAGAAAATCAGTGATATGAATTGTAGCCTGCTCCGAATACACTGTTCTCAGAAGGAGACAAAGTGATATCATCATTTAGATCAGAACCCAAGTGTCAAATCCAGCTTCCAGCCTGTGTTTGCAAATGATCTTTTATAGGAACACAGCAGTATTTATTTATTTACGTCCTCTCTGAGGCTGCCACATGAGCACAGCGCAGCCACAGAGACCTTACAGCCGGAGAGCCTGAAATACTGACCACATGGTCCCTGGAGAGTTCACTGGCCTCTGACTTAGAGGCTAGGAGGAGAAAGTGAAGGAGTCCACCTAGAAGATCTGCAAGCCACACAGCTCTTCTGTGGAGAGAGCAGTACTGGCAGGAAATGTCACCAGTAGGCAGCAGCTGGGGACAGATGGTGACAATATGGCTGCTCTTTCTTTCTCTCCTACATTTTTTAATTTGGGGAGAGATGTGGTTGCAGTACATTGGTATCACTTTTATTTTCACCTGATGACATTAATTTTCAGAATCGTGAAACCATGACAACCACAAAATCACAAAAAGGCAATATGAAAACTTCAGAAAGCGTGAAGTAGAATTTGGTTTTGAGATCTAGAAGAATCTTTGTAAAGCAGGATGAGGTTGTCTTTATAAAACCAGTCATTTAAATGCCATGAGAAGAATGGAACAGTAACATAACCTGTGAGAGACTGGGATGGTCACTAACCTACAGAACTATCAGGCTACCTCACATTGGCATAGAAAGCTCCAGTGTGTAGATTCTGTCTCATTTGAGCACAAGCAAAGAATATGGATAAACTTACTCCTTTTCACTGAGAGAGAAAGAGGGTTGAGAGACAAGCAACTTTACCAGGGTCAAAGAAATTTGAAATGTCTCCAGCAGAGACAGCCCAATTTTTGTTGACATCTTTATTTTGATGACTGACAACATTGTTTCTCTTTAGAAATAAACTCGGGCTTATTGGCTTTCTCTGATGCTGACTACAACCTTAAAGACTTGCTTTAAAAACTATGAAAATGTTTCTCCTGAGTGACTTGCTAAAATAATACTGAGTTAAATGATTTTATGTTCCCCTTTGTGTATCAGTATTTTCAATTAAGCTCAGTAATTATGAACTTGGTTCGTTCTGGATGTGACATTTGTTCCCGAATTCCTTTGAAGCAATCACTTTTCGAATAAAAAGATTATCAATTACTCCCTTAAAAATTAAATAATATCCATGTGGGCCATGAATAAAAGAAACTCCGGGGAAAATGATCATTGTTGTTACAGATCTCTCTTGGTTTCATGTTGAGATAATGTTTTATTTAACTACTTGCCATTTTATAAGATTGCTGAAATATGATTTAAAAAAATGTCATTTTCCAGTGGGACAAACCAGCCTGGGTTTTAGTCCTCCACTCCTCGGGTGAGCTGAAAGATCTGCGAGGACACATGTTGACCGTGGGATGCCCTGCGTTCTAGAGAGCAGTGTGGCACTGCTGGTCCTCGTGTGACAGAGAATCCCTTTATTTTACCCTTGAAGTTCACAAGCATAGTGAGAGCTGTGCTGGTTGAGTCTTCCAATATCAGTAAAAAAGTTAGATTATCCTGTGGCGATTTTTTTTTTGTCATACAAAAATAAAAGGCTAACCTGTATTTCATTGTAAAGAGTCTCTGTCCATTTTCTTCTTTATTATTTATTTCTAAAAGCAAGCCTAGAAGACTGGGTCACCCTCCACAAATGTCACAGATCCTTAAGCAGCCGGAGCACTGATGGCCAGACCCTCGGGGACTCTGTGCATGCAGCCATAACCTCCCCCTTTATTAGAGAAAAGTCTTTGAAATCTGGTGTTTAATCTCTAAACTTTACAATCAATCTGTTTTCTGCATCTGACTGTATATTTGTTTCACATTATAACTTTAAAATTACTTAAGATTGAGTTTAATTGCAGTTCAAGGAGAATAATACTCCCGTATCCAGCCACTCTGAGCTCTCAGTGACCACTTTGCATTGGACCTGGAGGTTAAAGGAACGCTGTGTTGGCAGCAAGGACTAATGCAATTAAACTCTGCTCTTCAGCAAGGAATGTGGCGCTAGTCGTGGTCTGACATCGTGGCCGGCTCTTCTCCACTCCCCCTACTGTAACGAAGCTCTAGACCCTCAGTCTCCCAGGTCCCCACCACGCCCAGCTCTCCTCCCTCCGCGCCTGACATGCTGCCCAGACCTCCTGCTCCCAGCCACAGGTTCAAACCTGAGCTGATTCTCATCCTTTCCCTGGAGTCTCATGTATCTTTCTGTGAAGTATTTCCTGGGCACTCATGAAAATGATCAAGAAACCCTCCTGATGGAGATGAGCTGCTCACAGTGGATGCTCTGTGTTCATTCTCCTGTGACGCCTTCTTCCACGCTGGTGATTATTTGGATTGCAGTTATCTGAAGACATGTTTGCCCCGTGCCGTCTGCACCCCTGGAGGGTGGTCCAGATCTGGGGCTGAAATGTGGGATCTCCATGGTAACAGGGAAAGAAGGAGCAAGGGAAACCCATTATTAGGCATCACTCCTTAGGAATGTAACATACCTCAGGTTAAGAGTGGAAAAAGGCTTCGGCCCTGCAGCTCCTGGACTGCACTGAGAATTCAAGCTGAGAAAGTGAGCGGCCACACACTGCTGGCAGGGGCCGGATTTTCTCAGCCTTCCCCAAGACAAGGACTACTAATCCATTCTGCCAGGGGGACAAAAGAGATAAGCGTGCACACAGTACCTCTCTTGTCTTCCATTTTGAATTAGGTCATCCCCCCAGCACAACTGGAGGCAGTTAACGGGCTCCCGGTGTGACTTGGCAGCCCGGGGTGCTGAATAACGTCTAGACTCCTTGCACTTTCTGTACGGCGTATCACAATTCAACAAAGAACTCAACAAATGCACAGCAGTCCATACCATCCCACTGGAATTTTCATGAGAAATCCGAACCTCAAATGAAAGTGACATCATTGCTGCTTTGCCTAGAGGTTCACAAAGAGCCAACATGATATCAATTGGCTTTTTCTTAAAATAGCTGTTGATATAGTAGCATGAAAACAAGATTCATCTGGAATCCAATCTCGGTTTTGATTTGTTGGAACATGATTCTGGAGACACTTGTTTCTAGATTTGGTGTTGTTATTTGGTGTTTTTTTATACAGGTTACCTGGCTATTCCCAAAAGACTCAAGTTTAGACTTAACTGATAACATGGAGCTCTCTCAATTTATAGATGAGGAAACCGAGACGTGGTACATGAGAATCCTGGTCCACAAGGCTCTTTTGATAGTCAGCCCTAGGCCAAGGGCTCTGACAAATATTTTTTGAAATTTTAAGATAATATGTAACCATAATCTTTCACTTAGACTTAGTCTATTACAATTTTGACCTTAAATAAATAGTAAAACTCATTTATAATGTTTGTGATTTTTATACTAACATCAATTTTTGTAAAGAATAACACAGTTTCCTTCTCATATGTAATATTTTAAAAGTGACATGGATTTTTCTCTTGCACGTTCTCTAGAGGCCTTTCCACTGAAGACATCTGGGAGACCCACAACAATCTCCCTCATCTCCGGGTGACTTTTGGCAGGCAATAGAGACTGTGTAGAAAGGGGAATGGTTTACTCTTCCTTAGGATAACAAGACATAACACTCCCTGGCACCCAAAGTACCGCTAATTCTCTGTCAAGAGGCCTGGCAGGGATATGTTGTGAATCATGTATTCGCCAGCTTACAGAATGCTCTCGCTCAGAGCCAACTCCCTGGTGAATTAGGTCAGTAGAACCCTAGGGGAGCAGGGGAAGGGGGTTTCTCATGGCAGTGGCAATGTGTCTCCCGGGGTCATCGCCAATTGTGTGAAAGGCAGAGGGTCTGTGGTTGTCGGGACGCCAGAGAGACTTAATTGCACGTAGCTGATTGAACATCCTGCACAACTGGACATTCTGCAGAGAAGCCTCTTTCAACATAATAGGACTTTCCCTGAGATCCTTGGGGCCAGAAAGAGAGCACATCTGATCCTCTGGACTTCCCGACTCAGTACTCGTGTTCAATCAGAAGTGTGATCATTCCAAGCTACCAAATTAAGCAAGCCCATTAATACTAAGGAAATTCAATGACATCCCATGAAACTAGTTATTAATAAATATCACTGACATTATTACTAGTCTGTTTTCCTTATTAGAGAATGTCTTTAAAATTTTCACTGTGGCCTTTTGTTGTCAGGGATAGGTAATAAGACAACTCTGGAGCTGGAGGTGTAACTCAGTGGAGGAGTTCTTGCCTAATATGTGCAAAACCTAGGTCCCATTCCCAGCATTACAAAAAAAAAAAAAAAAGATGGTTAACTGTAGAAAGTATTGCCTTAAAAATATAATCTTGCTTTTGCCAGCTGTGGTTAAAAGCAACAACAAAAACAGACTGCCTTGGCGTTAGGATAAACTTGGCTTAACCAAGAAAGATCTAGAAATGCATGGCCCATGTGATGTAAACACAGGTACTAATATTACAACTTGAGTGAAGAAGATATGACATTTGAGGGAGAAATAAGTCCATAAAAATCCTCCTGTGGAAGACAAATGCACAGGAAAGTCATGGTCTCTAAAGAGGGTCCTGCAGCGTGCCCTTGGATTCTGCATGATGCTTTAGTAAAAGCCAAGTCTAGCCTCTAGCAAGGTTCTAAGTTGAGGGACCCGTGGCACAGGTGGGCCATTAGCATAGCATCCATCACTAGCCAGAGTCTCCACGAAAGTCCTCAAATCCCAAGGGCACCTCTGGGGCATCAGGGCCCCGGGGAGATGATGGATCGAGGACAGCTTTTCCGTGTTCACTGATGCTTTGACTTCTCCACTAAGGGCCCAGGTGGTATGGAGACTTAGGCTGACAGATGTGTGTGGCGGGTAAGAAAAGTTTTGGATTATCTCATTCTGTGCCTCATCATTCAGTAATTTCCTTGAATTCAGTCCCAGCACTAGAACTTAAAGAGCAGGAGTAATATACATCCTTAGGAAACAAAATGCCTGATGTCTTGAAATTAACCAAAAGCAGATGGCCACACGCCCTGAAATGCCAGCACGGCTATGTGAAATGTAGGCTCCAGATGACTAAACCAGGTAAGAAGCAGAAGATTTTTTTCTTCCTAGAAGGCAATGTGCTTTGTCCACAGTCTTCTTTAAATGATCTTTCATTATAAACTCATCATTCCATCCAAGTTACCATTTCCAACACTAACTTGGGAGCTGAGCAGAAAATGTGTAATCTTAAAGGCTGCAAATTCACTCAAATGAATTTTAATTTCAAGAAATGTCAAAGTTGGATATTAATTATATTGGGGGTTTTTAGTATTTTGCTTCTTTCTGATATAAAACTGATTTTCCTATCAGTAAGTAATAACTATGTGAAAAAAGGAGATTCATCTGAAGAAATTCTGGTCATTTGTACACCTAATATCAATAAGGCTGTGAGTATCCATCCATGTACAAATATTTCTACTGACCTATTTTCATGTGAAATGTACCAGGGCCTAATGTTTCTGTAAGTCCATTAAATTCCATCGATGCTCTTCTCTCATCCTTACTCACCTTTCACCTCCATTAGAAGAGAAAGAAATAGGAGGTTCGTCATGTTTTTAAAATATCTATGCTTTCACTTTCTTTAAAAAAAAAAAAGGTTTTTTTTTTGAGCACTCTTAGGTCTTTAGCAAAATTGAGAGGAAAGTGTAGAGACGTGCCCTGTACTTCCTGCCCCATACAGACACATCCCCGCACCCCCAGAGAGGTCTGCTGACTACAGCTGGTGAGCCTACATCACACACCATGATCACCCAGAGATCACTGCACACATCAGGTTCACTTGTGGCATAGGTGCTGCATGTTTTGCAAAATGCATAAGGACCTAGTATCATACAGAGTGCTGGCATGTCCCTAAAAATCTTTGTCATTTTTGTTATTGAGTTTTAGTAATGATATTTTTGTTGCTATTGAACAACGATGTCATAAGCTACTCACTTTTACGCCAGGACAGGTTTAAGAACCATGTTAGATAATAGGTTGTTTTGCTTTGTTCATTGATTGATATTTTACTCATACTAATAGACTTCTCATTCAAACTTCCTTTAAATTTAATTTATATATCAAGATTGCAAATCACTGAACACAAGTCCTCTGGTTTTGTTCCCTTTAAATTGGATTCTGTGGCCAAACACATTTGAAAAAATGATGCCTAGGATACTGACCTTTTGGAGAATTACAAAGTCTACCAGTCATTTAAAACCCCACCAGAAGACTTCTAGAGCCAAAAGACAAATTCAGCAAAGTAGCAGGTAACAAAATCAGTATACAAAAATCAATAGCTTTCCTATACACCAATAATGGACCTGCTGAGAAAGAAATTAGCAAAATGATTCCATTCACAGTAGCCTCAAAATATAAATAAATAGATAGATACAAAGATAGATAAAAACTCCTGGGAATAAATCTGACCAAGGAGATGAAAGACTTCTACAATGAATACTACAGAAGACTAAAGAAAGAAATTGAAGACAACCTTAGGTGATGGAAAGATCTTCCATGTTCATGGATAGGCAGAATTAATATTATCAAAATGACCATATTGTCAAAATGTTAGTCTATGGGTTCAGTAAAATTCCCATCAAAATACATATCACATTGTTCACAGAGCTAGAAAAAATTGTTCTAAAATTTATATGGATGAATAAAAGACCCAGGATAGCCAAAGCAATCCTGAGCAATGTGAGAGATGTTGGAGGCATCTCAATACCTGATCCCAAATTATCTACAGAGCTATAGTAATTTTATCTTTGCAAGCATGTTTTTGTAATAATTGTGGGTGTGCCTATCTTAACATTTGTGTTCTGTATTTTAAAACCAAGTATTTTCCACGTTTTAAATGTTTTATATTAGAGATTTCTTTAATGCACACTTGTCAGATATATATACTACCAATGTACCAGTGTTACCTTTTGTTTTTAGCATTTTTTAAGACAGAGAGAGAGAGAGAGAGAGAGACAGAGAGAGAGAGAGAGAGAGAGAGAGAGAGAGAGAGAATTTTTTAGTATTTATTTTCTAGTTTTCAGCAGACACAACATCTTGTTTGTATGTGGTGCTGAGGATCCAACCCGGGCCACACGCATGTCAGGCGAGCGCGCTACCTCTTGAGCCACATCCCCAGCCCCTTACCTTTTGTTTTTATATGTTAAACCCATGCTCACATTAGGTACTTACTTACTTAAGTAATTCCTTTTTTGTTCGTTTATGTCGTTCAAGTATATTCTTTTCTTAACTCTTAAAAAAAACAGCATGGCATTCGTATCAAAACAGATATGAAGACCAGTGGAAGAAATTATAAGACATGGTGACAAATCCACATAGAGAGAATATCTGATCCTTAACAAAGTTGCCAAAAAATACACTAAAGACAAGGTAACATTTTTTTCCCATATTTATCGGTGTGTTACAGTTGTTCACAATCATGGGGTTTGTCGTTACACATATCATGCGTGCTCACAATATAACCATACAATTTGGCCAGTATCACTCCCTGCTCTTACCCACCTGCCTCCATATTTCCTGCCCCTGGCCCCTTTCCTCTACTGATCTCCTTTTAGATTTCCTTAGATCTCTGGAGCCCCCCCCCCCTTTAATTTCCTTTCCTTTTTTCCTCTCTAGCTTCCACATATTGCAGGAAATATATGACCCTTGACTATCTGAGTTTGGTCTATTTTGCTTACCATAATGGTCTCAAGTTCCACCCATTTTCCTGAGAATGATATAACTTCATTTTTCTTCATGGCTGAATAAAACTCCACTGTGTATATATACCATGTTTTCTTTATTCATTCATCTGATACTGGACTCCTATGCTGGTTCCATAGTTTGGCTATTGTGAATTGTGCTGTTGCAAACATGGGTATGCATGTATCACTGTAGTGTAATGACTTTAATTCTCTAAATACTGAGGAGTGGTCTAACTGGGTCATATGGTGGTTCCATGCCTAGTCTTCTGAGGAGCCTTCATACTCCCCAGTGGTTGTACTAGTTTAACTCAGAGAAGAAAATGTAGGGCAAACACTCTAGCATATAGGCACAGAACATGACTTTCCCAATAGGACCCATAAAGCCCAGGAAATAATGCCAAGATTTAATAAATCAAATGTCATCAAATCAAAAAAAAAAAAAAAAAAAACTTCTGCACAGCAAAGGAAATAATTAAGAATATGAATAGAGAATCTACACAATGGAAGAAAATCTTTGTAGCTCTTTGTACTCTTCATTTCCCTTTCTGAGGATTTGTCACTGATACACAGAAATGCATTTACAATAGCCTCAAAAAAAAAAATACTTGGGAATTGACTTAACGAAATAGGTGAAAGATCTATATAATGAAACTTACAGAACACTAAAGAAAGAAATCAAAGAAGACCTTAGAAGATGGAAAGATCTACCTTGATCTTGGATAGGCAGAATTAATATTATCAAAATGACCAAACTACCAAAGCACTATATATTTAATGCAATTCCAATCAAAATCCCAATGACATTCCTCATAGAAATAGAAAAAAGTCCATTTAAACAAATGATGCTCCAGAAACTAGATATCCTTATATAGAAGAACGAAACCATATCCCTCTATCTTGCCCTAAGCAAAAATATCAGTTCAAAGTGGATCAAAGACCAAGGAATTAGGCCAGAAATACTGAAACTGTTATGAGAAAACATAGTGTGGACACTCTAACATATCAGCCCAAGCACTAACTTTCTTCAAAAGATCTTTATACCTCAAGAAATAAAACAAAGAATCAATAAGTGGGTTGAAATCAAATTAAAAAGGTTTTGCATAGCAAAGAAACAAGACCATAAAGAAAGAACCAGCAGAATGGGAAAAAGAAAACATCGCAAACTACTCTTTTGACAGGGAATTAATATCCAGAATATATAAAGAACACAAAAAACTTTAGACCAGAAAAAACAAATATCCCAATGAATAAATGGACAAAAGATCTAGACATTTCTCACATAAAGAAATATAAATCACCAAAAATGTTCAACATCTGTAGCAATTGGGGGATACAAATCAAAACTACACTGAGGTTTCATTTCACTCATGAAATTGGCAGACATCAAAAATATAAATAACATTAAGTACTAATAAGGATGTGGGGGAAGTATAATTATACGTTGTTGTGGGAACTGCAAATTAGTACAACCACTTTGCAAATCAGTATGGAGATTCCTTAAAAGGCCAGTAATGGAACCACCATATGACCCAACTATCCCACTTGTTGCTATTTATCCAAAAGAAATAAAATCAATGACACACTCATACCTGTGTTTATAGCAGTGCAATTCACAATAACCCAGTTATGGAACCAGCCAAGGTGCTCATCAGTGTACAAGTAGGTCAAGGAAATATGGTATATATACACAATGGAGTTTACTCAGAGATAAAGAAGATGAAATTATGTCATTTGCTGGTAAATGGATGGAACTGAAGAACATCAGGCTAAGTGAAATAAGCTAGACTCCAAAAGTCAGGGTGGAATGTTTTCTCTCATGCATGGAAGCTAAAGAGAAAAAAGAAATTAAAAAAAAAAAAAACCTACCTCATGAAATAGAAGGGAGACTAATAGAGTTGAGGAAAGGGATGGCGAGGGAGGGAGGAAGGAGGTCCTGGAAAGTAGTGGGAATGAAATTTACCAAAGCATGCTATGCCCATGTGTGAATATACCACAGTGAATTCTGCTTGTATGTATGATTAAAATGCACTACTTTAATTATAAGGGAGACCAGCCGAGTAGAACAAGGTGATGAGGGGTGGGAGGAGAGGAGGAACAGCAGAGGTACTGGGGAAGAAGAATGATCAAATTATGTTATATGGGAATACGTACAAATGTATCCCAGTGAATCCCACCAATATGTGTAACTATGGGACACCAAGACAATATTTTAACATTTTGTGAGTCCTACCTAAATAACTTAACCAATTTCACTTAGCCCAGTGCTTTCCAAGCTTCTTTAATCATGTCATAACATAGGGATATGTAAAAATTTATGTAGCCTGACTGCATCAGTATCTCTGGGTATTACAGAAATACACATTCTAGGAAAGTGAAACGATCATAGGCTAATGCACTTTAATATTGATAATTAAAAGAAATATAAAGCATGGGTCGTTTATTGTTTTATAGTTTACTTTCCTCGGTATTATATCTCAATATTACATCTGATGTTTTAGAATAGCAAGTCTGAACCACATTCCACACTTAATGGTAATCTTTAGACATCTCACTGATTTTATTATTAATAGTTGCAATATATTTGCTGTGGTTGATATCTAAAATTATGAGGAAGGATATGAAAGGCAATAACTTCAATGCCACACACATTAAAATATATTGACACATATACAGAGGGTTTATAATCACATTTCCTAACAAAAATAAGCCATTAAACCAAATAAATATAAAGGAACAACCATAGGACTTAGAAGATTCTGGATTCCAATTATATTTTAAATGAAGATACTTCATTTATAAGGAAACTTGAATTCAGGTATTCAAGTTTAATACCATATTAAATGTGGTAGTGGGTATTGACCCAGAATTGATCTACCACCACCGAACTACATCCCCAACCCATTATATTTTTATTTTGAGACAGGATCTTGCTAAGTTTCCCAGGCTGGCCTTGAACTTGTTGCTCTCCTGCTTCAGCCTCCAGAGTAGCTGAGATTACATGTCTGTGTCACCACACCCTGCAAGCTTAAAAATACTTTAACTACATTCAGGAATATGGTAAAATAATGGTAAAAAAAAGATTAAAATTTGGAAAAATTGTGGTCTGAAATTTAGACTTTTTATACTTAGTAATTGTGACTTAATAGGGAAAATAATTTAAACCAAGCTTCTTATTTTCATCATTTCTTCAGTGCGAATGATGCTACATACTTTGAATAGCTGATAAGAGAATATAATTACGTGGTATGAAAAGCTCCTATCCCCACGCCTGTGTTTAATAATGTAAAAAAATTAATAAATTCACAATGATTTCCTATTGAACAAAGCAAGCACCACAAAACCTAGTTTCATAACTACATAAATACATATAAAGTTCAGGAAATGCTCACAATGAAAAGGGAAAAATCAATATATTCCCAACTTTTACATAATGTCTTCTATTAAATTAACTATTCACATTTATGACAAAAAGAAAATATTCTTTAGAGTAACATAATCAGGTTCTGTGTCCTAATTCCCTGGTATGATGCTAAAAATGTATTAATTCTAACCAATAAGGTAAAAAATAAATTTAGAATTGTCTAAAAGGTTTAAAACTAAAGCACCGTACTCTGTACTTATGAAAAGAATTTTAAAATACAAAATGTATGATTTTGTTGAGTTTCTTCCCTAACACAACCCCTCCTTTCCAATACATGGGTATATTTTAACTGCTAATGAGGAAGTCAAACTTTGAAAAGACCATTAAGTCTCTGTCTTAGGATCATAGCTACATCAAGTATAACTTGTTTCTCAACAACATCATACCTGAGAGAAATTACTAAAATAACTGTCTATAGTGAATTCTTCAGAAGAGTGTGAAATAAATACAATGACTTTTAATACATATTAGTTAGCTTTTATAGATATATTTGCATTGGTCTTTAAAAAAACAAAGAAAAAATATTCACAGCTAGGTGTGGTGTCACATGCTTGTTATCCCAACCACTCAGGAAGTTGAGGCAGGAAGATCCCAAGTTCAAGGTGAACCTGGGTAACTTAGTGAAACCTGTCTCAAAATAAAAATAAAAAGGACTGGGGTACAACCCAGTGGTAAAGCAGTCCTGGGTTCAGTCCCCAGTTTGAGAAAAAGAAAGAAAGGAAAAAAAGAAAAAGAGAAAGGAAGAAAGATTCATTAAAGAAATGTTGGATTGCAGGGTAAGTAAAAATTCTCCATGCATGGCAGCACCCGTCAATCACCTAGTGAAATTGTGGTTGTGTGTTGACATGTGTGCATGAACGCACACACATAGTGAAAATGTGTCTCATTTCTATTTTTAATTTACATAGACCGTATATCACATGTCTGATGAATACGTAGTAACATTTTAGAGTGGCAGGTATGAACACTTCTCCCCTATGATCATTGTTCTCTAGAAATATAGTTCTGTTTCCACTTATTGATCCCAACCAGCAGTTCTATTCTTTGCAGAAAAGACTTGCCAAGCCTGGATATTTTAAAAATATTTGCTTATTTGAAAAACAGAACAAAACCCTCATTGCTGTTTTAATTGATTTTACTTTGACAAATAATGGTGAACACATTTTGATTTGTTAGCATTTTTATTTTGCAAATTTGCCCATTTTATTAGTCTTTATCATTGTATGTTTGTAAATTTTTTAGTTATTAAGAAATTAACTAATTTACATGGAACATGCTTTAAAAATAGTTGTTTGCCTAGTGACATGTTTCTTTCCCAATGTATTGGCATGGCACTCATTCACCAGCATTTGCACTTTAAAAGAACATATTTAATTTCTGAAAGCAATGTCATATGAGTGCAATAACCAAGTCAGTGGCTTTCATCTTAGGAATACTTCATTCCTGTGTTTTTCAAGAGGAGACATTCTTCAAAGTCTAACCTCTTAATTCAAAAGAAACTTTAAAACAGTTTCATATACAAGACTCATAAGACAACTTGAATAGAAGGAAAAAATTGTAAACTGTGGATTAGAAAACAAAAAAAAATGCTTTATGCATCAGTAATAGTCTTACTAATTGAGCATAATTTAGGATCTAAGTTTCCTTGCAACAAAGACAAAATAAAAAGACTGTTAAAACTGTTTTAATATTTCATTTTTAAATGAAAAGCACATTAATTCATCAAGGGTGGCAATTTTCTTAGAACTTAATTCTAAATGATCATATGGATTTTGGTGCAAGGGGACTGTAGAATGCATTCTCTCCTTAATTTGTTGATTAATTATTTATTCAATTTACAGTGTTTGCATACTTAATGTGTGTCGCACTGAGGCTTAGCTTGGCCTCAGCTTTGAGGCTGCTGTGCTGTGGGGTCTGAGTGCCAGATTCTGTCACTACAGCCTGCTTTGATCTCTTTCTCCATCTACCTGACCCACAGGAAAAAAAAAAAAAAAAACCTAGAACAAAATTGACTGTGCTTGTCTAATACTGATGGTTCTTTTGGTTGCAAGAAAAAACAAATGATTCAATTTAGAGTTTTTCCTTTTAATTGACTGACTAGAAAGCACACCATGGGATCTAAGTCAGCATGGAGAAAGCAGACCTGCAAAATGGCACAAGTCCAGGCCATCCCAGAAGCCTCGGGGGTCAAAGCTAGCACATCCTCCTTCTGGACCAGGAGACTGGCCTTGACTATGTCATCGTACTCAAGTTGTACCCAGTAATATATGTTTCAAGAATCCCAGGCAGTTTTAATGTGCAATCATGGCTAAATTGCTCTAAACGGCTGAATTTAACAGACTTATGCTGCAGACAACTCCTGTTCAATGCATTTCTCTCACTCCAACATTCAGAATCCCAAGGACAGAGAAGGTGACAGGCCTGACCTGGCTGAGCTGTGCACGGCAGGACAGATGAGACCTGGCCTCAGGGGAGGCTCATGATCCAGAAGGAGGCTTCAGGGTAGGACCACCCATGGTTCTGGCTGCCTGGCACTGAAGGGTCTCCTAAGGCATGGGACTTTGGGTCCTAAAGCTGAGACAGTCACCAGGCAGTTGATCGCCCCCATGGCTGGGGTAGCAGGGCAGCTCAAAAGCTCATTGCACTGTGCAATCTTTGTGACTGCAGGATCCAGAAGATCTGGAGGATTCTGTGACTGGTTTTCTGGAAGAAAATGGGGCAGGAATAAACAGGAGTGCAGTGAGTTTTTCTGCAGTGCTATGTCAAGTTAAAGTTGAATGCAACCTCTTGAACATATTTAGTGTAGGATATTCCAAAGAATAAATAAAACAGAGGTAAACTTGGTAATTGAGATTTTAGAAATTCTCTCATGAGTTTAATATATCTACTAGCAAAAATCACTCACACTCACACACATATATGTAGTGAAAGAAATAAAGATTTTCTTATAAGTCCTATACCAATGCTCCAAGATATGTTAAACCAACTTCATAACCAAAATGAAACATCACAAAGGTAGAAATGCAAAATGTGTCTGACATATTATCTCTGGCAGCCAAATGTCACCCTCTGCATTTTAAAATGAAAACATTTCAAAAAGGAGGACATTTTAGTTTTAAAATGACATCCTATTTCCAGTGTCTCTTTCTACTCTCTGATACTCAGGCTTGGCCAAATGACATTTCCTACTTTACATCTTAATTATTCTTAATTCAGTAGACTTGGTCATGAGGTGATACCAAGGTCCACACAGAAGTTTTTTCTGACCATAGCAGCATCTCAGGAAAAGGAAGAGCCCAAGCGTCTCTTCAATTCCACGCTCTGGGGACAATGTGAATTGGTATGCAATGCCGAGGGCTTCCTGGAAACCCACTGCACATCTTCCAGGAGAAGCAGAAAGATCTAGAGGTCCTCAGGCCTCCTAAACTGACATGAACAACGCAGTTGGGAGCACAAAACATCATCTGTTATACAGAGGGATGCTGGGTAAGTTGAAAATTCCCCTCCGCAACAGAAAACAGAGGACTATGACAGATTGAGCACTGGAAGTGTAGCACCGACTCAAGATATATTCTGCAAAGGAAAAGCAGTGTCCTTGGAGTAGGGAAGAAGGAATCAGTCAATATGATATGGAACCTGCCTAACAACAAATGCCACCCCCAACAGGAACTGCAGCTACAAAACTCCGGGTTGGAGCAGGTACAAATCACTGCCCGTGACACACGTTTCGGGAAATGTGTTCTCAGAAATAAGCTTGCTCTGTGAGTTTGACAGCCAGCCAAGTCTTGCAATCTGGGTGCCCAAAAGAAATTATAATCACGTGGGCAATGAATGTTCAAATCTCAGAGTCTAACTCCAAGAAACACAAGAGACAAAGTTCTGTGTTCATCCCGAGGGACCCGGTGACTATTTCCATGTTGGCCTACATCAGAAATCTGTGATCCCTTAATGTGGTGATGGTGTATGGTTTCTATTCCTTAAAATGGCCAAATGACTGAGTCAAATAGTAGGCCCCAAATCAAAATGAGAAACCAACAACAACAACAACAAAAAAACCCAATTGTTATTCTCCAGATTGAAACTAATTCAGTTAATGTTGAAAAGAGGGGAAGATTCGGGTTAAGTACAAATTTTAGTGACCCAAGATGATTTTTTGGTTGAATATTGCTGAACGCAGTTCTGCTCCCTGGGTGTTTCCATGGAAGGTTCTTCTCCCTCTCGTCACAACGCAGCTGCCAACTCAGTGCTCTCACAGACTGCCTGAGGCCCCGGCTCTGGGAGGGAAACCGAGGCATGTCTGCTGGCATTTCCTGGCCTGGCTTTGCCTGAGCCTGCTCTGTTTGGGTAGGCTCTGAGGCCCTCCAGAGCCTTTCAAGGTCTCCTTCCTGTTCTAGAGGGGAAGCTTTGGGTGAGAACCGTCACGTGGACTCCTTGCTGGGGCGCTGTCTCCTCTCCTCTCATTCCCCGTCCAGCTGCGTGCTCAGTTTGCCTAGGAGAGCTCAGCTGGGACCTCAGCTGAGGGACATTGCTTCCTTGTCCTAAAATATCTGTCTCCAAAGAGTGCCTACTTATGACCACCTGAGTGGGGCTGGAGAGGACCCACCACTCAGAGCGACAGCAGAGGCCACGTTGCTGCATGTTGGCCTCTGATTCCTTTGTACAGTGACACACAGCGACAAGCCCTTGACTCAGTCAGCTGTCAAGGTGACCCCCTCTACCAGCTCCCGCCTCCAGTCTTCTGATCTCTGGTGGCTCACATTCCAGTGCCTTTGGGTCTACACTCACCACTTACTTATCCCAATATCTCAAAGGACCAGGGATCCAAGGATTCCCCAGATCCCAAGTTTAAAATTGATAAAGTAAACAAAATTACTTTTTCTTTTTCACAACTACCATTAGGTTAAAAAAAAAAAAGAATTCTTTGAAATCTTACACTTTTGCTCAGAAAACCTCCTTAACTATCCTGCGTGGACAAGCTAAAGGCCCAGGGACTCCTGTATTTATCCAACCTGATTCCGCTTCTGCTGGGCTAAGATGGGAAAACAAGAATGGAAAAGAACGAGGAATCCCGAGGCCTCCTTCTCCATTCTTTACAAACCTGATTGATGACTGTACTCTCCAACTGGTCAGCATTTTAAAAATGGTAAAATAGTGCAGCACCTAAGACCACTTAGTAAATCCCCAGGTGAGGCCTGGAGGTGTAGGCCCTGTGGGGGGCCAGGATGCCTCTGGGCATGCACACCTGTCTCAGCGGAGGTTCCAGAAGAGGTCTGGTGACACCAAGTGACCCTGCTGACAGGCACACACAGAGGCAGGACCTCCGAGTCCTGCATGATCCTGGGCAGGAACTTGATTAAAGACTCTAATCCAAGGTCTTAAGGCCAACCCTTAATGGCCTCAACTGTATGCCCAGAGAAAACCTGAGGACATACAGAATGAAGATATAAAGTGCTTCAAGAAATGAGAGAGGTAAAAAGTGCCTGAGGTGGTGAATCTGGCGTCATTCACTGGGAATGTATCAGGGGTAGATGGAGGGTCAGGGCCAGAGAGCACTCAGCCCAATCTCAGACTCTGTCTGCAGAGCACCAGCAATCCCCCAAGCCACGTTCTGAAAAGTCTACACATTCTAGAAAATGAAATTGAAACCGAGTCATCGAATCCCCATGGCATTAACACACGTCCCACGTAACCTTACCTGACTACGCGTTCATGGTCTATCTAGATATTTTGCACTGCTAAAAACCCAGCCTTGCAACATCTTAGGAAAAGAGGCCCTTATGAGGCTCCTGAAATATCACATGTAGGGAGTGAAATCTTGCTTGAAAAACACCTGAAAACATCTTTTAAAGGGTGACACAGCATCCCTAGAGCAGAGGACCATGGCCCGCAGCAGGTGGGCTTCCCTCAGCGCGGGGAGCAGGAAAACAGCTGTTTCCAGAATAATGAGAGGAACTGGGGGAAATTAGAGAAGAAGAAAAAATGCATAAGGAAAAGAGCAGAAGGTAAATAATTATTTTTAAAATGTCCAACGTCTGTCTCTTAGGATCACAGGTCAGCATGACCCTGTCCTTTAGCTCAGGGCTTCGGGACCTTCCGTGTGTGCTCAGCCAGCGGTGACTCACTCAGAGAGCGGAGGAAGGGCTTAGTTGCCATGGATCTCCAACTTCAGAAGAGGACTCTGGGGGAGGGTGGGCAGGGGGAGGGGTCCCATCTGCTCTTCCCTTACTCCATGGAGACGAACTGCCTTTGGGGCCCCTGAGTGGGAAAACACAAACCCCCAAACCAAGCACAGAGGTACCTGCGTCTTTCAGAGGTACCTGTGTCTTTCAGAGGTATACCTTTCAGAAGCCCACCAATGTTACTAGACCTCACGGTCTTCCCAGTAAAAATTTAAAACTACAAAATCAGGGTCCATTTTAACAAGATTCTGCAATTTAAACTCATCAGGGTACTGATTTGATTCCACCTTTTCTTACAGAGGCACAGGGTTTCAACACTCTCTGACATCCAACTTCAGTTGTCTAGTAGATTCACAAAAGGCTCCGCAATTATCAAGGAGGTTGGATGGGAATAAATCCATCCCAAACACAGATTTTTATCTTGTGTTGTAATAGGAGAGTTACTGTAAATGAGGATGAAATCTCTTTCTTTCCATCCTCGCCCTGAGAGACACCACCTCCTGATGTGCCCTCAAAGTTGTGTTTGTTTTTACTGCTTTTAGAGAAGTTCTCACTTTGTACATTTAATTATCAGTGCCTGTGGAGGGCCATGTCATCTGGAAGAAGAGACATTCCCTGGCTTCCTGGATGCATTTAGAACGACAGGTTCCACGGGCTGTAACACCAGTGCCACACACCTGAGGAAGATTCACCAGCATCCGCACACCAAAGCTGTGATCTCCTCCTGTACAAAACATATTGAAACAGAGCCCTCTGTCAACACGTGCTATTGCCAGGAAAAAAAAAAAAAAAACACTCCTCAATCCATAGGGATTCTCATTGTGCTGAACTCTACGAGAAAATTCAAACAAATTCACCACCTCATTTTCAAGGTGTGAATATGTCCCATCATTATCCATTAGTTACTGTGCACCACGGTGCACCTGGCGCTGACTATGAGGGAGAGCATCTTCATGGCGAATGCAGATATAACTAGCTCTGCCACACCTCACCAGCAAGGGAGAGGAAAGACCACAGGTGTCAACATGTGTTGAAAAAGTTATTAGAATTCTACCTTCAACCCATCACTTACCTACAGGGAGGAAACAACCTCTTCAGGGCTACAAATGAGATTTATAGAAAAGAAGTTTCACTCTTAGACACAAAAAGCCTAAAGTCTGGGTATTTTTTCTTCTCCAAACTTGTATCCATCACACAATCAATAGCATCAAACCTATTAGGATCAAATAACAAAATGGGATTAATATTAACCACTATATTTAGGACATTATTATATTTTTCCCTCCTACTTTTCAGATCAGCCAACAAATCATGCCTAAGAAGAATCAAATTCAAGATCTAGGAAGGATTTAGTGAGAAGCAGCCACCACCTGACATGAACCCACACTGACACAATCTATTTTCTTTCTTATCTATTTCATTCTGCCATATTCCTTGATGTTGGCCCTTGATTTGCTGCTTAGGAGAATTTTACAGATCTGTAAGCTTATCCTTTGAAAGCTTTAACCCAATAAAATTTATTTATATATATATATATATATATATATATATATATATATATAGAGAGAGAGAGAGAGAGAGAGAGAGAGAGAGATTTGAAATGTAACCAACATTGACATATCAAGGCCAAAAATTCAAACTAGTAAATAATCTACACACACCACTAGCAAAATAGAATCACACTGTTTTATCTGTGCTTCACATAAATCTGGTTTAAATGCACTAGAACAAGACAGCCTCGCTCTCCGCTGCAGGGCTGACTGGACTGGTAAGGGACACAGAGCCATTGGCATTTCTACCTGAGTTGCCCTGTTTCTTTCCCATCTTCCTATTAAACAAATTCTAAGTTGCTTTGTCATTCTAAAAAATATTCTTTTCAGCAACTCGCTGCCATTTTCTTTATGAGTCACCTAGAATCAAAATAAAGAGGATAAAGAAATCAAAATAATACATAAAATTAAAAAGAGGCAACAGGATTCACCAACTCAGAAGAAATTGAAAGAAGCAGGTTTACTTGACCAAATGTAAACCCCAAATATTCGAAAGCATGGAGAAAATATCCATTTCCCCCCACAAAATGTAAATTTATTTGACAGGTGGAAAACTAACACTGTTCAGATACCAATTGAAGAGAGAAGACTTGCTCAAGGACCCACTCTGCCCTCTGAGGAAACCAATTTGCAGATGCCCCACCTCCCTTGACCATCACATGGAGCATTAGGATTTTGACATATAAATTTTGAATGGAAATAAATGTTCAGGCTACTTTATTTACCAAAATTTTTAATGCAGTTGATTCTAATGCTACTTAATCTATTCTGTAGCATAGAAAAGGAAGAAAGACATGCACCACATGGTTATTAAAACCCAGAAAGATGACATGAGAAAGGAAATTCAGATCAGGCTCACCACGAACGTAAGTTCAGAGTGAGCCAAGCTGAGTATTTCAGACAGGTTGCGAGGCCTTCCGGAGAATTCGAGCCAGTTAGAAAGAATGCCCAGAAGCCACAATAAGATACCACCCCCCAAAACAGACCTTCAGGTCTATGAATTCCTACCAGACTGAATGTCATGAGTAGGGTCCTGTTTTGCACAATACAGACAGCAAGTAGATCGATGGCCTGCCAGCACCTGAAGTCCTCCTTACAAATGCTTCCTGAATCAGAATGGGTCAGTGTCGGGGCCCAGGAATCTGGCTTTTAACAAATTTCTCCACTGTTTCTTCTGACCAATAAAATTTGAAAATAACAAATAACTACAGTGCTCTTCTGGTGGTTCCTACAGTCTAGAAGAACCCTGTTCCTTACAATATGAACTTTAACAAGTGAGGCATTAGAATTACCAATTAACCATGAAATGTTATTTTCATTTGGCCAGAAATGTTGGTCTATTTATCATCATGATCTATCCTAGTATATTTTGCAACTTTTAATAGAAAGTTTATAAGAACATAAAATATTTTTTTAATATGTTCATTTTTTTAGAAACCACCATCAACGGCCTTTTCATGTTGTATCATCTTCCTAATGATATAAAACTGACCATTCATTCACTCAGTAACAATATTTATATAGCACCTGCTACCTCAATTAAAATATACTAGGTGTTACTTAAACACATTGTTCCTTCATCCACCCAGCCCTAATTTTCTTCCTTATATAATTGCAAGAATTTTAACAATAATCACACACACTCTTAAATTGTAAGAAAATAATCCTTCAGTTATTTTTGATATCTTGGCCTAAGTCAATGACAGAAACACTAGCTATAGCTAATTAGCTGGACACCATGCAGGCAAGAACCTCAAGGTCATTTTGTGTATACGTAAAGTTTCTGGATTTGCTGCTAGGTAGATTAGATTCAATCAAGTGTAACCGAATAAAAACAGCATTTTACTGGCCCCATTTTTATAAGTAAAAATTTGTATCTGCTATCAAAGTAACTCCTTGTTTTTTATTTCTTTTCTTAGTTTTCATTAGAAAGCATGGTTCCTAATGTGGAGGGTTTCCTTCCCTCAGTCATTTGACATTTCCATGTGGGGCTTGGAAAGAGTAGAAACAAAATTGTTTTTGCCCTCCTGTGATTTACACTGTTGGACTGTTTCATTAGCATGGTATTAGTATCGGATATGGATAAGTACATTAACGTGGGCTCAGGATATAATACTTATTGATCTATAATATTTGTTGACCAAGGAGTTGGTGATGACTACCTGATCTTTGTCCTGATAACAATACGCCGAGCACAGTGAAGAGGCTCTTCTCATTACCTTAGCTCTAGGTAAGAAACAGAAATTCTGGGTTCCACCTCCCCATGAATTATGGATGGTCTTTAGAGGGTGTCTTTCATTATTTCCTCACTCACCCATTTCTGAAATCCCCACCTCCCATTCTGAGCAGGACCAATATATCACAGCTGTCACTGAAGCCATCTGCTGGCTCAGGTAGAACACTATGCAGAATTTAATGACATCTGTAAGAAGGCATTTTAAAAACCACCGCCTGCCTCCCATTCCCCTACATCTCTCAAAACCATTACTATTTTCAAATTCAAAAGTTTGTATGGTGAACATGATTTAAAAACCCAGTGACATACTTACCAAAGTTGGAAAAAATAACAGGGAACACGGGGACAAGCTGGACTGTCCTCTCGTGCTGTTTTGCTCAGTCTGGTTATGGAGTTCTTAATTAGGACCTTGTCAATCCTAATTCTACCCACTCTTCAAACTGCCAATTAAGCCTCAATTACCACATGAAGACTCTCCCAGCAACTGCAGCCAATAGTCCCCTACACACTTTTATCCTCTGACTGTATTTAATACTTCATTTAATTAATGCTTCATATTGTTTTTCTCAATGTTAATTATCAAAAGCACATTTCAAAAAGTGATATATATATATATATATATATATATATACATATATATATATATATAGAGAGAGAGAGAGAGAATGAATATAAGGTTCTATATAGTATATCTATATTAAATGAAGTCCTTCCATGTACAAGGATTATTATTTCATGATAATAGTTGGCATGACATTCATCAGTGTATTAGCAGCTCTCGTCACATTTGAATAGTGTCATTCAAGGTGTGCATGCTTTGTCTTTAGCAAGGTTTTCTAATGTTCTACAATGAACACCTTTTTTTTAAGTGAAGGAAGCATGCAGTATTTTTTAATTGATGACTAAATATGTCCCCCATAACATCATATCCTGCTTGTGAGCAGGGTGCATCTTACATATATCTACATATATCTACAGCTCTGCAAAATCTTGTATCACTAGAAGTTCAGAGGATACAGTACTCAGTAAAACCTTTGTGTTCTATGAAATGCAATGGACAGAAATAAGTCATCTATTACTACCTGGGTCAGTGCAGGTCAAGTGGTCACCTGCTCAGCACCTCACCTGTGAGTCTACCCCATAAAGACACTGCGACAAGGAACTCCATTCCAAAGAAGTACTGTCCACTCCACTAGGGGAACTTTGAAATGTTTTACCTCATGTTTTCATTGGTCAGTGACGGGGTAAGTCACAAATGGAATTTAGTTATAATTTATAATTTTAATTAATTTATAATTTTTTAGTTATAATTTTTTATAATTATAATTATCTACCAATTAAAAGTAAGTAGCTATAATTATCTACAAATTTAAAGTCACATATCCACACAAATAATCGCCTCAGCCAAAATTCCAGCAGTCTACTTTGAAGAAAGCAAGTTGGAGCAACCATTTGCTTATTGCCTAAGCAGAAAAAGACAATAGTCAGTTAAGTGAAAAATCCCAGACACTGTGGGAAGATTGCAGTGACCTCAAGTATTATTGACGCTCTTCCCATTGAGAATCGTACTCAGCTTTGACCAATGGAATACGACAGATGTGAGGTTGAACCAGCCCTGATCTTTAGAAGAAGGGGCATTTCTGTTCTGACCTTGTAGAACCCAGCCACCAGATAAGAAGTATGAGTACACAGGCCACCTCTCCACAAGGAGCGCAAACCACATAGAGAGACAGACGGAGCAACTGGGAGGTGGCGGGTGAGTGAGTGAAGAAGACTTGACCAACAGGAGCTTCCAACCCAGATGTTCACATGCGACTTACAGGTGCTGAGTCCCCCCTGAACACTCAGAGCAAACTAAAGGGACTGTTTCAAGCCACTAAACTCTGTCCTTTTATCTTGTATCCACCTCCTTTGCTTCCTGGAAACTCAGAATGGAGGATGCATTGGGCTTTAATGTACTTCTGAAGAATGTGTGGACCATTATTTCCTTTGCAATAAACAAATAAACCTCAGATCTCCAAATGGAAAGCTGGCAACTCTTTCAGACATTGTTTTCAGTATTGAAGTGATCCTATTTTTGATGCAGTAAGTAGCTATAATTATCTACCAAACTCTAACTAAACTAACACGAACATAAAACAGCCATTGTACCCACAATGAATCCATTGTGATATTTGTTAATTTAATTATGTTCTAGGGCAGGAAGTTTATCATACACCTGTCTCTGCTGCTGAATCAAAACTCCTTAAGGGCAGGAGCAGTGTATGCTATGTGCTGTGTGTGTGTGTGTGTGTGTGTGTGTCTTTTCATGACACACAGTGCCAATGCACATGTTGTGACTTCAATCAGCATCTGTAAGTGTTTCCAGTATGGTCTACTATTAGAAATTGATTATTTTGACTAAACTCAGCATCATCTCTGTCCAGCCTTCATTCTAAAGCCCAACTGCTCTTGATGTAATTTCTACTCCTGGAGGATTGATAATACGGCTCCTCGTCAAATGTTTTTCTTTTAGATTAGGAAAGAGGTAAGAGACCTCTTCAAACTCATGCAGTCATTTAGTGCATAATAAAGTCATTGGGAACTTAAAATTGTTTCCTTTAACAGATTGTTGGTGGGTCGACCTAATCAACCATTGTGTCGGAGCTGCAGAGCGGAAGACCTAAACTGTAGGAACAAAGCGGAAAGACCACAGAGGGTTTTCGGGGTAGCCTGTTGCTTCCAGCGTGAGCAAACATGCACCAACACCACACAAAAGTCAAAGAAAACTAAAAACCGCTGGAAGATACAGATGGGAAGAGGGTGGATGGTCTAAAAGGCACAACAATTCCTTTTTTAAAATCAGTTGTACAGAACAAATCATAATGCCAGATATCTCTGCTTTGAGACTCTTCATTAACAGCTGTTTATTATACTGTGGATTCCTCCAAGATAATGTATGCAAGATGCTAGCTGGATATGTGTGCTCCTGCTTCTCCAGTGAACTCCACTGTCAAAAATCAGGAGCAACAGGAAGGGAAGGCTGTCAGCAGGTGCAGGGGAGCAGGGTCCCTGTCCATCTTACATCTCCATTGTGTGTGTTTTTAATAAGATACATCAGGATGGTTTTAGAACCTAACCAGAGAAAGTTCGGGGGAGGGGATGATATATGTTTTCTTGAAATGTCTAGGAAAACCCAAACAAGATTTTAACCACAAATGATACTCAGGAATATCTGTGACATAAAATTTTCAGGAAATGATGAGACCATAACTCTCTCCACACAGAAGCCGAAATGGTGGTGAAGAGCTGACCCTAAAGACAGTGAATGGCAGGTACATGCACCATGAGAGACGTGCCACTTACACCTGGCACCACCACACATGGCAATCAGGAAAGAGAAACTGGCTCTGCAAGGAGCCTGGAAAGGTGAGCTCGTCATGCCCCTCATTAAGGTGAAAGAGCCACCTCTGGAGATGTCACCATGGAGAGTAGATCCCAACGGGTCTGCTCACAGATTCAGGGTACAAACTGTCATCTGTTGAGGACTGACTATGTCTGGTACATGCCACCAGCAGATGCCGCTTCTACTTTCAAACATAAAGAAACTTATGCTTATAAAGGTCAAATGTGTTTCAAGGTCACACAGCTCATTAATGGTGACCAAATCCAATGTCGTTACTTTAAATCGCATGGGAAGAAACAACTTTCTGGCAACTCTGCAAAGCACATATCATTCTGCTCATTTTAATTACAAGGTAACTGAGACTCAAGGGGAAAGTGAACAGACCTCCTAAGAGGCTGGCAGGGAACCCCATCCAGGGGGGACAACTCAACACACGTGTCCTCCGCGTGGCCTCTTGTCAGTCTGCATGAGAAGAGCAGAGCACCTGGCTCATGGTCCAGGAGGCTGGGAAGCCCAACAGCATGGTGCTGGCGTCTTCTGGGAACCTTCCTGCCACATCGCAGCATGATGAGGATGTCACATGGTGAGACACAGCAATCTGCTAGTGGAGTGTCCCCTTCTCATCAAGCTAGTAATGCATCATGGGAGTGCCACGCTCAGGATCTCATCTTAGTCACCTCCTAAAGGCCCTGACCCCAGGTCCCATTAACAGAAGGACTGGGAGGGCTGGGAGTAGCACAAAGTTAGAGCCTGCGCTCAGCATGTGCAAGGCCCTGGTTCAACTCTGAAACCACCACGCCAATAAACCGGATGGATATGTACATACAAACCGTGTGTGTGTGTGTGTGTGTGTGTATTCACATGTGGGCACATGAGTGAACTGGGAGTTAACTCCCTAAGTTTGAGGAGACAGTCACTGCTCCACAGTGTGCTTGTTCACGCTGCACTAACGGGAATCTACCACGTGTCCCACCTACCTCTGCGGCTCTGGCAAATATGATCTGTCTGCACTTGAGGAAGAGGAAAGTACATTGAAGCTTGGTGAATGTACAGCCTCATCTCGATCACGCCATTCTTAAGAAGCAGGTCTGGCCCACACAAGAAAATAGACAGAACTTGGGGATTAGCAGGAGAGGCCCCAGGTGAAGAAGTAGAATAGATTTGACTTGACGAAAACACGTGTTTACTGATTCAGCTAAGGAGGAAAGAGAAACTATAAGGCCAGAAATTTTAGAAAAGAAAATATGGTCATTCAATAAACAAACATAAGTCAACAAGGTGACCTTAAGTGTTCAACAGTTAACATGACAGAAAAACGGAGGCTGATCTTCTGCAGATGAGGGTTTCTGCCCCGTTTCAGCCTTGACCTCCACGGTGCCATCTCTCACATTCTGTTGAACTTCTCTCTTCGTAGCACTGAGCCCGTGTCCATGGCGGGGCTGGAGAAATCCGCACAGAGGCAGCCCTGATGCTCTGACAGATCACATTCTAATTAATGAAGGGGCCTATACTGAAAGCTCAGGTCACTGGTGGAGGGAGTCCCAGAGCAAGCCATGAGAACTCAGCCTGGAAAGAGTCACCAAAGGGACTTCCAGGGTTCTGGGGAGCATCCAGAGCTTGCACCTCACTCCTGGCTGCTCTAGGGGTGCAGTCACCAGTCCTTCACTGGCCTGTGTGAAATGCTCCTGAGCAGAAAACTCTAGAGAGGAGCAGAGACCTCAGGGAGCCCCCTCAGCCCATCCTCCTGGACTTCAGAGGCTGGCCTCGCAAGGCCCTGAGATGAGCTGCGTCCAACCCGTGCAGACCCCGCCTGGGCAAGCCTGCCGGGACTGCCACAGGCTGGCATCTGGGGCCACCTTGTCCCCACTTTTCACTAAGGAGCACCCCTGGATGAGACTCAGAGACAATGTGAGACAGAAACGCACGGTGGACCTCAGCAGGCCGCGTGGAAGCCATGGTCAGTGCTGCATAGAGTGATTTCCAGGTAACTTCATCTTATTAGCGAGCACTCTGGGGAAGCTGTGCGGGTGAATCCTCTTCTGCATTACCACCACAGGAAGCCACTTCCATCTGAAAGCCCCAGATCCTAACCCAGCCTCGGAGAGATTCTCACCAATTCCACCAGGCCAATTCGCACACAGTTCTGGGTTCCTTTACTTGTACCAGTTTCTTCCTTTCTGTGAAAAGAAAAAATAGGAAGGAAGGAAGGAAGGAAGAAAATTTTCTACTTTACCCCCAAATCAACATTTTTAGAAGAAAAATGAATAGAGGGCACTGTACTACGACTCACATCCCCAGCCCTTTTGAATAATTTATTTTGAGACGGGGTCTTGCTGACTTGTCCAGGCTGGCCTTGAACTTGCAATCCTCCTGCCTTAGCCTCCTGAGTCCCTAGGATTGCAGGTGAGTCTGGCTCCTATAATTAATTATGGATCATCCTGAGACAGTATTGTCGTGTAGAGTCAGAGGAAGCTTTCTCCCTAAACTTTGAAGCGACTATCTCACAGGCTTTTTAAAATAATTGCATCATTTTGAAAAATTTTGTGTTTCATAAAACGCTGTTTTCTAAATGAAAGTAATTTGGAATTAGAACCTTTGAAAATTTCCTGTCTCCTTCCTACTAGGGTGGATGGAAGTTACAGGAGTAGAAAGGAGAGTAGCATTCTCCATCAACACTGAATTCTGTTGTTTTTCCTCCTTTAAAATAATAATCCAATTTGTCTAACTGCCTGGCCTTCATGGTTAGTGGAAGTTTATAACTTAACACTTATAAGTTTAAAATGTCCTCAGGTACTTAACATTTATGTGTTAAAAACGTCCTCAGATACTTTGTCATGTTCCTTATTAAATTCTAAGAAATCCTCCTTCTGAAAGTCTGCAGCTTTCCCTCTCCTGTCCTCTTCCCTCGTCCTTTGGCCATGTCCCAGTTATCCTTGGAAGGAAGAGATTTTGAATGATGCCTAATTTTTACTTTGTTAAAAAACTATTTTAATGGACAAGTAAAGCTGTATGTAGTTATGGTCTACAACATGAACAGCTACATCAAGCTACTAACATATCCGTTTCCTCACATATTGCTATAGTTTGAAGCTTAAGTGTACCCAAATTCAGGTGCTGAGCATTTGGTCACCAGCCAGGGGTGATATTGGGAGGTGGTGAAACCTGCAGGAGGTGGGGCCTAGTGGAGGAATGTAGGGTGTCCTGGAGGGTATACTGGGCCTAGTGGAGGAAGTGAGGGCATGGGGAGTGTCCTGGAGGGGATACTGGGGCTAGTGAAGGAAGTGAGGGCATGGGGTATTCTGAAGGGGATATTGGACCTAGTGGAGGAAGTGAGGCCATGGGGGGTGTCCTGGAGGGGATATGGGGCCTAGTGGATGAAGTGAGGACATAGGGCGTTTCCTGGAGGGGATATGGGGCCTACTTGAGGAAGTCAGGCCTTGGGTGCTGTCTTTGAGGGGATATTAGTACATGGTCCCCTTGTGACTCTTCCTTCCCAGTCGCCATGAGGTGCACAAGCCTCCTCTGCCATGGGTCCCCACCATGATCCTTTGCCCGAGGACTGGGCCAAGTGACCATAGATTGGAACTTCTGAGACTGTGAGCAAAATAAACCTTTCCCCCTTTAAGTGGTCTACTTGAGGTGTTTTGCCACAATGACAGGACACTCACACACATAATTATTCTTTGTTCATAAACAAAGAATAATTAAAGTCTCCTCTCAGCAATTTTCAAGTATGCAGTATACTGACATTTACAGTCACCATGTTGTACAACAGATTTCTTAAACCCACTCTTCTTATGAACAGAAACTTTGTGTCCTGTGGCCACCATCCACACACCCCCAGTGACCATCATTCTACTCTATGTTTAGGGTTCAACCCTCTTAACTTCTACGTAAGAGTTGGATGGTGCTGCAGTTGTTTTGCTGTCTGTGTCAGTCTGTCTTGGTTGGTTTTACGTTGCTATAACAGAATACCTCATGCTGGAAACTGAATAAAGAAAGCAGATTTATTTGGCTCACAGTTCTAATGTCTGGCCTCTGGTCAGGGCCTCTGACTGTATCCCAACACTGTAGAGAAGCAGAAGGGGAGGCAGGTAGGTACCAGTTCAGACAAGCCCGTGGGGAGGCTGGCTTTATAATAGCCCCTCTCTCAGTAACTGTTTCAGCCTACACACTCCTGCAGTACCAGCATTAATCCTTCCATGGGTGGTTCCTCGGGGCCCAAACGTCTTTTAACACCCCACTGTTTCTCAACATGGCTGCATCCCCAGCAGGAGTTTTGGTAGGGACAAACCATATTCAAACATAGCAATTGCACATGCCACTTCACATGAGGTCCTCCAAGTTCAAATTGACAGCAGTAAGGCCTTCTCTTTAAAGGCTGAACCGTATTCTACTTCTTGTACACATACCACATGCCATTACCTGTTGATGGACACTTATGTATATCTTAGCTTTTGACAACAATGCCTGCTTATGTAGTGGACACAGTATGCAATATAATGTTTATATGTGAATAATGACTTCATTAATACTATATTCTCTCCTGATGTCTTTGCCACCAGGTCTTGTTTCAGATTTTCTAAATAAAGGCAGTGCTGTGATTGCTTATCCTTTAACCAGTGCCTTTATCCTCGCCTACCTGGAACTCTCTACCTACCTGGACTTTAGAATGGAAGGAAATCAGGATGAGAGATGTTGGTGTCCTTAACACAGTTCTGTATAGTTAGTCTTCAGGGTAGGCGAGACCAAAACAGAGCGTTTCAACATCTGCTATGTAGTTCACGCTTATTGTCTGGTCATTGGCAAACCGCTGAAGGATTTTGAGTAGGGGGATGAACCAAGAAGTGGCTGGGCTTGTCGACGGGTGGATAACTCCACAGCCACCTCGGAAGCCCGCTCTGGGTCAGGCCTAGCTCCGTAGCTTTGAGCAAGATCCATTCCTGTTCAGGTTGCTTCCAGGCCAGTGGCTGCATGGGAAAGGGAACGGGAGGCTGGAGGCCTGGGCAAGGGGTTTTCTGACCAGGGCAATGGGGTGAGTAGGGATGCTATTTAGAAAAATAGGGCCCAGGAGGAAGAAGGTGAGGATGAGTTCACTGGGGACTTCTTTCTTTAAAGTGCCCACAGGTAATGAAGAGGACATGTAAGATAGATCGCTGGTGCTCAGAGCCTGGACACCAATTTGGGAGTCATCAGAACCCAGCCGTCCATCTAACCCGGGGTGAGGAATTGACAACCATCAAGCAAGCCCCTCAGATGCCTGTAGCTGAAAGGCCCACAGGTGCTGCTCCAGCACAGAGACCCAGCCTGGCTTCCCCGCATCCCTGCTCCCTCTGCCTGTGGTGTGATGGCCACCTGGGATGCCCACCACGGGGAGGGTCCATCAGACGCATGGGAGGCCAAGGGACAAGACTCTTCGCTTTTGTCATATGAGTCCCTACATAATATCGTTCATTTTTCTCTTGGCCTGCAAAGCCTATGGTATTTACAAGCTGGCCCTTCACCAAAAAATTAATTAATCCATCAAAGTTAAACTGTGATCATGAAATTGTCCAGTCTTTGTACATCATGCCACTGTCAATCAATTCAGATGAACAAACGTACGCAGTCCGCTCAGAGGGTCTAAGCTGGAAATAGTTACTGAAAACTAAAATTTTATACAACATTCCACAGAAGTTCTTCAGTCCACCGTTCTTCCCTCTTACTTATCTGAAGAAAGAAAAACAAAAGCTAGTTTTAATCAGGACAACAGAACTGTGTCTTGAAGGTATTATTTGATAGGAGGACACTAAGGTACTATGTCTACAGTCACCAAACAGCATCTAAAACAGTTAAAAAGGAAAACAACAACAACCTGGTTTTGTCTCTGGCTGGCGGGTCCCTACAATTCCAGACACCCAGCGCAGCCAAGTCGGTTACCCAAAGAGACCAGCTGCGTTGGTCTGGTGGAAACACGGCCAGAGGCAGCCTCCTACAAGCTCATACACCTGGTTTCAAATTAAAAAAAAAAAAAAAATTGGACATCATACTAGCCAAGTTGTGCAAACTGAGAAGCAGCAAATGCGTCTGAGGGCGTGGGGGAGGTAATTAAATGCTATTAGAAGCAAACGGAACCTCATTTGACCGAGTGGCCGAGTTTGGTGTGGTCTTTTGAAAGCATTTCCAAATACAGGAACCAAGTTTGATCCTTTAAGTCCTCCTTCTCTTTAGGATGCATGTTTATTCAAAGAACAGATGGGGAGAGAAATCAAAAAAAGACTTTGGTGGACCCACATAAAACAGCATACTTGAGTGTGGGCATGAAGGGAGAGGAGCTTGGATGGCAGGGCGCTCCTTTGATGTGTGGCGACGGACTTGGGGAGTGGGAGCGCACAGACTTCATTTAATCTCTCCCAGGGAGGAGCTTCAGAAAGCTTTAGAAAGGAAAGCTGCCTTAGTAAGCACAGATTCCTATGCCCTCATGGGTTTGGTATTTCACAGTGATCATGAAGGGGGATTTCCAGGACGAGTTCTCGGGTGCTATGGACAGGAAGAAAATTTAGGAATAGATATAGACCACCATCCGCACATTTAGATATGTTTGAGGGTTTGGAAATTTTCAATGAATTTTCTTCAGATGAGGTCATGCCCGCGCGTGAGCTATAGGTGCTCCCCGTTGGTGAAGCCCCCAGCGGAGGTCAGCAGAGGGCACTACGTTCAGAACAGGCTGCCTCCCGACAGCAGTCTTGACCTACCTGCCTCATCCCAGGGGTCACCCCGTCTCACAAGGCAACTGCTCCCCTTGAGATGCCCACGTTGTCCTTGCATGTCAGAAAAATCTGGTATATACAGGCACTTAATGTAAGTGTCTGCTTTGATGATGACTTAAGGCAAATTGAGCTTTTGAACTGATGAGGTGTGCCCTTTGAAATGTTGGCATCAATCTGGAGCCCAACACAAATAGGAAACAAGAGCGGGTGAGACTGGGTGAGGAATCATAATGGGAAGGAACTGCCTGCCCGTGGCTGACATCCCCATGTGGACACAAGCCACAGAACAACAAAGCATCAAAGAGCCACCCAAAGAAGGGAGTGCCCAGCCTGGTAACTGTGCATGTGCGTGAACATACAGTCCTCTGTCGAGATAATAGCTGAAACATGTTTTTACAAGTGAGGTCCCACGGATGCCAACTAATGAGGGTAGCTGGCTGAACTTCAGTATGCAAAACTCCAGTTTTCATTTGTAAAAGATGCTACTGATGAAGAGTATCTTGAATTTATAACAACCGTTACCAGATGTACAAGGGGAAAATGTTCTCAAAGACCAGAAATTCTGAGCGCTTTCAGACTTGTCTTAATGACGCTGTGGTCAAGTACAATCAACTCATTCTGCAACCAGAGCCTAAGGCAAATGACTTTGTCCCCAGGACAATTAGTGAGAGGTTCCAACACTTTAAGTGTCACACCCAACACAAAACTGGTGTCTTTCCCTAAACAGGCATCTTTCCTGAGAAACAATTTCAATCTTTGCAGTCAGAGGTTAGCTTCTTTGTGCATTTTTAACCTGATAAAAATCCCTGATTTTCCTTTTTAGAGAGCCCCTTAGCAAAACAGTCTCCCCCTGTCTCTGTTAAATCCTGCCCTACCTGAAAAGTCTTCCAGCAGCTTTGATGTTTGGTAAATGATGCATTTCTAGTCACTTTTAACACATAGAGGACAGTAACATAACAAGAGAAATCAGAGAAAACCTTGGCACATCTCAAAATATATAATTGTTCAAAAAAGCCTTAGTCCAAATCACCCCTTTTCCGGGTCATTCAGCGACTTTGGGGGAAAGTCAATGGAAGGAGCTTTGAAGCCATCCTTCCCTGCATTCAGAAAGCAAAATGACCAAGACACAACCTTCAACACCTAATTATGTTATTAGATTTAATGCTCGCAATTACACAAGGCTTTGTAGATGCAAACGCTTTGTAACCTTTAATTATTCCACCTTCTCAAGTCCAGCTCCATCTTTAGCTGTGAACACTGAGGCATATAGGTTGTGATCCGCTCTTGAGTCAGAGACAGATCAGGGTAAAAACCAAGTCAGTCTCCAAGCACCACCACTGCCCAGGCAGGGCTGCAGGACTGGACTTCCACCCTACAGGGACTTCTCTTAAAATGTGACCACTTTATCACCCGAGAAAAGGGTCGCTCTTAGTTGGCTTTTTATTGCATTTTCCCTTTCTATATAACTGAAAGTCAAACACAAGGAACACATCCTTCCTCTTGTTATGTTCCTTCCCTCCCAGGCCTTCTATCCATTTGGGGACATGATATTCACTTTCAGAATGATGTTCCCCTAGGGTTTAGAGAATTAATTTGATTAAGAAAGACAGTATGTATCAAGACAAGCACAGCTAAGATCAGAACCACATTCAAGAACTCCCATGTAAGCAAACCTTAAAAATGCACTTTAAGTCACCAACCTAACAGGGGATTTAAACAAGAGAGCAGTTGTGGGCTTTGCCACGTCTTGTCCCTCCCTGGCCTTCCAGCTGCTTTGCAGGGGATCCAGGTGGGCGACAGCTCACTCCCGGCCCTGAGGGGCTGCATCCCACCTCCAACATGCTCACAGGGTCACTGGGCCAACACGTAGCTCAGTCCCTTCCTCACCACGAGAGAGTCCCCTGGAAAAATGTGAAGTCCCCCTGTGTCTGGCCCCATGCCCTGGAACAGGTGAATCACTATCAGAGGGAGAGAGAGGAGAGAGAAAGGGACGTGTCCGGACACTTCATTTCCTCGGAGATTTCAGCCTGTCCTCTCAGGAGTAGGACACTGCCTTAATCACACCACTCGTCTGACCCAGCCAGGAGGGTGGGGTGCTTTCAGGGGCTTGCCATGAAGTGCGTCTGAAGTCCATTGCTGAGGTTTCCAGGAAGCTATCAAAAAGAAATGCTTTGATGTGTCTCCCCTCCAAGCACCGTACACAACTCAGCCCCCCAGCCCCAGCCGCTGCCCTCCTCTTCTCCTGCCCGGGCCTGTCATCCCTCCTCCCTCTGTGCAGCTTGCCCAGGCCGCAGGCCTTCCTGCTCATATGAACAGCAGTTGCTGAAAAAATGGAGCCAAGAGAAACAGCCAATAAAAACAGAAACAGCTGTCGTGATTTTGCACAGCATGGTCTTGATTTCCTTGAGGTCTGTACTGTACCCCTTTTCTTCCTCTCTTTCTCTCTTCAGTTCTCTTTTCCACAGACAACACCTTCCGTGTTGGGGCCTGGAGAGGAGGAAGAAACGCTTCCCTGTCCTGCAGACACTGGGTGACTCACAAATCACCCTGGAGTCCATTTTGAATAACCAGATCCAAAACCCACAGACCCGCAGGGGCAGGACGGGGGGAGATCGAGTTGAGACACATGCCACGGAGGACAGGTGCACAGATTTAAAAAATCAAATCCCGATACACACACCCAGCTCGCAAATTCACTCTTCCTTGGCTGCTATGGTGGGTGGGTGTGCCTGCCCGTCAGCAGGACCCACAGAGGTGTCGTTGGCAATCCAGCTGTGTGTTTGCACCTGTCTCTCTAAACGGGACCAGCCCGAGAGTTTACTGGGCTGTGATTTAACAGTGGCCTCACTCTACATCCATCTCCCCCCCAATGCAGGCAGGTCGAGGGAGCTTGTGAACGTAGAGAGCTATGGTAGGAGTGGTATCAGGGTTTACGGGGAAGAAAAGGAGAGTGACTAAAAGTCCTAGACAAACATAAAGAACAGGCGGGCCACAGAATGTGATGGACCCCTTTCCTGTCTGTGCCCGTGTGAGCCCTGGGAATGTGTACCCTCTTTGGAATGCATAAAGAATCAAGGAAGGGCTCCTTGGGGGCCCCTGTTCAGTAAGTCCTGGGTCCTAAACCCAGCTGTAGCTGAAATGCCTGCAGCAGGGGTGAGGGTGGACTCTAAGGGTTACAAAAGGCACCTCTTCTCTTCTTTTTTCTAACTGTATTGCTCATGTTTTGTTCCCCTCCAGTGGCTTCCTTTCTCTACCCGTGTTTGAGGACCGGCCCCAATCTGAAGCCAAGCTGGGTCTGGGCTAAGCGTTACAGGGAATTGGTTAAATAAAAGTTCTCTGGTGGTGGCACAGCCCTGTTTTTCAGCTGGTGTGAAGCAGATCTGTATTTCATTATTAATAATAGCACATGCGTGACACTGCGTCTTCAAAGGGCTGAGCAAACATTAATTCCTTTGTGATGTGAGAAAAGGAGCAAAAGCCTCTATTGTGAGTGAATCTCAGGGTTGTCTGGAGAGAGGCAGAAAGCACAGGCCCGGCTACAGATGAATGAAGCAGACCCTGGAGGTCTGGGATCTGGGTCCAATTGAGGAACACTTTGAAAAAAGGAAAAAAAAAAAATCAACAGTTTTATCTGAGCTGTAGCATGTTCCAAATTCTACACTCTTTCAAACTCACATGGAAATCTTTCGAAGACAAGCTGTGGTATCTTTGTTCCAGGAATAAAACAAACAGAATAAAAGACAGGAAAGGAAAGCCGAATAAATGCAGGGTTTCTACATGTGGAAATGTGATCTGGAGTCTCTGGAAGAGAGAGAATTACTGTCACCAGTTTGATAAAGCAAGCCCTTCAACTTCTTCTAACAAGTGATTTCATTGTCAAAGTCACAATTTTTTTAAAAGTGATAATTAATATCCCATTTTGCAGAACCTAAGAAGGAGAATCTAGATCCCTGGACTAAGTAACAGGCCCTTTGGTTTTTCTTACATTTGAAGGTTTTGTTTTGTTTTGTTTGGGGGTAGGGAGGTTTCAGGGTTTTTTGTTTGTTTGTTTGTTTGTTTTCCAGAAAATAGCATTTGGTGCTTACATGAAGTACAAGTAAGATACATATACGTTGTAAAATATACTTACAAATAAAATAAAACTGCTTCCCAACTTAAGAGCCAGAACTTTAGCAATAACCTGGACACACCTGAGTTTCTCTGCTATTTTCTCCCAGATGGGCAATCATGATCCTGAATTCTGTGACTAGTATTCCATGTTGGATTGATTCATTCAGAGCCCTGATTGGGGGCTTCTCAGATGACCCATCTTCCCGCCCCCAGGCTTGAAAAGGTGACTTGCTTTTGCCAACAAGATGTGAGAATATGTCCTGCAAGATGAGCCGCAAAAAGCACCTACATATTCCTGCACGCCTCCTCACAGGACCCTATTGCCAGAGAGCACGGCCGGGGGCAGACAGTGGGATGGTGATCAGCTGCCTGGGCTGCAGAACTGCTCCCCCAGATCATGGCCATTCTCCATCAGGCAACAGCCAAGCAGTGGACATGCACCCACCAAGATGGCAGAACCACCTGGCATCCCAGACAGGGAAATGTCAGTGAGCCCAGCCCAGATCAGCCAGGCACCAGCAGGAGACAATGAGCCCAGCAGATGTGAGTGAGATCCATAGAGCAAGTTTCTTTCCTGAAGCCCACTGAGTTGTAGGTGACCGTTCACCACATTATGTTGACAACAGATTATTTATGCAATTCCCTTCCTCATTAAAAAAATATCACAAATGCATACAACCCTGAAAACCACTCAACAATGGTCTTACCTTTCCTTCTCTCTCCTTTGTGTTTGTAAACATTTTATAATGGCGTTTATTTTTCTTTGTGACTTGTTTCTTTTCTCACCCTTACGTTTCTTATTTTTATCTCTGTATAATAGTGACTGGTTTTCACTATCATGTGATACTTCTGTGAATATAAACTAAGTTCCCCTTCTTCTGTTGTTGGGCACCGGGATTTCCTACTGATGGACATTTGTATTTTTTTTTTTCACTCTGGTGCTCTTACAGACCATAACTTCAATCACGTCTCTTCATGCCTGCTTTCCAGATTCCCGGGAGTGAATACATACAATAGTCTTCCCCAATTTGGGGGTTTGCCCTTTGCAGTTTCAGTTACCCACCGTCAATAGCCGAAAATATTAAATGTAAAATTCCAGAAATAATTCCTAAGCTTTCAACTGTGCACCTCTGTGAGCTGCATGATGAAACCTCTCGCCCTCCCACTCCATCCTGCGGGGAGCAGGATTCTCCCCTTTGGCCACCGGGTCCAGGCTGTGTATGCTTCCTGCCCAACATCATCCTGCTCCGTGATCCAGAATCCCTGAAGCCCATGGTCGTCCTTCCCAAGCACTGCCTAACGCTGCATGGCCCAGCCACAGGGGTCACCTCAGTCATCTCGTGGTGTGACACCATCCCATCTCACATCAGCATAAGCAGAAGTGTGAGCACCATGCAATAAGATATTTAAAAAAAAAATGGAGGGAGGGAACACATTCACATAACTCCTATTGCAATATATTGTTATAATTGTTTTATTTTATTATTAGCTTCTTACTGTGCCTAACTTACAAACTACATGTTATCATAGAAAGGAATGTGCAGCAAAAGCAGAGTACACATAGGGTTCTAGTATTTATGGTTTCCAGCCTCCATGAAGGGCCTTGGAGTGAATCTCCTGTGTTAAGTGGGGGGCAGCTCTAGATAGGAGTAGAAGTGTCTAGTGTCTGAGAATGTCACAATTTGAGCTACCCCCAAGTTATTTTCCAACTTGTTAATAATACTGTGCACTCCCAAGGCCCTCCCTTCCACGCACACACCTGCACCACACCACCAGAGGCAGGAGCCGCTAGGAGCCCTTGACAGTGGTTGAGCCTTGGAAGTGGCACACACCATCCTTAGGTCCCATGTCCTCGGCTCCAACTCAACCCCATGGCGCCTCCCTGCAAACGTGTCTGGGAAGTTGGTCAGGAAGAAAAAACAGACTGGCCACGAGGCCTTGATCATGGCTTCGGTCCTGCTAATGTGAAGGCCTCAGACCCGTATTCAAGCTGGTCAACTCTTTCGAGGGTCTGTGCTGACGTTCTGAAACCAGACCTTTCCTGGCCACACACCCTCCTTCCCACCTAAACACTATCCCTGCCCATGTGACCTTAATCATAGAACTCTAAACGCATGCTTTTAAACATTGTCTCACTAGACTGGTCACACTCACTAGGTTTGCACTGTGGACCTTGACGATACCTCCCCCTCCCGTCATGTCATCTATTAATGTGACTGTGGAGTCCCTGACAAGGGGCTGAACAGGACACTGCTAGAGGCACGGCTTTGAATCCTGCCACTTGCCACTGCTTCTGACTCTAGGATTCAGATGCTTTGCCAAGGAGTTCTCTCCCTGCTAACTCTATCCTGACCACGGCTGCCATCTACGGAATCTAGAAATCACATCTCCCCACACTGACTATTGAACCTAAACCTCTCTTTTAAGGCCCCCCCACAAATGCCACCACCTTCATGAATGTTCGCTCAAGTTCTCTAGGAAACAGTATCATCTTCCTCCTCTATGCAACCTCTTTTTATTTTTCCCACCTCACAGGGCTGGCTATGTTCCAGCCTACACTGTTGGTTAATCAGTTAGATGGGACCAGTTCCCATTGCTCACCCTCAGTTCCTACAGAGCGCTCAGGGCCACACTTCCTACCTCGAAATCACCACTCACTTTTCCCACCATTCCAGGAACTGCCAGGTATTGGATATGCACCACCTCATTTAATTCTTGTTTAAGCTACATATGACCATTACTAGCACTTCAGAGTTTAAGGAAGTCAATGTTTAAGTGTTGTTTTTTTTTTCTTTATACATCTCCCTATATACATGTTATAGATACTCCCTATGTACATCTCCTTTATACATCTCCTTTCTCATAGCCTCTGTTGAATGAGTGAGTATCAAACTAAAACCGAGATGGTTGTTGATGGCAATTTATTTGGAATCTCCCAGGGACTCTGCTCCCAACGTGATATCAGTATCTCAGATTAGATGACTGGACTAAATCTGAACTCCATTATTTCAGAAAAGAAAATTCCCTAATGCACTATCTCTTTTCTCTGTCAAAGAGGGTGTGCATTCTACATGGCTTCAAGTCAATAGGGACATGACAGATGTGTTGTTTGGAAAAAACACTGTTGCAGAAAACAAAACAGTGCAAATTATGCATTTTTTGCATACTTCAAGACCTGTATTTAAGCTGGTCAACTCTTTTGAGGTTCTGTGCTGACATTCTGAAACCAGATCCTTCATGGCAGCATACCATCCTTTACAAATCTTTAAAGGGAAGACCAAAAATAAATAACTAAAATAGTGGGGTTTCTTCCTAAAAATGAATCTAGACAAATGCACAGTGATATAGAGCAGATAATGAGGAGCAGAGATGACTCAAATAGAGACACTGCACAGTAAATATTTTTCAGTGTGAGGAAGTCACAGATGCTTTGCTGGGGGTCCTGTTTTACATAGAGATTCACACATTTGGAAAAGTAAAGTACTTTATGATTCAATTTTATTTCTTTTTTTTTTTTTTTTTGGTACTGGGGATTGAACTCAGGGGTACTCGACCACTGAGCCACATCCCCAGCCCTATTTCGTGGTTTATTTAGAGACAGGGTCTCACTGTGTTGCTTAGTGCCTCCCTTTGGCTGAGGCTGGCTTTGAACTCAGGATCCTCCTATCTCAGCCTCCAGAGTCTCTGGGATTACAGGCATAGGCCACTGCGCCTGCCTTCAATTTCCCTTTATAGGTGAGAAAACGTAGGTTCAGGAAAGTGAAAGGAGGGGTCTCAACCTAGAAACCGTTGTTCTAGAAAGCATGTGAGAGCCGGGGGAACAAGCTCACAGTGGCTCTAGTGGGCCCTTTAGTTGCTCCATCTCTGTCTCTCGGTCTTAAATATGAGCATCCCCAGTTTCTGACTCACATAGCTCCCCAGACCGGGCACCACTGCCCGGGTTTCTGGTAGCAGCTTTTGTCCTGCTGAGCGTGGGCCTGGACACAGCGTCAGAGAAGACCAGACTTCAAAAGTAAATAGAGAAGGCAGGATGGTTTTGTTTCTGCGAATGCCTTCAACAAAGCACCGTGTTTCTTTTTAGTACTGGAAAAGCTCCAACTGATGCCTAGACTTTTGTTGCAATGTTGACGGTCCTGGGGGATTTTTGTTTTTCCTGTGGGGCTTTAGGAAGCCAAGCTGCAGATCTGGACCTCAGCATCGCTGCTGGCCTCCCTTGAAAAGACCTTCCCCCAACTCCTTTCAAATGGAATCTTAATTTTTAAGAAATAATTTTATTGTGCCTGAAAAAAAAAATAATCCATCTTCAAAACTGAAGAAAACCTGATAAAGAGTTGAAGGAAATTCAATATAGCAACCACGAAGATGACAACCACTGAAAAATAGGTCCCCTCCCCCCTGGGATCCTGCCCACAGGGCTCTGTCCATGTAAAGCAGCAAAAATAACCTGTCTTATTTTGAAGCCCGGCTGACCTACTGATTCGAAGTGCGCAAAGCCACCGCAGAGGGAAGTCTGCAAGTGAAAAATGTTACTTTATACTACTTTGGTTATTTTATTCAACTCCAGAGGCCCGAATGAGGTAAAATACATATGCCATGGATTACAAATATGTCAAGAGAATAAATGAATAAACCTGGACAGTTTTATCTTACATCTTTACTAGAAAATTTAACCATATAATAAAAGCCACATACTAGGAGGCAAGAGACTACAGAACAAAAATAAAAGTAGAAAAACGTGTCTGTAGATAACAGCTATTTAGTTAAAAAGATAAAAGAATTTTGTGAAAATAAGCTAAGAACTAAAGCCTTTGATGGTCGCTATAAAATGGATCCAATTTCTCTCTTTTCAAATTATAATCCTTCAGATCATTTTTTTTTAATCCAACTTCTGGGAAAAACAGCCACTTTTTTATTTCTCAATGGCGAGCTCAAATTGGATCCTGAGACCCAACCCTAGTCCTTCCTCTACCACTTTCAAATTAGCTAAGGCAAGTGAGCACTGGCTCCTGAGTCTGCTTCTGGCCGGCTCTAGCTCCCTGGCTGGCCTGTAGGGCTAGTTGGATGACCTCATTTGAAAGTCGGAGGCCTCAGCTGAGCTTCCAAGAGGCCAGCTCGGGCTTGTGCAGTTTCTGCAGGATGGTTCCCTCTAAGGCACCAGCACAACCCTCCAGCACTTGGCAAAGCTCGACTTGCAGCCCACGGGCCATGGCTCCTCTGGCCAAGAGCAGTTATTGAACTAAGCTCCGTCAGTGTGGGCGGAAACTGGCTTCTCAAGGTGACGGACACCAGGAGATAGGGACAATCTGGGGCATCATTCTAAAAATCTAGATTATTCTATTATTACAAGCTGTTAACCTAGGCTGGACCCTAATCATTTTCTTCATCTCTGAGCTGGAAATTGCCATGCTGCCTCTGTACTTCTAAAAAAAAAAATGATTGGAGAATGAAATGAGAAATAGATATGGAAATTTGAATAATGTAAAGATCTGCATAATTATAAAATATTGTGTGGATGGAGAACTCATGTTGTTCTGGATAGTGTTTTTTTTCTCTCTAAGCATGCTTTTTTTGTGTACATAGTATCTATCTACCAATTAAAGACAAATTGACCTCAATAGAAAATATTTAAAATTTTTATGCATGTTAAAAGTCAAATCACTACTTTTAACTAAACTTTTAATGCTTTAGCTAGTCATTTGAGTTGTATTCATCAATTTAGCAGAAATACCTGATTTGGTCTAATTTAACCTTCATGTTAGAACTACAACTTTATGTATGTGATGCCAAAATATCCAGCCAATTTAATCAACTTGGTTTCTCTGGTACATGTCATTGCTTCGTCTGACACTAGAGATTTTGAAATTTCTACTGATGAACGAGACTGTTTCATTTCATGTTGTTTTTATTGGATAGTGCAACTGCCTGATTTTTAATAGTCTTGATTATTCTAGAACATGCCCTGAGATTAAAATGCCTTTTGCTGAGAAAAAGTGACTTTTTTTCCTGCCACACCCAATGTAGCTCTTCTATATTAAATTTTCTCTAGCAAAATAAATGAGTTCTACTTGTAAAAAAAAATCAAAGAGAATAAAGATAAAAACCAACATTTTGAGTTCCAGTTGCCATAGGAACCTTGTTTCTTTCCTTCTTGAATCTTCAGGGCATGTGAAATGGGGCTTGCTGATGTGCTGAGGTGGTGTTCTAATATAACAGTTAACAGAGATCAACAAGAGAGGCCCCCCAAAACCCGTGTTAGATTAGTCACAACCAGAGTTTAGAACTCCCTATCACGCTCCTAGCTGGATTTGAAAATGCAAGGGTGCAATCAGGATTTGGGCTTAAGAATGGTTGATTAACATTTCACTTATCAAAAAGTTACTCAACGTTTAATTTCTTAATATCTACTGTCCCCAAGAAATAGAAGGTGTATTGGCAAGATCTGCCCCCTGGCCCTGAATTGTCAGCCTATCTGCAAAGTGGGTCCATATTCAGCTGCCCCAAGATGACCCTCTGGTGACCACTCAGAAGGAGGCAAACAGAATGGGAATGAAGGGTCTCCTCGCCCGTCCCTTCATCCAGAGCCCACCACTGTTACCTGTCATCCTCAGCCTCCCTGATCTATTTTCTTTCTCCTTTCCTACCCTACAGACTTCTCTTTTTATCTTTTCTCTCTGCGTTTTATTTCCTTGTTGTAACATGAGCAATCACAGGATTTCTTAGTGAGCAGAGTCAACCTACTGTAAATTTGAGTCACGTGTGAGATACACATCAGGATGCCTAGAAGAAACATTACAATTGGTGAAAAATATTGAAAACAAAAACTCTGGGCATGTCATTGTCTTAAGGCTACAGACCTCTTTACGGCTTTCATAGTGGAGGGTTTCAGCGGGGTATTCACAAGGCCTCGCCCATGAGTAGGAAGCTTAATATTTAGGAAATATAAGCACTCCGTGTTACAAGTCCAGACAGACTTTGGCACAAGTGAGTTATAATAATGAATGATCACAGCACAATTAAAAGGCCCAACGTCATCATAATTCTATAATTCGTTGATATTACCAGTATCTAAAAGGGGATGCCAGTTTGTTTGAATCATTACAAAATCTAAAGTGCTGGCAACCATCAAATTTGGAAGGGGGAAATAATACTTACTTGTGCCCAACATAATTCTGCCTGAAGTATAGTTCTCTGCATTCTAATGCTTTGAACAGGAATAATAGTACTATGGTCTGATAATTCATTCAAACCATGCCATAAACTAAGGAGCATAATTTTTCTGGTTTAACTCGGTGATCCTATACAGTCAGATTGGATGATGCCAACTATTCAGTTCAAGGCAAGGATCCTTTCATTTTTTTTTTTTTTTAAATGTAAAAATCATGATCTGTTTTAATCCACATGTTCAGTTTCATCTTCCACAGGAACCATTTCCAATCAACCTACTAACGAGCCACCAGAAGCTTGGGCTCCATCCTCTGACCTGGCATGGGGCCCTGAGCATGGCTGTAGAAAGCCCGCTCTGGGTTTCCTCCCTGGGACCAACGAGAGACCCCTCAGAGCCACAGCCTCACCCTCCCAGACTGTCCCTGCTTCCAGGGTCCTGAGCCCTTTCCAAGGTCAGTGAGAGGCTCCTCGGGAGCAGACCAATAGCAGGATGCTCACCACCTGGCTCAGCGTAACCCCACAGATCACGTGCGTGCTAGAGACACCCTGAAAATACCAGGAGCCGGGAGGCCAACCACAGGCCAGGGCTCTACCGGAGCTTCTGCCCGCCCACACCCCTACCCTCCCAGGCAGCCGTGCTCTTTGGGGTTTAAGTCTCTTTCACAGGCTACTTCTCGAGTCTGGAGTTCTCTCTTCCCCTCCCAGCGACAGCCACCAGATCAATTCAACCTCCTTCTTGAAAATCTCTACCATTTTTTAAACTGATCATTATTCTCTTTGGGTTACAATAGTAGTATTTCACTTACATTGACCATAAAACTTAATATCCCCGACTGTAATTTTTTATTTACATCTTGGTCTCCTCTCAAAACATTTGAGGCCAGCAAGATTTAACTTCAACTTGCGGCCCTTCCTTAATATTTAATAAATGTGTGTTGAATTAAATGCACCAAATACATCATTTATTTATGAATTTGTTATCTACCTCATGTCTCATGCAAAAAAAAAGTTATTTAGACTAGGGCTAAGAATATCACATTTCATTAATATGAAAGAATGGAATGGTGAGCTCAAAATCAGTTTAAAACATTTCCCAAATTTGAATAATCCCCCAAATTCCATGTATCATGACAAATATTTGACATCTAATATAGTTCCTGACAAAAACTGACAAGTAAATGTAGCCTGACTTTAAGTGGAGAAAGATATTCACAAGCAAAAACATGACCAAGAAAAGATGTCACATTCACCTATTGGATGTGTCAAGGAGATCGACTGCTCCGAAGTGTGGAGTGTCTACAGAGTCTTGTCCTAGGAAAGTTCTAACAGATGCATTTATTGTAGTTACTCTTCTGCGACGCAGAGAAATGCAAGAGGTTATCAGAGGCATTTCAGGTTGATTACTATAATTCAATGCACTTAAGTACATATCTAAATTATGTGGCAAATAAGGTAAGAAAAAAAACTCCCTTGTTACCTTGTTTGCTCAAAATTCCAACAAATGCATAATAGCTCAAATTCTGCATAATCTTAATAGGGGCTCAGCACTGTGCCATGCAACTTACACTTGGTAAACTGTTGAATGCTCACAAGAAAATTGTAGGTAGAAATCAAGGATCAGGATAGTTAAGAAACTGGCTCATGGGCACACAGCTGGGTTGGGAGTAGAACTCTGACCATCCAGGCAGTAGAAAGACGGTAAGTTAGGAGCCACTGAAATACACTAGGTAACTGGAGGAGCAGAGGAGATTCTGGAGAGAGAGCACCTGGCCAGTTAGGAGGGAAGAAGAAAAGATCCCAGGAAGAAGCACAAGGAAGGAGCCGGACAAGCAGGCACCTTAGCAGGTTAGTATCAAAATGCTGGAGAAGAAACAAGAGGGAAAAACAATCAGATTCCCGGTGCCAGAGGATGAAAGAATCCCACAGAGGAACTCGACGTCATCAGACCCGACACGGGACACTCTCGCCCACTGCACTGGGGTTTGCATTTAGGAGGAAGCCTGTGGGGCAGGGCAGATCCAGAGTGGTCAGGTTGGGAGACCTTGGAAGAAATGGAAGGTCATGCTGTGGGGAAGCTGCATCTTTCAGCTGGTGCTCAGAGGAGAGACACCCAGCGGGGAAGCTTGAGAGAGGGGAGGTCCCCAGTTGTTCCTAACAACGGGATATTTCCCACTTTCTTGGAAATGAAAAGTGGTCCAATGAAGCCACTTCAAATAAGCTGAAGGTGGCCTGCGCTCCAGCCACCGGCTGCCGACGTCTTTAGCAGAATCTGGTGGCTCAGATCTTGAGATGAAGGTTTGCTGGGCAGCAGAAGCATCTTCTGGGAACTCATTAAAACTTCAGCATCTCAGGCTCCTCCCCACCCTGGAATCTGTGTCCTAACAACATCCCCCAGCGACTCAAATGCGTTTTAAAGTTTAAAAAAGCACTGATCTAGATTCCTCCGTAGATAACCCGTGGGAAAATCGGAGCTGCTCACGTGGAGTTGAAAATGGTTTGAGTTGGCTTTGCAGGCACGCCAGAGTCACATCCAATTTATTTGTAAATATTAACATTGCTATTTTCCCAACCCAGTAATTAACTAGGTTCAAATTATACTTTCTGTCTTAAGTAATGAACATTTTACTTTTAAATTAGAACGCTATCAGATCAATGTGACGCATTATAGAGGTTCACTGGTGTGGGGCCTCCGCACGCTGCGCAGGGTTCTGTAGCTCAATGCAATTCCCAAGCTCACGTAAAGCCTTTTCAAACTTCACTCAGTGATCATGCTTATTTTCCCCAGCCCTGCTCCACCCTATGTCTTAGACACATTGCAGGAGAGTGCATAAAGGATTTTATTGGGTTTATTTTACATTGGACGCAGATGTAGGAAGGAATGACAGAAGAGATGGGAGACAACCTGAGGACCAGACAAAGGAAGATTCCATCTAGAAAACACACACACACACACACACACACACACGGGCAGATCTTGTTTAAGTAATCGCAATATGTGTACATCCCAATTACTGTGGGTTAGTTAAGTAACATTGTGTAGTCACCAACAACAGCTCAAATTTCAGTGCCTACAAAATATTAAACATGAGTGATTTTTATTTTGGTTTTCTTGGTACCAGAGAACAAACCCAGGGCTCTATACCAATGTGCTATATCCTTAAACCCCGCCCCCTGCCCTTTTTTTTGAAACAGAGTCTTGCTAAATTGCTGAGGCTGGCCTCACACTTGTGATCCTCCTGCCTCAGCCTCCCAAGTCACCCGGAGTAGAAGCATGTACCACCACACCCAGCTTGATCATTAGTAATACTTGAGGGTCAAACTCAGCTGCTAACTCCAGGCCGCGCGTACTGTGTAAAGAATCCTCGGGTCTTGTTTTCGGTGGCGAACCACATCACTTCTTTCAGAGTCTGTAGACAACAGTCCTGTGTATGTGTATGTCGTGCACACACAGACAGAAAAGCACGCCGAGGCGATGGCCTGTTGTCTCCCAGAAATAATCCCACAAAGCACTTCCCCAAGAACCTGGCAGTCAAAAGAGGAAGCTGACCAACCGAGAAAGGTGCAGCAAAGAAACGAGAAGGGGGGCCTGGAAGGGGCAAGACACCAGGTACCAGCGTCCACGAGCTCACCCGCCCTGCCGCCGCCTTCGGGGAGGCGGTGGACAAGCGGCCACAAGAACCTAGGAAACAGGAGCCGGTACCTTGAGCAGAAGGTGCTTGTGCTGGAAAGGGCATGGAGGTCCCAGAGGAGGTGACCGCAGCAAAAGCTTCACCTTGAAGCCACTCTTGGGGTGTGCCGTGGCCCTGAAGGCACAGAAGACAAGGTGCCAAAAGTCATCCAGACCCAGAAAGGACTCTGACACGCGCCACAGCATCCAGGGACACTCCCTCCACGGCCTGAGCTCAGGCAAAGAGCAAGAAAGCCACTGTTACAGCAAAACCCTGGAACCCTCAATGTTTGCTTTACATGATAATAGACTAAACAAGTTGTAGTTTCACTGACTTTTATTTTGCTATACATTTATGATTGGGGAGATTTTTTAATATTTCGACAAAAATGTTAAAGGTCATAGAAGAATTATAATTTTCCCCATTGATAATTAAGATTGCTTTGTGCAACTTTGGTGAGAATGATCCTTTTTACAATCCCATACTACTGCAAAGCAGCAGCTGGGAGTAGATTAGGTGGGTGGGTAGGTAGATAGGTAGGTAGGTAGGTCAATAGGCAGGCAGGCAGGTAGGTAAGAAGGTAAGGCAGGCAGGTAGATAGTTAGGTAGGTAGATAAGGCAGGCAGGTAGGTAGGTAGGTAAGTAAGTAGGTAGATAGGCAGGCAGGTAGATAGGTACGTATGTACATAGGTAGTATAGGTAGGTAGGTAGGTAGGTGGGTAAGTAGGTAGTGTAGGTAGGTAGGTAGGTAGACTGGAAGAAATAGAACAAGAACATTGAACTGGACCTTGACCTAGTGATACTCTCAGACTTCCTTTGTCTGTGCTCCCATGTGCCAAGGTCAATAAGGAACCTCTAGTCACAGGTGACATGTGTACAGGTGCTGATATCCACTTACCTTATTCCCAAGCACAGAACATGAGCTTTGGTCAGGGATCCTCTGGGGTCTTGCCTTCTAAGTGGAGAGTTGATTCCTAAGAGACAATCTTAGGGGATTTCTGCCAATGACCCCATGTAAAAAGGACAGGGGGGTCTCCTTTGCAAGTGTACTTCCCTCCCTATAGCAATGCAATCCTAACTTCAGATAGATTCTATTCTTAAAAATTGAATTACATTTAAATTCATAGGAAAATTCCTGGAGGAAAAAATCATTATCATTTCTTCTATTAAAAAAAACCCTATATAACATATCTAATCAATTTTATTTAAATTTGCCACAAATCTATAATTCTTCTAGGGATGGTTAAAGCGAGCTTGTCTTACTTGGCTGTTCTTAGTTTGTAAAACATAAAGAGTGTCAATGCTTAAAAACATGAAGATGATATTAGTTGGTTCTCACAGATTGCAAAACTATAATATGAAGTGTAATTTCTAAAAAGTTAGAAAATACACACACACACACACACACTGACGATGAAAGACTCCAGTTAGTTTAACAATTCACAAGATTATTCTTTGACCATAACTACTTTTCCATGTAAAATTAATTCTTTTTTTTTATATTTTTAATTTTTTATTGTGGGTTGTTCAAAACATTACAAATTTCTTGACATATCATATTCCACACTTTGATTCAAGTGGGTTATGAACTCCCACCTTCACCCCATACACAGATTGCAGAATCACATCAGTTACACATCCTCAATGTAAAATTAATTCTATTTTTAGGTTTCTTGATGGCTGAGAAACTTGTGTCCTCTCCCTAAGCGGAGGCTGCGGCTGGAGAGTCTGTGCCTGGGTGGGCCACCCTTCTTACCAATGGGTTACGAGGACCACTTTGTCACTTTAAGCCCAAGATGGCTAAGCAGGCCATACAGCTCTTCTGTCTTTCCTTCCCCTTCCTAGGACTTGGCAGAATCGCAAGCTTGAAGAAGCCTGGACCATCTCAACACCAGAGAAAACTACCTGACGACCGTGAATATCCACAGTGCAGGACTCACCCCAACGGGAATGCTGGGCTGGGATCGCTGCCACACCTAGCAGTACCCCACGTAAAACTACCACTCACTCAGAGACCTGACCACACTCCTTCCTGCTATGCTCTTCATCGTCGCTGCACCACCCAGTATGGCAGCCAATGGACCCCTGCAGTTGTTGCAGGGGTGAAATGTTTAATCTTTTTAACTTTATTTAGGCTAAATTTAAGGAACCAATCTGGCTAATGACTTCCCTAAGGGAAGCTCAGTTCTCAAGTATTAATATTCCAACTTTCAACAGGATAGAAGACTTTGTATGGAGTGAAATCTTGAAAAGTTTGACAAAAGGAGGTATACATTTGGGCCAATTAATTTGTTTTCCTAAAATTGAAGAGGATCACTAGCAACCATGCCTATCTACTGTCTCTAAAACCAGTTTTTCTTTTGTTTTTTTTTTTTTGGAAATGCATCTCAAAGTTCCTTTATGGTTGCTTATCACTGGGAAGAGGGCAAGAGGTTCTCTGGGAAGACTGGAGACATGTATTTTTCCTACCCAAGATCAACCACTGCCTTTTGGATAAATATTGCTACATATACTCTCTCCCTCTTGCCACATCTTCTCTGAAAGATTTCTCAAGCCACCATATCCCACAGAGCTATGCATACTGATGAATACAGGCAGAATATGAATATTAATTCTCATAGTAACTCCAATGGCCAAAGTCGCTCTCTCCTTTCTATGATATTCCATAATCAATACTCTAGGAATGCCTGTATCATCCCGAGGTATAAACTTGAGGTTCCTCTACAAACTCCCCACAGTGAACACGTTGCTAATAGGCCTGTGTATCATATAATTTGCTCTCACTCTGGGCTTCACCACTGGGCCTAGCTCCCTCCTGGGCCAGAGGCGCAGTGCAGTTGAGAGCAAGCCCTCCGCCTGGCCCCAGCCTAGGACGTGGCTCAGTCCTACACTCCAGCAAAGACCTCTCCAGAAAGAACACCAGAGCAAAGCAGATCAAATGCTCTCTAGAGACAATCATAAAATATCAATTTCTGAATCAAAACAGAAACAGAAGCAGTAAATCCTGTTGATTTTAATGCTGTAAAATGCCTTAATGTATTTTTCTTAGCAATTCAGCAGATATGGAAAAAGTTAAAGAAATTAGCATTTATCACTGTTTATATCAACACACAACCAACAAATCTGAACAAATACTGTCCAAAAGGGGGAAAAAAAAACAGATGAGACCCTTGTTAATTTTTAATTGGCAAAGCAAAAACATCTTACTAATAAAACTTAATTAAATCATTAAATATTTAAAATGAAGTTCTAGCACTAGCTTATTGAATAAATTCCTTTTATGTATTTGCAACTCTATTATAAAGTCTGTATATAAAACAAAATCAAATGTAAGACCAATTTAATGTATTCAACTCAATCAAAAATTCCATTTCATTTATCCTACCGAAATTTAAATCACCTCAGAATATTATATCTCAGTTTACATTTCCCTCACATCAGGAAACACATCATAAATCAGTGCCACAAATACATTGTCCATAAAGTGGTCCTACCTTACAAAATAGAACTCATTCATTTTACATGTTTCATTTCATTTCAATAATAATGTATAATAATATTGTCCAATTTACAATGAATGTCAAGTTTCTGGTAGGAGATATAATGGATATTTACTAACTTCATTTTTATATCATTCATTACCAACTATATATACATATGTATGTCTTTAACCTCCTTTAAGCAAAGATTTCTTTCTTGGCCTGAATAGGAAGGACTTTGATACACAATACTTCCTTTGGTAAAAATGAAATGTGTTCACTTGTTATCACATGATTTGAATGTATCTATTGAGTCCCACTCTAGGATATAACACTGCATATAAATCGAGAGACTAACTTAATGGTGTTGGGTCTCTAAAGCAATAATGCCAATAAGTAATCAAAAGCATTACAGAAACACAAGTATTTTCCTGAGCAGTTGATCAGAGCAGAAGAGTGAGCACGGTCTGTTTGCAAGCCTACTAACGTCGCCAAGGCAGAGTTCTCAGCAAGCAGAATCATGGCCTTTGCTGGACCCATGCATAACTCGGATGAGCTCTCAAGTCCTTGGGTTGGAAAGAGGAACCCAAGTACCCAAGTACCCAAGCACTTCCTGCTCTGCTTTCTGATCTGTGTAGGGTCCCTTCCTCTTCACACTGTTTGTTGCCCATATCTCAAACTGGATACAATTTTTTCTCCCTCTTCTTACAATCATCCAAATCTGCTGTTCCAGATACATATCCTTGGACCTGTCCACCCCAGGAGCCTCCACCTGCCCCCTCTGCCCCACACATCTCCAAGCTGTGAGGTGCTTGGTCCGCTTATGAACTTCTTTCTGACTTACCCTTCTCCATCTTCTCAATGCTCAGCACTCTCTTGAGCTCTCAGGAAGAGAAAGCAGGTGAGACCTTGAGGAGGAGGAGGAGGATCTCTTATGGAATCAGAAATCAGTGAAATCATTCTACCAAACACTACTCAGAGCTGCTGCCTCACCATTAAAATGGACAAGTAAAATGCAAGAAAAACTAAGCACAGTTTTCTTTTTCCTCTTAGTTGTAACAGGCACAGTAGTTAGGCCTAAGACAACAGGTTAGATGTCTGGTTTACAACCTGAAAGAATTCATAGTCTGTAAATAATATGTTAGACCATGCTTATCTGTCGCATGTTAGGAAAAAATTTTTACTTTCATATCCCTTCTAAAAATGTCTCTAACTTCCAGCCTCCTTCAAAGTTCAGCATTCCTTAAGAACACAATCCAAAATCATCAACGTGTCATGTAAGTCCCTTCACAATCTGACTGAATTATTTTGTAGGCTTCAACCCAGTCAATGCCACAGGAAAATGGTCCATCAGGAGCACTAACTTCAGTCACTATCAGGTCAAGCCCCACTCCTGGTGTCTCCAGCCCCTGACATGTCATCCTAGAATCTACAACTTCAGTCTCTCTGCTGTTTCTCAGACTTTACTTCCAGGAAATAAGGAGACTTGCTTAAGACCCTGAGCCTATAATTTTAAACCCAGAAGATCTGCAAACTAAAGATGCATTGTCAGATAAATAGTGAAGGGGAAAGAGGAAAGTCACAAAATAATAAAGATTGGAGTGTGTCATTTCAGAACTTCAAGGGCCTTTGTATCCTCCAGTATTATAAGCTAAAAACATTAATTTTTAAATGTGCTTTATTATTGGTTTCACCTTTAAGCATCTATGCTGAGTATTTTTTTTTTAAATGATGACATTGGTATCCACCACAAATAACATTGTAAGTTTGGTTTTCTTTCTTTCTTTCTTTCTTTCTTTCTTTCTTTCTTTCTTTCTTTCTTTCTTTCTTTCTTTCCTCCTCCTTCTCCTCCTCCTCCTCCTCCTCCTCCTCCTCCTCTTCCTCCTTCTTCTTCTTTTCCTGTGTCTAGCAAAAATCTTTTACTATGGGAAGGAAAAGATGTTATTCTGGTATTGAATAAATGTATTGTCCAAGAATGACCATTTCAACAAGTAGCCATTATAATAAGTTCATTGCCCAAGAATACCATTTCAATAAACAATATTCTCTGAAGGTATATAGACAGGAGATTTACTAAAGAACTCCCTGGATCCTCCCTCTGGTCTTTTAATCCAGTAGGTTGAAGCTAATTCCTCAAAGAGTTTCCAGAAATGTTTTTCCCATGGAAATGCACTTTTGCAACTGCCATCAGTAGCATTCTATGTAATTGAGGGAAATTCCAATATAGCATTGCAGGGGGGAAATCTGAGTGGCTTATTGAAGAATAACGCTCAAGGAAAAAGTACCCAAAACGAAGCACCCTGAAATATACACTGCTTCTAACATGCATTATTCCACATATCACATAACAAATCTGGAAACGTGAGTCAATGGAATTATATGTATAAGAATTCAAAAATAAACAATCTAATTGAAAACTATGTAAATTTACTTTATACTTCTCAGATGCTATGGGTGTCTTTTATAGCTCACCATATTGTGTCTAACTAAAAAGAATATTTGACTAGGAGTCAGGTATACCAGGCCTCTGTTTCCTGCAACACTATCCAACTTTAAATAGACATTTAAACTTCTCTGAGCTTCAATTTCTTCACATACAGAATCAAGATTTGGGCATCAATCTTACTATATCTACCTCAGTTTGTCACACTTCATTCTGCACGTGTTTTTGGCATACTAGATGGTAAACCCCTCGAGAGTTAAGTGTGAGTTACTGGGCTGGGGATGTGGCTCAAGCGGTAACGCGCTTGCCTGGCATGTGCGGGGCGCTGGGTTGGATCCTCAGCACCAAATAAAAAATAAAATAAAGATGTTGTGTCCACCAAAAACTGAAAAATAAATATTAAAAAATTCTCTCTCTTTCTTTTAAAAAAAAGTCTGAGTTACCTTCGTCCCCACAGTGAGCATACAATAATTTTTAACAGTGCTGCTTATTTCACAAGTGGTACAGAAGAGTAGAGAAACACAAATCTTACCTTAGAATTCTAGTTCTTCACACTGTGTGTGAAGTCCAAAATGCTTGTGAAGCACCAAGTCAAATAAATTTAACTCTTTCTCCTACAACATCATCAGAACGTAACAATGCACATGTCCGTCACAACCATCCCAGAGGAAGTCTCCAGTCAACATGCAGAGGCTCTGCACCAGGGTGCTCAGCACTGGTCTTCAGAGACAAGGATGCTAACCACCAAATGTAAAAACAAAAACCCAAAAGCTTCTCTCTGTGTGGTCCTGGCCTCTGCCTTGAAAGGTGGATCTGAAAGGCAGCCCCTTTTGTAATCCGAAAGTCAAACTGCTTAGGCATCATCTCAGTTCCAGATTGTCTCTTTAAATTAAAAGGATTCACACAAACTAGAAAATCATCCTGCAAACAGACCCTGAGGTTTCGATTGCTTTAAACTTTATAATAGAGTTGGTAGATCCTTCCTAATTCAAAAGAAATCAGGGTTTTTAGATTTGAGGGTCTTACCCAAGTATTCAACTTTAGTTTTGATTGAAATGGTTCTCTCATCACACTCAAACACCATGGAATTGTGTAGGATTTCATCACATGATATAAACACAATAGCAAGCACCATAGGCATAAACCACTGTGAAGCCAAGCCGCCCCCTCATGAGCACCACTCACCAGAAGGAAGCTGTGATGGACAAGCCACTCGGGCCCCCATGGGTGACTGCTCGGCAAGCTGTGGGCACCAGCAGTGTGCATCAAAGGACTGGAGAGCATCCCAACAGCTGGAGAGTTAATTACATGGGAGTCACTTATGTGGATGTTTAGGGTACGTACAAAACCCTTGCAGAGAGTCTCCATGGGAAATTCCAAAAACTCCCCTTCAAATCTAAAATTATCTGTGATCATAAAGAAGATATTCTATGAAGTCTTTTCCAATCATGTACCCTGTTTTCCTTGTGAAATTGGATTATCCATTAGGGTATAAAATACAGCTGTATCCCATGGAGGAAATACTGCAATGCCGAATCAAGAGGTTCCAAATAGATATGTGAATCCCCATTGGAGTAAGTTAGTGCACTACAGCATGAGTGACGCCATATAACATGAGCCTAGCCATGGACTGCTCTCCGATCACAGTCATTCAAGGGCCCCAAATCCATTTTGCCTTTTACTAAGACACAGTGTTATTGTTTGGGAAAGTTCAAGGTATGGTCCAATTTATAATTAAAACCTAAATTAAACACTAGGATTTGGAAAGAGCACTTTCAAAGTTTGCCAGCCTGGAGGCACTCACAGAGCTATGGGAGAAAGGGTGCTGTCAACTGGAGCCTGAGTAACAGTCAGAGTGGGCATCCAGCTGGCTAGGCCTGCAGCCTCCTCCATTCTTAATGGCCATGACTGCCCCTGAGCATCTCCGGTTGGTTTTCCCCACAGAGCTCCCAGCATGATATAAATAAATGAGACTGTTGAGGGGTATGTGGAGCTTTACAACCCAAACACTGGCTCCATTGCCCCAGGAATGTGCCTGGTACCCTGGACATGAGCTTAACCAGCCAGGCTGAAGTCACTTCTGTCCTGACTACTTTTTAAGGCCCTCCTCCTGACCCACGCACCTTGCAGCCACCTAGGACCACACTTCTGCCAGTAAGCCACCCAAGTGCACCCCCTCAGCAATCCTGGGTCTGTCTGCCTCTTTGTCTCATAGTACCTTGGGACCAGTTCTCACACTGGGACAGATTGTCCCGGGATGATCAGCAGCCTGGTGGTGACTCCAGCCAGGATTTCTAGATCTTCTATTTCCAATGGTGACAGTAAACAGTAAGGAATTTTCCAAGACACCACAGCCTGCAAACCCCTCGTTTCTGCCTCCACAGGGGCTATCCACTGAGAACTCATTGATAGTGGCTGTCACCAGGGGAGAAACAAATGACTTTATTGCTCCAGTTACCCTTCTCCCTATCAACTCACACACCCACCTTGCTCTTTGACTTCTTTATTGTCAGATTAGCACAAGTAGCAGAACTGGTTCAAAAACAAAGTTGTCTATTGCTGGTAGCACCTGTTTAATATCATGAGTAAATTCATTTTGCTACTAAATAAGATTATCAAGATATTCAGATACACAAATCAAGTTTATTCCAGGCAAGAGGGATGTGCAATTTTTACCTCACCAAAAGAGAGTATCATTTAAGAACTCACTTATGAAACACTTGATGTATCAAGAGTCTCTGCGCAGAGTGGTACATGCTGCATTTTTATTTATTTGACAATAAACAGTAATTCTTAAGTTCTTAGTGAAAACACCACTCCCGGTGTGTTTCTCCCCACAAAGGGTATTCCTTTTAGTTCTCTATTTGCAAATGGCCTAAATCAGTAAAAGAAACAACTCTTTCAAAGTTACTTTTGTTTGGAGCACCTCATAGATGGAAGTGCAGTATTCTATTGCTAATACTCAAGGCCAACTTGATCTTTACCGTGAACTTTAACAGAATTTTCTTCCACGTTCACGAGTCATTTAAATCTTTGCTGTAATTACCCAAATGCCTGTCTCTGCAGCCGTGGTAAATCACAGGCATCAGGGAGAGACTGAAGACAGCCCTAAGCTCACGCATGTTTACCAACTTAATGAGCCCATAACTAGCCAGTTACATAAGCAAACAAAGAGGGGTGGTGTGGTGGAGCCGAACATTCTCAACTCTCAGCAAACAGACCTTCAGAGACCGTCACTGTTACTATCACACAAAAGACCCCGCTTGTGTGGCATCACAGCTGCCTGAATTGATTTTCCACAGGAATGTCCAGGGAAAGTTACACAACGCATACACAGAACTGAGGGGGAGAGCAGAAACTCCATTAATATTCAAACTGTGCTGGAAAATAAAATTCTCCTCAACCACTGATTCTCAAACCTCCCCCTGTAAGAAATCCAGGTTCCCTGGGTTCCCCAAAGACCCCCAACCCCACAACTCCATCATCACTCTGGAGGTCAAATGGCACCCATAGGAAACAAATACCTCCCAGAAGCACATCCAAGTACTAATCCCTCCTGAGTTCCAAGCCAAGCAGGCTCCAATCCCCACACCCCAGCCAGCCAGGCAGGAATGTGTCTACCTGCCAAATTATGCTGGTCTCATTAGAAATGCCCTGGAAAAACAGGATCTGAAGAGAGTAAAGAGGGCTGTTTCTCCCTCCCTGTCTTTGGTTTCAGACAAGCTGTAATCTTGGGAAATTGCTAATAACCAAAGAGGTGTTTACAAATATCAGTGGCGACTAACTAGAAGCTAGAGCCAACCATTACACCTCCATTACCTACTGCTATTCAGACTGGGAATCAATAAACTCCACAGTTGCATTAACTAGTGAGCAGCATGGACCACACCCCTCTTCCCCATCCTAGATGCTTGCTAGCCCAGTAATTCCCCTCTCTGCTGATAGAAATAGATTATAGGGTAACAAATGCCCTCTGTTTTCTTGGTATTGCAGATGCAAAGGTCAATGATTTAAAAAACATCTTTCAAGGAAATCTTTAAGAAAAATTAAGAGATTTTTTTTTAAAAATACTTGAAATCTTAATATAAAAGTCAACATAGAAATTAAAGGTAGTCTATGATCATTTTCAGAAGAGGATTTTAGATTTGATCACCTTTTTCGGAACATGCAGATTAATCATTAAGCAAGCATACTCTTCCAAGTGCACTTTAAGACATGTTTTGTTATCACAGGGAACTCAAGAGTAAATCCATGGCTGGTAAGTCACTTTTTCTCATGATGTCAACAAAAAATGGATCAACTTGTGCTAAGGTTTAACTTTCACAATTTAAAACAGAGTTCAAAATATTTTTCCTAAGAGAAAAAAAAAATGAAGACAACATAATCCAAGCTTACCAACCACATCCCTGCTCTCCCGGCAGCCAGGCAGGTAAATAAGACCTGGCTCATCTAAAACGCCTGGGTTCTGACCCAGGTGCCGCCGCATTAGGCAGGGGACTCAACCTCTCACGGTGTTTTCTTCAAAATGTCTACGTAGTCAACAAATATTTGTTGAACGCCTCCCCTGTGCCCGATTCTGTACTACAAAGTGAATGCACCTTGGCAGAGGAGGGGGGATCACTGATTTCAGGAAGTTTATGTCCTGGAGGAAAAGACTGATAGGTTGAACAAGCCATTGTGGTCTCGGGCAGCATCCTGACAGTGGAAGGAGGGGCAATGTATTAGGGTTCTCTAGAACAGAACCAGCAGGAGGTCTGATTATAAAGGGACTTATTAGGTTGGTTTACAGGACCAGAAGCTGCGTAGCCCACAGTGGCCGTCTGCAGGCTGGAGAGCTGAGAGAACCAGTAGCTGTGCCGCCCAGAGGCTGAAGCCCCAGAGGGATCCACCGCTACCTTAGTCTGAGATCCAAGGCTTCTGGAGAATCACCGGCAGAGTCCGCTTTGGAAGAGGGAAGAAGTGAGAGTCCTGTATCCTCAGATGGTTGCAGCATCTAGAACCCATTTCGAAGAAGTGAGCTTGTTCTGCCAACTTCATTCCGTTCAAGTCAACATCCTATTGGATGGTGCTGCCCATGCTTAGGGAGAGAGTCTAGTTGGCTATCCCATATGCCAGTCATCCCTAGACACACCCTCATTGACACATCCAGAAGCCCGTTAATCTTCTGCATCTCAATCCAATCAAGCTGACAATTCAAATTAACCATTACAGGCGAGATGAGCCCAAAACAGGGGAACGTGATCTGAAGGGCTGATAGTGATTACCTGAGCTAAAACCCAAAGAGAAGTGGGTGAGAGGAGGAATACAGGGAAAAGTGTCTAGACAAGGGAAAGTAAGAGAGGGCTTGACGGAGCAGGACCCCGGCGTGTTCAGTGTGGCTGCAGGACCAAGAGAAGGCAGAGGCAGGGACCGGAGTGAGCCTGACCCGCGGGCCAGGGAAGTCCTAGGGAGACCCAGGAACCAGGTGGCAGGACCCTGGACACCATCCAAGACTGGAGACTCCATTGCACTGTCTGGAGCTGCAGAGTGGAGTCTGTACTCCAGGTGGAGGTGGGGTCTGCACATGTGCTTGACGGCTGGTTATCTAGGCAGCAGACGGGTCTGTTTGGGGCACAGTTAGGAAAGAAGTGAACCAATCTGTGTGAGATTCAAGGAAACTAAAATTAGAATTTAAGACATCAATAAATTTATAAACAAGGGATGCGGGAAGCAAGCAAGAGATACTCTCTCCAGCTGTAAAACAAGACATTCCCTATGAAATAGCTCCTACAGTAATGGAAACTCAAAAATGAAAATTGCTGGGTTTTTTTTTTTTCTTTTCTTTTCTTTGAAAATGGCTTTTTTCAGAGTGAAACCAAAACTCATGCTTCTCATAAGTGGTATAAGCTGAACATTTTTTTTCTGGGTCAAATCCTAAACCTTTCAATTCTCCCATGAGCATAAGGACTGCAGAGCACCAGTGCAAATGTTCATGGGGACACTGTCCTGTCACCGAGTAGCATCTGCAGTGAATCCTCTAGTTAATGACTGGCCTGCCTTCCCACATGGGTGGGCATTCCAGCACGGCCAATAGAAGATGTTCTTTAGGTGCATCTCCACCATTAGGTAAGACTTCTGGTTCGGTTTGTGAAGAGGACCAGGAGGGGAGGCTGCCTTCCTCTGCAGGAGGTCTCTCCTTGATGCCATGCTGAGCCATGCATGGGGAAACGTCTGGCTGAATAAAATCTTAAGACTTTCTACACTTTGGGCTCCACAGTTGCCAAAATAAAGTTCTGGGGGCCGCAGAATTGCAGCGAGCTCAGTGCACAAGGCCAAGCCCTTCTGCCCGTGGCCTTCTGTTCACCTGCCTGCAAACAGGGCCCAGGAGAGGGGGGTACCCAGGGCAGAGGAGAGGACCTGCTTCTTTTTCTGGAGACACACTATCACTGCCACCAAAGGACAGGGATCGTGTTCCTCTGAATGCTAACACATGTGTGCTTTTATTAGGCATTTATAAGGATACTGTTTTAACAAGAGAACAGAAACTGAACAAGCATTTTCTAAATTAATAAGACCTGCATATCATTATGCAAAAGCATTATTTTCTCCCTGGGTATTCTATTGCACCATGCAGAGGAGACGCATCTTACTCAACAATTAAGTCAGTGGGGGAAAACTGCACAAAGTTACTCTTGCACATTCCTGAATCACCCGTGAAGAACAGCGTGTGTGGCTTTGTACACTGTCTCGCAGCAAGCCTCACACCGTCAGCTGCTCCCCGAACACTGAAACAATGGCTGTTCCTTCAGTGGAGAAACCAAATGAAATGCCAAGTCTGCATTTACTAGCTGTATTGTAAAAAGAAATTTCTTGGTCTGTTTTCTGCTCTCATTTTTATAAGCACGTGCAGTTGAACAAGTTAAAACCATGTAACTCCACTGTATATAAAAGAACATGACCTCCCCCTCCATTTATAAAATTAACACAGATCAAGTCCCACTCTAATTACTGAAAGAACCTTTCAAGTACAATTTAAGCAACTGAACTATCTCATTTAACAAAGTAAGTTAGTTGGCTTTTGTTTTCCCATCATTCAAAGAACTAAGTGGTTAACCAAACTATGGGTGTTCCTAGTCACCTGGAATATTAAATGTGAAGAAAAAAGGATTGCAAAACAAATTTCACAATTTCCCTCCTCTTTCCACTCTTATATATGCATAAAGAAATCCCAACGAACCCCCAAGTCACCTCACTCCAATTCCTTCAATTCCCATTTAATTTTGGAAATAGGAGTCAAGTTCTGCCATGCCCCTCCAGATTCATCTCCCTCTCTCCATCCACCCTCTGCCTCCCTGGGCGTGTTCTGTGAACCACATCACTAGGCACCTTCGCCTCTCCCTTCCTGCTGGGTTCAGTGAGTGGGAAGTCCTCCTTCCTGTTTGGTGGGAAGGAGACAAAATCCAGCAAATGCATCCCTTGACACCCTCCCACTAAGTCTGCCCCCAGTGCAAGGCATTGCTCTTTCAATACACTGGGTTCCAGATAAACACCTCCTCTTTTCCATTTAGGATCAAAGGCGACATCAGGTCATTCAACACTGGCTGCTTGATACCAATGGGACCAATAGTTCCCACGCCTTTCACAAACATTCCTGGCACTATTTTAACTTCAGTGAGCCCTCTGCTTTCTGTTTGAATCCTAAATCATACAATTTAACTTTACAAATGGAAAATCCCAATCTGAGAATAGTTAGGTGGCATCCCCAAGGGAACATAACTGCTTGAATAAGAATAAGCCAGAGTGCTGGTTTGCCAGTGACAGAAACTTCTCTGGAACTATTAGAAAACGGTGGTGATGTTCCCTGAAGCACGCAGCTAAGAAGCTCACTGAAACTGAATTTGAGCATGGCTAGATACAGGAACTTGAACTTGGTGCTCAGGAATGTGTCTCTGTCCTCCATGTGGACTTCATTATCAGGTTGTCCACACGTGATAGCAAACATAACTAATAGAATCTATAAGATCACACCCCACAGCAGTTCTAGCTAGTAAAAGTCCCATAGATGATTCTAAATGATCTAGCAGCATTATATGTCCACCCAGGAACTAATCACAGTGGATTCTGATTGGTCAGGTTAAGATCCATGGAATTGGATAACAGCAACAGCTGCACCCAAAAAAACATGGATTCAAGTGGAGAATCCATGTCAGAAAAGAGGAACTTTGCTCAGAAGTAAGTGTGAACACATTGCTGAATAGCAAAACCAACAGATACCTCTGGGACACAGAAACATGAATGGAGTCAATTATCAGTCTGCACCCCATCCAAGTAACACTGACCTAACTTGAACCTTGCTCCCTGGAAGCCAAAGAATATTATCAAGCTAGAAACATCAATGACTAATTGTCCATATGGAAATTACGAATCACAGAGGATTTCAGATCTACTATCTCATTTAGTTCAGTTATTCCAGATTAAAAATTCCAAATTGCTTATTGAGAGTATTTTGCAAGGCTAAATATTTGGAATTTCAAGAATCCAAAGATCATTTCTAATGCTTCAGTGGTACTCAAATGTTGTTAAGAAACAATAGTATAAACTTGTGAGAAAAATTCTTGGTATCAGTTTTATTGTACTAAGACTCTCTGTGGAAATCAGACCCATCAAGATACATTTCTGGGCCAAAGGCTAAAGTTTCTTTACTGGTCATGTCTTCTCTTCTATGATCTGCATTTTACCCAGGACCTAGGGGTCACTTTAATACTAAAAATACAGCTTCCAACCCCCTTTGAAAACAAGTTGACCAAGACTTTGACCATAACATTGCAGAGACGTCTTAATATGTGGGCTCATGCAGAAATGTGTGGTCAGTAAAAATTCTCAAACCAACCATCAAGAGGTCAGGACTGGAAAACTCTTGTAATGATTTCAAAGCAAACTGTGGGTTTGCTCTGCTGAAATTTAGTGGTCGGAAAACATGAAGAGGACGTCGTGGTGAAGCTTTGACAGGGAAGAGCAGCAAACTTGGTCCAGATCTCACGATGTGTTGTGTGAGGAGGAGGACCTGATTCCTAACATCAGAAAGAAAGTCCCAAGCTGCCAACTTGAACCTCTGAGCAGAATTTCTTTTGGTCCTTTCTTGATGAAATAAATAAAAAGTTTTAACTAAATAGCTTTCGAAGTGTGTAGGGGATGGTGTCACAATTTCAGTAATTACCTAACTCGGCAATTGAGAGTCATGTCATATGAAGTTTTTTGAAAATATGTCTTTCTAAAAAAAAAAAAAAAACAATGGGAACCATTGATCAAGCCCAATCATCATATGTAAGGGCAGTAATTTTCAGGATAGAGTTTATTTTGGTGTTTCTGGCTTAAAAAAAAATGGAGTTGATACTTCTGTCCAAACTCAAAAATCTTTTTTTAGCTGTTGACATGAGAATCAGGTAAAAGACCCTGATGGCTGGAAGGAGTCTGAGAAAAGGGGTGACAGACACGTTATGGGAATAGAAAAGGAGGAGGGAGTGAAAGGTGACCCAGAGTCCTGGGTCATTCTTTGTATTCACTGGATGATGCTTAAAAGAGCCCTTTTCGTTCCTGCCAATGGTGGGACAGAAAGCTGCCTACGTCCGGCTGCCTACGCACAGATCAGCTCCTGAGTGGTGGAAGAAGAACCGCTTCAGAGAATGGAAAGTCACTCTGACAACACTCCGGAGACTCCCCTTCCTCAGTGAGCTGCGTCTGGGGGATGATCTAAGAGTGAACTCCAAGAAACCCCTGGCTGAAGCCTCTGAGGCCTGTCTTTTCTGAGTTCGCAATTGACATGGGATGCAGCACTGGGAACCAAGTCCAGTCCACACATGGCTCAGACCCAGGACCAACTCTGACAACTGTCTCAGCAGATCTGACCTGGGCAACCTGGTGTCTCCATCTCCTGGACAGAGGACTGTATTATCAGCCAAACCTCAGTTCAAGCCGTGTCATCCTGCCACGTAAACTTTGACCGGTTGAGACAACGGTGGGGAAGACGTTGCAGATGAGTAAATTGATCACAGTCATGAGAATCTGAGTGACAGAATTATCTAGAAAGTTGATTTTATATGATCTTTCCATCACTATAGGGGTATGTGCTTTCTGGCAAATTAGATAATGTATGCATGATACAGGTGTCTACCCATTTGCCATTGTACACTAAATAATTAAATATGTAAAATCACACACATAACTTCAAATTCTAATGTTACCATAAAACATGTCAGTTCAATATGTCAAAGAAAACAGCCCTACCCCCCAAAGGTCTGTAGTTTAAATGTATAATCATGCCTTGTCTCAGGAAGACAGGCAACCATCCAATGGTGCCCAACAAATATTGTGACCAGTAATGGAAAACCAACCTACCAATACAAAACAATTTTCTGGGACTGAAAGATTCTAAAAGGTTAATCTACATCACCTCTGTGTTTCTCGCTAGATATTTTCTCCCTGCATGCAACTCCTCCAATAAAACATAAATAAAGTGCATTTCAAAGCTCAGCAGGGAAGAAAGTCCACGGCTCTTGTCACCTAAGTGCACTGGACTATCACAGGTGCAGGCAATTAATAAGCAGCTTGCCCTACGCCCACGGTTCTCAGGGACCCTTGGAAAGGCAGTAAAGAGACATTGGAGATCTCAGCTCAGTTACAAATAGAATTAAGCAGAGAAAACTTAGGCACCCTGTTCTCATTTTCTCCATTTTCTTTTGAAATTGAGAACACTCCTAGGATTCACTTTGAAGTGAGGGCTGCCTGAATATGATCTTATTGATTTCCATAACATGTTTTTGCTCTGCAATGCGGATGTGCATTTTTCAAACATATTAAGCAAGGCTTTGATCTGATTTGTTCCACCAGCACTCTCGATGGAGGCTGAGAACCATTTCTATATAAGGGTTTGCTATGCGGAGGGGAAGATTGCCCTCGCTGGAAAGAACTTGGAAATATCCCATCTGAAAGCTCTTTTCCGTCTTCCTCAGCCTAAACATTTTACTCAGAGGGGTCAAAGGTCACCAACTGTCAAAACAAAACCCAAATTACACAGGGCTCCTGCAAAGGACGCTAAGCAGAGTGGAAATTCAGACCTCATCAACCGGACTCCCTAATGCAGCCTGTGATCGACAGTAAAACTGCCCTTAAAAAGTAGCAGGTACCTCACTCCAAATCCTGCTGAGGTTTACAAGTTGTCTAGTATGTTTGAAAGACTAGCCGCAGGTCTCAACGCGGAGACTGAATTGACCACTCCAGGAGGAAAAGAGGGGACCTGCCCAATCTTTGAACTGTCAACGGGGACTGGCCTGCAAACTCCGGGGCACCAGATGGTTTCATAAACCCAAAGGCTCATAAATCTTCCCTCAGAGTTTCCAATTTCAAAAAGAGACTGTTTTCTTTGTGGGACTGGGGATCGGGTAAAATTCTGCCATTGGTTTCTGACCCCAAGCCCTCCTGGCCTCGTAAGCTTTCTTGCTTCTCCATCTGGAGAGGTCACACCCAGCTCAGAGGGGACTTGCCAAGCAGGTCTCATCACAGCTTCAAGGAGTCCCAACAACCTCAACCTTCAGGGACTGGGTTGATCAGGTCCTTTTTCAGGAAGGGCCTTTGCAAATTATAGATAGACAAACAGACAGACAGACAGACAGACATAGATTTTTTTTTTTTTAGTAGAACACAAAACTTCCAACTTTCAGCTCATATTCAGCATTTCTCAGGGTGAAGAAGGGGAATATGCCTTACTTCTTTGAGTATCTTTAGCTTTTTGGGGTCCAACTTTATCCCTGTCCTCTTACTCACAGATGAGGTGAATCTCCTCTTCCCGATGTGTACCCAGTGGAAGAAGGACACAGGCAGATAGGTCAAGGGAAGAGCAGCAAGAACTAGTGGCCCCAATGTGGATTCACAGCTCACTTCACTGAAAAGACCCGCACGTGCACACCCAGCATACCAAGTGCATTTGTGCACCAGCTCTGTGACAGTGACATTTAGGGTCCACTGAACAGTCTGGGACAAAGTAAGGCTTGATTTTGATGTGAAAATAAGAGAATTGGAAGAGGAAAGTTACTGTAGGTACATATGCCTATCTATCTCACATTGCTAGGAAATCATGATACACAGACATGGCCTTATTTTATGTTCTCATATCTGACTTTTTTCCAACTGATGCTTCACTTTAGAATCACTCCACTCTGCTCCCAAAGTCATTCCTCTGTGATTGAAACATAGGAACGCATCATATCCCTGAGTATCCCAGGTTCTTGGAAGAATCTAATGAAAGAGAACATGGAATTAAAGTGCTTTGGAAAATATGAAGATGTATAATAATTTTTTAATAACTAATCCATACACTAAAATAAGCACAAGAGAGAAGGAATGGAAAGTGGGATGCAGGAGAGAGGTTAAATGCTTAAGATTGGTTGCCTTAAGGAATGTTCCATGGTCACTTAATAACTACCTTCAAGTGTATTAAGGGCTATTAGAGTAAAGAGGCCTTCAGACTGTGGGAAAAAGGAGGGGAAAAATAAGGAGTGAGTTCAAACTTCCAGGTATGCATAAGGAATCCCAGCAGTCTGGTGTGCTGAGCATGGGATGAATCACTAGAGCAGCTGTGGTCTTGTCTCCCCAGGAGTTGAATGGCCACCATCTGATGTGGTTCATACTTTGTGACTAAGCAAAAGGAATGAAAGAACCAAGACCAGGTCACTCCAAATGTGTTTGTCAGCTCCAAAAGAGTCAAAGTGTTAAGGAAAAAAAAAAACTTACGTGAAGTTCTTATAACTTTAATGTAAACATGTACATTTAAGAAACAATGAATCTCCTTCTATGGGTGAATCGTTTTTAAATTCCATCGATGATGCCAACAACCAATAAATAAAAATGCACTTCATGATAAATGGACACTTTAACAGCAGCCATTTCAGAAGAAACTTGCATTTACAAGACACTCCAAGGACCTTGAAACCACATTACAGAGATGGTGATATGAGCACTTGATCAAGTTTTTGTCTTTATTTTATCTCCACAAGGAGGGGGAGAAGAAGGAGGAGGAGACGGAGGAGGAGAAGGGGGGAAGGGGGAGAGGGGAGGGGTGAGGGGAGGAAAAAATCAGCAAAAAGGGGAGAGGGGAGGGGAGGAAAAAATCAGCAAAAAACAGCAAATCAAAAGCATCCACTCCTTCAGGGGTAGCATCATCAGCCCTAAGGATAGAAGGCAGCAGCATCCTTGTTAAGAGGTATGTGTACAGACATGAGCATATTCTTAAAGGCTTATTTATCCTTTTAGAAAAAGAAAGAAAGAAAAGCAAGTTAAAATTCTCTCCTGATGTCAACACTCTGGTGTAGTTTTTTTCATTTCTCTCACTCAGATTTTACTCTGAAAAGGAGGGAACTAAGGTAACTCTAGCAATTGGCTCCAGTGCATCCAAGTGTTGGGTTCTGCCATGGGAAGCAGGATCCTGGCTTTCAGGTGCATTCCTGTGACCTGCCCTGGGGCTGTGCACATGCCCCAGTTTGTGCCTTGGTGGCACGCATGCATGCACACAGCCTCTGCCCCTCCCCAAGCTGCTAGAGAATCCCACTCACCACCTACTGCCCTCCCAGGCGGAGCCTCTCAGCTTGGACTAGGAACCGTCCCCCTTTGCCCTGCCTCCTCCTTTTTGGATCCCTGCGTAAAGGGAGAATAGGTGGCTTCTGGTGCACACAGCTGTTCGAAATGAGGTAGGATTTTGCACTTCTCTGGACCAGTCACCCGCTTTTACCAATGACCACTCATTATGGAGGTTGGCCTCTTGGTTCATCCCAAAAGATAGGGCACCTACAAAGTCTGAGAAAGACCCAAATCAGGGTCTCTTTACACGGAAGCAGGTTGCCAGGGAGGGATGACTCCTTCATGTCCATCCATGGTTTCTGCTTGAGTTACTCACCTTTCTATTTGAATGGTATTTAGACCATCTCACAGAGTCTCCCTTCTGCTCCTCCCAAAGATAAGGCCAAGACAAGACCAGGTTCTAGTTTTCCTACTCAGAGACCCACAGCACCGAGATATCTAATATCACAAATAATGAGTGAATGGAAGAGTAAGAACTTTGTTAAGTGTGAAAGCCAAAGTCAAGATGCGAGGCAGGCAAGCTCCTCAGGACTCCAGTGCTTGCCTGACTCTGCTTTCTTCCATCTCAAACCATCTATTTGGTGGTTGTGACTCACAGTATACATCCTTCAGGGGTAGCGTCACCCCACAGTGAGCTAGAGCATGCACCGGGTAACAGCCCATGGACAATAATCAATATTCACATAATATTAGTGATGCGTATGAAAAGCACTGAATATCAACAGTTTGACAATGCAGTGTTTTCTAAATTCTAAACTTCAAAATTGAACCACATCATCAGGAATAATAAGCCAAGAAACTTCAATACTACATATGGATAGAGGTAGGTAGGTAGGGAGGGAGATAGAGATAGAGAGAGAGAGAGAGAGAGAGAGAGAGAGATGATTATATTATATGATTGGGAGAGTATTTATGATCATTGTTATGTTTAGTTTCTTCTAATTCTCTGGCCCATCAGGTTAATGACATGCCAAGATTTCTACCCGGGTAGAGGCACATGGTACTGAAATCACAGTGGATAAAGACAAGGACAGAATATGAGAGGCAGGAAATGGAGTTAGAGAGACTCAAGAGAGGATCATGAGATGGCACAGCCAAAAGACACAGCTGCCTTCTCTGAGTTGTGTGAGGGGCTGAGCATAAGTCAGAAGCAAGGACCCTGATCAGGATGTACACCCCGAAGGAAAACGAAGTTCAGAATATGTGTAATGAAGCTGAAAGCCAAAGTTTAGATGAGTAGGAGAAGCCCAAGTTCAGGAGCAGAGGCAGATCTGAGACTTGTAATCAATCATATAAAGTCTGATTTAGACAAGGCTCAAAAAAGTCAAAATATACAGGTACCAGTAGAGTAGAGGTGGGGTACAGGAGGAGGGAGGAGGGGAAGGAAAGGGGGAGACGTGGGGAGTAAAGTTGACCAACATCCTACGTGCATGGATGAAAATGTCACCATGCATTCCAACTTTATATGTAACCATCATGCAACAATTTAAAAAAGAAATAATAGGATGAAGACCAAAAGAGTCAAACAGGAAAGGAACAAGGAAAAGGAGGGTAGAAGGGGGGATTCACTATACACACACACATACATATATGATAAACAGGCACATCTGTTTTTTATGCACATATATATGCAAAGATATACATGCACAAGGATCTCTCTCATGCCCCTTGTCTTGCCACTGTACACTCTTAGCATCAGAGATACAATCACATACTTCTCCAACTCATTCCTTTTTATTGAGAACCATTCCTTCTGTTTTCATTATCTAATTATAAGTAGAAATTTTGTTCTTAGATACCATGCCCATTTCTAATTGACTAAGCCTGAAGAAAATCTAGTGCAGATATCTTTTAATTAATTTCCACTTTCCTAATAAATTGGGGAAATAATCATGTTCAGATCTCATTCTGGAGGATAAAAATCTCTTATTCATCAGTCTTTGCTAAGGCTAAATTCTTACTCTCTTGAATTCTGCTTATTTATAGAAATCACTAACTACATTATTCTTCTACCCTAAGTTTCTCAACAATTATTTTTCTAATTTTAAGAGCAAAAAGTGTACCAAGGTCTAGCTACTAAAACTTCATGACAGTATGAAAATTAGAGGTGATCTGACTGTGACAACATTTGCAATTATGTTATTTTAATTCTCAGAGACATTTTTAAAATGTAATACTAAAAATAATATTATTGAAATAAAAATATTAAAAACTTTAGATATGAAGAACATTTGTTTTCTTCCTGATATTCAGCTCACAAAATGGAAATGAATAAATGGTTTTAAAAGTGCTTTGGGTACCTAATTTTTTATCCAATTCCAGTATCACTTTATTTACAATAAACACAAAAGTTTGTGGGGTTTGTTGGACTTCAAAGGATGATTTATTATCATCTTAAATTTTCATAAACTGGAATCTTCTACCAGGTCCTTCTTAGCCTTCTGCTGTCAACTGTGAAGACTGGGGGAAGCAGGTGGAGAGAGAGAGAGAGAGAGAGAGAGAGAGAGAGAGAACGAACAAGAGAGCAAGAGAGGTGAGAGACAGAAGGAAGAAGGGAAGGAAAACAGAACAAAGGAAAGAAAAAAATGAATGGCTGGAGGCAGCAAAGGAGGAGGGAGGAGAGAGAAGGAAGAAATAAGAAAAAAGAAAAGGAAGGAATGAGGGGAAAGAGAAAATGGAAAAAAGCAAGCAAAACCCTAATTGTATTCAGTGAAACCCACTTTAACACACTGCACTGTGACACCAAAAGCCGGGAACTTCTAGATGATCAATTGTTTGGGTTTTTGTTGTTGTTGTTGTTGTTTGTTTGTTTGTTTTAATTTTGTTTTGCTTTGTTTTTTGCCTAAGGGAAGACTGCAGTGATGCTAAGTGGCTGACATTCCATTAGAATGGAATGTTATGCTGAGCTTCTAATGGAAATGAAAGCAGAATCCAAGAAAAGAAACCAACAGAGAGAAGGAGCCCCAAATTCTGTGCATGTGATTCTATGTAAACTTTTGTGTGTGTGTGAGCATGTACCAACTGGCAGAGCTAAGGATGGAAAATCAGAACAGAGAATGAAGCTCACACCCATGAAGTGGAGTTTCAAGTTGGAATCTTGTCTTCATTATTTGCTAAGTAAAAGTATCAAAGCTCTTCATGGACTACGCAAAATACAAACACAATATCATTTACAATGTCAAAGAACAACCCAAAAATTGCGTGACATACAAGGTAATAGGAAAATGTCATTCAGTATTGAAAGAAAACACAATTAACATAGTTCAATGTTGAGATGACTAATGTGTTAGAAGTTAAGAATTTTAAAACAATTATCATAGTTATAAGCAAGGGATATGACAGGAAAATACTCATAAGGCATTAAAATGTAATCTCAGCAGACAAAAGAGACAAAAAATTTTTTTAATTCTAGAAAAATACATTATTTGATTTGGGATAAAAATCACAGAAGTAGCTTAGTAGCAAAAAGGGTATAGCAAAGTAAAGAGTCACTAAACCTGAAAAGAGAGTAATCGAAATTATCCAATCTAAAGAACAAAGAAAAATTTTTTTTTAAAAATGAAAAGAACCTCAGGCATCTGTGGAACAATAACAATAATTCAATTTACAGAAGTAAATGAAGCAAACAAAATCAAATAAGTAATAAACAAAAACTGTAAAGAAATTGAAGAAAATGAATACACAGATGTATCGTTGAAATTCAAGCAATATCAATTCAAAGAAAGCTTGTATAAGGACATAATTATTAAATAAAAATTTCTAAAAGTAGCGAGAAGAAAACAACATATTACATAGGAAAACTGCAATCACCAAACAACTGACTTTTTACCCAAAATTATGGATACCAGGAGACATTGGAACAACATATTCAAGGTGTTGAAGAAAAAAAAACAACATATCAACTTTTTAAAAAATGTTGAAAATAAAAATATGGATTTTTTAAGCCTAAAAACCCAATTCCTTAAAAATAAGGTCAAAATCAGGACGTTTTAGCTTTTTAAAAATGCAAGCATTTGTCATAAGCAAACCTAAATGAAGTTTTTTAGTCTACTGGGAAATGATACTAGATGTAAAGTTGAACCTCTAGGAAGAAATGTAAAACAACAGAAATGGTAAGTAGATGTTTATTTTTCTCTCTTAGGTTCTATAAAATGCATGTGTCTATTTAAAGCAAAACCATAGCTTTGGTTCGTGAGTTGTGTAGCAGATATGTATGTAGTACATGTTGTAATAATAGCATAAACTATGATGGAAATACATGCACATATTTGGCTATAAAGTTTCTATATTGTATGTGGAATAAAACATTATCAATGCTAACTAGCCTGGAAAGAGTTTTGAGTGTGTATTGTAACCTCTGGAACAACTATTAAATGCTGTGCAAGAACTCAAGTACCATAATACTCATTTCAAGACAGTGACTGTCATATCCATCAAATATAAGCAAGTAGATATGGTTCCCATGGAATAAGCATTGGCATTACACTCTGTTCTCATTGCTTCTTTTCGGTACATTTAGTGTGTATTGTCCCTAAAATGTACAACAGAAATTATAATAGTTCACGGGAGTCTGCATTTCCAAGAGTCCCTGGGATTCCAATCTCCATTCCATTCATGAGAGAATTTTCTAAGCTTTTTCACACATAAAGGCTTATACAAAAATGTTTACCACAATATTGTTTATACTGAGATTGGGAGCAGATGCAATCTGGACAACTGGAGAGATATGATGTGAAGCATTCAATTAAGTGTTTATAAAGGAGTTAAGACAACAGACTAGATGTACCATAACAACTCGAATGCATTTTCCAGAGATCAGTGAAGAAAGCCCAAGACAAAGATCAGACACACATCTCTAAGTTAATACCGTCAAGGCAAATAAAAAGTATATACACATAACAAGAATACACATCTCGCAGTATCACATACAAATTCATATAAATTTATTTGAATGGTTGTTTATGGGGAAAGGAAACTAAAGGGAGTGAAGAAGTGAATTAAAGCATATAGATGATAGATAGGTAGCTAGATAGATGATAGAAAAATGAGAGTATCTATGCACAGAACAGTAATGACAGTGCATTTTGAAATACAAAGAATGAGTAACCCTACCTCCGTACCTAAGGTCCATTCAGAAAAGGAAAGAAAATGAAAAGGAATTATGATTGTTTTTTTAATTTCTCTTCCTGTGCCAGATATTTAGGATACCCATCCTAGTTTTATAACCTAAGCTGATTGACAGATTTTTATGAAAAGCTTATCAAACTATGCTGCAATTAAAATGGAAGCTTTAAGCTGAATGTGTACATTGCCCATTATAGATGTAAAGTCAGATTTTCACCATTTATACACATCCAAAAAATCAAATGAAAAGTGATTCGTGGGCTTTATAAACTTTCATCTAGGTCAAAGGTTAGTGAACTGTTTAAAAACAAAATTCAAATTAGCAGCTGTCTTTATAGCCCATGAGCTTAGAATATTATTTACATTTTTAAACAATTAAATATCAAAGAACTATGTGACTGCACACTTACTATCCCTGATATTTACTTCTTGGCTAACAAAGCCCCAAATATTTATATATTTTAAATATTTATATAATCCTTTTAATGAAAAGATTGCTGACCCTGATCAAGATTCTAGAAAGATAAAATAATTATTGGATAGTCTTTCCTTTGCAAGACTTAATTTATAAGAAGTGGTCTTAGACATGATTTTAGAAACAACTTGGGGGCAGGGGGTGACACAAAAGGAATCTGTCACTGACCAGCGGTCCCTGCAGTAGAATATGAAGAACCGTGTTGCTGGTTGAGTAAAAAGATGTTCACTAGATTAGACACAAGATTGTTTGCAGGAGGATGTAAGACAGGAAAGGAGCCCAATGATTATCGTGAATTATGAGGTCCAAAAGGGACATGGCAGAATCTCCCAGTCCACACATTTTCCTACACTGTGGTGCTGACAGCCCTCACAGAGACAGGTGGGTCTATTCCTTTCCTCCATCTGAGCAAGCTGGTGACCATGAAGGAAATGATGCAGGTGACTGCTGAGGCGAGGACACAAAAGGCAGTACGTTTCTGCCTAATTGTCCTGGCTTGGTTGCTCTCAGAGTGCAGCCTCCATGCTGTGAGGAAGCCCAGGTCAGTGGGGAGGCCATGAGTGAGTTTTGCTGAACTTCCCCGGCTAAGGCCTGAAGATGCACAGAAAACTCTAAACACCGTTCAGCACATCACTGAGACGTCTGTCCTGTGCAAATGGGCATGGGCCTACCTGGACACAGGGTGCCTGGGCAGCACCAGGTGTTGCTTGCAGTTGCTGGCCATTGCTGGCCATGGAGCTCCTTGGGCAGAGGGGAATGTGGAAGAATCAGGAAGCTCACAGACCCTGACATATCATTTATCAAAGCTGGTGAGAAAAAGCACCTGTTGTGGCATCATCTTTTAGGGACAGTCCGGGGACTCCGGAAATGGAGCTGATGATGTAAGTACGACTGATTTTCCTTACACCGTGAGTTAGGCATAAGTCTATATGGCTCATGAGCAGTGACATACAAGTTGTTGGGAAAAGTAAGCTTATTTCTTTACTCAAAATCTTGGAGGTTACGTTCACATAACCTTTTCTAAAAAGATACCGCTTAATATATAAACTTGTACTAATTAGAACAATAAAAAATTAAAAAATACTTTACAACATACACACACAAAAAAAGATAGAAACTTGTCATTGGGGTTTTAATGAAATGAACTGTGCTAAAGTGTGTCTATTGAAAGGGAGAAAATACAGAATAAAGTTTTGCACATTACCACACAGAACTTGGGGTTTTCTGTTTGGAATGATAAAGATCCTTAGGCTTGAAATAACATTGAAATAAACTATAAGAAAAGACATTTGAGTTTTTCTTTTTTTCTTTCTTTCTTTTTTTAATGAGGACAAGCCTGTGGCCTTTTCACAAAGCTGTTGGTCTTAACCTTGGAAATCTGGCTGCTTAGGGTAAAGGCCGAGAAAATGAACAGGAAAGCTCTAAAGGAGGGAAGCTATTATTAAATGCAAATATATTCATTAAGGAATTGGCCAAAGAGAAAGGTATATCCCACTTTTAATGAATTTTTTAAGCATACAAATATTCTGTAGGTGTGCATTTTAATTTAACCTTTGAAGAAATGATTATCATTGGAAATAGGCCTGAGTGGAAAGATACTATCTGGACCTGTTATTTTACATTCATTTTGTATAAAGTCTTTTAATTCTTCAGAAATTGTCTTATTTATGCCCTTACATCCTTGGCCATTCTGCAGAGTAACTTAAAGCTCCAATAGTATCATTTATGGGATTTTTATTTTGACTTAAATTGGTAGAAACACCTCACATGATGGAAATTCTATTTTTAAAGATACATCTAAAAGTTATAAACCGCTGATGAGGAATTAAAATACATTTTGCTCGTTGTGAATTTTTGTGAGATTGTTACAATGACTTCCACAACTCAGAACAGACCCACATACACATCTAATGCTCCTCCCACCCCAACACAGTGAGAAAAGTGACTCGTATAGCTTTTAAAATTAAAATATTCAAGTGACATTGATAAAATCACCACATATGTGTGCATGATTACGAACAGAGAACTTAAAAAAAAAAGTTTTTACTCTGTTCATCATTGTTTGGGTCACCAATTAATTCAGGAAGTAAAAGTTGTTAGTGATTTCACTAATAATTGCTCAGTGCCTTCAAAGTGTAATGAATAATTTGACTGTTTTTAACTATCCATTTGATAACACGTAAGCAAACATTTTAAAGGTTTTGAACCAAAATAAGATGCAGATTGCCATATTTTGGGGTTTTACAGGTCCCATGTATTGGAGGATAAGCCCTCAGATTGGCACTCCTGGGAAGCACTAGAAATTTTATGAGGTAAGATGTAGTGAGAGATCCCAGGTCAATGGAGCCTGTCCTTGAAGGGCATGGTGGGAGCGGTCCCTATCTCTTCCTCTTTGGCTTCTCCAGGCCGTGAGTGATTTTGCTCCACCACATCTGTCCACCTTGATGTGCTGCCTCACCACAGGTCTCAAACCATAGGACCAGTCAATCATGGACTGAACCTCCAAAACCATAATTCAAAATAAACCTTTTCCCCACAAAATCACAACTATCTTATGTTAGACAAAGGTGCCAAAAACATACATTGGAGAAAACACAGCCTCTTCAACAAATGGTGCTGGGAAAACTAGAAATCCATATTAATTAAACCCCTATCTCTCACCATGCACAAAACTCAACTCAAAGTGGATCAAGGACTTAGGAATAAAACCAGAGAAAAGGAGGTCCTAATCACCATCATGTGGGATTAGGCCCCAACTTCTTTAATAAGACTCCTGTGGCACAAGAATTAAAATCGAGAATCAATAAATGAGATGGATTCAAACTAAAAAGTTTCTTCTCAGCCAGAGAAACAATCTGTGAGGTGAAAAGAGAGCCTACATCCTGGGAGCAAATCTTTATCCCTCACACATCTCTAGGGCATATAAAAAAAACTCAAAAAGCTAACCACCAAAAAAACAAATAACCCAATCAATAAATGGGCCAAGGACCTGAACAGACACTTCTCAGAAGAGGATGTTCAATCAATCAATAAATATATGAAAGTGTTCATCATCTCTAGCAATTAGAGAAATGCAAATCAAAACTAAGATATCATCTCACTCCAGTCAGAATGGCAGCTATGCTGAAGACAAACAACAATAAGTGTTGGTGAGGATGTGGGGGGAAAGGTAAACTCCTACACTGCTGGTGGGACTGCAAAATGGTGTAGCCAATATGGAAAGCAGTATGGAGATTCCTTGGAAAACTTGGAATGGAACCACCATTTGACTCAGCTATCTCTCTCCTTGGTCTATATCCAAAGGACTTAAAAACAGCATACTACAGGGACACAGCCACATCAATGTTTATAGCAGCACAATTCACAATAGCTAAACTGTGGAACCAACCTAGATGCCCTTCAGTAGATGAATGGATAAAACTAATGCAGCATATATACACAATGGAGTATTACTCATCAATAAAAGAGAACAAAGTCATGGCATTTGCAGATAAATGGATGGAATTGGAGAAGACAATGCTAAATGAAGTTAGTCAATCCCAAAGAACAAATGCCGAATGTTTTCTCTGATATAAGGAGGCTGACTCATAGTGGGGTAGGGAGGGAGCCTGGGAGGAATAGCTGAACTCTAGACAGGGCAAAGGGGTGGGAGGGGAAGGGAGGGGGCAGGGGGTTAGAAATGATGGTGAAGTGAGATGGACATCATTATCCAAAGTACATGTATGAAGACACAAATTGATGTGAATATACTTTGTATACAACCTAGGGATATGAAAAATCATGCTCTCTATGTGTAATATGAATTGTAATGCATTCCACTGTCATATATTAAAAATAATAAAAAATAAACCTTTTCACTTTTTAAGTTGATTATCTTAGGTTTTTGTTATAATGACAGAAAGCTCAGACAGAGACCTAGACAAACAAATGAAATGAGTACTTTTCTAAATTACTTGAAAGAGGAAAAAATCCTTCTGTCTTGAATTTGGAATTAAAATTCTGTTTATGTTGAATCATATGAATAGCTATTCCTTGTTAAAATTTCATTTACATAAGGTTTTTGATAGAGATCTTGCATACTTCAAAAAATCCTTAAATGACAAAACATATGTTCCTATTTACCTGATGTTACTTTAGTGAGGACGTCTTTCAGAAGCCCAAGAGGAAAGCATCCTCGTGATTTCATAGCTGTTCCCTAATCGTGGAGTCCGTGGTGGTTCTCACTCATTTCATGGATGTTATCTCTGCTTTCTGTGCGGCTGAAAGTAATGCTACCTCTTATCCTGCAGCTATCCCCAGAAGCTGCGCCTCATGTGCATTCTGCTTCTTTCCCTACGAAACCCATGCCCTTTTCAGGAACAACGCCCTCCTTCTCATCTATTCAGGTGCCGTGTAAGGTACGGCTACCAAGTGGCCTGCAGGAGGGAACCTTCAAATGCCACGTCACCTATAATGGCAATAATAATCCTGCTTCTCTCAAGCGGCCGACAGATAACCTTTTATCTTTTTCTTAATCTACAAGGATTCTGTGACTTTCATTCCACTAATGATATAGAAGTGACAAGTGAAAAAGCTAAATGAAGATTTCATGACATACACCAGACTCGCATTAGCAAAGGAGTCCTCAGAAACCAGAATGGCAGACAAAGACCTGCCTGAAGAGGAAGAAAAAGTGAATAGCTCCTCATTCCTTACCTTCCAGACTCATTAGGAAATGCTCTAAAGGACGTTTTGTTCTTATGATGTGACTCAGAGTCACACAAACTCTCCGTGACAGTGGCAATGTTGCCTTACAGGCCCCACATTGTTTGAAACATCCCATCTCCCGCCTCTCTTTGGGAACCCAATCACCTCGGCCTTTTCCCCGTGAACTAATAATGTGTTTCTCAACGTGGCTTCAAGATCCTCTCTTTATCTGCCCCCCTAGATATTCCAGCAGCCATACAAGCTGCTCAGTGGGCACATAAGCCTGAGAGCAGCAGCAGGAAGAAATACCAAGAGGGCAGCTAACCGCAGGACCGGAGCTCCAGGGCCAGTTCTTTCAGCAATTCAATATGTTTTCCTCATTTTCTTCCTCTGTAAAACGTGATCTTCGGTCAGGTTTACCCCACGGTTCCTCTGACTCTCGAGGACTATGGTGAAGACAAATTAGACACTGTTTGGAAGTTGTCCTTCAGGATGATTAATCTCGGCAAACACACAGATTGAAATTGAATTGGACATAGGCAGGAGAAAATGGAAGAGAATCAATTATGGATATTCAGGTCGAGATAACCCGGAGAGAGGACGAACGAGAATTTTATGGAGGCTGTAGAGGCAGAATAATTGCAGCATACCAAGGGGAGAGTGTGTTGCCGGGGAGGAGGAAGAAAGGGAAAGAGACGCAACTCAGATATTAAGTGCAGGTAACAGATGCTATTAGTTTGAGAGAAAAGGCGAATTGCACAAGATTTTCTTTAATAATTCAGCATGATCTTGCTTGAAGACGCACAGGTTGAAATGTCTGGCAGAGAGATGGCAGCTTTCAGAAAACTTGTCCTTTCCGTGACGGCCAAGCAGAGTGTCATTCATTGCAGATGGCTTACAGGTGCCTGAAAGACAGGCCACACAGGGCCTCCTACTTTGGGGTCTTGGTCAATTCCACTGGCATTTTTTTAATCTGTGCTTTATGTTGTTATCTTGTTATAAAAAGGAAAAGGATGATGGCCAGCCGACCTCCGTTGCTGATCGCATAGACAGAAAGGAGTGCACTTCAGCATTGTGCCTGTTAACCAACGTGCTACTTGGGTCATTTTAAATGATGTGCCAAGTGGTTTTTGGTACTGAACATGTCCTGGGCACTTCACTTCTGATGGGGTCTTCAGCCGCAGGACTGCCGACTTTGGTTGCCATAACATTTTATTTCGAAGGCTGCACTGGGTGCTGCAGCAGGTGAAGCAGCTCCACCAGCCTCTACCCGCCAGATGCCGGGGCACCCCCGCTCCAGTTACGACACTCACACACTGGCAAAGGCCCCCAGGAGGTGAAATCACCCCTAACTGCTTGTGCTTTGAAACACCACTGCTTCAGATTGATGGGGGTCAGGACAGACTAGCCCAAAATATGGCAACTTGACATTTGAGAAAAGCCCAGACACAGGAGGGTCCCTCTGACCTTCTCCCTCCCTTCTACCCTGAAGCAGGTCATGGAAGAATTCTCTGACCTTCTCCTGAAGCAGGTCATAAAGAAGCTGCATTCCTGAGAGGCCCTCCCCATACCCAGAGGAAAAGGACAGCTTTGTCCTCAGAGACACAGAGACACCAAGAAGAATCGGAGCAGACAGGCCTGGCTGGGCTCATCAAGGTTCCTTACCATCAGGTCACGCGGCTTTTGTGCAGTTGTACTTCCGCACGACTGTTCCTGCCTCATCACACTGAAGTGTGAAAACACACCTTCCCCTCTTCCTTCAAGCCTTCATTACCGAGGGCTGATGTGTCATGTAAAATTTATGTTAAATAAATGTGTATGCTTTTCTCTGTTGATCTGTCTCTTGTTGGAGGAGTCTTGGCTGTGAACCTAGGGTGGGTGAGAAATCTCTTCTACCATACAAGCTATAGCTCTTATATGTGAGCATCTAATTGGGGCTTGCTTTGTAGAGAAAATGAATCCTTTTTTTCTTTTAATAAGTAAACTTATTCCTTAAGATGCTTGATCTGGGTCTAACACTGAATTTTTTATATATTATGCTTTTACATTTCTTTTCTTTTTTGTTAAATTGAATGTCGTGTGTGTGTGTGTGTGTGTGTGTGTGTGTTTCCTTATTACAAATTAGGAGGTTACAATCATTTTCCATATTTTCTTGTGGTTATAATCATAGTTTGGCATCATTGATTACAATCTTTTCTTTTATTGAAAGAATCAGCCTGACTTCATCAATTCATCCCCACATAGAAACCATGAAAAATCTAACATGCTCATACTTGCTTCCACTTTTGACTGCAGGTATATTTTTTGCTAGCTTTTCTTTAAGCCGAAAAAAATTCATATTAGAATCTCCAGAGCCAGGATTCTGTGATCCACCTCATCTCAGAAGGCTTCCACTGCCCCATGAAGCATCACCTTCCCTGTCATTGAAAATACTGACATTATACATTTTAATTGATTTTGGTCAATACAGCATTCCACCTAGGAATCACCTCTTATTTATATGTTCATTCTCTTTCTTATCAATCGCAAGTGTTAAGGATCTGTGCTGAACAATCCTTGCCTTAATCCCTGAATATGAAAGTGTACATTACTCCAGCAACACGTTGCATTTAATGAATAAATAAGGAAAAAGATAAATGGACATGCCACAGTAAACGTATTTTAGACAAATTCTGATGGGAAGGAGTAGCAGAGTCGAAGGGTGTGCCCGCTGGACCTGGAGGAGAGCTCTTCCTCTGAAGAACCGCCCTCATTCTCGTCCTGGACTCTCTGGCTAGATGCAGAAGAACCCACATGGGGGTGGGGGGACTGGCTGGCAGTGGGCCAGCTCACCCAGGGCCCCTGAGTTGCTTCAGTACCAGAACACTGGCTCCCCTGACCTCTCAACTGACCCAATTCCTCCAGATTCCCCAGCTCCTCACTGGGGCCCCCTACATTCTCATCTCAATGTCACAGTTTAAGAATCAATGCCTGTTCTGGAGTCTCAGGGACTCTGATCTACTCCTATAGTTTTTGGTTTTGTCTGGTGGGGCCTGGACTAATTACAAGTTTGGATTATGACACTTAAAGTTATCCCTGGCAGTCGGCATGGTTCAGAGTCCCATTTCCTGTCAGATAACAATGATGGGTGGATGGATGGATGGATGGATGGGTGGGTGGTTAGATGGATGGATCAATGGGCTGATAGACACCTTCACACAGATGCTAGGCAGAGAAGTGATAGATGATGGGACGGACGGAATGGTCCCAGGACGGGGGCATGGTTCAGAGCCACTTCCCATTGGACAAGGAATGAACGTGTGCACACACTTAATATTGAAGTACAAAAATGTTTTACAAGAAAAATTAGCCTCTGCCTTACTGATCATTAGCATGCAGCTAAATACTTGAAGTTTTTACCTAAAAAAGTGTAAACCTCAAGGAGAAACACTGTGCAGTCTCCGTAAACATCATTCTTAGACTTGGACTCGGTTTATAGCAGACATTATGATTTCTCCAAAGATACAGATGTTTGGGGACAAGCCTATGATGCGAAGCTCAAAGAATAAGCTAATAGGGAGAACTCAGAGGCTAGATCCAGTGACTATAATAGCATACCTGTAATAAATTTTTAAAAAATACAACATTGCAAGGAGCGTTTCCAAATGCTTCTACTGTGGCTTTCTTATTAAAAAAGCAAATGCTCCTCAGGTTCTGCCCACATCTTAAGAACTTGGGTCTGGGGTCATTTAAAAAAATCCACAATCTCCCCAGCCCTGGCCAATAAACAAGCATGACACACGAGCACCCAGGGGAAAATAACTGTGTGTTAAAACACAGGAAGAGAAGCTGGAGGTATTTTTTAGTTAATCTGAAGAGCAGGACATAATTAAGCCATTACACTTTGCTTATCCTGAAACAGGTGCCATTCGAGAAAACACTATTGACCCTTCTCCAATATGCCCTTCACAGTCTTCTATTGGAAATGATTTATGTTCTACCTCATCATGTTTGGGTAAATGACCATTTGAAATATTTAAATCCATAAATAACTCGTCTTTAATTTACTTTACTAAAGACAATTTACCACTAATATAAATTAAAATATCCTTATGTTACATTTATTCTGAGGATTATTGAACTTTTAATTTCTTATACCCCTTAATACCTGCCCCCAACTACGTCTTGCAGTAGACACTTCCCCAGGTTATGCAATGCTTTTCAAATGCGTTGTCAAAAATAACAGAAGAAAAATAGAAACTTTTCCAACATGAAAGTAGATAAAATGAATAAAAACACAAGTTCTGTTTCTAAGTAGAAATGAAAACCAACTTGATGTCCTATAACGTTAAATCTCAGAGCCCTTTAGGAAAAGGTGGCAAACACGCTTATTAGTTTCATGTACTAAACATAGCGTGAGGTCATCAACAACATGTGGGCCATTTGTCCCACTCCTTGGTGGAGGTGAGTCCTCAGCACTCGGTTGAGTCACAGCCATAAGAACAAAGATGGCCAACAAATGAAGTTTTCTGAGAGGAGACAAGTGCATCTGTAGTGAGCCTCTTAATTGCTCTAATTTAAGGCTGCTGTTTGATCAAGGGAAAGGCCAGGAGAGAGCACAAATATTAAGGCCAAAGGGGTGACATATGTAAGAGTGGGGGGGGGGAAGCCCAACTACGACTTTTTGCATAAAATATATCCTTTGCATTATTTAGATCTTGCACCATCCCCTTCCCAGGAAATGTGGTCCAGTGGAACAGCCGAAAGCACACCATAAATTTCACAGAGAAACATGTACCTCTTCGCAGTCAAATAAATCAATTGGCTTCCACTGAATAAACACGACTCGGGTTTCCTAGATCACTCTTATCCTGGCTATCTACAAAAGTGGCAGCACCTTTAAATTTCGAGATTAAGTTGTCAGTGTCGGTTCTTATGGCAGATTTTCTTGCTCTCGGAGTCTGGGAGGGGGGATGCGTGGCAGCACTAATTTCTCTATCCCACAGCACGGCTTCCTTAATCACTCAGACCTCCACTATCCAGGGGGAAGCAGATGCAGAATCCCGCCCCAGCTTCCAGACACAGAGAGCCATGCATGTCCCACTCGAGGTTTCTGACTTGAAACCTAGAATTGCCTGAGCTGGGGCAGTTAGGAAGAGAGTTTCTGAGAGACGTGGGTCTTTGCTGGTCTCCCTAGGTCTCCATGAGGACCCTGGGTCAGTGGATGGTGAAAACACATACAGGGCTCCCAGGACCCTAGAGAAGACAAACACGAGAGGAGGAGACTGTTTTCTAAATGGCCTCACCCATCAGCCTACTTCAGAGACAGCACACCTGGAGCTAAGGTCACAGACGGCTGCAGATGCATGGGCTCAAGAATTAAAGGCAGCCATCAACCAGTTCCTCCTTATTCATTATGACACTTCATTCAGGAAATCTCTAAAAGGTGAATGGAGCTTTTGAGCCCATGAAAGATGCATGCTGGTCACCTTGTCCTAGAGAGACGTGGGGTCAGAGAAGGTAGATTGATCATAAGTTAATAACAGTTGATCCACCTCTCTCCTTGGAGAGAGTGGAAATAATTGGCCAAAACGTTGGTTTTTTGCATCGTGAACCAGGCTAAGTGTGAAAGCCTGTGTGCATGGGTGTGGGTTTGCCCTTAAAAAACTACCATGTTTACCTCCCAAAATAAACTCCTGAGGGTCAGGAGAGAGACGGTGTTCATCCTAGACATGGGTGCACACCAGTAAAGGCTGAGTGATTTAGACTTTACTGTGTTCTTCAGGTCCTTCCCAATTCCAAGTGATGCAATAACCCTTCCCTTGACTCTAGAATTCCTTCTGTATCCTTTGTATTGAGTCTCTCCAAGCCATTTTCCAATCTGTAAGCTGGAGATAATAATACAACTCTACATATATGTTAAAATCAAAAGCAATGAGCAGATGAAAATACATATTCTAAAATAAAGTTTCACACAGATGTGTCATTTTTGAAAGAAGACAACAATGCATAAAAACAAGAAAAAAAAGAGGAAATTCAATCAAAATATAATGGAAAACTGAAAATCCTAACTTTTCAATCCTTATCTCCTGCTATTTACTGAATACATTTTGAAACGTTTAATTCACCTGGCAATCTTGAGTGAGAAATTTTATAATTTCATGATATGTGAAAGTATTTCCTGAGTGAACTATAATATATACGTTCAAGAAACTGCAGAGAGAAGCAGGTGACTTTTCAAGTAAATGACTTCTATCGCTTTACAGGTCCTCTAACCCAAACTAGTCTCCTGATCTCACCTTCATCATTTCTCTCATTTCCTTTTGGTCTAATTAATCAAAATCCTTCATTTCTAGCCAGTTTGTCTTCCTGAATATGAATAAGAAATAGAATACCATTTGATGTTTGAAATTATGGAGGTAATCTCAATGACGGAAATGGATGGCCCGGAAAAGGGAGGAGGGTGCCTGATTAAATATATTCATGAAGATGTCAAAGGTTTATAAAGCCCAGGCCCATGGCAGAGAATGCTGTGGACTGCCAGGTGTCCCCTGGATAAGTGCATCTCTGCAAGGGTCACCACCATGGACAGCAAGCGGTCACCATGGAGAGGTATGTGCAGCAGATCACTCGGTTTGGGGCTTTACCATCACACCTGTGGGGTGAGTGTGCAATTTGGCTGAGAGCGGGAGGTTCGGGCTTATAGACTTGGAAGAACTATCTGACCATTGACCTAGGGAACAACTATCTGTACAGGACACAAAGGATAAACCAGTGGCTCAGAAATGGAGGCATCGAATCCCCCTTTCTCTTGGGGACATTTGGCAATGGCAGGAGACCTTTGGTATGGTCTTCACTGAGGTGCCAGAGGCCAGGGGAGGTGCACCTGTGGCTAGCGGGATCCTAAGGTCCTGCAAAGCATGGGACAGCCCCCATGAAAGGGCTCATGCAGCTCAAAGCCCAATATTGCTGGTGTTGAAAATAAGACTGAGTCAGTGCACCCCAGTCGCCCAACTCACCTCAACTCCTGCAGGCAAGGCCAGCGTTGCACGGCCCCTGAGCCCTCATGGGGACTGGCCACCTTGAACCAGCCCCTCTGTGGCCTTCCTCTCTGACACTGTCACATGCACGAGGACAGCAGATGCATGTCTTATTCAGCCTTGTCTATCTGGCTCAAGCCAAATGGCTTTTCTAAAGGAAAAGTGGGGCAGTACAAACTAATCACTTTTCTTTCTTGGTGACATTTGCAGAAAAAATAATTTAGAACGATCCTAAAATGTGTTTATAAAATGAACAAAAATATAGATTTGACCTCATCTTTGACTTCAACAATCTCTCAGATGAAAAATGTGTAGATAAATGCACTCAGAACGTCTATCCAAGTATCCATTTCCTAGAACTGCTATTCCAATTTCTCTGTGTGCACAGAACATTCCACTCACCCATAGAGATAAAATATCCATTTGGCCACACTATGTACTACAACATGCATAAAATAAAGTTTTGGAAGCGTCATATGTTTGGGAAGTTAAAAGTCCATATTATGAACCATTTCACAATATTACTTTGATTCTGTGCAGCTAAAAGCTTGCCTAGTTATATTTTATACCAAACAATGTTTGGGGTGTGGTTAGTGTTTAAGGTACTTGTGTTTAGGTACTTTTACTTAGGTAAATCCTTGACATTTGCCTCGGATTTATGTTGGATGTTTATGTTGGATGTTTCCAACTGCACTGCTCAAAGATTCTGTGGAACTTAGTTTTCTGAGAAATGCATATTTATATCAGATTCTTTTGGAGTAGTGTCACTGAAGTTCGAGGTGATTTTAATGTGGTGGCTTCATGCCGGTTCTTTCCTTTGGAGAGTGTAAATTATTGATATCTCAGAGGTCTGAATCTGTCTGTCTGTCTGCTGAGACAGTAAATTGGTCTGAAACCACAACTGAACCTGGTCAAAGATTTTTAAAATGAGAGTTTCCTAGAGCAGGGAGAGTGGATGAAAACCCAGCTTCCCGGGGAATCTGCACTCACGCAGCCAAAGGAAAAGAGTTGTTCTTTATAAGGAGCAGCTACCTCTGCCAACACTGCCTCATGCTGCTAGGGTGGCTGCTGCTGCACAGGTGCAGGTGGAGAGCTCACAGGTGCGTATCGTGTGACAAGGTGAAGTGCAAAGACTGCACAGTATTGGTGCCTGTCTCCCCCACCTGCTAATAACAGGACTTGGGGAAAGTCACTTAACCTCTCTAAGCTGTCTCATTAGTATAATTTGATGACAATTACAGAGGCTCAGACTATTCACAGGCAATTGTAAAACTCAAATTTAGAAAAAGAAATAGTTGAAGCTTTGGCCAAGCATGAAGCCAAGGCGTGGGATTGTCAGGATGAGGACGGGAGCCCAGGCCATGGTGTCCCCATCATGATGGGATGCTCCTCGGGCTCAGTACTAGTGCTCAAGCAACTGCCTGTTTATTCCTACCAGGCATGAAGACGAAAAGTGATCTATGCTAGTCTTGTCCCCAGTGCAGAGATCAGACATTGAGCTAAAAAATTACAAACTCCAGGAGAGTCTGCAGAGAATTTGCAGGAACTCCGGAGACATTAAACTCTCTTAAGAGAATGACTTTGACATCCGGGCTCAGAATTAATTGAAGCTCCAAATGTTTGCAGAGCCCAAAGGGCCTCTGGCAGGAAGACAAAAATGCAGGAAGCCACGCCCTTCTCCAATTCTGCCTATCTGCAGAGATAACTTGGCATCTAAGTGTGCACAGTGGACGGGTGGATGCTCCCCACCCAACCAAGCAGCGGGGGACAGGGGGCGAGGGGCCTTCCCTTGGCAGGATCGCCTGTGATAACCCCAGCCGAGCACACTCCTAAGAGCGGCTTGTGTTCCTATCTAAGCAGGGTCCCTCCTCCTGTTGCTGGTGTCAAACCTCCTGTGCAAGAATGTGGCCTCCCTGCCCATCTGTCCCAGCGGGGCTGTCAACTGCCAGGTGTCCCTCCGAGACCTGTTTGACCGTGCAGTCATCCTGTCTCACTACATCCATAACCTCTCCTCGGAAATGTTCAATGAATTTGTAAGTACCTCACCTCCTGCCTCTCCCCAGGGCAGCCTTCACGCCAACCACTGGGCTGTTCTACCGCTCACCCGGAAAACCTTGCCAGCCAAATTTCAGAGAGCATCACGTTCGAGCTCAGAGAGGCACCATCCAAGAAAACATGGGACAGGAGGAAGGGAAAGTCTCGTGGAATCTCAAAAAGTCTCAAAGAACGTAGTGACCTTTTACAACTTTATTCCACCTTATTTTTTTTTATTAGAGGTTTTTAAAAATCTGAACAAACTGATATAAAGTCCTGCTAGGCGGGGCTCAGGAACAGTGCCGATTTCTTCTCCTTGCACAGAGAGGTCAGTTTGCCTGGGTCTTCTTCACTCAGCACCCTGAAGACGCCCAGTGAGTAGCTGCACAGCAGGATGTGAGTGGATAGGTCTAATCAAGAGAGACTGGATCCATCCTGATGGGAGGGGAGGGGTCAAAATAGCTTTTCAGAAACTGAAAAACTCTAGGGCTGGGTTAGAAATGGAAACAGGTTCTCTGTCCTTGATGAAGGCCCCTGGCTGACCCTCTCCTGGGCCAGCCCAGGTGTGGACGATGGCGCTTCCATACAACAAAGGTCCTCCTTAGAGCATGTGGCTCAGGGTCCGTAACGTTCCTGCACACTCTTCTTGCCGGGCACTATATTTTCTGTCATTCTCCATTTCTCTTCCCACTCTTCCTCGTATTCCCTTTAAACTTTCCCAATTTTTGTTAAACACAAGTTTTAAATAATAAATATTGATCTCTCTATTTTTTCCTTGTTGTATTCTCATTCCATGGCACAAAATTTCTTCGATTTATATGCCCTGTATTTTTATGATCCATTGTTTTGACAATCCACAAAAGTTCTCTGAATTCCTGATGCACTTGGTGAAGTGAGGGTGTGGGGATTCAGATGCAGCTGGAAGAGAATCCATATTTCATAACACCTATCCAAGGAAAGAAGACCCGTGTGGACTCACAGGAAATAAGAGATTAAATGACTGAACTTAGATACATAAGCAACGTTGGCATTTGACTCAAATACCCAAGGAAGGTGGTGGTAAAAAACACCTCATAGATTCTAGACTGGCTATGTTAATGTTCGTTTTCCAAATTATAACTTGTAGGGAGGAGGGAAGGAAGGGTGATATAGCATAAAGTCATAAAGGTGGTAGGAAAGGGAGATGGAAAACGTGAGATTCAGAGCTAATGGAAAAGAGTGGGCAAAGGGTTAGCACTTCACGTTCCATTTTTATGCAGCTAACATCTTTTAATTACATGTCTACCAAATGTCTTAATATTCTGGTAATGGATTCATTTGTTCAATTCTCAAACACCAACTAATTGGATCTCCTGCGTCCTCTCCAGGACAAACGGTACGCCCAGGGCCGAGGGTTTATCACCAAGGCCATCAACAGCTGCCACACCTCCTCCCTCTCCACCCCTGAAGACAAGGAGCAAGCCCAGCAGATCCACGTGAGTCCTCAGCTGGCCTTGTGCTTGAGCCACGGAGGCCGGACACACATGGCCGTGCCTCAGGGCCTCAGGGGCACCGTCAGGGGGTAATGGTGACCACAGGCACAGAGAAAAACGAGGAAGAGAGAGCCAAGGAAAATTGTCAGAATGCAGTTGATAAACTGTAAGCAAAGTCCAAGGCTACCCAAGGACTTAGGGTGGGGGGTATCGTCCGTGCGGATGACATTATTTTGACCGTGTAGGATTACAGATGCTAGACTGTGGAGACTGAACTGGCCACGCTTGGTAAATATCCACTCATGTACACAACAAAGAGACGCAAAGGCAATTCTATTTACTATCTGTCACTTGAGACCCCTCCTCTGGAGCCTTTGACGTCCCTGACCACTGCGTGATTGGAATCCTCTCTCCTGGACCTTCTAGACTCCCCTCTGCTCTGCTTTGGCTTCTCTAAAACCTCCTTCCTCGTCACTGACTCCCCTGCCCTCCCTATGTCTTCAGTGAGACTCGCTCCACCACGCAGGTCCCATCAAACAGGATATCAGGTTTCTCACCGATGTCACTGGCTCTGACCTGGGTTGATGACAGCGGTGTCTACCTGTCCGGCCCCAGGCGTCTGTCCCAGCTCTGCCTGTGATGGTCAGGATGGCTCTGTTCTGATCCCCTGTCAGAACCACAGCCTGAACATGTTTTAAAGCAAACATCATCCTGGGTCCACCCCTCACACACAGCACCTCTGTTCTCCCTCCATGATCTTCCTAGTGGCCTGGGTATTCTGTCTGTCTGCTGCGCTCATTAATGACCATGACCCTAATAAGAGGAAGAGGAGGAGGGACAGGGAACGCTGGCTGAGGCTACCCGTGCCAGCACTTCACAGAGCGCACGATGTGCGTTCTGCTCCTCTCCTGTCCCTGTTTCCAGTGCCACGCCCACTGGACTCTTGCTCTTCCTGACCACTAGAGCAGCTGCAGACACCAACACAGCAAGTGTTTTACATCTTACCCATGATCCTACTATTCAGCATAAACTGGGGGATAAAGCTCCACTGGGACTTCCATCTGCTGTTTGAGGATACCACTGGCCCCCCACAGGCTGCTCTGCCCGAGGCAAGGGGCAGGGAGTTGTGCAGAGCCAGGGAGGCGCACTGGGAGCGCCATGTTGTGTTTGCGGTCTCTTGGCTCCAGTATCCCAAAATGAACCTAAAAATCACTGGTATGTTAATGAACAAACATTAGTGCGAGTGAACCCTTGGGTGACAATGATCCATGTCACTTGTCATGGATCCTGGTGGAATCTAGCTTTCCCAAGGCGGGTCCCGTGAGTGCCTACTGATTTCCAGCAAAGCCCGGCTCCTCCCCATGGAGAAGCAAAGCAATCAAATATGAGAGGTCAGACTGAGTGGGTAGATGGATGGCGGGATTCCAGAGGGTAAACAAAAACGTTACCAATGAGAACTCTCCTTGGAAAAAGTTGTCACTCAAATCAACTAGTTTTTGTTTTACTTTAGTGCAGTCTAGGCCCTTGACTTAAATTTTACTTTTCTATAATTTTTATCATTTACCCCAAAATTGGACATACACACAAGAATAACCAAGAGGTTCTGTAGTGCGGCCTTTCTGAGCAGAGACCCCATTAAGCAGCCCTGCTGATCTCTGCTGCTTCTAACGGGTCCTTCCACGTGGCTCCTCAGCACGAAGACCTGCTGAACCTGGTCCTTCGGGTGCTGCGCTCCTGGAACGACCCTCTGTACCACCTGGTGTCAGAAGTGCGGGGCATGCACGAGGCGCCGGACGCCATCCTGTCGAAAGCCATAGAGATCGAGGAGCAGAACAAGCGTCTTCTGGAGGGCATGGAGAAGATAGTGGGCCAGGTAAGCAGCCCCCGGGTGCCTCTGCTGTTCTCCTTCGTGAGGGAAGTGGCCTCCCTGGTGGGAAACGAGTTTTCAAGCACCTCACTTGGCAGAAACAAAACTTGGGTGTTCTTTTTCTAGACGGCCATCAAAGAAAGCCAGCTCCTCCTCACTGGTCATGTCAGACTCCACTGTAACAGAGCCTAGGGGATCCCTCCTGATACTTGGCAGGTGCAGAGTCCCCTGTCCTGTCCACCACCCACCAAGGGCGCTTCCCTTCTGGACTGGTGGCTAAATATTTTCAAGGGAAAGAAAACCAGAGAATAGAATTGGTGAGAGAAACCATTCTTTCTCGTTTCTCCTCACATCGGAGGATTAGTGTAGGGAAGGAGAAAAGAGAAAATCAAAACCAGAGGGAGGAGTCCCCTCCACCCCACGCTGCCCAAGGAGAGTGAAAAGACAAGGCCACGGGTCTGTGCTGTCCCCTGAGCTCTAGATCTCAGGTGCCACCAAATGGAAGAGTGTGTGTTTCTGGAAAGTTCCTTATTTTATAGTTTAAAGAAACTTGCTTCCCTCTAAATATTTTATTGCTTATGGATCCTAAATCAAAACTCATATCATTGCATTTAATCTCCCCAAATGACTTCATACTCAGATCGAATGAGTATTTTCAATATGTATCTCCATTCAGATAGAATCATTTCAACCCTGGTGAGATAGCAGCTAAGCCGCTCTCTGAAGTTCTCAGAAATAATGTATCATCTAAAGAAAAACATATGATTATAGAGATAATAACAGAAGCAATTTTATATTTTTCTTTTTGTGTACTAAGTACACGTTATCATGTGTCATTTCTGTCATTTTCATGGAAGGAGAATATATCCAACACAAATACAAGGAACATATTAACCCAGGAACATAGGAAATAAACACCTTGATTTCAAGTTATTTTCCTCATTACCATGAGCCTACTTCCTGAGGTCACTAATTTATTCTATAATACTTCATTTTCTGATCCCTTTTTCCTACCATTTATTTATTTATTCTTGTTCATATCCTTGTACCTTGCACAGTAAATTATGTCTTCGGGCTCAAGCACCGAAAGTTCAAGGTAAAAAGCATAAGGCAACAGACACACACACACACACACACACACTCACTCACACACACACACACACACACACTCACACACACACACACTCACACACACTAAGTTCTCATAGGAATCCAGATTTTAAAATATCCTCACATTATAGGAGTGAGCTCAGCAGATCAGGTCTGTAATCACGGGACTGTGTACTAGCTGGTCTCCAGGTCAGCTGACATCCTTAAAGGTGCTGGGATGGCCCCTTGGGCTCCAAGGTCTCTGGGGAGTCCCAGAGTGCACAGGAGCACAAAGGAGCACACGCTCCCTCTCTCTGCTGTTGAGCTTGTTCTGTGATCCCAGTCTTGCCCCAGCCCGACTCACCAGCACCACTGAGGGACAGCTGTCCCTCAGCACCTGCCCGCTCCTAGCTGCTCCTCCCAGCACCTCCCACCAGGGAGCTGGAAAGGCAGCCGCTGTCCCCCCTAGAAGCCTGGAAGGTAGCTTCCCTGGCAGAAGGAAAGACTACCAGCAGATCCTCTTAGTCACAGTCATCACTGAGCTGGCCACACCTTCAAGCAGTGAGTACCACCCACGTCGCGCCTAGGGCTTTGGAACACGCACGTATGGAGAACAGATTCAGTTCAAAGCAAGACACTATCAAAAGAAATCCGGTACAAAGGACACATGGGGGCAGATTCAGGAATGTAGACGTTCTTCAAATGAGAGAACAGAAGCCAGCTCCTCCATTGTCCTGGGCTCAACTCCATGCCTACCTTCAAGGTACTCCTTCTGGCTCTCTGTCTGTCTGCTCCTGCAGGAAGACTTCATCTGTGACCCCTTTAAAACTCACACACATGTTCTGCTTTGAGTTTTTAGATGACTACTAAATGTATGGTGCCTTCGCTCAGATACATAAAAACCAGAATCTATGCCTTTGGATTTATATTCTGATGTCTTCCCTAAATCTTAATTTAATAATTAGAAAGACTGAGGATCAGCAAACTCTAATCATGTGAAATAATAAGTGCCTTTCTTGGTGGTTAGGTCCATCCTGGAGTCAAAGAAAACGAGATCTACTCTGTCTGGTCGGGCCTTCCTTCCCTGCAGATGGAGGACGAAGACTCTCGCCTCTTTGCTTTTTATAATCTGCTCCACTGCCTGCGCCGGGATTCCCATAAGATTGACAATTACCTCAAGCTCCTCAAGTGCCGGATCGTCTACGACAGCAACTGCTGACTCCACTTCTGAGATGGTTCTTAAAGATCCATCCCTTGGCAAGCTTCTGTTAGTTGTCGAGCACTTTAATGCATGCTTGGGTGTATGGGTTCCTTCTCAAAAAAATAAAAGCTGAATCTTTAGAAATGTCATAATCTGAAAAAGTCAATATGTCAAAGTTTTTTTTTTCTCCCTCTAATACAAAAATCAAAAGAAAATCTCTCTCTACCATTGAGAAGCTTCTGTCAAAATTCATCACAAATAACAAAAGCTAGTCTTGCAAATAAGACGACCGGCAAGAATCACAGCCAATAAATGTGGGTCAAGTTATTAGAGCCCTAGTCAGATTACTATTACGCATTCTAGTCCTGTGAGAAAGAAGATTGAATTGTCAGGATCTTTACGAAGGCCAGCCACGTTCTTTGAGCTAACTTTCACAGTGTTATGACAGACAGCGTAAGTACTAGGTGACAGCCGTGGCCCTAAATAGCATGAGATTTACTGAACGGTCTAAAAATTGTTAGGATACAAATGTGAAATGGCTTCAAATTCCTCTAACAGCTGTCTTCACCCATATTCCACTGAATTCCCACCCCCTCAGCATCATCTTGGACACATATATATGTTCCGGTCACTCAGGGCCTAACAGGTCCACTCAAGTTTCAACTCCATCTCCTCTTTGAATTATTAATACTTTCCCTTCCCTCTATAGTGGCTCAAGGGACACAGCAGGGACAGCAGGTATGGTCTGTTCCTGTAAGGTTTCATCCTCTCCTTCTGGGTCTCCATTCCCCTGGGGGATACGGTGGAATGGGATAGAGGACCAGGAGAAATGGAAATGTTCTGAAATCACTGACCTATGAGGGGCTGCCATGGATTTCTCATGGCTGACAGGGGCTCGAATTCCCTGAGGGACAGGTGTCTCTCTTGTGAGGCATGCTTGTGATTCCCAAGACACCCGCCAAAGGGGACACTTCACTCTTTAGTGTATTTATCAGAGAAATACTCAGACTTGATTCTCCTGTGCTCCCCACGGCTCCGCCATCTGTAGTGTTCGTTACAGCCTCTGCCGTTGCTTGTCCTTCACCCTAAAGTCAAGGTCAGCTATCTGCCAGTGAACTCAGAGGGCATGCATGCACCAGAACTGCTCCAAGCAGTGGAGTGGCAGTCATCCTGCACCACTGCTGACCCCTCCCTGGGGTCTTAAGTTCTCTCCTCCGTCCATGCAGCAACAGAGCAGATCAGAAAGCCGGATTCATTAGCAGACATTCACAGAGGAGGAGATGCCATTCTTCCCTTCTCCTAAGCCTAATGAGTAAGGATCCGATCAACAATCGTCTTAGAGTCAGCATTACCAACATTCTCTACCAGGCACTGGGGTGGGCCTCCCCCAATACCTAGGCTTCCATTCACTGGGTCCGGAGAGAGGTGAGCGGTGAGGGTTGTCCAGTTGCCACTCACAGGGGCAAATGGGCCAGTCCTCTCCCCCGCCATCCGTCCAAGGCTTGCTGCTGCCAGGCTGCTTCTGCTGCAGGGGCAGGGCTCCTGTGGGCACTTCTAGCAACAGACAACGGGGGGCATCCCTTCAACATCCCGATGGGCTGAGATACAAAGACAGAGTGGAAGAGAAGGAAAGAGAAGAAGGAAGGATAAGGAAAAGGAAATAGACACTGAGTGCAGTATCCCCGCAGAGGACCAGAACAGTCAGAATCCTACCCTTGGTAAGAACCTGCGTCTTCCTTCATTTTTACACCCCAAAGGCAAACACCATCCAGTTCTCCTTCCAGTTCCCTTTTCTCTCCTCTCACTTTCCTGGAAAGGCCAATCTTATCAAGAGCATGTTTGTCTTTAATCTGAGTCTTTATAGCTGCAGATAAACAGAATTTGGAATCTCTACAGATGAGAATTCAAGAAAAATTCCCTACTTTGTTATTTTTAAAAGGAAAAATAAATAAATAAAAACAAAGAAGGAGAGAGAGAGGGAGGAAGCCTTCCCCACACTCACAGAGCCGCCCCCGGGCAGACCCATCTCTTCCCTCGTGGCCAGTTTCGATCTGGGTCTGCTTTGTCCTGTCACTGTGGTGACCCAACCCTTTCAGAACACAACAGAATACCTTGCCCCAAATCAATCTATGAACTGCTCTCTTTCCTCCTGAATTCTTGCAAAATGTCAGCGCTCTCTCTCTCTCTCTCTCTCTTTCTCTCATATATCACTATTTTTCTTTTAAAAGGCAAGAGAGTAGGGGGAAACCTGTATATACTGCATTTCTAAGTTATTTATCATTGAAAATCCCATTGTTGCCCATTTAACTCCCTTCCCTTCAATTTCGTTATTTCCAACAGAGAGGATGGTATTTACCAGGGGTGAAATTTGGCAACCGATGACAATGCCATTGTGTGACAGCCACATTCACCATTAGCAGCTTCATGTCCTCTTCTCTGACAGAGTGTTCATCCCAAGCATCAATTTAAGACTCTGGCCAACAACTGGGGGGTGAGAGTAAAAGGCCCCTGCTTAGCTGTGACATATAAACTGAATACTGTCATTTCCAGACACAATTGAGCAGAGCCACAGGTGTTCTGTAGAGTCAGCAAGGGGCAGCAGGAGAGAGGATATTTGAGAGGCACATAACAATCACTCCCTTTCCAACTAGAATCAGTCCATTTTATCTTCTTCTTCTATGGATTTCCATGTAACATTACATTCGAAGAAATAGCCCTGCCCTGCCCCAGCAAGAATAACAGCAGTGGTGTTGAAACTGAAATCAATCAGTCAAATCTTGAGATTCATTGATCACAAGCCAGCGCACAACGAGGGCTTAGCCAGAGGAATGGAAAAGGTGTCTTCTAGGAGTCAGCTCTCAGGTTGTGAAAAAGAGGGCTGTGGTAATATGCAAATTAACATGCTGCGTGGTAGAGAAAGGTCCCCATGAGAGGAGTGACTCACAAAGGGCCAAGGTGGCTCAAGGCACAGCTTTGGGACCTGCAGATGTGAGAGCCGGCAGGGTCCTGGAGAGGCTGCGCTCATGACCTTGTGGTGGGGCTCTGATCGAAGACTCACCGGCAAAGCAGGAGACTGCCTATCTGCTGATTAATCTGAATCCACTAAGATTTAGGAGTCTTCAATGTCTTGAGCAAAAAGACCCGAGATGTTAATTCGTATAGCATTATAAACTTTCATTAAATAACTGCCTTTCACTTAAACCTAAGAAATGCCCATTTTTTTAACAGACATTTAATATCTCTCATTATTATGTATCATCCACATTACAAAACACCCGGTAAGGATCCTCTTTGCATTGTGGAGGGTCGTTTATGTTCGTTTAGAGAGTCTGTACTTATTCTGTGAAGGAGTGGAAAAGCAAAACAGCTTAGAGCAAGAGAGCATTATGTCCAAAATCGGAAAATAGAAATATGAATCTGTTTGAGGGAATTGTAGGAGTATGGGACTAGTAGAAAAAAGGGAAGGGCCCCAGAAACAAGTTGAAATGTTATTATGATGCTCTAAAAGAAAATCAATGAGGACCCAACCAAGGGGAAAGAAGCAAAGGATCTGCGACCTGCAGGAACATCAACAGGCCTGACTCTGGAGGAAACGAGGCAGACGGAAGAGTCAGAGACCCAGGAACTTGAGAAAATGTGATTGAATGAATGCTGGGAACATCAGAGAGGAGAGAATGAGTGCTGAGTTCGGGTTCAAATGTGTGTGAATTTTGTTTTCCTGTATTTCATTGACTTTGTGCCAGCAATCATCAAAAATGTTGTTGCGTAAGCAAATCACAGAAAGGAGTACATTCAAAAGCTTCTACTAAGCCAGGCACAGTGGCGTACGCCTGTAATCCCAGCAGCTCTGGAGGCTGAGACAGGAGGATGGCAAGTTCAAAGTCAGACTCAGCAACGGTGAGGCGCTAAGGAACTCAGTGAGACCCTGACTCTAAATAAAATAAAAATAGGGCTGGGGATGTGATGCTCAGTGGCCAAGTGTCCCTGAACTCAGTGCCTGGTACCAAAAAAAAAAAAAAAAAAAAATTCTATTAGACTATACACCAAAATAAAAGAATTGACACCGCCCCATGGTGAGCTGGAAGTTACTGGTCTCCTTCAATACTTAATTAAGACTTGCAAGATAAAGCTCAGAGGAAGGATGAAAACCAAATGGAGCCAACCCATTTCTTTACAGACCCAGGCCTTTCAGCATTCGACTACTTCTCCAAGAATTTCTCTTCTGTTCAACTTCAGAAGGATTTGTTTCACTAAGGCTCTAAGATGGACGAATGATCTTCAAACTTACGCAGACACGAATATTCTGAACATTCTGTCTATTCAGTTGCAAGATTTTTATCAAGTATTTTAGGGTAAACTCCCCCAAATGATATATCTTTTTATCTTGTGAATTTCGAAAACCTCCTGTGTCTAAAGGACTAACCTTCCAATTATTTTGATTCTACATCACTTTATCAGTGCCCCAAATTGTATAATTTTAAAAATCTATGCATTTACGGCATTTAAAATTTGTGCAAAATATAAACAAAAGAACACTAAGATAAAAATAAATAGAAATGGAAATTCTAATATTTCCTTCTCAAAGGGATGAGGACATTCATTCTGAGGTCTCTGGACAAATGGATTCTATGTACACACACATATTCGAACCACACTTGCTTAGCGATCATAATAAAATAATTTATTTTATATGCAAGTTAAATCAGGGCTCTTACAATGCCATGAGAAGCTGGGAGTAAAATTATATGTGAGTATCTCTCTTCATATGCATATATAAAATTTTGTAAGCTCAATTAAGTCATCACCATTAGCTCTTTTATTATTCCAGCAACAATTCATATACTGCTAAATAACAACCTGAGTTGTATTACAGATTCCTTTCCTTCAAGGGTTTAGATCTCAAGGCTCACTGAAAGCAATGGCCTACAAAAATAAGCACAATCTAGTGTGGTTACCATTACACATATCCTTCTGCACGGAGAATCAATGATAAATACAACAGGCTCACATTAGAAAAAGAAAGCACAGTCCTTCAGAGATGGACGGTCACACTGCCTAGAGGAGCTTCCTGGTTTCCCTGACTTCCAAAGAAAGAGGCACCCACAGCTTCTGTCACGTCTGCCTGGGGATGAGTCATTGCACCTTCTTCCCCATCTTCCTTCAGGAAGACACCTTCCCTTGGTTTAAAAGAGAGCCTGAGGGCTGGGATTGTGGCTCGCTGGTAGAGCACCCACCTAGCACGTTCCAGGACCTGGGTTTGATCCTCAGCATCACATAAAAATAAATAAAACTATTTTAAAAAAGAGAGACCCTGAACTTCCAGTTCACACAAAGAGTTTTTGCCCCACTGTCCACCCTGGAATTAGCACAGAGTAACGCCAGGAGATCCCTGATGGCTGCTATGAAAGAGACCTGGTTCAGGACTCAAGGGCTGAGCAGCACCCCGAGAACAGGAAAGCCAGGCCCCGTATTTCCACCAACCCAGCACCATCAGGCAGCCAGGGAGGGTCAGGCCTCCCCCAAACGACCCAAAGCTCCTCAGAAAACCTGAGGGACACCAAGAAGAATCATCACGGAAAATGGATGGGAGAACTAGCTCTCTCTCTCCAGGGGGGAGACATCGTGGCTGCCAAACTAGACCTGCAAGAGAGACCACAGAGGCCAGCCCCAGCCCTGTGTGTCTTTGTCTTCCATGGGGATCCCACTGCAGCAAGAAGCCTAGCCCAGGGGACACTGTCCCCCAAGGAAGAGAAAATTTTGTTGGCTGGGGAGCTGCCAAAAGCCAGAAATTCCTTTCCATACTGGGGGAATTGGGAGGAGGGACTCAATCATAGTACACAGCAGAGCCTCAAAAGTCTTTAAGTCCCACAGGGCCTGAGACTCCCAGCCTCTACCCAGAATTCAGGGACAGCAGGGGACATCAGCAGGGAGAGTATGCCACAAGGACTGGCCGGGGAGGCCTTTTCCTCCATGTAGATAAAATAAATGACAAATGGTACACAGCGAAGTCAAATGAAAAATATCTATTTTCCCCATCTGTTCATAAATCATTCACCAACAACCCTAAGAGAAAGTTCAACACCTTAAAAAGTATTGAGTTCATACTGAACTCTGATAGCTGAAACCAGAAATTAATAAGGCAACAAGAAGATCTCTAAACCTGTATAAACGAAACAACACACTTCTCAACATCCATGGGTCACAAAGGAAGAAATAAAAACACAGGGCTGGGATTGTGGCTCAGTGGTAGAGCACTCACCTAGCACGGGCAGGACCTGGGTTCGATTCTCAGCACCACATAAAAAAATAAAGGCATTGTGTTGTCTACACCTGAAAAAATAGATATTAAAAAAAGAAAAGAAATAAAAACACATAAAGCTTAATGAAAATTAAAATACAACCCATCAAAACATGTGGAATGCAGCTATCACAGTACTGATAGGGAAACTTGTAGCACTAAATGGAAATGAAGAAAGTCCTGAAATCAATAATCAAAATTCCTAAGGAAACAAGTAAGTTAGAGAAAGGAGAGGAAAGAGGAAATCATAAAAAAACAGGAGTAGAAATCAACAAAACTGAAAGTGTGAGATAGAGAAAATCAATGGAACAACAAGCTGGTTCTGGGAAAATGTCAAAGGAACTCTTAAACTTTGACTAAGTCTGACAAAGACACAAAGCACCAATCTTAGGAATGAAATAGAAGAAATCGCTGCAGGTTCTACACTGATTTCAAAGCCGCAAACATTACTGTGGTGAGTTACCTGACACAGGCCACTTGGAAGGAAAAGAAGTTTCATTTAGCTCATGATTTTGGAGGTTTGAAGTTCCTATGGCTTGGTAAGGCTCTGGCTCTGGTGAGGGACCCAGGGTGGGTGACGAGTGACACTAGAGCTCATGTTGGAATAAACTGTCACATCTCACACCAGGAAGCAGAGAGAGGAGGGGCCAGCTTGTGAGAATGACCTTCTTGTGAGAAGGACCTTAGGCTCCCAGTGGCCTAAGGACCTCCCACCCGTCCCCAACTAGGAAAGAAGTCACACCTCCCAATATGCCATCAAGCCTCCAATGACCTGTGGGGGGGGAACACCAAAGCCATCTTCAGACTAATAGTAAGAGAATACCACAAAACGTGTGTACTCAAGTTCAACAACTTGGAAGAAATGAAACAGCTCCTCAAAGCTCACAAATTCATAGGACTCAGTCAGAATTGAATAGACAACTCGTCCATTAATGAGACTGAAGCTATAATAGAAAAACTCCCCCCCCCAAATAAGCCTCCAAGTCCCAATTGGTTTTACAGTAAAACTCTACAAGAATCTCAAGAAGAAATGAACATCAATTTTTCACACTCTCTTTCAGAAAATAAGAGAAAAAAGAACATTTCCAATTTGAGGAGGCCAGTATTTTCCTGATAAAGAAAGTGGACAAAAGCATTAAAAAATCAAATCCAAGCCAAACTGCAGCTCAAAATCTGCATAAGTTTAGAGACAGGAGCCCTTACATTTATACAGCGTAAACTAAATCTGAGAATGTATACAAGCACTCCCTAAATAACTTCCAGTCCCCACTGAGGTCTGACCACACCATTTTGCCTCTTCAGAAGATTGAGCTAAGTCAGTGGGGCAGGGAGGCAGTGCCCTGTGTGGAATACGATCACGGCAGCCGTGAGAGGACAGATCCCAGGCCTGGGTCGAAGCAGTGTGACAGAAGCTCATTTTCCCCATGAAAGTGCATCATGGCAGGAGTCATCCTCACTGTCTGTCCCAAACACAGACCCCTTTAGTACAGAACGAACCGATGTTTCTCTAGAATGTAGGAAGGACAAACCCGACTGCTGTTTTACCTGCCACCTTCAAATGCCCCTGTGCTCACAGCTACCCGGAGGCGGTGGGGACGTCAGGAAGCCTTTGGTCCTGGGGGCAGACTCTCCCAGCCCTTCCCTTCATCCCTCGTGCGTCCTGGCCCAGAGCTGAGGTGCTCCACCATGAGGTTCTGCCTCACCACAGCCCCAAAGCAGGGGGCAGTTGACCTGGGAGTGGAACGTCCAAAACTCAGAGCCAAGCCAGTCGTCACCTGACAGAAAGCTGCCTGACCCACTGACCATCCCTCTCGCCCCTCTGGAAGGACCTGGGTCCTTTCTGTCGTGTTCTGGGAATTTGGAGGCTGACACACCAGACCTCCTCCTCCTGGCTCCTTGGGCCTCCGGCTGCTCTTGAGTTTGGCCTGTGGTAGGCACAAGCAAGACAGCAGAGACGTGGAGAAAGGGGGCCGTGCAATCTGCTTCTCTGAAACACCCGAGCCCTGCAGAGGCCCTCTCCCAGGGCCACGGCTGGCGCGACAGACCTCCTTTCAGACCCCAACACTAACTTGCCCCCTTTGCCCCACAGGCCGAGGTGTTAGGGCCTCCCGCTCTGCCCGTCCCAAAGATTTGCATTATTCCATGTCAACTCTGACCACAGCTTCTGATGAACCCTCTATGCTCTAATTAGCTCATGAAGCGCTCCCTACTTTTCTCATTTGAAGGTGCCGTTGTTTTCTGACAACACAGGTGTCCACAGAGCGAGTGAATGGAGACGGTCCCTCCAGGATCTAGCACTTCTGTTCCTACAATAGGAGGGGGATACCTTTCTTCCTGGCTCCAAAATCACTCATATGGAACCATCCTCAGGCATCATCAGACCAGGTAAAAATAACCGTAAAAACTAAAATTTTCAGTTTGCTTTTTTTTTTTTAACTTTTCATATAATTTTGTAGGTATTTCAGCCAATACTCTCGGCATTAAAAAAAGATTTCCCACCTGGATAACTGCCCAGAGGAATTCAATGAATGTGTACATAAGGAAGGAATCTCAAATCAACTCTCCGATTTTAGACACACATACACACACACACACACACACACACACAAGAATGATTGTCACTTATCTGCACACATAAAACCAGATGGCAAAAATAACAACAGAAACTGTGCTCCCTGATTTCAGTCTACTGTGCAGTCTAATGAACGTGCTAACTCTTTAGAATTCTATTTTCAAAGTAAACACAATTGTGAGCATGTACTGCTGCGAACCTTGCTCTCCACATTAAATCTATGAACCTCATAACTTCAAACATGACACAAGCACATTTGACATACACTTTAGAGGTAAAATTGCAATGAATAAATAAATGCCGTACCATGAGCATCCTTGAGATAAGAATTCAAATGGATATATTGATACCCTCTCAAAAGGCAGGTCACATTTTTGCCATGGCGACACAGAGCCCAGCAAATAGCAAATAGCACCTTGTGGAAATTGCAGTATCAGAAACTGAATAGTTCAGCTGTTTCTAAAAAGTCTCATTAATTGTATTCATATTTTTAGTAGTTATTATTCCTGTGCTTTAATTGCAAATAAATGCTTCTACATGACCATTAAGGTTCCATGGTCCCCTAAATTTCTGTTTCATGACTGATCATCAGTCTCCGCTTAGGCTGTACAATCACCAGCAAAACTCCTCAGGCAGACTCAGATACCATCCGTGAACTCAGCCAAATATCACAGACCATATGTCAATATTTCTGCCGGTATGTCCTAAATGTATTTTCAAACTGCTTTTATTTGGAAGCTGACGTATCTATCAACATTACGGAAATATCTCCTTTCCTTTGGGCTTGATGCCCATGTTTAGAGATGTCCCTCCATAATTGAACATAGAGGGGAATTGTACTTTTTATGGTAGTAATCTTTTTTTTCTCTTTTCCCCCCATTTATTCAGCCAGGAAGAGGAAATGAAAAAATATGAGCAATGGAGTTGAACATGCTATAAACTTCTTCTATTTTTGGCAGGCAGCAGACCTATGTGCTGTCTTTAGGGTGACATGGGACAAACTTACTGCCTCTGTTTGCGTTTTGCTTATGCTAGGATTTTGTGTAGTACTATTTCTCTAAAGTGACATCAAAGTGCCCAAGGACAATATAGAGAATGAAGCCAATGCCGATGGCAGGGTGAGCCCAAGCCTCAAGATTCACATTGCTGTCATTTTTCAGTCTCTCTCTTTTTTTAACAGGACGAAGCTTGCCTTGAACAAAATCCCATAGATTTTCAGATCCCGTATACCACCCCAAAGTGGAAAGCAGGAACATTCTGTGAACATTGTGTGGCCAACTGGCCACAGCTCTGGCCAAGCAGAGGGGGCTGTTAAAGAGGAAGGAGACGCAACACAGAGAGAATGGTTCTTGGCCCTTAAAAACAAAAGTTAAAAGAACTCATTTTGACTTTATGAATATCCACTTGGCATCCCAAAAAATCAAATATTCATATTGTTTCTTCAACACTCAACTTTGGTATTTCAATTAGAAGGAAAATAGTGAATGGAAGACACTTTGCTTTTACTGGATAAAAAAAAATTCCCCGAGGCCTAAGAGACAGCGCCCTGGGGAGGCAAGCTGGGCTGAAGCAGACGGGGGTACAGAGGGAGTCTCATCTGCTTCACAGGGTGGACCGGACCAGGGCTGTGCTCAGAGAAGGAGAAAAATGCAAAAGTGCAGCTTGCAACCAAACTGGGCCAGAACTCAGGGGAGCACCACTGAGTGCAACTTTAAAAGCAGTGAAATAAACTTGTGTGAAGCGACATTTGAATCTAACAACCAAACAGGACTTCTAAAATAAATGAGTTCAAAATGGCTCTCAAATTAACTTTTGAAGCAAAACTTTTTTCTAGGTGAGAGACTTCCTATAGGGGGGCAAAAACAAAAAACAAAAACCATACATGAAGCAATTTTCCTTTGGGGAACTCTGTAAAGTTATAGAGACAAAAACAACAACAAAAGTTAACTGAGACAACAAACCAGATATTTTGGATAAAATAATTTTAGCCCTCTATAGTGGTGCTGTAGCAAGGTCTTAATTCCATTCAACTATTCGATAACACCATGGGCATCATTAGAATCAACTTTATGTAATTCACTAATTTGTCTATTGGTAAGTTATAAGGAAAAAAAATAAGCTTGAAAAATTAAGTTGTTTAATGAGTCAATCATTTAAGGCAGGCTTAGGTCTTCCGAGGTGAGTGGTGACATTCTTATCGCTAACATTCATGAAGACATTACTGATGATGACAAACAAGTCACTGATTTCCCACTTTAAACCATTTTGGAGACAATCCCAAAGTTACATCTTTTGGGTATTTATTGGTTTATTCACATATTTGTTATCTACTTCACCTGACTAGAGCCTAAAGTGTGTTATGCTTGGACCTGGAACGTTCCCCAAGAATCCTATGTTGAAGGCGTGGTCCCCTGTACAGCAGTGTCCCAAGGAGGGGTCCTGGAAGTGACTGGTCACAGGGCTCTGACCTCCTCTGTGGATTCCTCCATTCTCTCTGGATGGACTAGTGGACTGTGGGAGGTGATGGGAACTGTGGGAAGGTGGCTGTGGTTGGAGAGGCCTCTGTATCCATCTCTCTCTCTCTCTCTCTCTCTCTCCCTCCCTCCCTCCCTCCCGGTTGCCATAAGCCAAGCACCTTTCCTCCACTACACTCTTCCATCATATTTTTTCAGCCCTGAAGCCACCTGACCTTGAACTAAAACCATAAGCCAAAATAAATGTGTCCTCTTTTAAATTTTTCTTGTCAGGCAGGTATTTTGGCCACCACAACAAAAAGTGGACTAACATGAGGTAGTTGAGGGAAGACACGTTATTCACCAGTGTTTCCAGGACCTAGAATGCTACGCGGGACAGAGTAGTTGTTGAGGGAAAGAATAAATGGAAAATGTGATAAAATGATTTTACTATATTCATCCTATTCAAAAAGTATAATAACTAATGCTGAGATAGTTGGATCTGTGGTTACTCCACTGGCTAAAAATTTCTTAAATAATAGCTTATGTTCTTATTTTTTATTTTTCTTCTTTAGTATTTTTAACTTTTTAAAAAATTATTTAATTTGGGGGCTGGGGCTCAGAGGTAGAGCACTCACCTAGCACGTGCGAGGCCCTCGGTTCCATCCTCAGCACCACATAAAAATAAATAAATAAAATACAGGTATTGTTTTCAACTACAACTAAAAATTTTTTAAAAAATTAATTTATTTATTTGTACACAATTGTACACAACGGCAGCACAACTTTTCATTTCTCTGGTTGTACATGATGTAGTGTCACACTCTATGTGCAGTCCCTACATGTACTTGGGGAAATGATGTCCATCTGATTCCACCATCTTTCCTGCCCCCATGGATTACTTTATATGGGTAAATGTTCATATAAACCTCACAAAAAAACTCTAATTACTTCCAAATATCTTTCAGTTACCTATAAGTAAGTCACTAGCTTATAAATTCACTACCAGTAACAATCTCCGTCTTTACTAAAATATTCAGATTCAATGATACTCTTATAACTGTGATCCTATAAGGCAAATACTAAATAAAATACTTCTAAGCCCTTGAGTTGATAGATGAAGAGAAACACTATCTGGTAGTAAGAAAGCTTTCTGCCTGAGAGTCAGGAAACCAAGTTTCTAGTCTATACATTTACTTACCAGTTTGGGGAACTTGTGACAATCATTGGATTCCTCTGAGCTAACATGTAATCTGTAAAATGGCAGATTTGATGATTTCTATGACTATTCTAGCTTTAAAAGTCTACCTGAGCAACACATCTTGGGGGAAAGTATGCTCTATGTAAACACACAATAATAGTAGATAACACCTGCACTTCTTACTAAATGCCAGACTTGCTTTCAACATCTCAATAATACACTAAGTCTTCTCCAGCAAGCCTAGGGGTCAGCTGTCATCTCTTCCTTTTAGAGACAGGGAAAAGGAGGCCCAGGCAGGTCAGATGACTTGCTCAAGGCCCCATAAGACAGTATGTGCAGCTGAAGATGCCAAGTGACCTGCCCCTTCCTGCGTCTCTCCCCCAGGATTACCTCCTACCCTGACGCTGCTGGCTCAGACCATGCTGGGCTTCTGGATCCTGAGAACACACATTTATTTCCTCCTAAGATCTCTGGCACTTTTTGGAGGGCTCTCTCCCCGCCCTACACATGGCTGGTTCCCCTCATCATTCAAGCCTCAAAGGTCAGAGACCTGACCCAACCCTTTCAGGCAACATTGTCACCATACAGGACCGCATTTCTTATTGGCACATCCATGATGATCAGAAACGATCTCATTTAGTGGTCTGTTAGTCCTTGCACGGATGTATCACCTGCCTCCCCAGTGCCTGCAGTCAGGCAGGTACACAGCAGCTATTGGCTGCAGGAATAAAATAGATGAGTGGATGAATGAAAACCTAATAAAAGTAAGATTCCTATGTTCATCTTATTCATTCAAAAATTGCAAATGCTAAAGCAACTCACAGGATATATGGGATCTCTGATGTGCCATTTAAGTAAGAAGTCTTTTCAAACAAAGGGGAAATGAGTTTACTGACAATATTTAGTACCAGCATTTCTCAGAATTTCTGCTTTACTGTCAACTCCTATCAAAATAATTATGTAAACATTTCATTTTTTTATTAAATGAGTGTGTTCACTTCAGAGAAGAGTTCAGATCTTTTACTAAATCACCCAAGAAACTGAATGACAATATGAGTCATCAAAAACATTAAGCTCGCAGAATCTAATACTTCCAAGAAGCCTTAAATTTTATATTAAAATTTATATGCTCCAACTGCACAGCAGACGTAATATAAAGGAACAGAAGCAAAGGAACCGTGTTCTGTGTCCTCCCTGGGGAAGGTAGTAAAATATCACTTTATCGGCACAGAAAGAGCCTGCAGATAGAACAGTGAGCAAATCCTGAGTGACGTCTGACAGCATGAGGGGCGGCTGAAGGAACACAGGGCTCCTAGACTCAGAGGACACGCAGCAGCAAAAGGTCACCGCTTGCTTCTCTCAAAACCCTCATGCTTACCTCCAGAAATTAGTTAAGGTCACTTTAAAAATCCACACAATACACTGAGGGCTAGTTAAAAAGAAGAAAAAAATCTACGAATATAATAAGTAGAATCAAGGTCAAGTTCAAGGTCAATGCCAATAGGAGAAATCAGTTGAAGCCAAGATTGGAGTGAAGGAACACACAAGATGCCTGGGGATCCAGACTCCCACTAGAAGAAGGTCATGTAGTATTGAGGCTATGTCCTCCCAAGTGCAGCACAAGAGCCTCAGGTGACAGAGCCATTAAGTGCAGGAGCATTATTCAGAGCGTGGATGAGGGGTAAAATGTGGCCCAGGACAGGCATTACCCTCTGAAGTCTAGGAGAATCTTCTCCATGGGTCCTCATAAAAATGACACTGGATGAGGAGCAAACTCAAGGGGGTCCTGCCCTGCCCACGGCAAAGTGTCCCAGGGCTGCTTCTCAGAAAGCCTTTCACGGCAGCCGGGCCACGCCACCGAGGCACCTGTTCAGAAAGGCAACCATATGAGGGGCCTACGGCAATCTGCAGTTAGTGCACCTTCCTGTTGGGCCACCTGTCCTTCTCATGGTGAGTGTGTGTGTGTGTGTGTGTGTGTGTGTGTGATACTGCATGCTTTTCTCCAAGTGAGATTTTCATGAAATTGGAGCATCAGGGACATCGAGGTATTTACCTGGAGTGCAGGTGTCTTGGGTCCCACCTAAGCTGAGATGGATGAACTTCCACTGAGGAAAGCACAGGAGTCTGCCTAACGGGACCGTGAAACACAGATAGTTTCTCAAATCCCTTAGGGAAACGAAACATAATGTTCCATATCCAGGTCTCCAAAGTTCTCCAGCAGAGGAATATGGCAAACCAAAAACATTAGCCTAAAAAGTGTAAATGTAGGCAAAGTAATCGTGTCCTTTGGACAGTCTAGAGAGTATTGGGAAAGTGAAACTGGAGCAGTTAGCCTTGAATTCCAGGCCATTCTTCTGTATAGCAGAGGTTGCAAAAAAATATGCGTAGAAAATCAGGTGATTTAACCGCTGCATAAGATTATCAGTGATAACCCTGTTGCATGCTACAGAGAGTGTGCCTAAAATCATGACGTTCCTTTTAGAATGGTGCCCCTTGAGTCCCTTTGCTTATCAACAAATGACAGGCTAGGCATCTCCTGAAGCCACCCTGGGGCTTGGCATGAGGCTCAGTGGTAGAGAACACGAGCAGGAGGACCTGGTTCCATTTATTTCACAGAAAAATAAATACACAAATACAACCAGTGCTGGCACACGGTATCTGTCCCATGTGCTCCACAGATGATAAGTTTACCTCTCCATTCTGGACTTTGATTTATTACGATACCCCAGTAAAATATAACCCAAATTTAAGTATTTCATGATTATATTTACATTAACTTAAATGTTTTTATATAATGTATTTTATAATAAAAACTCTTACCTATTTAATATATAAATTTTGCAAAACACACACTCTGAAACCTTCAGCTATCCAAATATACCAAGGTTATTGTTTTTTATGATATTCTCTTAATGAGGAACCTGGGAAGAATTTCTTTCTTGGATTTGTACACAGGATGACTGCCCCTTGAACAGGCAGTCTATTTTTAAACATACAAACTCTGTGAATTATAGAACTCACCACATTGTGGTTTTTCAGTTGGTTGTTGGAAAGCATGGACCTGTCTTTTCTTTTCGTATGAGTGTGTGGGTTTTTATAGTATGCAATTAACATGTTCATGTTGTTTTACTTTTTACATTTAAATTATCTTTAACTTCATTTACTTTGAGGATTGTTATGTTTTCTTAGGTGTGTTTTTGTCTGCTGTACATCTACAATAATAAAATAGATTTGCCTGAAATCTGCTTTTTCTTCATGCATAATATGGGCTTGAGTATGCTACCTTATTCCAAGAAACAAGAAAACTGGTAAACATTTTAATCAGATGGCTAAACTAGGGCTCAAATTAGATTTTTCTATAGTGAATGAAATGTAGCTATAAGACAACGAGACTGATTATCATAGATGATGGTGGAATTAGTCTCATTATCTTAAAATGAGGAAAAGACAATAGATTGAGGACCTGTGTTTTTATTACTTTGGAACAGAATTGAAACAAGAGTGTAATTCCCCAATATCATTAAAATCATAAAAATTAAATTTGTTTCTCTTCAAAAATTGTTTTTGTGTTTGTTGTTGTTATTGTTTGCTTATTGTTATTGTTGTTATTATATCTACAACTATCAGATAAAAGTTTAACTGCAAAATGAAATGAAATTTAAAATTTTTAGGACAAATTTAACTAAATGAGCATATTATGGGATTTCTTAAATCACTCAGTATAGAATTTAAAACTTTATAGAATTTGTAACTATTTACTATTGATATCTTAATTTTTTGCCTTATGTTATAGAGAAATAATTTTCCTCTGTGCTATATCCAAAAATGTTGCTTGATGGATTTATCATGTATTATTATGTGCTTCAGTAGCCACTAAAGCAGAATAGAATGAATTTAATAAGGGTATAAAGAGACATTTTTGTTAACAACATTTGTTAACTATGGTGTGTGACAGTCTAGCATGCCAGAGTTTAATATATTTAGAATATACATAGTTTAGAATATTCAAATAGTACAGTTTGAATAAGAATATTCAAATAAGTTCCTTTTCTAATCCCAAATTCCAGAGTAGCAGTGTTTTAAGTGTTTTATAGTAACATCAATTTTCTGTCAACATGTTTCTATAGCAAATATTTGATAATGTCTAATGTTACTTGTGTTCCTCCTATTATGTAAAGTATGGTTTTACTATTGTATTTAGATTATATTTTCTTACTTCTACCAAATATTTTGTATGAAATTTTCTTCACTATCAAATATAGTTTCCATATACATTGAATGACAAATATGAATATGTAAGTATTCTTAATTCAGAAAATGAGGTGCAAAAAATGAAAACCATTTCCCTGTAACTACTTTCTAATTATAAAAACAAAACAACAAGCCCAGGGCCCATAAGGCAGAGAGCGGGCAGAGGGCACATGTGGAATTAGCCACTCTTCTTACTGAGACCTACGTTGTTTGAATGCACTGAATCACCCAGAGTGTTCACATTGGCACAGCTATTCAGTACCAACCTTCTCTGAAAATACAGAAACTGGCCGAGAAGAAAGAGTTAACATGTTTGCACAAGACGAAATTGGGGGAGAAAATTAACCTGTTAGGTACTTCTAAGAAAGAACTGTGCAACTTTTTACCCAATATCTTCTAATGACTAAAAGGTGGCTCAGGAATCTTTTCTTCATCAGTAAAACCAACTCTAGGCCACATATTGAAGTATTTTGGCTCTTCTTTGGTGAGAAGAATAGTTAGGGTGTGATTTTTAATAATACTACTTCTACACTCATCTGTGAATATCAGTCTCATTGTCTTACAGCTGTATTTCATTCCACATTCAAAAATCTAATTTGGACCATAGTTTAGGTCTTTCATATAAAAGTCTTCTCTGAAATTTTGTTTCAAATTCTTTCCCTAAGTAATATAGTTTGAATATTAAACGTTCCCCAAAGACTCCTACACTTGTGGTCCCAAAGGCTTGGTCACCATCCCTTGGCACGAGTTGGAAGTGGGGGAAAATTTAGGACATGGGATTTAGTGGGAGGAAGTTAGGTCATTGGAGATGTGTCCTTGAGGGTTATAGGACCCCAAGTCCCTTCCTCTCTCTCTCTTACTCCCTCTCCATCATTACATGAAAGACACCCCCTCTGCCATGTACTTCCACCATGATGTCCTAGGCCACCATAGGTCCAAAGCAACAGGGCCAAGTGACCAGGGACTGAAAACCTGAGATAAAATAAACCTTTCCCACTTATAAAGTTGATTTGCCTTAGGTATTTGCTACAGTAATGGAAAGCTGCCTGACATTAAACAAGATAAGTATGGTGGGAAACAAAACCAAGCCTTTTTTGGACAATCCTATGATAGTTTGAACACTAGCAGTGGATTCGGGCTTCATGATTCTAGTAATTGAAGTATTTTGGCTATATTTAGTATATTTAGCAAATATGATCCATGCATTTATCAGGTCCCAGAAAGTAAAGTTATCAATCAACTGACAAAGGATGTCACTTGCAACCCAAGCACCAGTGTATAGAGGAAAAGTACTTTACACATTAAAAGTATTATTGTATTTTATAATAGCTTCCAGCAAAATCAGCAAGTAGTGTTACACTAATGGACTTGCCCAGTGCATTAATTAACTGTGTATGTAATGATTCAATCTTTTCATCACCTGAAAATGAATGTACCTTTGCCTAGTATCTGAACTAATGACCTGAAAATAAATAAATATAATGCTTAATTCTGTTGGCCTTAAAAAAAAGTCTCTATGCAGCTAGGCACAGTGGCGCACATCTGTAATCACAGCATCTCCAGAGTCTGATGCAGGAGGATCACAAGTTCAAGGCCAGCCTCAGCAACTTAGCGAGATCCTGTCTCAAAATAAAAGAATATAAAAAGGTCTGGGGATGTTGCTCAGTGGTTAAGGGCCCCTGGGTTCAATCCATGATACCTAAATAAATAAATAAATACTTCCTCTGAATCGCCTTAATAAATTCAATGTGAATTGAAACAAATTACACAAATAAAATTTAAAGGCTGTTAAAAAATCATACTTAAGAGGCACGTGTGCAACAGAGTCAATAACGTTCTTTCAGGCCACATTCAGAAATAAAATGAATAAGAAATAGCCCTCAAATATATCTAATAACCCCTCCAGTGTTCCTGTTATGTAAACCCAAGGTTTATTTTTTTTTTCTTAGAGAAGCTTTAAGTTTAAAAGAGACTGAATTTTTAATGAGTGGCCATTTAATAACCCTTTAAAAGTCAGCAGTCGCATTACTGCTGGAAGAACAAATTGACCCCGAACAGTCTAAGACAAACATCTCTCTGTTTGGGATGGAAGGGCCCCCAGCACAGCACGGGGCAGGTGAGAGGACACCTGGAGAAAGGGAAAGTACCAGTTGTTACAGGGAAAGGCAGATTCTAGTTGCCCGTGACATTTGTTGCTAATTATAACAATCAGCAAAATTATCCCGGACAACCTAGGATAATGACACTCAATCAGAAGCAGGTCCTCACGACTTCCCCCTGGGCTCCTGGGCCCCTGCCTTCCCCTCCATGGGAGTCAGGTCCTTCTTCCTCCCTCTGACCCTTTCCTCCGGCCATTAGCAAAGAGCTCTCCTCTTGGGACTGAGCAAACTTACCGTGAAAAAAGTGTGAGGATACATAGAGAAGAGACAGTGTCCTCTATTTAAGCAAATAAGCTATACATGGTGAATAAAAGCAAAAATAGATATCATAAAACAAAAATCTATGTACTAACTAAAATAAAATGATTACATGTGTGATTTGACTTACTCTGTGCTGATTCTTTTTTTTAAAAAATTTGCTCTTTTTAGCTATATATGACTGTAGAATGTATTTTGGAATGTTATACATATATGGAGCATGATTTATTCTAATTAGGATCCCATTCTTGTGGTTGTACTTGATGGGGAGTTACCCTGGTCATGCATTCAAGTACAAAGCTAGGAAAGTTATGTCCAATTAATTCTACTGTCCTTCCTACTCCCCTCCATTCATTCCCCTTTGTCTAATTGAATGAACTTCTATTCTTCCCCCCCCCACACACTCTCACTTGTTGTGGGTTAAGATCTAAATATCAGAGAGAATATTTGATGTTTGGATTTTGGAGATTGGCTTATTTCATTAGCATAATATTCTCCAGTTCCATCCATTTATTGGCAAATGCCATGATTTTGTTACCGCTGTTGGCCGGTGATGAGTCCTTGCTTCCCCGATGTTGAAGAATAACACCAGAGAAGCACGCTGAGGCAAGGTCAGAGTGGAAATTAGAAGTTTATTAAAGGACAGCAGAAAAGACTTCTCCCGGAGGAAGAAGGGGACCCAAGAGGTGGAATCCGTTGAAGGGCGAATGTGTTCCCCTTTTTATAGGTTTGGTGATGGAATGCAAGGGGGAAGGGTTAGGACACAGGTGGGCCAAACAGGCAGGAAGGACTTAATTATCACTTTTGGGGATGGGCTTATCACTTCTCTGGGATGGGCTATCTCCAAATATGTTGGGGGCTGTTTCCTGGGCTCCATTAACATTTCTTTGGGGTGGACTTTGGCCTAGGGCCTTTTCGGGACTTCATTAACATTCCATAAGTTGTCCTGTGTTTCCTGGAATCATTGTCAGCATGGCCTCCATCTTAGATTTCACTCGATATTAGACCCAATTTACCTAACTACACTGACTACCTAATTTTAAATCTGGCTTCAATTTCACTCTTCTTTATGGCTGAGTAATATTCCGTTGTATATATATACCACATTTTCTTTATCCATTCATCCGTTGAAGGACGCCTCGTTTGGTTACATTGCTTGGCTGTTGTGAATTGAGCTATCAACACTGATGGACTATATTACTGTAGTATGCTGATTTTAAGTCCTTTACCCAAAGATATGGGATGACTAGATTAAATGGTGGTTCCGTTCCAAGTTTTCTGAGGAAACTCCATACCACTTTCCATAAAGGCTGCACCAATTTACAGTGCCACCAGCAATGTATGAGTGTAACTTTTCCCCCCACATCCTCACCAACATTTATTGTTACTTGTATTCTTTATAATTGCCATTCTGACTAGAGTGAGAAGAATCTCAGTGCAGTTTTAATTTTCAATTCTGTAATTAGCTGCTAAAGATGTTCAACATTTTTTTCATATATTTTTCAACCATTCGTATTTCTTCTTCTGTGAAGTGCCTTTTCAGTTCCTTTGCCCATTTATTGATTGGGGCATTTGGTGTTTGGGGTGTTAAGTTTTTTGAGTTCTTTGTATATCCTGTAGATTAAAGCTCTATCTGAGGTGCAGGTGCACGTATTTTCCCCCATTCTGAAGGCTCTCTGTTCATGTTCTTGATTGTTTCCTCTGTTTCGAAGAAGATTTTTTTGTTTGATACCATCTCATTTATTGATTCTTGGTTTAAATTCTAGCACTTATTGAGGAAGTTGTTTCCTAAGCCCACACGATGGAGAATTGAGCCTACTTTTTCTTCTGGTAGGCACGGGATCTCTGGTCTAATCCTAGGTCCTGGGTCCACTTAGCGTTGAGTTTTGTGTAGGGTGAGAGATAGGGGTCTGATTTCATTTTGCTATTGTAAATTTCCAGTTTTCCCAGGACCGTTTGTTGAATTGGCTATCTTTTCTCCAATGTATGTTTATGGCTCCTTTGTCTAGTATGAGAGAACTGTATGCGGGTTTGTCTCTGTGCCTTCTACTCTGTACCATAGGTCTTCAAGTCGGTTTTGGTGCCAATACCATGGCCTTTTTAATACTATCACTCTGTGATGTGAGTTAAAGTCTGGTAATGTGATGCCTCCTACTTTACTTTTTTTTAAGTAAGGATTGCTTTAGCTATTCTGGGCCTCTCATTTTTCCAGATGAATTTAATGACTGCTTTTTCTATTTTTATGAAGAATGTCATTGGAATTTAAATAGGAATTGCACTAAATCTATATGGCACTTCTGAAAGTATGGCCATTTTGAAAATATTAATTCTGCCCATACAAGAACATGGGAGATCTTTCCATTTTCTGAAGTCTTCTTTCGTTTCATTGTGTGTGTTTATGTTCTATAGTTTTCATTGTAGAAGTCTTTCACCTTTTTTGTTAGATTGATTCTCAAGTATTTTGGGTTTTTTGAGGCTATTGTGAATGGGACAGTTTTTCCAATTATTCTTTCATCTGACTTGTCATGGGTGTAAAGAAAAACAATTGATTTGTGGATATTGATTTTATATCCTGCTACATTGCTGAGTTCATTTGAGTTCTAGTTTTCTGGTGGAGTTTTTTTGGGTCTTCTAAATATAGACTTCTAAATATAGAATCTGTATGGTCCTGAGCTTTTCTTTTCATGTATAATACCCTGGGTCACAAATCCTCACATCATTGGCAAACAGGGATAATTTGAGTTCTTCTTTTCCTATTTGTATCCCTTTAATTCATTTTGTCTAATTGCTCCAGTTAGAGTTTCCAGGACTATGTCGAATAGAAGTGGTGAGAGAGGGCATCCCTGTCTTGTTCCAGTTTTTAGAGGGAATGCTTTCAATTTTTCTGTTTAGAATGATGTTGGCCTTGGTTTTAGTCTATACTGCCTTTACAATATTGAGGTGTGTTCTTACTATCCCTAGTTTTTCTAGTGTTTTGAATATGCGTGACACTGAATTTTGTCAAATGCTTCTTCTGCATCTATTGAGATAATCATGTGATTCCTGTCTTTAAGACTGTTGATATGACTAAATTACATTTATTGACTTTCATACATTGAACCAACCTTGCATCCCTGGGATGAACCCCACTTGATCATGGTGCACTAGATCTTTTTAATATGTTTTTGTATATGATTTGCCAGTAATTTATTGAGAATGTTTGCATCTATGTTCATCAGGGATATTAGTCTGAAATTTTCTTTCCTTGATGTGTCTTTGTCTGATTTTGGTATCAGGCTGAAACTAACTTCATAGAATGAGTTTTAAAGGGTTCCCTCCTCTTCTATTTCATGGAATTCTTTGAGAATTATTAGTATAACTTCTTCTTTGAAGTCTGGTAGAACTCAACTGAGAATCTGTATGGTCGTGGGCTTTTCTTTTTTGGTAGGGTTTTGATGCCATCTTTAATTTCATTGACTGAAATTGATCTGTTTAAATTTTCTCTGTCATCTTGATTCAATGTGGGTAGGCATGGTGGTGCCTATAATCCCAGCTGCTCGGGAGGCAGGGCAAGTTCAAGGCCAGCCTCCACAACTTGGTGAGACCCTGTCTCAAAATTTAAAAATGGCTGGGCGTGTAGTTCAGTGATATGGGCACTTGCCAAGCACACGTAACACCCTGGGTTAAAAATCCTCAGCAGGAAACAGAAAAAATCAGAAAATGCAATTATAGAAGATTAGACAAATAACAGTCTAAACAGCATTGTGCTCAAAAATAAATAACATTTTCCTCAATGTTCTAGTATAATTGTCCTATAATTTAATATGTATATGATATACATATTCAGAATAGATACTCAAATTCTTATGTACTTTTAATACAGCCATGGTCACTATTTCAGAACCTTGACCTAGTCTCTAATGCCATAAGCAATGCCGTATGCCAGGCAGTTCATTTACTGAAATCCGTTCAAGTAAAACTGCCTTTGGATGCAGACTCAGATACAGGCTTTGCAAGACCCACAAACATATAAGGTTCCCACCTTAAGAAAAAAAATCACAAAACTATGGATATGAAATTAGATATAACAAGGACTATTTATTTGAAGTGAAAACTAAATCACAAAGGATTTCAATTGTGTAAATTCTAATACACAAATATTATTTGCTCAAGAAAATAAGATTTTTACAAAGAACCTGTTGTACCCATCTCCGTAATAACTTTTCCCTACATTTTCAATCTTTTGATCACTTTATATGACAAAAAATTACAGTATGTTTATAAAGAAACTAAACAAGGAATTTAGTGTCTCTTCAAGCATAATTAATTAAAGTTTATTTTGAAAGTTTAATGATGATTCTTTTAGCTTCTTGATATATTATACATTATTAGTAATCCCATTGAAAGTTCTGTTGATAACTTTGTAAAACTATCCAATTTAGTGTTTGCACACATGACTGTAGGATTTATTATGATTTTGCACACCAAGGTCCTAGCTCTCCACATTTATTTAGTTTGAACCTTATTTTTTGGCCATCATTTCATTGCTCAGCACCACAGTACATGTTCATATGGCCCTGACACCTTCTTTCCAGATTCTGTGGAGAGCATGAGGGGACAGAAGCCATTCCTAACCAGTGTGTCATCACTGTTAACTATGCATGAGACTGTGAACCACATAAACCCATCCCCCTTAGTCAAAATAAACACCCCCAGTCCAACCTCTCTTCAAGTGATGACCAAAAATACCATTTGGCATGATGATATTGAGTGGGGGGTACATATGCTGATTACCGTGATTGTATATTGTCGGTACTTACATATGTCATAACATGTCAAATTGTCTACTTAATATATGAGCACTTTCTTATAGAGTATTGACACTTCAATAAATTTTGACTCAAAAGAAATGCACCAGGAAGCACCTAATTAGGAAACAGAAAACACACAAATTTAAACAGAGAAGATTTGATATGAAAAATAATTAACCAAAATGAGAAGTAATGGCAAAGATGTAAAGAATATGCCAATGGAAGCGCTGGGTTTGAGGGAGATCACACAGGGAAGAGTAAATATGGACGAGGTGCTCTCCTCAAGACCAGTTAAGACCTTGTCAGAAAATTACACTCACAGCTCAGCTCAGGACAGAGAAACCCCTGGGAGGCCTGAGGCAGAGCTGATCCATGGGTGTTTGGGCAAGTAGGAAATGCAAACAAAATAACCCTTCACATTGCAGGTGACAAACCTGCAAACATCACAGAAGAAGTCAGGTTGTTGGGAATACACTCTCTGGTAGGCACTGGGGCCAGGGAAATTAGTATCCATGCAGGAAGTCTGTGCACCAGTCCAAGGGCATGCAGAAGGGCCAGAGATGATTGGAGCTGAGTAGAGGAAGGTGGGTGTCAGAAGACGGCTGACCAACAGAGCTGAGCAAGCATCCATCATCAAGAAGGAAGAGAGCAGGGTTGGGGCTGAGGCTGGGGCTCAGCGGTAGAGTGTTCACCTAGCACATGCAAGGCTCTGGGTTCGATCCTCAGCACCACAAAGAAATAAATAAATAAAATAAAAGATATGTGTTCATCTACAACTAAAAAATAAATATAAAAAAAGAAAAAAGAATGAAAAGAGATTACTGTCACCATCCACCCATCATCTTAATGTTGTTGCAAGCCAGTGTGATAAGACAAGACAAAGAAATAAAAGGCATCCAAGTAGGAAAGGAAAAAGTTAAACTATCATTATTCAAAAATGGTATGATCATCTGTGTAGAAAATATTATGAAATTTACCCCCAAAGCTACACAGATTAAAAGTTGAGTTTAGCAGGGTGCAGTGGTGAGGCCTATAATCCCAGCAACTCAGCAGGCTAAGGCAGGAGGATCACAAGTTCAAGGCCAGCCTGGGTGACACAGATTAAATTTAATCTCAAGATTAAAAAGAAAAAATGGTTGGGGCTGTAGCTCAGTGGTCATTCACCCCTAGATTCAATCCCCAGTACCTGAAAAAAAAATCGAGTTTAACAAGATCATCATATCCAAATTTAATACTTAAAAAAATAATGATTTTATTTTTATGGATTCACAATGAATAATCAGAAATTAAAATTAAAAGATGTGATGCCATTTATACAGGCACCAAAACTATGAAATATTCAAGTATAAAACTGACAACAGGCATGTAAGTATCTCTATACTTAAATATATAAAACTTTACAAAGACATATTACAGAAGACCTAAATACATGAAGAGATGCACCCTGTTCGTGGACTGGAAAATTCAGTAGCATTAAGACGACATTTCTCCATGAATCAATCCAGAGATTCTACATACTCCCAAACAAACCTCAGCAAGCTTTCTCATAAAATTAACAAATTAATTGCAAAATTCATATAAAAATAGCCCAAACAACTTGGGGATGAAGACAGATTTGGAGTACTTAAACAAACTATAAGACTTATTACAAAGATACAGCACTCAAGACAGTGTGGTATTGGCATAAAGATAGATAACCATCAATGAAACGAAAAGTGATGTTAGAAATGATTCCACATACCTGTGGGCAATTGACTTTTGACAAAGTCTCAAGAGGGAAAGAACTGTTTGTCAACTAATGGTACTCAGATAACTGGATAGCCACAATGCAAAAAACAAACAAACAAAAAAAAAAAACCCACAAAAACTTCAATTCCTACTTTATACCACATACATATATTGCAAAAGAACTGTAAAGGAAACTGTTCTGAGTTATGGTTAGTAACTTGATTGCGGTGAGGGCTTATGTGTATAGGCATACATTAAAACAGCAAATTGTACACCTCAAATATGTGTAACTTGTGGCTTGTCAATTGTACTTCAGTAACATTGTTTTTAAAACTGAGGTATTTGTGTGCACTTATCACCTAAGTGTCTTTCAGTGAATACACTCATACATACAAGTGCGCATTAGATATATTTAACAGGCACTTGTATTCGTAAAACAGAACTTCTATTATCACCACTTGCTGGTTCTCATCACAAATTTACACGAGCACTTTATGAAAGATGAAATGTGTTCACGTGTGGGAATATTGTTCCAAATGAAAAAGCACTGCTTCTCAGAAATTGAGAGGAGATGTGTGGGCTTGGGCTTTTGACACAGTCTCAAGAGAGAAAGAACTGTTGGGATTCAGGCAGTTGGAGAGAACAAGGGGTCTGACTGGCCACAAAGATTGCCTATTCTTGCCACCGGTGCCCACACAGTAGGGTGATTAGCCAGTACCGTGTCCGGGATTCAGAACTACAGATTCCCATGATCCTGAGCAGCAAGAATATGGGAGATAGTAGGATCCATGGAACCAAAATGAAGTGTCCATAGCTTTGGATCTGATCCCTTCTATTTACATGAAGAAATCAAGGCCAGGGGAGATGAAATAACTTGTCAAAGTTTGGGTGATGGCACAGGAGATCTAGGACCCTGGTTTCTTGTGATCCAGATCTTGTGCCCTTCTCTTAGTGTCCTAGCACCACCCTTTGAGCATCTCTCCCCCTAGTACCCATTAATCATTTCCTTGGATAAAAGCATCTTCTTCTTCCATTTTACATTAAGTGCGGTTTTGTTTAGCTCTAATGAAAAAAATATCCCTGCAATTTTCCCCTTTGTCAAACCTATCCTCAGACTCCAAAGTTGACCTTTCTGAAAATTAGCTATTTAATTTATACACACTTGGACAATGTCCCTTGGCTTTGCACCTGTTTCCTTACACCTCATTTTCCACTCTCTGCGCTGAAGACAATAGTCTCTGTCCTTCATCTAGAATAATTGTTTGAAACGCTCTTTACAAACAAGAGTACCAGGCTAAGGGTCGTTTTTATAGCAAAAGACTTTTTAAAGACCAGAAGAAAATATGCAAAATTCCTGGCACCTCAAAATTATATACTACAATCCTGAAAGAATTTAACTAGTTTAATTTGATACTTATGTATTTATTTTTTCTTTTCATTTTCCTTTCTAATTTCAAACCATTTTATTCTCAAACTACAGAAAAGCTTTAAAAAGATTAAAATCGTATAATGTGCACAAAGCCCTGGGTTTGATTCCCAGCAGTGCTAAATTAAATAAAAATAAAATACCCATAAACTCACCAGCCAGATGTAACTACTTCAAATATTTAGCATTTTTACATATATAGTAGCTATATATATATATATAGATCAACCAACACATTTAATAAAGATTAACTAATGAGTTTTAGACAAAAGCTATAAGATAGAAATCATATTATTTATAAATTGTATGTCTTTTTTCAATTAACATATAATCCTTTCCCCATAACAGAAATTCTTTGCAAAATCATTCCTAAGAGATACATATTATTTAATCATATGGTCATACCATTATTTAATCCTTCTTCTGTTGCTGAATACATTATTTCTAAGCTTTTATTATAAATGTGAGATCAGTTATATGCATATGAATCATTGTTAGCGTTTCTAATATTGTCATAAGATACATTCCTGGAAATGCAACATTAAGTTTGAAATTTTTAAATTTTCCAGTGATAGGTGGGCATACGGGCTAATTCAAACTTACATAGTTCTTCTGAAGAAGATTGTGTGCCACTTGGAAAGTAGGAATGGGACGCATACACAATGTCTTTTTTCATGCATAAGCAGCTTGCAGGAATAGCAGCTATCTAATTTTAAACATTTTGCTTTATTTCCCTTTGTAGTAATAGTGGAATCAAGTTTGCACACAAATTCCCAGGATCTGGACATTATGGTGGATCTGAAACGGAAAGCTGGCATTGCTTACAAGGCCAGTGCCTAGAAGATCTGTTTAAGATAAATGTTTAATAAGGGCACGGGCGCATGGCGTCACCATGGTGATAAAGTGAATCTGGGAATACTAAGTGAGGAGCCCAGGTTGAGTAAAGAAAGAGGCCAAGGATACAGTGGGAAAGACTCAGCCAAGAAGGACCCAAGGGCGTGGCTTGGCAAAAGCCACCCTAACCGCTAGAGCACGAGTTTCCAGTTAAATCACGCAAATGCCACGTGTAATTTGCTTTCACGTTTTGCATCTGCTCACCAGACCCCCGGCGAGCTGGTCAGGGTGCCCATCAAGTGCTCATCGTGACGCGGGGCAGACCCCAGAAACTGCCAGGCGCGCCCAGAGTGCCTGTGGGTGCTGCGCTGGGCTTGGTTGTGCAGCTCCAAGGCTGAGGGCGAAGGGGTGGGATTGGGGGAGCCCAGTCTGCACCCGGAGCTGCTGCTGATTGTGCTCGGACATCCTCAAATACAGTGAGACTTCTGCCTGGGAAGATGGCACAAAAGATGGCTCCAAGGAAAAGATGACTCCAGAGGAAAGACGACTCCCTTTGCAACTCCTGCACGTGCCTGGAGTTGAAAATGCGTGTGCCCGTTGTTGTTTGGACACACACTCTTTAGGTTGGAGAAGATGTTCATTACCCACGTGTCCCTCTTTAGAAGGAAAGGCCAAACGGTGAGATGAAAGAACCCGGTGCTGGATGTCTTCCTGTTGAAACGGGGGATTTGTGACTCTTGGCTTCCTCATCTGTCCTGTGAGGTCCCTCCCCCAAGGAGCTGTTGTGAGGACAGTCATACCCAACGGAGCACTGGGAATATCATAAACCCCTGATAGAGTGTAATACTAGTGTCAGCATTACTTATAAATCAGCTGAAGAGATGCTGAAGTATTTCCAAGGTACTATTAATTTAGATTCATAGGACAAAAGGCAAAGTGGGCCCAAGTCTGGATGAGTATGATAATTGAGAGGAGGGGATTTTTTTTTTAATAGTAGACACCTGATTCTTCCTTAAATGTTTCCACTACCAAGCTACACATGCTTTTGCCAGTGTACACACTGACATGCAGACCAAGAAGTCGGCTGTGGTTGCCTTTCAAACCTTGGAATTGTGTCGTCTTCAAGGAAAAATCATGTCCGGACTGCTCTTCCAATTGGTGGCTAGAGCAGGAACTCCACTCCCTGAGCTCACAGGAAGTCACCCAGGGCTTACACTGTGACAGGTTTCTATTCAGCGGGGATGGGTGGACCCTGAGATTTTGCTCTCACCACCTCCTAGGCAGTGCCTGCCCCATCCACTGTGGCACAGGACTAAACCAGGAGGGCCATTCTTCCCTTAAGGGGACATGTAGCAATGCCTGGAGACACCTTTGATTGTCACAACTGCAGGGAGATACTGCTGGCCTCTATTAGATAGAGGCCAAGATGCGGCTCCACGGTCCTACAACGCACAGGATGGTACTCGTCTCAAAGAACTGTCAGGCCAAAGTGTCAATAATGTCCCAAATGCCAATTACAGCAACATTGAAAAACCCAGGAGTAAACAAATCTAGCCATCAGAGTCCCCCCTCACTTAATGCAGACACCTAGCAGGAAGAACAAAATGCACAGTCCTTGATTTATGTCTGGATTTAAAATCTGTTTTTTAAAACAAAGGAGAGGAAACAAAAGAAACTTATGGGGATGGAAATAACATTTAAAACATGTACTTCACCCCTGAAGTAATGACCACCGTGGAAACTACAGCCCCCAGAGGGTCACACAAACCAGATGCCCCCTCAGGGCAGGAGCTAGTTCTGCTGTGTGGATGGATGCTTGTGAGCCCATGGGGCCTGGCACGGTGAAGATGCTCATCTCGCCAGGATCACACCAAAGGCGTGACGTGTCTACACAGGAGGTGTCCACATGTGACGTGTCATCTACACAGGAGGAGGTGGCATGAGGGCTTCAGAGCTGCCTGCCCTGGGTAGCACAGGTTAACTGCCCGGAGATAAGAGGAATGGGGTGGCTGTCGGTCATAGGTGCAGAGCCATGCTGCCCCCCTGGATGCTCTTACTGTCCAGGACACCAGCACATCATTTCAAATCGCCCTTTTCTAACTTGTCCTACTCCTCCACTGACATCTGACAGATTGTTTTTGGGCAAACTAAGGTCTGACTCTTAGAATGAAATCAATCACTGTGTTTATCAATAGATTTCCTTTCCCTGAATTTCCATGTACCTCAAGGAGCTTATTTTTATAAGTTGCCTTGAAGAGTCAGCAAAGATATTTTCATTATGTATATGTGTGTATATATATATATATATATATATATATATATATATATATATATATAATCAGCACCAGCTGTATTCAGAATTTAATTGACCCACTTGGGCAATCATTCATGTAACACAATAATTTATTTTAGGTCAAGAGAAAGATAAAAGACAGAGGTTGGAGCTTAAATAAGAAACAAATCAAGATTATAGAGAGGGTTTATCACTTTTAAATGGTGTAAGCAAGGTTCCTTGAAAAGAAAAATTAATCTTCTAAACACAGAGTGAATGTGAGTAGACACCTAAGTGCACCTCCCACAGGCCAGAGCTATCATATGTCATGGGGCTCTCGGGGCATCAAAATGTGGCAGTCTAAACACCGAACAGAAGCTCCCTGTTCCAGTTTCCACCACAAAAATATAATGTATGTGGCCTTTTGTGTGATGCTGGTGAGATCAGAGGAATAAAAATGAGTTGGACCTCACATCTGCAAAGGGAAAGTGGACACTCAGCTACCCACCTAGTGGGTGAGGCCATGCTTTCTGGTCTTAAGATCAGGAAAAAAAAAAAAGTTATGTCCTCAAACAGAAAGGAGAGAAATTAATGGAATTCAGAAATCAAGAGTCTGATGTGAGTCTTTTGTGTGTATTTTTAAACCAAAGTTTGAAGATGGTATCTATGTAGATTAACTTCACTAAGGTTCAGAAAATATGAAAGTGTTATCTCCTTCGAATTCTCTGACCTTTCTCCAATTTCCAAGTCAGTTAATCAGTATTATTAAGCACATATTATGTTGCATAATAGGACCAGGTCTGTAACCAAATGCCGGGATGGAAAAGACCTAAATTCCTTTTAAATGACATAGAATGGAGGTTAGAGAGTGAATCATTCGTGAAGGTTTTTTTTTTTTAATCTACTGAGAGCAAGGGAGTAAGTGAAAAGACCTAAGGGCACTGTCCTCTTCACTTTGCCCTGAGTTGTGTGATGGGCACAGAGAAAAGGCCTGACCTGGTTGTAAAGTGCTTCCCGGCTCCCCTCATTGGGTAGTGACCACTGTGGGCGGTCTCCGGCATCGCTCTGAACCTCACAGCAGAGTGGAAATGTCCACATGATGAGGAGCCAAGGTGCCTTTTGGCCACATGACGCTTTTCATTCTCGAAGCACTGGTCAATTTCATGTCCATCCACAGAGTTTGGGGATTGTCAGGACCTCCCCGAACAGGCAGAAAGGATTGTGGGAAGCAGGGCAGATTTTATCTGTCTTTGTATCTCTCCACCCATCCATACCTGGCTCGCCCATAATTAAATGGAGGCCAAATCAGGGGAAGCCTGTCTACAAATTCTAAATGAATTCCTTAAGTGGTCTTTGTAGGAGAATGCTGGCCTTTTAAAAGGAAACAATTAGGGAGAAAGAGGCGGCCTCACCTCTCCAGGTTTACAAGCAGGGAGCAAAAAGCAGGTTTGAGCTGTGTCAACACCAACCATTGTTTCCATTAGGCTACAATTTTCATGATATTTTTTAAGGATGCAAAATAAGGTTAGCTGGAACATGCAATTCTAATCCTTTCAGTTGCTTATCACTCTTCAAACATTCAATAGCCGCCCTTAATACCATTACCTCTGGGACAACATTTGAGCAGGCCCCTGCAATCTAAGGACAAGAGACCCAGGAGAAAGACTGTGGTTTAAAAGCCTGGTTAAAGATTAACACAAACAGTAATAAGAAGGTTCTCAGGAAAGAAGCAGGCCAGCTGTGGCTGAGCCCTGCTACCTGCTGTGGGTTGCTAGGCAACGTGGGCCTGCCACTGCCCCTAGGGTGTTTCACTTTACAGAGGATTTTTGAAGGGGAAGAGGGGGAAGAGGGGGGTGGCTCCTAGTGAAGCTGATGTAGCTCCATATATATATATCCATACGAGTTGTTGTGTTATTTCTTTTTAATAGGGAAACGATGTCACTCAGGCCTTTCAAAGGTAGAACGTACTCTGTAAAGCAGATTTTTTTTTTTTTTGTATGTAGCTGACAAAAATCTAGCAATAACATGGAGTTTTAAAAGTGACATTTTGACTCTAAGGGAGGAATTATTTGCAATTTGTTTTGAACAGAAGCTTAGTTCATGTCAGTGGTGAACCTCCAGACAATCATTAGTTTAAACTGCCTGCTATGTGTTTAAAAATTTCAGTCAATTTAGAGCTGATCTGAATTGCAAATGGGATGGTAATAAGCCATTAGGGAACTGCATATCTCTGTTTTGCACTTACAACCCTCTGCTTTAAGGAGCTCCAACTACACTGAAATATGAAAATATCATTTTAATCATGCGCACTGTCGACAAACACAGAAATGCTGGAGATTCAGAAGTGGGAAAGTGGCGTTCAGAGGCTAAACACAGGAAGCGGTGACGAGAACGAAGAGCCACGTAGAACCTTCGCTGCAAATTATGTACAGTAGTAAGTTTTTCCAAAAACAAATATTCAGTTTTGTTTGTAATGCAACACGGCTCTCCAAGCCCAACATCTGGATAAATTTATTTTCTTTGGATTTTGGAATTACAGTTAGCCCAAACCTTTTTTTTTTTTTTTTATGAGGTCACTTGGGAAATCAAGGGAACTGCTTCTATGGTCAGATTTCAGCTTGCAATACACATAATAAGCTTTTAAGGTGCTTATCAATAAGAACTCTTCTTTAAACAGCCTGTTTCAGGATTCTAGAATACTCTATGTTAATGCTAGTCTCGGAGCCATCCCTGCCGAGAAGTATTTTATTTTCTCAAAGTGTTTCAGTTCAGAAGATCAGATATTAGTGCAAACATACATTGTGAAGGGTGAGGTGGAATCTCACCCAATCCTTAGTTTTCTCCATCGTCAGCGATACATTTAATTGAACAGAGAAGCGAGAATATGAGGTGACCTCTCATATTTTCAGCGGGTAAGGTTCTTAACTCTTAGACGCTAGTTTCTCAAGCCATTTGATCTCAAAGCAAGGCAGACCAACCCACAGAAGAGCTGAGACCTGGGCAGCTAGCTGTGTCCAGTGACTCGGTACTGGTCTTTCAGCCTCTGAACTACACACATTTCTTCCACTTTGCCTTCACCGGACTTGACTTTGCTTCACCTGTATTAATAGGACCCCAGAAATTCCATTGCTGCCAATTGCAGGAGTCTTTGGGGAATATGGAGACTTATTCATTCATTCATGACATGCTTTCTCTCCACCAATTAAACATTTGCTAAGATGAAGACAAAGTGCGGCATCATTGGTAAATATAGAAAAAGATAGAATTTGAATAGGGCTGGGTGGGGGGGGGGGCGGGTGCTAGTTAGAATTTAACTCCAGGGGCCTTAGTTACCCACAAGGTCAGGGTTCTGGCCAAGCCCAGTGTTTGTTTATCCCCTCAAGAAGGGAAGGCCAGGGCATGAACTGCAATGTCAGTTATGTGGGTGAATGCACAGCCTCCCAAGTGTCAGCTTGTCCGCCACATCTGGACTCGAAACAATAAAAGATGGAATAAAATAAAATTTTAAAAAGAAAAAAAATGTCCCCAAACACAGCATCCCTTCTTTCTCACACTACATCATTTTACTCAATTTCAGATTATTCCTCTTCAAACCATCCTCATGATAAGGAGAGGCTCCAGCCAGCGGGCCGTGTGAAGCAGTAGTGGACCAGTGGTGCCCGGGAGTGGGCCAGGTGAACCCACCAAGGGCGGGGGCTGCTCCTCTGCCCCACGAGGCTTTCCTTTCTTTTTCACTGACTCTGCAAATGTTCTGGGGGTCTCCTTTGGGTGCACGGAATTGTACTGGACATCCCAGGAACACAGACCCAACCAGACCATGGACCCTGCTCCCCAGGAATGGACCGAAGGAAGCCAAGCTCAACGTGAGATGGTGCGATCAGGGATGGAGGTGGAGATGTAAAAGGCACAGAAAGGCACAGGAAGCAGGTCTCGAGGGTCTGTGGGTCAGCACCCTCAAGACCTGTGGCTGTGGACTCAGAAGGGCTCAAGGGCAGACTGTTCCCTGAACTTGAGAGACACTGCGCCACTGGAATAACCCGTTTCGCCTCAGCTAAACATGGAGAACTCTGCTCCCTCCTCGGCTGCCTGCCTTCTCCACAGAGCTGTTTTCAATCTTCTCAACTCTCAAAACCTCTAGCTTCCTGTTCTTCCCCTCACTTGCAGGCGATGATCTCAATTCCCATCCTGCAGAGAAAATGAAAGCCATCAGCTGGAAACCCACTCAACTTCCTGCCGCCAGCCTACACAGCGAGCAGGATCCAAGCCCTCACGCTCTGGGCCCCCTCCATGAAGTCCTGCTCCCTTGCACTCCCAAGCCCTGCCGCAGGCGCCCTGGCCCCTTGGCTGTCTCCCAGAGATCCTCCTATTGATTACTTCCCTGCTCCATCTTTCAATGTCAAGCCTTCCCCTCTGCTGCCTAGGGCTCCTGAGCTTGCAAGATTGTGCAAGTCTCTACTCTCTTACAAACAAGGACAATAACAAAAACCCTCCTTCAACGTCCTGTGCTCTCTGCCCTGTCCTCCATCACCACCGCTAGTCACAGGTAGCCGCTGAAATTCAAATTGATGAAAATTAATTGAAATTTAAAACATTCCTCAGGGGCACTACCACATCTCAAATGGATAGTGGCAAATATAGAGGACACACAGGGCTAGAATGCATACCCAGGAACCCGGGGACAGGGCCTGCAGCTTCTGTGTCCTCCACATAGTCCAAATTCATTGTGCACAGATGGTGCCGATTACTTTGTATATGCTACATAAGGAGTAGTGTATGCCATTGGACGCTGACATATATGTGTATTCGGATCTGAAAGACAAGCAAGTATTTAGCATGCACACCCAATAAGCACTATCAGAACCTTGCCCAGAACCTGGGAGGGAGTAAGTCACAGAGTCTTGGGCTAGAGCTCAAATCTTCCAGAATGGGTTCAGACGAATCACACTATTCTCTGAATGTCTAAGACCACTTCTCAAGATTTGAATGGTAATACTGATGTCCAGATCTACTGCCATAGAATCAGGTGGGCACTGAATTTGAGGAGTAAAAGTTTTTTAAAAATGCAAAAACACATTTTCCTCTACCCTACTCCCCCCTCCCCACCACACAGACAAAAACGGAATAAAACTGCACTTAAGTCACAGGCAGTTACAAATCCAGACGCCCATCAATCAAATCTACCTGAAGAGTTGAAGTTTGCTGTGTGGCCCACTCATAAAGCCAGGCCTGCAGTGTGGCTGCCTGGTCACTGGCCCCACTGCTCAGGTGGTCATGGAGTGTTCACAGAAAATCAAGTAAAATCCAGTGCTCACGTCACAAATTGAGGATTCCTGGGTTGCTCACAATGACCTCTTGCTGCTGCTGCCTGAGAGTAGGTAGAGGCTCAGGGGTGCCCTCAAGCCCCATCCCAGAGCCAGGGTCTTGAGGAGAGCAGGCTCCTGTCTAGGCTGTCCCCAGCCAGGGACCTCTGTCCTCCCTCACCAGCTTCACTGTTCCTCACATTGGGCTGGGCCCAGACTCAGACATATCCAAAGCCAAAGGCTTCACCATCTACAACAACCAAATATTTTTTGGTGGGGGGGATATTTTATTTTTATTAATACATATTAATTATATAAACTAATGGGATTTAGTGTGATATTTCAGCACATGCGTATAGTAGACACCACCAACATTTTTTTAATTAAATTTATTTGTAGAAGTACGACCATCTTGAGTTAGTGTGGCCAGGGGAGGAACACGTTTCTGCCTGGTCTTCCCCACTCTGTACAACCTTCAGCCTTTTCCGCTCCACAGACACACACCCACGGAATATTCCCCACTCCCGAGACCTAAAGGCTGATTTTTGCTACCCCAGGATTTAGCCCTCTCAGTACCGTTGGCAATGGGAATCTTGGTGCACAACAGCGTTCACACACATAATGAAATAATATGGAGCTGGCATTTCCAAACATATTTACCTATCTCCCAATCATTAGGATGGCTACTACCAAAATAAAAAATAAAACAGAAAATAACAAGTACTGACAAAGAGGTGGAGAAATTGGAACCATTGTTCGTTGTTGGCAGGAAAGTATCATGGTGCAAACCACATGGGAAATAGCATGGCGGTTCCTCCAAAAAACTAAAAATGGAACTACAATATGACCCACGATTCCATTTTCGGATATATCCTCCAAATAATTGAAATCAGGGTCTCGAAGGGCTGTCTGCACACCCAGGCTCATAGCAACTATTCACAACACCAAGGGGTAGAAGCAACCTCAATGTCCTTCGGCAGAGGAATGGACCAGCCAAACGGACAGCCAAAGGGGTCACAATGGACTATCATTCAGCCCCCAAAGGGAAGGGAATTCTGACATATGCCAACATGGGTGCATCTAAAGGACATTATGATGTAAAGTACAGCCAGTGCCCAACGGAAAAATACCATGGGGTTCCATTTCTATGCGGTAGCTAGAGTAGTCAAATTCAGAGGCAGAACGTGAGATGCTGGTGTCCAGGGCCTGCAGGGGAGGGGACCGGGGAGGTTTTGTTTAATGGGTACAGAGTTCCAGTTCTGCAAGATGAGATGAGATCTGGAGACAGACAGTGGCAAGAGGTGAGAAGGAACGGAATGCCACTGAACTGTGCACTTAGAGATGGCTAAGATTAGACATGTTATGTGTACCTCGTGGCATTTTCACGTGTGTGTGTGTGTGTGTGTGTGTGTGTGTGTGTGTGAGAGAGAGAGAGAGAGAGAGAGAGAGAGAGAGAGAGAATGAGCATCCAGCATCAGGGTCAGCATTTTGCCTGAGTTGCTTCACATTATTTTCACAACAACCCTGGAAGAAACTATCATCACTGTTCTCTAGACACGGACACTGAAGCCTTGAGGGATAAAGTGATGTGTTCAAGGCCACACAAACAGAAAGGAGCAGCCCCTTGACGCTGGGGCTCATGATGATCACACTTATATTGTCACTTCCTGGCCAGGACTGTTTGGTGCTAGCCCATGGTCAGCTTCTTGCACTGAGTTACTCATTCAGATTCTCCTCTGGACTAGTCGTAAGGCGTGTAGAATTGTCATCTTCTGTCAAAGAGCATAGTCCTTGTGGATCCCAGTGTTTCGACTTCCAGAATAGTTCTGTCTTCACGGGTGTTCAGAGTCACGGGGATGTACTGGGTTCGGTTTGCCTGAGCTGCTTTGCAGATCTCCTGGGGTCCCTCCAGGATCCCTACATGGCTGCATCCTCATTATCGTATGTAAGATGGACGCACACTGAGGCTTTGTGAAGCTAAGTAACTGGGTCACACAACCAGGGAAACTGAGAGTCGCTTCTTCCCGCGTTGATGTCCAAACTGTCCCGCCAAGTCACACTTCTCTCTGCTGTGTGACTTCCATCGGGTTCCTGAGCAGATCAGTTTCTCGATCTTTAATTTGACCTTGGCTTAAGTATCCTTTTAGGTATCAACACAGTGTGGTTATCTTCCATGTCATATGTATGTTTTTAAAATCTCCTTTCAAAGAAAATATTTTCATCGGTTATCTTAGCTGTGGAGTTGGAAGGTTGGGATTAATGAACTCTCAGTTCTGACATTTTTTTTAAATCTGTAATTCTATTACATAGCTGCATTAAAATAAGAAGTTGCATAAGAAAGATTGAGAAAGAGATCGAGGAGCATAATTCTAAGGGGCCATAAGTTTCCTTGTAACTTTGATGCCTTCCTGCAGCCTAAGAGGTCTAGCCTTAGGAGTGAACCCTCTTAATAGGAGTTTCCACATAACATACTCTTGACAGCATTTATTATTAATGATCATCCATGAGTTAGGAAGGCTAAAGTCATGTGAATGGAATCCAAAAGTCAAACAACCATCTCTCAGAAGCAATTGAACCTCGTCCAACTGCAGCATAATTTTGAGAATGAGCTAAGGAGTAACACAAGAAAATGCTCTGCCTGAGCTGGTGATTTAATCTCTAAAAAAGTGTCACCAGAAATGCAGATGGAGGGAGCCGAAAATGGCCACAGTATTAAGAAGCACACGTGGCCAGTCTCACCACAGCCAGCTGCGTGCGTAACTTTAAACCAGATGGATTCTGAAGATTTGGATGCAGATATATTTCTCCGTCTAACATTTCCTAGCTCCTCGGTGTTGGCAAACCAGGTCAGGCTTATGAAGGTCAAATGTGTTGAACTCCTGTCAGACTTTCCAGGGTGGGTCAAAGTCAATGATTTTCATCTTAAGACTGAGGCCATAGTGTCAAGTCAGAACGCTACTCCATATGTTCATGATCTTACTTCACAGAGATCCTAAAAGGTTTCTTCTGGGGAGCCCAGTGAGGTTCCAGACCTCCTCAGCCTCATAGGATTGGTTCCTCTGAGCCATTCAAATTATACTTATATCATTTGTGTCAGGAATGGTGGCACACAACCATCATCCCAGTGCTCGGAAGGCTGAGGCCGGAGGATAGTGAGTTCAAGGCCAGCCTTAGCAACTTAGCAAGGCCCGAAGCAACTTAGTGAGACCCCATCTCAAAATAAAAAATAAAATAAAAAGGGTTGGGGATGTGGCTTAGTGGTTAAATGTCCCTGGATTCAATCCCTGGTACAAAAAGAAAAAAAATTGTCATCCTTAGTGACAATCTAGCCTACTAGCGATTGCCATGCACAATGTCATTCAATTCTCACAACCAGCCAGAAAATCCTATGGCACGTCCCCTTTTCCAGAGAGTGAAGTACAGATGGGAACTGACTTCTTCATGTGTGTCTAGTTGGCCGTGGCCTCTGCTCAGTGCTGAATCAAGTCTACCTGACCCCAAGCTCATACCCTTTACTACGTCACACTTATTTAGGAGGAAAGTGAAGCCCAGCAACAGGTTTTCTATCCCTTACCCCATTTCCAGCTGACCTTCCCATCAAGGTCATGCCATAATGCTATTATCCTGCACCTGTTCACTTGGATCTTTAGCACTATCGACTCACCATTCTGGAAAAAATAAAAGGTAAGTGTCTTGAATTTGCACCTGTAAGGTTTTGTTTGAATGCCCATTACTTGTCTCTCTCTTTTTGTGTGTGTATGTGGTGCTGGGGATGGAACCCAAGGCTTTGTGCATGCAAGGCCAGCACTCTACCATCTAAGCTAGATACCCAGCCCATCTCTTTCTTAATTAAACTGCTTTTGCAAGTATTCGGAATCTTGCCATCCGTTTAGTCCCTTCTACAATATAAATTCTGAACTGTCTCCTATAGAACTGAAAATACTCGTTTTGCTAACATTTGGAAATTTTGAAGCTAAAATGGAAAAGTGATGCTACATGATCAAAGTACAAGAGAAAATCAAATCACCAGAGCCCAGGTGACTCGCCCTGATTCCCAGCCTCCAACACTGTGTTCTCACTGAAATTCTCTGTAGTGTTATCTTAAGAGAATGCAAATCTGACTCACCCTTGGAAGATGCAAGTGAAGACAACTTTAAACTTCTATATAATAAAATATCATATCACCAGGGAGTCTCCAGTTAAAGATTTTTTTTTGATTATGAAAATTAAAAGGTTAAAAGAAGCCCCCAACTTTTTCTTACATCTCCACTCTGTGTCAGGTACCCTGTTAGGGGTTTTTATCATGTATTTCTTTCTCAGGATAACCCAAGAAAGTACGTTTACTCTCATTTCATAAATGAAGTATCTGAGGTCTTAACAAGGTCATGTAATTTGCCCAAGGTCACACAAGGAATAAATGAAAACCCTAGAGTCAGAATTAATCTTTAATTCCAAAACCAATTCCTTTTTCATTTTATTAAACTGTCACCTTGAATTTTAAAATACCTGAGGAAATAGTCACTTAACTATATTTCCAGCCCCTAATAACTATTATAGGGGAATTCTTACACAGTAATTCATACACCAGTAGAACTTGCCAAGTAAACATATTTTTAATGATGATGACCAAAGCATGCTCAGATGGCCATTTAAACAGGTGAGGTGATCATTCTGTTCCCGCTCCCCTGTTTAAACAAGGTTTCCATTCATTTAAGAAATATAACATGGCAGGCTGCATGTTAGGAAGAGATAAGGCATGCCTCAGAACCAGTGCTGAGCGGGTGAAGGCAGAGACCCATGGTGTGCGGGGGAGACAGTGGCACAACATATATTTTATCTCAAAGCAGCATATGCCGAGAGGTCTTTTCACGGACAGCCTTAAAACCCAAAGGGAAAAAAACTACAGAGTCTTTTCCTTATTTTCCTCATCAAAATGAAATGATTTATCTTACTCACCTTATGTTTTTACACCAAAAAAATAAAATGTGAATAAAGAGCGGTGCAGACAATTCCAAATAAGTTAGTACAATATCTATTGAATTGCTATGATGCCATTAATAGTGAAATGAATCACATGGCACAGCTCATTTGAATCAGTTGTCATTTAAGTAAAATCCAGTGACATGAGAATTTTTCCATTTACCTTTAGGAAGAAAGGAACAGCAATTGAAAAAAGGAGAAGAACATCACCAAACTAACCACGTTAAGAAATTAGGCCGCTCCAGAATCTCGGTGAGACTCCTCGGGCTCGTGCCCCAGGGCCATTCCTCTTCTGCCCTTTCAGAAGCTGCAGCTCCACCATCTCCTGGCTATTTCATTTTTCCCAGGACCACTAATGCGATGATGCAGAACCGCCCCCCCCCCCAGGACCATTATCACAGGGTCACGGCAAGTGGGGGGAAAACTTTGTGCTTCCAAGTCCTGGATTCCCTCATTTCCTTACAACATGCTCCGTTATAAGTCTCCAGGTGCCTTCTAAAGTGGACACCTGGCCAGGACTCCTGCCCTGCCGGCATCCAGGTTTGCCCTCTTGGGGTCTGACAGTGGGTTGTTCAGGCTGGCCTTCCCCAGCACAAATTGGGGCCACCCCACAGCCAGGGAGATGGGGTGCTCCTCTCCCTCAGCCATCTTCCCTCTCTCAGCCTTGGCTGTCTCTCAGCTGCTCCTTCTGTTCAGCTGGTAGTTGGTCACTACTGGCCATGACGTGCAGCTCTTGGTTGGGGTGGTTGCCCTTCCTATCCAGAAGAAGGGTCAGCTAGCTGGGCTCCAGGCTATGGCGTGGAAACTCCTATGGTGTGATTTAATGAGGGTGTCTTCCATGTGGCACAGCAACCACTTCCTGGGAGGATGAGATGAATTCTAGATAGGGAACAGGGGTGGGAGGGAAAGGGAGGGGGAAGGGGATCAGCAAGGATGGCAGAATGTGATGGTCATCATTATACAAAGCACATGTATGAAGACTTGGATTGGGTGTCAACATCCCTTATATACAGAGATATGAAAAATTGTGGTATATATGTGTATTAAGAATTATAATGCAAAAAAGTCCATGTATAATGGCAAAAATCGACATGAACATATTTTATCTACACAGATATGAAAGATTGTGCTCTGTATGTGTAATAAGGATTGTCATGCATTCCACTGTTGTCATGCATTTACAAAAATAATAAAATCTATAAAAATGTCAGATATAGGAAAAAAAGAAAGAAAACTTTGGAGTGATGTCTCTGGCCCACAGTGGCCTGGGACAGTCCCACCACCATCTTCCTCTCGACTTGCCTTGCATCTCTGTTCACCAATATCCCATAGAACCTCTGAGAGTCCTTTCAGCTACTTTTTTTCTCCTTGTGGCTACTCTTATGCCATCTGGTGCCATGTTATTCAAAGGAACTTAATTATTCTTCCAAATATGCTTTTAATATCATGTGTCCACATAAGCAAGACAAACTAACACACTGCTAAGATGATCATTGAGGAAGAATACTGGGAGATGCTATATCATTCTACCAATCAGTACAAGCCTTTCTCAGCATTGGACATGATTCAGAGTTAACTATGGGGTTTTCAAAAAAGTATAGAAGTCTTGTCCCAAGATTGACCAGACCCCCTACCAAAAGATCAGGCTGCCATTCTAATGGTTTTTTTTCCCATGATTCTGCCTGAGTTATGCTGTACTTTCTCAGGTGGCAAGAATCAGAGACCTGCTCAGGCGGTCTCACACAATGCCTATATGTGGTCATATGGGAAAGGAGCCAAGTTCCAAAACCTCTATCTGCGATGCGTACCAAAGATCAGAGGTAGGACGCTGGTTGACTTCTTTTTAAGTGTGTACTAGTGCCTAAGGATCAATTCTAGAATTCACCTCATCGTGGCTCCATCAAGAAAACAGTGATTACTCTAAGTATTTCAAGTGGAAGGAATTTAGTACAGGCATTGGTTTCACAAGTGATGAGCTTTTTCACATATGAGATGCTTTTGTTGCACCGAGTTCCCTTCACCAGGTTTGAGCATCCATCACCCAACTGTGGCAGGTGTCAGCTGCCAAAGCATCAACCTGCCATCTTCCCCAGAGATTCCTCCTTTGGTCAATAGGAATCGACTCCAATAGCCAATGATTGCTTCAGATGTACTGTAAAAGAGCTTAGCTCTCTCTCGTATACAATAAGCTCTATTGTGTGATTCATTCTCCAGGATCCACAGCGGGAACAACTGAAGCTAGATGTTTTCTGAAACCACATCTTTGCCTACTCTCTTCCCCCGACTCCCTCGCTGGATTCTTCTGGGAGCACGCTTCAATAAATCAGTGTCACAAGAATTCCCATGTCACTCTCGGAATCTAGGGAATCCAAAGTACTATGTCTTATGCATTTTAAACTATGTCTCATATGTTTGCTTTTCTCTGTCATGATATCTAACTTAATGTTAACCTCACATTAGGCATTGATACAAATGTTGCCTGGTTGACCAGTGAGAATAGCTACAATCCAAATATCTACAAGGGTAAAGACAAGTAATTTCAACCGTTCAGATGTAGACACCAAGAACATAGCTGCAAAATACAGAAAACTGTGCCATGGAAAAATCTGGTTCACCTGTCTTAACAGCTGATGTAAGTCACAGTTAGTCAGGAGCAGTGACTGGTATTGAATGTGAGTACTGCCAAAATGATAGGATCAAGTGTGTCATTTGGAAGCTGCATACACACCCGGAGAGAATGCGTAGAGTATTGCCACTGAATACTGTCATATGCTTTGTGGATAGATTGTGTCAGCCTCATGACAGCACATCCTGCAGAAAGGGTCTCTGAGGAAGTCAGAGGACAGCTCTTTATCTGCTCAGTCCCCTGAGACTACAGGAGCAAGTTTCAATCAAGGACAAGGAAAGAATGAGAGCCTCTCACAGCACTAGTAACACCAAGTTTCTACCCTATTCCACATTACTATGCTTCACATCATCCTAAAAGGAAAATGACGTATTTTTCAAAGACACTGAAAGCCCTGGGCATCACAGTAGACCCAGCCTGCCCCTCCTCCCACAGCCTCCTCGTTACAATCATAAGAAGCAGAACAGTATACAGCCTGGTCTATCATTATGGTGGTGCTAAATGATTATTATTAATAATGTCCATAAAACGTACATTCCCCACACGGACACACGCTAGTTGTTTCAGGTAGATGAGTCGGGCTTCATTGAGAGGCCAGTAGCAGAATCCCAACATAGATTAGCCTGGCACTGCATCACTTGGGAGGGGGAGCCCCAACACCTTCTGGAGAAATCCAACTGTCAAAGATACAGCAGTAGAACACTGGGGAAGGACGCCATTCAAGGTGCTGGCACGTCAGAACTAAGAAGACAGTGTTATCCAAAGAGTACTTGAAATGACATGAAATTCTAAAACTACGGTTTTCAAACTTAAGCATAAATCACAATCCCTTGAGCAACGGGAAGAACACATGTTTCTGGGCCCCAACCCAATGCTTCTGTATAGAAGCTCTAAGGTAGAACCAAAGAATCGACACTTTTAACAAGTGCCAGGGTGATGTTGATGCTGCTGGACCCAGTACCTACAATGGGAACCATTCTTCTAGGAAGGGCTAAGGAAAACAGGTGCGTGTGATTGACGCCAATGAAGGCCAAGTGTAAAATCCAGAGGCCCTTCTGTGATCTCTCACCAGGAGACTCCACTTCCTGCCAAGGAGGAGAAGAAAACTGGACCCTACCCTCGCTTGACAGAGCAGCCAAAGTCCTGCACAGGGAAGCTCCCCAACCAAGGCAGGCAGTCAGAGTGACCAGGACCTGAGGTCACAGTGGGACTTTCCACTTGAGATGGGACAACATAGAAGAGAACCCAGCAAGATTTTGAACCTCAGAGGGTCTTGCAACTGCGAGGTCTGCAGAAGAGGTCTCTGCCTCCCAAATAAGAGCGAGAATCCTTTGCTTTATTAAAGGCAAATAGAGACCCCCTTGCCAAGAGATGGCTGTGCCGCCATCGCTGTGGGGTCCATGTCCATCAGTCCCTGGACCCCCACAGGCCAGACCCCAGGCCAGCACCTGTTTTGAGAACTCAGCCCACAGCAGCCAACCTCCAGCTGGTGATGCTGACCACCCCAGAGGACTCTTCTTTCCAAATCCCTGTCCTCCTCACCTGTGAACCCGGTTCTGCTTCACCGATAATGCTCTCCCTTGACCTTGTGTGTGGACCGCACAATAGTAAATACCAGGTCCACACGATAGCCACTGTGTGCCCAAGAGCCTCAGTGCTATCTTCTCTGGTTCAGTTTAGGGGAAAAAAATCCAGAAAAAGGCCCTTAGTGGTCTGGTTTGAGTTACACGTTCATAAGTTGGACTACAATCTGTGCCCAGAGCCATTAAAACACATGATAAGAACATCCTAAGCCACGTCCCCACTGGTGGCCAGAGAGTCAGGGACTGTTGAGAGGACAGGATCCCAGCAAGCAGTTTCGAATACGCCTGATACTGATCCATTCCAGTTCTTCCATGTGTCTTCAATTAAGATAACAGCTTAAAAAGGAGAGGAGAGAAAACGAGAGGGGGCGGGCAGGGAATGGCCACCACTTTACCACAGATTTCCATCTCCAACAGCGTGGACCCAAAAATCAGGGGTTAATATGGAAATAAAAATCCCGAGTTAATCTTTGTCCTAAGAGTTAAACTAGCTTCAGCAGAGGCTGAACTTCCTGGAAGACTCGGGGAACCGCAGGAAGCCGGTGGCTCAGCTGGCCACAGACTCCAAGGGCACCCGGGCCCGTGGCTGGTCACCCATTGTGTTGCATCCTGCCTCTGTATGTGGCAGGGGGACAAAAGAACGTGAAGCCACCTGCTTCCTGTTTCCTCACCTCGTTACAAGTGAGGAAGTGCCCTTTTTCTTTCCTTTCTCCAGTTTGAACAATTATAGGAAAAATTTTGATGGCCCAATTGGGTCACAGGCCTGAGTCCGGTACCAATCCTACGAGACCAGGGGAGCAGCTCCTCCGCCCTGGAGAGTCTTGGTTTCATACTCACTACAAGAAGGGAGATGAATGATCTAAGGACACGGAAGAACCATGTGGCTCCTGAGCCAGAAAGAGTGTCTTCCAGAAGAGGGGACTGCCTTTCCTAGTCAGCCAGAATATTAGGGAAAACACAGACTCGGTTCAGAGGATATGATGACAGGACGCACTTTCTTCCAGAAATAGAGGAAGCCTCATGCACAAGCCTGGCACAGTTCAGAATATGAAAAAATAATTGAAGTGGAGGAAGAAAGGAAGGCAGGGAGACCTAAATCCTCCTCCCTCTCTTCCATCTTTGTGAAGATGCAGGAAGGAAAAATAACCAGCGGTAGGTAGGGTACAGTGCCTACAAGACCTTCCCAAAAGCCACCAAAGCTGATGTCATGGTTATTTAGATGAGGCACCTAATGCCTACAGAAATGTGGCTCATTCAAACCCGCTACTTGGTGGGAGGGACTGTGACTCCCAGCCCAGGGCTCTCCACTGTGGGCCTCAGAGCTAGTCTAAACTTCACTAATTTGAGCTCCAACGTTCTAGACCATGAATGGCCATGCTCCTCAATTATCAGGGATGCTACAGTTTGGAATTCTTTCCTGAGCTCACACAAGTTTTTCCATGAGAAGCCCCCCCCCAAAAAAAAATAACAAGATTTAAAATACCACTGGAGTGTAGAGCCCAAAGTAAAGTTTCAAAATTAATATTCTGGAGCCCAAGTTTTAAGCCCAATATGTTCTACCCCGGCACAACTATTTAAAAAGGAATTTAATTACTTACATTATAATTGCCTCAGAACCATGAGTTCTTATAAATTTGTATTCTTTGCATTTTGCCAGAGCCGTGAGGAAAGCTCACTAAAAAGAAGAAGAGTGAGGCTTACGTCTGTGCTCGGACGAGAACTGAGAAGGCTAGATCTAGCCTGTCCGATAACCCAGAAAAAGCTGACCTGATGCTCGACTCTGAAGGAAAAAGTGACACGAATTACTTAAGTTGGGTCTCAATGCTTTTGGAACTGCGAGGATAATGGGGTTCTCCTCATCACTCAGGGTGTTCAATCGCCTTAAAACATGAAAAGAATTATTAAATATTTTAAGGTCTTGCTTTAAAGCTGATATAGCAAAGGTCGGCGTCTTGCTTCTCGAAGGACAGAGGAAAAGTAACAAAAAAGTCCAGGGGTGCTCAGGGCCTTTACAATTATAGATTTCCGATACTGTGGGTCTGCACTGGAATCTGGTCATGGCGTCTGGGTGGTGACTTATTTGGAAGAGGTCACTGTGCAGGCATTATTTAAAGCCATGGGATCACAAGAACAGCTCAGGGGGTCAGGGCAGATACAGTCATGGAAATAGAGTTCTGGGTCATGCCAACGTGGCACGAGGTCTAGAGGGTGAGAAGAACTGAGACGGAAAGACAGCAAGACAGGAGGAACGGGAGTCTGCGTGGCCTGGTGAAGATGGTGCGTGAAGTGGTCCAGGACGTCAAGTGACAGAGTGAGTTGAAAGTAGAAAAAGGTGTTTGGACTTGGCTGCCTGGAGGGTGGAGGAGAGTGGACAAGTGACCCACCATAACCAACTGGACAAGTGTGGGAGGAAACGGAAGGGAGGGCTGGGGGCCACCCGTCACGTGATCAGTGTCAGGAGGGCAGGGAAAGGGGTGACGCAGAGATACATGTGCTCACACGAGCTGTTCCTGAGACCCGAGCACAGTGCTATGCTGATGGGGTGACCGGGAGGGTAGGGGAATGTCAGTGCAGGGGAAGGAGATGATGGAAGGACTGAGAGGCCTAGGAAGCAGGATCCAGCCCACGGAGACCGCAGTAGAAGGTCTGAAAAGATCCTCCAAGGCAGCACTAAACAAAGGAATCTGGGGAGAACATACCAGAACAATCAGATAATAGTCAGGATCCTCCCGAGGGCTTCATGTTTGCCTCCTGCTCTCTTCACCTGCCTGTTCACAAATGTGAGTGCGTCTAAAGAAATCTGGATTTAACATTGGCTGGCGTTTCGCCAAGAAGAGAGGGAAGGCAAAGTCTCTGCAGTCATGTCCACAGACGGGTGATCCTGACAAACCAGGCAATCTGCCCTGAGTCAGGAGAGACGGTGGGATGGCTGTATCAGGGAACAGCAAGAGCTAGGGGTTTGCAGAACTGTTGGAACTGGATGCAGCAGAAGCGAGTGAGGAACCAGGGAATGGCATTTGAATAGTAGGGGGCTTAAGACTGGGTTCCCCCAAGGGGCACAGTCCTTCCACTGTCAAGAGGGAAGCAAGAGAAGGGAGACGGCGCATGCTCTTAAATGCTCAGCTCAGCAGCCAGACCCAGGAATCCCATCTCCAAGGTGTCACCTGCAGTCGCTCAGCACCCACAGGCGCCCAGTCTCGCTCACAACAGTCGGTGAGCACTCCAGCCTGCCACTGTGGTGACAGTCCCCGGTTAAGAATCGTCAAGGAGGTGAGATTTGGGGGAGAGATGGCGGACAAGGTGAAAATCCTTCAAAGAATGAAGGGAATTCACCCGAAGGCTGTAGGGACGGGGTCCCAGCAGAACAGTGGCCTGAGCGGCCAGGGCACAGAGGGCTCATCTGCTGGAAAGTCCCCTCCTGCTCCTCTAAACTCTTCTGAGACACGTGTGCTGACCTCCGGTCTCTGAGCATGGAATGAAATATTCCATCACTTAGGTTTTTCCTCAGGCAGTAAATTTTGAGCTCCTCGGGAATGGGCTGCCGATGGATCTGCTGAACACCGGCTCAACGTCTTCCCTACGTGGGACACTAGGTTTTAAAGAACGAAAGTGTGGGAACAATAAAATTTTACTGGACATAATTCATTCTTTCCTTGATGATTTAGAAGGCACCTTCAGCTCCTCTGGTGACTTGGGGACAGGTCTATGAGCATCAATTATAATTGAACTGCGGATGTGCGTGGCAATAACTCACGTGGGTTCCTTGCACACTCAGGCAGGGCAGCGGGAAGAGTAACCACAGGAGGCAATGGAGGGGCCTAGAGACGGGGACTGACCAGGTGGCAGCCTTGCCCCAGGGGTGAAACAGCAGTTGAAATAATAAAGTTCAACACGCAGAGAGGCCTCGAGTTTCAGTCAGGAGGCAGCGTCCCAATGCTGGGGACACGGGACCAGAAACCATGGCACTTACCATGCGGGCAGATCCTGTCGCCAGTCCAGCAGGAGACTGGTGAGAAGCAGATGCACGTGTTCGATTATTGGAAATCTCTTTTCTTCTTTTTTTTTTTGTATGTTGCAGTTTATTAACCTAAAGCTGGAATTTTCGAAGGACGCAACGAGCTGCTGGTCATTGTGAGGTTCAGGACAGGGTCTGGTTCACAGGAACCTGAAAGGTAAACTAGGAAGCCAGAGGGTGAAGCACAGGCCGGAGAGGGGACGAAGGGTCCCAGTTCAACAGGAGCCCAGGCGCCAGGTTGAAGTGAGCAGGCTGACCCCAGAGCCAGGCACCTGCCACGATGGGGCTCCCCCCAGGGGAGAAGAGGGGAGAGGAGGCGGCGGGAGGGGTGAGACGGCCCACTGACCATCATCTTGGGACACCTCAGAGGACGCAGGGACTGACTCCAAAAGGGAGAAGGAAAGAAAACTCGGCTACTTCGCTGCACTGCCAGGAGGGCTCTGCCCACTTGCTGCTGTACCGCCTGCCCCTGGCCCGCCACCCTGGGAACCCCCCCAAGGCCTGGTTAGCGCCCTTACATGGAGGCGGGGCGATGTTCAAAGTGGGATAAGGCAGGAGAGGTCTTAGCAGAGAAACTGGATGCGCAGAGCAGAGGCCAAGGGCACTGTTAGCTCAGTGAGGGCTCTGCTTAAGATCTTCCTGACTCACAGACACTTCTCTCTCCCTAACCATAGTCTTTACCCCACCCACGAACCCGACCCCACTCTCTCCACAGTGGAAAACCAGGTGGAAGTGAACCTGGACCCAAGTCTGAGGACGAAGGAACCTGGGTGCCCTGGGTAGGATAAAAGGGTGCTCCCAGATGTCCACCAGGCCAAGACGCCACCAAGACCCTGGTCAGATTGGGTCAGTGGTTACCAGTGGGTGGAGCTGACTTCTACCCAGGGCCCTCTTTTGCATAAAAGAAGGAGGGTTATTTGCACCTTAAGTTTATTTTTGTTTATTGAAGTTTTAAAAAGATACATGATTTGCCTTGAATCATTAAGTTCAATTTGTGAATCTTCTTGCCTACTTATAAATCTAGTAGATGTTATATATACAATAATTTTACAGGGAACTTGGATTAGTGTTTGATCAACTCAAGTAACACAAAGTACATTTCCCTTAAAACAACCAGTCTCATTAAAAACTTAGTGAATTAAGTCCCTTTAAAATTTAAAACTGCATTTATAAACTGAAGTCTCCTACTTCATATGCCTGATTGACTAAATTTGTGTTCTTAACAAGCAAAATCTTTCCAAGTGGTGAACAAATCTTTAAAGTTTAAATAAATTAAACTTACAAATGTAGCAAATTAAAAATTCTCCTAAGCGTTTCAATACTGATTACAAATTTATTGGTATGCATTTCAATAAGAACAAAAATTACATGAATTGATTGCATATTTAAAATAGCAACCAAAAACCTGACTTCTCAAATTCGGTTTAGTGCTTTCCCATTTAAAGTGGAGAGGAATGGGCCACCCCTGGAGCTTGTTAGAAATGCAGAATCCCAGACCCCACCCAGAACCACAGAATGGGAAGCTAAAGCCCTAGTCCAAGACAAGGATATTTTTTTTGGTGTCTGAGCTGCAGTAGGTGGCAAGGTCCTGTGGTCCATCCATTCATTAATCCTTGATTCCTTCCCTTGCTAGAAGGCTACAGCAATCCAGAAAGCCAATTATTTCATCAGTCTCATAATGAAGTTTTCCAACCAGAGGGAACAGAAATATTGTATTTTAAAAGAACAGAAGTGTGCTGGTGAAATAAAGTCTGATCAGTTCTAAGGACCATACTAGGCACAGAAAGAAAAGAAGTGTAAGGAGATTGGCCTGAATAAGTTGCAGTAGAACAGAAATCCCCGTGGGATTCTCACTGAGAGACAGATACCAAATTCTTCTAAAAAGTGGGGTGGGCAGTGTTGCAGTTGGTATAGCCACGTATCTTCATTTACAAAGGAAAACATTGGTTAGGATGCAAAGAAAAAAATGCCGCAGTCCGGCTGCAGCAAAATAACCGGGGGTGACGAACAACTTGTGTACCTTGATACAGCAGGAGTGGGAGCCGTTTATTGCAGGACAGGAGCAGTATTTATACATCCCACACAGCTTATCTAATTAGCATAAACTAGATACATCAGTCAACCAATCAGGAATCTCCACACTTAATGGCTCGCTGGCGTTACTTCACAAACCACTCCCTCTGGCAAAATGCCAGGCGCCATCCAGACTTGTTTACAGACTCTAACATAAAAAGACACATTGCCAAGCAGGCTGTGGATGTGACAAGAACATACCTGGCGAAAGGAACACTCACATGTTGCTGGTGGGACTGCAAGTTGGTGCAACCACTGTGGAAACCAGTATGGAGATTCCTCCGAAAACTTGGAATAGAACCACCATTTGACCCAGCTATCCCACTCCTCCATCTATACCCAAAGGACTTAAAATCAGCATACAACAGTGAGGAAGTTTATAGCAGCTCATTTCACAATAGCTAATTGTGAAATGAGGAACCAACCTAGGGGTCCTTCAACAGATGAATGCATAAGGGAAATGTGGAACATATACACGATGGAATATGACTCAGCCATAAAGAAGAATAAAATCATGGTGTATGGATTTGCCATAATTCCATTGTTCTTTATGGAAGAATGAATGGAACTGTGTGACTACCATGCTGAGTAAAATAAGAACAACAACAACAAAAAAGCTGAAGCAGGTGGGACTTACCAGACTGCACAGGGAAGGGTGGGGGGACAGGAGGGAGGATGGGAATTACAAATGAATGAATTAGACATAGCTTTCCTATGTTTACATATGAATACACGCACGACCAGCGTAACTCCACATCGTGGACAATTACAAAAATGGGAAGTTATTCTCCATATATGCATGATACGTCAAAATACGCTCTACTGTCCAGTATACCTAAAAAAACCACGAAATTTTTAAAAATGTTTGGGAGAAAAAATAAAGAAGGTACCTGTCAATAATGACAAGGACCACCTCTCCCCAGGGTAGGGCATCAGCAAGTGGGGCCACATGCAAAGAGGAACAAGATCAGGTGGGTGCAAAACACGGGTGTGGGGGCTCGGAGCTGGTTACCTGATAGAAAGCGATACAGAAAGCAAAGCCCCCGACATTGCCTCCATCAATAATAGAATCATGGAAACTTGTTCCACATTAAATGTGGGAAGAGCTTCAAGCAAACGTATCAGTTGACGCACATTTCAATTACAGTTGTTATGGATGTGAAATATTCCTCGAGTGCCCCAAGGAGGCCAGCACTGGCTAATGGGGTGACCTCTAGCCATTTGTATAGTTGGATCTACGTTGATGGGATGTTGCCAATAAACAGGGTCATCATGTTTTCTCATGAGGGTTGATTAGCGGCAACAATCAGAGCTTAAGGTTGGGGGAAGAGCACGCCCTCTCTCTTTCTGCGGACCCTTAAGGTCAGAGGAGCCGTCACAGCAACCCCAAAGAAAAAGGTATCTGTGTCTCTTGTGCGGTTATTTCGTGCAGCCCAGTGAGCCCAGTTTAACTAGGGTGACCCCTGAGCCTTTTAGTTGCGAGAACAGAAACCCTGCAGGGGAAGGAAGGAAGGAAGCAGGTGAAAGAGACAACAGTTCTTTCTTGAGCTGGAATGGTTTCGGGCTACCCAATTGAAATACTATTACTTTACCCTCAGAACTACACTACCGGGGACTGTGGAGCCCAGAGGTGACACGGTGTTCTGAGTCCCACTCCCCAGGTGTTGAAGATCGAACACCCGAGGAACGCCCAGGCAAGAGCAAAACGTTTATTTACCGGATACAACAGAGAGAGAGAGACAGAGACTCTCTGCCGAGGAAGGGGGGTCCACATTGGTGGCCGAGGGAGTGGGCTACCTGACCCTTTTATCCTTTCTTCCTATGCCCTCTGTCCCCTTATCTTGTCTATGTGGCTAAAGGTGGGACAGGAGCCGTCCAGGGGTACAGAGAGGAAGGGAGTCACCCAGGGGCTACTCACCAACACCTCCTGGCTGGGAGGAATGGTTCCCGGAGGGAGGAGAACTTGGCCACGGGTGGAAGAGGGAGAAGTACTGTGGAGACATTAGTGTTTTATTTCCTTTGAATCAGCCCCCATCTTCCTGACCCCCTGCCCCCTGCCTCACAGTGACTTATACAAGGGATTCTTCTTACTCTGTCTCTTTCACCAACCAAGATGGCGGACTTCTCAATCCACTTGTGGGTTGTACCACTGGACTGCTCGCTTACACAGTTGCTCTGCCCAGAGGAGAATTACTGCTTCCTGTTGGTTTATAGTTTAGAGATTGTATTAATCCAGGTTGGTCCCAGAGTGGTTGCTTCTAATGGGTCTGCTAATTCACTTTGGGAGGGACCCCATTAAAGTGGATGAAAATTGCCAAGACCCACTCATCCAGATTGCATTGGAAACTGACCTCATCCTGATAATTGGAGTTGCTAGAACCCACTTTAATTTTATTAGTAATAATCCACATTTCTGTAGTCCTTTAGTTTACAAGGCACTTTCTGATTACCCACATTTGACATTATCCAATAATCTAATCAAAAGATGTATCCATTTCCTAATGCTGTAACAACAAATTTCAACAATCTTAGTAGCTAAAAACTTGAATTGATGTTATTGCATTTCCAGAAAATGGTTCCTCCTGGGGAGCATCCAAGTTCGGCCTCATCCAGTGCCAAGAACGCCTGAGCTCCTTGGCTTGTGGCCCCTTCCGTCTTCACAGGCTGCAAGCTTGGTGCAGTCCGGTGTGTCTCCTGTGGCCACTGCTCCTGTGCTCGGGCACCTGCCTTCCTTGTGGTCACATTGCCCGTTCTACCAGGCCACCTAGGATAATCTCCCCACTTGAAGCTTCCTAATTCAATTGTGTCTGATTAATTGCTTTTGCCATGGGAGCTAATGTATTCACAGGTTCCAGGGATTGAGACATAGACATCTTGGAGGCGATGCTTCTGCCTAGCATGAAAAGCAACATTTAAGATGTTTTCTTATTCTTAGTGACAATGACCATGACAGTAGGTTGCTGGAGATGTGGCTGGAGGCAGAGGGGTGCTCAACATGCCCCAGGCCCTGGGCTCAAGCCCCTGAACCAGAGACTTTTACAGATGAGGAAAGACCCAAGGAGGTGTGACTATAATCATTTTATTAATATGGAACAAAACCAATTGAAAACTGGTGGACAAACATTCACCTGCTGCTTGTTCAACTCCAGGAGATACTTCAGTCGAGTGACGTTGCCCACATCCACCCACAGAAATGAGTTAGAGCGAATGCCTTCTAAACCAGTGTAAAGTAGAAAATAAACCTTGATTTTCTACAAAAGGAAGAAATTAAGTCTCAGAAAAAAAGAGATTAAAAAAAATCATGGTCAGTAGAAAATAAGATGGAAGAGGGTAAATCAAATATAGCATTAATCACAATAAGTATAAAGGATATATTGTTTATTGAAAGACAGGGATTTTTCACATTAATGTTTTTTAGAAGCACTGATCTATTTCAAGAAATGATTGAAAATTGAAAAGAATGGAAACATTCCAATAACACTTGTACAGTAAGATACTATCAGACATTTAAAATTGAAATAAGTTAATGTTCCCTTGAATTAAAGTGACATGACAGAACGCATTGATTTAAATTTGCCAACAAATAAGTATCAAGTTGTTAATGTGGTGAATGTATAGGAACCTTGAACCACACCCTTTAAGCAGCATGCTGACGTTTGTTTCCTGGTTATTGGGAAATACCCTAAAATGCCTTCTCTGGTTAGAAAAATAATTGCCGCACACACTTTGCAAATCTGAGTCTTCCCTTCTACAAAAATCATGAATAATCCCATGCTTAAATGACCCCTCCTTGTACCTCTTATAAAATAAATATACATACATAGATGAAAAACTAAAATTAGAAAATAACATTTTAGGAAGGCTGAAGAATGGCCCCATTCAGTCAAAAAGCTGTTTGTTCTCCATGTTCCAAGTTGAGTCATCCCCAACCCCAGTACCACCTCCACTGCTGAGTTAGCTGTGGCTGGGGTTTCCTTTTGTTTGTTTGTACTGAATCAGTGTTCTATTTCAGGGGGACAAATCTCCGAGCACATTAATCATTGGGTTAAATGAATTGCACTGTTGATTGCCTGGAGGAGACCTTAATTTCTCAAACAGATAAGTCCAATTGATAGCTTTGCTCTCCCAGCAGTTCTCAGTGTGTGGTCCCCTGAGTTGGCATCACCTGAGAACCTGAGAATGTGTTAGAAATGCACATTATCTGACCCATCCGGGGTCCCCAGGAGAAGACATTCTGTGGGTTCTGTGGGTGGGCCCAGCAAGCTGTGTTTTAATGCCACTTCCAAGCCAACCTGATTACTTGAGGACCGATTCTCTAAACAAGTTCAAGATTGGCCCTCAAAACCAAAAACAAAATAACAGAAAGGTAGGATGGAATAATAGAAAGCAATATAAGATTTCCTGGACTTTATTTCCCTTATGCAGATGCCTGAAGACTGAGATGAATGTTGCACTAAACTCTTTAAAGGTGCTGAGAAATACAAATAATAACTTTCATTTTCCTAACTCCATCACCCATTTACGACATGGCATTCTTGATCAGTATAATCATGTTAGAAAGTCCCCATCCTGACCTACTTGTTACACAGAACAAGAAAAATAAATAGGCTTCTTAAACAGCAAATTCTTCTAACACATGATGACTAGAAAGAGACTTATTGAATGGTAAGAGGGGAATTTAGGATTCATTTCCAAGTCCAGGGTTTTCAAATAAAAAGATCTTTTAATGGCTTCATGAGTAAAAGCTGAGTTGACGTTTTAAAGTACAATTTCAATTTAATACATTTGTTGTGTGTGTATCATTTGGAGGAGATGCCAAGAAGTTGGTGTGTTTAGGGTTCAGATCAGCTTTGGGAATTTAACAAATACAACTGTCAAACATAAACCTGCAGGTATTTGTCTCGAGTTAAACCTGAACAATTAATGTGCTATGTGAGCACATAAATTTACCAAGGCCGGCTGAGGAAACCCATCACTCACCTTTAATCCCTTTTTAATCTTTGAGATGAAAGAGGAGACTTCAGGTACCAGGGACGGACACTGATTCCTCAGTAAAGGTGTCAGAATGGGATCTTTAGCAGCATACAGATAATTCATTAACACAACAACCAAGACCAGAGAAAGAGGCAGAAGCCACGTTTCCTAAAATAGCAAGTACTCTTTTACGTTTTGAGACATATCAGCTGAAAAGAAACCATCAAGACTTGCAAATTTAGCATTAAAAGCTCATGTGCATCTTATTGTCATCTGGTCTTGTTCCACAATTAAGAGAGAAGGGTAACCGAGAATATAAAAATCTATGATCCACGTTACACAGGGAATGGTTGAACCCATGACTTATTTTTAGGTTGGAAAATATAATGCTTAGAAAATGTTTCTGTTTGAAGGAAGATCATTGGATTATTTTCTATACCTTGAACTCCAGAAGATAAAACCAGAACCAAGCAAGAAAAAAAAAAAACTTAAAAGTTAACTAAAGACCCACTAAGTCTTTTTTCTAGTACTTTGAGCTATCCTAAATAAGAATAAACCCTAATAAAGTGGGAAGTTGCTATTCCTACAATACCCAAATAGAGGGTAAATGGAGGAATTTGTGGAATTTCTGCATTACATGAGAAAGAAAAATGGAGAAAAAAATATGCTTTAAAACAGGGGAGCAGATAACAGAAGATGCTGTGATTTGAACCTGCTCTGCGGAGTTTCCATGTTTGAAAATTAGTCCCCAGCTGAAAAGAAACCCTTGAAAAGCTGAAAAGAAACTACAGCATTGAGAGGTGGTGGGACCTTCCAGGGGTGAGAACAAATCTAGTAACAAACATCATCACTGTGGGAAATCATCATCCACGATCAGGACAGCTTGGTGAGAACCTCATTATCTTAATTAGGATTCTGGTTTTCCATTTGTCTATCTGGTAAGCGATAAGGACATTGCATTTGCAAGTCATTCCACCAAACTCAAGCTTCCCAGATAAGATTGGCCTTGGGGTCTTTGGTGGACTGTGTAACTGTCCTCTGTCCTCTTTCTGTGGCCATAGCAGCCTACCCGAGATGGGCCATTGATCCAGGAAAAAAGAAAAGCTTGTGGTTCTGGAGGCTGGAGTTTCAAGACCCAGGCTGTGGGACCTGGCCAGGGTCTAGAGAGGCATCACGATGTGGCACAATAGTCAAAGGGCAAGTGAGAGTGTACCCAGGGCAAAACACAACGGGGTGGCCTGGCTGCACAAGGGCTGGCTCTCCCAATGACCACTCCAGTCCCTGAGAGCAGCTCCAACCCCTCTCCTTGACCTAATCACCTCTCTCAGATCCCACCACTTTTCCACCATGTAAACCCCACAGAGCAGACTCAGGCCGCAGCGCCCCCTGCTGTTTGCTCCCTGTTCACTGTAGAAGGACCACACAGCCTCACCCATCACACGTGACCTGTGCCTCTGGGGAGGTGGCTGACGCTTCCCCATCCCGCTGTAAAGGATGGCTTGCTTTGGCCACCAGCACAGGAGCTTCACACACGCAGAAGTGTGAAGGGGCACTGGTTGTTTCTGGAAGCCTCGTTGCTCTTCCCCTCAATGACACTGGAAACAGAAAGTATATGACACAGCCATTCCTTCTGCCTGCTGCTTCTGCACGAAGGCCCAGGGCACAGGCCTGTGGCTGCCAATCCACTAGTGGGCAAATGGAATGAGAGCAGGCAACGAATGCTGGTTAACGTGGATTAATGGGGTTCTACAGTTGTTGCTACTGAAGCAAATCTGAAAAACAGAAGTGTAAACCCAGGCAAAGAGATTGGCACAAGAAGTGGGGTGACATCAAATGGGAGCCGTTGGCCTCAGAGCCAGCTCGCAGGGGATGAGTCACATACCACGGGAGGCTGAGAAAAATGACGAGTTATGCTTCATGGTCAGGTGATATTTGGTTAAAACGCCCTGCATGGTGTCCTGGAGGACCACTTCTGCACCCGTGGAACTTGGGGCTTCAGACAGAGATGACAAGGCAGGGTTTAGACAGGATGCTGAGGTTGTTCACTTTTCAGCCTCTGGCAAGTTGCCACAAAAATGAAAGGAACACAATCAAATGGGAATGAACGGCAAGGAGAGAACACCCAGACTCCACTGCGGGAAGAGTGCACAGGTGCAGTTACTTATCTTTGTGTTTCATCTACAGTTCGAGTAAAAATACTAAGCAACTCTAGCAACAAAACTCAGATGTGATCACAAGGCAGAGACCTGATCTTGAGCGCAGTCATCACCTCCTAAGTTGAACACTGTGCATGGTTTTGCATCACCCCCATAAACTCTTTCAGTTGAGAAAAATGCTCAGGATGAAAAGGATGTGTGTGTAGCTCATCCCAACAGCCAGTAAATCTAGATAAACCTAGGGAGGCAAATGAATCTATTGGGCATCAACAGGAATCTGGCAGACTATACAGGCAAAAGCCCTAGCCATCAGGAATAAGGACTATGAAATCCCAAAGTGTAAAAGAATTTGGAGGGGCACCAGATTTCTACCATAAGATATTAGACTGATAAGTCTGCCTGGTACCCACAGAGGACACACTGTCCAGTGCTCTCTTCAGATATTCCAGGAGGATGTGGGAAAAGAAAGGACATCTCAGGAGATGCAGTCCAGAGCCTCAGACAACTGGACGGAGAGCTATCAGAGGGCTGATGGGGGTTCATCAAGGAGTTGTTGTTACTGCATATTGTAGTCAGATCTTTTTGACACTTTGACTAAAAGACCTGAAAATAACAATTTTAGAGGAGGAAAAGTTTGGCACTCATGGTTTCAGAGGTTCTGTCCATGGCCGACTCCATTGCTTTGAGCCAAAGGTGAGGCAGAACATCAGGCCAGAGGGGCTTATGGGAAGAAAGCAGCTCCAGACCTGGCAACAGGAAGCAGAGAGAGTTTCCGTCCCCAGGGACAAAATAGAAACCCCAAAGGCACACCCCCAGGATGTACCCCCTCCAGCCACACCATACTGCCTACAGTCACCTCCCCGTTAACACCCATCAGCAGATTAATGCACTGATTAGGTGAAGGCCCTCGTAACCCAATCATTTCACCTCTCTTTTTCCATTGTCTCACACATGTGCTTTTGGGGACACCGCATACCCAAACCACATCATTCCATTATAACTTACACAGCCTATTGATTAGGAGATCAGAATAGAGATATAAAATAGGTATGTATGTCTAATAATTGCCTTGAACAACAGACCACAAAGCACTAATTTGAAGTTTTTACTTCAACTGTATATAAGCTGGGGTTAAAAGTATATTAACTCAAGACCTGTACTTATGCAACATTGTCTGATACTTAAACATACTGAATGAGTAACTTTTTTTCAGGAATTCAAGCATAGGTGAGACAATATCAAAACTTTTTAGAAATAATATCTGGCTAAAATGAAATTTCACTGACCTTAATAAACAGGACATTAAAACTTCCTTATACACAGTACATAATTTCAAGTTGTATTGTCTGACAATCTTTGTCTTATCGTTGGAGAATTTAATCCATTTACATTTAGTTACTGTCACATTTGTTTCAATATACCATTTTGCCATTTTTACAGGTATCTATTTTATGTTCCATTACAGGCACATCTTGGAGATTTGGTGGGATGGGTTCCAACCACTACCATAAAGCAGATATCTCAATAAAGTGAGTTGTGTGAATTTTTTGCTTTCCTTAGGAGTCCTGTACCCTAATAAGTATGCACTGTCACCATGCTATTCTGTCAGTGTCACGTGTTATAGGTCATTATGTCTAATTAAAATCACTTTATTGCTGGAAATGCTAATGGCCATTTGAGCTGTTGAAAAACAACATGATGCCAATAAAGTTGTCCCACCCAGGGTTGCCACAGACCTTTGATTTGTACAAAACACAATATCTACAAGAAGAAAGCCAAGTGCGATAAAATGTGGTGTCCTTTACTTACCCCTCTTTTCTTCTTTGAATTAGTCCACAGTTTTCATTATTTATGTAATTCTGTCACTTCATTTGTAATGTTTTCCTTTCCTTTCTGCCTCTCTGTGCCTCCCCCCGGGGTCACATTGAACCATATGAAGAATTCAGAATTCTAGAGTAAATTTGTGATAGTGAAAAAAAATCTCATCTTTTGCCTCTATGGAAGTGTTTTAATTTGGCTATTACCTTGGAAGAACACTTTCACAAGGTATTGAATTCTGGAATGGCAAATAAGTCCACAATCTCCATTTTTTTATTCTCCTCTTACCTGACTCCCATCATTTCTGTTGAAAGAGCTTCTTCAAATGTAAGTTTTACGTTGTTTCTTCAGTTTCCTTGTGGCCTTTTTAAAGATCACGTTCCCTACAAGGTACCCAGGTACAGCTTTTTCTGGGCATGTAGGTACACTCGTTTAGAATCCATGAAGAATGTGGAATATTGACTTGAACACTTTTCTTAGGTATAAAAAATTCCTAGAGGGCTGGGAATGTGGCTCAAGCAGTAACGCTCTTGCCTGGCATGTGCAGGGCGCTGGGTTCGATCCTCAGCACCACATAAAAATAAAGTAAAGATGTTGTGTCCACCAAAAACTGAAAAATAAATATTAAAAATCTCTCTCTCTCTCTCTCTCTTTAAAAGAAAATCCTAGACAGTGTTTATGCAAATATTGTTTCTATTTCACAAGTCTCTTTGGGATTTTTTTCTATAAACTCCATCTCTCCTCACTGTGTTTAAATGTGGTCATTTGCCCTGACTTTTCTTCCCGTTCATTAATCCTGTGTTTTATCTCACCTAATTGATAGAAATGATCTACTAAATTCACCAAATTGGTAGAAATAATCTACTAAATTCTTAATTTTAGATAATGTATTTTTCAGTTCCCAAATTCAACTTGGTTCCTTATTTTTTTGGGTTTCAGGCCTCTGAAATATTTTTCTGCCATTTTCTTGAACATACTATTTAAAACTCTTTTAAAGACCAGTCTGATAAATTCAATACCTGAATCACATTGGGGTCGATTTCTACTGTGATTTTTTTCACCTTGGATTTCAGTGGTTGGCTCGTGTTGTTTAGTGTGTCTTGACTTTTAAAATCTTATTGATTATAGATCTGTGAACGAAAGGTGTGAAACTGGATGATGGCCTGCCTTTCCAGGTGAAGTGAGTATGTTGCTCTTTGGCAGACAGCAGCACAGCATTCTGACCCCGGGAAGGCACACTGTCCGCCTTGATACCTGGTCTGATTAAAAGTTTCCCCTTACACTTTGCTCTTAGGATGTGGACTTCTCCCAAGTCCCAACCAAAAGCCTGGGGTCCTTACAGGTCCATACCTCAGCAGGCTACATTTCCATCTTTGTTGTCTCCCTAAGAGTCACTAGTGCTCAAGTCTCGGCTGACTTCAGCCTAGAAGTTTGGGAATTTTCTTCCGTACGCATGCGACTTAGATATTAGCTAGTAGTTCATCTGCAGAATTCTGACCCACTTTTCTGCAGATTCTTTCCCTCTAGGATTTTGGTCTTAGCATCCTAGCAACTTGGGCAGCTCCAAGCTGCCGCTGTGTCTTCTGGGACATTGAGACTATTGCCAACCCCTCACCACCACTCTATCCCCGAAGGTCACGATTTGCAAATGCCCTTGAAAGATCACAGAGTACAAAACACTCACTGTAGTAGTCATGGTTAAGCTGTGAGCAGCAACAGGTGGAAAACCAGGGAAATCATGTCTTGCTGTTGATGGTTCCTAAAGAAGGCAGAGCAGGAAGTCTTGGTGGAAGCAGGACAACCAGTTCATGGCTGTTTACCTAAGGTGATTCCAGTTTCTGCCTGTGGTTCTGGGGTGATAATCAACAAGTGCCTACTTTTACTCTCAGAAGTGGCCCAGGTTAAAATATAAATTGTAAGTTCATCCTGGCCATAAATACTATTTAAGTTATATAGGAAAATGGCTCGGGGCCTACCGAGAGAGCACATTCCAGAAACAAAAAAGGGCCGGTCAGAGAAACAGAGGAAGGAATCAGCATCCTGTTCTCGGGCCCAGCCAAGGGCAGGGAAGGTCCTCAGACAGAGCCAGCCCAGCGATGGAGACTGAGACGCTGAAGCAATGGAAAGCCGTTGTCAGGCAAAGGTACAGGCAGGGAAGATTCTGGAATCACAGTATTCCATATGAAAAACCATGTTGACATGAACAAAGGCACAGGGAATCAAGAGAGAGCCAAGAGAACGGATTCCAAAATGCACAGGAGGAAAGATGCAGTCTTACTGAGGGATGGATAGCACTGAGGCCCACGCCCGGTCCAGCTCAGGAGACTGCGTAGATATTCCTGAGAAATTTTACTGCAAACTTGATTGAACACATGCTTTCTCCATTCTACTCTTGTTATAGGAATAAGAAAAGACCAAGGGAGTGAGAAAGCAAAAGGAACACGGTTCTGCCCCTGTTTCTGAAATAGGAGCACCTGGCGTGAATATTTGAGGACGTCTGTCATCATGGTGACATGGACACCCTCAGCACACAGGTTCTTTTCTCTGGAAAGACAGCATCCCAGCTTGGGCTTCCATAACAAAACGCCCCAGACTGCACGGCTTAAATAGCAAAAAATGTACTTCTCCAGTGCTGAGGCCTGGCAAGTTCCATATCAAGATGCAGCGCCCAGCAAGGCTCCTGGTGAGGCCTCTGTCTTCGCATCCTGTCCGCCCAAGGTCAGGGCTCCCTTCCTCTTACCTGAGGTCGCAGTCCTATTAATTACGGGACCTGGTTCATGAACTCTACCACCTCAATTGCCTCCTAGAGACACGATCCCATTGAGAGTTTGGCAGATATGGGGGTGTGGGGCACATTTTTTGGCTCACAGCAGATTCATCTTTCCGTTCTTTTCTTTTACCAGCCTCTCAGGGTCATTTCAGTTTGTGTTTAGCCGAGCAGCTGACGGGTGGTGGTCATCCAAGATCCAGAAGACAGGAATGCACCAAACCCTCCTATGGCCTTCTGAAAAGGAGACCGGAAGACACAGGCGTTCCTGCTTTAGCTGCTAAAAAGTGAGAAAATTAAAAACATAAGTCTGCACAAACACACCAGCAGCGGGGAATTGTGTCATCTCTGACCCCTGTCAGGAGCAACCTCTGGGCCACTGTCCGGGGCCTCCTCCTCCCTGCCGGGGCATAGGAATCGACCCTGGCAGCCCACTGCCAACCGCAGACCCACCGTGCAGAGAGGGCCCGGATGCTGTGCCATTTACCTCATCCTTTCCTCCTACCTTAGGAAACAGGTGTGGACAGTTTGGTTGAGGTTCACCACATATATGGTAAAATTTGCATTTTGATTACACAGTTCAACAGCTTTTCGTGTATTTGTACCACCATCACCTAATTCCAGGACCGTTCAACATCCTGAAAAGCCCTCGTACCCCTTACCCTCACCTCCGACGCCCTCTCCCCCGTCCCACTGAACCACTAATCTCCTGATTCCAACAAAATTCATTTTCAAAATGAAATTGAAAATTCATAGCTTGCATTTGTTTCTCTATTTATTTAGCCTTAAACAACTCAAAGAAATAACAGTTTCGATTCCAGCACCAGGGCCTTGGATATCTCGTTTTGTTTGGTTTGAATCAATAGAGTGGTGACAGAGAAAGAAACCAGTGGGTTGGGCCACTGTTGGGGGTTTCCATTCTGCTAAGACTCAGCTGCAAAGTGGCTCGCTCACACCCCGGAGGTGGGCACCTAGAGAAGCCTCTGCCTGAACGCCAACCCACAGTTCTGCTCCTCCAGGCAATTTAGAATAAAAGTTTGTTAGATCCCTTTTGCAGTTTGACAAAATAAAAACACAGCAAGAAAAAGAGGGAAACCCCTCCAGCGCTCTGCCTCTGTCACAGTTAAGTCTCTTTGCTCTTCCCTCTGGTGTGAACACAGCCATGTCTTCCGGTTACACAACCAGGACCACGTGTGTCTTCGAGTAAGTCCCGACGGTTCAGCTCAGTCAGAGGTGTTAGAGCTGGCTAACCGCGTGGTTTGCAGAGGTGATGGGTCTTTCTCAGACTGAGACAAACCTTTCCAAGACTTCTGCAAGACTTCCTAAGACCTCTTCCTATTGTTACCTAAAACATAAATGCTTACTGGACATTAACCAGGCATTGGATAATAGGAAACAGGAGAAGTCACGGGCAGAGCCTGCGGTGTTGAGAGACTAGGGAGAGATGACTGAATCCCTCAGCGTTGACAAAGAGCATTTGGACGGAGCAGAGAGTGGGCAGAGGGGACGCTAGAGGAATGAGCCTCTTCTGAACAAAGAGTATGCTGTAGCTGTCATGATTGGGTTTTAATCACAATATTTAATATAGCTCAAAATTCTTAGCAATACTGAAGTAAAAGGTGAGATTTTTATATTTATCAAACCCAGACATGGAGTTTAAAAATCCACCCCTGAATTTTTAAATAAGGGACAGCATGAAATCTGTGTAGTCACAAGCAGTAGTTCTAGGAAAGCCCAGAGGGGAGATTTCTTCTGGATAATCCCAGAGGGCTTCATGGAGGAGGCAGTATCTGAGAAAGAGGATTGACGTTCCTGTGGAGCTGGACAGGCAGGTACAGGGTCCAGACTTGGAAACAGAGGGTCTGAGTGGGGAGCTAAAGTATGCAGAATAGCCAGCGAGCTCAGCACCATCGGGGCCAGAGCTGCTCCTTCCACCCTTCCCAGGGAGAATGCTGAATGGCAGGGGGCAGACTGAGGACCCTGCAGAGGTCTTGCAATCTGGGAAATAGCACCAGGAATGAAACATGGTGGCAGTCCATGGAAGAGCCAAGGGGAAAGAGGGGGGGCGGTAATGCCCCCAGGATTCCAGACTCCACCAACAAGAGTAGTGACACCCTTTCAGGAGCCAGGACCCAGGGTGAAGAGCCAGGGTGGGTGACAAGGTGACCCAGACAGAGGACTAACACGGAGTCAACGTTAGCACGTGGGGCTCGGGCAGCAAGCCACAGGCTCCACGTTCTCTCCATATGGTCAGTGAGCATCTCGGTGCTGAGGTCACCCCAGGCTACCTCCCCACTCTCCAGCCTTTGGGGCTAATCACGGGCCCTGGGCAAACCAGGGGACCAGGTGTCAGCCTCATGCCAGCCTTCACTGTCCCCCAGAAGGGGAGGCTGATTGAAAGGAGTCCAGATGCACAAACCCACAGGGGCCCCACGTCACCCTAAGGGGCTCCTCTAGCCTCCCCCGCTCTCCATGCTCCATAATGCACCAGACAGCCTCGTTCAAAATTAGATCAGGATCAAACTAGCTCTCTAGGAAAGACCAAGGATGCGCCTCGGACAGGCTCAGCTCTTCAGTTGACCAGCTTTCTTCTCTTTGACCTTAGTGTGTCTCACTGAAAAATGAAACAAAAGAGTGATTTTCTGTAGGGACTGAACTTTAAGGGTGTATTGGTGTTTTTAGAATCCCTGGACTGGTTCCTGGGGAGGACTCTTCGTCCCCCTCTTCCTAGGGAGGAGGATGGGGTCTGGGTACGAAAAGTTCCAACCATCAGTTCAACATCAGGTAAAGCCACAGAGACGGGATGAGGACACCTGTGGTGGCAGGTGCCTCAGTGTTCACCGTGCCAGCCCTAACTGGCACTGATTTGGGGGTCTGGCTGCGTGACTTTATTTTCTCTATGTGTTTCATGTTTTCCCTACAAGATTAGAAACTCCCTGAGAACAGATTCCACCAATCTTTTGGGGTCTTTGGCTCTCAAATAGGACACACGTCAGCGTCACAGTACAACGAGGTGTCGTCCCACTCACTAGGGCTGCTGAAACAAAGTCCCAAGGCGGGGGACCTACACAACAGAGGTTTGTGTCCTGAGGGTTCTGGAGAGCAGGACGACAGCAGGGTGGTTTCTTGAGTCCTTTCTTCTTGGTTGGTGGGTTGCAGTCCCTTCCCTGGTCTTCTTGGGGTCCTCCTGTGTTTCTGTGTTCCTCTTTGTCAGAGGACACCTATCCTGTTGGATTGGATCCCACCCAAATTATGCTATTTATGGATTTTCTTCTGTCCAAATATAGTCATATGCTGAGGTACTTGGGGTTAGAACTTCAGCCTGTGACTATGGAGGGACAAACTGCAGCACACGGCACGCTTTTACCATAAAATAGCTCTCTCCAGTTTGCAAGAGTCCAAATCCAGCCATCTTTTCACCCTGTCACACCACCTGTCTGACAGGAGGGATTGACAGTGGCCAGCAACCTAGAAGACCACACCAGCCACCTGCTTGTTACCTGTGCTGTGTCACCAAGTGAGTAGAAGCAAGAAGCACACTTATCTACTGTCACCTCTGAGAAAGCAGAAGGTGACACAGTAGAAATAGGACCCCCGGGGTCTGCTTTCAACCAAAATTAGTGCCTTCACTATAAAACCTGTTTTGAGTTTTCTGATTAGAAACCTTGATTGGCAGAATCATCCTCTTTGATATAAAAAGAATATTCCATTAACCATTAAGAAACTTGGTTTCTGTAAGCCAAATATTCCTATGGAAAGCATAGGAGAAGGAAAGTAAAGACAGGAGTCCTTGATGGCTGACACCCTGAGGTGCTTCTCACCCCTGATCCCAAAGGCTCTTGCCTCTTTTGACCACTTGGGCAGGCAGCGCGTGCAAACACACCGTCGCTGTTCAGCACCTGTTGATTTAATTGAAGCTCATTAAGCTTCACCACTCAGACTGTACACATTATTGAGCACCTCTTACAATGCCATCACAACTACCTGTCTGCAGCCTCTTGGCTCTGGAGGTCTCCCAGCCCTGAGCTCACAAATCCTTAGAGCAGGAGTGAGAAAAAGGAAGAGGGGAGGTAATATACTTTTAGTGAGAACTCATTACCAAATAAGGCCATGATCCCATTAATCCCCCCTCCCTCCCTCTCCCTCCCTCCCCCCTCCTCTCAAAACTTTAAACCTAAAAAGCAATTCAGTTTTATGGGGAGAGGTCAAGTGTTCCGATTCTCCCACCCCCACGTTTCAAAGCCATCATTTAAAATGCCTAAGCGCTTTCTACCAAGCCAACCTCCTAAGACAAGAAGGGCCACGCGATGCGAACACAGCTCCCTTGGGACCAGAGAGTCCACAATGGGTTCTCTATAAATCCATGTGGGCACTTTGTAACGTGCACCTAACCAGGGGAGCCACAGCTCTTGTGGGCAGGGCTTATCAGAAATGGCAGCTGAAGCAGACCACTGGGGCTGGCCCTCTCCAGAGGTCAGACGACACTGAAGTGGTGGACACTTTCCTTCAACTGGACTCCTGAAGATGGAGAAGAGCTCCTTGCAGGTGGGGCAGGCCCTGGTTTACCAGACGGCACTACGGAACCCTGTTGTGAGGGAGCCGCGGGCCTCGCTGAAGCTGAAAGGGAACGTGAGCACCGTCAGCTTTAAGAGAAAAGCTAAGTAGGAATCTTTCCCTGCCAAGAAACACCCCGAAACTCCCACGGCTTCCTGCACTGTGACCCCAAGGTATTCTGCCATGACCTCCATCCCTTGGATTTCCAGGGCCCCAGTCCTGTTCTTTCCTGACACCCAAACCTTGCTCAATAGGTCTATCTTGGATTCAAAATAAAACTGGAATGTAAATCTTGAAAATCAACCCGCTCCTTTATTAAAAATTTTTAAATGAGACACAACGGGGGACGACTACTAAATACAGAATTAAAGCCTTAATTAGTGACACTCGAACTTGAACTTGAGGCTTCCTAGTTCCTGGTTCATCCTGCTACTCTCTGACATCCCAGTGGGGCCCTGCGGTTGGTAAACTAATGCAACAGGGTCCACATATTTGCAATTTGTTCTGGATCTTAAAAATGAGTCATTGCGTTTACCAAAGAATTGAGCCTGATCTCAGACAGAGAGTGCGTCAGTCTAGAGAGACGACCAGCAGGAGCTTCAGATGAGCTCGGCCCTGCCCTGGCTCACTGTTCCGCCCCCTTGTTACTCTCCTGACGCCCGGAAAGCCAGCCCAGCCGAGGTGCGTGAGGGGGCTTTCAGTCACCCTGTGACTCCACCACTGACACACGGACCATGTTTTTATTTATGGCAGGATAATACTCTGAAATATTAGCTTGTGTTCCTTGATCCTTGCCCCTGTTATTCAGCTGAAGCATTTTTTTATTCATTGCTTTGGAGAAGACATAACCTAGCACAAGGCTAAAAGGGAAAGATAAATGGAGTCGATTCTTATTGTAAAAGCCAAATTTTCAAGAAGGAATGGAAAAAAAAATAATAAGCCAGAGTCTTGAGAGTATACTCGATAATGAAAGCCAGGTCATCTTACTCCCAAACCAGACAAGAGCACCCTCCTGCACTTGGGGTGGGGGACTAAGGGAGGGAGGGAGACAGTTGATTCGAGCAGCTTGCTGGGCCCTCCAGAAGGTTTCTGCCATTTAAAGTGCTCAGCACCTCAGAGTCAGACTTGGGGGTTTTGTTTTCCGAGCTCCACTAATTTCATTTGGTTCAAAGATGTATTCCTTTCCCCTTTTGCATCTGTAGGGAAAAGAAAGACATTTACTGCACCCATCACTAGGTTTCTGGTTGAGGCCCCAGAGTGAACGACAGATTAACGAGGGAGAAGCAGGCACACTTACTTGTGCCATAGGATGCTTGGTAAGGAAATAAAGACCCCAAGAAACAGGGAAATCTACATATAACTAATGTCCCCCCAGGTTTGATGAAGAAGTGGACAATCATGGAGAAGCACAATTGGTTTGTCACTGGAGGAGGCTCCATGGACCTCCCCGAGAAGGGAACCCCAACTCAGGATGAGGGGTCCTTAATGGCAGCACCTGTCAGATGCTGAGGCACAAGCAGAGATCTGCTTAGGAAGGCGAGGATTGCTCCGTCAAGGGACGGAGATGCAGGGCGTCTGCCCAACAGGAGCCGCCTTGAGCTGGAGGGGGTCAGGGCGGAGGGCAGGCCCAGTTCTGCACCCGTCTCCTGGCTCCTGCTCACTGAGCGCCTGGTGCTACTTCCTGCAGGCAAAGACGGGCCCACGGACCCTGCTGGCTCACGAGTCTCTCATTTTGGATTCCAAGCTTTCCTGGGCACTTGGCTCTTGAGACTCGGGAATTTTATTTTCTGGAACCCCAAGATTCCTCCCTCGGGTTGAAGGGGTGCTCTGATGATAATAAACGGGGGTGGGGGGCTTTTCAGCATCTGTGTGTCAGATGCTGCCCTGCGTCCCTGTGTGTTCAGAGAAGGAGGTTCCTTTTTTTTCCTGAGGATGGGGAGGGCGCCGCTCAACGAGGGTCTAGGGACCTGCCTCAAGGGACGTTCAGAGAATCCCTCCAGGTTTTGTGACCTGTCTCACACGACAAGGGTGAGTGGCCCTCCTGCTCCTGCAGGGTTCTCAGCTGTCCTCAGCCTAACACACTTAGAACTGAGGCCTCCAGGGAGGGTGCCGAGGGGTCGGGTCTTCATGACACCACGTGGCCCTCCTGGGCTCTCTCTGCGCCACCCACGCCCACGGTTCTGGCATGGACCCCAGTCTTCTGGGTTGGGTCTTCCGTTCATTCTCTCCGCAGCAGAGCTGTTGTTGTGACACATTTTCAAGGATTCCGACTACAGGGCCTTGATCTCGCATTTGAGCAGCCATCCTGAACGTTGACGCCATCTTATGAGAGAAGTCTCACTTCCCTCTACTTCCTCTTACCTGGACTCCCCCACCCCATTAGTGACCCACCCCATGGTGCCATGACCCTGAGCCAATCCCAGAAGGACACGACCCCTGGGCTCTGGAAAGCCCGGGTGCCATGGACCTAAGCCAATCCCATGCGACTCCCACCGCCCAGCTCTGAGGCAGGCACCCCCAGCCTGTCCCGTAGGCCACAGCCACACCTCAAACCCCTGCCCCACAAAAGCTGAACACCCAACACTTGGGGCCTCTCTCCCCTCTGTAGAGGGATGGCCTTTGCCTTTGTTTGTCAGCTTTGACAATAAACCCTCCTGTGGGTCTCTGCCTGGTCTCCACCCTTCATTTCTCACTCCCCGTCTCTCACTTTCCCACCTTCCTCTCACACGGTGAGTCGTCCATTCTCCCTCCCCATCCTGATTCCTGAGAAACCCCGGGGACCCTTCAAGACCTGCTCTGCCTGTTGTGTCACACGTGGTGTTATTAGATCTTTGTCCCCAGTTTCCAGCACAAGAGCAGGCAGTTGCCCTCAGGATCTTCTGAGTGAGGGGGCGAGGGGCGCATCTTCTGTTGTTCAAATGAGCCCCTTCCAACCGCACCAGGACTGAAGCTGGCCAGGCCGCTCCTGCTGGGCCCTGGGTAGCCTTGGGATGAGGCTGGTGGAACCAACCGCGATTGGAGAGGCTGAGCCGGCCACCAATGGCTGTGCTTCAATCAGTCAGGCTTTCGTAGGGTCCTCCATGAAAACCTGGAGGACACGGTCAGAGCTCCTGGGATGGTGACCGCAGGGAGGTGTTGGGAGGACGGGGCGTTGGACAGCAGAAGCTGAAGAGTGAGACGAGTTAAATGACCCCAGATGAGTGGCGGTTCTGGCTTGTCTCAGGGCCCCTTTCAGACTCCTAACACTTATTTTTTCATTTCTGTTTTTCACACTTGTTTATTCTTTAAGTTCTTTCCAGGATCGTCATGTTGGAGTGAACTTAAAACCCTCAGGCAGAGTAATTAGAAAAGCAAAAGGAATAAATAAGAATTGGAAACAAGAGAAACCGGTTCACACCTTTCTTTTCACAAACGGTCTTGCCATCCCACGGAGCTTGGGTTTCCTTCCCTGGCTGCCTGCTCTCTACATCCATGACATTCCTTGAGCACAGGCAGACCTGAGGCCCCATGTTCTCTGGGTCTGTAGACACCATCCCTCGTCTTTCTTGATGAAGCCATAACTTGTCATGGCGTACCTTTTTTCTTGTTAAAATATTTATTTTTGTTCTCAGGTTGTTGAGGATCGTTAGATATTTCTGCTTTAAAGTGCCAGGGAATTCTGGAAATGACACAGCACGCCTCCACGCAACCTGGGTTTCAACCAGTCAGTGACATTGTCGGTACGACGCAAAGAGGAATAAGACTGATGACTACCTTTGATCAGCTCTTCATTTAAACCGAAATGTCACCATCCTGACTTAAACACAGAGTCCTCCGCTAGAGGCTGGCATCAGGACAACTGGCTACATGATGAAAGCCACCCGCTGACCCTCGGCAGGAACAGAGGGCAGAGCATAGGAACCAGTCGCCATTGGGGTGGCAGAGGCTGAGCCCCTGCAGAAGGACACTGGGCTGCGTCCACGGAGGTTCCACAAGCTCACAGACATGATGCCATGTGCTGCTGCGATGGCAAGCAGCAGAGAAATGCCCAGGGAGCGAAGGATGGCTTAGCTGGGTTGAAACCGGAACCAACCCCGGCAGAAGAGTGCGGGATGAAGGGGAGCCCCTTCTGGAATTTTGTCTTTATTTCATACATTTCGACTTCTCCGAAAATAATAGGGTTCTGAGAACCGATCACTGGAGACTTTGGAAGCCAAATGCACAAGTATTGCCAAAATGGCTGACGTGGGAGGTGAACCCCGACTGGGCTCATCCTTCTCACTTTACAGGACACCCTAAGGTAATCGGGTCTCAGAGGTGTTGTTCCAGCTCTCGCGTCTCGGATTCTGCCGTCCCTTGCTCACCATCTCATCCCAGGCCTTCATTTCAGCACTGTCCATGGTAAGGAAGAGCTCTGACCCCAAAGAAGTCACAGTCAGCTCCGTGCATCCCTGGGTTCTAGATCTGAGACCGAACCAAACACAGATTGTAAATATTCAGGGAAAAACTCATGTAGGTTCCAAATACAGACAGACTTTTTTACTCGTCATTATTCCCTAAGCCAAACAGTGTGACAACAATTCACATAGCATTTACATGGTAGTAGGTATCATAAGTAATCTAGAGGTGACCTAAAGCATAGGGAGAAAGTGTGCATGGTATGTGAAAATACTGTGCCATGGTATAAAGGACCTTGGGTGTCCACAGAGCTTAGTTTTCTCAAAGGTCTAGGAACCAGTCCCCTTGGATATACAAGGACAACTGCAGATGCTTTAGAAGACTCTTCCCTTGCTACCCAAGAAGTGTGCATGCATAATACTAGAATACACATTCCTCTAGGGCAAGGGTCAGCAAACGTTTCCCACGAAGGACAAATTAATAAATATTTGAGATGCTGTGAGCCCTGTGTCCAGTTGCAACCACTCCCCTCTGCCACTGCAGCCCAGAAGCCACTACAGACTGTGCTGCTCAGCTTTCCATTGCTGTGACAAAATACCTGGGAAAAACAACTTAAAGGAGGAAAGGTTTATTTGGGCTCAGGGTTTCTGAGGTTTTAGTCTTCAGTCAGCTGGCACCACTGTTCCAAACATCATGGTGGAAGGGCACGGTGAAGCAACGCTTCTCAGAGCGTGGAGCCCAGGAAACAGGAGAGAGCAAGGAAGGGACTAGGCTGCCAATATCCCCTTCAAAGTCACGCCCTCAGCGACCCACCTCTTCCAGTTAAATGCCACCTCCCCCAAGAGCAAGTGGGAACCGACTCTTCAATACTTGAGACTTTGGGGGCCATTCCAGATCCTAACTGTAACGTTTTATTTGCAAAAACAGGCTACAGACCAGACTCAGCCCACTGGCCATGCCCCGTCAGTTCCTATATCACAGGATATAATTCTGTACCTCACTTCAGTGTCCCCCTCATTACACACCAGGGAAAGCACACTAATTCTCTCAGCATGGCTAAAATGACTTTTAAGCTTCTTTAGAATGTCTTGAGGTGATCTTAAAGAGCAGCTGTGTACTTACAGGTCATCTTTACCACCACACACAAAGGACTGCTGCAAATAAAATGATGTGGATGAAATATCTGTCGACCCCACATTTTCCATTCCTGTGTTCTGAACCGCACCATGGACTCCCAAGTACACGATTCTCCTGCCTTTAGTCAGTTCTCTGTTCCTTGCAATCAAAATCCTAAACAACCAGCTAAGTCAATTTTCACTTTCCTGAGATTCACCGCTCATTTTACCACTTAAGGTAATACCACTTAAACTATTTACCATAACTCTTATTATTTTAACTTGACTGCCTTTCGTGAAAACCCATCACAAATTTGTTATATATGTCTCTGTGGACTTCCACAAAGATGAACATCTTTAAGTCATCTTTAAAACCATTAGCATTACAAACCTACAAGAGAGCAGTAGTACATTTGAGAACAACTTTGAAGCGTAAAATACTCTCTTATTATAAAGTTATTCCTTACTACGATGCCGTGTGAGATGGCCAAGAAAGTGATCATTGTCCCCCCAGGGAGAGAACTTAATTGTGTGACTCCTGCAAGGCCTCCCATAGCTAACAGCGCCACTCTGAAGAATTCCCACGGGGTGCGTTTCCCTCTTCCGAATGTGCGACAAGTGCCCCTGCATCGGTGTCTTCCTTCCTTCCTTCCTGTGTGTCAGATGGCGAGCACTGAGTGACTTCTCTCCTTCTGCCACCTCCCTCCACATACCAGCTTTCTCATCCTGCGAAAACCAAAATGTGCTGCTTCTCCTATGAGGGTCCCTGGAAAATCAGCTGATGAGGCTTGTGAAGGGCTGCGTGTTCAGAGGGTCCAATCCACACTGAGTGACCGTTAGGACAACCTGGGACAGTGCAGGAGAATAGCTTTGTGTCGGGGTTGGAACTGCTTTCTCTGGACTTCTTGCTTGATTCTGCATTGCCAGTTTTATTAGGGTTGGTGCTGCAGAAAGCATGGCTGAGATCCGCCTGCAGAATCTGCAGGAATACTGTTATGACATGAGGTCACGGAGACACTCAGGAGACTTCCCTGAATACAGTGACACACTTTGAGCTCTGAACTTTGGAAAATACGAAATTCTGGGGACATTAGTCAACTTTTTGTAGCTGTAAACAAAATATCTGACAAGAACAATTTAGAGAAAGTTTGTTTTGTCTCAAGTTTTGGAGGTTCAGCTCAGAGACAGCCGACTCCATTGCTCCGGAGTCAAGGTGAGACAGAGGTGGACGAGAGCCACTGAGTCCATGGCAGCCAAGAAGCAGAGAGGACACGGGAGCTAGGGTCAAGATATTTAATCTCCCCGGGCATCCCTCAGTGACCCTTCTTCCTGCTAAATCAACCTGCCTACAGTTACCACCTAGGAGAGCAGTTCTCTCAAATTATTAGTCCATCAAAAGGGTTAATCCACTACCCAGGCTACAGCTCTCATAATCCAATCATTTCATCCCTGGTTGCTGTTACATTGTGTCCTAAGCTTTTTTTTGGGGGGGGGGCATCTCTTATTCAAATAATAACAGTGGGACCTATTATTCTCTTGGGGAAAAAATGGAATGGGTGTCAGTCTTCCAAGCAGGCAGTATAAGAGGACCCGGAGCGTGGCTACCATTACCTCTTGTAGCTCTACTGCTGAGTAAATTGCTCCTACACTGCAATCTTGGGAAGGCCCAGCCCCCCTTTCTCATATTCATTCCTCTTCTTTGGTCATTAGAAGAGGCCTGGATTTTTCCACCTTCATGAAAACAATTGAATTTGGAAATTCCTGGGTCCCAAAGTGCATTTTGGCTGTCTTTTGGGGGGCGGGGGGAGAACACAACTTACATTTACCTCTCAACTGAACTTGGTTAAGCCTGGGGAAAACAATTTTCTGTATCTGGATCCAGAACATTCCGGATCCCTACATTACTGTATTGAGGACATGGATGTGAGGGGCATTTTTCATGTGGTCCGTTGGTCTTCGCTGTCACTGTGGTTGAAATCCTCATCTTCACCCTTCCTCTGCTCAAGGCATTTCCCAAGCAGCTGATGTATGACCAGGGTAAAACCAACTGTTAAGATAATGGGCCTTGTTCAGACTCACATGCTGCTGTTTCTCAGGGGGTCTCTCTAGCCATCTTCAGTCTGGAATGGTTCATTAGTCCTTCCTTGACTTTCATAACTTTGACACTTTTGAAAGTTATGGTCCAATTATTTTGTAGAATGTGCCTCAATTTGAGTTTATGACGCTTCCTCCTGATTAGATCCAGGGTATCCATCTGTGGCAGGAACATCACAGATGGTTTCTTTGCATACTGTCAGCTGACAAACAGTTTTGATGTATGTTATCACGACAGTGTTCACAGGGATCACGGATGAAGATGGTGTTGCCATGTTTCGCCACTAAAAATTTTCTCCTTTGTTAATAGTAAATATTGTGTTGGGAGAGACATTCGAAAGTACATAAATATCTCCATCCTGATCAACATGGATCTATGGCTTTGCATTTTTAGTGGGTTATAATATATTATCATCACTTATTTTGTTTTTTGTTTTTGTTTTTGTTTTATAGATAATATTTTAATAGTTAATATGTGCATAATTATCATCATTTACTTTGATGTTCAAATCATTTCCATTTGGGCCTAAGTAAGATTCTTCTTTCTGCGTTCTTTAGACAAGGTCCATCATTCTTTGAGCCCTTCCTTATCTTCCAGCATAAGATACTTCACATTCCATTTCCTCTACACCAGCTCTGGAATTTGGTCATTTTCCCAAGAAGTTTTCTGTGTACTGGTATTTAGAAGCCAAGATGAGGGTGCTAAGTGTGTTCGCTGTTATTGTAGTCACGCTCCCAGGCCATTCCAGCAGACCAAGATGGGTGATACCATACACACACACACACACACACTCACACACACACTCTCTCTCTCACACACACACACACACACTTACACCTACAGTATTACCATGAAACTGTCTCTCAGGATCTGTGAAGGTTATTCCAGGATTCCTCACAGATACCAAATTCCTGGATGCTCAAGTCCTTTATATAAAATTGTGAACTATTTGCATATAACCTACATGACCCTCCCAGTTTAAATTGCCTCTAGATGACTTACTAAACTAAAACGAAGTAAATGTTATGTAAATAGTTGCTATTCTGTGCTGTTTGGCAATAATGAGAAGACAAAAGCTTTATATACTGAGTACAGACACAATTTTTTAAGAAAACATTTTCTGTTCAAAGTTGGAAAAAAAAAAGGTGGGTGTGGAACCCTCAGCTACAGAGGGCTGGCTGCATCTATCTGCATTTATTAAAATCACAATTTCATACCAGTAGCTCCAGTTCCAATATTTTCTCCTTTTCCATATTTGTAGCTTCCTTCCTGACAGTGAGAACTGGGCTTCTGTCACCTTTGAAACACTGGCCTGTTTGATCACTCTACCATACGTAAGCATTCCTTCATCCCCCTCCTCACCCTACCTGATATTCTCCTCAGCTTACATGGGCTTTGACCCCCCAGCCCCACCACACACACATAAAGAAGGACCCTCCACACGGAGGCCATTTGCAATTCTCTTAATCTCCGATTCACTGCAGTGAGTCCCCTCCTGTCATGGAGTGGGTTGGACGGTGTCCCATCAAAATCCACCTCCGCACTGAGCCTTAGGCTACGACTGTTTTGGGAATAAGATTCTTTGCAGAGTTAAAAATCTCAAGACCAGATCATCCTGGATTAGGGAGGGTCCTTAATCCAATGACAAGTTCCCTTACAAGAAAGAAAAGGAGAGGACACAGGGAGACACCGTGGGAAGACGGGCGGAGGCTGGAGTGGCCCAAGGCCAAGGTACACCAAGGACTGCCAACACCTACCAGTTGCTGGAAGAGTGGCCGGGATAGCTTTTCTCTCACAGCCCCAAAGGAGCCCACCCTGCCCACCAGAACTCTGGCTTCCAGAGCTATGGGAAAAAAGGTTTCTGTTGACTTAGTCACCAAGTTAGATGGAAATTAGTACGGAGTCTGGTGCCAGGGGTTAGGTCCTGGACATGTCTTTGAGGGGTCACAATGCAACACACCATGCATGCAGGTGCCCTCCTCCCCTGGCTTGAGCTCCCGACCCCCACACCAGACTGCCCCCACGTGTGACCACCCTCCTGACGCCACCCAGGCCCTAACACCCCTCACCAGGCTGCCCTCCTGCCAACAACTCTTGCCTTCTCTGGTCTGGAACACTGTTCTGAGCCAACATGGCCCCCTTCTGCCTATGACGTGACTTGGGGACTGAATTTCAGAGTCAGATAGAAAGAGAGCAGAATCCCATTAACTTGCCACCTCAATGTAAATCAATTTCAACAATAGAGGACGAGTATCGCTTCCCTTTTCTACCTTCCTAACAAGACAAAGCATACTTGCTTTCTAAAATAAAGTGAAAAGTGTCAAAATTGTCCCCATGCCCCTATGTGAGGTAAACCCTTGGACACTGTTCTTGGCAGAAAAAAAAAAAGATGTAAATTATTTTTTTAAAAATTGTTATCTCTTATTGTCAGTTAATTTCATCTAAGTAAATGTGACAATTTTAAAACAATAAATGTACTCATGAGTCCCATGTACTGAACTGAATACAATTCTTCAGAAATTAAAAAAAATTCATCAAAAAAAAAAAAGTGGCTTCAGATGTCGCAACTGGGATATTTTTGCCATCTTCCAGAGAAACTCCAAGAAGCAATGAATATACCAACTGCATGAACCACAAGGTTGCTGTAGAGCCCTAACTGAAGGCTGAGTATCACAGGGAGATCTTACAATATTTTACTGCAACAATAAAGTACTGAGTTAAAACACTCTCCAAGCCCAGGGTTATTAAAAGGCCATTCTGACATCTCTGAAACAAGGGAAGAAAGTGGGAAATAGCACTCATTCTGGGCTCATTTTCTCCCCCAACAGAACACGATAGAGAGCATTGAGCCTTCGCCAAAATTCAGAGAAAAATAAAGACTATAAATCTACTTCCTCAAGTTTATTTGTAAAGGTCCTGTCTCTCTGCTTTCCTTCACAGCTGTTGGGACTGGCGTTCACTCCTGCAGATAAGTCACCATCTGATGCCAGATTGGAGCAAAGTTTATTGGTCTCTTTTGTTATGCGGCACTGAACTACAGTGGAAATTTTATTGCACATTTGCTGTTTTCAATTTCCCCAGATTGTTTAACAATTCTGTGCTTCTGAGATATAAAAGACAGGCCAGAAACCTGAGGCCACACTTTCCAGCTCCAGATCGAACATGACATTACAAAGTGACAGCCCTTGACAATTTAGCGTGTGCTTTCAAAGCCATCAGACGAGGCCACTGCCAAGACACAGAAAACAGAAAGTCTTGCTGAGGCGAAATTTGAGAAGACGTAATTCCTTTTATTCACTGACAAGTGTTGGCTAGAATTAGTGATCAGCAACGTGAGTGAAAACAGAGACAAAATTAATTGGGGAATAACTCAGTACCCACGCCAGTCCTCTCCTGCCACAGAGACAATTCCTGTCACGTGCAGTCACATGCCCACAGTCTGGACGCTGTGGCTGCCCCTTCTTGCTAGTTTTCCAATGCTAAAAAAAATTTAAACAATAATGGTCAATATAGTCATTTCTCAAGTGGACCTATTCCCCTCTCATCAAAAAAGAAGGGACGAGATGAACGAAAAGTGTTTTTCTGTGTTTGAATTATATATTGCTGTATGTATATGGGTGACTGTATGACCAATGTGATTCTGGAAACTGTACACTCAGAAAAATGAGAGATTATACCCCATTTGATTCAAATGTATGATATGTCGGAATCATTGTACTCTCACGTGTAACTAATAAAAAAATAAAATGAAAAAAGAATTATATTTAATACCATGGGAGACAGAATGTTTTGGAACCCTTAAAATCTATACCATGGCCTGCAGTGTTTTGGCCACACTAACTCAGTCCTGTAGCACAAATTGTACACAGTCAAAGCCTGTGGATTTGGTAGTCCATTGGCAGAGGCTCCTTCTTATCAACAATTTTGAGTTTTAACAAGGTAAAAAAATGATACTTATGATTATGCTGGTTACAAGATTCTACCCAGCATTCACAAACCAAGGCTACCTTTGTCAGGCAATTTTATTACATCTTGCTTTGAAAAATTGGTAATTGGTGTTGATGATACAGTATTCATATTATAAACATACTAGTCTGTATTGTAGTGTGCATTTTTTGTGTTTAATATATTACTAATCACACATTATAGCTCTGTATATAAATATACCGTGGTGTACATTTATTTGTGGTGTGCATGTTTTAATACTTGGAACATGCAACACAGAGCAGTTACCAGAGTGAGGTGGGATCATGTGAATTCAGCTCGCACAGGTGGAGCGCTCCTTACCTGAAATGCTTGGCATTAGAAGCATCTTGGGTTCTGGACTTTTTTTTTCCCAGAACCTGAAATTTATGCATTTATATAATTAGATACATTGTGGAATTTTTCACTTGTGATGTCATCATCACCATTTAAAGTGTTCTTGGTTTGGGAGCCTTTTGGACATTTGCATTCAGGATGCTCAGCGTGTAACTAATACTTACTTTTTGTTCTTTGAGCTTTGCTCTTGCTACTTCCTTTGACAATGAACAGATCTCAGGTCCCTGCCTGTCATCAGCCTGACTGTCATCTCACATTTTAGTGGCCCTCCTTGATGTCCCACTACATCTTAGGTGTGGTTAGTCTATTTTGCATGAATAAAATCAATATATAAGTCTACCCACAATGTGCAAATATATCATCTGCTCTTGTGTGTTTAAAGGAAGGTGGGAGTCTTCATTCACATGACGAACAGAATCATAGAACCAAGATCCAGGCTGGAGTTAGCTAGCATCCAAGGTTGGCAGAATCTTCTTTCCAGTATCAAATATCTTAAAATTCCTGCCAGGCTTCCAGTTTCTGGACCAGAAGCCCTCACCACGGTAACTGACTTCTTCTTTCCTATCTGCAACCTGTAGCCACATCACCCCCTTTTGTCCTGACTCAGTCTGCACCACTCTGCTCTGTCCCCACCTTCCCCACATTTCTTCCTGGGGTTCCGAGCCGTCTGAGCCAGCTAGTCGCTGACCTTCTGCACCCTGCTTTGCTTAGTGGATGCATCTTTACACACCGCTCTCTATGTGATTCCTCGGTTCTCTATCTAGGAAAGTATTTCTCAAAAAAAAAAAGTGTCTCTTGAAAAATACATTTAACAGTATGATTTAACAAACATATTTGTATGCCTACACACATACAGTTGATCCTCATTATTCACAGATTCTGTTTTTGTGAATTCACCTACTTGTTAAAAGGTATTTGTAATTCACAAATCAATACTCAAAGCACATTTGTGGTTCACCCACAGATGAGTGTACAGCAATGAAAAATTGAGTCACATGACACACATTCCCAACTGAGAAAGGTGACATGCCAACTGAGAAAGGTGATGTCTGCTCTGCCTTCTGTTTGGACTCACATCATAAGCAAGTGTCCTTTCTGTGGTCTATTTAATATCACTTTTTTTTTTTTGCATTTGTGTGTGTGTTTATTTTTGGTGATTTCATTGTTATTTCATTGTTTACAATGGCCTCGGTTCATTTGCTTTGCTATAACAAAATGCCCATGACTGGATAAATTACAAGGGAAAGAGGTTTATTTATTTATTTTTTGGGATGATAATTCTGAAAGGTTAAGAGCATGTCACTGGCACCTCTCAGCTTGTGGTGAGGTCCTCATGTTGCTGTGTGCATGGCTGAAAACAGGAAAGAAAGAGGACACATGAGAGCTAACCTTTCCTGAAAGAAAAAAAACTTACCCCATCCCTGAGGGGCATCTTAACACCAGTCCACTGGGGACGAGGCCTCAACACAAGTTTGGGAGTGGGGGGCAAATGGCATTCAAATAGCAGCCTTCCCCAAGCACAGGGCTGAAGTGCCAACTCATGTTTCTAAGTTCAAGCTGTGGTGAGCCTGAGGGGCACAGTCCGTGTGTTCCAGGAGCCTGGGCGGGAAGGGGCTACAGTGCTGTGGGCTGCACGCTCAATGTCAATGACTCAATCACACGTATTAAAACAGGTGTCTTCCAACAATAACCTACATTTATAAGGTCATGGATTGATCTGTTGATGAGATCTCATGGCCAAAGGCTCAGAGGAGCCTGCCCCTGGAGTCACCCGGGGAGCCACGGTTCCGTAATCACTGATTCAGGGTTGGTCACTGCCAACAAACACATAAATCAATACCGAAGAGCCAATGGTAATAGAACTAAGATAACTGTTTCACAAAGACCCTTACTAACTGCAGGACTCTTTTGTATTTTCCAGGCTACTTTATTCTATTTCATTAAAACAAATGTGCTGATTGTGACCCATTTGATGTCACGACCTTCCAAGGAGTCAAGATCCAATGTTTTCTGTTACTGTGACAAATACCACCAGTTATAAAGAGCAAAAGGTTTTCTTAGTTTACAATCTTGGAGGTTTCAGTCCAGGACTGATTGACTCCCATGGCTTCAGGCCTGTGGCAAGAACAGCTACTCACATGGTGGCTGAGAACCAAAGGGGGAGAGGAAGAGGGAGGGGCTGTGTCCCCCCTTTCTGGGGCACAGCCCCAGGAACTTCAAGACCTCCCTTGGGCCCCACATCTCAAAAGTGTCCACCACCTCCCCAAAGTGCCAGGCTGAGCACTAAGCCCTTGACACACCTGCCTTTGGGGGTCCTTTCAGATGCCACCTTTCCCACTGATGTAGCTCCTACTAATAGAAGATGAAACAGTTTGGGATTGCCCTGCCAGGCCCTGCGGGACACCACCTCATTCTAGGTCTCAAATGTCCTCCATCCCTACTGGTCCCGTCATCTTGGCCAGACTTGGGAGATAGAAAGGGGATTGGAAGGTCCTGGGACGATTTCTGCTAAGTCCCATTGGGTCCTGAGCCCTGGGGTTGGAGGATCAGTGGGAGGCCCAGTAAGGCTGGATTGGGGATTCGGACGTGCAGAATGTCCACCACCGCAGGCCCTACGGCCTATGGCCTCTCAGGTCTGCCAGGCCACGGGACCTTGGGATGGAGACAGCCGTGTGCGGGTCATTTCCGATGCTCTGTGTCGATACGCTTATTTCAACAGGTGGGTTCAAACAGTTTGCAACCCTCATGAGGTCCACGTGCTCGCTCTTACTGAAATCAGAACACAGCTACATAAAGCCTAGGTCTTGTGGTAAGACCTGTGTGTTTTGAAAATCAAACCTCAGAGTCCTCAGGGCCGGACTGATCTTTCCCTTCTCTGAAATCTTTTGGAACTAATTGTTCCACCTTGTAAACTTGCCCTCTGAATTGGATGGGGAGGTTTTTGATGATTGATGTTTATGTTTTAAACTAATAATCTGATTAAGAAATCAGGGGGTGGGCTGGGTTCAAATCGCGTTTCCACTGTGAAGAGCAATGTGGCTCCAGGTCCTCGGCTTCCTAGGTCCTCAGCTATGAAACGGAGGGGGTGCCGACGCCTTGCTGGGTTCTGGGAGGAGAGAAGGAGACACAGCACATCATGAGCTTCAAACGGTGCCAGGTATGAACTGCTGATCGACATACCTCGGTCATCGTCGCGGTGACGTTGTGCACTATCCAAATCAGGCCACTCTCTTTGCTCTGAGCTTCTTTGTGAAGTCTTCTGACGTGAAGTCAACTAGAAACTCCTTGTGGAGCTCGATTTTTCAGGTTGCAGACTGTCCCGTCCTTCCTTCTGTCTCGCTGGAGTCTCCGGAATGGCTGTGGAATGTGCCGGAACGCAACACCCAGGACAGGAAGGAGCTGCTTGGAGCCACAGCCCGGAGGGTCTTACTACTCCCGGGTAGGAGCCCAGGGTGGGCTGCTCTCAGAGGTCCCTCGGCTGTACTGCAAATGGGGCACCAGCTGAGGGGCCTCCACCCACCCCGGCCAGCTCTCCTGAGCTTCGGAGGAGTCCCAGGCCTCTCTTGACCCTTGATCCCCGTCTGTAAGACATGGACCTGCTTACTGGTTTGGGGGTGTTCTATCTCACCTCACTCAGGCAAGTGGGTGACCAGTTCACAGTGAAACCACTCTGCATCCCATTTTTTCTTTGCTTTTCTTTTTTTTTTTTTGGTTGGGGGCTTACCAGGGATTGAAGTCAGGGGCACTAGACCTCTGAGCCACACCCCCAGCCCTATTTTGTGTTTTACTTAGAGACAGGGTCGCACTGAGTTGCTTAGCGCCTCCCTTTTTGCTGAGGCTGACTTTGAACTCATGATCCTCCTTTCTCAGCCTCCCGAGCTGCTGGGATTACAGGTGCGCCCCACCACGCCGATCATTTTTATTTTCACAGTCCTTTCTCAGGTGCCTCTTTCAGCTCAGGGGAGAGAATCTGGAAAAGTGGTTCAAGAAAGATTGGATTGTACAAGGTCTTACTGTGGGGTAAGCACGACATGAGACTTTAAAAATACATTGTCATCTCATGGTCACAACTTTCAAGGTGTGGGTGGCATCAGCTTTTGCAGGCAAAGAAGCTGTGGATCCAAATTAAACAGCTGGCTGCAGGTCACACGTTCAGTGTCACCACCACCCGGGCCATCTCTCAGAAACAGGACCCAGGGATGGGGAGGAAGGCAGGCCTCTGCTTAGCTCTGGTCTTCTTCTCCCTTCTCACCCTCCCTTGCCTTCCCAGATGTTGTAGTCACTGATGGACAGTCACAAACCCGAGGAGAACCAAGTCACTTACAACCAGGTTGGAGACAAAAGAGTCCCAACAGCAAAGGTTGTGCAAGGGCTGCATCAACAAACAACGATCCACACCTCATTCAAGATTTGGTATGAAATATTTTTTTCTAAGCTATTTATATTAGTTATTCACTTAAAATTATTTATTAGATATCTTTATCCAAAAAAAAAAATCTTAATTTCATCACACTGAATTTAACCAAAACTCATTCTGGATTTAGCAAAAATTAATTAGTGAGGTGGTTTCAGAGAATACCTGGGTGAGAAGGAGCTATTTATCACCCAGAATTTAGCATGTTAAGTATTTAACAATTTTAATGGCAACATCCGTATGCACTTCTGCTACTGAGTGTCATTTAATCATTAGTGTGATTTTTCCAGTTTATATACGCTGCAGTTGTTCTATCTAATATGGCAGCTGCTGGCTAGTTGTGGCTATTTAAATTCACTGGGATGAAGTTACAATATAATAGTGCTCCTCAGAGGCACTGGCATGTCTGGCTGATGACCACTGTACTAACCAGCCACAGACAGAGGCGTTTCCAGCACTGCAGAGAATTGTATTGGACAGTGAGGTTCTAGGAGACATTTTTTAAAAAATTTCCTTAGGTCAACTGTATTTGTCATTTGTTTCATGTTGTTACTGCATCTTTGCTGAAAAAGGAAGTCAGCCCCTCCTCTCTTTCCTGAGACAGGAGATGTAGGATCGTGTAAGATTAGTACTATTCATTTTTTGGTAATTTTAGTAGAATTGACCAAAGAAGCCACTGGGACCTCTAGCTTTTTCATTGGGAAAGTTTAACTCTGGGTAGAATTTCTTCTATTGATAGCAGAGGTGCAGGTGGACTCCAGTTTCCTACTTCTCCTGGGGTAAAATCTTGCATGTTGATTTCTTCCAGTGGATGTATTCATTTCCTCGTGGTTGTCAAACTTATCGGCATTCAATTTCCATGACGTTCTCTTGCATTTTCACGTGGATGGGATCTGTGGGAGGGAGGTAGGTGTCCAGAGGCCAGGCACGCCACTAAGTACCTGCACTATGGGACAGCCTCACAGTAAAGAAGTCTCTGGGGTTGGGAGTGTGGCTCAGTGGAGAGCGCTTGCCTGGCTTGCACAGGATCCTGGCTTCAATCCCAGCAAGACGAAAAAAGAAAGAAAAGAAAAAAAAAAAAAAAAAAAACAACAAAAAAGTTGTTTCTGGTCCCAATGTCAGTAGCTCCAAGGGTCAGATATGCTGCCCTCGGGGTTATGGCACAAATTCTTAAAATTCTGCCATCATTTTATAGCTAATCTTGCTCTGTTTCAGAAACCAGCAGCTTTGTAGCCTCGGAGTTGCCTACCGAGGCCCCTGTCCGTGGTCTCCAGCTGTGACACTCTGATCTCTACCTGGGTGGTAGGTGCTGCCACACGATGCTACAGTTTTCCCTTCACATAACCGTGTGTCTTATAAAGAAGTTAAAAGAAAAATGGCAAAATAAATGCAGTGGACTGAATGTCCGCATCCCTCCTTCCTCCAAATCTCACATTGAACCCCAAGCCCAGTGTGAGGCTGCTCCCCAACGGGGTCTTTGATAGGTGACCAGGTAATAAGGGTGGAGCCTCAGTAAAATGAGACCAGTGCCCTCACAGGGTCCAGAGGGCTGGCTGCCCCCCTCTGCCATGTGAGTGTGCAAGAGGAAGGCAGCCGTGGACTTCCAGCTTCCAGAACTGTGAAGTACATTTCTGTGGTGCATAAACCACTGGTTTTGTGGTAATTTGTTACAGCAACACAGACTGACCAGGACAATGCAGTCCTATTCATTTACCCAGATATTGACAATTCCTGACGCCCTTTGTTCCTCTGTCGGGATCAAAATTCCCAAGACTCAGTTTCTATTCCATGGGATTTCTTGCACAAATGTCTTGTATCATGGGCTGACTAATGAGGAATACTTTCAGCTTTTAGCTTTCTTTCTAAAAAAAAAAAAAAGTCTTTATCTAAATTCTTAAAGGGTATCGGAGCTGGGCATAGAACTCTGGGTTGACAGGACTTTCTTCGTACTTCTTTTTCTTCGGCACTACACATGTTCCATCACACTGTTTCCTTCATCTTGGGAGAAGACCCAAGGGCGGACACACCACGATTCTCCGGGTGCTTGTAAGGTTTTCCCATCGTCCTTGACTCCTGAGAGTCTCACTGGGCTGTGTGTCGGTGTAGGCTTCTCTGCCTGCCATCGTTGGCGTCCTGAATCTGCAAATTGACGTCTGTTATGGTTTGGAGAGGGGGTGTCCCCAGAGTTCCTGTTCAGGCAGGAATTTTCGGAGGTGAGGTGACAACTAACCAACACACCTGCTTTGAATGGACCCACCTGGTGGTGGTGACTGTGGGCGGGTGGCGCTTGCCTGGAGGAGGCGGGTCACCACAGGAATGCCCTGCCCTTTCCTCTGTCAGCTCTCTGGCTCCCTGAGCTGAGCAGCCTTCCTCAGCCTCACCCTTCTGCTGTGAGGTTTGGCCTCATCCTGGGTCCAGGGCAATGGAGTCAGCCAACCTTGGACTCAGACCTCTAAACCTGTGAGCCAAAATCAACCTTTCCTCCTCTAAGTTGGTGTTGCTGGGTGTTTCGGACACAGCAATGTCCTCCATCAAATTGGGGAAAATATTAACTATTATTTCCTCTAATCGCCGTCGTCGTTTTTATGGTCCTGGGGGTTGAACCCAGAGGAGTTTAACCACTGAGCCACATCACCAACCTTTTTACTTTGTATTTTGAGACAGTGTCTCACTAAGTTGCTGAGGCTGGCCTTGAGCTTATGATCCTCCTGCCTCAGCCTCCAGGAGGCTGGGAGTATGGACAGGTACCACGACACCCAGCTCCAGTGTTTTCTTCTGTTGCATTTTGATCTTCTATTTCTGGGACTTCAAGAATATGTAAATTCAACTCTCTGATATTATCCAACAAATCTCTGAAGCTCTGGTCCTTTTTGTTTCAATATGTTTTTCTCCATATTCTTCACAGTGGGCGATCACTATGGATGCATCATTACTATGGATCTGTCTTGAAGTCCACCTATTCTTCCCTCTGTCAACGCTACTGGACTATTAGTTCAATTCTGTTTTCTTTAGCTATTGCACTTTTTGTTCTAGAATTCCTATTGCTTCTTTACCTCTCCTGCATCTCTGCAGGGATTCCTCTCTTCATTCACTAGAAGCATATGGGATTTACTGTGTAGAGTATGGTCATGACGTCACGTATGTTAAATACTGTCTGTGACTTCCAACACGTGGGCCATCTTGCTGTTGATGTCATCGTGGTCTGTCCCCTTGTCCTGATTCTCTGTATGCCAGATGCATTTGGATCATGTCCTAGACACCATGAATGGTAGAATGGAAAACCTGAATTCTGTTCTTTTTCTCCTGTGAGTGTTGTTGCTTTTATCTTCGCTCACATTATCTTGTGTCACCTTGGAACTGCTCACTGGTAATTTCGGAGGACAGCCCTGGTCCCAGGTCAGCGCCTGCTCTGTAGCTGACATGCTCCAAACCTGTTCCAGGTGAGTGTGAATCAAGGAGGAGCCCTGCGTGGAGGACACAGAGTGGAACCCTCCCTCGTAGCCTCCTTCCTGGGTCTCCCTTGTCTCTGGTGCTGAGGTTTTTCAGGACTTGTTTTTCTGGTTGCCTGTGAGGAAGGACCTCAGCCTCCACCTGCAGCCCTCCCGCTGGGTGCCAGGTCTAAAAAGCTGGAGTCCTGAGAACAGGTGGTCCCTCCATTGGTTCCCCTTCTCCCTCAAAGTCTGCCCGGCTCTGTCTCCTCTCAGTGCCATTAAGTCACTTCTTTGTGTTAACTCTAAAATCCCCAGCTGTCACCGGGCAGGGTGCCCGCCCGCAGCCCCACCTGGTGAGCAGGCAGAGTGAGATCTTTCCTTCTCCTTCCGGGCTTGCTTGGCTCCGGGAGGCCTTTGGTCAGTGAAAGTGCTTCTTTCTTCCAGTCGGAAACTGGAGGTGCCCTAGTGTTTTTAGGCCGCGTCTGTCTAAGTGTTGTTTCCAAGCTCACCTGCTGGTCAACAAGGGCTCTCCCCGGGACTGGCCGTCCTGGATAGGCCTTGCACATTTCATTCTGTGACTTAAGAGCCCAGGTGTCAAAAAGATGGAGGGAACTCAAAGAAGATGTGCTTCGGTGATGGGATTCTAAAATAGCAGTAGCTTTAGGGAAGAGTGTTTCTATGGCGACATGGAAACAGTATTGGGCTCAGATTCAGGAACTGTGGGCCCCACATCTGGCACCACCAAGGCACTCATCACGTCGGAGCTGCTATTTCCTCATCCCTAAAAAATGTCCACTTCAACTCAAACACTGCTTTAGGCCACTTAGGAAAAGCTGCCAAGACATGATAAGTCCAGTGTCACAGCATTCAGTAAACAGTCCCCCCTGCCCAGGGTGCAGTGGGATTGACCCACCACGACATTAACACAATCACTGACCCACTCTTTCCCCCTCATAAAGGAAACTCAGCCCTGTTTGCCGAGAGTCCTGTTGCCTGTGTGTGACGACGGTGGCACCTCACAGCTTGCAACGGTCACTGCTCAAACACTTCAGGATTGCTGGGAAAGTCATGAATGACCCCTTCGTGACCCCTAGGGGGTCATCCCATCTCTTCTAGTCGGGGTTCCGTAATTTCCCTGTCGTCCTGAATCTGTGGGTCCTTGCGTCTTTCCCCACTGTAAGAACTCCAGCCTGAATCTACTGGAAGTCTTCAAGCCAGGGGACTTCAGTGAAAAGGGGACAATCTTTAAAAAGGCAGGACATCCAACCCTGTGGAGATTACGGGACACCTGGAAATTGGTTTAAAACCATTCGACTGTGCATTGATCTCGGACTACGCCACCTCTGAGTTACTCGTGGGCACTCCACGTGCCACTCACTGGCATTGGCCTGCCTGTGGATGCACGGCCAGTAGCCTCCAAGTCTCCACCCAGTCCTGGGACCTCGCTGCCCTCAGTGACGTCACGGTCACCGTCCTCCCTGCGCTCTCCGGGACACTTTCCACTGCCCCTCCACCAGGGCATGCACCACGGTCCCGAGACAGGCAAAGGCACACTACAGATGGAAAGCAGGCTAAGGTGGACAGGCCCTGTCCAGGAGAAATGAATGGGAGCCACAGCTGTGACTGAAAATTACCTAATAGTCACACGTTAAAAAGTAAAATAACGAATTCTAATAATATTTTAATTCAACACACTTAAAATATCATCACGTTAGCATTTATCACTGTAATCAATACTAAAATGGATGAAATATGCATTTCACATTTCTTTTAGCAGGTTGGGTCTTCAGCATCTCTAGAGGAGTTTGTCCCACGGTCACATTTGAGTTCATAAGGCCACATTCTCCGATAGCCAGGAGTCTCAGTGGGGCTGAGGGTGACCACAATGGACAGTCCCTGTTTTGGACTCTTTCTTTTCCCTTTTTATGCCTTTGTTATGTATTTAAATTTTTTGTTGTCATTTAATGTTGCCCAACTATAATCAGGTTCAAGGCAACCAGAACTGAAGATAAAAAAAAAAAAAATAGGTATAAATCTGGTAGTATGTGAAACCCAGGACTCTTCTTTTCCTTTTTCCTTTAATATGAGAACCACCACCAGGGCGATGTTTCTTTGTGATAGTACTTCAACTGTCGTGTCTCTAGTCTACCTGGAAACTGACTTCCTTTAATTCGTGACAGTCCATAGACCATGACTGAGTAAAGAGATCCTTCGGTCACAGCTTCAAAAATACAGGATCACTTTTTCTGGACACTGATAGACTGTTAGAGGAACAGAATTAGAGGTAACCACAGCAATTATCAAAGAGCCAGCCTCTCACTGCACAAAACCGTCCCTGGAGAGATAAATGATTCGCCTAAGCTCCAATAGCTAGTTAGCAGCCAAGCCAGGTCAGTAATCCATGTTGAGAGTTTTGATGTATCTTGAGCTTCTGGCTACAGTGTGTGGATTTCACCCACTGGTGCTTATGTGCTTCTACTGCGTCATCAGTGTGTCCCCTATTTCCCTCTCTGAGCTCTTAGTCAGGGCATCCTTGAGCAAGGAACAGGCCCAAGAATCTTCTAAGGCTTCACTGCAGGCAAGTTCCAAACTGGAGCAGCCAAATCCAAGGCACAGCCCTGTGACAGACAGAGGACCCTGGAATCCAGTGAAAAAGTGAGCGGTGGTTCTAACACCCTTAGGAAGGAGCTGTGACCCCTCAAGCAGATCACTTCACCTCTCCATGACCCAGGCTCTTTGTCTGCACAGTGACCGGCAGTGGCAGGATTAGGTTATTTCTAAGGTCCCTTCCAGTTCTGAGATACTTATTCTAATTCCTGCTAGACCAACGATTACATAATCACAACTGTTCTAAGTTGGTCTTCTACTTACAAGAAAGAAGATTGCTGCTGGCTGTTTTGTTGATGGAAGTTTCCATCAAATAATACTGAAGGTTTGTACAGAATAAAAAGTTAAATCTTAAGAAAATACTAATATAATGGTTTTTCTCTAAGAACATTGCATCCTATCTAGTAAGCCTTACACAAAACTATGACATGGTTAAAATCACACTTTTCTTCTATAAATTTTATTTTACCTAAATAAAAGTGATATCTTGTAACAATATCGCATAGATAAATTTCTTATTCTTTTTTTTTTTTTTGGGGGGGGTGCACACCAGTGATTGAATCCAAGGATGCTGAATTACCCAAATTCACATCCCACTGAATTACCAAATCATCACATCCCCAGGCTTTTTTATTTTTAATTTAGAGATAGGGTCTCGCTAGTTTGCTTACAGCCTCACTAAGTTGCTAAGGATGGCCTCTACCTGGTGATCCTCCGGCCTGAGTCTCCTGAGTTGGTGGGATGACAGGCGTATATCACTCTTTTTTTTTTTTAAAGATTCCAAATGGAAAGCTAGTAGTCATACTGGAAATTTTGGCTTAAGATATCAACACTGCCCCCATCTTCAATTCATTCAAGAGACATATAGATAATACCTTCTCTGGGGCAGGCACTCCCCAGTGGCAGGAACAACTGATCTAGCGTTTGTCCCCGTGGATCCTATAGACAGAAGGATACATTTAAAGTAAATTAAACTAGTGCTCTTTTATGGATTGGGTATATAATACAGCTGTGTCATCTTTCCAATATTAAACATTGCTCTAAAAAAGCAAACAGCTATATAAAAATACAGACTTTAATCCACGTCGACCTTTCTACCTGAACATGTGACTGAGCAGGCAGAGTTGGTACAAGGACTCCAAAGAGACCCCTGGAGATTGAGTAGGGCCCAGCTTGCTAAATGTTTCTAAGTATGTGGGTCAAGTTCCTACCCCCAAATCCTAGCAACATGGAGATTTGGTTAAGATCAGGGATGAAATGTCCAAACTGTTTGCTGACTCTCATTTGAATTGGCTCTCAGCGATTAATATCTTGCTATAAGATTATTTTTTCTTATATTTGTATGTATTAAAATAAACCCTAAGGCTTTCATAATTCTTTAATTAAGAGTCCTCAGACTCTAGTAAAAAATTAATGGTCAACAAACATCATGCCTGTTACTGATGTTTTTTTTTTTCTTGAAATAACGTGAAATGCAAAATTTTATAGGATATTTTTCCAATCAGGAAGTGTAAAGAGATCTCCTTAAAATTACCGATATCATAAATTCTGTTGCACTTTTCATTCTGAAAATAACAATAAAATTCAAGGTCCCAGGGGTCATTCTTGCAAAATATTATTGACATTCCTCATTCTTCTAGCCAGAAATCTAAACCAAGTGGGCTTTGTGGTATGAACTTTGATTACCTGGCAAAAAGATGAAGTAAGGAGGCCCCGCAACAGAACAACACATAAACCCACAGGAGCCTGGGAAGGAAAATGGTTTATTAGGCACAATGGCCTCTGCCAGCGCCCATAGAGCATCTTTTGTAAGATTGATGTCGACTTCAGGTAACAGGAGGGGCAGGAGAAGCCCAAAGTCAGAGTATCAAATACATTTGAAAAGAAAACAGGAGGACAGAGGTCACTTCTATAAGGCACCAGCCAAATGCCAATTTTTATGTACTGACTTCTTTCACAATATTCAATCACACCTGATAATTGGCAGAGAACACAAAAAGGCCCTTCTCTCCCATGCTGATGCATTCACTCTGCTGGGGCATGTGGCGTTTGTATCCACAGAGACAGCGAGGAAAGCCCTGGGGAGATGGCTGCCTTCAATTGCACCCCGCCCTCCCGCCTCCAGCCTCCCCGTTATTAACACACACTGGCCCCCCCGGCTAAGAGACGGTCCACAAAAGCATCAAAGCAACGCTCTTCTAACATTTCTCTGCTAGAGAACCAAAGGATTTTTTTATTAAGAAAAAAATATAAAGACAAGCCAAAATATCAAATATCCAATTCAATTGATGTTTCCTGAACACCCTTCATTTAATAAGCCTTTCAATGGTTTGTTAGAACGAAGACTATATCTCACAGAATAAGATACACGTTTTATGAAATCCCCACAAAGGAAGGATGAGCAGTCCTTCCTGCTTCAGAAAAATCCCAATTTTTAAAAAAAACTTGGCTTCTCATCTCCATCTCCATGCCGTACTGTCTAAGTAAACTAGAATTCACGGGTTCTGATCTCAGAAGTCACAGTAACATGTGTTTTCTCATCTATTAACTCCATGACCATGAAGCCTCTTCAATTTTAAATCATATTCTAAAACCAGTAGGACAGATTAACTCATCAATATCACCATTGACATTTATTTGCCATCAGCTGTTTAGAAGATTCCAAGCCAGGCACAGTGGCGCATGCCTGTCATCCCAGCATCTTGGGAGGCTGAGGCAGGAGGATGGCGAGTTCAAAGCCAGCCTCAGCAATGGCGAGGCGCTAAGCAACTCAGTGAGACCCTGTCTGTAAATAAAATTCAGAAAAGGGCTGGGGATGGGCCTCAGTGGTCAGTACCCCTGAGTTCAATCCCCAGGACCAAGGAAAAGAAAATTCCAAGTGACTTTTGTAATATGCATCACCAGGATATGTGGACAGAAGGGACAGGTGGCCTTTGTTTCCCAGGTGTCTGAGCACCCAGGACACACCCCTGGTGCTCTAGCTGCTGGGGGGACCGTCTTTAAGAAAGAGGCTGTTCTGATGCAGGCAATCAGAGAGGCAGTTAACCAGGCTCTCCGGTGCCTGGTGGGGGGGCTCAGGGTACTCAATGGGGAGGTTGGCCTAGCCAATTAGCGGCACGTGACCAGGGACACGTGACCACAGGCCAGGGCTGGAAGGACACCCACCGGTCAGCTCAAGACTGAGGGATGCCCTGGGCACCGGACGCTGTGACGCCAGGAGTCAGGACGAGTTCTCTGGAGGAGCGCGGCGCCAGCATGAGTTTCCCATAACGAGATCACAGCCTTAGGGCAGCAGAGGAGTCCTGTTGGCTCCATCTGTCTTCAGCCTTACTCTAAACAGACAAGAACCAAGCTGTGCTTCGGTGACGTCCCCAGAAGCGAGTATGTGAAATACAAGCCAATAGTAAAGCGCCAGACATGCCAGGCCCACAGCCCTTCAGGGACGCTGGCTACCTCTGGGGGTCCCCTGGCTCCACGCTGAGCTCTTGGAGTCAGGATTCGTCCATCTGACTCCCCACAACCAATGTTCCCGTTAAGGAGAGTGACCCCCAGTAAGGCTGCCAGGACCCAAAGCCAGATCCCCCGTGTCCTTGGCAGTGTAATGACACGCAGCTGTAAAGGCAAGAGCAGTTGTAGGATGGCAGCCTTGACCCCAAATTGTACTGAGCACAGAATGTGCTGGAAGGGCGTTGCATTCGCGACCTCACTACAACTCACTCACATCACCTTTAGTTTATGAAGGTGCGGAAATTCATTAAAATGTCCCCAGTCCCATAGACAATGGGTACCAGGAATGAGAATTAAGCAGAGTCTCCCAACACCCAGGCCCAGGCCCTTAGGTGACACCACCTCTCTGCTCACTGCCTCCCATGAGGTCCACCAACAAGCCAGGCCAGCGCAGGCTGCCGCATAGCAAGGGGAAAAGGAAGACAGGGGTCCCAGAGGAAGGGTGGGGAGGGGCCCTGCAGGACCTCTAACACTGCAGGCCCAGTGCTGGCTGGGGGAGAGGGGACTGGGGAGATGGGGGAAGGGGAAGATCTGCCTTGGGTTGCTGAAATGTAGTCATCCCCCCTTACCTACGGTCTAGCTTCCCAAGGTTTCAATTATTGGAGGTCCACTGCAGTCTGAAAATATCAAAAGGAAAATTTCATCCACGAATGTTTTAAATGACTTTTTCAGAGTGCATTGTAATAATTGTTTTATTATTGATGATTCTTGTCTCTTACATGCTAAATGTGTAAATGAAGCTCTATTGAAGGTGTGAATGTATAGGAAGACCCAGAGTACAAACAAGGTGGGGCGCCATCTTGCAGCTTCGGGTTACCTCAGCTCGTACCCCAAGGGAAGAGGGGAAACAACTACAGGAGCATGGCGTCTATGGGGTCATGTAGCAGCTGGGTCTCCAGAGTTTCCATTGCCCACATTTTAAGTTTGGTGCCAACTCTTCAGACAGACTGGACTCCCTCTTTGCTCACAGGTAACCAACACCAGAAGGATGATTTTCCAAGGTAAAAAATCTTCTGCTGTTCGTTTTTGTATATTGAACAACATAATAGCATTATATTTTAAGAAAGAGTAATCATCTTTGTTTTCATATTCAAGTTTTAAAATAAATCATTCCATCTGTGTCATCACTGAGGGAATTAAAATTTGGTTGATCGTGAAGAGTTCTCATCGAAAATAATATTTATCTTCCCCTTTGTCTTAAATTTTTACTGAATTGTTGAAATCCTCCTCCTTTTTTCTCCAGAATTTTTTTTTATCTTTGAGACACACTGAAGAATATGCACATACCACATCATCATACCCACAGTGTATCAGCTCACGATCACATGTGGGTTATGGTGCAGAGGCCACGTGGGGCCCCTGGCCCGTGTCTGTAGATAAAGCTTTATTGGAACACAGGCACATTTACTCCTTCACATGCTGCCTACGGCTGCTGTGCAGCTACACCAGCCGAGAGATGAACAGTTGCCATGGAGATCAAATGGCCCACAAAATCTAAAGTATTTGCTATCTGTTACTATGCAGAAAGAAGTCGGCCTGCCCCGGCCCTCCACCATAGCCAGCCCAGGAACAGAAGCCCACGTTGTTCTTCTGCACAGCCCAGTCCACCCACTTGCTCATGCGTGAGCCTCCTGATGTCTGGGAAGAGGTTTTCAAGCACTTGGCACCAAGATGAAGAAGGGGAGAAGCTGGGAGCAGACCAATAGCCCACCCTGTGTAGGGGCTGTGTGGTGGAGAGGCAGAGGAGGACCAGGCAGAGTCAGGAGGGCCTCTGGGAGCACCAGGCACGGACACGTAGGTAAAGGTATCAAGGGACTATGGACACTTTAGCTCTTCAACATGATAAAAGTGTTGAGATGGCGTGGAAGAGAGGTGGATGTTTGTGCCATCAGGAGGGCTGATCAGCTCCACGTGTCTGGTCATAAATCCCTTTCCCCAAGTTACAGGGACCCAGTGATATGGGGCACTGGACAGAGCACAATGAGGGAAGCTGTTTAGCCAGCACCTAACTGGGCTTGGTACCCACCACAACCATCTGCTGAGTTTCCTCTTGGCTTACCCAGCAACCACCCCCAAAGGCTCAGTGATCTGTGCTCGACCTTGCAACTGGAAAAGCCAGCCCCACCTGTGCACAGGAAGCAATGCTTACCCAACAGGTAAATGATGGGGTGGGAGGAGTGTGCTCAATCCCCAACTGCAGGTGAAATGAATGCTATCAACATACCCTGTCCAAAGGGATAGGTAGGAGTTAGGCTTCACCAGAGCTAAGGCGTCCTAAATCGCACTTTAAAATGTGCTCTTTTTGTTGTGAACACACAAAATCCTTACCTCTTTGGTAAGAATGAAAGCCAAACAATAAAAATAAATTCTTACCAACATAAACAACCAATTAGATTAAAGATTCGATGTAGTTGATTTATTTTTAATCAAATAATAAAAAATTCAGTTTGTGTACTGGACCCTGGTTCTGCTTTACATAAGTTAGGCATCTATGCATTAAAGAATGTTAATAAAGTTTTCCTTATGCCTAGGCACAGTGGAACATACCTTCAGTCCCAGCTAATGGGGAGACTGAGGCAGGTGGAGCCCAAGTTCGAGGCCAGGTTGGGCAATTTAGCTTTGAGACCCCGTCTCAGACGGATAGAAACTACAAGGAGCTGGGGATGTGGCTCAGCAGGAGAGCCTCCCCAGGTCTGATCCCCAGGACCAAACGAAACACAACCAAACCCTCCTTTTCCTTAGTTGATTTTAAAATGACATTTTATTTCTATATCTTTACATTTAAAATATTCAAATGATTACACATTGACTTAAGCAAAGGACTGTAGAAGAAAAGTCAAAACGTTCACTTATTAAAAATAATAAAAATTGCTTTATTTGGAAGGAGAAGCACACAAGGTAATCTTTTATTCAACAAATACAAATTGACATTTTATTCAATTAAGAAAGATTGTTAGTGTGGTTGGAAACCTTTACAATAAATATTATTGTGGGGACTCTCAAGGCAGGCGAGGGTTTGATCTATCGCTTACAGCGTCTGACCATATATTCTATTTTAGCTTGAAAAGCTATATTTATATGCTTAGATGTGAACACTGCTGGATTTTTTTTTCCTTAAAGAAGAAAACTGATAGGCTTCTGGGCTCTTTCTCCATTAGGTGTTTGGGGGGAGGGTTGGTACTTTGTGGTGAAAGTAGAAATATGTTCTTGAAAACATATGTATCTAAACAGTTCTGAATATTTTTAAAAACCTAAATGAAAACAGAAAATCCACAACTGAATTTCCTCTTGCCTTTTTACACGTGGCCAAGAAATTCAGTGCTACAAGTTTATGAAGAGCTACATTATTCCTCCCCCTCACTGGTGTAGCTAAGCTTCTTGTTTACTTGGGACATCACACTCCTTTCTTACAAAAATTAATTTCAAATCAGAAAGGCAGGATAATAACTACTTTCAGCACAAAAAAATGCACCAGAAAGAGATTGCAGCTTAAGCACAGATAGCATATAATTAGAATGAGAAAAATCAAAGTATTCTTGAACACACAGTGCTTTAATTTTTCTCCTGATGGACTTTCAGATTATCTTTAAAAGATCTATTAAAAATCCTCCTCTTGAAAAGCTCTATTAAAACCACAGACACTTGGAGATACAGGAGAGGGGGAAAAAATGGGTCATCTTATAAAATTGATTATGTGAGCTCTCTGCATTCAGTGCATATGTCAGCAACAAGGAAAAACAATCCCCAGATAAATTCTGCAGATACTTCCTTCTGGAGAAAAACCTGGGCCTTTTTTGTGCATTATGAAGCAAAGGGGTGTGGTGGGGGAGCCGTTAGGTTTCATCCATGAGCATAAACGGCAGGCTGGTTTTCTGAAAAGAGAGCCAACCTCAAAATAGCCCAGAAAAAAAAAAAAAACTATAAAAAAAAGAAGGGTATATTTTTTTTCCATCTATATTTGGAATTTTGACCATCTTATTTTAAACAAGCCAGAGATTGCAAGCTTCAATCTGTTTGGATAGAAAAGAATTTATATAAATGTTTTGTTCAAGCCCAAGAGGGAAAGAGAGTTTAAATATACAGGGCGTGGAAGATGCATGTCCAACTTCAGAACAGCCCTGTGCACAGAAGAGTGAGGACAATCGACCTTCTGTTAGCCATTCTCAGCAGTCCTTACGCTTAAATATCTTGCGATTTGCAGCGTCGTTTTAATGACCCCAACAGTAAGAGATTAACCAAAATTTCATAACTGTCCTGCTCTCCTCCTCTCATGGCCCCCGGAGGGTGTGGGGCAGGCAGCAGGGGAGTATCAGGAGGTCAAAGAACAAATGGAAACAAAATCTGTGTTTTGCACTCTTTCTCTGCACTTGAGAAAGAAAAACGAGTCAGATAAATCTGTTTAATGCTAAACCAAATCTCTTTAATTCCAGTCAGCTCCTATCGTTCAGTCACTGGGTCTGTGTGTGGAAAAATTCATGCTAATTCCCCCTAGCAACAGCCTCAGCCTATCAGGAGACTTTATGTCCCATGCAGCTGCCAGCCAGAGAGAATAACTTAAAGTAGGTCAGGCCTGTATTTCTAAAAATGCTACGGTCTAGTAACCCCACTGTCCCGTCTGTCTGCCCTGCCCCATAATAACCTCAATTGCTTGGTGACACAATGACATACGATCCCGTTAGAGTGCAATCACATCATGCTACATTATTCTGCTGCGGGCGTGACTGCCGGGTGAAGGACCCTCGGAGGGGCAGCATTAATCAGGCAGGCATTCATGTCCACCAGCTCTTCTCTCTGGAAATGGGGACTGCATTAATGACCAGCTGTTTGAACTAACACAAACAAAATAATGTCTTCCACCCTGTTGGGTGCGCGGAACACACTATTCTGATCTGGCAGGTTCCGCTTCTTGACTAAATCGAAGATGTAAATTAAATGGGCTCAGACAATGTCAGCTTTGGCAACCTCAAAGTGAGTATATTTAAATTATATTACATGTGATTCAAAAAGCTATTGATTTAATACACACAGCTCTGCCTGCCGACAATTTTCCCTAATCCACATTCGAAAAGGAAAATGCATACGTGGGTAATGCAATACATATGTGCATGTTACCCAGGAAGCCAAAGGCACAGAACTGAACTAAAATTGACTTCTCTTCGGGCACAGAAACAAAGCAGGTCAGGAGTAATTGTGCAGTGTGAATACAAATACAGATACAGAATGAGAGCGTGGAGGGGCGCCTAAAACAAATAAGAGTAAGCATTCCAAGCCTGCCGGCCAATCAGCTCCTCCCTTTGTCTCTTTGTGATGCTGTCATAGCACCAAAGTCTCCAAGCACAGGAGACCACGGAGGGGAGCGAATGTGGCCCTTGAATCTCAGCAACTGTGGGACCCTGGCTTTCCACAGGATTATGAACACACGGCTGTTTGGCTTTAAGACAATTAAAGCTCCTTCCTGGCTTAAATGAGAGCTATCAGCAAAGCTCAGAACCCCACAGCCATTTTTGAATTCTAAAAGGGGAATGTTAGAATTCAGTCGTCGCTGTTTGCTTGAATGTAACTTTTTACTTCTCTCCACTGAAATGCACAAAAATAAACAGTGATGTGTGGACACAGCGGAGACTGGCATTGCAGCTTCAGGGAAATGTGTTGATAGAGCTCACAAGATGAGCCTGCGTTTTTAAGGGTTCACTGTATCATTTAATGAACATAATGAACATTAGCCCCCCCCCCACGCACACACATGCAGATTGGCAATTCAGCCTTCAGTTATGCAGAATTCAGCAAGTCTTCTACATGTAATCCATCCGTATTTGATTTACAAACACAGAAAATTCCTTAATCCATCTGCCCTTGTTTGAACTGTGTGTGATAACTTAGTTATGACTATCTCCTTCACTTTGTGGCACACATCACATAGTTATTCTTGGAGAGATACAGTCACTGACGCAACCATGAACCGCTAATTACAAGCTGCTGACATTCTGCTTGTCTGTGCAGCTTTGAAGTCCTGTTTTTCTCTTCTGGGCTTGCTCAGTTTTCCTTCTGCTTCCTTCCCCCTCCCCCCAGCCCCAACCCTGACTCCCTCTTTCCTTCTTTCCACTTGAAGCCCCTCGGGATTCACCTTAGGACTATCTGGAGAAAGGGGTGAGAGCCATCAGATTCTTCCCCTTGTTTCTCCCCCCTCTCTGCCCTCTCTCCCTGCACACAGATCTGCAGCTTGAAGTACAGTAATAAGATCCTCGCCCTGCCCCGCCCGCAGGAATGCATCAACAGCTGGCCAAACATAATCCAACACACAGAGCTGCCTTTGTAGAATTAGTAACAAACAGGGCAAGGGCCAGACAAGGCGTCCCAGAAGAGCTCCCCATGACAACTGGGAAAGCTCCTCACCCCAGGTTGGAGCCAGCTCCACCGAGCTGGGATCCTGCACCACGACTCGCCCTTCTAAATCCACAAGCCTGGAATGCCTGGTCCCAACCTGGTAGACAGAGGCTGCCTGGAGGACACTGGCCTCTCCAAAAGGCAAGTTAGATGCAAGCGTTCTCCATGTTGCAGTGCCGTACTCCGCCTCCTGGCACACGCCCTGTGAGACTCAGCACCAGTCACTGTCGGGATATCTGTGCCTGCACCTAACCATCTAGCCGTGAGCCTGAAGACCACCTCTCCTCCTAGAGAAGGGTTTCTTTTTTTTTTTTTCATTTGAGGCAGACCCTGGCATTGTGAAGCATGTAAATATAACACCGTATTCATCTCCACCAAGCATTTAGCATCTGAAGCCTGTGGTGGCCAGCTGGTCTCAAAGTCATCTGGGATACATTTATTTTGATTAAATTGATCACATTTCTATTTACGGGATAGAATTTTTCACCATACTGAATACAGCTGTGTTTACAGGGATCTGTAGAAGAAGAAGAAAACAAAAACCCACAATCAGCCCCAGCCCAGCACAGAACATTCAGAACTTCAAGGAGTTAAAACCGAGGGGGCTTGCTTTTATAATAAAAAGAAAATTCTGCCAGCAGCTGCTCTGGCCATGCTTTCTGGCTAGTCAGGAAATGGGTGTTGAGCTAGAGCCGAAAACACAAGCCGCAATCAAGCCCGATCCAGCAGGGTGACAGACTTCCTGTGCAAAATGGTCAGCAATCCCCCCAAGTCTCTGCCCGCGTGGACATGCATTTCAATCATGCTGCACGGCTGCTGTTTTCTCTGGGGACACTGTATAGTCACCTAGCCCATCAGTTGCTTCCTTGTCAGCACCGGGGACATCCAGGCTACAGTTTACAGTTCCTCCATCCATGTGCAGGGTTATAAATTATGCCATCCTCCCTAGACAGAGAGCGCAAAGCGCAGAGCGAGCGGCAGACGACCACGGCATTCCGCATCTCCGTCTCCACGCGTCCCCTGACTCTGCCCTTCTCCAGCTCTGCCTCGCCAGGCAGACACATCAGATGCCTTGTTTATCCATCTTCAGCTCCACTCTCGGAAATGCCACCATATCTCGGCCTGGGCGGTGCCCCCTGACCAAATCCCCGAGAGCAGCCCGGGCTGGGCGTGAGGAGGAGGAGATGCCGCGCCCTCCCCTGCGCAGCGAGGTGGGCATTGGACGTGTAATATTCCTAGCTCCCCTGCCCAGTCCTTTGGCATCCTCTCTAACCAGCTTCACCCTGTCCTCCAAGTCCCCTCATCCAGCTGCGAGGAGACCCTGGCCAACGCTACGCCACCAGGTCCTTCTTCTGCAGGGCACAGAGACACCATTCCGGTCGGTGTGCACCACGGCGAAGCCCAGGAGGGTGACGGCAGAGAGCGCAGGTAACCAGGGTAAGCGTGGCGTGCCATGGCGATGCAGCCCTGGAGCTGGGAGGAAAGACGGTCTGGCTTCAGAATGTGAAAAAAAAAAAAAGAAAAAGAAGAAGAAGAAGAATTAAAAAAAAAAAAAACACAAAACAGCGCAGCTCTGCGCCTGTGGGGGTGGAAAAAACAGATACAAGCCATTAAAAAAAAGGCAGAGTTAAAAAATCAAATCTCAAAACAAAGCAAAAAAAGGAGTACAGAGATCTGAATACTTCATGCGACTTTTATTTCTGATGTTTCTCGGTTTATTGGCCTCCCCGCCCCCTCCCAAGTCTCCCCGGTCCCTGAACACTCCCCTCTGTCCACGAGTACCGAGTCACAAATGCTGTTGCTCCAAAGTGCCGCAGACCCAGCATCACATGAGAAGCCACATGACGGACTAGAGTCGGCTGCTGATGTGGTCAACTGTTTCAGGAGGCAGGAGGGTGGGAGGGAGAGAAATCTCAAGTGAGACATGCCCCTCGCACTGCCAGGAAGATATTTCCTTAAAAGAACAATGAGAAGCCTGCATCGCTGGAGAAATGCTTGAGCAAACATATACTTTTACATATGCACACTTGTGTGGAGACCGTGGGCACTTGAAGCCATCGGGGATGCGGTACCACCGACTCTAGCTGGATGGCAGCAATATTATTTCTAGCGTGTGTTCATCGGAGCTGATTCCACGTAAGTGGATTCCTGAAAAGCACACACCGTGTCTTCATAGCATGATCAGGCTTGGAAAACCAATTCTATTATCTCTCCTTGCAATCTGTATCTGAACCTGCATTCTGAATAATTTATTTTTAGACTAATAAGATGCTTGCCAAGACTGCTCCCTTTCTTCAGCAAGCGGCGCAGGCAATGTTCACCCAAGTGGGAAAACCATGTCCTTTTGTAGGGAGAAGAGAGGAGACGGGTTTTCATCGTTTAAAAAAAATAAATAAATTGCAATTCCTTATTTAAAGGCATACAAACACATGGCAATATAATTCCCTCACAATCAGTCATTAAAAACAAGCAAAATACCTCTGATTCATTGAATTGACATGTCTCTTATTTGCAGCTTGGGTCTCATGCTGGCAAATGGGGGTGATTTTCTAACATAGTACATGGCTGCAGCCAGAGTTCGTAAGCCACATGGATGCTGCTACTTCTCGGCCAAGCCAGAGCCCACAGTGGCTTTCTGGGGCACCCTTCTGCTGAGGTGCGGCACTGCCGGGTAGGTAGGTTTCCTGGTTACAATGAAGCATGGGATGGCCTCAGGGCCTCTAGATCCTGTCGCCTCCCCTGGAATCAAAGAAGTTTGGGACATCATTCTCAACATGTGACAATGACATCTTTTTAGAAAAAGAGTGGATCATGACAGCCGACTGCAATGGGAGGCTCTTTAAATAGGTGGGTCACTGTCTGCCACTCTTCTTCTCTGACTCTGCAGTTGCCAAGGTGATGACCATCAACTCCTTCGTGGTGGCTCATCAGCCTCCCCCTGAATGTGACGGGGACTGTCCCCATCACCGAAGACCCGTGTTGAGCAAGACAGGCATGTTCTCTGCCATCTTGGAGCTCAATGTCTCGTAATTGCATGCCTCTTTTTAAAAATTCTTTCAAATACTTCCTCCTCCCACTTTGAATACTCCAAAGTTGACCGTGGGAGATGCCCGGCCGCCACCTCTCCACTTTCCTCTCCATCATCCCCCACTTCCTATGGCTTCTTTCCTTACAAACGACCCTGGAAGATTTCCTCGACATTTCCTCGGAGGGAAGGCTCCGCCCTCAGCCCCCGTACTCTGCCTCCCCTCTGGTCTCCCTCCTTCTGTTTCAATCTGTCTGGCTGTCTGCCCCAGACGACTCCTCCACCACCATGCTCACGATGTCACAACTGTCGTCCAGAGGATCTCCACAACCCTCCATGTGCAGCACTGTGGTCGGCCCCTTGTTCCTTCATGTTCATGTGCTACTACTCAAGATCCCGTCACCTGCTGGGACACCACTTAGACAGCGTGGTCCCTTCCTGATTCCCTCCACGCATCCCTGGTTGAATCAGAAACAAAATGTGGCTTATTTTTAATAACAGGCATAAATCAGTGTTAAGGGAAATTATGACACAAGATATACAGTCCCTGCCCGTAGGAAATGTACCCTTTTGCTATGGGTACTACCCATGTGCTTGCCTAGCTGTCTCTGAGTCATATAAATAACAAATAGGTCTAATCTGTCCGTCCATTCTCTGTGGTTGGATAAGAAGTGCCATACATAGAAGGGCTGAGAAGGGAAGAATTACTTCTACCTGAGTATCCCGAAAGGTTCCCAAGGGCCCCCAGGATTTTCAGTGAGCTATGAAGGGTCTGTCCAGCATGGGGTAGGGCTCCCGTATTCAGGAGGAATACTGAAGGTAAAACGAGCACTCTATGTGCCACGTCTGTTCTAAGCATCTTAGATATATTAACCTACTGAATCTTAACAATCCTATCAGGAAGATACTTATTAAAATGTTATTTTCAATGATATATAAGAGAACTTAAATAAGTTGCCCCAAACCACCCAGTGAGTGAGTGAAGAGGTGCATCTGCCCCCTAAGCCCGTGGCCATAACCAGCAGGCTTCGCCGCCCCAGAGCACAGGAGGACAGTGGGGAGGAGATCAGAGGGTGAGAAGACACAGACGCCTGATGGGGGTCGACGTGGTTTGAGCAGGGCCTCGGTTTTGGAGGAGAGGCACAGCCCACCTTCCCAGGCTACTGGGAATGGTGACCAAATGGCAGGATAATGAATCTGGAAGTCGGGCCCAAGACGGAGGGAGAAGAGGGAGTGAGCCATAAGGAGGCAGTCAGGGGCTCCTCCAACGGCCTCACCCCAAGGGACGGCACCTGCGCCCTGGGAGCAGCAGCAGAAAAACTGGAACAGACCCTTCACACGGATCTTTATGAAGAAAGCGATGGCATTGCCGAGGTTTCTGGGGGACAGGGAGGGATGGTGGCACAGTCCACTGCCTGGCTTTCAAACACTCCTGGAACTTAGCAGTTGTCTCATTCATCTGCTTCCCCAGCACCTACCAAAATGCTCGACAGCTTTCTAAAAATAATGAATAAAAAAAATGAAACCAATGAGAAAATCAGAAGGAAAAACCCACCTGTGAATCTGGACAGCCAAGTGGTTTTGGTGGTTGGCATCCATGGTGACTTTCCGTATGGAGGAAGAGACTCCGTTTCTTCTCCACCTTTCCCCAGGTTTGGCTCTCCCTGCCCGCCCCCACCGCACACCTGGGCGGCTGCTCATGGAGCTGTCCCTGGCCAGGCTGAGCCTGCACCACCCGCTCGGCGTTCAGCCCCCCCCCCCCAAGTCTCTAGCTGGAAAGCTGGGCTTATCGAGGTGATAGAATAAGTGTGCCAACAACTTGAACTTCTTTTATTTGTTTAAATAGCAAAGGGAGAAAGCACAGAAGTTTATCAGCCTTCTCACAGGATCTCAGCTAACCAGAATACTACGTTAACAGAGGCACCTCATTTCTTGGCCCGTTAATGAAGGTTAATATGACATACTGCCTCTGGCCCTGGGAGTAAAAAGGGGTGTTATTGCCTCATATTATAGCTGGGGGGAGAAAAGTGTTAATAATCTTTCTCATCAGCCGTAAAGAATTGAGCTTTTAATACCCAGATATATTTTAGTAAAAGCGTCGTATATCATCTTTAAGCAGAGTTCGAGAACAATGTTAGATAACTAGGGCATTCGAAAGTCTACATACATTAGAGACTCAAGAAATTGTTAAAATGCAGCCTAAGACAATTTTTTGTTGGGATGTATTTCTTTCTTTGATCACTTTAGATATTTCTCATCTTTTCTAAACATTAAGTTGAAACCTTGGATCTTGGAAATAATTGACTTATTTTGAATAAATGGCTAAATGTGTGTACAAGGTCATTGTTCAATTCAGCCATGGGCATCTAGGCATTAGGTGGACCTGCCAATCTAAGAGGGATCATGGACCGTTGAGCGAGGGGCCGAGATGCTCACATACCACATAGGCCCAGAGTACAGTACTGTGACCTAGGGAGGAGCTTCCCCTCCCTGACCACAGGGCGGTATCGTATTAAATAATAGGAATAAATAGCAGAGATTGGTAATGAAAAAAAAAAAAAAAGATCTGTCCTCTGGACAGGAGGCCAAACACCTGAAGACTCACCATAAAAGGCATGACCTGGATGATAGGAATATTCAACAGATGGAGATACTTAAATCCTTTAAGAGAATAGATGCTAAGCCTTGTCCCTGCGATCCGGGGACACAGGAAGGATGTGATGATAGGAAGGGAGGGGCCTGGGGCTTCACTGGACGGTGGCTAGAGGGCTTAAGAGCCCCTCCATGTTTTCTGAGCTCCCCCAGTGGATGCCGAACTGAGAGCAGCTCTTCACAGGGCAGATTGACAGAGTGCTGGCAGGGGACGGACTTCCCTCTCTCTGCTCGCCAGCATCATTACCCTGCTGCACTTTATGGGGGCCAAATGGCACATTGGAGGTAGCAGGCCTGTTTGTTCACCTGTGAGGGGTCTGACCTTAGACTTTCCAGAGCTCCGTCAGGAAGTCGGTTTTTCCATACTCTTTACAGTAAACAAAGACAGTGTGGCTGGGCTCCAAATGTTACAGAAGGTCAGGGACCAAACTGCCTCAAAGACAAAGAGCGCTTCCAGAAATTGAAACACAAAATAGATGGGAGCGCCGTGGACATTCCAAACTGCGCTCCTGTTCACTCTCAGCGGTGGCTTGGAACAATGTGACACACAGCCGGCGGCCGCGCATAATAGAAACAGAATCATGAAGTCCCAGGTGCCGGAACGCACCTAAAGGTCACCCACCGGCTGCAGTCTACACGGTGAATGCTGCCCTTTAGGGTATCTCCTCTGTGCAACCTCCAGGCTCTGAGGGACACTGCCAATGGCTGCCCACTCAGGCCCAAGGAGAAGCCTCCTGGGAATGCAGCAGCCTGAGTGCCTGAGGGCCCTGGGTCAAGAGGTCCAGCCCCTGGCAGGGGTGCTCAGGTAGGTAGCCTCTGTCCACCGGTCACAGCTTAGAAGTGTGGGGCTCAGGTCTGCTGCCGTCTGCCTTGCGGTCCCCTGGTGTGGGGGACCTCTGTCGCCGCTGCCCCTCGGCCTTCCCTCCTCTACACAGATACTCAGTCGCTTCAGCCGCTGCCCTGGGCCTTCATGTCCGTCCAACCCTCCCCTTCCCAGGAGGAACACCGTCCAGTTCATCAGCAGGGTCTTAGATGACATGCCTCAGGAGCAGAACACAAGACCCCACGTGTGGCCACACGCAGCACAGTGGCCCCGGAGCGTCCCTCCCTCCAACCGAGCGTATTTCAGCACGCGCAGCCTGGCGGGCCTTCACAGCATCACTCTGGGGCCTCTCGAAGGGCTTGGCTGGGCCTGGGTTCACACACCTGCCACCTAAATCGTGCTGCTGCCATCCTCAAACAAATTGCATTTATTTGCCTTGGTTTTGGGCACCACGCGCGAGAAGGTTCTATGGCATTATGAAGTGTTTAAAAAGGAAAGACGTAGTAGTCAACTGCCCTTGAAGAAGACCCGTCCATTGTCCCCATGGGAAGACCCAACCCGAAGGCCCGAGATCCTACGGGCAGCGGCCACACCTCTGCTTGCCTGTAGCATGGCCGCACCGCAGGGAGCAACCGGGGCTGATTCCATCCACCAGCCTGACTGGGAGGAAAACCACTGGACACAAGCTGGGCGCTCTGGGTTCTCAGGTTCTTCCACCAACTGTTTCCTTGCGCCTCAATCACAGGGAGGTCATTTCTCTTTTTCCAGACCTCAACAACAAGCCCCTCCGCCCAGCCCCACACCACTCTAGCAGCTCATGTCTGAAACCTTAATTAAATTTAAAAAGTCTCTTCTTTAATACAGAATAAATAAAATGTCCACTAAAGTTTCCTATAGACTTTCATTGAAGTTAGCTTAAATGTCACGTGAAATTGTGTCTCAAAACATGTAAGAAAATGGGTCAATGGCAACTTCACAAATCAAAAAACACATGTGTCCAGAAGGGTTTTGTTTTTAATGTGCCAACTAGGTAAATTGGGTACGTCTGACTAGGGCTCCTGGAGTCTTTACTCTGATAAAATAACAGTTTGAACAGGTGAGCCAATTACTGAGCTTCTTGCAGTAAGGAATAAATGTCATAATGTGATATCATCACTTTCCTATAATTCAAATGGCTTTAATTAACTACACAGAGAGAACCTTTAGGTTGAAAGATCCAATTTCTCTCAAGTTTTTAACCATGGCTGCCTGATGTCCATCAGCAGTTCTCACAATGGAGACACTCTTCCGGCTCGGAGCCAGCAGGGAGGGAAGGATGGCCTGTGGTCAGGAGGGGCATGTGCCAGCTCACCCAAGGTCTTGCTGGGGGAGCAACGTTAGCTGCACGATGAGATCCTCAGACAGACCCCCCCAACCCTAGGAACACTAACCTGACAGTATAACAGTTGGCCTGTTCACTCTTATTAGACTGTGCAATTTTTCTTAGATCAAAAGAACCAAAAAAATAAAAATTGGAGAAGTGGTTGTCACATTCTCAAAACCTAGTCCCATTTTGGCCCAGGCTGTCTGTCTGCACATCCTCCCCTTTTTTGGCTCATCTCTGTTCCCCTGGAGAACAAGCCGTCTGTGGGCGCACAGGTTCTAGCTAATAGTCTCTGGTTATGTGTCAGGGAGGTGGAATAATGTTCTGGTTTTTGAAGATCTTCTTTAACGTGTAAACTGTCTGTATTAGTCTGTTTTCTGTTGCTATAACAAAATATCTGATGCTGGCGACTTTCTATTAAAGATGTCTACTTGGCTCACAATTCTGGTGGCTGGAGGGTTCAAACAGTCTGGAACCAGGGTCCTGGCATGAGATCCCTGACTGTGTTGTGACATGTGAAGAAACAGAAAGGGAGTCATCCCCTTGAAGAAGGGGCCAGCCTTGTGGATTGACCTCACTTTCCAGCCTACTCTCCTGAGAACCTGGTCCTGGGTGGGGAAGGTGGAAAATACTGGGGAACAATATTGACCAAGTTAGACTGTTGTATCATGTGCATGTACTAATATATAACATCAGATCCCACCATCATGTATAATTATAATGCAACGGTAAAAATGCAGAACAATGCAACTCACTCCTTGAGATCCGAATTAACCCTTTGCAAAGGCAGCACCTGTGACCTGATCACCTTGCAGGAGGCTCCACTTGGGAAAGGTTCCCCCTGCACCCAGCATTGCCACAGAGCACTACACCTCCAGCGCATGAGCTTCAAGAGACACCCTCAAACGATATTCAGACTAGAGCACTACCCCAGCTATTTGAGATCCTGGAGATCCGCGGTAATATTTTCTCCAACTTTCTCTCATTTTTAGAAGCCTCAGCGCTGAGTCCAGTGACATTGTCTCAGCCTCAAATCTCTATGTGGAGGCCAGGCAGAGACTTCTCTCCACGGTCCCCAGGCTCGAGCAGCAAACATCATGCAGCTCTAGGGAGCCTGAACAAGAAGCCACAGCAGCACGATGCACATGTGGTCCAGGCTTAAGTCGAGACACAAAGTCAGACATGAACTTGTTGATATTTCAAAATACACCTCAGTAGCAAATTGTTACAGTGCCCAGTGGCATTTAACATGGAACAAAGGTATAGATAACTTTATTGACGGCAACAGAATAGAGACTTTAAAATGCAGTCAGCACAAATGACCACATCTCCGTTCAAATAGTGAGGCAGACTTTCAGAGGAAACTTCAAAAATGACTTAAATGGTTACATTCAGGATGCCAAACACAGACGGTGGCCCCATGGCTACTAAGGCAGCGAAGCCCCCTCAAGCAGCGGAGGCAACCAGCAGATGGGCTCCGTCTGCATCCCAGGGCCTTCTCTGCAGGCCCCAAGAGATCAGTGTCACGGCACCTATGGGAATGAAGAGACAGGGGAGGGAAGAAGAGACTTCCACATCGAGAGGTTCGCCCTCTCCTCCACTGGCTTCAGTGAATGGCTTATGTAAAATTCATCCTCTATGATCAAAGAGATAATTAGGATTTCAAGAGAGAGTTCTGGAACATGGAGATGATTCTGGTCCAGTTTGTAAAAGCCAACTGGGGCTCAGTGATCAAGTTTTCTTCATGAAAATATTTGAGCATATGTTAAACACTGGCTCTTAGCTTATTCTCCCAACACACACACACACACACACACACACACACAGTCATACTTTTTTTGTGTGTAGAATAATGTATATATATATTTAAAGTATAAAGTTATAAAATATGTATATTTATTCATGTACATGAAATTATGTAAATTATAGAAGAGATTATAGCATAGATCATTTTCCTTAATAGTTTGCTCTAATGTGATGCTCCATATTCAAAAGAGGAAGCTGTGTTATTACTAACAATAGTCAAAAGAGTATTCTATAGAATCTAAAGAAATGTTTTAAGTATCCAAATATGTGGATATGTCAGCCTAAGTGCAGCACTTCTTGGTCTGACTACTTTGGGAGGAGAAACATTTATTTGTAAGAATATGCCAAGGAAACCAGAACAATCTTATTACTCTCCAATTACAGAGGCTGCAGCAAGACATATCTGTCGGTGAGCAGACTGTCTGGTGCAGGAAATGTGAAAACTTGGGGAAAGAATCATTCCAATAATATCGGGCCCCAGAGGTCTTGCCCCAGCTCCCATGACTCTGCCGTGCATGTCTCCCTTTGTTCCCTGCCCTCCTACCCACCCCAACAGCCCCAAACCTAATCAAAGGCAGAGATCTCGCTTGGGTCTGACCAGGCCTCTGCGGGTTATTGTGAAAACAGCAGACCACAAAATTCAAGGGAAAAACAACAACATTTCTAACATGTTTACACTAGTGAGACCCATTCAAATAACATCCTATAGAGTGTTTAAGAAAATTATAGTGGGGAAGAGGTTGACCACCTCCCTCCTACCACTGAGGCGGTATTGGGAAGAACGCGCGGTGTATAAATCATGGTGTGGGGCTGAGCTGGGCCTGTCTGGGAGAAGCGAAGCTGGCTCCAGGGGACAGGAGAAGAGAGGGTGAGCCACAGAGACCCCTCGGTCACACTGATGACAGGCAGCACAGATGAAGTGTCTGTGATAGGGACTCAGGCTGTCTAGAGGAGCTTAGGAGCATCGGGGGTTTTGTAGCCACGCGGCAAGTGTGCTGTCATCTTCCTCATTTTACATACAAGGAAACTGAGACCCACAGAGATCAGAAGGTGAACGATCGATGGAGGCAAGACGCACCCCCCCTCCCCTTGACTGTAAAGGTTGTACTCTTGAGATTCCAGCCTCAGCACAGCAGATTAAGTTCAAAGCATCATCTAAATCAAGGAAGAGGTCTCAGTAGACAAACGGGGTCAAACTCCAGGAGTCCAGGTCGTTAGAAATGGCACCGTTGAGCAGCACTAAAGAACAGGGAATCCCAGGGCAGAGGCTGCTTGCCCTGGTCATGGGCCTCAGCCCTGTGACCACTGTACACGTATGTGACTGACGCCCGTGACCGGTACATGCTACCTGCGACGGGACCTGGAGGGGCCTGGAACATCTCCTAGAGCCAAGCCAACAAATCCAGCTGCCAAGCCTGCTGGGAAGTGGTCCCACAGCAAGGGCCTGGATGGGATCTGAAAACAAGAGAACTTGGAGTTGTCTCAGAGGAAAGACGAGGGGGTGAGTGGGAGGGGTGATAAACGGGGGCCAAACTCCTCAACGGTGCCACATCCACCATGGACCAAGTCTGATGAGCCACAGGAAACAAGATGGTGAGTTCCGGATACGAAATGTCCATGGGGTGGAAGAACCACCTGTTTTATGTCACATTCCAAATAACCAGATCACAGTGGACAGCCACTCAAATGATGCCTGCATGATACAGAGTATTATCGAGAATAACTCAATTCGCAAGGAGCTTAAGGCAGTCAATACTTGATAACCTGTCAGGGAAAGCAGAACAATAATTACAGAAAAGAATCGTCCACAGAAAAACAAAAATTAATCACACTAAGTTGGTAAAGCCTATCTTACAGACACATAGTCCAGACTTGCGCTTTCAAAATACTGTTTTCTTTTTTCAATCTGTTGCCAGTTATTTAATTTAATGATTTTTTTTCCTGTTACTTCAAAAACTAGACATATTCTGACTCATCACACCTGACTTTCTTAAAGAATCTTAAGAAATTCATGCTCACAAAGGATAGAATAATTCTTCAGAAATTAAATGTCGATATATTTTGTTTCTGTAGTAGAAAAATCAAAATGATGACAGTTGTATTAAAAAAAATCTGTTACTCCAATCACTTGAGGTCGTATTCTCTAATCAACATCAAACTGATAAGCAAGTTTCATTAAGTAGCATTAAGACTGAATTGAAACACTTTATTATACAATAAAAACATTTAACATTTGAAATTTTTAGAACAGTTGCAGATACGCAGAAAAATCACAAAGACAGCATGGAGTCCTCAGTTCCCATCATGCATCTCACATCTGTCACGATTAACAAATAACCATGTGGTAGCAACTGAAGCCCATTCCTTGTTCACATTGCCTTATTTTTACCTACTGTCCTTTTTCTGACCCAGGGTCCCCTCCAGGTCACCCCATGACATTTGCTCGTCATGTGTTGGAACTTCTCAGACTCCTTTTTCTGAAGGTCTTCACGGCTTGAGGCGTGCTGTTCAGGGATTTTGCAGAAGGTCCTACAACTGAGTTTGACATTTTCCTTAGGGATCCACTAGGTCATAGGTCTGGAGGAAATCCCAAAGGGAGAGGGTCATGCCCACCACATTACTCTAAGGGAGACTCCACCTACTTGTGGGCAAAATACCTACATAAATTATTTGGGACTGTTCTACACAGGAAAGTTGCCTCTTTCCCATTTGTTTACTTAGTCATTTTTTTAATATAAGTACAGACTCATAGGTTTTTATTTTATACCTTGGGGTGGTATCCCAATACTACCACAAGAAAGAAATTTTTAATAGTGATATATTCACATTCTTTGCTGACACCTTTTGAGTCTTGGCCAAAGAGGCTGTGGGTAAAACAAAGTGTTTGGATGTCAAGTGCACCTTCGAGGTTGAAAAGCTACATGTCTGGAGGAGACATTTGGAGATACACACTCATATCCCGGGGAACTTTCTTCCCATTTTTCTAGGATAAAATTCCATATGTAGAAAGTGGCCTCAAAGTCAAGCATGACTTAGTTATTTAAATTCTTTTGGGAGATGCCGGGTCTATACCTTACTCTTAGAAATAACTTTGATGATATAAATGAGTATCACATAATTGGATACGTTGACTATGTATATTTCAAGTATAATCATGAACAATGTTTGACATTCTAGAATTATTTGAAATGGAGATAGCACCATAGTTGAGGACACAGACATATAATTGGAAGTTAGAGGAATATAATAAGTGTTTTAGGTATCTGCTACAAATTATTCACTAGTACAAAGTAACGTTAGGTATAAAATGCATACCAAGGTTCCACAATTAAGAAACAGTGCATGAAAGGAATGAGGCAGAAAGACACAGAACACAATATAGATTGGAAGGAAATAAAGTCAACAAAAAGTAGATTTTATTCATTTATCCAACAACTCTTTACAGAGCACCTCCTATCTGTCGGCCACCATGCCAAGGGCTAGGTAGATCATGCAGAGAAAAAACTAGTTACCACCCTTGCTCCCCTGAAGTCTGAGGGCAGAGAGACATGACTCAAGCTAGCGGCGTTGCTGAACCGTCAGGGGAGAGTGAGCCAGCAGGCCTGGCTGCTCACCTGGCACCGTCCCCAAGCGGAAGGACTGGTCTTGGCCTGGCTCCTCGGAGAAGGCTTCTGAGCCCTTGGCTGAGATAACAGTGTCATCCAGGCCTGGGGCCTTGGGCCACCCGAGACAGTTTGTGCCAGTGATCTGCATGACAGTGAAGACCTTTGTCGTACCCCTGCTTTGGGCCGTGCTGCCTCAGACAGACCTGTGTGGCCTGAGGATTGAGGGGCTCCATGCTCCTGGCCTCCAGTGAGGTCCCCGAAGGCAGGCTCGCGGGAGCTTCCCGGGTTGACGACGCTCCACGTGCGGGTTCGCGGTCGTGGTCGTACCCGTACACTGCTGCTGAGAGAACTCGGCTTTGTCACTGTGACCCCACCAGGAGAGGCTGACTGGAAACTCGGCTTGGTTCCCCCTCCAACCCGCCCTGCCCACACCTTCCCCTTCCTGATTTAAACCTGCATCCTCTCCCTGGACTTCACTGGAACCAGGGGCATGGCGGCTTTTTTTGTGAAGTCCTCCTACAAATCATGGAGGCGGAGGATGTTCTTGAAGACCCTTGACACCTCACTGTAATTAAAAATGGAGGTGTATGCTCTGAGGAGACAAATGGAGGTGGAGGCGTGTATGCTCTGAGGCTAGGCGGGGGCGGGGAGCCTTCCTGAAGAAGAGGGGTCAGAGGGGTGGTCTGCCCGATGCCTCAAGGTGGGGTGGGGAAGGCGGGGAGAGCCTTCTAGCAGAGGGCAGTGCATGTACCCAGGTCCTCGGCTGGAGCCAGTAGGGTCTGTGCAAGGTAACCGAGTGGGGACAGGCTGGGCTGGAGCAGGGAGAGCATCAAAGCTCCATGAGGGACGGGCAGGCCAGGCCTGGTGGACCACGTCAGGACTTGGGTTCTTCTTCTAAGACTGGTAGGATGCCCGGAAAGGTAGCAAGTGAAGGCAAGATCAGCTGGTCCTCTGGGGTGAGCATGAGAACTTATGGGAAGGAGGAGTAGACAGAATGAACACAGGGACATGGTTTTATGCAAGTCAAGATGCGAGACAGCACATCTCTGCTAGTGGGGTAGCTGTGGAAGGGATGCGGAAGGGAAGCTTTCAGTAGAAAGTTAGTGGGCCAAGTTGAACAGTATGATGACAAGTTGGAAATGAGAGAAAAGAGGGATCGTGGTATCTGGGTGACATCTACCTTGTGACATATGCAGATGACAGGAAGGGGGCTACTTGCAGAGACAGAAAACAACAGGGGAGTCTGGTTTGCACTGATTCTGAAAATGAAGCACCAGAATGCTGTGCGTTGGGTGCTGGATACTTTGAGATTGATGCACCTTTAGATCTGACAGAGGAGATTTGCTGAATACGTAGATCCTTAGCTGATGTAAATTCAGGTTTCATTCACAAGTTACAACTGCAGCCACCCAAGCAAGGAGCAGGCCATTTGCCCAGAATACTCCAGCTCTTGACCCATCTGGACTCATTTTATCCTGACAGCAACTGGACGAGGCTGACGTCACACATCTTCCTATTCAACAGATACTGGGACTGCGGGGAGGTGTGTTCCCAAGGCATATGGCTGAGAGATGAGCCCAGGCGCTCCATCTCCATTGCTTGTGGCTTCACTTACCACACCCTGGCACCTCGTGTGATTAGCCAAGGAAGGAGAGGAAACTAATTTGGAGACAGATAAGGGGTCAAAGAGAAGAAGGAGTATGAACATTGAGAGTATCGCTGTTGACTAACTAAATGCAGAGAGGACGTGGAATCTGTAGCCAGAAATGTGAGCAAAAGGAGGAGACCAGGAGACCCAGGAATCCAAGGAAAATGGGGTTTCAAGTCAGTGGGAAGGATCCACTTGAGAGAGAGGGGTGAGTCCTGAGAGAGGAGGGGGCACCAGGGGAGCAAGCATCTCCCACCGTCAGGATGGGACATGTCCAGGCAGCCAGGGTTGCTCCGGAACTGCATTCTCCACAGCACCTGCCATGGGAACTAGTGAGACCCGGGCTGGGACCCTGCCCCACTTGCTCCCTGACATCCTCAGGGCCATGTCCCTGTGTGCCTTGGGCTCGCCCACCTTCTCTCAACCTCGGCTGTCCTGCCTCTCTTCGTCAGTCACTTACACGTGCTGTTTGTTCAGTTGAGAATGTTCTACATTCTGCCGGTGCCCCACCTCTTCACCCCCTTCTAGATTAATAATCATGTTCAATGGATGCTAGTTGATCCACAAACGGCCCTCTGAAAATCAGTGTGATTTTGGTTGTTTGTCCCAATATGCTTCTGCTTTTGGTCACCAATATACGATCTTTGTCGACTTGAATCATCTAAAGACATAGTATAATATAGCCATATTTTTATGCTCAGGCTCCTATTGGTCACTCCCACAAATACAGAAACACAGGCAGAGGCCATGTTATTTTATATAAAAAAAGGCTAGTTTCATGCAGATGACACACCTGTACTTAACATGCAAACTACTTCCCTCCTACTAGCAAACATGAAAAGCCACATTCTAATCAGAACATCAATCTATTCATTTACAACTGGATGTGCAACTGTTAGTTCAAGCCGACATCCTTGTCAATCCGATTCATGTCTTCACCCTAGGCCTGCTACGGCTACAGATTGGTGAATCTCATAGAAACTGTACATGGGAACAGAAAACAGACCAGACCCATGGCTTCCAGGGTCCGGGGCTGGGAATACAGAGATTGTTTTCAAAGTGGTAGGAAGTCATCTGGGAGGGTGAGGAACTCTTCTAAAACTTGACCATGACTCTCGTTAGCATAATGGCTTATGGTTTGTGGGTGCTCAGAAGAACGTCAGAAGTTTCTTCTTCAGGAATCAGTTTGGGTACCAGAAATTCAGAGAGCAATGTTCGTGGGAGTGTGGTCCTTGGAACCCTAGAATCTCAGGTTCTGATCCCAGCTCTCCAGCTGAATGGCTTACTAATAAGCAATGTGTCACCCCCAGTTCTGATCTATAAAATGCAGCTTGGGCAGCGGCGATGTTCTCAAGGTCCTTCTGAATATTATGAGCAGTACAGATAAAGCTTTGAGCACACGCCTGGCACACAATAGATGTGCGTCTTATCAGCAGTTTTGCTGGTAAGGTTCAAGCCCTTTATTCACGACTTCCTCTCGGCCAGACGGTGACTGCGAGGCATCAACCCCTTGCCCTTGTGACTTTCCTCTCTAGACTTTCCTGGTCACTACCCTGGTTCTGTTGACGCAGCCTTGTTCAAAACAGGATATAATGCTCTGATTATGTTTCTGATCAACAAATCGTAAGGACTTGCCAGTCCCTGCCTCTCGATGTTTTCCCAGAGACCACCTTGATCAACATCTAGGGGCTTCGAATTCTCCAGAATCAGATATTTAAGGAAAAACTTGGCTTAGCTGTTCCTCAGAATAAATCATGTTCCTTTGTGAGGATTTGTTGAATTTAACCCGTAAGAGAGTCAAGAGTTATGCCCAGTGGTCAGGGTGGACAGTCTCTTCGGGCCCATAGACTTGATACCATTGTTTAAATGTCTTTGAAGAACTAAGACGGGACCCGGAGTCAGGACCCTTGGACTGACAATGCTGAGAACGGCAAGCTTCATTGTGCTGGGGTGGTCATTGCTAAATCGGGACTCGACATGGGCAGAAAGTGAGACGATTCAGGGCCCCTCTGGAAAGCAGTGAGCACAAGTCCAGTTCCGGGGTGCTGACTGGAGCAACCTGAAGACGGAAAACATGAGGGGCTGAACGTTGAGAGGACCACTGTGCCCAGAAGCCCAGGAGGTGCCAAGCCAGTGACAAGACTCAGTGGAATGGGAACACAATTTGGATCCAGAGGACATGCCCCATTTTTACGATAGCAGCCTTGATCCACCAGCTCTGAAGCAACAGTTAAAGGAGTGTGCCCAATATGTGCCCCTCGGCCCCTTAAAGGGACCAGTCCGAGCCTGCGTGAGAGGACAGATGTGCGATCATACAGCCCACTTGCTGTTATGCCAAGTGATAATAAGGACAGGCCGGGGTTTCAAGGACATGGTGAGACATCTTAAAACATCCCTACATACCCACATATCCCAGGAAATAAGGGTTCAAGCTTTAAAAATCCTTCCAGGAAACAGGGAAAAAAAAATCCCAGCTTCTGGCCTCGTAGCATTTAGAAAGGGAGCTTCCACTCTATTACAAAAGAAAATACCTACGGGGCTGAGGTCAGTCAAATCAGTTAGAAGCAGAGAGGCATGACTAGATGGGTCGCTGGTGACAGGGAACAGTGGCAGAAATGTGATTTGCCTGCTTCAGAACAGGAGGGTCCTAGGATCAGAGGAGGTGTAAGCAAAAGTTCCAGGTAAAAGAGAATGGCTTGGGTTTAAATTCTCCCTATTCAACCCCACACACTAAAGCATATAAAAAGGAAAAGAGGTCCTTGAGTGCCAGGGAGAGGGAGCGACCACAACAACATTCACTCTTTTTCTACTAATTCCTTTTAAAGTTTTGGTTCATTTCTTAAAATTTTTCATAAAGATCTGAATGAGAATCCCCATAGGCTCTTTCTCTAGGTGAATCTACAGGGAGCACATGGAAACTGAGGGTGCCGGTGGGGAGGAGGGCGGCAGGGTCCTCCTGCACCGGCTCACAGTAGCTAGAAACTCTGTGTGACAAAATCTCCATGGAAAGTAATTTAACTTCCCTGTGACCCAGTTTTTTCATTAGCAAAACATGTTAATAAGATAGTGATAGGAGGGAAACAAATACGTATTTCCCAAGGACAAGTCTCGTTAATAAATCACCCAACAAACGCAACAAGCTCTCAGAAAAGAGGAAGAGATCCATCGTTTTTATTAAAGTGTGGCACGGTGGAAAATAAGGCCCAGAGGTCTCTGTTGCAGTAGCCTGATGTCATCTTAAGCATGAGCAAGAGGAAGAAAAAAAAAACTGTGGAGGAAGGAGTGGAGGAGAGATCTCCTTGCACAATCTGCAACATTGCTGGACAGATTCCAAATGCAGGTCCAAATCACCCTTGGAAACTTAAAGAAAGTCACATATCACAACTGTCTCAAAGCTGTCACCACATACTCAGAATTTATCTTCTTTTTAAAAAAGTATATCACAGAAAAAAACACTATGTTTATATCTGCTGATCATCGTGTTTCATGAAGCAGATGCACATCTGTTGTCTGGAATGTAACATGTATTTCAACACATACGTGACGGACAGTGTGTGTGCCATGCTGGGAAATTCAGGGTCGGTAACATGGTGAGCCACGGCCATTGGAGTCTCATTTAAGCAAGGGGACCGGAAAAGGTTGTTGGATTGTTGTTTGTTTGATCCAAATAATGATCTACAATGATTTTTATACTGAAATGCCCAGGTCAAGTTGGGAGCATGGGCCTATCAACCAAGCAGTTCCTGAAGCAATTCACTGGGACACACAGGGAAGAAAGGTGGTTTCTGACCTCCTGGCTTCTTGTAATGTTGGGGAGAGAGATCAGAGGAATGGAGTTGGGATGCAGAGTGGCTTTCAATGCAACCAGAGGTAAGGACAAGGCCATGCTAGACTCTTGGGCACACGTGCAGAGGGTGGTGGCTGAGCTGGACCCAGGGAGATAAACAAACAGGAGTCACCTTGGTAGGGGAAAGAGGGGTTCGCTTCGGGGAGAGAAAACACAACATGACCCATTTGGAGAACTGCAAAGGGCCGCAGTGTCCACAAGCGCAGGAGGAGCAACGAGGTAAAGGGGTTTCTATGGCAGGCTTTCCTAAACCAGGTGGCTTCTCCCTTGGAATTTCATCATAAAGAGCAGGAAGGAATGTGCTGAAGAATATCAGGTGGGGGAGAGTGAAATGAGCAGGTTTTTAAATTCTCGCCCACAGCAAAAGATGTTTCCACACATAGATGTTTTCAGGCAGACCAAGAGAAATAGGTGAGAAATCGGTGGACGGAATCCAGGGGAGATGGCTGTGTAGACCAGTTGTGTGTGTGTGATTCATGATTGAAAGAATGGGGGGAATAGATGAATTCTAGGTAGGGCAGAGGGGTGGGAGGGGAAGGGAGGGGGTAGGGGTCAGCAAGGGCAGTGGAATATGATGGACATCATTATCCAAAGTACATGTATGAAGACATGAATTTGGTGTCAACATACTTTATATACAAACAGAGATATGAAAAAATGTGGTTTATGTGTGTAATAAGAATTGTAATGCAGGAGAAAAAGTACATGTATAAAGGCATGAATCTGCGTGAACATACTTTATATACAAAGATATGAAAAAATTGTGCTCTATGTGTGCAATAAGAATTGTAATGCATTCCGTGTCATGTATTTAAAAAATAAAATCAAGTAAATAAAAGAAAGAAAGAAAGGATATGTGACTGGTTACAGGAGGAAGACAGGAAGATGCTCTCGGAGCCTAGGTCGAGAGCCATGCTTCGGCCTGACAGAGCACAGCACAGAAGCGGGGGTGGGCTTGGAGGGGGATGTGAGGGAGAGGACACTGCCAGGTGAGGAGTGAGTGTTCGAGCACCACCTCAGTCTCTGGCATGATTTGACATTTGCCTGAAGTCTAGAAATTCTTTTCTCAGAAAAATGCCCACACCCACCACTGCACCGTATATTGTATGTAAATTCAGGGCATTCACAGCTCACCTTTGAAACCTCTTCTTTCAAGAAGTTCCCAATACCAAATAAGACAAAAACTGGACGGGAAACCCCGAGGGTTAATAAACACAGACCATTCAGCGGAGAAAACTGCAGAGAATAATCAGAGTGAGGAGGAAAACCCAGAGGGAGGGTCAGCTCGGGTTCAAGCAAGATGCAAATTTCCAGCTTGCTTGAATGAACCTCAAGTTAGAGGCAACGACAACAAATTCACTAAGTTAAGTGGAGTGAGAAATGAACATCCGCCGTGGACTTTTTGGTCCAAGGCCAGACGGTTGGAGTAAGGAAGAAGAGGCAGCCTCGGTGCACACGTTCAGAAAACAGAGAGGAGGCAGCCTGAACGAGGGTGGGAGGTGAGGGGAGACTGTTGCTCAATACTCATGGCTGGCCAGGGGCAGAGCAGACCAGAGAGAGCGGCGGAGACCAAGGAGAAAGGAAGGAAAATGACCAGGAGTCACTTTATGGAGAAGCGACACAGAGGAGGGCGATGGGGGAGACCATATTAGAGGGTGCTCCTCTTGTCTTCTCCATGAAGGTTGCACACACCAAGGGACGACACAGGCTGAGTGGTGGCGGTGGGAGAGGCGGGCTGAGGTCACAGAGGAGCAGGGTGTCTTGTCCACCACCGCAGGCCCGGGGCCTAGCAGCAGCCCTGTGCACCATGAAGACGCAATACACTGAAGAACAATGGCCGTCAGAGGAACCAGGAAAATGTGACCAGCTGATGTGTCAACGGAGAATGGAAGCTAACCAGGGACGTCTCAGGAGAGAAGGGCCCAAAGTGCTGTAATTTATTTATACGCCCTAATGGAGAGCTCCGGATGACCTGCAGGGATCTTAGGAGGGAAAGATACGCAATCTCCTCAGGAGCTATTCAGGCTTGCAGTCCTCATGCATCCTTAGAAAACAGGTATCCTTTCAATGAATAAGTAATCACTGACAGTTGGCAGATAAGACATGCAAGTTTCTTACCCCACACCCAATACCCTCAGCAGAGATGGACAACGGAGAAAAGTTAGTTAATTGCACTGTCAGCTGGTCACCCGGACTTGGAGGCCCACATGGAGAGAAGACAGACAGCCAGGTCTGCAGGCTGCTTGGCCAGCCGTGTCGGTCCAGCAGATGAGAGGCCGGCTAATCTGTGCTTCGTATTCCACAGATGATTCTCTCACTCGAACGCCATTCAAATCTAAAAACAAGAATCCCTCCAAATCCCAAACAACAATGACCCAACAAGGGAACATGGGAGGCATGTTATTAAATCCCCTGATGAAAGGCTGATGGACCACGCTCCCAGGGACTCGGGCTGTGTGGCGGGTTACGGATGATGTGCTCAGGTGTCTTTTGAATCCACACCACACCCAAGGCTTCTCAGTGTGTTCACTTGTCCTATTAAAACTGTATTCCACCTTCCCAGGTCTGAATAATTTGTATAAAATTGATTGCTACAGTTCTCACTAGAAGCTCTAATTGCATTCCTGGTATAACTTAGAATGATAACCTTATCTTAATTAGTAACGTGATGCAGAAATGCTTTTGAAAGCCTCTGAGAATTAACCTGCATTTTAAAACAGAAGCCCTGAGGCTTAAAAAAAAGAGTGAGAGACATTTCTGTTGAATCCATAAGCCAATGTTAATTTACCAAAACTACAGAAGAAAATAATCACATGACGAGAAAGACTAGGCAAAGCAACTAGCGTCTTCTCTGATCAAGTGGCTTGCATTTCTCATCCCAGAATCCCACACCATGACCTCCTTGGGCTTAGGCCTTGGAGGCACCCACTGAAGAGCCTCACTCTGGTTATTCTGAGGGCACTAACTGCCATCAGTGGTCACAGGGGTAGGAATGGGTGGACAGACACACGGGAGGTTTGCATGTATTCCGTCCATTCTGTCACTCTGGTAAACCCATGCATATTGATTGGCCCATCAATGGTGATCATGAGCCAGCACACTAGGACATACGAAAATTAACATTTCAAACAGCCACCTTAAACTATGCTATGGCAAAATAGACGACTCGGCAGTGAGTCATGACTGTAAACACCTTACGTAGAGGTTAAAGATTTTCCAGTGTAATGCTTACAAATCGGGAGTCTTCTAACAAACGCTGTGGAGTTCAGCATCTACAAATGGACCAGAAAAAAAATGGGCACTTTTTCATCATCCAAGACTGTAACCATATCCAACCCCAGAAATGCCCAAGAGTTGCTATTTCAAGAGGAAGGCTCTCCTGACGGTGGCCTTAGGGAGGTCTGTGGTTTCCTCCTTAAGCCATTAAACTAGGGGTAACCACCTTCCTATAATGTGATTTGGCATTTTCTTATTTGAAACTAAGTGTGGTTCAAAATAAGTAAAGTATCTCCTCCTCATAAGAAGTTAAAGAGAGGTTTTATTTACATGTAAGAACTTAGGGTTAAGAGAATGACATTATTAAAGAATGACGATATTAGAGAATGGCATCTTTAGAGCTGAATTTAAAACTCATGGAGAGAAGTTAAGGGTAAACACTTGTAACACTGGATGCAGGAAGAGTGGCGTGCCGCCTAGCTTCATTTATAAGCATAAAGTAAAATTAAACAGGAGGAAGCAGATGCATACTAATATTAGTTCAAAACTAATTTTTAAAATCAGTGACTGCTCTTTTCAATAGTATTAAAGAACTATTTTAAAGCACCTACTGTGTGCTTCAATGATAGGTAGGCAAATTGCTCTTATAAGATAGCAAGTCGTGATTTCAAAGAAGCATTACTGTGTGTAGCATATGAGGGCACATATTTACATCAGCAGATATTCCACTTTTGAGTGTCATAGAAACATGGATGCTGTTGGGCATATCTCCTCTTATTCAAAACTCTACCTCCAGGCTTGAGAAAGAAGACGGACTAAACATATATCAAACCTGTGAAAATTCAGTCAGAAAAAAAAACCAAACTAAGTGACATTTTCATCAACAGATATTTTAAATTGAGTGACCCCAAATCTATCTGACAAGATTGTTCTAAAGGAGGAAAGCCCGCACAGGATTTCACTCGCTTTTTGCTTCACTGATGTGACAGGCATATACCGATAGCGTCTTCAGGTTGCAAATCCTGTCTTTTTACCATTGCAGTTATAGTCTCATTTACAACATTAATGTGCTAAATAGGGACTGCATGAAACTCTCCAATTATTTTCAGACAATCTATGTAACACTGCTGCTAATTTTAATGCCCTGGCTGCACCATCGTGGTGACCTCTGCTGCGATCCCAACAAGGATTCTTCAAGCTCCTTATAAATGCATTAATCACCTCTATGAAAGTCACTGCTTGCTTTTAACGAAGATAATGTATGTTACTGGGATTACACCACTGCTTGCACAATCATTAAAGAAAGATAGACCAGAATTTATGATAAAGCCTTTGGATGGCAGGACACTATTTTAACCATAAAAATCACAATCTGCAGGGACAGTGGCCAAAGCAGAGGACCCATTAAAGACTTATAATTAGCATCAATCAAAGTGACACCACTGTTGACATCTTTATTACTTTAAATACACTAATCAAATACTTCTGCATGCAGATGGAAAGCCGGGTGGGTGGCTACACTCAGAAGGCATCCCTGTGGACAGAAATTGGAAATTATCTGTTTTCAAGGTAAGAACAAAGTATTGGTGATACAGAAGAACTCAAAATGGGCCTCAAGGGCATGCACTGTCACCAAGCATTTCTAAACAAATACACAGGATCGGGTTCTTCTGGGCAATCCACGGGACCTATGGCAAAGTGACTCAGGGAATCATAAACATGGGGTCTCTCTGCACCGTAAATAAATAGCCAAACACACCTGCCTATCACTTCCTCATTTCCTAGACCCTTTCTTACCCATGCACTGGAAATGAAAGATAAAGGGAGAACAGCGCTAGGTGTTATTTATTTACAGCATTACAATAGAGGTTGTCAATATCATCTAACTGCATCGGGCTCAATTCCATATCTCGCGGAGCTGTGAGACACACTGCTATTTTTACTGCTCATATAAATATTTCAGTCTTAATGAACAAGAATTTGCTTGGCATCTTTGCCACCCCTTGAGCCCATATGGCATTATACCTTAATGACTGCAATTTTCACAAAAGCACTCTTCCCCAGTTTCTGGCTTTTCAATGTTCACCAGCTGAATTCTTGAGGTAAAGGGCACAGAGCATGAGGAAAGGCCTGGGAAGTTGTTTTCAGATAGAAAAATCTGGCTTGGAATCAGTTCAGAATTATGGATGAAGATCTGGCAAGATATCTCTCAGGGATACAACCTTGTCTTTGCCCGATGAGGTTATAATAGCAAAAACTTTGATTATAAAGGTGATGAGCCCCAACAAAGTTCAACTTTATTTATAGGTTTCTTAATTGGTGTGTCTATCCATAGGTTTACAAAATATATTACATCTTCTGTGAATTAGACACCTGCCTCTCAGGGGGAAAAGTGTGTGTGTGTCCATCCAAAGCTGAGCAGAGTCAAAGGAAATTCTGTACTGCTTCTTCCCAAGCAATAGAGAGGACCAAGGTCAGAAGATGAGCAAAAGAGAAAAACAGCTGGAAGGAACAAACTACTCAAAGTACAACACCCACCACTCACTGAGAGAGTAGCAATTAGCTCAAATCCAGTTCTGTTTTTAATTCCATAGTCACAGGGAGAGCTTTTAGGATACCGTGATAGCTGTTGTAAGGAAAATCACTTTGCAATTTGGCCACTGAAAATCCCACTGGCTGGATTCAATGCTTATCAACTGGTTTCTAAAACATGAAGGACTCCCAGTCCTCCCAACTTCTCTCAAAGAATGATAGCAAACTCTTTTGGCTTGTAAAAGAACAGGAGCCCATTTCACCTGAAGAGGGATTTATGCTCCTTCGAGTTATTCTGCCCACATGAAATTCTGCATCATCCCTGGGAAGAGGATTATCCCCACCCTGCAGATGAGGTCAGAGACTGAGAGAAGCCCAAGGCCCTTCCAATGGGTTCCTGAATGTGACCCTCAGCACCAGTGACTCCGTGTCTTCTCTGTGACACGATGCTGACCTTGAGCTGCTCTCCTACATTCCATGACCTTATTGATGAAGGAGAGAAACCACACATTTGGATGAGGGTGCCCTACAGTAGAGACCAGTTTTTAAGAGCACTTTGCCAAGAGAAAGCTCTTCCTAAAGAACCGGTTAGATGAACATTAAACATGGGAGCACCCTCTTAGTCTGACATCAGTTGGCCTCATTTAGGGCTTGGTCATCCTGCCACCCCATGCCAAGACTTTTCTTTTTTTTTCACTTTTAAGAGCCATTTGATTCTCACTGACTGATTCTCACTGACGCACAAGGAACAGGGAGGGTTGTGAAATGCTGGAAGAGACGGACCTCACTACTGGAGGAACTGCCAGCCAGACACCAAGTGCCAGTTAACAGTGAGTCAGGGATGAGTTCCCTGCTCTCAAAGGCCTCTGTGTTCAATCCTTAACAAAGGATCTTGGCATAAGCAAGCCTTCAGGGCTGGGAAATGACACCAGAAAGGGTCCGTCCCTTCCTCATCAGAGGACATGCATTTGCAAGAATTTGCTGAAATGTGTTCACAATACTTCCAAAAAAGAGGTGAATTAGGAAAAAACAAAACAAAAAAAACCTTGTGCCAGTAAGTGCTACTCTTCAGAACCAGAGGCAGACATATTTGAAGACTAGCAAATTTTCTTTCCTACCCTACTTCCTTCAATAGCTCAAAGCGTATTAGTTCATATTTTCCAACTAAGATCATTTTTGTATCAAAAAGTGGAGAAAAGAAAAGATGGTAACTCTGGGAGAGTTCAGTGGAAATGGGAGAGCCAGAGGGAAAAGCAATTGCGTGTAAAATGCATACTACGTAAAAGAGAAAAAGCAAGACCTGTCTAACCACAATGGGAAACACCCGCTACCTCGTGTCCTCTGCGAACTCTCACAAAGTCCCAATGTGTCCCTCATCTCGTTGCCCAATGGCTCAGGTTATATGACTTCAGCCCTATGTGGACCACACAACACAATCTGTGTGAGTCCAATGAACTTTTGCAATTTTTTTTAACCCAGGTGAGGATTCTTTTCATGACATTTACACATTGCACAGTGGAGTCCCCACCCATGGGTACAACAAGCTGTGGACAGTAAGGACACTGAGTTAATTAACAAACCTATAGAAAACTCTGACAAGCCGTGGGTTTCTTAGCAGTAGAAATATTCTCCCAATCCAGCTGCAAATACTCCAAGAAATCACTTCAGACAGTATATGTGTTGGGTTGTCATTTTTCTGATGTGATACATAAGTAGATTGAATTTAACTTGAACACCTTTAAAAATGTGTTGCCTCTGGATCTGATAATGACGAATACCAAGTACCTAACCCCAAAGCTGACCCGGGCAGGCACACCAAGACGTGGGTATACTCACCCACATCTTTCATTAGTGCTGATTAGTAGAGACGGGCAGGAGAAATTTTGCTCGAGTGTGAGTACTCTAAAAATACTAAATGTAAAAAGAACTGCAAGGAAATTAAAGATGCAAATTTACAGTACTCTAATGACAGTACAGTCTGACTTTGAAAAGTCATGTAAAAGGGCCAACCCACTGAGTTACCATCCTAAAGGAAATTGTTTTAATAGTAAGTTGTATGATTGGTGGAGGGTACTGTATGGTCCACTGAACCCTGTTGGAAAATAAAAATTCTTAAGCAGGGAATAAAAAATCTGTTCTGACACATACCATCAGAGAAACACACAAATGAGGGTATTCACAAACACAACACGGCTGGTTACAAAACATACTTGCAATGGTAAAAAACATGGAGAAAATCCTATAGATCTGTTTCTAAAATCATAACCAATATCCTAACCAATTCACTTAGGCTCAATACTGTGAATAAAAAAATCTACGAGGAAAGGTAACAAACAGTCTGCACACATATACGAAGGGGGAATGTCTGAGCTCGAAATCACAGCCTCTCTCCCAGTTAGACCAACATGCAGCTACCCTCAAAGACCTGGACTCTGGAGAAGCGACACACACTCATTGTCCCCAACAGTGCCAGTAAAGCAGGGCAAAGACACAACTCTTCAGGGCTCCAGGTCAAGAACAGAAGCTGTAAATTCACTAATGCTGAGACAAATGAATAGACAAAGGGGTGAAGTGGTCTCTGATACTTTGTACTGAAGTCCATATGTGGTTTGCAACTGTCTCAGAGAATACGTTTGCTCTGTCATCTCCATAACCCGTTTCTTTCCTGACCATCCTACGGACAAATCCACCATAAATAAAGGTAGATCATTTCTAATCTAATAGTGTTACAAATCCTTTGAACTCACAACTATTGACATTGACATAGAATATTGACCTTGAATTTATAAATCACTGGGGTTTTTTTGTTGTTGTTCTCTACATCTTTCCTAGGATGTGAAAGAATTAGAAGTTCTCCATGGGCTGCTGTTTGTTTCTGTTTTGCCTAGAGGTACTCAAAAGCTCTCATATGGACATATTCTTCTAGAAAGATTTTTGTCTAAACAAATCAAATTGGAAAATCAATTGCATGCTAGATTACAAGAGGATATTTTCATTTTACATGCATCCTGATAAACCACTGAAGCAATATTTCTTTAAATTAAAAAAAAAAAGTGTAAAAGGACCTAAAAAATAACTGAGGCCATATGGTTGCACACAGCACTCAGGGGGTTTCCCAGGGAAAGACAATGAGGCCCACTGTGACAGCACTTGTGGTCATTCCTGACCATGGAAGGAGGCTCTGAGCTGGAGGTGGCCCTCCTTCTCCTCTCTCCCCGGCTACCTGCTCCTGGACGAGTCTTCTGTTTCCTCACCTGAAAGGTCATCATGGTGAGGTTGACATTCCTCTGTGTGTTATGGCGGGGAGCAGATGGGAGGCCCCACGTGAAGGCATTCTGCACTCCATAAAATGTCACAAGCACATCAATTATAAATGAGAACACTCTACATACGTAAGTCATAAACAAAGAGGAAGGCGGACCAGTGCCGTCCATCTGAAGTCATACATCACAGCACAGATGTGCAAAAGACGTTTTTTAAAAAAATGGTCTTTGCCACCACATGACGGACACCACATTGCTGGAGAGTCTTCATTCCCAGGTGGTGTTAAAACACAAAACAAAAATTCGAAGCTGGTTCCTTGCTGTCAGTCAGGTTCTCAGAAAGCAGGGTTTGGTAAATATCTGGGGTCCTGTTTCCTCTCCCTCCCCTCTGCTCCTGACTCAGAGTGTCTCCTCAGAAGAAGGCCCATGCAATGCTGGGGCACAGACGGAGGACATCTGCTCTGGCTACTCCTCCAGGGCTGGGCGAGGCCCATCAGGTCCTGTGCGGTCGCACTGTCCTCTGCTTCCCTGAACCTCGTTCCTAGAAGTCTGCGATGGTCCCCTCAGGGTCATACTGGACCGTGACTTCTCTGACCACCTCCCTCGACTCACCAGGCGCATCTCAGTTCCAACTCTCCCACGTGGCTCTGTCCCCTAAGGGGACCTCGGCTGGTGAGGGCCTGGAATCCTACAGAGCTTTCCCTGCCGTGTGCAGCTGTGGCCCTGCCAGGGGTGGGGACCGGCTTGTGAGCCCAGCTCTCATCCTACCTGAACATCAGGGTGGACTCTAAGACACGGGGCATCTGGGGGGGGGGGTGACTGGACGGGCTTTGTCCAGCTGGTGACGTCTTACCTCACTGCCTATGCCAAGGGCTTTCTCCAAAGCCTCCCGAGGTGCCTCCGAGGTTCAGAGGGGCAGGGAGGCCTGCTCCACGGCTCACACCTCACCGCACCTCTGAGCAGTGCCACCTGGAGTTGGAGGCTTGGTTGCCAGCCTGGGGAGCCACCGGAGGCAGGGCCCAGTGAGAGTGAGGTGGGTCACTGGAGGTGTGCCCTCCCAGGGGATATCCGGGTGCTAGTTTCTTCCTGCGTCTCTCTTTGCTTCCCGACTCCCATGAGGTAGGCAGCTTTGCTCTACCACTGCCACAATGCACGGCCTCCCACATGCGCAAAACTGAAACCTCTGAAACCATAAGCCAAAGTGAGACTTTTTTCTTTATAAGTTGATTTTCTCAGGTTATTTGATCATAGTAATGGGAAGCTGACTAACATGATATCAAGAGTTGTTTTTGGTTGCAGTCATCTTGCTCTTGGTCCCTACCCTGCGTGTGTCCTCACACACTGTCTTGCACCTCTGGAGGGGTCTTCCCTTCCTACGCAGTTCTGCCTCAGAGTATACAACTCCAGTCCAGATCTCCAGGCTTTCTCCTTAATACATAAATGGGAGCTTTAGAATTTTCAATGAATCCTGGCTTTCGTAGGAACTTCTGACAATGACGATGACATTATTCTAGAACCTTCTAGAACCATCTGCCCTACTCGTAAAACAATAAAAGCTATTGATCCTGCCTGTGAGTGGGCAGCTATGGGGTAAGATTGACAGGAAATTTTAAAAACCATCATGAAGTGTTTCAAATTTTATCCTTACTGCCTTAGACATTCTAGGACTGTGGAAGATTCCAAGAGTTTCTTGAGTAAAGAAAGATAACTTTGTGAAATGACAAGTGGATGCGTAAACATCATCAACCCATTGTATAGATGAAGAAATGGGACTCGGAGAAGATAAATGATTTTCCAAATGAAGCACAGCCTGAAAGAGGTGACACCAAAACTTAAGTTTGAGGATTTGTATTTTTACTGCAGGACTCTTCTCACCACGAAGACAGAAGTTCCTTAAAAGTATCTGTCAGTCCAAGAGAGGCAAATACAAATACACACTCCCGCCAATGACTTACGTGCACAGCACACGCGTGTGCACACTCAGCTGTGTTGAAGGTGAGGAGAGAGATCTGGCGCATCATTGAACTTCTTCATTCGCTCTTCTTCACTCCGCTAGCCTTTACTGAACACTTCTGATATGACCAACACCGCGCTAGCCATCTAGCGGGAGGATTGTCCCTGCCCAAATTCAGAGCTGCTGTGGGTGTCCTGTGATTTCCAGGACCACAGGGCTTCGAGGTTTTCCCAATCCGTGGTTTCCTCACCTCCGGTGGTTACAGGATCACACACAAGTCCTACAGGTAGAAGTCTCATTACACACAGAGATGTGATCACTGACTTAGGCGGTAAAACATGCTCACGTCCCAAACCCTGCAAACCACAAGGAGAAAGACAAATAGAGAACCCGCAGTGAAAGTCGCGGGAGCCGCCTGCCTCCACTTCCTCATGATTCATGGCTGGCCATTTCATTTTCCCAGGATCTCAATGCCCTACAAACACCTCCTCTCTTGAGCAACCATAACTGGCCTCATCCTGCATGCCGTAACCGCGTGCAGGATCACACGAATCTTCTGTCTGTTTTAACCTGTGCATTAATGATTTGCTGAGCCAAGCTAACCCAAAATGAATTGCAAAGACTGTGTATGTATAAGAGACCTTTGGGCACTATATGTATAAATATATGTAATCATATGTGGTGTGTATATATACATGTAATTTATATATATATACACATACACACACATATAAGTATACGTATGTATTTATGTATGTGATATATATACACATGTTTTCATATAAATTTACACATTTTAATCTATAAATGCATATATTTATACCTGTATGCAAAACTTCATAATTCTTTTTTTTTTTTGTACTGGGGATTGAACCTGGGTTCATTACCACTGAGCTACATCTGCAGCACTTTTTTAAATTTTTGAGATTAAAATTTTGTTGAGGCTGGACTTGAACTTGCAGTCCTCCTGCCTCAGCCTCCCGAGTCATTGGGATTATAGGCATGACCACCACGCCTGGCCCATTCATAATTCTTATGCATCTATATTAGATGACAGATAATACGTCCAATGAAATGAGATTTCAACTGCTTTATTCTCTGCATGTTTTACTCATTCATTTTCCTCAACTCTGACATTTACCAGTGATCTGAGACTCCCTCCAGAGGTATGCTAAGACTGACTTAGTGTTTAAGTATCTGGTCATATAAAGGTTATATGAGAATAATGCAAATAAATTTTTTTTGGTAGCTAAAGATTAACTCTAATATTCAAATATCAAATGTGGTAAAGGGAAAAAGTAAAATAAATATGTCAAATTCTGTTCCTCCAAAAGCTGAAACTGAAATAACTTTTCTAAAACATTAAGTTCCTTGATTTAAAAATGGAACTTAATAGGCTGCTGCATCACTTAAACTATTAATTCTAATTTAAAAAGAAAAGTACAATTATTCCCTAAATACTGAAGAGTTTAGAAATATTTTAGTAGAGGAAATAAAACACCCCCAGTCATTTTTCCTCTGGGAGGGGTGGAGGCATTTACATATCCCACTATGGAATTATATATATGCTAATCACATGCTAATGTAAACATGAAAAAAATGTTATATGGAAATTACAAGTTGAAGAAATACCAAAAAAAATTGCAAAAGCAAAAGAACAGGTCTGCTTGAAAACAATGTCTGCCATCTTGCTTGTTCATGTGTAAACACCCAATATGTGCAAGGCTTTGACATCTCCATTCGTTTTGGGGGTTTGAATCAGCTATAAATACACGCCCTTTAATTGTGTGATTGATTTGTCAGGAATCCTGAGATGTTTTACGTTGGAGACTAACTTCATATGAAGACAAATATTTTCATGGTTTCCAAATTGAGGATGACTTCTCCAGGAAATAAGACCCTCTAAGCTAATTGGTCTGTTTGTTCAACCAGTCATACATATTTTTCACAGCAGAGATCGCATTTTTAATCTTTTTTTTCAGTTTATAGCAATACTCCCCAAAATGGTTGACAAGAACATTCTGCAAACCTCTGTAGCTGGTGGAGGGCAAGGGAAGCCCCATTCTCCCATTTATATTTTATTGGTACAATCAGACCTCTCTAGACAAAATATCAGGAAAAGGCACGGTACCCAGTGGGTTAAATGGCACAAGTTCTAAACCTTTCTTCCAGGTTTCTGTGCCCTCCAGCAATAAACTGGCTTTTGCATTTGGCAAACATATGTAGAAAAGTAGGCCAAATATGGCCGATGAATGTGGCCAAGTTCTTTCATGTGACGCACGGTGACAGCCAACCCCAAGTTCCCAATGTCAATTCAATTTCCAAATGAAAACCTTACTTTTTTTCAGTAGTATGTGTTAATATTTAACATACAGACATAAACAAAACCAGTTCACCTGTTTGGAGTAGAAATTACAAACCTGCAGAACTTGTATCAGTGGAGACGGCGACCATTCAGACATAAGATGGATGTTACGAAAATGGACCTGAGGTTTCGCTCAGGCAGTCAAGGATTTAGAAGCATCAGGGAAAGAAAGGATCGTGCAGAACAGCTGACCACCAAGAGTCAATCTCCGATGTCAGATGAAGCTTCCACACTGTCACTGAAACGCCCGGACTTCCAGAGAGCCACTACTAGTAGTCAAATATGGGACTAAAATGTTTCAACATTGTCACATGCTTTCAAATGTTGATAATGAACTTAAACAAAGGCACAAGCTTGCTCTAATCTGATGTTTTGAGCCATCAGTGATAGAACCATGGAGGTTTATATATCCTTGTCTTCAAAGACTGTGGTGACAGATCTCGGGATTTCAGTGGAAACCCCAAACCCAAGCTACCTAGATTTCAACCTGTTTTCTCAGACTTTCCTTTTCAAGCCACTTTCTTTATGTCAAGGAAGACGACGGCATGATTGAGCCATTGTGTCTGTTACACATGACTACATTAGAGTGACAGTTGCTTACTGCAGTATTACCAAAAAGCTGTGTTCTGACAGAGTGTGTATCAACACACATCAGCAAAGACGAAACAACTCTTTTCTGGCTAGCACATAAAAAAAAATTACACAGGAAATGTGAGGTTTAATAAATGTCTCTAAGCAGAGATGCATCTTTAATTCACGTAAGGAATATATTGAAAACGAGCAAATTGTGAATCTTTTGAAGTATCATAAGCAGCTAGAAAAGCCTAAAAGATTTATCCTCAGGAAACCCCCATGACTCCTATCCCAGGTACTCAGCACGACTTCCTGCACCTCCATTTGCTGTTCTGCTGTGATGGGCTTCTTTATCTTCTCTTGGAAACAGGCTCAAATCCCTTTTGTCCTTAAAGCCCACTCCCATCCCAGGCCACGTCTGCCTTATGTCCCCACCTTCTTCTCATCCAAAGTTCTGGGGAAAGTGGGTCATTTCTACTGATGCATCCTCTGCACTCCACACTTATTTCTGCATCCAGTGGATTCTGGTTTCCGTCTTCGTGGTTCGAGAGGAACTGTCAGGGCGAAAGTTATAGATGATCTCCTAAATGCCAGGGACACCTTCCACCCTTCACCTGCTTCCACGGCTCTGTTCAGTGTGACCTCGATGGCATCCATTTTATTAAATCACACTTCCCTGGGCACCTCCATCAAGGTCAGAGTAGTCCCCCCTTCCGATCTGTCCCACTCCTTTCAATCTACCCTCTGACTCCGTGGTACACACAGCGCTTACGAGGACTTTCGCCCCAGCCAATCTGGGCTCAGGTCTCAGTTTTTCCATTCACAGGGTGTGAGACTTTGGGCCACTCATGTCCTTTCTCTGACTTGGTTTCCACTCTGAAACCAGGGGACCCTGCCAGTGATTAGCTTGTTATCACTCACTTGTTGGCCAGGCGATGGGGTGGGGGTTGTGCCATCTGTTATACTGATTGACTGGGCAGACACCGAGGCCTAGGTCTTGGAAATGTGACCTCACGGATCCTACTCCATCTCTTCCTGTACTTCTGGGTCCGTGATTTACTCCTGCCCCTGCCCCAGGCATGGAGAGATTGTTCTGTGCCTTGGTCTGGCTACCATGAGTTTTCACCAGTGCCGAGGGACAACAGGGGCGGTTGCTCTTGCTCCCATGGCTTACGGCTTTTATTGCATAGAAGGGAGGGAGGGTGATGCAAGTGAGACTCCGTGCCCTTTCCTCCTCAGCTGATCCATCCTCTCCGGCCCTTCACACCAGGAAGGAACTCTGTCCCGTCTTTCTATCGCAACCAGTGCCTCAGGGAGGAGGAACCTGCCGTCTGCATCCTTGTTAACCCACACTTAACCTCTATCAATTTGTTAAATATTTTTGTTGAATTCTTCTCACCAGTGACCTTATGCATCCGTCCTAGGCAGGACTGAGCTGGCACCTCCTTCTCTGTGGGGATACCTGGCCTTGCTTAGAGTTTAAGTTGGTTGGTTTCCCTGAGGCCTGTGCACTCCTATGGGTTCAGGAAGTCGTGTGTTTATACACATTCTACCATTTTGTTGCTGCAATATTGCTTTCATTCAGCATCACATTCCAAGGAAAAGCCCCAAATACTGATTTTTCAGCCAACACCCCGAGGTGCTTTAACAGATAAAGGAAAGTCTTCTCAAATGGAGAGGATAGAACCTTTGACTATTTATTTGGGGGGAAAAATGAACCATTCCCCATACTTCGTATCACACACAAAAATGGGTCCTTGGTTATCAAAGATCTAAGCATAAAAATAAGACTACCCACCTTCTGGGGGAAACAAACGTGTCATGGAGGAGTCAAAAACATCAGGCAGTACAAGAAAACACTGACAATAAAAGAAAAATGTAACCAAATGGATTTCATCAAAATCAGCACTTTGAGGGCTGGAGTTGTGACTCAGTGGTGGAGCACTTGCCTCGCATGTGTGAGGCACTGGGTTCAATCCTCAGCACCACGTAAAAATAAGTAAATAAAATAAAGGTATATAAAAAATTAACACTTTCACTCATGGGAAGATATCAATAGGAAAATAAGAAAACACCAATATACATATTGGACAAAGGACTTGTTCGATTCAGTGTAGGCACAAACAATTTAAAATACCCACAGAAGACTTGAACAGGCACAGCACCAAGGACTATGGATGAACAGCCAGCCAGCCCATGGGAAGATGTTCGTCATCGTTAGTCATGATGGAAATGCCATCCCAGCCAGGAGACACCACCATACACCCGGCCAAGGGCTAAGACCTAACCCACCAATGAGCCCAAATATTCATGATGACAAAAAGCCACAGCCCTTCTGCATTGCTGTGGGTGGGTACTGGATACGATCCTTGGAAACTGGTATGCAGATGTCCTATAAAGTTAAACATCTACCCTTTGTATTTACCCAAGAGCAAGGTAAGTCTATATACACAGAAAAAAAAATGGGCACAAACATATCCCTAAGAGCTTATTTATAATGGTCAACTATTGGAAATAATCCAACTGTCCATCAGTCAGAGAACGGATCAACAAACTATGGGTCCACATGTCAGTAGGACATGGTGAAAGGAGAGACTGCAATGGATCACAGCTACATGGGCATCAGAAAACCTCAAGAGGAACAAGAGTCCAACCAGGAAGAGTGCACACTGCACACTGTGCCCTTCCACTCCCGTGACACTAGTCTACGGCGAGAGGATCAGAACAACGGTTGTCCTTGGGAGACCAGGGTGACTGGGAAGAAAGGCAGGAGCAATCTTCCTCTGGAAACAGAATGTTCTAGACATCGAGAGGGAGGGGTACAGGTGGCATCAGTTCATACACTCACTAAAACTTCTCAAACTTTGTGCTTAAGATTATACATCTCTAAGTCACATCAAATCAAAAAGGCAAATGTGAAAGACAGATAAACATGCACACACAAATATAAGAAACGGCTTTCTCTGAGTGCTACCTGATTGGCCCCTCCTTCTCTTTCTGACATGTCTTCATCACGACGCTTGCTAAGATCTGACGTTCTAGAATGTGTCTATTAATTGCCTGCTTTGTCTGTTAGAATACAAGCTCCTTGAAGATCCGGGATTTTCTTCTAGTTTCCCTTAATATATACAATGTCAATGAATAAAAAGCAATCACCTCTTTGGATACTGAACTTTGAGTGGTTTTCTTAGTTATTTAAATTTCTTCTCCACTTGTCTAATGGAGGGTTTTAAAACCCCATAGGAGAAGAAGCATAGTTAAAGCAGTCTGTGATCCATCAACACTATATAATCTAAAAGATGATTAAGTTACAAAAAATTAGCTGCTTATGGAAGACAGTCAAGGTATGGCACCTTAGATATTTCTATAAAACAGCTCACTGTATTGTAATCTTTCTTCTAAGAACTGTCTTCCCAAAGCAAGAATAGGGCATGGGGGGTGGGCAGAGAGCACCCTGACAAAGTGGAGCTTCTATCTAACCAGCTCAGTCACAGGGATTGCTTCATTCCCCAAGTTCATGGCTTTCCCTTGACTCCATGGCTAATGGGAATTCATTATAAGATGGCTTTCGGAGACTGGGGTAGCCCAGCAGACCCAGTCAGATGGAGAATTTCAAGATAAGCCCTGTCGGAGCAGTTTCAGATTTATAACTAATTAGATCCTGTGCACACCTCACCTGAAATCATGTTAGCAAGACCCACGTCAAAGTACATTTACAGCTAGCAGGGATGCAGCACACACCTTTAGGCCATCCCAGGCAGCACTGTAACAGGATTTTTTCTATCTCAAGATTCCCTTAAAAGCAAAAAAATAAATGAGTTGGTTCAAGGAAGCCACAGATATAACTCCAAGATTCCAGAACAGAGGCATCTCGGTTACCCAGAAAATATATAAACTGATAGATAATTATAAACAAGTACAAACCCAGAAAAACTCACCTAGGGATACAAGCACAATTTTAAAATATAAATATATAATGAATGAAGAAAACTAAAGAGGAAAAAAAATAATACCTGATGAATACAGTACATTATTTTATTTTGCAGGTATTTCTCAAGGTTCGGGAACCTGATTGCCTAACAATCCATTAGAATCCACATTTTAGAGTGCCTTGCAGTGGTCAGCACCACAGAGCTCTCAATTAGATGGAAGGAATCTCTTGAACTAATGCAAACAGTTTGTTTGACTCCAGCAATCCAACATTATTCACATAATTGGAGCCTCTTTGTCATTACACACCTGCAGGCACAATCTCCGACTCCCAGAACACAGGAAAACATTCATGTGTACACAGAGGGATCATCTGCCTGATGTGTGGACAGAAACACACTCGTCACATCAGACACGCCATCTCCACGGAGCTCAGACACGGGGAAGAAATGGAGGACTCCGAAGAGGGCCTTTAATTCTGGGTGGTCAGATTGTCATAGCTGTGGCAGGGAGAGTGTGACAGTTTTCTGTATCTCTCGCAGACGTTTATTTAGATATTTCTGGTCACATATGCCTTACATACACTCTCTGAATTATTAATCAGAATTGGGACACAGCTCCTCTGAGGAAATGGCATATCATCATCTGGGTGAAGCTCAAAACCTGGAGAAACTAATTCCAATCAGGGAAAGCCCGCCCCCCAATCAAAGCTCAGCCCCCAATTTGACTCACTATCGTCTTTTATTCATGGTCCCGTGGCCCTGGATCAGCCTCCAGTAGGAGGGCCGGCCCGGCCTCCTCTGTTTACTCCACTCTGATTTCTATCTGAAATGAAGTCCCTTGTCAAGCGGCAAATTCATGCACACATTGAAAATAAATAAAAAAAGAGAATGCTGAGAGTTCAGGATAGACATTTTTAAAGGCCTTTTCTTTCTCCTTGAAAACATGAGCCATCTCACGAGCCGCCTTCAGTGCTGTGGGAGAAGCAGTCACAGCCACCACTCCAAATGTTGTCACCAGTCCCAGTTCAATCACACACCACTGAGGATTCCTGAAAGATGACAATGGTCCCGTGATTTAGATAAAAACACAAGCCACTGTCTGTCTCTCTTTCTAACCTGCTTCCTCGGGTGATTTGTGCACAGACACAAGGACTGTCAGGAAGCTGAGCTATGTTTGAAAAATCGGCCAATACCTACATGACAACGGTTTTTCCTGATCATGCCAATTCTGTCTTGAGGAGGAGCTGACTCTGAGATGCTGGTGATTCAGCACACAGTGAGGTAGAAAGGACATTTCCCACCTAGTTACTTTACAGACTCACAGGTGCCCCTGCCTCTTTGGCTAGTCCTTAATGTTAACTAGTAGCCATGTCCAATAGCTGGTCTGGCTCTGCATTTATTCAGACCCCTGGTTTCGATGCTGAACACAATACTGGAGCCACAAGCTGAGACAACAAACTGACAGCCTCTGACAGTTCGTGCCTGGGCCAAGATCTGAACCACGAGGCAGGGCAAAACTCCCATCTGCTGTCCATCTGCCATCCTGCCCCTATCAAGAAAGGTTATATCATGAGCTGCAGACAGATGGGCATTGCAAAGATCTATTAGGGGGAGAAAAGAGTCTGAGGCGATTAGAATAATGACCTTTGATTCAACATGGAAATCCTAGTAATAATGAAAATCATGCATAATTTCAAGATCTTTTAATTTTATGAAACAGATATCGTTTCTTTTACCAACAATAAAAATAAATGATATCTGTATTCTATGCAGTAAGCCTAACATGTGCTAAATACAATATAATATACCCTAGAAGAAAAGATGAAGGAAGAGCATGCATGTATATGTCTTCACTTAAAGTTGCTTTTCTCAAAGGCACATCAGTGAATTTCAACAATGCTATTAAACTCATAAAAACAGAAAACCTTTCTGAGTTGCCAGTAGTGTACATTTTCATCAAGAGCCTATTCTACATCAACAGGAACTAGGATAAGTCAGCTCATGTATTAAACAAAAATCTCGAGACATAGAGAGAATAGCAAACTCCTGAGCTAAAGCAAAGCCTGTGTTAGGTTTCCAGAGCAGAACACAACTTTCACAAGACAGATGCAAGCCCTAGACAAAAGGCAGTGGCTCCGCTCATAGAAAGTGCATGCTCCATGTTCCAGGCTGAGCACTAGAGGCCTAGATGGAGAGGGGAGTAAGCCTCGTGTGGTCCTCATCTCCAAGGAGATTTCGGGTCATGGGAGGGATGGCCAGATCAACTGTTTACTATAGCGGATTGGGTCAGTATGAATAAAGGGTATGGAACCACGGGGCTGGTCCTTGAGGAGTGATATGAGCACCTAAATCGTTCGTAAAAAGTGAGAATTTTATATGTGTGCTGTGTTTTAATTTTCATATGCTTTTAATAGATTTACAAAATTTAGTTTTTGTTGACAGTTTATGCAGGAGAACCAAATATGGATAACTCATGGTTTGAAGAAGGAAGAACAATCTCTTAAGACATGTTAGAAACGTTTAGAGTGATTTGTACATCTGGGAACCATTTTTTTTATAGTAAAATGTCTTCCAAAAGTTGACATAAAACAGAAATTCAATTGACAGATTGCTAAAGTAATGTATAGTGAATTTGATGTGAAAAGTGAGAATTATCTCCACAAAAATGGTTATATGAGAAAGTTCTAAGTGTCTTTATTTGTAATAGCCTCGAAACAAAGGCAAGCCAAGCGTCCACCAATAGAAACGTGGACGATGACTGCGGCATATTAATATGACTGAATACTCCTCAACAGGGGGAACACAAGGCCACACATACAGGAGTGAGCACACAGCAGGGGCGCGTCTCAGCGACACCACGCAGGAGGATGGCTGTGCAGCTCCGCGTACTCTGAACCCTAAGTCATCTTAGACAGAAGTCCTGCACAGACAGAAGTATGAAGGGCTCCAGGTGGCGGATGAGGGACATGGGAAGGAAAGGGGTGAGAGAGCAGTTTTAGAGACAAAGGCAGTTCTTCCCATCTTGAACTAGGCTACGTAGGTAGAAAGTAAACACATAAGTGAAAAGACAACGAACTTTAATATATGATGTGTGCCTTTCACTGAAGGCAAATCGCATCTTAATTTTTTAAACATAAAAGATTAAAGTCATGGGATAGGCTCATTTGAAGACTAATCAGGTACGTGTGCTTAAACCCTTGGATTCATATAACAAAATATCTAACCAAATAGTACATCATTTTAAAAATGATAAATTCTGATCATTGTTATTTTGGTCCCCACAATTTCAAGGGACAAAAAAGAATAATAAATGCTTGGAAAGTGCCCACTAGGTAATCCCTTCATCGGAATGGCAATGTGTTCCTTATCTGACTGATAGTTAGAGGACTTAATCCAATTTGGGGTCAGAAGGGCATCTTAAGCATATGGAAAAGCTCTCGTGTTATCACCTACCCCTACATCCTTTATGTTCTGAAGAACCATCCGATCACATTGTTATATAAATTGGTCTTGCTGCCCCCTTCTTCATTTCCTTGAAAAATCACTAGTCAGACCAAAGGAGGTAAAAATACAGAATGTGTGATTCACATCAGCCCCCGATCACATTCTAAGGGAAAAAAACTACCATCCTGCTTCCATAATGCACATCACTCAAACCCAGTGATCTATCCTTTGATGTTTGTGTTTCATCATTATATAAACTGAACTTCATAAGGAAGTTGTCACCAACCCACCATTTGCACTAGACGAAAGGAAACATTGTCATCAATGTTAATTTTAAAGTCTTTATTCTTAACCAAAACTAATATTCAATTGGCCTCAAAGGGTATCTAAGAATTAAACTTTAAAGTAATAGTGTCACTTTACTTCCTATACAGCTTGATTCTGATGGTTCCAAGTGCTTCCTATATAAAAATCAATTTTCTCTTTAATGATCCAGGGGAGGGCTAAGGGGTAGAGCACTTGCCTAGCATATACAATGTGCTGGGTATCATGCCAGCACTGCAAAAAATAAAAAAAAATTTAAAAAAAAAGTAAAAAGAAAAAGAAAGAGTGTAAGGAGAAAACATAGTATCTACTTCCTTGCCTTTGAACTAAGAACAGAGAATTGTCAGAGTGTGAAATGTAAAGCAAAACAGCACACAACGGCTATTTTCATAAACACTGTGTGTGAGCCTGTGTGTATAGGACACACTCTGCAATAACCTTTCCTCTTTGCTGCACAATTTGTTCACGAAAAAAAGAATTTCTTTTGTCCCGATTGTTTGGCTAACTTTAATAGATGTGTTCTATGCTCTGACTTATAATATTTTTTTTTCTGGAGACATATTTCAATAGGGGTTCCAGTTAAACCATAGAAGGGTAAGCTCATTATATTTCATTTCTTATACTGATCACAACATTCTAATCAAGTGTGTGTGTATGAGTGAACCATCTGAGGCCCCTCAAAAGCAAGACGAGCTTACCTGATTTATTACTTTTGCCTTTGTTTTTTTCTTGTAGAGTGTGACCCTCAGTATAGCCCCAGCTGCAAAGGAGTGACACAATGGTAGCCTGCACATGTAGATAAACTATGAAATGAACACTATTTTTCTAGCATTAGAAAGAGTGACTCCTGCAGACCAGAATTTTTTGGAGAAACCCAGGACAAAAAGGGGCATTCCATAATTCTTTGAATGAATTTTACACAAGAATGAGCTAAGTGCACATGAAATAGCCCAACGTGAGCCCAGTGAAGGCTTTGGGAGCTGAACGGAGACTTCAACCTCGTGTGCACATCCCATTCTAACCACTGAATTGCACAAGCATAGGAGAGACGGACCAGTATGGCAGGTCTTAGAGAACAAAGATTTGGACCACCTGTCATAGAAAGTGAGATGCAATGCAGTCTGGATTTAAGAAACTTGGCTACCTGCTAAAATAACAGTATTGTTCTCTCGAGTATTATAATAGGAATGTTCCAATTAACTCTACAGAACAGAAGTTTCACAATATCCATAATACCTTCCAAAATCAATATACAAAGAACCAGGAAAATGGGATTTCTCAAGAGACAAAGCATGATATGATTGAGCTATTAAAGACATTTGAACAATGATTATAACTATGCTTCATTATGTAAGGAAAATACTCTTGAAATTGTATACTCAGTAGAGAATAAAATAGTAAGAAATGAATGAAAATTGTGGAAGTCAATAATACAATATTTAAAATGAAAAACTCAGTCACTGAACTCAAAAGGAGTATGCAAGTTTATACATAGATCAATACAAATCATCTGACCTAAATAACAGAAAATGATAGTGAAAGACAAGGAGTAAAATAAATGAACAGAGCCTCAAAGACCCAAAGGACGATTTCCAGAGATGTTAAATATGCAATTGGAGTACAAGAAAGTGAGGAGAAATTGAGGGAAAAAAAACTTTAAATAAATTGTCTGAAAGCTTATTTAGATAAACACATAAATTTATGGATTCAAGGAGCTCAGCAATCCACAAACTCAAAACCACATTTAGTTGCATCACAGACAAACTGATGAAGACCAAATATAGAGAAAAAAAAAAAAACTGCTGTAAACTGCTAGAATATGTAACATACTCATTATACACAGGGAATGGATTAAAATACTAACAATTTCTCATTAGAAGCCACAGAGGCCTGGTGGTAGGTAGCACTTTGGGGCTGGAAAAAGAAAACTGCCTCCTCCCAATTTTATAACTAGTGAAAATTGTCTTTAGAATAAATGCACTTTCAGATAAAAAATGTGAGATAATTCATCCAGGAGATGCAATATATAACATTGCTAATAGAAGCTCTCCATGCTGAAGGGAAATGATACCCAGGGGAAGCATGGATCTTCAAGAATGAACCACGAGCAACAGAAATGGCAAATTTTTAGGTAAGTACAAACAGTATTTTTCTTAAGTCATTTATAATACACATAATTATTTATAATATTTTTAGGTCTAGTGGGATTTTCAATGTATATAGATATACATGAAAACTATAACATAAGGGTTACTGGGGAATAATCGATTACATGGTTTTTTTTCTATGTTCTATGTGAAATGGTACAGTATTAACTCTAAATAGACTTGGAAAGTTTGTTATATGTAAAATAACTCTCAGAGAAAATACATTAAATGATAAAATGATTTGGCCAAAACACAAACAGTAGATAAATTAAAGTGGAGTGTGAAAAGATATTCAAAAAAATCTAAAAGATGGGAGGAAAGGGGGAAGTGAGAATTGAAAAGGAGGAGAAAGAGAATACAGATAATTTCATGTTGAGTTTAAACGCGACCATGGTCAAAAGACTTATTCAGATTGATAGAACAGATATAAAAATAAGAAAATGCATTGGCTGTGAGGGTGTTTAAATATAAAGAAAATAGGTTTCAGTGATGAATTTAAAAATGTACATTATGCACTTAACAAGCAAGGAATGGAACTTTAATATGAAATAAGACAGAGACAGAGAACATCTCCAGAGATTAAAAGGAGTGTTTCAAAGGATATTGGGGCAAGTCACCGGGTAGACAGTTATCAGTGATAAAGTCTAAACACCTGTAAACACATATTGAAGGCACAGGGAAGTCACAGGAGCTTTGCCAGAGCAGTGCCTCCCCCCACCGCCGCCGGCTTAAGTAATCAATCCACAGGCCTCAAAGAAAGGTAGCAAAGTCACGTCGCTCCCAACAGCATGACTGACTGTCCTTGTCTCACTGACATTTGTAAATCTTCCTCCAACAACTTCAGAATATACGTTAATTTCAAGTCCACATGCTACATTCACCAAGATGGACGACTGTGGGCCACTGACAATGTCCCAATATTAAAAATAACAGACACCATGCAGTGTGTGTACTCTAACCACAATATCTAAAAGCAATAATAATACCTAGGGAAACTTCAAAGATGTATGAAAAAAACACACTTCAAAATAATGCATGAATAAAAGATAATATGTGAGGCCATTAGAAATTATCTTGAATTACATCACAACCAAACAGTGTTCTAAGAGTTGTGGAAGGGTATAAAGCTAGTAATCAAGTATTTGAGTTTTGGGAAAAGCATGCTCTACCAAGTAAAAGTGTCCAGAAATAGACTCACAAACGTGGCCACCGGATTCCAAAAACTGGGTCAAGGCCATTCACTAGGGAAAAAGAAGGTCTCTTCAGCAAAGATGGTATACAATGACCATGCAACCTGACCTGAAGAGCTATTAATGGGAAACAACCCAATGTCCAAGCAGCAGGAGAATGGATAAGCCCCATAAGACACACTCATGCACAGAAGGGATACTGCTGGGCAAAGGGGAAAACCAAGAAAAAGGAACAAAATGCTCACACGCTCAGTAACAGAGATGACTCCCAAATCACACACGGAGTGAAAAGGCCAGGCAAAATTATACTTCAAAGCCCGGATTGACATCAAGTTCTAGAACATGCAGCTAATTCATACTGAAAAAAAGCAACTCATGATTACCTAGGGGTGGGGTTAGAGAGAGAGAAGGATTGCAAAGACCTCTGGGGAAAGCTTAGATGATGATGGAAATGTTCTTTATCTTGACTGTGGATGTGGTTTCAGTATATAAACAAGTCAAAACTGATTTAATTGTTAAATGTGCAGTTTATTGTATTTTATATATATATATATATATATATATATATATATATATATATATATATAAATTTGTTATATATAACAAAACATGAAGATAGTCCAAAATTTAAAAGCTGCAAATACATATTTGGTTTAAATAAATTTCTTTTATCTTATTTTAACTCAAAATGATTTGGGCTTTCTAAGGAGGAAAATAATGCATTTGACAAGATGCCACTGTATTCAGTTACAGTATTGCTAAACTCTTGTTATTTCAAAATGTAATACTGTGCTGTGTTGCTTTATGTACTTTCACTCAACCAGGTCCCAGTGGAACACCTACCCCTGAAATGCTTAACCTCATAATTTACTACATATATGGAATATTACACTTAAGAATAATCTATAAGAAGGGCCAACACAGTAGTGGTCAGAATATTAACAAAAGCAATGGATTTTACCAAAGGGGCCACTTTCCTATATGCAGATGGTTATCTACATGTGACTATAATTATAGATTTAACATAAAATCTTAGTAGTCCTATTACAATCCAAAAGACCTATATTTACTTGGTAAAAATATGCATGAAGTATTACATATATCCCCACTTAAAGAAATATTGCAAACACTTTGCATACTTATAGCACATTTATTTTTGAAGTGTGTTCATACCTATTAAAAGGAGGTAAATGTGATAGAGCGTTACATTACCCTCCAGTGAGGAGAACTTTTAAAGATATGCTTTGCTTCCATCAGCTGAAGCAAAGCCTCAGGCCAATAAAGTGTGGAGGTTGGGATTGATTATTTTTTAACTCTCAACTTTGCAATCTGCCTCATTATCATCCTCATGCTTATACGGAAATCAGGACCAAAGGATGAAAAAGTGAGGAGTTGTACAAGGTCACACAACCCGTCAAGGTCAGACCTGGAATTAGAGATCCAGGGGTTGCACAGCGAGCCTTGAGCCCGTATGTGACAGGACACACACTCATCTTCTGCAAGACTCCTGAATTTCTGCTGCACGGGGAGGAATAAACAAACAAACAACAACAACAACAACAGGCACAGGAGTAGGATTCCAAGACACAGTGGTCTTTTATTTTTGCATCTCGAATTCCCAGGGCACCAGCTCAGGAAGAAAAATAATTCTTTGAGAAACTAGAGCAATAATTCATTTCATCTCAATATCTTTTTTGATGGATATTTAACAAATGCGTGCTCAATAATCTGACGACTAGAATTCCTTCCCTCAAGGATAATTTTTAGGAAAAGGTCAGTTCGTAAACTTAATAGAGCAATTGGAGGGTGGCCACAGAGGTTCCCAGCAAAGATGAGGCTCTGTGTTCACTTCCTATTTTACCTGACGGGCTCTGGGTGTTTGATTAGGAAAAGTGCACAGCCACACAAAAAGGGCGTGCACTGGAGGACTGTGGCTACTGGACTTTAGCACCACCTCTGTTCTTTAACAACTTGGGATTTGGAGGAATAGGATTCAACGCCTTTCCCTGTAAATCAAAATCACAGGCTGAAGCAGTAAGTGTATCTGTGATTCTAGCGACTCAAGAGGCTGAGGGGGGAGGATCACAAGATCAAGGCCAGTTTCAGCAATTTAGCAAGGCCCTAAGCAACTTGGCAAAACCCTGTCTCAAAATAAAAAAAATAAAAAGGGTTAGGATGTGGCTGAGTGGTAAAGCACTTGTGGATCCAATCCCCAGTACCAAAAAATAACACACACACACACACACACACACACACACACCACATCATTTCAACCCTTGAAAGTAGGAGCAGACGAATAATTGCATTCCCTGTAATATTTTATTATAAAAATTTTCAGACCTACAGAAGAGAGAATTATTAGCTGAAGGAAATCCATTTTCCTTTCACCTAGAGTCCATAATTAACATTTGGTTATATTTTGTATTCACCAGATACCTATGCATCTTCCCTCCCTCTGTCCTTTGATCAATCATTTTTAAATTTTGATCCATTTCAAAGGTAGTTGAAAATATCAGTAAACTTTATTCCTAAACTTCAAAATTCCTTAGTGTTTTATAAGCAAAATTCAGCTGCAATACAACACACAAATTTTACATGTGCCAATTGATAAGCTCTTGTGAATGTATACACCTGTATGGCACAAATGTCCATCAGGATGCAAAACATCACGCCCCCCTCCCAAAATTTTCTGCATAACACTTTCTGGGCAATCCCTGCCCCACCCCTCCTCTTCTATTTTTGTACTTAATTAGCTTTGCCTGTTCAAAAACCTCATATAATTAGAACCAATTTTATTTGTTTCTCTTTTATGTAAGTTTTTCTTTGCGCAGCATAAAAGTTTGGGCAATTCATCAATGCTGTTGCATGAATCAGTACTTTGTTCTTTTTATGGTTCACAAATATGATCCCTTAGTTTTCTACTTTTATCTTGATGGACACATGGGCTGTTTCCACTTTTGGCTATTCTAAATACAGTTGAACATTTTGGGAGGAACATTCTTGTACAGGTTTTTTTGTTTTTGTTTTTGTTTTTTTTTTTGTGGCTCACAGGCTTTTATTTCTCCTCGGAAAATACCTAGAAGTGAAATTGTAGGTCTGAATACAGGTGCATATACTTTTATAAGAAATTCCCAGGCTTCTGTCCAAAGTGGTTGCAAAATTACACACTCACCAAAAATTTAAGAGCTCCAGTTGTTCCACATCCTCACCAACATTCAGCTGTTAGTCTTCTTTAGTCCTTCTTATGGAGGTCTTTCCCTGTGGTTTATTTTGCATTTCCTGAGCATGCTGAGTAAAATCGGAGTATATTTTATTTCATGTGCTCATTGACCATTTGTGTATCTTTCCTTGTGAAGTATCTGAGATGGTGCCCATTTTACTGCATCTTTTTCATTTTTGAGCTGTAGAAATACTTTGTGCATTCTGCCTACCAATCATCAGATATGAATTTTATCAATTGTTTAACAATGTCTTTCAATTAGTTCAAGTTTTCAAATTTGATTATGTCTCATTTGTCAATTTTTATGGATTTTGCTTTCTATAGACTTCCTTTCAACTACACCCCCCCATTGCAAAGATATTCTCCTGTTTTCTTCTGAAATCGTTATTTTACTGTGAGGTCTGTGACTCATCTCAAGTTAGATTTTGTGACTGGTATGAGGAAGGGATTGATGTTCCAGGTATACCACTGCTATTTCTAAAAGTACTTTCTTCTCTCCCTTGTCAACTATATAAATGGGGATCTACTTCTGAGTTCTTAATTGTGTTCTATTGATCTGTTCATCTCTTTTTATGTATGCATTTCCAAGTTTTGATTACTATACTTCATAATTGTGGAATCATATAATGTGATCCTTCTGACTTTGCTGTTTCAAGGTCGCTCTGGATAGTCTAACTCTAGTATATTTTCTATAAATTTTGGAACCAGTTTGTGCCCCAAACAAACAAGAAGTCTGGTGGTGCTTCAGCTGGGATTACACTGATTCTAGAAATAACAATACCTCAAGGATATTGTGGTTGTTAATCACTAATGAAATTTCTTTTTATGTACTTAGGTCATTTTCCATTACTTCCAGCAATGTTTTAGTGTTCGGTGTAGAGAGTCTGCATGGGTTTTACTAAAGTTATTTCTAGGTATTTGTTTCATCATGTTCTTGTATGTGAAATTTTAAAAAATCATTTTTCCAATTCACTGTACTAGCATGTAAAAATACATCTGTTTGTATGTCAACAATTTATCCTGACCTCTTGATAAGTCATTTGGTCTTTACAGTTGTTTTGTACATTCTTTGAGACACTGCTCTCAACCATGTCATCTGTAAACAGTTTTACTGCTCTTTCCAAACTATTTTATTTTCTTCTCTTATTGCATTAGCCATAATTTCTAACAAAATAATAATTGAAAGAGGTGAAAGTGAACCTAGTTATCAATATTAGGGAAGAAGCATTCTATATTCTGCCATTAAGTAGATAGCTATAGATTTTCTATAGATTCACTTTATCAAAGATTCCAACCATTCCTACATTGCTTCAAGTTTTTATTCTAAACAGCTGTTCTGTTTTCTCTATGATTTTTCTACATTATTTAAATCATTATATGGCTTTTCTTTGTTGTGTGGTTTTAGTAAATTACACAGATTGATTTCTAAGTGTCTAACTTTGCATTCCAGAGATAAACCATTCAATTTGGTTATGATACATTATCACATTTATGCATTACCATATTCCTTTTATAACATCCTTTTTTTTTTTTTTACAAATCTTATTTGGTATCTGAACTATGCCTAATATATAAAAGGATGCATTCTTACCTCCTCTATTTTCTGAGAAATTTTGCACAAGATTGGTATTATTTCTTCCTGAAATGTTTGATAGAATTTTCCAGTGAAACCAAGTTGACCCCTCCCCCCCCACTTTGTTTTGGTGGGGAGAGGGTTACAATAATTCGACATGATATCAAAACACAAACAACAAAGAAAATAAGTTAAACTACAAAATTTAAGCCTTCTGTACAGCAATGGATACTACAATCAGAGTAAAAAAACAACCCCAGAAAATGAGAGGAAACACCTACAAGTCATGTATCTCAGAGGACCGTAATATACAGATATATATTTTTAAAAATCCTATAAATACAAACAAATAGATTATTTATCTTGTTTTGTTTTGGAACCAGGAATCTAACTCTGGGGCACTTTACCACTGAGCCACATCCCTAGCCCTTTTCTTTTCTTTTCTTTTCTTTTCTTTTAATTTTGAGACAGAATCTTGCTAATTTGCCAAGGTTGGCTTTGAACTTGCCATCCTCCTGCCTCAGCCTCCTGAGCCACGGGGATTACAGGCGTGTGCCACCGTACCCAACACAAACAAATTTTTAAAAAGTAAAAAACATGAATAGACAGTTCTACAAAGATACACAAATGGTTGACGAATACATATGAAGATATTCAACATCACCAGCCACCAGAGATATACAGATCAAAACCACAATGAAAGACCACCTATAACCGTCGTGATGGCCATGAGGTGGGGGACCAAAGACCCAGAAAATAATCACTCTTGGCAAGGATGTGAAGAAATAGGAGTCCCAGTTCATTACTGGTTGGGCATGTAAAATGGGGGAATTGATATTGAAGACAGTTTGGAGATGCCTCAAAAAAACCACAGAATTATCATCTGATCCAGTGATTCCACCCCCGGGTACACACCAAAACTGAAAGCAGGGTCTGGAACAGATATCGGTGCACACACGTTCACAGCAGAAAAATGGGAGCAACCCAACCTGTACTGCAGGGTGAACAGGCAAAATGCACTGTGCACATATAATCATAGCTACCGGGAGTCATTGTGGTGGCCCAGGCACCGTCTAAACATCTTGTTTGTTTTATGTCTCCTCTTCATAATAACTCTTCAAATTACATAAGACCTGTACTTTGTATAAGTGAAAATTTAGGATTGGCAGAAATTGCTTGAGTAACTTACCCAAGAGGCTAGCCTGTTCATTAACACAGCCAGATAGGTTGCGCTCTCAAGTTTCACTGAACCAGTGAAAATCATGGCAGTTTGTAAGGTACACAGATAAATAGCACTTCAGAAACTGTTTTAACACAGGGCACTCATAAAATAAGCAGTGGCTCTACTGTTAAGATTGATTTTTAAAATCAAGAAAGAGATCATTTGTCTAAAACATATTAGATTCAAAATCCAACATCAGAGATGCCACTGACCTAATTCTCCAAATGTAGGCACATGAGCAGTAAAGTTAGTTACATTTACCATCGACCATGGAGCGGAACACCCTGACTCGGTTTTGTTTCAATATTTTATTTATGCAACTGTGTTTATGAAGAGCCCACAGTATGCTAAATAAGTTACTGGCTATGTTTATACCTTCATTACCAGTTCTCTATCATAAACAGGCCTGAAAAGTTCATTTGTAATAAATTAAACAGTAGAGTGCCAATTAAGAAAGAAAAGGACACTGTAAAGAAAATCTCATTTGTGCAGCCTGGGTTGCCAAAAACATCCAACATCTGATCTGATGCTAAAAACAAATAAACACTGCATATCTTTAGTTTCTTTATTGTTCTCTGGTAACCTGAAAGCGGCAGATCATATTTGTTTCTGAAGATGTTTCATTGTGTAAGGGATTTAGATCATGAGTGAAAAATAAAGTTAAACACCAACGGTATCAGGCACAAGGCAAACCGTGCCTTGACCTAGCTACCTGTGGGCACAGTTGGAGAAAGGGTGGGTAGGCACATCGCACCAACATGCACTTCTAAATAGTATTTCCTTCATTTGAAATTACAATTACACATGAGCAAAAAGAAGCCAGCAAACTCCTTGTTTTTCTTTTTTTAAGGAAGTAAACTGTATCCACCCACATTTCTCACTCATAAATGTAAGTTAAAATGCTCCAAGGTTCTCAGCATACAGAGAGCTAGGGAAAAAATTAGGTCAACAGGGTTCAGTGTTGACAGTGTATCCAGCTGTTTATGGCTTTTCAAATTTTCCATAAACCTAACTGGTATCAGGGTATGTAAAGTTTCTAACACTTCCAGCTAGGGAATACTTCAGAGAAGAAAAATGCTTTCCTTCGAGTTTACAAATGCCATTTGGTCTAATTTTTCAGCGAAGGTTTGTCTAGTTAGATTATGAGATTTTTCCTGGAGAGCAACAATGAGAGAATGTCTCTCATGCTGTCAGAGAAAGAGTTATATTTTCAGTCCTTGGAAGAAACATAGAATGTGATGGGCGAAACGTCAAGTGGGTGGGGAGCTGTGAGCCCGTGCGAGCCACCAGAGAGATCTCTAAGAAAAAGGCGTTCTGAGTAGGACACCACGCCAGCACATTTGGCTACAAAAAATAGAAGAGAGAGGGTGTCACGGGGCAGGACGCATGGGGCAGGTTCTTACCCAAGCAGCACTGAGGATCAAGCCAGGAGCAACTTAGGAAAACCAAGCTCCGAAAACTGGGAAGACTCAACACAAAAATTGAAGGCATAGGGTCAGAGGCTGGGTCAGATGCAAGCTGGGAGCCTGTGTGGAGGGAGAGGACAGAGACCAAGAAAGCCTCAGGAAGGTTTCTGTAAGTCTTGGTACCACTGAGTCTCTGATGAGCATGCCCAAGGCCAGCGTCAGCAACGCTGACAGCTAACAGCAACGCAGGGGTCAGGTTTCCTTCCTAACCGGGGACTCACATTGGCCAAGCAACCTGCCACACCATGCCCTGTCTCTCAAGTAGTCCATCGGAGGTTTGGGGCTGTGATTTCTTAACAAATGATCTCCATTCTAAGATGTTTTAAAACTCAATATTTTGAAAGCTACCAAGTTTTAAGTCATAGTGTCTCCCTGCGCCATATTCAGGAGGCTGCATTAGAGGACCACGGTAGGTCTCAAACTGGTCCAGCACCTGGTGGGAATCCAGGTGTAAGTGAGTTCAGGTGCCTACCTGTTCCCCTGTACACGGTGTGGTGATCGAGAGCAGGAACTTGAAGTCGCGCTGCTTGGGCTAAATCCCAGCTTCCCCAGTCCTTAGCTCTAGGATCTTGGGCAAACTATGCCATGTTTCTGGAATCAGTTGCCTCCACCAAACAATGAGGAAAAGAGGAATCCCTACCCCGTGGGGTTGTGAGAGCCAGCTGAGTTCTACCGAGGGCCTTTTTAGTAGTGCCCCGCTGGAAGAGGAAGGATCCAAGAGTGGCTTCTTCTTGATGTTACACTATGTGACTCTAAATAACAACGACTTTTTTTCTTTTTACTTGACTCCAAAGTATTCTATTTCAAGGAATTCCATCAAAGAAAGTTGCCCCTTCTGTGTCAACATCTGCCAAAGCCCCTCCTTCAAGAAGTGGAAATTCCTTGGCTTATGGTCAAACGTGAGGACTAAGACTTTATCTATAAATCTACAAAGACTGAGAGAAGAAATGGCCCCTTTTTAACATAGTTGCTATTTCAATCACCTGGCTGGGCTCAAAAGTCACTGATTAAGCGCCAACTGCTTATGTGTGGACCTCAAAGACACCCACACCCGCTCGGCTCCGTAGCCACCATGGTCGTAAAAATGGTGACAACTCAAATTTCACCGACTGTTGGCATCACCTCCTTCATCCCATTCCAGGGCCAGCTTTCCCTGTGGGCATCCTGTGCACCCTGCTGGGCACTCCCACAGAGGCCGAGGACACTCAGGGTGGAAAAGCCAAGGGGCAGGCTGGGGCCAGGTGAGGGGAGAGCCGCTTTGCCTGGTGTAAGAGGCTGAAGGGGGAGCCCTGTCGCGGTGCCAGCTGCCGCTGGTGCTGCCTGCCTCTCGGAAGCTCAACAGCCCCATCCTGTTCCCCTTTCCCAAGGCCAAACTCCACCTCCTCATGAGTTCATTAAAAGCCACTTAAAATTTCAGGTGTTTTTGTTTCTTATGCAAATTCCAGATAATTTTTTGGGGGGGATCAGTTACCATAGATAAGGAAGATTATATGTATTTAAATTAGGAAGAATGGAGACTTGACTAAGCTGTATTTACAGGGTAGTGTTTTGCCCACTACCTTCTTCAAATTCTGCTTCACACTGAAAACATGACGGAGCACGAAGAAGGGGAAGTAGCCCATCCAAGCCACTGAGAGCAGAGGGAGTGTCTGAAGTCTAGTAGGCACATTGGGTGAGTCGCTGGGGAGAGCGAGGTCCAGGAAAAGAAAGCCCCCAGACACTTTGTTCTTTGACATCACCGATGAGCATCAGCCAGCAGCAAGGAGCAGAACGAACCCACCTAAAGTCAATTATTTTCACAGATTCCTTAAAATACCTGCTAGGTTATCCGTGTTGGTAATCTTCTGTGGAAAGACATACATCAGCAGGGAGGGAGGGGGAATTCTGAGCCTTCTCCAAACCTATATCCCTACACCATCTACTATGGGATCCGTGAGCTACAGAGGGCAATGAGTGCTTCTCACGCAACACACACACCAGAGCTCAAAGACACAGTGGGAAATAAAGAATGTAAAATACTTCAGGAAGTCTATATTGGCAGCTTTATTGAATTCACAATATTTGGGGCATATTGATTTAAATAGAACATTATTAAAATTAATCTATTTTCCTTTTTACAGTTTTTAAGAGGCTACTCAACATCTTAAACTTATTGGTGAGAGTTGCATTTGAAGTCCACATTATATGTCTCTTGGCCACCCCTGGGCTAAACTAGTGAGAGAAAAAAAGATCTTTCAAAGTCAGCTTTCCATTACTATAACAAATATCTGAGCTAATGAACTTATAAAGATAAAAGGTTTATTTTGGCTCACAGTTTCAGAGGTTTCAGTCCATGATTGGTCAGCCCTGTTGCCTTGGGCCTGTGTCCTCGGCACTCATGGCACAGAGTGTGAAGGACTCTCAGAAAAGCTGCCCAGCTCCCAGCCGGGAAGTAGAAGAGGAAGAGGGCAGGGTCCTGCAGTCACCTCAATAGGGTATGACCTCCCACTAGACTCACCTCCTAGGGGTCTACCACCTCTGATTCTGCCACGCTGGTGAGCAAGTCTTTCCCACGGGGACCTCTGGAGGACCCTCAAGGTCCAAAGGAGAACAGGCTCAGAGAAAGCAGGGTGTCGTCATGAGGGGCGTCCCCTTCCCAGGGCCGGAGGCACCTCGACACAGAGGTCTTAACGGCTAGCTTTGCTTTTAATAGGCAAGTCTGTTAAAAGTATCTGTAAACATTTATTAAACGATGTCTCTGGCTTCGCAGTGCCAACAAATGCCTTGTACGGATCCTTGTGGACACAAACTCTCCACGGGCGGCAGCCGGCCCTGGGCGTGGCACAGCTGGTGGGGGACACAGACCCCAGCCTATGCCCTCCTGCCAGAACCCACCCCCTCAGCAAACGGCCCAGCTCTCTCCCTGCCCCTGGCCTCCAGGACCGGAGGCCTCTGTGGACCAAGGCTCCGCAGGATGCCCACGGAAACAGCTTTCAGAAACTGCACCCCAGGGCTCACCCTCTTCAGGTTCTCCCAGTTATTTACAGGTGCAAGAAACCAGGAAAAGGAGAACTGGGACTCTGGCGTGGTACAATGAACAGCTCTCCCCCGTCGTGGGCGTCCCAGGAGATGTGATGGGCTCTCGCGCTGGGAACGAGGCTCCGCCTGAGGCTGCACTGTGGGCCGCCCCCACCCTCTCTCCTTTCTACTTCTTGTTATTTAGTAGCAGCCAAGGCAAACGGAAGCACAGAGCCTCAGCAGAGTGGCCTGATGAAGATCACGATCCCAGCGCTGCCCAGGGAGCAGACGGAGCCAGGCCTGCAGCTGAACGCCCTGCCCAGTCCCGCCTGTGGGAAGGCTCCCCGATGGCTCAGGTCCCCTCCCCAGGACCCACTGCTAGATGTGGACATACGCTTCTGGGAGAACACAAAGGACCCTTTCCTGTTGGACAGTTCAGCTGCTTATCATCACTGTAGCTGGCCTGAAAGCCAAGGATAAATTACCGCCCTCTCTTACCACCAATCAGGAAAATAAAAGCAACAGTGCAATGCAATTATCAGCACCAGACTACCAACAGGGATGTGAAGGCCCACATAGTTCAGGAACACGTTGACACAAAGCTCGGTGGCCCTCTGTGGTTCTGATTGCTTTAATCACAGAGATCCCACATTTGTATATTCTCCATATTTACACCAAACCTGAACAAAGAGTTTCATTTTTCTGTATGTAAGAAGTCCGATGGATTGAACTTGTCTCCAGGCCCCTTACTGTCTGCACCATGGAGTCCTCCCAGATGGTGTGCAGACGGACAAGGAACTACACCCAGCACTCCTTCACTGGGGCTTTCACTCTATGCACAACGTTTAAAGGTTCATTATTTGAAAGCTTAAAGTAGTCTTACAGGGTTAAACAATGAAAGCAATTTTTATTCTCTAAAATATAAAACTTTCGTTTGATAAAACTATAAATACTAGAGCACAACACACAATCACCAGTGCCCAGCCACAGAGCACCCGTCCTGCTTCTCTATCTGCAGCCCGGTCTCTCACCCCCAGATCTCTACCCCAACAGAGTTATCCTCAGTATCAAGTTCACGCAAGAAACAAACCGACCCATGCGACGTCTAATTCTAATTCTGGTTATTGCTTCCTGAGTTTTCCAGAGCCACCGCATACCAACAGCTGCCTTTCCAAATGGAAAACAAATTTTAGGATGGAAACTCAGATACAGTAAGTAGGGCCAACCATTGTTCTCTTGGAATGACACTGTGGAGTCCTGTGTCTTTTCTTGGAGCAGTTTCAAGGCGGAAGTGACACCATGCCCAGTTCACTCGCTCAGTTAGGCCTGCCCTGACGCTGGGGTAAGAATCCAAAGTGCTCAGACACAGGCCCCATCATGACAGCTCTGAAGTAAGTCACAGAATTGAGTGTTCAGGGGAAAGTTCAAGGGCAGGAACAAACGCCCTTTTTTCTCCGATGGAAGTCCTCGCCCGGTCAACCCTACTTATCATGTAACACAGGAAAAGTCGCGTTTGTATTTCCTATCATCTGAGGATAGGTGTTTCAATCAAGCTATTAAATGATAAAACGAACACCACCTTGCCTCTAACCAACAGTCAGGCTATACAACGGAGCCCCGGGCGATGACAATTTTCCCTGAGTTCTGTGACTTTAGGAGGGTGGGAAAGCCACGGGCAAGCAGTAGACACCGTACCTCCAGCTTTGGGTCTCTGGCCAGGTCAGCAAAGCACAGCGTGACATGCCCATGAGACCTAGGGGCTGACCCTCAGCTGTAGCTCCCAGCCAGAACTGACCCCAAGAGAAAGCCACAACACTCCACGTCGCATGGCGTGGCTGACTTACGATGCTCAGGAGGTGAGGTCTTCTAAGTGCATTTTTACCTGGGTGTTTTGGGCTTAGGATGGGATGTGATCCGTTCCTTGAGCAGCACCTCTTAATATACTTCAGCCCACACTCCAGGGAATGACCCCACGGTCCTAACACTGAGCAGAGGTGATTAAGAAATATTCAGACACAAGTTAGACTGGGGATATCCATTTACCTGTGTTCTTAGAGGGGGAGACTGAGGAAGTTAGAAAAGAAGAGGAGGAGGAGGAGAGGAGAGAAACAACAGTCCCTTTCGCACAGAGTCTACTTTTGATTTACACGTAAGTGTCAGTCAGTGATACGAGGCCACATAATAGTAATTAAACAACCAAAGCCAAAACAGTGAAATTCTGCATCCTGCCCATCAGGCTCTCCGAAGGTCTTGGTGGTGTTTTTAGGATGATAGTTGTGGCTAGAGACGCTGCCTTTGCGGTAGCTAGCAGGTGCGCGGTGGAAGGAGCACCGACACAGGGATCCACAGCAGTAGTTGTCATCCGACAATGTCAGACAGCTCCACAGCTCTCCATGCATGGTGTGGTCCGCGTGCTGGAAGCTTGGACCCCAGGGTGGCGGTCCAGAGGCAGGGCCAGCGGAAGGCAACTCGGTCATGATCTAATCAACGCTGGTCTCCAGGCTGGGCTGGGTCTTGCAGGAATGTGTCAGTTGTGGGGAGAGTGGGCCACTGTAGAGGCCACGCCAGGTGCTCGGTGTCCTCTGCACATGGCTGTTTCCTTTTCTGTCCTCCACTGAGTTGAGACACAGCCAGGAGGGCCCTTGCCGTGACATGTCTCCATGCTGTTTGAACCTCCCAGCCCTCAGAACTGTGAGTCAAGCAAACTCTAACGCACCCAGCCTGAAGTGTTGTGCTATGGCCACACAAGATGGACTGATACAACCAATAAGTTAAAAATGTCCAAGACAGAGATGGGTATGGCACCAGACTTCACCCCAGTTAAAAACAGCGTTGGAGTCTCTGCTTCACACTCACTCCGACACACTCACTCCGACACAATAGGAGTGTTCTACTCTCAAGATGCGTCTGACTTTGTCTTTTCTTTCAAATGGGCCACTACTGAGGGCAGCACTGTTCCGTTTTCTCTTCCTGTATGTTGTGCTGTCTGACCCTCATGAATGAGGTCACAGTCAGATCAGGGGGCTAGAGAGCCACTGGTGGTTTTCCCAAGTGACCAAATTATGAAACTGGAGGGTAACTCTAGACAAGTCTTCAATACCCACGGGGAATCCTCACTTCTGATCTCGCTCTTTATAGCGGGTGACTTCCTGGCCAGGTTCTGTGTTTATACCTTTGTTGTATGCATGTCAACACGTGTGCCAGGAACAGAAAATGAGAGAGAGCAAAGAGAGGGTTCTTGAAAATTAAAAATCTGATCACTAGAAACACGAGTGAAAGAATTAGAAGAAAAGACAGAATCTCCCAGAAAGTGAGGAGAAGGATAAGGCCGTGAAAAATAGGCAGGGAGACCAGTGATCAGAGGAGGGAGGGAGGGAGGACCCAGCAGGGGCCCACGGGCACCTCTGGGAGAAAACCAAGGGGGTCCATCCACAGAGCAAGACAGGCCGTCCCAGGGCCCAGGGGCATGTAGCTTCTGGATGGCTCCGAGTGCCACACGGGATTAATAAGAGGCAGACATCATTCTGAACTCTGAGAACCAGGATTAAAAGAGATCCAAAAGTTTAATGAGAGAAAATAACACTGAACCTAGAAAGAGAATTCAGTATTTTTTTTTTTTAAGGCTTGTATTTCTCCTCTCAGCAAGAAAAAACAAAGATCAAAAACTTCAGGATTAAGAAGTTGTACAACAAGGTCGGAGGTCAAGTTTGAAGCCCACTGAATGTTGTATGGTTTCAATCAACGATCCAGTGAGATGAGGGGTCTTCATTGAACTCCTTGCAGTTGACCCCTTTCACGGAGAGACACGGAGGTCATGAAATTGGGAAAGAATGTAATCAAAGCATCTTAATTGTCCGTGTAGTGAACAGGATTTGCTTAGATATACAGAAACATCACTGGCTTTCAATTTGCAGCATCAGCCTGAATATGTAACGTGAGGTTTTCAAATTGTGATGCAGTTAACAACCCTAGTGGTGGCAAAGTGCGCGCACAGTTTATACATGTCGGAAACTGGAAGGGGAGAGCGCTAGAGAAGAAGGCACGTGCCTCACCTTTGCCTCATAAACTAGATTTCAAATGTACTGTGTAAAGTTGCCCAAGGAAATTAGAAGTAGAGCTTTAAAAAAAGGAGAGGGGGAACAGTCAACATTTGACTTCAGGAAATTGATGGAACATGGAGACATTTCTATGGGCCAGGACTGGTGCTGGGATTGGGTGAAAGTCTGTTTTACAGTCGATTCAAGGTCACTGCATTAGTGATTGACAATTAAAAACCAAGAAAAAAAAAATCACATGCTGTGTATGAGTCAAGTTCATAGATGGCATTGCTAGTAACATGTGAGACACCACTTGGGGACATGTCTGCAAGAGACAAAAGATTTGTCTTTTAATTCACAGGCCAGATAAGATCATTTGCATCCCAACAGTGCATCCCAGGAAGGACTCTGGAGGCTTGGGCAAGCCTTTCTTGGCATGCGCTGCTGGCTGTTGAGCCTTTGGACTCAACATGTATTTTGTGGGTTCAAATGAAGAGGGGGCTAGCTGGGCAGCCCTCAGCCCAAGGGGCCTTGGCCACCCTGGGTCCGGGGGCGGGAGCAGCGCTCAGTCACAGTCACGGGCCTGGTCCTCTGAAAGCCCTGGCAGCCCCACGACTCTTCACACTCCTTTGTTCTTCCACGTAAAATGTTCCTCTTACGGATCTTTCCAGATCTCCTGCTTCCGCAGGGTTTTCCTGTGTGGATTCCAGCCACTTCACCATGTTGTTGTGGTCACTTTGTGTGGAAACGTGGTTTTCCAACAGCTTGAGAATGGAAGGGTGGACACCATGAATCTCATCTTGAAAACTGACAGGCAGAGAGCTCAGGGTGACTCCTTCACAATAGCTAGAACCCAATCCCTGTCCCCCCAACGTCCCAGGCAGCTTCTTTTGGGGGTTCTCATGGTATTAGTGTAAGCGCCCACAAATCCAGACAGAACACACACGGCCCAGGGCACACGGCCACGTGGACGTCCAGCCCCCAGCTACTCTAATTCAAGCTATTTGAAAAATAAGATGAAGAGCTTCATCTGCAAATAAGCAGACTGCGTCTATTGCAGCCGGACCTTGGCGAGCCCCACAGCGCCCAAAGACGAGAAGCCTTCAGGTGGCTTTAAATTAAAAGCCAGCTGCATTTCTGAACTGCTCAGGATCCACGGACTTGTGCGGCTGAACAGAAACATTTGAGGTGGAATTTCAGTAATGAAAGCACACAAAAAATTTCCAAAACCATTCTGTTCGAGTTTTAGGATTAGCAGATTGTTTGCCCTGCTCGAGATCCTGAGGGTTAAAAAACTTCTTTCAAGGGAAAAAAAAAAAAAAACCCAAATAAACACGAGGTTTTTCCTCCGGGGAGAAGAAGTTTATTGTAAACAGAACCGAAGGGGAGAGAAGAAGGCAGGGGCCGAGCAGAGTGCCTGTAGAGCAGCTCTGGCACTAGCCAAGGCAGGAGGTCACCTCAGAGTGGTCTCCCTGATGGCTCCGGCTCTCTGCCAGCCAAGAGTGCCCTGGAAGGGACGTCCTCCGTGCCAGACGAGCAAGCCGCAGGCCTGGGGAGAGAGCAGAGCCGGGGACACTCCCCCAGCATGGGCTTGGGCTCCACTTCCTACCAGCAGGCCGAGGAGCCCTGGGTCAGGAAAAGGCAGCCCTGAGCCAAGGCCCAGTGGACGGCAGGCTGAGGCTCTCCAAAGACGGGAAGCCTTCAGGTGGCTTTAAATTAAAAGGAATATTGTCAACCACATCCCTGGGCCCTGAAACCCCCCTTCTCCAACCTCCTCTTCTTTTTAAATTTTACAAGCTCTGTGATTCAGCAGTGGAAAGTCCCTAAATATAAATTCAGCATTCCGTCCACCCCAGGAGCGCCTCCCGGCTGCCACCAGGAGTGCGGTATTAAAGGCTCTCCTGCGATTCCCGGGAGTCAGCTCACGTGTGTGTGTGTGTGTGTGTGTGTGTGTGTGTACACGTCTCGTCCTTGTCTTTCCTCTGTAGAGTTATCCTCCTTTCCGTGAAGATACCTGATGACCATGAGACACCTGGGGTCAAGAGAGAGGCGTCCCCTGAAGTTCCCAGTCCTCCTAGAACACAGGTCCTGCCTTTAGGAAATAGCAGTAGTGTTCGTACAGCTGCGACTGCTGTGTGCGGATTTCCACCAGCCACCACAACTGTGACGCGTGTCCACTGCCCAAACACCCAGGCCATCACTCCTGCTCCTCCAAAGACACAAATGCTGCTGCCCCAATCAGAGGGTAAATGACACCGGTGACCACAGCTCACTCTCTCTCATGTGACACGAGGAGCCTGGGCGGGGCCTTTCAGTGACAGCCCCTCACAGACCACATCCCTGCTCCCTCTTCACATGCATGTCAACCACGGCCGGAGGGAAGGGATGAAGCACATGACTTGGTGGCTCCTCCAGCCTCCTCTGAGGTGTGACACCTGTGACGTCTGCTCATAGTTCATAGGCCAAGGCCAGGAAACGAGTCAGGGGGCAAGAAAGTACAACTGCAACAACTGTCCCCAAGGAAGGCCATCGATATATCCAGGAGCCCCTTGTTGTGACAGCGGGACTCTCACAGGGTTGGAAAGAGCAGGAACGAGGCAGATCTCATGAAGACTCATCGATTCCCAAGAGACACAGATACCGGTCCCCTCTTCTCGTCTCCTCGCCCTGCTGCAGGACCCCATGCTGCCTGCCAAAGAACTAAGGAGCCAGGACTAGAAAATGCATCCAGGAGGGCCTGGCTCCCAGCTCCCCGGGCTCAGCACACAAGTGAAGCCAGACATTCCTTCTGCTGCTAGAGATAACAGAAGAGGGGAACGGACACGGTCATCGATGTCCTCGAGGGTGCCCCTGGTTCTGTACAGGAAAGTGAAGGGGGCTCACTCTCTGGGAAGCGTGGTAAGACCTACCTCATAAAGATGCTGGAAAGAATTTTGCTGCCACCCATTTAGAGGGGACCCAGAGGACATTTCATCACTTGCCTATCCCTTAATCCAAATTCAAATTTTCTCCCCATGAGACACTGAGGGACAGAGTCTCCATTTTAATGTGATCAAGTCTCTCTTTGTACATACAGAATAGCAAAAGAATGTCTGCACAAATCTTGCTTTCCCAAGAAACTGTCCAAAAAATTTGTTATCTTAGAGAGAAGCTGAAGGTCAAATGGGAAAGGAGGCAGAAGAGGAACCTTATTTTCTCTAGCTCAGAAATTCTTTCCTAGCATTCCTTCTCTGGTACATTAACCCTGCCCTGCACCCTGAACTTTTAAATGGGGAGGGGTGAAGGAAATTTATTAGCGGGGACTTGGGAGGCTTTTAGTGATGGTAGAATTCTGCTTACTGTTTACTAGATACATGGAGAGACTTAAATAAAAAAATTCATGCCAACAGTATTTATACAAGAGACCAGCTGTTCTCGTTTATTCCGACAGACATGGTTCCACAGGACTCCGAGCTCCATTATCCAAGCTCAGTGAACTACTCTGGCAACGACTGCACAGGTCTGAAGCATTTCAGGTCCCAGAGCGAGGGGCTCACTTAGACAGGAGCTACAGACAGCTGATGCTAAGACCCTGGATTCTACCTCAAAGCTGTCAGACTGGACCAAGAAAGACACACATCCCCATAACAGTGGGTCAGCCTACCTTCTGCCCACTACATGCCCAAGACAAGGGGGCCCAGGCACCTGCATCTCCATCCTCCAAGACGACCAGGGCAGGATGACGCCTGGCGTCATGGTAAAGCTCCACTGAACTCAAGCCCCTCGCCCTCAGATGCCATTGTGTACAGCCATTTCCAGTGACAGGTTTGGGGACACTCTGACTTTTTAACTTTTAAATCAGCATTAGGAGTGAATATTTTTGGTACCAAGGATTGGACCCAGAGATGCTTTACCACTGAGGCTCATCTCCAGTACCCCCACTCCCCATTTTCTTAATATACATATATTTTACTTAGAGACAGGGTCTCGCTAAGTTGCTTAGGGCCTCACTAAGTTGCTGAGGCTGGCTTTGAACTTGTGATCCTCCTGCCTCAGCCTCTGGAGCCACTGGGATTACAGGCAGGGGCCACTGTCCCTGGCATGGAGTGACTTTTGAACCATAAGGGAGCAGTGCTTGAGAGAACTGGTTTCTATGTATTTCCAGGGCCAGCGCAAGAGGAGCAACCGTATTGACCACGAGGCTGATGATGGTTTTCTCAGCATGGGCTTTGGGCCCAAAGTTAAAGCATCTCACTTAAACCTTAAAACAACCCTTTAAGATGAGCTAGTGATGTCCTTCCAAAGATCTACAATAGGGAAAAGGAGAAAGAGAGTAAGCTGGACGTGGCAGGCCCTCCGCCAGGGGGTCAAGGCCAACATGACCAGCAACAGGTCAAGGTGACCTGTCACATGGTGACCTTGACCTATCACATGAACACAGGGACTTCACCTCTGTGCTGCTCCCCTCAAAAACTCATGATCCAGTTTGATCTTGAGAAAGATAAATTCCAAGTGAGGGGGCTGTGGCTCAGTGGTAGAGCGCCTGCCTGGCACGTGTGAGGCACTGGGTTCGATTCTCAGCACCGCCTATGAATAAATAAAATAAAGGTCCTTCAACAACTAAAAAAAATATATATTAAAAAAATTCCAAGTAAGGAACATTCTATAAAATACCTGACCAATGCTCTTCAGAACTGTCAAGGCCACCACAGCCAGGGATAGGCTGAGGAAGCCCATGGATCAAGGATGTCTGTGGAGATGCAACTAGTAAATGAGATGCGGTACCTGGGAAGAGATCCTAGAACCAAAAGGGCCATTAGGGACAAACTAGGGAAGTCAGAATTAACAGCTGAGTGTGGTAGTAAGAGAGCATCAGTGCTGTGCTGCCCCTTGATTCTGAAAAGCAGACCCTGCAAGGAAAATGGTAACAAAAGTGGAAACCAGGTGGGTGGCCTATGGCCTCACTCTTCCTATCTTTGCAACTTTTCTGTAAATCTTAAAACTATTCTAATATAAAAAGTTTAATTCAAAAAAAAAAAAATCTCTGAGGTTGATGCTTTTACCTCCAAGCTAGAGATGAAGAATTATAGGTTAAATAACTCCTCCAAATTAGAACCCCAAAGCAAAAATACCTGGGCAGATAAAACCACTCCACATTGAAGCCACCAGCGGAATCAGTCTGCAAGAAAAGTCCTTGCGTGAGTATTTCATAAAAACCGTTTTATGCCAGATACATTAAGCTGAGAGAATGTATTTCACTTATCTCCCTAGTAATGAAACACTTTTATTTTAGCATACGTTTGAGTCCGGGAGCCATAACATGACTTCTGAAATATTTCATCTTTATTTCCACCGCAAACTAGATGGACTCCGTCAATGCCATGGGATGGCCACATTGAAAGAGAATCCGCTTCAGGGTTTACCCAAGCCTCTGAGCTCCCCAGGAGCAGTCGCCTCAGCCACGGACACCCAGTGCAGAAGGCCCCAGCTTGGGACCATTCTCACTGGCCACGCGCTCTGTTCTCACACACACACTGGATATTTTGGAGCCGGTGAGCTCAGCCCACTCGCTGGGGGACAGGAAGAGTGGGTTAAAGTTAGCAGCCCTGCAGGAGGAAATGACGGCATTCACAGGAGGAAAGGCTAACCCACACTTGGAGTTCAGACAGGGAGACTCAGATCAGCTATGGTGCTCGAGAAACCCAGAGCAAACTCGGTGCCCTCTGAAACCAGACCGCCACAGCGTTATCTCCTGAGCCAGCGTTTCCCACAGTGGAAGCCAGCCTTTCTGGGAAAGCTCCAAGGTCCTCCCCAGAAGGCCCGAGCAGGCCAAGACATATCCTTTTTTTCCTTGGGACTTGCCAAAATCAGACAGTAGGATTCAACAAATATTTCTAAATACTGTACTTAATATATTGTTCCCTGTGAGAATGTAAAGTGGAAGGGATCCAGCAAGTAAGAAAACAGGCTGCTCTCTGGGAGTGATTAGATTAGCCAGCCTGAAACATGTTTTTCTCCATCTTGTTCTACAAACAAGTCTTTTTTTTTTTTTTCTTTAACTTAAATTTCTTGAATTAATGATTTTACCATTCTGGCCTTGTCTCAGGAAGAGCAAAGATTCTTTCCCTCCCCTTTTGTGCAGCAAACTGTGCAACTACATAATGGCACCTTATCTGTTTTAACAGGAGGGAAGGATGGATAGAAAAGGGAGGAAGCCAATCTGACCGATTTTCCCACAAAATCACAGCAAACCAGCAGCAGGGGTTCAAATGGGCTGACTCCTGATTCCCTGGTCAGTGGAAAGAGAACCAAACCCAAAGTCAGACCTCTCCCCTTCCCCACCAGGGAAGAAACTTACCACGTTCAAGAAGCCACAATTACACACACACACACACACACAACAACGTTGCAACTGGCACTAACCCAACATAAACGTCTCCTTTCAAGCATTGTTGCTATTTTTATAACTGAACTCATGAAAAAAAAATCTCTTCATTTTGTAGCCCTGAGTGCTTGTGGCTGGAATTTTAAAATTTCTAATCTCATACCAGGGAGAGAGGCTGGAGTGCTGAGAGGTCACTTGGAGGGCTCACTTCCAAGATCAATCTGGGACAGAGGGGCTGGACAGAAGAAGGGCATCCTTTGGGTGCAATTCTGGAGCTCAGAGACTCATTTAGAGTTATCAGGTGACCACGTCCTTGTGAGCCCGAGTCCTGCTGCCTCCCAAGTCCAAGCCTCCTATTAACACCCTCTGCAGACCCAACGTCCAGTTGGGTGGACACTGACCTCACCACACCAAGCTCTCACCTTCAGATCCTGCCCTCTCTCTCTGGAGAACACCTGCTGAACATTCACCTGAGAGTGGGTTTCAAAGCCCACAGGATAAGGAGGGGTCAGGGTTTTCAAAGTCCTACAGATAAGCTCTTAAGTGTTCTTCAAAGTCTTCATTCAGAGTGTCAAGTCTTCCCAACGACTTCCATATTTGCTTCTGGCTTTCCAGACAAATGAAGTTGTCAACATGATAGAGAAGGTTCCACCATGTGGGACCACATAGAGCAGATAAGACACACATGTATGACTACGAAGCAAACTAGAGCTGAATGCTCCTTTTTACCTGCTGCTATCTCGGTATTTCCCTCCTGGTGCTATTAACCTTGCTGTCCAGTTACCTGGATGCTGAACTCATTCAGTGATATGCTACGTGAAGAGCACACAGCAGCCTGGTGTGGTGGTGCCCACGCCTGTAATCCCAGTGGCTCAGCAGGCTGAGGCAGGAGGATCCCAAGTTCAAAGCCAGCCTCAGCAAAAAGCAAGACACTAAGCAACTCAGTGAGACCCTGTCTCTAAATAAAATACAAAAAAGGGCTGGGATGTGGCTCAGTGGTTGAGTGCCCCTGAGGTCAATCCCTGGTACACTCCCCCAACGCCATGCCCCCCAAAACACATAGCAGCACTGAACAGTGCCTGGCACACAGTGGCACAAAAATATATGCTCAATCAATCAATCATCTTTGACATCTGATAAGCAGTTACCTCGAAAGAAAGAAAGGCAAAAGAGGCTAGCTCTTAAGCTCCTTCTCTTCCTGGTATTCACAAATATTTCTAAATGCTTATGAATACACTCTTACAGCATTCTTCAATATTTAATATGCAGTTATACATATAAATATTAGGAAATTATTAAGAACAAACAGGCAAGATAAAGACAAACCACTCAGCAAGGACAACACTGGCTGTGTGTACGTACATGAATGTGAGCCACACATTGTGTTGGGTTCATTTAAAAACAAGATCACAGAAAATCTACCTCACTGTTTCATGCCTCAGCACACGAGGGTGTTTTATTGTATGTTACTTCTCAAATGTATTTGACTGCCCTAATGTTGTTCACACATTTAAACAAAGTATGTCAGAAATGAGAAACTTTGTGATATTCTTACAATTAAAACCTTTACATGTTTGACCACAGTCTTGGGAAACATCTGCCCTGAAGTTGAGTTGCTGAAACTCAGGGGAAGCACATTTTGTTGCTTTTGATTTTGCACACTGTGAAATAAGTTCCAGGTAGCATGTAAAATATTTCTCCCAAATAGTATGTTTTCTCTTATACACATAGTGATATTGGATTCTGTAATCACTCTTCCACTTAGTTTAATAGTTAAAAAGTGAGTCTTTACATTTTTCCAAGAAGTAACCTACCTACTTACGTTTAAGTAATAAATATAACATTTTGAACCCTCAGCTCAAAGTTATGTACCCAAGAGCAGGTGCTAGTACTTTGAGGGACTAAGAACTTTGTAAAAGGTACAAGGGGAGAGGTCTGAAATCCTAGCTAACAGTTTTCATCTTTTTTTTTTAATTAAGATAACTCAAAACTTACATGGAAATTTCCTAAAGTTCCATTATATCCAATGGATTCTGTTTTAAAATAGATACACCTGTGCATGGTTCACTTTTCCTTGTTTTTCTGAGGAGCACCTTCACCTTATCACCTGACTCTTGAAACTGTCTTAAACTTTCATATACTCTCTCATTGCATCAGGGCTCACTTGAGTTTTGCTTTAAATTGGTGTGCGACTTGTGCTGCACATGCATATCTGTGAACCCATACAGCTGTGCACACCAGCCTATACATATGCATACATGCATGCCTGTATACACATGTCCATGTGCATTTACATTTGACATGTATGCACAGCTTTTAGACCTTGTCTTTCTCCCCTGGGTCTTGGTAAAGCAGCTAATGTTGGCATCTTTATGTTTACTATATTAAAAGAGTAATCCAAGAGATGTTCTCACGGCAAAGGACAACAGAAAGGAAAAAGACACTGGTTCTTCCAGATTCTTCTCCAAGCCACTTAGCAGGTGAGGGGGGAAAGGACAGGTAGGGGCTGCTGGGAGCACAGGACCGGCTCCGTCCCTCCTGCCTGCAGAGCTCCTGGCTCTGGACCCAGGGACAGCGGGCTCTGAGGGGCCCTGCACCCCTGGGCACAGGGAGTATAACTGCCGCCTGTGGGCCAGACGCGCAGGTCCGCCCGGGGTCACGCGTGCTTGGGAGAAGTCGCTTGCACACCTGCTCCAACGGTGTGACTTGGCTGTGGGTTTCCTGGGTGGCGTTGGAGTGCTGGGTAACTGCTCCAAGCTCGCGGCGGGCCAAGGGAAGTGGGTTGTGCTCAGAGCAGTTTGAGGTGCCCCGCGCTTCCACTGGTGTCAAGAGCACGAGTCTCCAAGGGCGCACGGCTGCCAGCAGGCTCTGCGCACCCTCCACCGGACGGAGAGGGGCCTTAAAATAAAACAAAACAAGAAGCTTTAGCAACCAGGAAACCAGCAAGCAAAGGAAGCAGCTGTCTCTTTTGCTTTGAAATAACCCGTGAGAGAGAGGGAGGGAGGGAGACAGACAGACACACACACACACACACACACACACAGCGCCGCTGCACCCTGGGCCGCTGATCTCACCACCTTCAGGCTTCCGTTTTCATAGAGCCTTTTCATTTTTCCTGACTAAGCAAATTTGCTCCTTGTCCAAACTATAATGATGATCATAAAATCATTCTGACCCGGGTGGGAGGATGGACAGGGAGCTGTTTCAGCACAGGCCACTGCTCTCTGCAAAGTCTGAGAGGGCTCCGGCCTGTTTTTAGCATAGCCCCAGGGTGGCTTTCCACCTTCTGACATCAGCAAGGGCAAATCCCCTATGTCAGGTCTTCAGAAACCCCATCTGCCAAGCAGGCTCCCAGGCCAGTGATCTGCACAGCCACCACTGGCCTCCAGGCCCCACACCTGGCTCTACTATCACTCTTTCTTGCTCCTCTACTGTGAGTTTTGGGGGCAGAAAATATCTATCTTCTAGAAAAGTGAACTTGCCAAGTACACAACTGGCAGAAACTTCACCCACTGGAGCGCCATGAGCACTGGTCTTGTGAACGCCTCCGTGGACCTTCTCAGGAACTTTTTTGAGAAGATCTACCCAAACTGCAGTGACCATGTTTAACCCCAAGTGAAATCGCCACTTCTGCCCAGTTACAGTTCTGCTGGCCTCAAGGGTCACCCTGGGTATTCCCTTAGATTTCCACATGGCCCACAGTACTTTGGTGATTTGGACAAAAGGTGTATAAAGCATAGCAGGTCTTCTTTCTCCGTCCCCGCCCTTTCCCCCTATATTCTCCCCCTCACTGCTCGCATCCTTGGGCTGGCGAGCAGGGCCAGATGGCACCGTGAATGGAAAGGCACCTGAGTGAGCCCAGGAGCCAGGTCTGGGAGTGGACCCCACTTTAGGCTCCCCAGGTACTCCTGCACTTCTATTCCTCAAACCTGAAAATGTAGGGGTCTAAGAACAACGTTTTCTCCTCCCAATTTTCCATTCTGGGGCCTCATGTTGATATTTCGTCCTTCAAAATTTTCTTGCTTTTTTCCAAAAAGCATTTCATTGGAACACCAGAGTTTCCCGGTCACGGTCAGAATGGGAGAAAACACTGCACTGTTATCTGCTACCATTCTGCAACAGGAGCACACACTTCAGCAAAATATCCACATCTAAAGGAAACCCATCTTTGCAGGAAGTAGAAAAATAGGCGGAAACCCCTGCATTTATTAACCATGTACATAATAACCAGGAAGCTCCTACCCGCACCTGGTGTGGCACCCACTGTGTGCTGGAAACTTCTGAGAGATGTCAAAGCTCATTAGAGAGAGAGAAGGTGCCAATTGAATGTAATAATAGAGGAAAAAATCTTTGGAAATTTGAAAAGATCCGTGAGCACAGAGCTAATACACCCCCAACGCCACCATGGGAGCCTGACAAAAACTAACCAAACTCCTGACTTTAAGAAAATGGGTTTGTGTTGTGCTCTCAATTCTGCCTCCTTTTAGGACTCTGAACATCTTCAGGTGACAGGGTCACTGTCGAGCTGGAAGAGTGGAGGGTGGACAAGAGGGAAAAGAAATGCCAGGAGCTTAGGTCCAAAATTACACTTTCAGTCAAAAGAAAACCACGAGTCTACTAAAATGAACTAAAGGGTAAGATTGTTTCCAGTTCAGCTCGCGCCACCCTGAAGATGTCAGTTTCTGCTGGATAATTCCCTGAGAGGCACCATAGAGTTTACATTGCAAGACAAAACTAGAAATATGGAAGGTCGGCTTCTGAGTCCTCCCCATTGTCCCAAGCAATGGAAATGCTTGTCAAATTTTATAACACGGTCGATGTGACACTAAAGGGTTGGTATCGATTCACCTGTGACACAAAGTGACTAAAAATTATAATGGTGGATGTGTGTAGCGATCCCCTGGGTATGTATGTAGTGTTTTAGAAACATCAAACTTGCAATCTCAGGTCATCCGCTATCCAGTGACCACGGGAGGTGAAGGAACATATGCCCATCGCACTCATACAAAAGGTGAGCCTCAGAAGTAACGGGTCTGGAGAGCTCTCCTATTAAAGCTAAGAGCTGAACCCAGTTCTTCCCAACCCCAAGGCCAACTGGACTCCTCCTGCAGAGGCCAGCTTGATGAAGAACTGGGAGGATGTGGAATGACCACACCAGCCTCCTACTCCAGTTCGGCTGGCAATGTCTGTGGGAGACCACACTCCCGGTGAAGCCAGATCTGCTGGCCTCTTGGGGAAAACCATCCACATTTTTATATAAAAAAGACTTTAAATACTTCTGGGCACGATGGCCATGCCTATCTTCCCTCCAGAGGCTGAAGCAGGAGGATAGCAAGTTCACAGCCAGCCTCAGCAATTTATCGAGACCTAAGCAACTTAGCAAGACCCTGTCTCAAAAAATAAAAAGGGCTAGGGATGTGCCTCAGTGGTTAAGCACCCCTGGGTTCACTGCCTGGTACCATAGATAGACAGACAGACAGACAGATAGAAAGATACTAGCAGGAAGTTATTTAAACACAAATATTTGCATGCACATGCACATACCCCCTCCTCAAATGGGCACACACCACATATTTGTAGGATGGACTGAAGTCTCCAGGCCACTGGCTTATGATATCTGCTCTCTTCTACCTGCTTCCCATTCATTTTATTCACCTGGATGCCACGGGGACCATCATTAAACCTATATTAGAGTTATATAACTTCACAAATGAAAATTCTCCTTAAAATAACAGTTTCAGTGCATCCACGAGAGCCACACATTTGAAAAACCAAAGCATCTTTGGGATCACGCGTTTGGCATCTGCAAGTGAACGGTACACATGCTCGCAGGCGCTAAGCCGTCAAGGCCACAGCAGTGACAGTGGCTCCTCAGCTCCATCAGGCCAAGCTGGGCCAGATCCACAAACTAACAAACATTTCCAAAATGCAGATCACAAAAGCCAGGGCACCTGCAGGAACCTCTGTCCCCTTCAAGTCTGATGATTTGGCAGTTCTGGGAACTTTTCCGAGAGGAGTCAAGACTCACTCTGCCAGCCCCAGCTGTTGAGAGCTCAGCCCAATCTGTTCACGGAGCTGCTGTACTCTAACAATAATGTGGCTGCAGTTCACCTTCATTTGCTGCAAAGATCATTAACTATCCCTCAGAGAGACAGTATTAAAGAGAGTGCCCGAGGCATAACAAATGGAGATCCCTGGGTAGCCCAGTTCAACACAGGTAAGATGATGCCAGCCAGGCCACCTGACAGGGCCCACAGCCAGAGGAGAAGGGGAGAAGGCAAGGGCAGGAGGGAGGGAAAGCCAGGAGGTGCCTGGCACACACACACGCCTGTGTGAGGAGAATAGAGAGCAAAAGGGAACCTGAGACAGAGACAAGGGGACATTAACGTGAAGTCACAGCGGTGACATGACTCTACTCTGGCAGCTCGTATTCCACTACAGCGGTGCAGGTAGACTGGTGGGGACGGGGGGATGGCAGTCTCCCACAGGAACATGTGACGCCTAGACACCTTCACACTGGAGCACCGTGAATTCAGTGAAACCTGTACTTAAGTCATGCATCTGACCTGCCATTCATACAGATGCTGAATCACAGTGTGCTTTCCACTCAACTCATGCGCTTGATTATTAAAGGCTTAACGTGAGTCTCATTTGAATCTTGTTCCCCAGACACTTCCCCAGACCAGCACTGGGAAAGCACCCTGTGATCCCCTTCCCAGAAAGTTCTGCCTGTTATAGACACACCTGGGAGCTCTTGAGGCAATATCAGCAGCATCAAGGACTGAGTTGCAATCATCCCCTTAATCAAAACCAAATTCCAGTCAATAAGTGAGTAGAAAATTGGTAGCAAAATGGCAGTTCCACAAGGCGGGTCCGTCTCCTTGAGATTCACCTCCTTTGGAAATGCATAGATAATGAACTGTAACAAAAACAGTTTACTTCTCACTGTTTACTTCTCCTTAGTGAAATCCCTGTCTCCAGCAGTGGTCCCCAGCTGGGGGCCATGGGGTTCTCCATGATACTAACTTTTGGTTGCCACAGCTGGAGATGGGCATCTAGGGGCAGAAGCCAAGGGTGCTGCCCCACATTCTCCCAAGCACAGGACAGCACCCCTCCCCAGCAGGAATTATCCACCCCAAAATATCAGCCTTGCGGAGGTTGAGAAATGCTCCAGAGACTTAGTTCAGAAATCCACCCCCCACATTTCAATGTCCTGTATGGTTTTTATTGTCAAGCAGAAGAGGATTCGAATTGACATCTTCCTATCATTAAAATACCTTCTCTCCAGAGAGTAATAGCATTTGACATCAATGAAAAGGGGGCCAAGGAGCAGAAGTTGAACACTGACACAGAACCACAGTGGGAGCCCTGTGAATCCTACTGTAGCGCCAAACTCTGCCCAGGCTCCAACCAGGGATTTAATTGTTCAAATGTCCAAGAAAAAAATTTTTTTTCCCCAGAGTGTGATTTGATTCACCTAGAAGGATGCTTTCAAACATGTGGACCCAAAGACTCCAACATAAATTTTATGTTTATGAAGAAGAAAAACCCCTTCACCCCTTCTTATGGAGACACACACAAAAGTACACCCTCCCCACCCCACCCTGAAATCCGAGACTCTATGTAAAGTAAACTGACTGCAGGTAAAAGACTCTGTGTAAAAATTAAATTGGCTTGAAATAAAAGAAACTCACCTGAGGGGTGGAGAGGAGGGGGTTGGGACTTAGCCCTTTCCTGAAGGAAGAGCCCATCCGTTCTCCCCAGCACACCTGGAGATTAATTAGCAGTTCTTTGATGTGCTCACTGCCCTCACCCAGAGCTCGGGAGTCACCCCGACATTTACAGGGCTGTGAGGTAACTCAGTGTGAGCTCAGGTCGTGTCCTCATCTTGCCCAGGATGCCCCGCCTGCCGCCCTTGGCCCTGGCCCTGCTGTGGTTCCCACCTGGCTGGCCCTCCCCCGCCCACCCTCCTGGCTTCCCCTGGGCTCCCTGTGTGGCCCCTGTGGGAAGGGCTGCAGTGCCAGCTCCCCGGCTTTCCTGGAGTCCTCCTGGCAGTCACACTTGCAGCTCCTGGGAAGGCAACCAGGAATGCGTGCAGGCTGGGACCTCCAGCCCCGGAGAGCCTGTGTCCTGCCCTGTCGGGAGGGAAGCAGCTTCTGAAGTCTACCCAGGCTGCAGACCGTCCTCCAGCTATTGTTCCTGGGCAGATTTCCCCTGGACACAGGATGGCAAAGGGTTCATTCAGGGACTGTGGCCTGGGAGCACGAAGGATAGACTGGAGACAGGCGGGGTGTGCCCTCAGAGGAGGAGAAAATATCCAAAGAGTGTGTGAACCTGCTGTTTTTCAGCTAAATGTTCCCTTTTATGTGGGCAGAAAACAGAGGATGAATTGGGCAACTTCGTTTATGAAACTGTCCCTGGGTGATTTAAAAGCAAAACGAGGGCCCAGTGTTGCCACAACTCTGCCCACTTCCCAGATCTACCCCAAAGCTGCCGCTGTAACCGCCGCTGGCAGAATTTCTCACCAGCATGTGGGAGGTGACAGCAGGTGGTTCATCTCTGCTGTGAGGAGGGAGAAACATTAGGGGCAGAGGGATGGGATCATCTGTTTTATAACCAGGTCAATCAGGAGAACTCCTACCAGCCAAGAGACTTCTACCCATTGGAACGTATTAAAAACCAAAGTCCTGCCCCCGTCACACCCAGAGGGCAGGAGGAAGGGTCAGCAACGCTGCACACAGGGCACCAGGAGAGTGTGCAGGTCCCAGCAGAATACCCCCCAGAGAGTCGGGTTGGCCAGACTCTCATCCTGAACACAGCACAACTCCTGAAGGTGCCCGTCCTGAAGGTGCCCTCGTTGGACCCAAGGGGGTTAGGGAAGGCAGGGGGCCTGGATAGACCAAACAGAACAAGGGGAGAAAGCAGACTCCCCAAGCCACACCCTCAGCCCCGCACCTGCTTTTTACAGTACCAGGTCCCTCAGGCCCTCGGGACTCACGAAGCTACATTCACGCACTGAGCTGCGATCCTTGGTTATTAGGTTGACTGAAAAATTATAAAGATTCGAATCACAGAATGAATCTCATAACAAAAGGCAGGCTCCTTTCACACGCGCTTTCTCTATCCCTGGGTTGAACGTGAAGTTGATCTTAGTATCTCCAAATCTTCCCCCATCTCCTCAAATCAGATCTCCATGAATGGTGGGTCCAACTGGGTCCTTAGTGATTTATTTATGGCTTCTTGCTGCGTTAGCTGCCCAGTTTACTAAGAAAAGTTAGGGTTCAGAATTAAGTTGCTTAACTATAGTAACTAGAGTCAAGGAAATTTTCTCCATTAATTTTTTTTCCCCTAAATGAACATGGTAGGCGCTACATTCCCATGCATCTTCTTGGAGAATATAAATAAACTTCACTTGCTGGTACTTATCAACAACAGTCTGTGTCATTTGTGGTATTAGTGATTTACCACAGGAAAATCACTCATCTCCCTCATGATCCTGGACAAGTCTGCCGGATTTTCTTCCATTGTAGAAACAGTAAGTCAAGCCATATAAAACACCCTTCACACTTATCTTAGCCATCTGCAAAATTTCTTATAGGCACAAACCACTTAGCATCACGTCAGCAGCTTCATGATGTCCCCAGGAATCCTACACTGTTAAAACGTGAGCATTTTGCTGTCCCCGTAAAAACCCCAAATTAGCAAATTTCAGGCGCTCAACTGAGGAAGTCCCCACACTGTAGAGTCATGTTTAATCAAGGTCAAGTCTCAATAAAGCAGGGAGAAGCAGTGACGTAGGCTCTTGGGTAGTGACCAAAGAACCAGAATCTAATGCAGTCACAGGAAAACAGAAACCCTGAGAAGACCCTGGAGACACATGGCAGAAAACCTGACCTCCATGGGTCGCAGCAGGTGGCTTCGCTTCCTTCTTCTTCTCCTTCTGCAGCATGCAAGGCTGCTAGGGAAATGTCCCCCGGGCCAACCAGAAAGGGCCGGAGAGAGGGAGCAGGAAGAGGAGGGCAGTGAGGAGGGGCAGGATCACCTCCCAATTCGGCCCGTAATCAGAGTGGCCCAGCGGTGGGCAGAGGGACCTGGGTGCAGTGGCATCGTTCCATTTTCCTGGCTGTGAGATGATAATGGCGAGGATTCCAGCCCTTTCCTGACCCTGGGCTCGCCATCTCCCGGGCCTTCCCTCCTCGCCCCCATCTTCCTGCCCTACTACGCATCCTTTGAAAGATTTAGCTCACACATCCACTCATATTCACCGTGATTACTGCCTCCTCCTTGGTGTGTCTGTAGAACGTTCCTTCTGCTAATAGAGCCCTCTTTACGCTGTCTGGGGACTTACTGGGAACAGGAATTCCTGCCACCAGAAGCCAAATGCCTTGAGGACAGATTCAGACTCTTGTCGTCTTTTATCCCCAAGGATGGGGGAGGGTCTGGAATAGAGCAGGTGCCCAGTAAACCTGCTGACCCAGGGAATGGGCACAGGAGCATCAAAACTACCCAAGGACGCCAAGAAGGCCAGACTGAAGAGTCTCATTTGCATATTTCCTACCTTCTACCATCCATTTAAAAGGACTGTAAAGACAGAATATTTCCAACTCTAAAGGAAAATAAAGCCCCAAACAGAAAAGGTAAGCAGCCTCCTGTAAATTATCAGGAGGAGTGGACTTTTCAAGTCACAGCCCTGAAACTCCAGTCCTCTGTACGTAAGGTTCTGTTCGTCTCTCCCAAGATTTGCTTCTCACCATGAGTGTGGTTCAGGCCGGAGACCAAGATGACACGGGCCCCCTGTGTACAGAGACACAAAATCTCCCACATTCTCAGCATCCACTGTGCCCGGCTGAAATTCTGGGTTCCTGGAAGGCTGCCCAGAGAGCTTCTCCTAATGGTTCCAAATGACTAAAATCCTCCCCCAGCCTCTCCCTCTGCCTTGAGTTATATATTTACAACCACTGTCCTAAAAAAATGTCCACTACTTATAATTAATAAAAAAATATAAGCTTGGAGAGAGAAATATTTCCTAAATCAGCTGAGGCCAAAGTCAAAGTTGTCAGGGAGCCACCCACCATGAGCTCATCGGGCTGACAAATGCTGAGGAGCCAGGCGGTCTGCACCCGACCACGCTCACCCTGGGACGCTGATAACTGAGTCCTCCCATGCTGCAGCAAAGTAATGGCACCTACTGCACAGTCGTGTCACACGGGGTCAAGGGGAGAGCAGCTGGTGCCTTGTGAGGAACACAGAGGTGTGCGGGACCTAGGCATCCCATAATGGCCAGGGTTTTGCTGTGGGACCATCTTTATATGGCCTTGACTTTTCAGTTATTTTCAAAAAAACATTCCTAAAGATGAGAAAATGCTCCTCAGGGGCACATCTCTGCCCTGATGTCACGGCTACGTTGGGCACAGAAAGCAATGTAAGAATTGGATCCCAGAACACAGATGCTCCTTGGCTGATGATGAGGTAACCTCCCAGTAAATCCACTGTAAGATAAAAGTATCCCAAGTGGAAAACATCCAGAATACCTCACCTATGGAACACCACAGCTCTGCCACACCCCGCCTCCTCAGGATGACCTGGAGCAGAGGTCTCTGCCACCGCGCAGCGTCGCCAGGGTGTCACACTGCGTGTTGCCAACCCAGGACCAGATCGAGATTCAGTGTCTTGAGCTGTACTTTCTATTGAATGCACATGCTTCTACACCATCAGAAAACTAGAACATCACACTGAACCATCTCTAAGTCGGTTCCTGAATGTGTTCCTATAGGACATGAAATCACTGAAGGGTGAGAAATCACAACTGCCTTCACCGAAACCCCACTGGTTTCACTGTGACCCGCATGCTGGCACACACAAAAAACACTTTTTGAGCCACATGCATGATAATAGTTAGGGAGCCTACTGTGTGCTGAGAGCCATAGCGAGTGGGAATGACGCATGGCATTTTTGCCAGAAAGGAGTGGTTGAGAGGTGACGCCAGCAGCCATTGAGATGATGATGGTTATGTTAAGCTGTGTGTTCGATTGTATATTAGATGCCTGCTGTCCGCCTCGGCCTGCTACTTTGGAGTTCTCAGAGGATTCCTGGAGAGTTCCCATTGGTTGGGGAAGTGCCAGAGGAGGGATTTTCAGGTGTGTGGTGTGTCCCAGGAGAAGGCCACATGCGCGTGGCGTTCACTTCGGAAATAAAGTTTGTTCCTGCTTGAGTGGCTCGTGATTTGTGTCCAGCCAGACTGCGGCAACTATGGATGCTTATTAGCATGTTCTGGGCCAGGTTACCTGATACTCTGTCCAGTCAGAACAGTCATTGTCACGAGCATCTTCACCATCATTAATGCCTTTGGTAAAAGGTAGATGAACTAATATGTAAGGGAGAGCCCAGTACACAGATACTCCATGGTATCTTTAAACTCCTTTCCCCACCCCTTTTCCCTCTCCAGTGCTGGGTATTGAAGCCAGGGCCCTGGGCACGCCAGGCAACCCCACTACCAGGCAACCCCACATTCCCAGCCCAGCTTCCTCTCCCTTTTGAAAGAAAAAAAAATAATAATCATCAAAGAAAGCAGAATTCTTTTTGTTTTTTGGGGGAAAAATAATCCAAACACAGTTGATGGAAAAGTTCTCTGTTTCATTTTTAAACCAAGAAAACCCACTGCATTAGGAGGAGGAGGCCAAGGAAGAGCAGGTGTTGACCACAAAACTGTACCTAGGAGACAGACCGTGGAAGGCAGTGCCCGTGTCCGGTCAGCTCTGAAGAGACGGATGCTGCCCTCTTCCCTAGGCTGGGTCCTGGCACTCACAGGCAAGTAGAGGTATAAGATGCTGTTCATTTTTCACTCTGGAGACAGCTGGCATGCGGCATCTGAGAACAGGGAATTTTATATCCTCCTAGAGTAAAATATTGAGCATACATAAGTCATCTAATAAAAATCAGATTTTATGTTCTCTCCCTTCTCCATAACTAAGCAACATAAAAAAACTAAAGGATGGACAAAATTTCAAAAGGATTTATATGGAGCCCTTTTACCCCAAACCTATTATTCAAATTATCTTTGCTTGTGGCCGAAAGGTTTTGATATTAGACGACAGGAAGAGAAGAATTCAGCACCTCACAAGGACACAAGGAAAGGTTACAATTATTTCAACTCTCAATAGCCCATGGTTACATACTGTATCTCCAAATGAGCCCTACAGAGTGTCCACAGAGTAGCTCTACATGCAAGTCCCTAGAGAAGACTCACACGGTATCACAGGTGAATAAAAACTCAATAGTTTTTTTGCATTGTTTTACCCTTTAGGAGGTGAAGGGTCAGAGAGGTCATGTGATCTGATGAAGTTGGTGCTGCCTATGAAGGAGGTACTGAGGCCGGAACCCTGAGTTTCTAACTTTCAGAACCTCAGGAGGAGAGCGGCAGACGCCACCTGCAGAGAACAGAGTGGGCCCCACCAGGGAGACCCGGAGGCTCTGCTTTTTAGGCTGTAGGTGCACGGAGCCATTGAATCTGCTTGTCAAAGGGAAGCAGTTACAGACGTAAAACTCAGAAGCACAACTGACACCCTCTTCCCTCTCCCTAGGCTTCCTGGCTGGGTGCTGATCTGACTTCCAGGTGCAGATGCAGCATTCATCTAAGCTTTGCCAACTAGTCACTCCAACCTCCCCAGATTCTGAGGTTATATCACATTTATGCTGATTTTCACTGTATCCAGGCACTTCCCCTCAAAAAATTCACTTTCCTTTATCTTGAAGATCCAAGGTCAGCTTTTGTGAAGTTCACTCAATGCACAAAAAGAAGAAAAATATGATTGGACTGACATTGACAATTTGAGTCTTAAAAAAATGCATAGTACTCCTTATCCTGTTGCATACAATGAACAAAAACCATATTCACATTCACGGGGAACCTGCTGCATTCACGGACACACGTCTTTGTGGGTAGCTCTGCTTCTATAGAGGTGCAGAAGTGCTCTAGAGAATTGAACTGTTTCAGCCCAGAGAAAGTAAATGAGGGTAAGATGAGATACAGTACGCACCGAAACAAGGCCTTGTCCCCCAACACGAAGCACTCATTTAAAAGAGTCCTCTCTGTACAGAGGTGGAAAGTAGAAACAGCTTACTAAACTATCGGCACAGGCCTGTGATCCCAGCAACGCAGAAGTCTGAGGCTGGAAGATTTCAAGTTCAAAGTCAGCCTGGGGAATTTTTAGCAAGACTCTGCCTCAAAATAAAAAAAATAAAGAGGGCTACGGATGTAGCTCACCCCTGGGTTCAATCCTCAGTACCCCCCCCCCAAAAAAAAAGCTGGGGGGGGGGAGCCCTGGTTATGATACAGTGTAGCATTACTGCTATTCCTGGACAAGTGCCAAATGTAAGAACTCTGATTTACTCCAATTTGGTATGTAAAAGGACAACACAAAACACCATCAGGAAATATGGATGCCTGGCTAAGAATCCAGGTCAGACAAAATGTAAAAAGGAAAGCTTGCGTACGATGTTACATATAAACTAATATAAAAACGACTGATTCTGGGTATTTATGTTATAAGGCATGCAACGTTATAAACAGCTTTTATTCAGTTGTTTCACACCAACACAAAGTTCACACCTTCAATGGCTCCACATGTGGTCCATGACGAGGAGTCCATGACAAGTCCACAAGTAAGTTTACTTTAAAACAAGAATAAGGACAGTCTGGCTTGCTGCTCGTCCTCTGAGGAACAGGCCTTCATATAATAAAGTTAGAATTCTACCTTCCAACAAAATGTTGTTGGACTTCATAAGCAGCTACACTTCTTCTGAAAAGCATCCACAAACCATCAAGAGATCCATGAACTTGCTAACTTTGAGAGACAGACGTTAGAAGGACAATTAAAATTCTCCTGTCTTTAGAGAATACCTAAATACATTCTGCTTCCATTTTTGAAGTTTCCAAAAGAAGCAATTCCAAAATCAACATCTAGTCTTGAACTCATCTTACGTGTTTTTTTTTTTTTTTTAGTTGTACAGAGTCTCCTTTCCGAAGACCTAGTAAAAGATATGATGCTGAGCCTTTTGCCTCATTTTCTTCCAGGGCTTTCCAGGACTCTGGCTTGACCAGTCTCCTCCGCTGGGTGGAGCAGACTGTGCACTTTGTGTGTGGACCATGTTAAGGGAAATAATTGGCCTGAATAACATGTGATATTTTGGGGGCAATAAAAGATACAAATAGGATAATCCATAATAAAAAAAAAAACTAAACTATCCACAGATGTATTGGACTTAAGGACACAGAATGGCAATGCTGAGAGAAGCCTTCGTGATGAGCAAGGCCACATCTTATTCTGTAAATAAGGATGTGAAGTCCATAGCACCCAGAAACTGCACCCTATTCATGATCCTGCTGGGCAGCAAAACCAAGACTAGACTTCCAAACTTGACTTCTGACAAGTTTTATATTATGGCTCTGGAATGGATTTTTATACCATGCCTACCATATTTTACTCAGCCCTACTTGTTCCTCCATTTCTTTGGTTGGATGTTAGTAACTTTTTCCCAGACTTCATCCAGGATCCTTATAGTGCAAAGTCGTTGCTCAGGGCTGAGCAGGAACGTGGCCTCATGGAGACTGGGCACTGGCTGGGTCCTGGAGTGACAGGCAGGGCAGCCATGGGGACATGGGGACACTGAGGGGCACACCAAGACAGACTGACTTCCCAACACTGCTGGCCCCAAACAGCTGCCAGGGCAATGAGATAAGCCACTCACCCTTCAGTGAAGAGAATGCCAAGGAAAGGAAATAGGTCAGGCAGCACCATTAGTGAAGAGTTACTCCTGCTACCAGAAAATAAGGCTAATGGAAGACAGAGCTTCTTTGTCTAAGTTCCAGGTACAGCAAGCAGAGCAGACACTTGGAGAAGGGCTTCTGCAAAAGTCCCACGCTCCTCAGGTTAGAGGAAATAGCCACTGTTTCCTTTCCAGATTTCCAAATTCATTTCCCAGTGTGTCATTGTGAGAAGTCAGTATCATGGAGAAAGAAATTCCCAGCTCCCACAATCTACCCAGACCAACACTGGTAATACAGAATTCCCAGAAAAGAGTTTTAAAACAACAACAACAACAGAAGCACTCTCCTTGTTTGGCTTTCCAGGTCAAAGTTAGGTTAATATTTCCCAACTCACCACCAGAACTGGAGAAAATTGAGCAAGAAGGATACCAATATGGATTTTGCTTTTTTGTTTTTTAGCTCTACCATTAGCAATTTTTGGATCTTGGGACAATTCCAGTGGATGGAGATCAGAAAATGAAGATTGTTGGTATGCAGCTTGCTCTTGATATTTTAGAGGAGAACGGTATGAATGTTCACTCAGACCACAGCTCTACAAGCTTCTTCTACCAGGTGCAGAAGCGAGTTCACCCAGGAAGCAGGCTGAACAGATTACAGATTGTGACATGCAGCTACCTCATCTAGAAAAAACACCAGAGAACAAAAATGTCTCAGCATTTGACAAATGATGAAAAGAGAAGCAGTTATAAAAATTTCCCCACACTCAAGCCATAATGGAAGAGGCTGGATCCCAATCCAGAGTTCCTGATGTCAAGTGCCCTAACCCATGTGTGTATACTTAATATCTTATCTCTCTTCCTCACAAAACTAGGGGGCAGGGAACCACCCCACGACCCAGCTATCCCTCCCCTTGGCATTTATCCAAAAGATCTAAAATCAGCATACTACAGAGATACAGGCACGTCAGTGTTTACAGCAGCAAAATCCACAAGAGCCACGTTATGGAATGAACCCAGAGGCCCAGAATAGATCAAGAAAATGTGGTATACACACAATAGAGTTTGACTCAGCCATAAAGAAGAATGAAATAATGGCATTTACTGGTAAATGAACAGAAATGGAGAAAATCATGCTGAGTGAAATAAGCCAGACTCAGTGAAGGACTGAATGTTTTCTCTCAGAGGTGGAAGTCAGAGCAAAATAACAGAAAGAAGGGGGGGACAATATATCATAAAGATAGGGAAGGTCAGTGAGTAGAAGGGGAACAGAGGGAGGGGGAGAGAGTGGGATATGGGATGCCATATACATATATAAAGGGCCAAAGGGGGTCCCACCTTTGGGTAAACGTAGAAGGTGCCAATCAAAAATAAATGAATAGGGGAAAGGAGGGGGCAAGGGGGTAGGGATGATGGTGGAATGAGTTAGACATTTATGAAGACACGAATGGTGTGAAGATACCTTGTGTACAATCAGTGACTTGAAAAGTCGTGCTCTGTATGTGTAATATGACCTGAATCACATTCTGCCATCGTGTATAACAAATTAGAATAAATAAATAATTTATTAAAAAAAGAAATGAATAAAGGAGTGAAAGGAAGATGAGTGGAGGAGGGAGAAAAGAGAGGAGGAGGGGAGGACAGGGTGGGGGACCCCCACTCCCTGAAATCAAATTCCTTCCATGTGTGATTTTGTCAAAACGAACCCAAATACTATGTATAATTATAATGTTCCAATAAAAAAAAAGAAAACTAAACAAATCTTACTTCTTACTTTTCTTTCCCTTGCTGAGAATTGAAGAGCTGAGCATAAAAGGTTTTTGAACGTTACATATGAGGGAAATTCATCATTTCAATTGTCCACACACTCTACTCCCAAATTCTTATTGATAACATAGCGGTGGCTGTATATTATCTTTTGGTTCTCTCATGGGGGAAAACAACCTAACTTTTGGAAATTAAAAAATATGAGTTTAGCATATATTTTTAGGGGGCAGGAAGAAACTAATAGTTTTACCTATCTTTGTCTTAGAATCAAAAGGAACAAACCTCAAGTGGAAAAGCCAATCCTACCCTCCAATCATACAAACCCAGCCTTGCATGTCGAGACCTATAAAACACAAAGAAAGGCACATGGAGGTCAGGGAAAGACCCCTGTTCACCAGATCTTCATGTTTTAGGTCACTCCAAGGTTTGGGGGGGGGGGGGTGAATGAATATAAAAGTTTTTGGAAGAATAGCTTTTTAAAAATTCAAAATCATGATATTCTTTCTTCTCCCAAGAAAAGCAATCTGCAGATAATTAAGATGTGAGCAGAATGGCGAGCGCTCCAGATCCTATCAGCGTGCAATAATTAGCACTCAGACTCAAGGTCATGAAGCGATCCCTTTGCCATGTGATTCAGAAGCCCTGGCTCTCTATTTTCAGATTAAAATAAAGACCAAGTGACTAAGCTTCAACCACGTCTGAATGTTTGTGGGCCACTTTCCCCACAACCAACAACCTTACTTAAACTCCCAACTTCTAAACTGCTAGAGCCATGGAAACATTCAAGATGACGTTCCTTCACCAAACCTCAGCTTCCCTCCTGCTTCTGCCCCGAGCCAACCTACTCACTCCACAGCAAGCACCAGCAACCTGCTCAGCTACTCCCTCGGACCTCTGTACCTGCACCCAACGCCTTCGACCATGAGAAAACCAGAGCCCACAGAGAACTCTGCCACTGGCACACGCTCCTAGTTCACTGAGGGCAATTACGCAACCTCAGATTTTTAGCCTTGATATAAAAATCTGCCATGGGAAGGCTGTGTCTGGGTAGCTCAGTCTGCATGGGGCAGTTCCTGGCCTCCAAGTGCGCATGTGTGCACACACACTACCCCCCTGCTGTGCCACACAGGGAAAATACACACTAAGTTTCAAATAAGCTAAGCAAGTATTAAACAATCAAGGTATTGCTTTGCTACTGGCAGAAGTAAAAGGCAGCTATTTATTACAAACATATTACCAACAAAATATTTTGTGTGGAAATAAAAAAATAATAGCTACTCATTTTTCCTCTTACAGTCTATTGTCATGTATACCTATGAAGAACAAATTAAAAAATTTTTAAAAATAATTTGGTATTTATCAATCACTAGGGATTGAATACTATACATGGACCATCTTATATAATCTCCATAAATACAAATTTGTAATTCCACTTTTACAGAAAATAAATGAGGTCATGAGAAGCTGAGTCAGTTAGCCAGGGCCAATTAGTAATAGCATCAGAATTCACACCCAGAGCCACCACCTCGCTGTCCCTGCTGGTCTCAGGGTGCTGCCTGACCACCAGCCCCTTATAACAGTCAGACCTGGTCTGGCTACTGACCTGCCGAAGGAACTCAAATTATTATCGGTTTACCTAATAAAACTATGCAAAGTGCAAAATATTTTTATGCCAAAATGCCTTTGTTGGTAGGTACCATTAATGCTCTTTTTTCGTTATCTCCAGCATGTAAAAAGCACGCACCTGTGACATTTAAACAACGTAGGGCCTTCTGTGTGTGGTCTTCACCAGCTCCAACCTCCTTCTGCTGGCTCCTTAACTTGCCACTGCCTTTCAGTCAAAATCGCAGCAGCCAATGTCTGCACTGAGAGCGCTGTTAAGGTTTAGGAGACACTGACCCTGGGGTAGAGAGAACTACTGCTCTACTCTAGCTCTTTCACTGTCCCAGGAAAAGTCATAGTTTTACTTTGGCAACCTCTTTAATTGAGGTTCTAATTGAGATTCTTGGGACTTTCATAATCTTAATCTGATTTCTCCAGATAGAAAGATTATAGAATTCCCAAAGAAAGCTGGATCAATAGTGTAAGGTTTTAAAATGACTAAGAGATTGGTGTCAGCACACCAGCGCTTTGCAGAAGGCCAGCGACATCAATCAGATGATGATTTACTGTATACTAACTTGTGCTGCTAAATTCTCCAGAAGGGCTGGCCTATCTGTTCCTCCGGCACAGTCCCCAGCCCACCTTGACTCCACCTGTCAACATGGAGCCTACACAGAGAAGAGCCGGGTCCCCTCTTTCTTCAGTGCACCTCGCTGGCAAGCCCCAAGAGCTGCCTGCAAGAGTCTGGTGAGATTCTGGGTCCAGTCTCGTGACCTCACCTGACCCTGCCTCTGTGAACATTGCTCATCTCCTGGAAAGGGGTGTGTTTCCAAGCCTCTCCCACATCAGCAGTAGAAAGGAATTTGCAGGCTCTGAGAGCTAAGTGACCTGGACAGAAGAAGCTGTGGAAGGGAGGTGACACTGAGGGGAGGAAGTGCAATGAGGTCCTCCCACTTTGCCAAGCTCCCATCGCTCTCTGGCTAGGCAGTGTCAGAGACGGCCAACAGGCCGTGGAGCTAAGTGGGAGTACTGCCCTACCCTTGGCCTTCTGGCAGGGAAAGGCCAGAGTCTCTGCAGCACCCACACCCCACAGGGATCCTGGGGAGAGGTGTGGACTTGCCTGACTATGGCGGCCATGCCAGCCACTCCAGGTGTCCCCGTATCCCCCTCAGAAGATGGACATGTACTCTGACCAACATGGGGTCAGTGGGGGTGGATGAAAGTCCATACAGTGACTTTCCAATGACAATCAGAGCTCTTGGGGCTGCTTTCTAGAGGTCAGTGGGGAGAAGTCTGGGAAAAGAGGAAAACCCGAATGTTTTCTTCCAGCACCACAATTTCAGCCCTCCTGCTGGGCTGCGCAGAGGGACAAAGTGGTGTACCTGTGGGGGAGCACTCTCCAGGCCAGGGGAGCACTCTCCAGGCCAGGGGAGCACACTCCAGGCCAGGGGCACACACTCCAGGCCAAGGGAGCACTCTCCAGGCCAGGGGAGCACTCTCTAGGCCAGGGGAGCACTCTCAGGCCTGGGGAGCACTCTCCAGGCCAGGGGCGCACACTCCAGTCCAGGGGAGCACTCTCCAGGCCAGGGAGCACTCCTGCCTGTGGGAACATAGGTGGGCTGCAGTGAACGGCAGGGAGGCTGGGATACTGGAAGCCCAGCTCACAGGCCTGTGATTAAATGTGAACTTGCTAGTGGCCCTCCTCACACAAGGTGAAGAGTCAATGTTTGATAGACTGGGACCCATGCCAGACTCCAGCCTAGTGGCCTCCCCACAGGGGACTAGTTCAAAGAAATGAGATGTAGCAAAACAATTTGTGCCAGCTGCAAGAAAGCCACAGCTCACAGGTCAGACGTTGGAGCCATCCTCTGGGTGTCTGGACACAGCAGGCTGGCTCCTCCCCAGGGACTTGACATTGTAGAGTTTCACTGATCATCCTGTCCACTAGGCAGAGTTGAAGGTGGGCCTCTTCTGGACTTTAGGTCCTCAGCACTGAATATGCTGGGTCCCTACTGTCAAATGCAGTGGCTCTTGAGCCCTTGAAATCTGTCAATCCAAATTGAGGCACACCACAAGTTCAAAACGCGCAGTGGATTTCAAAACTCAGCATGGAAAATAAAGCAAACATCTCATTCATTCTTTGATTCATACAATATTGAAATATTTTGATATAATAGGTTAAATAAGTAAATTGTATTGGTAAAATGGATTTACCAATTTCTCTCTTTGTTTAATTATACCTGTGGCTTGCATTGTATTTATATTGGACTGTACTACTCCAAGAATCCCATAAATGCTGTTGAAGGAAAGAATGGAAACTAATAATAAAAAAAGCTGAATTAACATTAGCATCAATGCTTTCAAAGTCAATATAGTCTTAGAAATGTTGTAAAATAAGTGAGGCAAAACTTTTTTTGAAATAACTTCTGAATCTGGAGCTATGTTTTATTCTGAGTCATATGCTGTGAGAAAATGCTCACTAATCACCCAGGCCTCTTCAAAAATGAGACAGCAACAGACTCTGAGCCAGGCCACACCACGGAGGCCAAACTCAGCCATCAGGACTGGGTTAAGAACAATCAGCTCACACACTGTAAGAAATTGTCAGAGATGAAACAACCAGTCAACAAATTTCCAAGCTTCTCTTCATCCTAAACAACACTGTACCCTCAGTTCAACTGATTGCTTTGAATATATTCTTTTAAATTGTTTTTTAAAATGCATAGCTTTCTACCATTTTTTTTTTTTGGTATCAGGGATTAAGCCCAGGGGTACTTAACCACTGAGCCACATCCCCAGCCCTTTTTATTTTTTATTTTGAGACGGGGTCTTGATAAGTTGCTGAAGGACTCACTAGGTTGGGGAAACTGGCTTTGAACTTATGATCCTCCTGCCTCAGCCTCCCAAGCCATCGTACCTGGCCTCTACCAAATATTTAAAACATGACTAACTTCAATCCTTATTAAAGTATTCAAAAAAACTGAAGAGCAGAGAATACTTCCTAACTCATCCTTTGATGCTAGTATTACTCTGATAAAAAAATCAGACCAAGACACTACTAGAACTGAAAACCACAGACAATATCCCCGAAGAGCACTGAAGCAAAGTTCTGATAAAATACTAACAAACTGAGTTCAGCAGCATATTAAATAGATTGTACATCACAACTAAGTGGAATTAATTCCTGGAGTGCAAGGATGGTTCAATGTGCAAAATCAATTAATGTCACTTGAGGAATTAGCATAATAAAGGGAAAAGACACATGGTCATGTCAAGTGATGCAGAAAAAGCACCTGACAGAATTTCACGACCGTTCATGAAGAGAGGGAGTTATCTCCACATAGTAAAAATCATGTATGAAAAACCCACCATGAACATCAGGCTCAATGACGAAAGATTAAAATCCTTCCCTCTAAGATAAGGAACAAGGCAAGGGTGTCTGCCTTCACCACTTTATTCCATATGGTACCGGAAGGTTGGGGCAAGAAGGGGACAAAAGGCATCCAAACAGAAAAGAAAGAAAATTATGTTTGTTTGCAGATGTCATGATCTCATATTTAGAGACCCCAAATATTACACACACACACACACACACACACATCCACATGATCTTTTACATTAATAAATAAATTCATCAAAACAGCAAGACATAAAGTCAAAATAAAAGTCAGTCCAGGGCTGGGGTTGTAGCTCAGTGGCAGAGCACTTGCCTACCACATGTGAGGCACTGGATTTGATCCTCAGCCCCACATAAAAATAAATAAATAAAGTAAACATATTGTGCCCATGTACATGTGAAAATATTTTTAAAATAGCTGCATTTCTGTCTTGGCCAATAAACAATTTCAAAAGGAAATACAAGTAGAATCCCATTTATAATAGTATATCATAAATAAAGGAATACTGGGGATTTGATCAGAGGTAAAAGATACAATGAAAACTACAAAACATTGATAAAATAAATTAAATACATAAACAAATGGAAATGCATCCCATATTCATGGATTGGAAAATTTAACCTTATTAAGAGGTCAAGGTGATCAACAGATTCAATGCAATCCATATCAAAATCCCAATGACAATTTTTGCAGAAATGAAAAAGCCCACACTAAAATTTATATAGAATCTCAAAGAACCACAAAATAGTCTAAACAACCCTGATATAGAAAAACATATCTAGAGGTCCCACAGTTGCTGACTGCAAAACTCACACAAAGCTATAGTCATCAAACTAGTGTGATATTGGGAAAATACAGACATATACACGACTAGAACTGAATAGAGAGTACAGGAAAAAAATCCTCCCATATATGGCCAAATGAATCTTGATGGGGCGTCAAGACTCTTCAACAGGGAAAGGAGGGTCTTTTCAACAAATGGTGCCGAGAAGACTGGATATCCACATGCAAAAGAATGAAGTTGTGCTCTCATTTAACAGCACATAAAAAAAAAAATTAACTCAAAATGGATCAAAGACGTAAAAACAGATCTAAAACTACCAAATTCTGAAGAGGTAACAACTGAGGGCAAAACCTTCATGATGTCAAATGTGGCAGTGGTTTCTTGGCTATGACACCAAAGCCATGGTAACAACAAAAAAAATAAACAAAAGGAACTGCATGAACACTTTTAAAACTTTGTGCATCCGATGACACAAGCAAAGGAGTAAAAATGGAGCCCAAGGAATGAAAGACAATGTTTGTAAATCGTGTATACCATAAGGAATTAATATTCAAAATAAATAAAACACCTAAAATTCTACAACAAATCAAACAACCTGAATAAAAATGGCAAAGGGTAAAAGAATTTGAATATATATTTCTCAAAGGGCAGATGAACAGATGCCCCAAATCACTAATTATTAGGTAATACAAAGCAAAACTACAATGAGATACCACTTGATACCCGTAAGTATGGTCACTATTTCAACAACAACAACAAGAAAAGCTGGAAAATAAATGCTGGTGAAAATATGGGAAACTGAACCACTTGTGCACCACTAGTGGGGATGCGAAGTGGATCAGCCACTGTGGAAACCAGTGTGGCGGTCCCCCAGTGCAAATGGAATTTCCATATCATTCACCCTTTTCACTCTGGAAACACTTAAAAGAACTGAAAACAGAACCTTGAAGACCTATTTGTATCCCCGTGATTCCAGGAGGATTTTTCACAAATACTAAAATGTGGAAGTAAATCAGGAGTCTGTCGGGGGATGGGTGGATGGGCCAACTGTGGCATGTCCACCTAATAGAATATTGGTCTCCCTCAAAAAGGGAGAAAATTCGGACACAGTCTGTAACACGGATGAACCCTGAAGACATTCTGTGAACAAAATAGGCCCTTCACAGGAGGACTCACCCAGGTGCCTAGGGTAGTCGGTCGAGTGGTGAGCCGGGGGGCTGCTAGGAGGTGGGAGAGATGGTTGGTGTTCCAGGGTCTAGAGTTTCGGTTTTCAAAGATCAAACAGTTCTGGAGGTGTTGGGTGGTGAGGGCTGCTCAGCAGGGACAGTACCTAACGTCACGGGGCTGTACCCTGAAGATGGCGGAGGGTATGTGTATTTTACCAAAAGAGGGGGAGGGGGAGGGGAGGGGTGGGGGAGAAAGAAGAAGAGAAGAAAATGTGAGGAGAGTAAGAGGGGGAGGTAAGAAGCCAGAGGGGCAGGAGATGGAAGTGGCCTTCAGTCATCCAAGTGGGAATTTGCACATGTGCCTCGTGACTTCCTGCAAATGGCGGTGGAGTGCCACTGCAGTCGGTCTCTGGGATGACGGCGTGCCTTCCGATGCACCTACACCTCTGCATCTGGACACGGAAACCCGCAGGGAGATCCACAAAACAGACCACGTAGACGGACACACAAAAATGAGGGGTGAGTGTGCACGTTCTGTTTGTGTAAGAATTACCTGTTCTTTCAACCCACCTTCTGTATTCTAAGTCCCTCACCAGTCCTCACCCAAGTCCTGGCCAAGTCAGGAACAATAAAAACCAGCAAGGCAAACAGCAAGAATAGTCCTTCAGATGCTAAAGTGTTATTGCTACACTGATCTAATAATCATAATATGATTATTAATAACAGTATATATTAATAAGTACAACAACAATAATTATCAATAACATAGAGGGCACTGCACAAAGCACATTCAAGGTTACATTTTCCACAGCAACCGCATACTACGAACTCCATTTCTCAGATGAGAACCCTGAAGGAAATAAAATGCCTCGTCCAAGGACACAAGGGAGAAAATCTGTCCTTTCCTGGAGTCCTCTTTTCTACACAACAGAGCAAAAGAGTGACGTGAGAAGAAAAAGAATCAGAATGAAAAAGGAAGGCTTCTTCAGCGCAAGTTCTGCCCTGAATGACAAACAGCCTTCTCCAGAGCGGATCTCTTTCTAATGGACTTCATGTGCAGGGAAAGCCACGATACTAGAAGCATCATCGAATCATCTGGTTCTTAACACACAGCTGTGACTGATGCCTGCCGCCACCCAGGTTGCCATCCTAAGGCGCACACCCTGGAGCTCGGATTATTAGGCAATTCCGTGAAACGGGACTGAAAACCCTCCGAGGAGCCATGAGCTGCCGCATCTGCTGTACTCATTTCCAAACTCGCCCGGAAACCCAGAAAATCACCTTCAGAGACATCGCCGGATCCGCGCTTCGCCTCACAGGAGGTGCTCAACTACCCAGCCTCTCAGCAGCCCGGCTCTTCCCTTTCCAGGTATGGGCTTTGTTGCTGAAACTCTCAAACGTCTCCCCTGACAACCAAGCCTTCCTCCAGCTCTGCCCACCACTCATCTCTGCATCCATTTTTAAGAAGGGGGATCAGAGGGCAAATGCCAGGCTGTGACCCCCGTCTGGGCTTGGCCAAGCGGGATGGGTGATTCAGGTGTGTGGAATGGAGGTTTCCACGGCGACGAGACAGCCAGGCAGGCAGGGCCCTTGCAGACTCTTTCCACCAAGGTAACAGAAGCCACTGTGCCACCTGAGGGTCAGCCCAGCTCAGAGCTCCCCAGGGAGGAGCTCCCACTCCCACCCCCAGCCCGGGTTCCTTGGACCATCCATATTCTCTTCTTGGGGAGGGAAAGGATTCTCTAAAGTGAGCTGCTTGGGAGAAAAACTCATTGATGGCTAGAAATAAAGAAGAAAGAAGCTGCTCTAAGACATTTAGCCATATGCCCATGGACACCTGCCACCATCTTCCTATGACACCCTCAGCCTCTTCCCCCTGCACCCATGGCCCTCTACAAATCAGGCACAGTGACAGTAACTAATAATAAAATACAACAGTGATAACAATACACTGCAATAAAAGTGTCACGAATGTGGTCTTTAGCTTTCTCCTTAGTGTACTATATTATTTTTGAAACACGGTTGATCACATGTAACAGAGAACTCAGAACTGGAAGCCTCAGGTAAGGGGGACTATAGTATGCCATTATTTTCCCCCTTTCTCTCTCCCCCCTCCCTCCCCACCCCCTCCCTCCCTTATGGTCTCTTAAGTTCCTAATTCCTGTAAGGAATAGCCCTTTCCCAGTATCTCAGCGGGGAGGATCACTTCCCCAAGGAAGCCCAGTCCCTGGCCGACTCCCAGCCTTAGGGTCCTTCCAAGGTGCACGAGGAAGCTCCAGCTTCCCCGTCACAGCAGTCACCGCCCATGACTGCAAAAGCCTCTTCTCTCCATGATCCCCATCCCGCTGGAGGAGGGAACGAGAGGGGTGCCTTGTCTGCCATTGACTTCACTTGGGGAACAGCATCAAGCAGAGGGTCACGGGAGACTAGCCAAAAAATAATGGAGGGGTAAATGAATTCATGAAAGGACAGAGCAGGGCGTGGATGGTGGCTGGAGGGGCAGGACCAATCTCAAACAGCACTGACCACATCTACATCTACATCGTCACGAGCATCGAACGAGAAAACGTTTGGGAAATTCTCTGGGAGGACTGTAATAAGTCTGTATATAGTAGTGCTTCCCAGCAGGAGGTTAAATTATAGGGAGAAACCTGGAGCTTGGGGCAGCAGCAACGGGATCCACCAAGAGCACTAAGGTCACCAGAGCAGGCTTCCACCCGCAGCACACACGGACTGTGTGCCTGAGAAATAACTATGTCCTGCTCTCGCCCATTTTGGATCCAGACATTCATGTTATCCACAACTTCTCACTCACATACCTTGTTCATTTCTATCAAATATTACTACAAGCTGAATGTCCCAACTCCAAATGGCTCCAGAAGTGCTCCAGATTTCAGAGTTTTTTAGATTTTGGAATATGTGCACGTCAGCGAAGCATCTCTAATCAGGATTTATCACCATATAATTTAAAATTAGATTTGAAAGTCCCAGGTGCAGGGGCTACTTGGGAGGCCGATCCAGGAGAATTGCCTGAGTCCAGTAGTTTTCAGACCACCCTGGGCAACACAGCAAGGTCCCCTCTCCAAATGGACAAACAAATGTTAAATTATATTTGAATAATAAAAATAAAATCAATACTAATTTAAAATAATAATTACAGATAGCTGTCAAGGGAAATTGAGAATAATCCACATTCTTCAGCTACCTGGTGACACAGAGCCTTAGTTCCCTGGATAAAAGTACTTTTCTCTAAACCCTATAACTACGTGTCCTCTGAAAAATGGTGTGTGCGGTTGTTTCCTCCACATTTTACTTTCACAAAAAATGGCTTTTAGGAGTCTGTTCTTCACTGCTTTCTCCATGAGAACACAGTTGTAGGAAGAATGAGCGTCAACCTGCTTCGAGACTTGACCTTTCCAGGAATCCAAAACTCTGTGGCCGTACGACCCACTGCTCGCTCTCCCATCTCTGTCTCTCTGTCCCCAGCTCTGGCTTAACCACCACCAGCAGACCCAGAGGGCAGCATTTTCTCTCACTCCTTCTGTGCTTTGCATGATGTTCAGAATAGTACCCTCTGCTCAAAGACAGCTTGAAAGTTTCAAAAACACAACTCAATGCGAGTTGCCCTCTTAGACTATTTACAAGCACCACAGGAAACAACCCGCCTGTGTGGGATCAGAAGAGAGGGCCAGCGGAATGTCACAAGTCAACACGACATGCATTTCAGATGACATGTGACGCGCTCCTGGTTCAGAGCAAAACAGTCCACAGTGGGGCTGGGACAGGAAGTCAAAGCTGGCAGCAGCCCACTGCTGCAAAGGGGGAAATAAGTGGTGGTAACTCTAAACGAAAGAGAGAAGCCTGAAATGCTCCTATGACCAAACCAGGCAATTAAAACATTAAATGTGAAATCCGAGGCTCTGTAGATTTCCTAATATGGTATAAGTGCTGACTTTCAAAAATGATGTTTTCTCATCTTTTAACATATCAAAGAGCATGCCAAAACCCCAAGGAAACATTTCCATTTTGAAAACAAAAATAAACCACACACATCCATATTCTATTAATACCACTGTCTTGCCCTGAAGACCCTGCGCCCTTAGTCAAAACCCCATTGCATATCTAAATCCTAACGTGATTGAAAACTCCACCCAAGGAAAGCTGCACCTGCGCCATAGTGAGTTCACTAGGGCAGACCCCGTCCATTGTCCTTACTGGAGACCCAAAGCCATGTCCCCATCATCGACCTGTAAATATGTTCTGCATCTCCAGCAGCAGCATTCCTTGAGAGAGGAAAGCTGGCACAGGACACCACAGGTTCAAGCCAACTCCTCAACATTTAGCGGGACAGGGAGATAGAAGAATGGAAGCTGGGAATTAAAAGCCCAGAGGAGGTAATGCCCAAGTCCAGGATCCCCAGATCTAGACTATACACCCTTGACCTGCCAACATGAAACAAGAAATCACAGGCACGTGGCAATTTATGTTTAAAGACAGGGGTGAAAAAAAGAATGTGGTGCTCCTCGGCATCAATTCAAACACCTTGGAGCTGTACCCCTGCCAGGCACTGCCTGGGGCGAGGACAGCAGGAGTAAGTGACCTCAGTTCTGCACCCAGAGTGCTTCCATCTTCCAGAGAAAAACAAGCGCGAGAAACAACCACACAAAGGAGCATCACAGGTCACCTGCTCCTTCCTAAAAGGTGAGCCACGCAACTAACAGGATTCCTCCAACCGCAAAGCCTGCAAGGACAGCTGTAGGCCTTTATGTTCTGAGTTGCGGGCTCTATTTTGTCTCTGGGGCAAGAAGAGGGGGGAATCAAACCCACCCTGATCAGGTAAGCTGGGGGAGAATGAGCGCGCTGACTCTCGACACCAACTTGAACGTAACTTCAAGGAAAGGAGGCAGCACATGTCCAGCGACAGGAAAGCTCCACCTCATTTAAACCACCGGATCCGAGATCAGATCCAGCCCCAGCCACCTGCTGGTGGAACTGGGAGAGTTCACTCGCTCTTGCAGCCTCGTCCTTGCATTTACCAAATGCAAACACTTCTCCAAGTAGGTGAGGTGGGTTGCCACACTTCACAAATGGGGAAACTGAGGCACCAAGAAGTCCTGTGTCCTTAAAGTGGCTAAGTTATGATTTGAATCCCAGTAGTCTGTCTCCAAAGTCTGACCTCTGAAGCTTTACCCTGAACCACTTAGAAACTACTTCCTTTCCAGCGAGAGTTGTGCCAGCGCACCCAGCACAGTGCCTGACATTCAGCAAAATCTGGATGATGCTGAACACTTCACCTCCCGCTCTCCGTCCGCTCCCTCACCACACTGTGGGAGGCTGGAGACAAGCCTCTGCACACACAGAAGGCAGCGACGTCAATCTGCAGGGCTCAGGAGCTCTGGGGCGAGCTGGAAAATGACGCTCTGTCTTTATCCCGCGGCCTGGAACAAGAGCTGTAACTCAGGCAGAGACGCCCAGTGTCTGCACACAGAGGCTGCCTCTATCTGTCAGAATCTGCATTCCAGGCACAGCACTGAAGACAAGCCCTGGGAAATTGGAGGATTTGTGATTCCTGCACGAGGAGCTATATGTTTATATGTCAATGGACACACATACACACACACACACAGTCACCATCCCACATCTAAAACTTATATCCTGACTACCACAGGGGGAAAATAATCTATTTTCAAGAAACTTCCACAGCCTACAAATTGGCAGAGTTTCTGTATCAGGCTGCAGCTTGCTTTAAGATGGACCAGATATTGCTGGAAGCTAAAAAACAGAGTCTCTTTTTGAAAATTATTAAGAACAAATTAAGCTCGGAGGCCTAAGGGATCTGTGTTGTAAAATATGAGAAATTTTTGTTTTCCAGATCTTCAGCAGTATTTTCATGAACTAGTGACATTAATAAAGAGAGGACGGGGTTATTTTTGTGTCTTGGTATTTATGTAGAGTATTATCGAGAAATGTGTAAATGTTATCAATTATGTATTCAGCTGGGCGAGTACTGACCCACACAAAATAGGGGACTTATCGTCACTTGAATTTTTCAAGGACACAATTATGCATGTTGCTAACTATGAGAACTTTATTCCTGATACCAGGTAGGAATGCTGTCTACACACTCCCTCAATTTTTCCCTTAATAAAAAGTTCCATTTAATGTTAACACAATAGAAGAACATTATTTCATACATGAAAAAATATCACTACAATCCAGTATTGAGACAGTTGCTCTGACCCTGGAACTTTGCTAACGTAGTTTAAAAGTCAATAAAAAGAAAGCTGACCTTCCACAGACTCAGTCTCCGTCACTGTGGCTACTGGGTTCATTGATGCCTGCCAAATCTTGCAAAACTACAGTACTGATCTCCATGTGCATTTCAAAAACTATAAGCTTCCATTGTGAATAAGCTTCACTTTCTACTTTCGGACTCCATCCGCAACCAGCCTGCCCGTTCTTGGGGCATCTCCCTAAGAGCCAACAAAGCCCAGGTGCCTGCTCTGTGCAGCAAGCTCTTTACATGTTTTAATTACAGTTTAGCATGAGTGATTGAGTCAAGAGAAGGAATCTTCATCAAATGTTCATTAGAAATGGCAATTTTCTATCAGGAAAACAAAAAAGGCACCCTTCATCTTGTTAGTCTGAAAAAGTCCCCCCAATGTGAATCAGGCCTTTTGTAGTCACATGCAAGCCACATTTAGGCTCCTGGCTCAGCCCGGGACACGTGGAGGGAGGCTGGGGGGGGGGGGCAGGAAGAGGAAGGAAAGGGAGTTAGCAGTCAAAGAGGAAGGAGGGTTTCTTGGACTTTGTAGACCTGCAGAAAACAGTTCTTTCTAGGTCCTATCGAAGCCCTTAACCTTGGCAGGAAAGGCTTACTGTCTCCATAGCCATTTCCAAAGTCATTACAGTGGCTGAAAAGCAAGGCAGCAGAGCAGTTCCTGGGTGTGTGTGCAGGTGTGTGCATGTGTGTGCGTGTGTGTGTGTCTGTCTGTCGGTCTGTGTCTGTCTGTGTGAGTCAGCGGAAGCCGGAAGCCTTACAAAACTACTTCAAACAAGCTGGACGAGGATAGCTTCCACCTCCAGACAGTGAGAAATTGCTTTATCCTACGGGATGTGGCCACCCATGCTCAGTGTAGATAAGTGAGAACATTCTCTGCTCTGGCCAATAGGAGACCTGCAACCACAGCTGCTCACAGAAGCTCTGGGTGGCCTCCCATCCCGCGGCTCCAAATGGTTTCAAGGCCAAAAAAAAAAAAAACCCAAGTGCAGGGGTGGAGGGAGGGGCCGGCCCCATGGAGGGGGCAGCTGCCTCCCACAGGTGCTCTCCAGCCCCTCTTGGGGCTCCAGGCAATCAGAGAGGTCTCCGGCTGACTCCTGGCAAGGGGCCTCTGTGGGAGCAGGCCTCCTCACCAGCCCACAGCAATAAAGGCAAACTGTGCCTGGGAGACCCTGGAAACTCTGGAGAAATTTCCCTGGGAGGCAGTTCCTGGTGCTCCATGAGGAAGAGGGTAATTATTACCAGTTGGTGAAAGAAAGGGGCATTCCAAATTCAGCTGGAAATGAGAAAGAAACCTCACCGGCCCTGCACACAGATGCACAGTCCCATTTAAGAGACACAGCCAGGTCGGATCAAGAACTTACGTGTGCAGGAGTATTTTAGACTTAACTGTCCTCTAAGAAAAAAGACCTCGACATTCTAGGAAAAGTGTATGCAAGTTGCAGTAGAAGCTCTTTGGAGATATTATGATTTGTATAAAAAATTGACCTCAATAAAAACATTCATTTCACTTATTTAGTAGTATCTGAGAACCAGTTTTATGGTACCTCTTGCTTTCTTATATTCCTATTGTCTCCATTAAAATATATATATATATATATATATATATATATATATATATGCATATTTTCTTGCCTGCAGTTACTATGTAGTATGCTGGACCAACAAGAAGTCATAAAGTATCAGATATATCAGCTGATAAAATGATGAAATCTTACACATGTGCATAGAGTCCCAAAACAAGTCACCCCTCTACAGAACACAGTGCTGCATACAAATTCTTTTGGAAGAATATATCTATTTTATTTATATATATGTACACAAAGAAAAGGCCATTGAAGATTGTGTGCATACTGACTAAGAAGGGATTATAGGATACAGTACGCAGAAAATTAATGCTGAAATTGGAGTACTGCCACCAAGTTAGTGCTGACAATAATATTTCACGCAAAACCAACATGGACCTAGGTGGCAAAAATTAAATTCAAGTCATCTGGCATCAAGATCACTGAAATGGCGGTTGAAAGGCTCGGCTCGGCCCTTGATTTGCTTGGGGGCCTACATCAGGTTGGGCTACACCTCCACCATAACATCTGCAAAATGGAGATAACACCTCCTGCTACCTACCTCAGAGAGCTGTTAGAAGATTAAGAATGAAAAAAGAAAATCCTCAAAGCCCTTTGAGTTGCTCATAAATATGACACGCAACGTAATGAAATACCAGCCCTCTCTCCAAGTCCCGAGAGACGCTCAGCCATAGAAATAGAAAACAGACGCCCGCCAGCCACAGGGCAGGCGCTCCCTGGGCCCAGCTCGGTGATCAGGGAGGGGTGGCAATGCTGTCCTCAGCTCCCAGGGACTCAGTGGGGAAACTGAAATTCACATCTATGCAGACTAAACACAACACCCAGAAAAAAGGAAAAAAAAAAAATAGACTAATTTCAACAGACTGCCATTCCATCCAAAGAAGCAGTGCTCATGACGAAATTCCTATTTTTTTTTTCTTAAAATTCTAGATTTGCAAGAAGACAATCAAGTGACAATATAACACAGGCAGGTTTTCAGGCCAAGAAAAGTCTCTTATTAAAGCAAATTGGTTCACTAGAGGGAAAATAACCCCCTCCCACACAAACTCTAAACAATATGTAGAGCATATAACACATAAATTAGAGTATTTCTAATTAATCTGTACAGGAAACAAAGGCTATACTTGCCTGTACCTAGTCATATATGGAGTTACTTGTGGTCCATTGGAAGAATATCATCAAGTATTCATATATATCCTAAGATATTCTGAATTATGAAAAGCTTACAATTTAAATTCATCAATTAACAAAGCACATTGTGTATTTTTATTATATCAAGCACTTTTGGATCATGTGTCAGGTTCCAGTAGAAAGATAAATAACACCCAATCCCTCGTTGTTCTCACGAAACTCGAAGTCTAGCAAGAAAGTCATAGACAAAATAAAATATCATGCAATCTGGGAAGAGTTTGTATCAGGCATAAACAGAGCGCTAAGGAAGAGCAGAGGGTAGAGTAATTGATTCTGCATGAAAAGGAGAGAGGGAGGGTCCAGGAGCATTTCAGGGAACTTGTCACCGGAAGGGGATCTTGCAAATGAATAATGTTTCATACACAGAGAAGACGGTCAAAGGCCATTCTAGATTCATCAATGGCAGCCACATCTCACACACATCGAGGAGAGGAGTGTCCTCGTAAAATGAGACACATGGGCTCAGTCATCAGATCGGGCCTGAGTTGGTCCCAAAGCCTTCTGTGGGGAAAGCAGTGTCACAGGATGAAATTTCCCTTAAGGGGACTTGGATGTGTGTACGAGAGAGGTGAACTGGCAGGAGTGGGGAGGGGCAATGACCTTTGGCCTGAGATACACATTGTTTGTTATCAGTTTAAAACTAGCAGCCCTGAGGAGGCCAGTCCACACAGGGGAGGAGTGGAGATGCACAGAGCCTGCCACGCTGACCTGGGATTCGGAAACGCTTGCACCGGCTGCTCCTGGAGAAGTAGCGGAAGGACCCACATGGGCGGGGGGGGGGGCGGGATACAGGGTGGGAATAATGGCTCCCAAGGATCCCAATCCTGGACACAGACGTGTTATTTCTTTGGCAAAGACTTTATAGATATGATAGAGTTGACCATCTCAAGAAGGGGAGGCTGTTCCGGATTGTCCTGCTGGGCCCTGGGTGCCATCGTGAGTGTGCTTACCAGAGGGAGGCCACGGCAATTGCGCTTCAGGCAGGCGACTTGCTCACAGAGCAGGCAGCTGCTGGGGTCATGCAGCCACAACCAAGCAACCAAAGCACTGACTGGGACTGTCGCCTACGGCCCTGGAGGGAGCTCAGCGTGCTCTGGCTTTAAGCCACCCCACTTGTGGTAATGTGTTATGGCAGCCAGAGGAAATCGATAGTGACCAAAAACTCACTCCTCCAGGTGTCCCTGGGTGTCACATCACCAGTCCTGATAAGAGCAACTCAGCGGGAAGACGCTCCAGGTGTAGAAGTTGAAGTCCAAGCAGAAGCCTTAGAGGAAGACGCGATTATTAAACTGAGCCACTACTCCAGATTCAGCCATAGGAATCCAGGTAAAAGCCCAGATTAGGTCACACGAGATGGAGGAACTGCAAAGCACAGCCAAGAAATGTGCACAAGGGGGAGGGAACTGGGTCTGAATAGTACTGGGGACAATCAGAGGTCGTCATGAGGCCACCAAATCTGGTCCGGGATCCTCACTTAATTGTCAGTGCCCAGTGGCTAGGGAAGAAGTGAGGGGGGTGGGAAACACTTACATCCACTCCATCCTCATCAGCACTGACCCGGGAACTGTACCAGGGTGAGACATCAAATCCAGGACATCGGTAAACACAGGCGTGGGAATATTATGGCAATGAGACAGACGAGGTAGGACACAAACTGCTCAAGATGCTCAAAAGCTTGAATTGTGCTCTTCAGCCAATGGGAGAAAGAGCATAGGAGACCCAGCTCAGAAGGGTGGCAGTGGAGTGGGGTCTCCACAGCAGATGCCATGGCCCACCAAGGTGGCAGAGCAGGACGCTGGGGATGATCAGGACCAGATTCGCAGGTGAGAACATGGGGGCAGGGTGGAGAAATGTCTAGAGGGTGTGTCAAGTCACCTGGACAGGCACTGAGGGCTGAGGGGGAGGGGGCTGAGGGGGAAGGGCAGCCACACTCTTTGAGATACAAACACAAAGGAAAAGGTTAGAGTTGAGCAGAGAGAATGAGCTTTGTTCTTACTGTATAGCCTTCAGGGTGTGGCCAGGTCCTACCAGGGGTGACGGGTGCAGCCAACAGAATGCGGGGACCCAAAACTGAGAGAATGTCAGAATCGTTCAAGTGTTTGAAAAGTTACTTGCAATGACCTACTCTCATCATTTCCCTTCCAATTTATCATAATGAAAGAAACCACAAAAAGAGTCCTAAATTTTTAACATCCTAAAAAAACAAACTGTTTAAACTATACTCAAATCACCCACTTACCAAAAAAAAACAAACCCCCCCCCCAAAAAAAAGAAAAAAACAACTTCATATCTCTCTGCCACTTTAAAGTAAATGTATCATAAATTTTCTAAGAAGGGGTTCAAACTCTTGTCATTAGCCATTTCCTTTTTCTGTTAGTTTTGTAGACAACTGGCAGGGCACACCACCAGGCACGGCCATCCAGCGACTGGGGAGACTGTGTAGGAAGTTCAGTAGTGACCCCAAGAATGATGATGATAGAAAAGAAGGCACATTGTTCAAATGTGCAGCGGACGTCAAGTCAGGTGTGGTTGGAGCAGGAAAGGTGGATCTGAGAAAGAAGGGGGAAATGTGCTATGTTCACGAAGATGAACCAGGACAAAAATAAACCAAGACATGAGTTTATCCAGAAAGAAAATTATGCTCATCAGTTTTGGAAAAGACTCCCTGTGCTCCAAAGCCACAAACTCGCTACCAAAACGCTGGGTATACAGTGGTGCCCTGGTGAAGAGTAGGAGCTACAACCTGTTCTAGCCGGTGCCTTCTCACTGCTAGTGCTCACTACGACATGGAAATGGCTTTGAGGGGCAGTGTGTGGAGGTCCAGGTCAGAGTCCGTAGGCATGACGATGTGGGAAGGGAGCAAACACGCAGAGGATGCTCTGTGCTCAGCAATTGTGCATGAGAAGATAGATAAGCTGCTTGGCCTGGTGACAGAAACCCCGACAGGGCAGAAGAGACACGGAAAGGGCACCCGCCTCTGTCAGTTTTTACTAAGAAAGCCCCGTAAATACCCACGGTAAACATAAAAGACCAGGGAGCACGTGTGCAAATAGCAAGCAGGAGCACAGGCATCAGGAGCAAGCCCCGCTACAGAACCACAGCTCAGTGTCTCCCGTTACACTTGAAGCTCATGAGAAATCCAGACAGCAGGACAGAGTCCGCACAAGTCCAAACTGCCCAACAAATCACCGCACCACGTTACGTTTGCACAGGATCTCAGGAACGCGGCCCAAGGCGACGTCTCCTTGGATCCCAAGCAGGACCCTGCAAGTGTTGACAGCCCCAAGTTTCGACCCTGGATTCACTTCACTCTCCATTCCTTAGTGACGACCCTTGAGTCATCCCAAGGACACAGAGAGGTAAGAAACAACACCTGCCCTTGGGGAGTCAGAAAAATGGACACGTAGCAGTTTAGGCAAGAAATGAGGCACCCGAGAAGTATGCACTGTGGGGCTTTCAGTGCAGGGTGGTGGGAAGGAGGATGTGAAGGCAGGCTGAAGGTCATCAAATAGGAGAAAGACGGCTGAATGGAAATACGGGTGAAGAAGACCGGAACAGATTAAAAGGGAGCCGGATGTGATGGAAACTATCAAATAAACATGAAAAGGGAATTCCTGCCGCAGAGGGGAGGCCAGCTGACCTAGGGACCTGGGCTCTAACTGGGACCACTGGGAGTCCTACATCAGGGAAGAACTAAAACATGGGCCTTGGAAGGCTAGGGAGGAAGTCACCCAGGGCTAGGGGTCTGGAAGGTTCCATTGAGACTCCTGTGCTCAAGGCCTGAGTCCAGCTGGTGCTGCTAATGGGAGGTGGTGGAAGCTGCAGGAGCTGGGGCCTTCCTGGAGAAGTCGGTCACCAGGACATGACATTGAAGGCCATATCTTGTCCCTGGACCTCTTCCCCCTCCCCTCTGCTTCCTGGTCGCCATCAGGTAAGTAGCTTTGCTCCACCAGGTGCTATCTGCTAGGATATTCTGCCTCTTAAAAGGCCCCAGCCAAGAGGGCCAAATAACCATGAACCCAACCATGAGCCAAAATAAACCCTTCCTTTTCTAGATTAATTTTCTGGGATATTTTGTCACAGCAGCAGGAAGCTGACTAATACACCCAGGGAAGACAAGACTAGAGAACCATGTTTGGAAGACTAGTTAGCTACACTAATGTGGGTATGAAAACAGGAACTCCTGGGGTGGGGGGAGGCCATGACAATACTGAGGGTCGGGTGGCAGAAAGAGCAGCCAGTGAAGAACAGGAGGTTTGCATGTCTGCTTGGATAAGGGGGGTAGAGGGCAGGGGAAAGCTAAAGTCGGGACTGCACCTCCAAGAGCAGGTGAGTATGGCCATCATCAATAAGCCATGGGAAGGAAAGAGAGGAGCTGGGTGGGGGAATGACTGTCCTTTGAAGACTCTTCAATTTGAGCCAGGGAAGGGTGACCCAGAAGAAATACCTCCCGAGAAGACTGGGATGAACACGAGCCGTCTAGCCGGAGGGTCGGTTGGAAGTCCTTAATCTGGAAGGAAGTTGAAATAATAATCTAGGCTGAGAGAAACCCCTGAGAGAGAATGCAGAAGTGAAGGGCTAAGCAAGCCTTGCAACTTCTCAAACACACATCGTAGCTTTCGATTTTAGTGGCAAATGATCAGGAAAAATTCGAAACCCGAGAACTTGGAAGCACTTCAGAGATGGGATTGGACTTACAGGGGGACTACAGTTCTCAAAGTATTCCAAAGACAAACATCTACCAAGCAAAAGTCATCCTGAAATATCACACTGTTGATTTCACGGTCAACGGCGACATGAAGTCAAGTTCTGTGGAATCTGACTATGTAAATAAGTTACAGCCAACTAATAAGCTGACTTCAGTCGCTTAACACCATGACAGGAAACAGTGACCTCCGTCTCCAGGAGGTACGCAGGGCCTGGTACTGACCCTATAACCACCACCATTGACATCCATGTTGATGGGATCCTAGGGCCCTAAACAGGACAAACTTCTGTGACAAAGAGCCACACAAGGTTTCTGACACTAGGAAAGTCAACCAAATATTCTCTTTAGTTGTTTTCGAGCTTCTGGTAGAGGACATGAAGCCAGAAGCCATTTCCTAAGCTTTGCAGACAGAGGGTTCTGGAGCGTGGCCTTCAATGGAGGAAATAATGTGGCTTCTGCTACGTAGGAAAGAATAGTGATGGGCAGGTCCTACCTGCCAGAGACTTACCAGGGATCCTATCAGAAACAAAGATCATGTTGCCCTCCTGCTTCATTCTCTCCCCTGCATCTTCCAGTGTGCACCAAAACTAAAGAGGTTAAGCAATACAATCTAAGAAGAATGGCTGACATTTCTTTAAGACTTATTATGTACCTGGTACTGTTCTAAGCTCTTCAATCTTCACACACACCAAAGTGGGCAGTAGTGTTGCTGTTATCTACTTGGTTTTACGTAAGGAGAAACCAAGGCACGTAGAGCCAGGACCCCCAAGCCCACCACCTCAGGACCGGAATCCAGTGACAATGACTGCCACTTCTCACACTCCACCCCCTGCCTCGATACTGCTCCACAGATCCGTGCCCTGACACATCGTCTGCTAAAATAAACCATTGTTTAAAGACAGTAAACACTGTCTCTGACCTAAGTGTTTTTTGATTATTGCAAAAATCTCCAAGAGGACCCGACACAAACAAACCCAAAGAGAAGAGTAACACATACACACAACTTTCTGAGGATAGCTTTCCATAAAACAGACTCCATTTGGATACAGAGAAACTTTTGACCATGTAGGGTGACGAGAAGAAAAATGGGAATGAGCAAACTAGAAGAAAATTGGAAGTGTCCACTGCTGGACAAGATTTTTCCAAAGATTCTCCTGCAGGACTCACATGGATTTACCATAGATTTTGGACTACAGGCAGAATGACTCTTTTGATAACCTCAGGATGTATTTTGCAGTTTGCTGTCCTAACTTTCCCTAATTTTCCTTTAAAACTGAGTTTAAAAGAATTTCACATGGATCTTTGCCAAGCCCAGAAACTTTCTTTAAAGTTGATGTTTCAGCCTGAATTTGTGAGGAACAGATTTTAATTGACAGCCTTCACAATGAACAGCCACGTGTCTAGTGTTATGACCCCTCCTAACATTTCTCCGGACCCCTGCTCTTGTTTGGCTGATTCTACCTAAGACATACTTACTTATCACCTTATGCCAAAATTTAGAGGAAGAAGTGCTCCTGAACTGAGTTCGCAAAAGGCAGAGAAAAATGTAGCCAACCAGCTACTGAGCCAATCGTAGTTCCCATCTCATTCTCTTTCGAATATGGAGACAGGACAAAACGAATTTGTGATGCCATCTGGACCCCTTGGTGATCCAGAGGCTGACAACACGGAACACAAGTATTCGGCACGGCACTCGCTTCTCCCAGGCCACATCATCAAATCGGATCTCGGAGTGCAGCATCTGAACTCACCGTGTCCTTAGGGGTCCCACCGAGTCCTGGCAAACCCTCCCTTCAGCCCACGGAGGTCTGGGGAACATGACAGGGGTTAGGGAAGCCGCCATGCTCTTTCCTGGCCTCACACCTCTGACAGGAGCAAGGCCAGGTGGGATCACCATCAAGATGGGCACCATATGAGTACAGCTGGATACATACGATCTCCAAGAAGACTTCACACTCCATGGCTCTGAGAAAAAAAGAAGCCATCAGCACAGCCTCTTAACAACTCCTTTTTTAAAATTAGTTACTATCAATGGCAGTGGGATGGCATGGTATTTTAGGACCTCTCTACACTTTTAAAGTCTCAGCTGCACAGAATAAAAACCTGAAGGAGTAGAAACCCGGACCCCAACGTCAGTGACACAATACTTCTCTGACCACACTTTCTTCTTTCTGCCTTCTTCCAAAAATGTGGCTTAATGCCTCCTCCTACACATAATGGTGTGAGCCAGTGTTTTCCAAACACCATGACACAGAAAACTAGCTGTTCACAGGCATCCTGAGAAGCAAAGACATTGGGCTCCAAGTGAGAGAGAGATGCCATGCTCTGATTCTTCCTCCTTGGGAATGCACAGTGCGTATTAGCACATTCAAGACCCTGAGAAGCCCAGGGAAACTTTGTGAACTGTGACATCGCCTGCTCTTATTTGCCTGCTCAATGCATTTTCACAAATTCCTAAGTGGGGGTACAGAGACTGCACGGCACAGGGTGTATGAAATGTTCTATGCCAAGCTCAGCGTTCAAGATTTAACAATCTGACTCCAATGACCCTTAATCCTGTTCAACAACATCCATCGCACAGTTTATGCCTCAGCTTCCCCTACACAGGAAACCTCTCCTCCAATCAAGTTCATCTCCTCTGTTTCAAACAGAGAGTTGTCCCACCATTGGGATCACCACTCCCTATTTGAGAATATCTACCTTGAATTATTTGGCTCAGTTTAATCCCTCAATTCTTGAGATAAAACCCCGCCTCCTCCGAGACTCCTCCAGACATCACCTTCCCTTTCCTGAATATGCACTTCAAATAGAATGGTGCTTGTGGGAGACTTACTCACTGCCCATCTTACAAGTCCACACTTGCTGTACGTACACTGGTCTCCCAACTTCAAAGAACTGGCTGAGAATGGCTCTGAGCTATTGGCTTCTGCTAGAAATATCTAACACACAGTATTTTGCTCGAAACATAGCAGATATTCCCTACCTAAATGTAGACCAATTAGGAAATCCATGCCAGTAGCCACCCAAAGGTATTTCAATGCCACACATATAGCTTTCAGAATTAAATTACCAACTGACAGTAGCATGACTCAAAAATATGTTAAGAGCTGGGCACATTTTATTTACTGGAAAACCTTCTGTCTTAGTAAAGAATAAGAACTCAGGTTTCCAAATTGAAATCTCAAAGGAAACCTTTAAGAATTAATCAATGCACGTGGATTTAGCAGGCAACATGCTCAGTCCTTAAAAAATGAAGAGCACAGGAACCACCCTACCATCTGTCATAACAGGATTCATTCCTTACTGTCTATTCTGCGAGTCAAAAATCACCACTTCAGACATATTTGGGTAGTATATAGACAAGTCTTCCTTTCTCCCTGTCCAAGACAGCCATGGGAGGGGCCTCCAATGACACTTGCCTCTCCAAACGTGGTGGAAATGACGTGGTACACCCATCCCTTCAAACAGGAGAAGTTCACCCCTCGCAGAGGCAAGAGATTGTCATCTCTGGGCAATCCAGTAAGTAACCTGAATTACAATTCTGATGTGACAATCTGTGGAAGTGAAGGGTGGGTGTCACACTGTCATTCACAAGCCCGAATTCGCCACGTTTTTATCTGCACATAGTTTTGTCAAGGTATACAAGACGAGCAGGTCATTCGGAGACCCACTTTGAACATGAAAAACATCAACGCTTTCCTCTCTTTCTTGGATCAAAGAAGGAAGTTGCGAAAGAAAATCCAGGTTTTAATAATTCTTTCCTTTAACACATTAATGAATGCTTTATGGGATAAAGAGGGAGCACACATTTTTATCTTATTATAGCTTTTTTTTTTAAAAAAAAAACCCTCTTAACACATTCACAAGTTCTTTCATTACCAAGTAAATGTAACTTAGTTCAACAAAGACTTAAAAGGTGTCACTTATGGAAAGCTCTGGAACCCAACCTACTTGCTAAGGCTCCCTACAACAGGTGGCTTCCTTTTTACCATACTTCTTTCATGTGTTCTGAGATGCCTTTTTTTTAACCGTTTCATTAGGCTGACTTAATCTTGTGGTCATTAATTGAACATATTAATTTTCACCACTGTTACTCCACAAGCAAGGCTCGCCCCCGTCCTGCCCTTATCCTTTGAGGACTGGCCTTTGGTGTGTGATTGTTGATGTAAAGTGGAAGCAGCAGACTGGAAACGGCAAACTAAATCCAGATTCAGGTCAGTGCTACGGCCGCTGCTCTCCCTCAGAGCCCGGCCTGCTTACTCCCTGAAGAGCCAAGGTTGGGGTAAGCTATCCGGAGGGATGGCAAAATCACAACCCGAAAAACATCTCGCACTGCGGCCCGTGTCCAAAAGCTTCTCATCGCACATGTAGCCTACAGAATACACAAATACACCCAGAGCATTTCTCATTATAGGCACAGTGAGATATGTAATGGAAGGCGGACGAGTATTTATACACATAAAAAGAAACATAGGAAACCAGGCATCTTCTCCAGTGAAATCGGGGGGTGACTCTATTATTAAAAATGAGACCCTGGAATTTTGTTTTGGTCTGACTAACATTTGTATTTTATAAAAAATGCCTAAGGTTTTTTTTTTTTTTTTTTTAATTTAATGCAAGTGTATATTCAATCGCACCAATCATCGAACATAAGTAATTAATGCAAAAAGTGTTGGGTGTGCTGAAACACCCCAACCAGCATTTTTTAAAATTTATTTTCATTAGGTGTATATGACAGCAGAATGCAACTTGGTTCATAGCACACACTTGCAGCACAACATTACATTTCTACGGTTACACACGATGCGCAGTCATATATGTACCTAGGGTAATGATGTCCATCTCATTCCGCCATCTTTCCTGCCCTCATGCTCCCTCCCCACCCCACCCTCCCCTTTGCCCCATCAAATCTCCTCCATTTTCCCATGGCCCCTCATTATGGATCAGCATCCACTTACCAGAGAGAACATTAGGCCCTTGGTGTTCTGGGATTGAAAAACGCCCGAGTTTCGCAGGAAAGGCGGTGGCCTATGGTGCTAACCTGCCCAGAGGCCTGGAGATCACACCCCCACGCTTCCCATGAGGCTGCCCCTGTTATTTCCACATGGAGATATTTCATGGAGATGATCACCAACAGGTCAACTCTCCAACCAAAGGGCCTCGGCGTTTTTACCTCCTATTAAATTAAAGAGATCTTAAAGGCATTTAGCTCAAGTTCCTCTCCTTTAAACATGTCTACCACAGAAGAATCTTGGGGATATCACTCCCCAAGTTTGAACTGGACCCCCAACTGGTTCATCTTTGGATACAGAATCACCGTTGTTCCATCTCAGAGCTTTGAAGCCCGTGGATTCGGTACTCGCCAGCAGTTCCTGCAGTCATCCGGGGACGAGGGTCCCTCCCTCTGGCCCCCTTCCTGGTCTCTCCATCCTCCTGCGTACCTGCTGCTCACTCTGATTGCCGGTGCAGACCCCACAGCTGGCCTGTGGACCCTCTGATGGCTAAATGAAGGGGGTCTCATACCACTTCACCTCAGTCTGTCAGGGTCACAGAACCCAATTTTCATAATGAGTCACTTCAGAAATGCACGCGTTTTTTTTTTTTTAAGTAATCAAGGAAAGAATCACTAGGTATTTCTGAGATAATTCTGCCATTATTTAACAATCCACTCCGACAGCCAGCCTAGGCAAATCCTGAAGGTGATCGGGTTTGGAGCGGACTAGGCAGGTGGCACTCTGGAATCCTGTTCTAGTTCCTCTTTCTCTATCCCAAACACCTACAAAACAGCCATGCTTTGACCCCTTTGCCTCCAAGACCCTCACCCTGATGTCCACCCCTGTCCTGAACCCCTCACTGCAGCACATGCCTGGCTTGACACTTTCACCTCGAGCTAGACCACTGCTTCTTAAACTCCAGTGATCTACAAATCCACTCCTGCTCTGGTCTGGACATGGTGTGATCTCCGAGGCTTCCTGTGTTGGGGGCATGGTCCTTAGCGTGGTGATGTTAAGAGGTGGTGGACCTTCAAGAAGTGAAGCTAGATGAGGGGAAGGCCACAAGACAGGACTCTTCCTGGTCACTGTCTGGCTTCCTGTCTCTGCATTCAACCTTCCTGCACAGGCTTCTGTCTTTGTGATGCACCTACCATGAGACCCTCACAAAGCAAGCATGACTTTAGACCTCTAGAATGGTGAATTAAATGAACATATTTTCCTGGGCTGGGGTTGTGGCTCAGTGGTAGAACCTTGCAGGCATGAGGCCCTGAGTTTGATCCTCAATACTACATATAATAAAAAAGTAAAATAAAGGTATTGTGTCCATCTACAACTAAAAAAAAAATTAAAAAACAACTTTTCTGTATAAAGAAGTCAGCCTCTGGCATTTTATTATAGCAACAGGAAATGAACTAATATACTCATATTCCTAGTATTGATTTAAATTATAGTCATCACTATCAGCGGAGGACCTCTATAGTCACCAAAATCCATAGATGCTCAGTCCCTTGTTTGAAATGGCAAGGTATTTGCATATAACTTACATTCATTCTCCTGAATATTTTGTCATTTCCAAATTTCTTATAATACCTAATACAATATAATGCTACCTGAGTAGTTGTTACACTGTATAGTTTAAGGAAAAATGAATGACATGGGAAAGAGTCTGTACATTTTCAATACAGACTCCATTTTTTTCCCTGAATATTTTTAGCCTGCAGTTGAACATACAGATGTAAAATTTGTGGCTATGGAGAGTTGATTATATTTTATTACATTTTCAAAATATATACAGAAACACAACAAGGAATAAAATTCTTATGCTCATAACTCCCTTACAACTAGAAAATCAAAACAAATGTAATTTAAAAATTCAAGAAAAGCTCTACAAAAAACAAAATTCAACAATACTGACTGAATGCAACAGATGAGGCTTTGCCAGGACTGATTTGCCCCTTGTGGCATGATCTTGGCACCGACCAGGTCAAGTCCTTTGAGCTGATGGGCAGCAGGATGGCTGGATCCTCCTACCACTTTTTCTATTAGACCTCTATCAGGAAATGTTGCCAGCTGGCTAATGTTGGGGGAGCCATCATTTACAAATCCACCATGAGCCAGAAACAAAGACCGGTACTGAGAGGCAGGCACACCGTAAACACAGGTGCTCGGGCCTCGGGGTTGACCTTGTTATAAAGTTGTCTTCAGATGATTCAGAAGGCGTTTCTACCAGTTTGTTATTGTTGTCAAAATGAAATCCCGACGTTGACCTGTTCTGGTAGACAAGTCCCTGTGTGCAGATGTGTGGCAGTGAGGGCTACGGAGCCCCAAAGACGACACTTCTTCCCCTTCTCGAAACCCAACCAGAATGCCAAGGCAATGCGGTGCGCCAAGCCCTGTCTTACAGACATGGTTCGCGCGGGCTGCGAGGCCTGCGGCCAGCCTGCTGGACCCTTGAGAAGCAGCAGTGGGGCAGTGGAGTCACCACTGGGGTGGGTTGGAGCGCGTGGCCGTGTGGCACCTCCACACAGGTGCAGCAGATCTGAGGCATGGGGAGCCTGTGCCCAGCCGAGCCCACGTGTGATGGCCTGTCACCCTTCCGTGGCCAGGCCTGAGCCTGCTGCGGAAGCCCGCTCCACCCATCCCACCACCTCACCTCCCACTTCCTGGCCTGCGGGGAGAGATTGGAAGGAGGGAGACCTGAATGGGAGTCGAGACTGGAGAATTGACCAACAGCAGTTACTATGTTTCCAACCTTAATTGGCATGATTTTGGACCAATAGCATTGATACTTCTTCCAAACCCTAATTAGCATAAGTTTGGGCCAACAGCCATGACCCAAGTGTTCTCTAAAGCCCTAGACTAAACCACTCCTACAGACACAACTTCCTGTTGAGGTGCCTTCTGCCGGGCAAGTGGGTTTTTGTTTCTGTTGGTCACTAAATCTTGACTCTTACACCTGGTTCATTCTGGTCTGTGTGTTTCATTCTTCAAGTTCACCAAAGAGCCCTGGAAGAAAAAGGAACTGAGGGTAAACTGCTAGGGTCCGTTGCGACATTGGGGGGGCACGGCCTGTTGTTAGGAGCTGCAGCGCTTCTCGGCTGCAGAAGTGGAGAATCGAGTTTCATCTTAAAATTCTGGCTTTTACTACTAAGAATATTCTGCTCTTAAAAAGAAGCTCTTGGAAGAGACCAACGTCTAACTTTAGGATCACTGTATCGGAGCCAGCTGGAGGGAAAGAGGGGAGAGGGAAACCAGGGAGGGGGTGGTAAGGCAAGGGGAGCCACCATGGAACTTTCTTTTATAGTGCCAGGCCTCTCCAGAAAAAGATGACTTCCCTGGTGTCGCTCAATAACAGGTGCTCCACAGGTCCACAGAGTTACGCCCAAAGAGCCCCAAAGCAGCAACCCCTGCTCAATCTTTTCTACCTGCCTTTGGAGAAAGCACAGATTTCATCCTACAGCAAGCAACCCCGCAATGACAAATTCTGTCAATGAATATTGCTGCTACGGTCCGACCCTCAAAGACAGAGAACTGCTTGAGCTGAAGGCAAAGCAGAGAGGTATCCGTCCCTAGGAGGATGCTCACAATCACACTCGCAATGTTCTAACCTCAGGCAGCAGGAAACAGCTACGCTCTCAACAAATGGAACTCACCAGCCTTTTCCCAGGGTCTCTCAGGTGAGACTTATTCTGGAGCCTACACCTTTCAGGAAAACTACACTGCAGGGAAATAATCACCATCAACAGCAGTGCTGGTGATAATCACAGCTCGCACGTGTAGTGCCCGGCACAGGGGATAAGAGAGCTACTGAGATTTTATTTTTTTAACCTCATTGACTATGAAACATGTAAAATTACTGGAGAAGATAGTGACATCTCTATGCCATTTAAATATTTACAAAGAGCTATTCCTATAAACATTAAGACTGGAACCCTGGGAAAGTCCTTACCACGCTCTGACACAGAAGGGCTCAGTCTGACATATAATCATCCATGTGCAACTGACTTGTAAAGAACTGACTACGTGCTGGGCCCGATGGCACATGCCTGTAAGCCCCCCGGCTCCGGAGGCTGAGGCAGGAGGATGGTGAGTTCAAAGCCAGCCTCAGCAATGGTGAGGCACTAAGCAACTCAGTGAGACCCTGTCTCTAAATAAAATATAAAATAGGGCTGGGGGTGTGGCTCAGTGGGTGGGTGCCCCTGAGTTCTATCCCCCACCCCCTGCCAAAAAAAAAAAAAAAGAAGAATTGAGTAGATACAAAACTGTTTGTGACACAGGAGAGGTTGAAGGGTGTTCTTGTAAACTATGGCCACTAGTTTGCAAGGGCTGCTCTGTGAGAATCCCACAGACGGCGAATACGCGACAGTCGATAGTAACCCACCAACTCAGGGCTCCGGAGGTGGGACTTCTGAGAAGGTGTGGCAGGCAGGTTTGGTCTGAAAGTGCTACTGTCTTCTGATAGCTGTCCCCTAACTGCCGCTTTCCAGGACGGCCACGGGGCTGCACATACCCCTGATGTCCTTCTCAGGACGACAGTCAGACGGGAACAGGCTCACCCCTGAGGGCTCAGGGCAGCTGCCCCCTTTTCACTGGGGCCACAGCTCCAAATAGAGTCCCACTCTGGGGTTCTGGGGGGTGGGACTTCAACTCGGGCATCCCGGAGAGAAAGCGCTCAGGTCCCAACACACACCAGGAGGACAGAAGACACGCCCCCCCCCGCCCCGAAGCCCCCTCTGTGGCTCCCTCCAGGTCCCATTCCCTCCACGCCCGGGGATAACTGCTCTTCCGATTGCTATCCTGCACTTGGTGATTTTACCAACCACATTTGCACATTTTAAAAATCTTATAGAACCATTTAAAGCAATAAATTTCCTTCTAAGCAGAGCTTAGGCCACACCTCCTACACATTTTGATATATTGGCTACACATAATTTCATCATTTCAAAATGTACTCTGATTTCTCCTTTGATTTCTTCTTTGGCCTATGGGTTATAGGGAAGTGTGTGGTTTAATTTCCAGATGGGGGGTGTGTCTTGATGGCTTTGTGTTATTAACTTCTAACTTTGCCATTGTGAGAGAAAATCCTTTGTATGATTGTTGAGAGCCACAGCCAAAGGGGCCCCAGCAAACTTCCAGCTGCCAGCAAACTTCCAGCTGCTGGCTGATGATTGGCTCACAGCAGCCCCAGCAACATCTAGCTGATTGGCTCTTCTGCGGTGATGCTCATTGGGCTGTTTCCCTGCCCTTTCAGACCACGGAGCTGCTCATTGGGGGACTTTTTTGGCTCCACCCACATGACCCAGCCAATCGGCCTCAAGAGCAGGAGGATTGTGGGAGGTGGAGAGAAGCTGGTGGGGGAGAGAGAGGCTTATGGAAAGCCGGTGGTGGCAGTTGAGGCTCTGAGGGTTTTTCCTGAGAGGCTGTTTTGTTTGGCGTGTGTGGTTCTAAAAATAAAGTTAGTTTCTTTTGACAAGTGGCTCCTGATTGTGCCCAGCCAGACTGCGGCATATGATCTCAATCTTTTTTAAATTATGGAGACTTGTTTAATGGCTCAGCATATGGTCTTACATTTGGAATTAAAATAATAAAGTTAATAACAGCATAATTTAGCACAGGTACAGCCACTGTGGCTAAGTTGATTCAAAATATTATAGGATTACTTAAGCAAATAATAGCAAACTCAAAGTTTTTGTTTGTTTTGTTTTGTTTTTTAGGTGAAAGTCTGATTACCACTCATGGGAAAATGGACAAATAATTTATTTTTAGGAACACAAGGATTCTTTTTCACTCAGAGTGGTAACAAAAAGATGCTCAATGTTACAGTCATACCCTTTCTTTGGAAGACAATCCTACACAATTTCCAAACCAAATATTAATCGCTTACTTTATTTCTAGCAATTAAGAGAGTAGTAAGAGAGATTTTAAAAAGAGTTTAGGACTTACCCTGTAGCAAATTGAACTGAACAGCTATCTGACATTTCCTGGAGAAATGTCCAGAAAAGGGGATTGTCTAGCCCCAAGGTTTATATTAGAAAGACAATATATAGTAGATATTCAAACCATTTTTTCAGAGATTCCCAAGTATACCCTAGGAGAAACAAGCATATAAAACTACATTTGTGTTTCTAAAAAGATGGTAACCTAAAAATATATATATATATTAAAAAAAGTTCCAAATGAAAAAATACTCAGTTCTTACTGCCTTACTCACTTTAGGGAAACCATTTAGTTAAGCACATTTTCCTCCAAATCTATTTAAACCCTGAGATTCAGAAGTAAAACCTTATTTAGAGGACTTTCTAGTCAAGGATTTGACCTACATAAGTTATATAAATCAAAAGCCAGGCAGCATCCTCCAAGGCAGGGGCCAAAAGCGGTTTAAAATTGTTCAGCCTTGGGATAGATAAACATGAGCCAAAAGAAGTATAAATTTTCCTGAATACATTGTATCACACAGCTAAGCAGAGAAGACATTCAATGCCTAATTTTCAAACTTTTAAAGGGAATTTCCCGTGAGTACCCTGGAGCTGGGATGCCCTAATTCTGGCCTCATTCATGGCCACATTCATGTGCCAGCTGTGACCTTTTCAGATAAGACCCATGGATGCAACATCTGGGGGCTGCTGCCTTCTAACATGCTCTGAGTAACACCGTGTACACAGAGCTGTGGTCTGACCCGATTCCTGCTAGTGCAAACTTCCCACGGGCCAGCCCGTGTTAGGGAGAATTCTCCTTTGCAAAGACCCTTTTGGGCCACTCCCACTGAAATCCTGTCTTGGAGCCAGCAGACAGCCTTATGCACCAGGTCGCTAACTGTACATTTTTCAGGCATTACACCAGGTTTTTCTTATATAGTTCCCTATTAAAATGGTTTAGATTCCAACCCAAGCCTTGGGAAACAGAGCATCTAGGATCTTGAGCCCTTCTGCAGTGGGACCAGAGTGTTGCAATGACATCGTCTTATACTAGAAAGAAGCGAATCCTCACTCTAGGAACCAGGGGCAAAGCCTTTTGTTACCATGGATTGCAAAATATTCTTGGGACAATTTTGATTTTTATAAAATTACTTTGGGCCTTAGCCTGTGGGTACTTTCCTATCGTATCACCACCTTTATGGCTCATTCTTGTCAAAATGACAAAGGAGAATTGATTTCTTTTGGTGCGGTATCCTTACCAATGGAAACTGCTATGCACTGATTGATAAGTATTAGAGGAAGGAACTATCAATTCATTTGAAATAAACAAAGCAAAATCTCTACTTGTGACTAGCAATCCATAAAGACAGCACTGTTTTCATCAGTAAATTTCTGTAAAATTCATGAAGAAGCCCAAGTCAACATTCCCTCAACTTATTAATAAATTACAGCTTTATTAAAGCAATTCCCACTGACACAGCCCACATTAAAGGTCACACTCTGCAGGGTCATCTTAATGATAAGTAAAAGAAAAGCCAAAGTCAAATGGAAAACATCACTTAGAGTGACATGGTGATACAGTGGCAACTCAGAGGCTCTGCAGTCGGGAGGTCTAAATCCAAATTCCAGCTCAGCACTTGAAGACTTTATCAAAGCTGTCAAGAGGCTGTTTACTCATCTCCAAATCTGCAAAACGCGCCCCCTGGCCGAGTAATGGACTGCACTGGGTTCAAAGATGCATTTATCATATTTAAGAACACACTTCCAAGGCCTTCCCAGACTTTAACCAGGAGGACTTTCTAATCATGAGCCCACGGCACGGCTGCTAAGTGGAGCCACCAGAGCAGCCCTGTGGGGGGCACCCGGATGTGGACAGGAGGGACTGCTCTTCGGTTGCCTTTCTTGTAAATACTGACGGAGAAAGACAACGAGAGGACTGGAGATGAGGGAAAGGAAGGTCCCACTTTCAAGAAGACAAGAAAGAAAAACCAAAAGGGAGAGTCCCAACCCTCCAGGCCACCGCGGCTGTTGCTGTTGATCCTGGACCAGGTTCTTGGCAGCACGTTCAAAGGACGGTTTGTGACGGCTCCAGAGAAGCAGGCAGCAGTCCTGGCAGGCGGCACGGGGTCAGCAGGGACAGGGCAGAGCCTCTCCTCCTCTGGAGGGCGAGCAGCTGGGCACACCAGGGAAATACAGTGGCCAGCACATGTTTGGACGTGAGTGGGGAATGTGACAAGGGCTCTCATGACAACTTAAAGGACAAGATTTTAAAACTCAGGAGGACGCCAGTCCAGTGGCGAGAGGGCCAACCAGCCCTGCTGTGGGCCTCCAGTGGCGGGCGGTGTAGGGAAGGTCCCTAGGTGGGGCCTTGTCCTGGGTCCCTCTGTGTCACCTTTTTATTTTTTAACCAAGGACCTGGATGAAGCCTGAGGAATATCTGTCTTATATTCATACGAACAAATAAAATCCAATATCTGTGTGGTGCTTTCTCCTCTCCCTTCTGTCCCCACTGTCTCTACATCCAGTGTCCCTGACCCTCACAGCTATTCCAAAGGGAGTCAGGACGTCCACGCTTCCATTTTGGAAGAGAGGAAACCGAGACTCAGGGCAGTTAAAGGACTCGTTTGGTGTAACAAAGCCAGAAAATCGCAGAGCTGGAATTTATCCTCAAGTCTCAAGTCTCAACTGTACGTTTTTGACCAAAATCTGAGACAGGCAACAACTAGAGATACAAGATTCAAAAAAAAAAAAATCTTGACAAGCAGAAGGGAGAAGCAGGATCTGAGAATCGACTTGGGGCAGAGCACTGGGGTGGGCCCGTTCACACGGAGGTCCTGGAACATACCGCCCGACTTCCAGGATGGCGAGCTAGCTCATCCCACCAACCTGCGTTTTGTAATCTAGAACAAAAAGGGCTGTAGTTCTCCCTTCTCTCTGTAGGTCACAACCCACTGGGGAAAGAGATGTATCCAGCAGATGTGATATTTAAGATCCTTTCAACCCTGGGGTTCAGTATTCAGTGTAAGGTATATGATGGCTAAATAAACATATTTTAAAGTGAACGCTAACAGCTCAATCATATGATCACTACGACACCACACAGGAAAATAGATCACAGAGCCTAAATCCCAGAATTCCAAGTTTATGGAGTAGTTATTCAAAAAAAAAAAAAAAAAAGTTCACGATAGCCATGTATACACCACACACACGATCTTAGCAGAGACTCCCCGACCACAGGGGTCGCATCTGTACAAGGTATTCAACACTACTTGGGATACAATCTGGAAAACCCAAGGGACCTTCTGGACACCAGGAAGCAGAAATGGTGGCAACCATTCCCAGGCCTTCAACTCTGGGGCTAAAGACCTCTCTCTCTGCTCTTCACCCTCTCCGTGAAGTTCTGCCAAGCAGCATCTTTGGAGTCTGTGCAGAAGGAGATGCCTGGAGGTCGCTTGTGTCCAGAACTTGTGAATTTTCCTAAGGGACCTGTTCTCCCTTCTCATTTTGACCAAGTGCCACAGGGCATGGATTTCCAAAGGTAGGAGAAACTCCATCCAGCCAACCAAATGGAGGGGTAGGGCAGCCTACCAAAACGGCATCAGAAAATAGGCAAGATTCTCCAAATAGCGCAGGAAATCCATATTTAAGCATATGCTCCATTTCCTATGCCAATAGCTTCTAAACTTGTAAACCTGCGCCTGCCCTCTGGCACCCAAACAGAATACGCTCGCTCGCTTCTACTTTCGTACCAAAGTTCCTTCTAACTAATTCACAGCTACTAAACTTTTGCCTCCTAATATCCTCAGAACTTTGAAACCCACTTTACATGATACCATCTTCTGCTGTTCTCATCTTGAAATGTCTCCTCATCTTCTATTTCTGACTCTTCCCACGAATTTCCTTGTTCCCAGCTTCCTGTGATCAACACCCAGGGCGAAACTCATTAAGTAAACAGGCTGCCCCAGAGGGGGCGGAGGGAGGAACCCACTAAAACCCACACCACCAAACCCGCTGCTCCTGGTGTTTTTCCAGGAGGTGGAGGCTAACAGCTTACTCCGGAGCAGTTCAAATACCTCCTGCTGGGACCTCGGCAGCCTCTCCTGCCATATGCACCCTGGTCACCAGCCAGTGCCTCTGAATGCCAGCGAGAATCTGCAGATTAATGCCACTCCTCCCAGCCTCAGACCTGCCACGGCTTTACTCCTTTTAACGTTATACGAACGCATTTCAGGCCCCCAGTTTACGGTCTGTGCTGATTTTCCTGATGGCTGCCTTACGCCCACCAAGACGACAAAGCCTCCAGACAGCAACCCCAAGGGCGATGTAAGGAGAGTTTTCTGATTATGTCATCCAACAGGAAGCCTCACAGAGACTCTGGGATTAATGTGTTTTCCACTGGAGCTGGAGGCAGGCCGGAGGGAGTCACTGGAACAGGGAGAGGGAGGGAAAACTGTCGGTGGAGGTGGCCTCTGTCACAGGACAGTTACAGGGGCCACTCACAGGTACCCGCGTCCTCAGGCCTCCGAGCGAGCAGATTCTGTCTGCGGCAGCGAGCAAGCTGTCTGAGCGCACCCCACCCAGAGCAGCTCTAAGCCATGGCAACATTCTTGCTCCAGATGGCATGGAAAATAATTTATAAATGACAAAAGTTCAAGGAGTGTGTGCCAGCTGTTCAGCCCCAGTTCTCTGGCCACCCACTTCATAGAACTGAGAGCTTTCAATCAACTCCCGGCTCTCGGAGGGCCTTCAAACGGCCCAGAACATGTGTACAATATGTTCTCAGAGAGAAGCTGGCCAAATAGGAAAGATTAGAAAATCAAGAGACATAAAAATAGAAAATAGAAATATACACTTGTTTTGTCCCAGATCGTGATCCCCAGCAGGGATGAGGAGCCAAGGACCTGGCATTTCTGAAGCCACACCATGAGACCTCCTCGTAGCCTCCCAGCTTCCTTTACACGCAATGAGAAGTTTCTAGAAGCCCAGCGATGCCATTTCAGTGACGGGCCATCAGCATTTTGCTCTCTTCCTTCATTTGCTCCTCCACACCCTTATGTTCAGAAAGTATCCGGGCTCGGTTCACCGAGGGCCAACTGCCACTTGGGAACCTAGCACCCTCCCCACCATTTTACATTTCCGTTTTGAACACCTGAGCAAAACAAAACTTTAAAAGACCAACCTCCTGCGAAAAGAAAGCCTTTCCTCCCCTTTCTTCAGGAAGAGTGACGCAGGGGCTATTTGAGTCCTGGGAAACCACTGGACACAGAGGTGAACAGAGATGATTGTACCGACTACACCCTCTAAGCTATTTAAAAATCTAACTGGCCGAGGCAGCAAACGCAGCCTAAGCAACTTGCCACTTTCAGAAGAGCCAATCTCAAGCACGGCAACCACAGTCTCTTAGGTTGTAATTTAAGCAGAGAGAACTTAGGCTCGCCAGTGTGGTGAAGTCCATCTGCAGGACTGACGCTGGCAGGCACTCTTGATTGACTACAGAAGCTTGCTAAGTCTCAGCCCAAGAGAGCTCTGGGGGTGGGGGATAGACTGTGAAGGATGATAAACAGGAGGCTGAGATTCTATCACTGGAGGCACCAACCCACCCACTCACTGCCGCTTTAGGCTTTTCCATAAATAGACCTCTTAAAGGAAGGCTCATGGGAGGACTCCGAGGTGATGTGGTTGTGACATACATGGGGGTCTGCTTAAAAAAAAAAAGAGCTTCATAATAAAACTTATACATATAGCACGCCATTTTAAGTGAAGATATTTATAATTGCAAAAGATGTTGAAGAACAGTCAGAGCCAGCCGAATCAAAATAACAAAATGGTTCACCAAATTCATTTTTAATCTCACAGGCGCGCTTGGTGGTGGCCTGTTCTTTTAATACCATGGAGCTCATTGTTCAGTTTGTACACTGTCTTTTATATAGTGTTCATCAGTAAATGAGAAACATAAGAGTTGGGAGAGAAAATGGATCAAAGACGGTATGCTTCCAGAGAAGCAATCCAGAGGAACACGGAAACCAATCATCTTCCTTACTTTTTAAAACACATATATTTTCTGTGTTTCCTAGCTGGTACTACCGATAACAAATCAGCAATGCAGAGTAGAGGTTTTCTTAACAAGTAAAGGCATTTGGACACCAACCCAGCGCTGGGTAGCAGATAGAGAGATCTGGCAAGCATTAAAATTATGCTGAAGATACTATGAGGATTAAATTTCATACCAAAGAAATTGTATTCACTGTGCAAAATATCTCCAGTTAAACAGATTATTCAAAACTTGGGACTGAATACATTCAATCAAGCTGTCAAAAAACAAGGCTCCATTGTCTCCTTTCTTTGCCTTGAGGAACTTGGACAGACAGCAACCAGACAGGGCTCAGCTCCCCGGCCCGCAAGGGTGAATTTCTAGAGGACAGTCTCCTGTCTGCAGAGTGAACTTTAAACAAGTCGTTCTGTAACTTAAGACTCCCTGTGTTCGATTTTATACTAAATTAGTCTGAGTTTGAGGCTGCTTCTCACCCAATTAATCCATCAAACGTACAACCCATCAAAACCAGCACCACCGTCGGTGTATTTAACAAAATGATAATTATTTAGAACACAGAGTTGGAAACAAGGTAAAATTACAGTGGTCTTCGCTGTTAGGTGTTCTATGGCGCATGACGTAAGCAGCAGCCCTCCCAGAGTTCCCCAGCACACTCCGTACCCCAGATCCTGTTCCAGCTATGAGGTCTGGCGGGTGATACCGGATTCACAATGTTTTCACCCAAATAAACAGAGGATCAAAAGCAAACCATTAAAACGACCTAGAGCACTGCTGTCCCGCAGGACTTTTTGCAGTGATAGAAGTGCTCCATACCAGCCTCTCCACCCTGGCTGCCCAGCAACCATGTCACCAAACATCTCAACTGAGGCTACCGCAATCGAGGAACTGAAGGTTCAGTCTACTGTGATTCCGTTTCCTTAAGGACCATCATACTGGAAACCAGGGCTCTCAGAGTCTAAATTGGTAGGAATAAAAAGTGACCATTCAGGTTGGGGGTGGAACAGTAGTAGAGAGCTCTTGTCAGCTGCGCACAAGGCCATGGTGTGATCCCCAGGGCAAATAAAAAAAAAATTTTTTAAGGAAAAAAAAAATGACCATTGAACCCTGGCTCAAAATGATGTTAAGATCCTGAAAAAAAAAATTGAAACTAGAATTACGATCTATCTTTAGAACAAGGTAAAAGATCTAAAGGTCGGCATTTTGAAATTTTGCTCAATTGATTTTCCGTAAACTAGACCATTTTGCACACCATATTAGGATGTAAAAACAGGCAAGGAATTGTGTTAAAAACGGGAATCAGGCCACCCCATGAGTATTCAAGAAGGTAAAGTACAACTGAAAAAAATACTCATTTTTCTCTGTGGGTACTACTGGTCCTTGACTTTAAGAATGGAAAGCTGACAGCTCATGCCTCCGTCTAGCACTTCACAATCTGCATGCTCATACCTTGACAGACACAACAAGGAGCTGATCTTGTCAGGTGTAAACAGTGTTTTCACACTTCCTATAGAAGTGCGCCTTCGTTATTATTCAACATTTAATTAAGTCAAAACACCAGCAAAGATCTGGCTGTGAGTTTCAGCACCCGCTCTACGTGACCCAAGTGACAGAGACAGAGGTGGATCCCAACCCTGTAAATGGTATTCCAATCCGACACCTGGCATCGGCAGGAACGATCACAGTGCCAGCAGCCCAAGATCAGTGGTCACCGGGACACATTGGTCAGGCTCCACAACCCTCCTCTGCAGGCCAGTGGGGAAGCCACATCTCAGTCAGCCTCAGCTGGCTTTTCTGAAAAATGGGGATAACAGTACGACTCAACACTCAGTCAGCCCGGGGCAGAACGCCCTGCGTGCAGAAAGCAAACAGTAGGTGTACGCTCTACTAACCTCAGTAGCTTGATGAGATTATCTTTGTCCATTTCAAATTACAAGATCTCTGATGCAACCCCCATCCAATTTCAACTCATTCTTGGCTCTGAATGAACAGGGAAAATCTTATTATCCAGTTTTGTTTTGTTTTTTTTAACCACACAGGACAGGTGAGGCTCAGATGCATCCTGTCCAGATACTCAGGATGATGTCATCTTCAATAGAGAGAAGGAAACAGCCACTTTACCCCAGCAGTCTTCCAATTCTTATAAACATGCTCAGATGTTACCAGACACTCGTTTTCTTCTGCAAGAGAGATTAATGAGGCAAGAAGTGCCCATGAAGTCAAGATTCTAAAACATGATAAGCTAAGGGGACTTCAGAGGCCACGTAGTCTATTCCCTTGGTTTTGTTTCTTGGAACCTGGGCTCTAGAGGGTGAAAAATGGACGTTAGTAGTTACTTAGAGGTCAGTAGTTGTGTGATCCTCGTATCGGTTTACTGGAGCCTTTTTAAGTGACCATAGCAACAATTACAGCGAATTATAATGTGTATGTCAAAATGCATATCGAGCATTGACCGTTATTATTAAGGGCATACGGGTTTTACTTAAGACATAAATGGCCCAAGTCAATGGTGTGAATAAACACAATGGTTTTAAAAACATTGTTTTTTTAAAAAAGCACAAAAGATAAATGTATTAGTCTGTTGGATATTAAAGACAAGTTCAATGCTTAGAATTTTATTGCTTTAGTTTCTCAGCAACTTATGTAGAAATTGCACTCATATCCTTCTCCTTTTCAGTAAGAACCTAAAACTACATTTGCACTTGCCCTAAATGGGGTGGGGGGTGGTCCCAGTGTTCACTCTGGAATCAAGACGGACAACTAAGTGCCATTTGTACAGGGCAGCCTGGACTCCCTCGACCTCCCAGCCTGTCCCGCAGTGGCCGGACGGCACGGAGCATTTCTCAGCAGCACAGCAATATGCACGCCATGGTGGACCAGCAATGAGGGCAACGGCCGGAGAGTCTGGAGGTGGGCGGGAGGAGAGGTCACGGAGACATGGAGGCGATTTGGGTCTACATGGTGGGCTGGCTCGATGTGTAGTTCCACTGTTTTAACACACTGGTCTTGAATGGGAGAGAATGGAAGAGTAACCAAGTGCTTGTTCTGTCTACTAAATGGTAGAAAGAATGGCTTAGGGGGTGCAGGTCTCCTTGGGGTTACAGGGACACAACAAGTGACCAGGAGAAACAGGTGAGGGACCCCAGTGGCCAGGAGGAGACGGAATCTGTGCTCACTCAAAGCAGAATAAAGAGGCCTGAATCAGGGGTGTAAATGCAGATCGAGGTCCTGCTGTAGGCTGAAGCAGGAGCAGGTTCTGGGAGCCCAGGTGACGGACACCAAGGTCAAGAACAGGGCGCCATAAAGAATCATCCCAGGAAAACCTACCAGATCCAACCAAAGGAAAATTTAACTCTGTGGCATTGCTAGATCTGTCCCCGCAGTCGTGACTCCTGGGTTTGCAACCAAAGCCTATCGAGGCAGCTTCTCCTCTCCCACGAGGCCGCCTAGTTGATGCTGGGCAGAGTCTTCTCCAGCTGTTTCCTGGTGCAGCTGCTGGGGATTCTGAATGGCTTAAGGGCCGGCGCCTCTGTGTGAAGGCTGAGTGTCCACTCAGAGGCCTGGAAAGGTCTGTCGTGCTCTCAGTCATCCTGGGGCACGGGCCTTGCTTTTGTAGAGCTTATGTCCTAGGACACAAGTAGGACAGGACACGTAAGAAATTGGCCAAAGAAGTGAAAGATAATGTCAAAGAGATTAAAGAGGCGAAAACATAAAAGTGACGTGCTGACAGTGACAGGCAGGGCCGGGCAGGGCTGGGCAGGACCAGGCAGAGCCAGGCAGGGCCAGGTGACTTTGGACAGCATGACCAGGGAAGGGAAACCTGCACCCACAGCAAAAAGGAGCCTCCGGTGTTTCTTTAGAGCAAAACAAATGTTGTTCGAAGAAATCAAAGGGGAGTGGAATGAGCTGAGCCTCTGCTTTGTGCCAGGGACCATGCCTACCACCTGGCACTCATTAGGCCCCTGGCCCTCAGCACGGGTCTTGGGCTCCCTGTGACTGCTCACACTTGGACAGATGAGAAGAAAGCCAGGTGCACGCAGGTGAAGCCAGCTGCCCAAGGTGGAGACAGAACGGTCACCTCCAAGTCTGTCCAGGGAGGGGTGGACAAGCAGCCTGGAAGGAGGTTTGGTGAAGGCAGCAGCAGCCTGCGTGGGGGTGTTGGTGACCAGAACCCCAGGAAGACAGAGTCAGGTGCTGAGGAAAGGCCTCAGAGCCGGCGGGCAGGCAGGACTCGCAGGTGAGACAGCGGCTTCACCCTGAGCCTTGGGAGAGAGCTGCGGACGCTCAGAGGAACACGGGGCTCAGAGGCTTTGGACAAAGACCGTGGAGTGCCTTCAATGTGTCAGCTGACTAGGGCAGGGTGGCTCGGAACAGCTGGACACTGACATCCTGACAGGTGGGTGGAAATATGAGCTTCAGAGGAAAGGGGAGGAATTACCCGGACCCGGGCAGCTCAGAGCGTCTCTGGGCCGTCCCACAAAGAGTGTGGCATCCACGTTGGCTCCAAGAGCCCGTCCATCTCTCTCTAACCTCAAGCCACATGGAGCCACCCCCCAACGTGACTCACCCCAGAAACACACAGAAACACACACACACACACACACACACCCATGATGAATTTAATTTTAAGTAATGGCCCTATTACACAGACATGCAGAATGACATTTTGTTTGGATTCAAACGCATAGTGTTAAAATGCTGTGAAGTCACGTGGGCTTTGATTTTTTTAATGTTATTCAATTGATGTCATTAAGAGAGCAGAATTAGTCTTGTAATCATTCCCTTATGAGTTTGGCTGTCTGTCTTTAAAAAAACAGAAAGAGCACTCATTTCTGTCCCAAGCCATCTTATTTAGGGGGAAATTAGTTGAGATAAAGACCTCAAAAATCACGTCTCAACGTTCACATGGGAAGAGGGAGAAAATGCACGTCAATAATGACTGCTGTCCCTCACCAAGCCGACCTCTCATCCTGAGCTCGGAATCTGGTGGCCACACCAGAGAGGGCCAATCCTTCCCCCCCTGCTTGGGCCTTCGCCTGGCCTACCACCCCAGCACTCTGCTAGCATGCAAACGTGCGACTGCTGTTTTGTGCAAATAACACTGCGAATTTCTGAAATCAGTATCCACCACAGCCACAACACAGGGACACAGTTGTGAAAAAGACCCAAACGCAAAAGAAACCAAGAAGACGCTCAAGACATCATTTTCCCCTTTCTATCTTGTGACTTTAGCCATTGAATCCTCTTTGTGAGCTGCGAAGGAGTCCAGTTTTCCTAATAAGCCGACCTTCATTTAACTCCACAAGGGAAACCCGCAGAAAGTCAGCCTGTCAGGGGACCGTGGTGTTGTGGACGCTGCTTGTTGGCAAAGGAAGTGGACCAGGAATCACATAACCTGGCTCACGGTGAACCTCTCCCCTTTCTAACTCTGTCACCCTGAGGGCTCATCTCACCTCACCCAGAAGGACTCTCTTATTTATAGTGTGTTGTGGAACCTGATATTACCTTTAAGTATTTATCTGGTGTTTTGTACCAGAATCAATCCGTGAGCGAGGAGTATTACTACATTCACACCTATTCAGTCCTGTTAAGTTCTATAATGACTTTAGAGCCATTTTATGAATGTCTGTATCATCTGCATCTTTTATGGGTTCCCAGGGCTGAAAAGAACACCTATGTGTTCGTCAGCTTTCTGTTGCTATCAATGAAATACCTGAGAAAATCAATTTATAAAGACAAAATGTTGACTTTGGCTTAGAGTTTTGTTCCAGCCCAGGATTCATTGGCCCCACTGCTTTGGGACATGACAGGGCAGGAGAAGGTGGCAGAAGAAAGCCACTGACCTCGTGGCCCAGAAGCAAAAGACCATGTGGAAGGGCCTGGAGCCCCATGACGTCCTTCAAGTGTATCAACGCAATGACCAAAGACCTCCTGCCAGCCTCGCCATGCCTAGAACACGCAGCCTTAGGGACGCTGACCACCCACACGCCAGCAGTGTTCTCTCCCCATGGGGAATAATTTGTGCTTTAATAAGGTACATAGAAGATGATGAGCTAAATGGAGAGCAGTGAAGCTACTGTTTTAAAAAGTGACTTTTAATTTACAGACGAGTATCACCCGTGTGAAAATTCAATTGTAGTTTGAAGAACCTAACATGTGTATTTATTTCAAAATTCATATGGAAAAGCCAAGGGCAGACACCTAAGTCCACCTTGAAAAAGAAGAAAAATAAGCAGGACCTACTGTACCAGATGTTGCATTGGAATAACAAGCTTTATTAACAAGACAGCTGAACTCCAGTTAAAAAAAAAAAAAAAGATCAGAGGTTCAAAGTGTCCCCCCATGAACTTGAAGAAAAAAATCACCCTAGGAGAAAACAAAACTAGGTTCCCGCCAACCACCCGAAACACAGGAACTTAATGCAATGGGTGAAAGACCTAAATGTAAAAAATACGATGATAAAGTCTACATAAAAAAGGCAATTTTTATAAAAGATAGAGAAAAATTTATTTTGCAAAGCTCCCAAAGTAAAATATTAATGAAATGAATTACATCCAAATTTAAGAGTTCTGTTTAATAATAATAATAATAATAATAATAATAATAATAATAATAATAATAATATAATGGACAAAGTTAATAGAAAAGTGACGGGAGTGGGTGAGTCTGTGGTTGAAGTACAAAAGCTTCCAGTGGAAAATTGTACAGTGAATTTAAGGAAAATTTGCATAAGGAAAAAAAATCCCTAAAATAAGCATATGAAGAGATAATAAAATTCATCAATAATCCGATGAGAGGAAAATAAACCAAAAAGATGTTTTACAAGCAGTTGACAGAAGTAGGAACACCAGAAACCTTACAATGCCGAGTACTGGTGGGAAGGTGGGTATCTACCCCCCATGCTGCTGCTGGGGCCTGGGTAAATCATCGGCGAAGCCTCGAGGAAGTTACTTGCATACAGCATCTGAGCTGCATCCACACGCACCACGGCCCAGTGAATCGACTATTAGTCCAGATCCCAAATTAAATCCCCCCCTGGTGCTTTCTAGTCAGGGATGTGTGCGGGTGAGACAGAGACAATGCTGATGCCCAGCCCTGGGGGAAGCATGGGAGTAAAACGTGACTCGGGCACACTGTAACATCCTGGAGCGTGTGGATCCCATGAACTTGATGTACCCACAGCAATTCTGTGCACTTGGAAACACGGCAGAGGGGAGGAAATACTAAGAAAGAAAATGGGATATAAAACTCATATAAATTAAAATGCCATCACTGTAAATTTAAAGTAGGGTGCTGTGTACATTTCAGAACATGCCCACTGACCAGGGCAAGCACTTTGAATGGTCGGCTCTTGAATAAATAGAAAGAAGGGGAGTGTGTGCCTGCCAGTCCGCACGGGTGCCCACATGTGCAACCAGCAGGCCCCTGTGAAAGCAGGCACGGATGTATGTGTGTACATATGCATCAAATAAAAGCCTCCCGACGTACCACACTGTCATTTACATGGAAGGTACTCTTTTGATACTTACCTTTTCTTTCTTTCTTTTGGTACTGGGGATTGAACCCAGCAGAGCATGACCACTGGGCCACGCTCCCAGCTCTTTATTTTTTGAGACAGGGTCAAGTTGCTTAGGTCCTCACTAAGTTGCTGAGGCTGACTTTCAACCTCTCCTCCTGCCTCAGCCTCCTGAGCCACTGGGATGACAGGCGTGGGCCACCCCATCCAGCTACTATTTCTTATTTTTGATGCTGATCTCTGGCCTCTAAATCGACTTCATGACCTGCCAACGGGTCACAACTTTCCACTTTAAAGCCCTGATGCAGACAATCAACAGGGGTGCTGGCGAGGTGCTGGAGAGATCCTGGCGCACTCACGGGAGCGCCCCACACTCCCTGGAGCCTGGAATCCTCAAGGACACTGCAAGCACCAGCAGCAGAGCTGAGAGGAGGCCTTTCTCAGGCAGCCTTCTCCAGGGATTCCTGTCCCTGGAGTTGCAGGGGGCTGGGACTGCTCCGTCACGTGACGCTGACCTAACAGGCACTTCCGGAGGGTGAACTTTTCACCCCTACTTCAGCCCTGCCTTGTGGGACTGAGGCCAAAACTAGGGCAGGAAACAATAGGCCAGTTGCTAAGGCACAAAGGGATATTTTAAAACATAGAGGGACACTTTAAAGCATTCCTTAAACACACTAAAATGAGACATAGAACCATGAAAATAGGATCCTTCTCTTAGAATTGGAAAGTTTGCCAATAGGGTTGCAGTACTAAGATCCTAAATAATCAAGTGGAAAAGCCCAGGACAGGAGTGGGTCACACAGGCGCAGAGAGAGCAGGAAGCTGTCCGAGGAGGGGGAGACGCCAGGCAGGAGATCAGAAGAGTCCACAGGCTGCTCCCAGCCCTCGGTTCAATAAACAGAAATTAAAAGGACACAAGAATGTCTCCCCCAAAGCAAGTGACTGTCAGCTTCTGGGGACAGCTCCAGGTCCTCCTTCTAGGAGAAGGTCTGCCCAGAAACACATTTTGGGGACCAGTACTGCAAACATCCATTTTTAAGTGGTCTGATGGACGTGGAGACTGCTGAGCTAAACAGGGCTAGACACTCCTGGGGGAAATGAGGCTTGGGACGAGCTGGTACTGGACATGGGCTCTCCCTCCACAGCTGTGCCCACGTGCAGAGGTGAGGAGGCACGCGGCCCCGGTTGTCACCCCGTCTACAGCCACCATCAGCAGAGGAGAGGAAGTGGCATGCTAAGCCCCATCCCAGCTGCCTGGAGGGCTACCATTGTGGAGGGATCCCCGAGAGCCAACCATCAGAGCTTGGGTGTGAAGGGGATCCACAGAGGATTAAGTGAGGTGCTATTTAGAACAAAACAATACAAAAGGCTATAAATAACTATCTTCCATAGAATCCCCAAAGTGACCTGAAGAAAAAAGATAATCCACATATGGAAAAGACTGGCTCTGGGTCGGTAAGGTAGGAAAAGGTAGAGAAGTAAATACCTGGCCGTGCAGGAAAGATGGGAAGGGAGTGAAGCCAGCCACAGGAAGGAGGGCAGGCGCAGAGGAGCCGGGCTGGGGGTTTAATTCATTTGCCAGTTTCTGGTCCTTAAGTGACAGGTGATCCCACGGTACACATACCACATGGGAGACACTGACCAGCCACTGTCACTTGTGATGAAAACCTAGTGCGAGAACAGTGACTCTAAAGGCCACCACTGTTGCAAAGTCTCTTTACCTGCACATCGGCTCACCCCACAGCTCTGGGCGGGGAGGGGGTGTGGGAAGGACTGTCCCTTTCCTCCCCATGAAGAAACAGACATCAGGATTAAGGGGCAGAACCGAGACTGGAAACTAAAGCCTGGGCTTCCTGACTTCAAATTGTCTTTTCAGGAAGCTTACTTATTCCAGAAGTATACCTAAGTGAAAACAGATGAAGCCAAAAAAAAGAAAAAAACCCTCCATTTAAAAACACACTAGAAGGCTGGGGGTGTAGCCCAGTGTCCACGGAGCGCATGCCGAGCGCAGGCGAGTCCGTGGTTCTGCACTGAAAAACAGAAATGAACTAATTAATTAAGAACAAACACAAAAATGCTCAGCTCTGGAAAAGTACCCATGTCAGAGTCATGGTTTTGAGGTTGTCCTGTGGTTATTAAGGACAGTATCTTTGGGAAGTTGGATGAAGGTACGTGAAAACCGTGTGCGACCTGACTCATGACCTAATATGAGTTTATAGGAACAACGGGAATGGACTTTTTGGAAGGTTGTATAGTAATTTCTCTTTGGAAACCTGTAGGTGTGCCTGTATGTGTGTTTTGAAGGCTAGTTCTCAACTGTCTGCAGAGACCTAAGGTGATAAACAATGCTGGACCCCTTCCATTCCTTCAATTTAATAAGCTTCTCTCAGGTGTGTCTTACCGCATGGGGCCATGCTCTGTCTTCTTCACATTTGTTCTTTGCCCACCACCTTTTGCATACAGATACCAAGCAGGTACAGCTACAGTCACGTCCAGGTTGAACATAAGGACAATTTGATCACAAAATGTATACATTTATCCTACGAATTCTTAAGCTACTTTTTTTTAAAATAAATGGGACAATTTTGAAACACCATTTATTGAATTCCTTCTTGTCAATAAATTTACTATCACAACATTATGAAACAAAAAAATACCAATTTTACATAGAAGGAAAAATAGACTATGAAAGACTAATTTGCCAAAGTCACACAGCTATTAAGAAGCAAAATGAGGATCGAAACTCAGATCTCTAAAGATAATACACCTCCCATGTACCTCTGCTCTGCTACACATTCACTCCTGTTCAAGAAACACCGATTGTATCCGCTACCCACCAAGTCTTAAAGGCAAAATGTCCATTCAAAGCACGTTCACACATTTTTTTAAAAAAAAAAAAATTCTTAATATTCATTCCTGGCTCCTATTTAAAGAAAAAGTTGGTTCCTAAAGCTGAAGAAAAATCCTAGAAGAACGAAAGAAATGCAAGTGTATTCCAAGCAACGTGTGCACGCTCAAGTGGGAAACCGGAGAGGGGCTGCTGCCAAGTTCCTTCTGGCCCCATTTGATACTATCTCACTGATCTGAGTCCAACTTACATTTGTTTCTCTCCATCTTTCCCTCCCCCACTTCCTCTGTATTCCAGAAGCATATAAAAAGCATAGCAAAGAAGCTGGGTAGAGTTTCCAAGAGCACTCCGAAACACTGTCCAATACGGGAGTGGCTCTCTGGTCCCTGCGGAGCTGCGTTCCAATCAGGAAGACTCTAAGCACCTGAAGCAGATCCTTACGGGGCCCCGCGTGACAAGAAACAAGATCATCTAAATATTGGTTGTACAAACAAATATATTTGGGGGAGAAACAGTTAAGAGAACTAATTAAACTTGCCTTTTCATCTGTACTGATGCATGGGACTTGTAATTTCGTGTGATTCAACCTTCAAGCTGGATATACTTTTTAATTCAAACTTATAGGTTAAGTCTGTAATTACATTTAATTCTACTTCCAGCCTTTGTTCCCCAGCACTGATTCCTATCTGTTCAACTCTGGTGCCAATGAACCTCAGATTTCTTATGCTTAAAATTAAGCACCATCAGAGCTAAGCATTGTTTTTGAAGGTCAGCAGACTTCATCACACTGACCTTGACTTCCCTCCACATTTGGGGGCCACTCTACATAACTGGTTATTTTATTAAAGGAACACCTAGTTTGCACTCAGTCTTGCTTTTCAAAGGGTCAGTGAAAAGCTGGGTGCTCGGTTTGTATTTTTGTAAGTCACCCTACCACGTTCCCCATACGGTGAGATTCAATGGCACCCCCAGTTCTTTCCCTCCAAACTTCCTGGTGAATTAGAGATAGTCCTATATCAGCAAAATGGGAAGGAAAACACAACTTTCTAGAAAAGCAGATACACGGGCTACAAAGCCTGTCTGTTGTCCTTACCAGCCAGGCGTGGCTTGGTGAACCCCACCCAACAGTGTCCTTCCCCTGCCCCAAGCTCAGGCGGTCATGCTATGAAGTTCAGTCCATCACCTCAGAGAAGAAAGCAGAAATAAGATGCGACCGAAATAGCTGCGTCAGGCTGTGCTAACCCGGGAGAAACCACGGGAAATATTTTAGTGCCCTCTCTAACAGGTTCACACTCTGATGCAATAAAGTCAGCAGACTATTAGAATTCAGCGTGATGTGCAATGTCACCAGACAAGCACAGGTTGCCAGGGAGTGTGTAGAGGGGATTTTAACACAGCCTGAAAGAGGAGTGGGGGCACTGACGAGTGTTCCCCAGAGCAAGAGCACCAAGGGTCTAGGAAAGTGGACAGTCTGCATCCAGGGAGGTCCTAAAAATGACTGACAACCACGAGAGTTGGGGGATGTGCAGAAGTGGGAGCCCTTGTTGTGGCTGTGGGAAGGTAAAAGGGTACCTACTGCCACGTCGGAAAGCAGTCTGGCAGTTCCTCAAAGGATCCAGCATAGAATTTCCCCAGGACGCAAAGTTCCACACTAAGGCTACATCCAGGAGAAGCCTAACACACGTCCACACAAAAGCCGTACATGAGTGTGCACAGTAGCATGTTCCAGTTAGCCACCAAGGGGAAAGAACTCAGTGTGTTCGACCGATGGGTGGACAAACCAGACGTGGCACATTCCGAAATATCTTTTGCTGTGAATGAAGTTATGACGTCTAGGAATACCACAACCCCCAGGACTTGGTGCTCTCTGAAGGAAGCCAGATGCCAAGGGCCCCAGGGTCTATGATTCCACGTGGCTGAAATCTGCAGAGCCGGCACATTCTCAAGTGCAGAAGGCAGACTGGGAGTTGTGGGGGGCAGGGATGGGGTGTGAGTACTAAAGGCGCGGGCTTCTCTCTGGAGGAAGACCATGCTCTGGAATTCGATCGTGGTGACGGCCATGCCATCCTGTGAATGTGCCGAAGAGCACCGAAGAGCCAACTTTAAAATGCCACATCGCAAGGCCTAAGAATTATCTCTCGATTCTGAAAAGGAAGAAAAAGGAAATAAGAGGAAGCAAGACCAACAACTAAGGGGTCAGGAAGAGGGAAAGCAGAAGAGGGAAGGGGGAGGGGAAGGAGGGCGGCCTGTTGGGTGAGGGGGTGGCGCCGTCCAGAGCACGGGAGGAGAGAGCCCAGAGGGCAGCCAGTGGCCCGTCCTGCATCAGGCAAAGGCATCGCCAGGGCAGGGCAGGGCTGGGCGCAGACAGGGTGAGGGAGCCAGTCCTCAGCTTCTGCCCTGACTGGTCAATCGTGGAGCTAGAACCACCTCTGTTAAGAACAGAGTGGAGAGAGGGCATCTGACTGCTAAACAGGCCAGGTCCTGGACTTTCTCACACCCGCCCTATAAGCACATTTCTATATCAGACACTGCAGAAAGATTCTCCTAGGCACAAATGAAAGGGGGCATCTTAGAGGAGATTTTCTCCTCTGCTCGGCCTCCGAGATCCCTAGGTCTGAGTGGACCCCAGCTTATTTCCCGCTGCTTTTTATGGCAATGGGTACATCCTTTTCAAGGCTTCCTCTTCCGTTTTTCCATCGCTTCAGTCCTGCGGTGGGATGCGTCTGAGTTTGTTTTCTTGCATTTTGTGATACCATTTTAACAACTGGATACTGCAGACATAAAAAATGTATGTGATTATTCTTAGTAGGAAGCCTTTCAAAACCCTCAGGCAAAACAAACCTCCCCCCTCCTTCATTACATCTTCTCTTTCTCTACCGGCATTTTATAATGACTTCTTCAACATGAAGAAACCAGAATTCTGGGCTGGGGGTGTAGCTCCAAGGTAGAGCACCTGCCAGCACAAATGTGCAAGGCCCTGGGTTTGATCTCCAGCAGGGGCGAAAAAAAAAAAAAAAAGACCAGAATTCTAATTGGTATCTTTTAGATTTCAAGACAGGTTAATAACTTTTGTTCTCCATGCTGAAAACTAGTAATTCATGTGTAAATAAATAATGTTAACTTTTGCCTGTAGTTTTTGAGGTTGACACAGTCTGAACTGGAAGATCTTGTCAGAAATGTCCAGATCAAGATGGGGATTTCCACAGGTGGTAATGGAAGTACCCAGGTGGTTTCACCTTAGGAAAACGTCGATGCCGACTAGAGCTTCGCGTGCCGGAGGAGTCACAGGTTCCCTTCCTCCGGACAGTGGCCCCCGACCCCACGTTCTTTCCACTTTAGTTACCTGCAGCCAATCCATCTGCTCAGGTGAAATGGAAAAGTCCCTTACACAATTCAGAGGTCTTAAATAATTTTTATTAGATTGTCATGATTGTTCCATTTCTAGTTATTGTTGATCTCTTAGTGTGCCTAGGAACAAGTTAAATTTTGCTGTGTTTGTATAGGAAACATCCTAGTTCTATCTGTGTGTACAGACAGAAGGCCTTGGTATTGTCTCCCATGGCTAAGGGGGGAGGACTACATACCAAGGCTTCCAAAAATATTGAAGTCCCTGTTCCTAGACATAAGTATATACTAGCTAGCGTTTTCTGAAAGCTTCCTATCGAGCAGGTACTTTTTCACATACGTCCTAATTTTTCATGATATTTTACAGATGAAGAGAACGGATTCCCTAGGAACCAACAGAGCAGGACTCGTACCCAGCAGGTCTGACTCTAAGATTCAAGTTCTTATCACTGCACGTGCCTCCTCCACCCTACGAAAGTCTCAAATCCTAGAGGCATGAGGAATGTCAGACTGCTCACCCCACTGTGTTGCTAGTGCTTTCCTAAATAGGTAAATGTGTCCAGAATTCAAAATACCTAGTCCGGGGATACAGTAAGAAGAGGCTGAATCAAGGGAGGCAGCTTCCATTTTAGGAGAAATGCCAATTAGTGGGCTAGGTGACGGCCATGTGCTGTTGGGTCTGAAACTGCACAGTACCAAGCAGGAACGGCCACCCTCGATGTGACCTTCACCTCTTCCTGCCCTCGTCATTCACAACCCACCCCGGCTCTGATCAAACCTCCTCCTACTCTCCCTCATGGCCAATCAACCTCTTCTTTCACTTTTTACCATTAATTCAGCTCTGTCCTGGACAATTAGCATTTATTAGGATAAGAGATGATTCCATTTGTTCTTTTATAGCCTTTAAGAAGGAAGCAGATATATATATTGAACATATATAGATATTTGTGTGTACATGTACACACACACACACACAAGACTATGCAAATGTCACGTACAGTGTGTCCCAAGCTCGACTGGGAACCCCTCAGGGACAGGACACAGTCTGCAGAGCCCTGCGCAGGTGGCAGGATGCTCTCCGTTGGGAGGTGCTGTGTTTCCTAACTCCTTGCAAACATGTGAACATGCTGAGGTTCAACGCATGAACGTGAAGCGAGGCTGCGGTCACTCTACGCCCCATGTGTTTCTGCCGAAGCAAACATGTCCACCTTGGATCCTGATTCTTGAATCTTGTTTCCTTTGTATTTCGTCTGGATAATACCATCTTTGTTTCCGCTGTTTTTCCTGAAGAGTCAAAAGGTGCGCCTTTCCTCTCACAGAGGAGTGAAGAACCCTGGGATGCGTTGGTGTTGGGACTGGTTTGGGGGCTCGGAGAAGCATCTTGAAGGGTCAGTGCACGGTGTTAGTGTCCAATCATGGCCTTGCTGCATCTCCATCAGCAGAGTAGGAGAAGGGACCCCTCCCCACAGGGCAGCTGCCCCTCACCATCCCTCTGGTGATGAGTGACAGACGTCATAAGTGATACATAAGCGACAGACGTCATCACAGGGGCAAGAGTCACACGTAGAGTAAAAGCAACATAAAATTCACCCCGAGCCAGGAACCCTCGTAAGCACCTTTAGTGGCGTTAATGGTGCGGTCCTCATAGTCCCCACATGAGGGGCCCTTTAGTGATGTGCGTGTTACAGACGAAGACAGAGGCAGGAAGGGTGATTCACTTGCTCCGTCACCTGCTGGTAAGTGGGAAAGGCAGACTGGAGCCACTCACTCTCCCATTGATTTAAAATGACTAGCCACAGACAGGATACCCATGACAATGACCCTAAGGCAGTCCAACGTCCTGGTTGCCTTCTCCGTCACAAATGAGTGAATCTGGGTGAGTACACGAGTCACACCAGGAGTCAGAAAAGTCCTAATGTACAAAACCGTATCTTTTCCTGTCCAACAATTTCACAGAACATCCAGACCTAAGAGTCTGATTTGAGGACAACACCCCGGTAAGAGTCTCATCAAATAAAGTGAGATAGAATCCAGGAGCTTATGCCTTTTAACTTTGTTCGATAAAATAAAAACAAAAAGCTAAGCATTTCCATCCTAGTCATTTTTTACTTTTTATTTCAAAAGAATTTCAAACTTGCAGGAATGTTGCATGAGTGGTGTGTCAGCTTTTTGTCATTGTGAGACTAAAACACCTTGTCAGGGCCACTTAGGGAGGAAAGATCTGTTGTGGTTTCAGTCCATGGTCAGCCACTTACTCCTGCAGAGTGACATTCCGTCAGGCTGCCGAGATGCCCCTTTGCCCCTCATGGATGATGTGACCTGGGACAGCTGGCAGGAGGGCATGCCTTCCAGGTCACTCTAGGAAAACTGCTGTGCTTCTCCACGGCACCTGGTGGTTACAGAGACAGCCCCTCCTCTGGCTTTTGTCACTGGTACCACCGGAGGTCCCCTCCCCAGGGGCATTGCCACGGCGCCTGCCCAGTGGTGATCCTTCCAGTCACTGGATGGCATTCTGTCCCAAGGAAGCTCTTACTCATTTACACCAGTGTGGACTCCTGGAGTCCTCCTCTATTTGGGGGACATAGTCTCTATAATCTCAAGGCTCAGATTGCCCTGCGTTGGACAAGAGATTAGCAGGACCCCTCAGGATGGAGGCTGGGTGCTCTGGGCATCCCCCACTGTCTGTTGAGTACTTCTGTATTTTCTGACACAATTAGACACTGCAGTCCTCTTGCACCTTATCTGTCCAACTCTCAGAGACCTTTCTCAAAGACCTGTAGTTCCCTTTAGCAAAGATGGGCATTTAGGAGAAGGTGGTCCATTTGCTCCTGTCTCCTGAGTGTCACTCATTGGCCTGTTCGTTGAGTGGGATTTGAAAATGCGTGTGGAGGATGTGCACGGATCCAGTCATACATCTAATTATACTTGAGCATTTATCTCAATGTGCATATGTTTCCCCAATCCTGAAATCCACGTACAATCACACTGATCCTCTAACTCCCACCCACAGCACAAGGGTCAGCCCCACTGTCCTCCCTTAGTCTCTCTAACTCGCCTCTCATGACGGGAAGGGTGCAGCTCCCAGTACCTTCAACGTGTTGGCTTCTTGGCCTCCCTGGTCCTCCTTGCCCAGATCTGCCTAATGGCTTTCTCACTAAGTTATTAAGGCAGAAAGGAAGGAAGAAAGGAGGGAAATGGAGGGAAGCAAGCAAGGCAGGCGGCCTGTCCCAACATCTCCAGATCTGTCCGTCCGTTCATGATGCAAACACCCCCAGGCCGCCAGCCACACACATCAGTAGTGAGCCGTCTTCTGACACCCTGCCATCATTGATGAGTGAAGAAACACAACTGCTCACACACTAGGATTTTGATGTATGAAAGAATGTTACAGAGGAATATGGATTTTAAGCGCCAGGTGTGAGTTGCAAAAATGATAAGCCCAGGAACATCCTCACTGAGCAAATAATGGGGAAAGTGGGGGCACGAAAGGATGTGACAGGCTCTGAAACAATCCGTAGCAAAACAGTCCCACTTCTGAGTTCATGACCCTCTCGATCACGGTGCCACGTCACCTTCAAAAATGCTTCCCAAGGAACTAGCATACAACTTGAAAATGTGTCCACTGAGAAATACGCAATGCCACAAAGTCCCCAGAGAAAATCATCCAAGGACAAGTGTCGCAGCCTACCTTGAGCACCCAGAAGAGCACCGGCTTGCAGGAGGATGTGTAAAGAGACACTCGGATGCTTAACCCTGAAGATGGTTCCCATAAGCCACCAACACTTCCTGACTTTGGTATTCAGAGGTTTCTCCTGTCACCATAGCTAGCATCGCAGGGGAAACATAGAGAAAGGAGAAGTGGGACAAGCAGGAAGCCCACCTTGGTATGGGGAGGATGGAGACAGTGCGGCGGCTACGTCCACGTGAGCACCACGTAGCAGCACCACTGGATCCCTCCGTGGACAGAGAGCACCTACTAGGAAGGGGACCAAACCAACTTTTTGCAACATGGTCTCTGCTCCAGCATCCAGCTGACCTCAGTGGGCAGACCCTTCAGATTCCTGGGCTCTACTTTTCCCTAAAGAGAAATTAAATCCCTGTCCCGGGGAAGACGAGCCAGGCGAGGAGGGGAGGCTTGGTCATGGCGCACACTGAATTCTCATCCCGTTCCCCAATTCTGAGGTGAGTGGCGTTGGCGGGATCTTTAACTCTTCCAAACCTCCACTCCTTATCCATCCAACAGAGACGACGGCACCTTGTCTCAGAGCCGGTGTGTGAATCAAGTGAGAAAAGCATAAATGGTACTTCACGTGCGTAATAAATGGCAGCTCCATCCCACCGCCATGGCCATCGCAGCAGTGGTCACTAGTACCTTCAGCGCTCACTCGCAGGGTGCATCGTGGGAAGCGAAGGCTGTCTGAGGTGTACAATGACCGTTGTTCTAGACTGAACATCTGTGACCCTCCAGAATCCATATGGTGAGTTCCTGTCTGGAGGTGGGGCCTTTGGGACAGGATTAAGTCATCAGGGTGGGGTCCTCATAGATAGCATTGGTGTTCTTCTAAAGGGACCCGGAGGAGCTGTCCTGTGCAATTTCCACCGTGTCACAACACTAGGAAGTCCGCAGGCTGAAGCCCACAAGGGGGTCCTCCCAGAACTGGACCCTGCTGCCACCCTGATGCAGACTTCCAGCCTCTGGGACAGTCGGCAATGAACTTGTGCTGCGATAAGCTAAATACCCAAGGAGACTTTATTATAGCTCCCCAACTGACGAGCCAGTCCTAAATAAAACAGGGCTTCCATGTGCAACACAGGGGGTGTAGGCAAACCCTGGACCCCGTCATTGGTGTCTGGATTTGACCTCACACTCTCCTTCCAGACGACCCCAGTTCCAGCCCTCCATCCCCAGATGCCGCAGAAGGTCAGTCTACCCAAGAGCATGGGTATGTATGAGAGACAGAATCCATCACCCAAGGTATGATCCTCTGGTCCTCTGCCACAAAGCGGGTAGTTAAGGGTAACATTTCAGAATAGATTTACAAATTAATAAATGAGCTAATATTATAGAGAGGGAAATGGCAAGACTCTTAAGAGATCTAAAACAGATCACAGACATAAACAGTCTTCAGGCAGGCCAAAAATGGTGGATGTCTCTTCATAAAGCATGACTCCTGGCCGACGGGGCTGTGTTTTATTATTTAAAGGTTGGCTTTTTTTTTAACACTTTCTCTCCCTTCCCCTCCAGAAAATAAGTAAGTGGGGGGTTGGGGTGAGAGATTCAGTGGAATACCAGGTGCACTGTGGCTTTCTCTCTAGTTTAAAAACAAAACAAAACACTATTGTTGCTCAGGGCTTCAGTCTGGCCTGTCAAGCAGGAATTAGAATCGCTTTAAAAGGAAGCTTTGCATGGTTCATGTGTCATGTGGACATGAGCCGGATCGGCTTACAGAGGGGGCCACAGATAAGGCACCCAACAGAGGCCAGAAGGAAGCCGCCTCCGAAAAATCCGATGTTTTTTTTCCTCATCTACCCCCTGCCCCTCCCCTTGTCTTCTTTATAAGAACTGGTACGATCCTAGAGATGGAAGAAAGAACCACCTCTGTCTTTCCCTTTGTTCACAACAGCAACTGGATTCTTGAAATTAACCCTTCAGGAAAAAATCTCCACCTCCCATTTCTAAAGATCTCTGTTCGTCTCAAAAAATCATGAAATAACAAACAAACAAACAAAAACCATCACTTTATTCTTCTATGGGCCCTTTGGTGTTATGAAGTCCAAAGGTACAAATCGTGTTCAGCAAGGACTGTGGGGTTGATATTTTAAAGAATGCATCAAATATTAGCTGGAAATTGGTTGTAAATGCAGCCACTTCAGGCTCCATGGAAAGGAATTGCAGAGGCTGGGGTGGAAAATTGCAGGGAGCCAAAAAGAAAATTGAGGAGGAGAAAATGATGACTGATGGCTTTGGTGCTATTATCTCTGAGAAGACTGAGGACATCGGGCTTTGGGGAAAATGGCTTGGGTGACCTTGAGAACAAGCCGAGACTGAGAAGCCGCCTTGGTGTGTCTTCCTGAGGGTGGGTGTCGGCAGACCCGGGCCTCCACTTCCACAGGGACGATACAGACGGTTCCGATAAGCAGCTCGGATTTCCCTTTTGCACATGGAGCTGAAAGCTGCATCTCCAAAAGGAACCAATGTCACGCCCTCCCTGTGACATGTGGCCTCTTCAGGAGCTGGGGACTAAAACTCATGATGGTCCCTGAGCGACCTTGGGACGTGAGAGCCTGGAAGTGAAGACTCAACTCTGTCCACGTGACCCTTTCATTGCTTTCCTCTGTCACTCCATACAGAACAGGGAGTAACATTGGCAAATGGAGAAATTACAAAATAGCCTTTTCAGGTCATTGTGGATGTTCTCTGTCTGATCACCAACACCTCACCGCATGGTAGTTTCCACGGGCACCTCAACAACTCTCAGTGAACCTTCCACAGTCTGCTCCATGAAAACCCACACATCTATCTAGCACTTCGCATGGATCCCTTGTCCACTCCAGATCCCGCATCATGACCGATCATTAATAAAACATGGATTCCCTGATCTGTACAGAGGCCCCAGATGAACAGGGAACACTTCACTGAGATCTTGAAAGAGAGTGATAAGAAAGGCAAACACCATCCCATAATTATTATGAAAAGGTTCGACTGTGAAGACCACCGGGAAGGTCACAGAGAGACCAGCCTTCTACAAACCACTTCAAGAACTACCAATAGCTCATGCCCGCTGCCCCAAAACAGGGTCTGAGAATGTGCGGGAGTTTTCTGGGTCAGAAGGGGTTCTTGGCCAAAAGACTCGAAGGTGAAACGTGCCCCAGGCTGGCTTCTTTCTAAACAGGCTGATCTCCAGGGCTTCCAATCCTTCTGCTCAAGGCAGAAGAAACTGAGTGGATTTGATGACGCCCTGAAGCCATCTGAGCTTCAGCAACCACAACCTGAAGAGCCCAAAGCTGAACCCTTAAAGGGCTCAGGACAGTAAGCCAGAATCCCTGACTGTTGGCATTTCACCTCTCTGCTAAATTCTGAGGTTAGGGACCCTGCCACTCATCTAGGGCACCCCAACAGCTGTTGGAGAAGTCTAGTTTCTGGTCTAGACTATTCTCCTCCTCCATCTTCAATGCTAACTCTTACAGCAGGTTCCTGACCTGTCCTGCTCAACACTGTGTCCCAGCGTCTACCAGCAGGACCTGTCACCTGTTCAGAAAGGAAAGCTCTTTAGAAAATTGGATGAATTAGTGTAGATCTGAACACTCTCAACAGGCTCCTGGTAAATGCTACCACCCAGGTGCACACTGAGAAACGGCAAACCCAGCCCCTCGACCTCCAGGGTACAGTGACGTTGGAACAGAGAGGGAAGAAGAGACGAACTATCTATCGGTAAGCCAGCTTGGCTTTAATTGGAACTATTTAATCCACGGTTGTGTTTTTAGTGAGGCCTCGTGCCCTTTAGAAACTCGGATTTCAAATTCAACCCCTAACTATTTTTAATTCAATGAGATGCAGAAAGTCACTAAAGAACAGAATCCTGCTGCAAATAGGCTGTTGTTGCAACGCAACCTGATCCTCTACTTAAGGAGAAAAATAAATGATCCTTTAAAGATCAAACTTCTGACAAAGTTGGGCAAGAAACCACACTTTGACTAAAATACTCCCTTCTCAAGTGTGTGTGTGTGTGTGTGGTTGTGTGCATGTTGTGTGTGTAGTCATGTATGTAGTCATTTGCAATTTGTTTGTGGTTGTGTGTGTGTGGTTTGTGTAATTGTGTGTAGTTGTGTGCACATGTAGCTGCATGCTGCACCTGTTCTCACGCTCCTTGTTGGCTGCAGAAGCCTTCAGCAGCAGAGTGGCGTAGGTATGGAGAGGAGGAACAGAAGGCTAGCTTCACAAGTAGCCTGATATTTCAGAAGTTTTGATCGTTTGGATTATGTAGGTTATTCTTTTTTATAGTCCTACTTGGGGAGGAAGTCTGCCTCCTCGGTGGGCAGAAGTGGCTGTTTGTGCAACAGAATTGATTATCTGCTCAGGATGGCTTAGGCTGCAAGACTATAAAAAATTGCAGGTGGCTTTGGTTACAAGGGAGCCATCAGTCTTCCTGAACTATTGACACGTTTTTATGTACTGTAGTCTCAAATCACTCGCTAAGGTTACTTATTCATCCATGAAATCTAAAATTTGGAGTCCTACCCAAGGGAAAAGGAGGATTTAACCTGAAAAGCCCACTCTCCCCCGTCTCACAAGAGCATTGTGTTTTACAGCTGGATGGAAGGAAAGGCCCAGGCCCTGTGAGCGGCCACCCCAGAGTATCGCCCGCATCCAGACACACACCTTGGTTCCAATGATAACTGAGAGCCATGAATCCCAGGGATTGGGGGAAGCCACTGAAACTCTTTTCATAGCATTGACTTACGATGGGCCATGAACTAATAAAAACTATGGTGAATATTTATTTTTCTTCAACAGCATCCTCGTAACCAGACAAACTGCAGATAAAATCAATTCCAGTCTGGTCCCAGAGGCTTAAAAGTTATTAAGCACATGGTAACACTGCTGCCTGAGAAGTCATGGTTGAATCATGACACAAAATGCCGAGAGTGCACAGCTCCTTCCAGAAACAGAGGGAGACGCTCCCACCATGGCCCTGTAGTTCCCCAACACAAGGCGGACCTCTGGGAGAGGCCGGCTAATGGCCGCAGGGTCAGTAGTTTTTAGTTTAGGGATGCTGGATTTGAGATGAGGCAGCACACTGTTTTTATCAGCTTATTTTCCCAGTATAAAAATTCTCTATCTGGATCTAACTTCATGGATGTTGTTACACCTCCATTCCATTACTATTGTCAAGATTAAAAGCACTCGTGTAAATTAAGTCCAAGTGCTCTGCAAGCCCGTGTTCCATCCGCTTTCCAACCAGGCGGTCCCGCCCTAGGACCCCGTCCCCTTCGGCCCCTCCAAGCAAGCCAGTCATCTGAGGAAGAGCTTCCTTTCCTTCCCTCCCTTCCTCTGCCTGATTTTTGGGTATTTTAATTCACAGGAACATGATTCAAGCAAAGCCTTAGTCAAGCGGATATCTGGACAAGATGTGATGAAATCAGTTGTCAAAAGAAACGAGCAGTTATCACGGGGAACAGAAGAATCCATCAGTAATACTGCAGTCTCTGTTGTTGTTGATTTTCTTTTTCTAGGTCATCATTGTCTTGAAGCATGCATGTGGATTTGACCATTACTCTACGGTGTCATCAGAGGTGAGATATACTGAAATCCACAAAGCATTTCATTTTGTAAAAGAGAAAGAGGAAGAACAGATGCAGATCCAGGACCGTGGTGAACTGCGTGACTCTCAGTCAGCTTTACTCCCCCACCTGGCTCCACTGAGGCCAGTGGCTTCATTTCCTGACCAGTGGGCAGTAGTACGACACAGGGGACAGTAGCTGACCAGGACAGTAACTGTCCTCTCCTCCTCCTTAAGACGTGCAATAACAACTTCAACTCTGCCAGAGAGCTCTTTTTACCACACACTCTCTCTCCTTTCTGGAAGCATAATCCAGTACGAATATTCTCTATTCATCGTGAACCATCATGAAACTTAACTCTGCTCACATAAAAGCAGAATCACCAATCCCTCAGTTTTCCCAAGCAAAATGACCCCTCCTTCCCAGTTCTGCCATCAGTTGGTCGCCAAACCCCTTGATCTCAATTGTGATCTTATAAATCATTCTCACATCCCCCTCTTCTCTTCATCCCCATTTTCCAGAATATTCATTTCATTGTCAGGAGATAAATTAATACAGAGACGATTTATTCACTAAATAAAATTACAGAGAAGTCACCATGGAGCACTGAATTGTAGAGTCGAGCATCACATTAGTCAAGACTAAAAGCCCACTCGTGTAAGTGAAATCTGTAAACGGAGCGCAAACATACAGCCTGACATGGAGGTGTTTTCTCACGGCGACAGAAAACCTTCCCACCAGCCTGATGAAGAGCATCTGAGAAACAAGGGCTCCGGGTGGCAGCCAGGGTGAGGCTGGTGTCATCTGAAAATACTGGAACACAGCATCCAGGCCTGAGAACACATAGGATTCGACCGCTTTCGAAAAGTCCTTCAGCTTCTACTTCAATATCTTGGAGCAGATCAGATCAGACCCACCTTCCCCACAGAGGACTGGAGTGACCAGGAGAGGGAAGGTGGTTAGAGGAACAGACTGCCAACGTTCTGTGATGGGGTGGGGACTGCAGAGAAGTGACATCTGACCTCTCTCTAACCCACTGCGGACTCCACTGCAGACAGGGTGAGAACCAAGACCTCACGAGGGTGTATTTCAGTCTTACAGGGCTGCCCAGGCCAAAATCACAGCCCTCCGCCTGCTAAGGGACAGGGACCCAGTTGACAACTCAGATTTCCAGCTGGGGTTCCCAGGGAGTGAGTGACATCAGCAAAGCCAGAAAGAGGCTGGCCCTCACCAAGACTCTTTGTCCCTACAGAGCTCTGACCTCACCTGCCTGCCTCCAGAAGACAGCCAACCTCCCACGAGGAAGACAGCATCACCCACAGTGGAATACCGTCTGCACGTTAATAATCAGTACTCTTCGGAAATAGTCACGCTGACAAAAATAAGAATCAACCAAAAATCAAGAGAAAAGTCAGAAACGATGGACGCACAGGGAATCGAGATATTATAGTTAACATAACGGAACTTTAGAATCAACTGTGACCGACGGGCTTAATAAGTCAGCCCAGTAAAGAATAAAAGGACTCAAAAGGGCGCACTGGAATTCACCACGGAATCAGTCAGTGGTAGGAAAATATTCAGAAAATGGGCCTCACAGTGTATCACACAGCTGGGGAGGTAAAAATGAACTGGGTGAAGAATCAGACCAGATTAAAATGACCAGATTAAAACACGTGTGGAGGGGGATGACATATGGAACAGAGTTTCCTACAAAATCCCCAAAGGAGAGAAGAAAGAACAGGAAGAACCTCTGAAGAGAATCTTCCAGAACTCGATGAAGGAAACCAAGGCAGATTCTAGATGTGCGACCAGTTCAAGCCTGGCAGACACAAAAAAATTCACACCTACAGGAAAAGCCAAGGAAAAAAGGAAACCTTAAAACTGCAGGAAAACAAAAGACACTTTTAAAACCGCCAGACACCTGGGATTCTATGGCAAGACCTGTTCTTCAAATGTCAACAGCAGGACCTCAGACTCTCGAAAGGAACATGGTAGCCGGGGAGACCCTAAAGGGGGCCTGTGGGGGCAGAAGGGAAGCCCCTGCAGACAGAAGGGTGTCATACAGAGTGCAGTGACAGCCTGTGGGCAGAGGGTTCCTGGCCACCTGTTCACCATGTCAGAGAGGGTCCACCTCCAGAATTTCTAAACCACTCAAAAAACTCAACGATGAAAAAAAAAAAGGTAATCCAATTTAGAAATGGGAACGTGATCTGGAATAGGCACGTCTCAAAAGAAGAACTACAAATGGCCAACCTAGGAAAAAATGCTCAATGTCATTACCAAATTCCACATGATACCATCTCACCAGGGTCAGAATGGCCACTATCAAAGAAAGAAAGAAGGAAAAAGAAAAACAACAAATGCTGGCGAGGATGTGGGAAAAGGGAACCCTACTGTCTGTTGGTGGGATTCTGAATTAAATGAACAACCACTATGGAAACAGTTTCTTCAAGAAACTAGAAAAGAATACGACCGACAATGCAGCTTCCCACCCCGAGGATGAATCTGAAAGAAAAGGAGACACATTCCACTCCGCGTCTCCTGCAGCATTGTCCCCACAGCTAAAACGTGGAATCAGCTTCAGGGCCATCAATAGGTGAAAGACGAGAATGTGAAAAATAACCAGGGTGAGTGCTATTCAGCCAGGAAGCAGGGAGAATCCTGCCGGGTTCTGCAGAACAAGTAGAACTGGAGGACGTCATGCACAGGGAGGGAGGCCACAGGGCAAGCACCGCGCGTTCTCTCCCAGAGAGAACCTGACACGGCGAGCAGTGAGTGAGAGGGATGGTGCGGGTGGGGCGGGGACTGGCGGGTTAGGGGTGGAGGGCGGACGGGGGGTGTCACCAACTCAGGCTCCATGTGTGAGTGGGGCCATCACACTGAACCCCATTAACATGGGGCCTATTTTACAAGACAGTTCTCTGTACAACTTTTCTAGGGAGTACTTTCACGTAGATGTGGAAATAGAGATTAAGGATCTGAAGACGGAAGGGGGTCTCTAGGTCTCCACTGATCTGTCCTGTCCAGTATTTGCGTCAGTCACCTGAATGGCCGCTCATAGAAAATAAATACAGAAAATAGGAAATTCTAAATGCTCAATGATATTTAAGAATCAAAAATGTGCTCCCGTGCACCATGAAAACAAAATGATTGCCCATATCAAAAGAACCCTTATGACTCAGAGCTGTATTTGTCTAGGCCCTTTAATGCCCTGCATTCCCACCCCATCATTTCCAAACTGTCAAAACCTTTCCTTCCTTGAAGCCCCTTTGTGATTCCTCCAGCTACCCCTGACCTACCATCTATTACACGCCTACTGTTCCCATTACGGCCAGGCGCTGTGTTAGTTTCTAGGGCAGAAAGATAGATTATATTCCTTGCCTTCTAAGGGTAGAGGTTTCCTGTTTCTCTCCCAATTGCACCCAACTGAGGGTAGGCACCTTCTGTCCCACAGTGCCCATGACCTTCAGCTGCTCTCATCTGTCACCTCAGCAACCAGAGTCTCCCTGAGACAGACACTGGAGCCCTCTAGCCAGGACATGGCCCACAGGTCTCACACCAACGCTGGTCCATAGAGATCCACCGAGCAGGGAGGGGGATCCAACTGTCGCCATGGAGTTCAGTCGACAAAGACAGGCACCTTTAAGATTTCAAAAGTGAACTTGAGGAGTCTTGGGTGGGTGGGCCTTGGCTGGTGGTGGACAATGCATTAGCTAACAGAAAGCCTGGTGGAGTGAAAGGTCTTCCTGAGGTTGCATGCTGCTCTTAGTGGGTAGGAGAGAATCATCATGCACGCGCCCGCCGCTCAGCCAAACACCCACGGAAACTAGGTGGCCCGCACCGCTTGGAAAGGGTCTCAGAAACCTCCCCAGCCCAGCCTGAGAGCAACTGTGCACCCATTTCCACAGCCCAGGAGAAGGTCTCTACTGCAGTGCCTCTGAGCCAACCCTTTACCCCTCTCCATTAATTTCCGATTCTCCTGCTCTAACCCTGACCCTCGCCCTGAGTCCTGCCTACTCATCTCTCCCGACACCTCTGCTCCTTTGGGTCTGCCCTCCAGGTGCTGCTTCGTCTGGACCCCTCCTTTGACCTCCGCACTCTCTCAGGTCCCTCCCCTAAACACGCCCAAGAGCTGGCCCATAACCTTGAAGGTGATCCTGAAGTCCCCTCTCACTGCGCGTCCCTCCTGTTTCTTCCTGACATGACGTCCGTCTAGACCCAGGCCTCCTCCATGTGTAAGAGAGTGGTCAAAACCATAGTTGGCTCTTAGTGTTGTTTGCAAAGAGCTGTTCCTTTTGTATATTCCTCTTTGCTCTCCCAAAGCGTCCATGGTGACTCTCCTGCCATCTTATGAAAGCAACCTCACAGGAGGGTCACACTGAGCCAGCATAGGCACTGCCACCTGAAAGGTGGCACCTCGGGCAGCACGGGGAGTCGGGAGCTGTCAATCAGGGGTCCCTCATACACCCCCAAGGACTCAGCCATCACCAAGAGAGAAGGCTCAGTGATACCTAGGGTCAGAAAATCAAGGGCAAATGCGGTCAAGTTGCGATCGTGTGAATAAGAGAAATATTCACTAGGCATTAGGGACACAGCTCAGTGGTAGAATACGTGCTTAGCACATGAGAAGCCCTGGGCTCCATCCCCAGCACCAAAAAGAAAAAAAATATTCACCGAATCCAGTATGAAAATAGCCACAATCAATCAATCATCAATTCAAGGAATGGCAAACCACGACATATTTCTAAATAATTCCTCCAGAGCAGAAGTTTCAATTAAAACTACAGAGTATTTTAAAATAGGCCGTGAAAGGACACCTTGCGTTTTTCCACCAGTCATGTCGACGTGCTACAAAAGGAATAGCACTCTGGTTTAGCTGACGATGAAATCCCAACCTTGCTTACACTCCAGGGCAGGTACAGTAAGACTAAGCCATGTACAAGCAACGTCTCATGGTTCGTGTCAATAAGAAAGCATTTTCTTATACGCAGAAGTTTCTCTCAAAAGTCCTCATTGGTAACCCCTGAGGGATACACATTCTTAGGTAAAAAAGAAGGTCTTTTCTTTCTTTTTTTATTTATTTTTATTTTTAAAATTTATTCTAGTTTGTCATATATGACAGCAGAATGCATTTCAATTCATATTACACATATAGAGCACAACTTTTCACATCTCTGACTGTACACAACGTAGAGTCACACCATTCGTGTCTAAAAAGAAGGTCTTTTCAACCAGAGCAACTTTCGCTTTTCTTGAGTGCTTAGTACTCCATGCCAGTTCTTATTGGAAGCACTTCAGGTCCATGATGCATCAAAGCTGCACAGACGCTCCTAGGAGACAGATTGCCTCATCCCCATATAGATGAGCGCAGCAGAACACAGAAATCAACTCAAGTTGGCCCCGGGACACAGCTGGTGAACCACAGAGCAGGCACCCAGTCCCCGGCACTGCAGCCCCACGTGTTCCGTGGGACCCCAGGGATGGTGTAGACGCTGGTTGCATCATCAGTGCTCCATGCACAACACTGGGGGACAGATCTACGCCCAGCCTCCAGGAGCCACACCCAGGAGCTCACCAAGGAAGCGGCTCCCCTGGTGAGGTCAGGCCAGGACTCAGTTCCAGGGAATTCTGCAGCTGTGCCCACCGTCCACCCTGTTGGCTCCAGCCCCATCTGGGACAGGAGAGACGCCCATAGGTCCTCAAGGTCCACAGTGGGTCTGGAAGCACTGGGGGCTGCCTTATAGGAAGACACGGCTCCTGTTCTTCAGAGACTGAAGGAATAGCCTCTGTCCCATCCTCTCCATTTCTGAGGCACCACGAGTGCCAACTGTTACAATGCAGGCTCCGGGGAGTGGGCCAACTTCTCGACTTGGTGAGAGTCCCATCTTAGGTCCATATGGGACAATCCTTCTGGCCATACAACTCTGTGTTGTATATTTACCTGCAGGTATGTTCTATTTGACCTTTTTTTTTTTTTGGAAAAGTATACTAAGTCAAGTCCCAATACTACACGCCAAAACATTTTTATATTTTGTCTTCAACTGAAAGCGTCTGATACAGAAAATTTAATCAAGTAGCAGATTTTGATGTCTTAATAATTAAGTATAGTAGCTGGGCACAGGGACTCATGCCTGTGATCCCAGTGGCTCAGGAGGCTGAGGCAGGAGGATCGTGATTTCAAAGCCAGCCTCGGCAGCTTAGCAAGGCTCTAAGCAACTTAGCGAGACCCTGTCTCAAAATAAAACATACACAAAAGGGCTGGGGATGTGGTTCAGTGGTTAAGCCCCCCCTGGGTTCAATCCCTGGGACGAAAAAAAAAATAATAATAATAATAATTAAGTATTACTAATAATTAATAATTCACGGAGCTCACACACAAACCAGGTTCAGGTCTTCAAAGTGCCTCAAAACAGTCAATCTCTAGCCTCCCTCAACTCACACAGCCCAAGATCCAGTGGACCTAGCTACCTGCCATTCCCCAAACCTGGGATGCCCTTCCTCTAATTCATGCAAGAGATGATGACTTAGTCAGGAACCAGAGTTGAACAAAGAAATGCAGCCTCTGCCTAATGAGAGAGCAGGTCTCCTTCAAATCATCATGCAATTGATGCACCCTGCAGCTGTGCTAGGGGGCAAAGGGCCTGAAGAATGAACATGGGGGTAGGCGGGGTGGGGGGTGCTGTTGGAAGCAACTGACCTAGAGAAGTCAGGCTTCTCCCAGGGAATGTCTACTGCATCAAACCAGCTAAGAGAGGTGGGTGGTGTTTTCCAGGCAAAAGGCTTTGAGCTAACTGGAGGCGGTACGTAGGAGGAGGCAAACGTGAATGAGGATGTGCAAAGGCCCTGGGGTACCAGAAAGCTGATGAATAAGGAGGCCAAAAGAAGATAAAAACCTTCTCTGCTTTCAAAATCCCTCCTCTTCCTACTGCTCAAATGTAGCTTCTCCTGTGGGGCTGCTCTCTCCTCTCCATTGGCACTGTAAACTGACACCCCTGTTCCATTATGGTACTCTTCACCGTTCTGCTAGCACTTAGCTCACTGTATCGAAATCATCTGTTTATACATCTGTCGCCCCCAGTAGACTGAGGCTCCACGGCGGACAAAAGCAAGAAGTATTATCTCTGTCTCTCTCAGCGCACAGGGGCAAGCACATTTTAAACGCTCGCTGCGTGGTGTTTATGAATGAAACGGGGCCATCTGACCACACCGCACACGCCCAGACATAAACACGTTGCCCTGAAGATGCATCACCTGCTTTGTGAGTTGTCTCCATTCCTTGTTCAGACTCAGCTGTAAAGGAGGAACTTTTTAGAAAGCTCTTTCCCCCCAACCTTGATGAATCATAAGGTGTTGTTCACTTCGGCATCAGAACCATCTGCCCAGACTTCGTTAACACAACGTAATTCATTTTATAAATATCACACAATTATCTAATTTCTAAAAGTCTCTGCCTGCTTTGAAAGGTACTATTTTGGAAACAAGTCCTGGCTCGTCCTAGGGAAATTCCCAAACCGCACTGTAATTGCTAAGTTTATCTACAGCGCTGAAAGGCCCCAGAGGATGCATAATCCCCTGCCCTGGACACTCAGCAGGGGCTCAGTGGAGGCGGTCACCTGCAGCTGGACCCAGCCCCGCCCAGCCACCTGGCCTGCCTGCCCCTCCAGGCAGAGGCCCCAGCACAGCCCCGGAGCTTCCCTTCCTCTGAAGAGGGCCCAGCAGGGCCCCAGACCACAGCAGCTGGGGACTAACAGTGGCCTCTTGCTCCCTGGCCTTTCTGCCCAGCCGTCCAGACAGGACCCGCAGCCCGAGGTTTCCCTTACGTGGTGTGAGCAGCTCCACCCACTCTCCTCCCACCCCAAATCCAATCCCACCCTTTTAGGGAGAGGAAGCACAGAGGAATCAAGATTAGGGTGTCCTGTTGCAACCCACCCCAGGCCTCTGGCTATTTGACCAGGGCCTGTGTGATAGGGCCCTGCCCTGGGTCTATCTGTACCTGCCATCTTTACAGGGATCCAGGGGAGGCTGAGCCTGGTCCTCGGGTAATTCAAAACCTCGCCTCCCCTCCCGGAGCAGATGTGGCTTATCATTCCCATACGCCAGCTCTCTCTCTCTCTCTCTCCGAGGCCTGGAATTAAGGAAGACCACGTCCCTGAGAAGGCAGGCGCCCACTTCCTCCTCTGCCAGGCTCAGGCCTGCGAGGGCAGGATGTGGATTGTCTGGGAAAGGGGCCCTCGGCCGGCCCAGGCAGAAGGCTGGCCCTAGATCTCCTCCCTCCAGACTGACTGTTCTGTGGGCTGCAGGCTGAGTGTGTGGGTGTGTGTGTCTGTGGGTGGGTGTGGGTGGGTGTGAATGTGTATGTGTGTGTGAGTGTGTGGGTGTGTGAGTGTGTGTGTGTGAGAGTGTGTGGGGGGGGTGTGAGTGTGAGTGTGTGTGGGGGGGTGTGCATGTGAGTCTGGGTGTGGGTGTGTGGGTGTGGGAGTGGGTGTGTGTGTGTGTGGGTGCGTGTGAGTGGGTGTGGGTGTGTATGTGTGAGTGTGTGTGAGTGTGAGTAGGGGTGTGTGTGAGTGTGTGTGTGTATGTATGTGGGTGGGTGGGTGTGGGTGTGTGTGTGAGTGTGTGTGTGTGTGTATGTGTGTGGGTGGGTGTGGGTGTGTATGTATGTGTGTGTATGAGTGAGTGTGTGGGGGGGGGTGTGTGAGATCTGGCGAAGGTGGAAGTCAGTACTGTATTACAGATTTCCTGCCTTTATCTCTGTTAATCATAAAATCTCCTGGGAAGAAGGAAGGGAGTCTACGAGTTGCCAAAGGAAGGGGCAGAACCATCAGGGAAAGCCCAGCCGGCCCGAGGAGGGAGGGCTGAGGCTGGTGGCCTCAGGGCTGCGCAGGCCTCTGCAGGATGGCGCCTTCGGGTTTGCTCCACACACAGTCCACGTGACCCCATCTCCCTCCCTCTCAGGGTGGAAGCCATTCACTTGAGGTGGCTGGGGTCTCTTCCCTCCCCAGGACAGAGCTTAGGGACAGCTGTGAAGCCAGCAACGTCAGGCCACAGTGGGTGAGGGAGGCCGGCCTCAGAGGCATCTACACACACTCCCCTCTCGAGGACAAGGATGTGGCCAGTGTTGGTCCACTCCTGCTGCTATAACAAAACCCCTCCGACTGGGGAGTTGATCAATGAAGAAACTGATTCCTTGGAGTTCTGGAGGCTGGGAGGCCCACGGCCAAGGAGCCCGCCTTGGATGTAGGGCAGGTGTGAGCACATGGGAAGGGAGGGCTGCAGCTGCATCCACGGGTGGCCCCTGCTGTCCTGGGACAGGAGGAGCAGGGCAGTGCCCTTCACCTTCTTCATAGCAACCCTGATCCCATCCATGGGAAGAGCCCTTCCGACCTGTGACCTCCAAAGGCTGTCTCTGAATGCAGTGGGCAGTGGAGATTAAGTCACATGTGGCCTATGGAGGGACACTACAGCAGCTAGAAGAGGCAGGGTCCTTTCACGGGGACCCTTTCTGAGTGGCCTTTTCTACTCTCTCCCCAAAATGTGCCCCTTCACACCGTGTTCCCCTGCACATCTGTCTTGGGGGGAGGTCACTCCCAGGGGCCCCTCAGAGGCAGGAACTCAGTCCCCTGACCACAGCCCAACATCTGGCACACAGTAGGTGTTTCATGTGGATGAAGTCAATGGACTCTCCAGCAGTTTGGCTGTGAACATGCAGCCTCAAGTCACACACATCAGTTTTTCATGGGTCCACTTTGAATTCCAAAGAGTTGACACATCAAAGGAACCTACATTCAATCAGAAATCATTCTATGCTAGCACTGGGTCTTAGTAGGCACTTCCGAACCTATAAAAGTAGCCCTGATTTGCTCCTAAACTTCTTTATTTCCCCCCGATTTTGACATACTCTGTTTTAATGAGTCTTTCCTGAGTAACTGAGTAACCCCTCACTTTTAAAACCTTCACAGGGACACTGACCCTGGTACACAAACCCATTCACAGCCCTGGGAGATGCCCAGGATAGACTCCTGCTCTCCCCGTGCCCTCCCCTGGTCGCTGGGCCTGCTGTCCTTGGCCGTCCTAGTCCGATGACGTTGCCTTTAAGCTTGCTGCCTGGGTCCAGCCAATGTCAGAACTTCCCCCACTTGACTTCAACCCTGCTGTAGATGCCGAGCACCCAACCACAGGAAAATAGAAGGAAATGGTAGGAAATGTGCCCTGAGGGCTTCTGCAGCTTGGAGTTTGGTCTGATCCTTCCTCATCACAGAAGTGCAGAGGAAAAGGATCCATATTTAACAGAATAAAGACGCTTCAAAGACAACTTAGGGTTAGGCCAGATACTGATGACTCCAGCCGTGGAAACCGAGTCCTCCAAACAGATAACAATCAAATTCTGCTCTCTCCACAGCATGGAATCCAAAGTCACAGAGGCAGGCTCAACCCTCAGAGGCATATTGCAAAGAACACAGAAAAACTGTTCTTCCTGAAGCAGCCCACACACCTTAAAATCTAGAGAAGGGAGCCCCGAGTTCTGCCGATGCGTCCTATAACCCCGGTTCAGCCAATTCTCCCTGTTAAGGGACAGACAGTCCCTGTCCTAGCTGCCCGATGTGCCCTGAAGCTCCAGAGCAGCTGCAAACACCAAGTGCATCCACTGATGGACCCGGCTGTTCCTATAAAACTTTATTTACACAAACAGATGACACAGGCCAAGGCTGAGCTCACTGACATCACCAGTGGCGTTAGACTGTGTGAAACCGCTCTCTGTTGTCCCGCCTGGAGCGTGGTTTGTCTGCCAGCTCTGCCTGGCCGGGTGGCTCAGTAAGGGACAACAGGAACCAGGCTCTCCTGGGACCGAAGACCATCAGCGCTGACTGAAACGTCTCCAGTATGGATGGAACCCAGGCCCCCGCTCTACAGTAGCCCAAGTCTTCAGAAATCGCGTTGTGTGTCCGCTAGCGGGACAGGTTGGAGATACACAGAAGGTAAGTCTGGTCTGGAAATCAAAGCAGCACTCCAATCTGCATATAGACATGGAGGCTGACGGACTCAGTCCCCACACTACCTGGAACAGTTGGCGAGGTCACAGAGATCAAAATGCCTGAAAAAGTCTATCTCCAGAAGAAATCTGCACTGAACGGGATCTTATGGCTCGTGTGGAGGAACCCTTTAACGTACACAATAAAGAAATAAACTTTAAGGAAGAGAGGAACTGTCACTGGCCCGACATCACAGAGCTAGGATGTAGGGCAGGTGTGACCACATGACAGTAAACCGTAAGCTCTAACCAGGAGGCACCACATCCGTGTGGCCCAGCGCTGAGTCCTCAGCTTTGACCCTCCTTCCTGGCCCCTAACAGGCAATCAGGGAAGACTTGTTGCATGAAGGGATAAAGAATTAAGGACGACGGAGGGAAGAGAGGCCAGACCGCGAGCTTTCCCATCGAAAGGTGCATAGACGAATGCATTCTTAGTTTCAAAAGAATATTCTAACTTTCATCCTGATGTTGAATTGTACATTTAGCTCCTCAGACACCACAGTAAACTGCTGAACTACAGTGAGTGGCTAAAGGAGAGGAAAACCACTCAAGGCAACGAATTCCGGCCTAAAAAATTATTAATGCACCATGAGGATCTGTTGTCTGGAGCATCCAGGATGCCTTTCTCTCACACCAGGACTCAGTTGCTGACACTGTCTGCCCGGGGTTTCCCAGGATCTGCAACACTGTAAGCCTGGTTGCTCAGAGGGGTTGTGGCTTATTGCATGTCTCTGCAGCTGTCTATCCATCACCCCGTGACTTCAGGGCATACAGAGCAAGAGGCAGGATGCACTCCTGACTGCTCCTAACTGTTCCCCTTCCAGGCTGTGGAGGAGGGTCCTCCTCAGCCACCCTCAGCCCTGAAGTGCCCCCCTGCCCCCCCCCCCCAGCTCCACAGTGGAAGGTCAAGTGGAATCAACCTGCATGCCTTTCACAGGTGTTGGCCTTTGAAAAGGAATGCAGACTTTGAGCTCCATTTGTTTTCAAAATACTGCTTTTTCTTTGAACTCCAACGGAAGTTGGAGGCAATTTCACAGCCACCCAATTTTTATATGACTTTTCAATATTTCAACTGTCCAAGAACATGTCCTTAAAGAATCCCACTATAAATATCTAGAGATATTTTTTCTGTGGAAAAGTCATATATGACTATGTATACCTGCATGTATATGTGTGCATACTTATTTTTCCAAGGATGACAGCCTTAATTATGAGTGCCAGATTCTTCGATAGCCACTCTGGCCAGACTTTTCTCTGCTCTAGCAGTGACCATTCAGTAGCAGGAGAAGGTCCTGCTCTTTAATCCCTTAGCTTTGTAAAGAAAAACACTACCAAATATGTTTGGCTAATGCACAGAAGTTTTGCAAATTTTGCCAACTGTTGCAACTTAATAAATGAGATTAAGTTGATCATTTACAGAATAATTAAAAGGCTTTAAATATATGACCTCTGGAAATCAGTATCTTAGATAACACTTTCTCAGTTCTTCTGTTATTGATACAACATTCTTCTGAAAAACAAGATTCATACTGAACTCACAATGAATTCTGAAATCATACTGAAAAGAAATACCAACACAAGTACTTTTCATTTTACTTCAGCTATACCTCATTTTCCAGAGTGGAAGCACACAAACACACCTTCATAGAACTGAAATGCCGGATTCAAAATAAATTCAAAACATTTACAAGATAAATTCAGATATCTGAAGGGGTTTTCCCACAATTAAATTTGCAGTGCTATCAACAAAATCGGCTTATTTTAAGATTGCCTGCCCAATATATAAATTTCCCTTTGTGTTTGAAATACTTTTATCAGATAAGATAGCTTTTGTTTAAACTGCTATTTTCAGAATTTGCTTTGGGGGTTTTGAATGCACACAGCAGAGTAACTTGAGATTTCCTAGCCTGCTTTAAAATGTGTTTCTTCTGTCTGTTTGTATTTAGTAATTTCCTGTCAAATAACCTCACATAATTAACTTTCCTTGCTCCAACCTACTTTTTTTCCTATTCCTACTTCCTGAGGACGGTAATAAAATGCTGATTACATTGGGCTGTTATCTGCCTCCCTCCTCCCGCCCCTCCCTTGCTCCCTTTGTCAGAGCCCACACAGGTTTCAGCAGTTCCTGGGCGGGGAGACCTGGACCCAGCAGGGCCCAGAGCTGCCTGTGGGAATCCCTGATGAGCCAGCCCTCTTGCAGGGGTAGGAGGTGTGTCTGGTTCTACTCCAAAGTTCCATAACTGAGACCAGCTCCTGCCTCCACTGTTCCTGGGGAGCCTGGGACTCCCTCTCCTTTCCTTCCTCACCAAGGACGGTGGTGGCTGGGAGCAGGCCATTCCAAAGGCCCGGGACAGGAAGCAGACCCAAAGCAGTGACCAAGTTCTATTCATAGATAGGAACAGAAATTAAAGCAGGTGGTTTCCACGGCACCGGGCCTGTCGGTACATGCTACTTCCTGATGACCCATCCTTCGTGTCTCACGATACGACTTTCCAAACGTGTGTGTGGGCTTGCAGAACACCCCGACCCATCACCTTCAAACGCACCAGGACCCGCTCCTACCGTCATTGACACATTCAACCTCCAAATTCTCCCTTTCGGGAGGGTGTCCTCCACATGGTAGTGAGGTTTTTGATTTCCATGATTCTTTCTTTGTATCTGACCACTGTGAACACACCAAGCCCAATAATTCTTTGCTGTGCTGGGGCCTGTGCTGGGGACCGTCCTGTGGAAAGTCTGGCCACACTCATGGCCTCAGCCCCCTGGAGGCCAGTGGTATCTTCAACCTCTAATCCCCACAAACAAAAGCATCTCTGGACACTGGCAAGTACCCCCCCGCCCCCCACAGGGGAATCACTTTTGATGACAATCACTGATGTACATTAAACTCAGAACAGAAAGCTGCTTCCCTGAGCGTCACACCCACCATGACAAGTGGTGAAATAAATAAATAAACAGCCAAGCCACCTCATCAAGCAGCGGATTCCATCTAGAATTCCAGCAAGGTCTCCATTCTGATCACCAAACCAAACACACAATGATGCCACCTTCACTTCATGACAGTGGCTTGAGATCACAAGTGACGTACGCCATGGTCCCCAAACCACTGCACAGACTAAAGGAGAAATCCCAAGACACAGCCCCCATCGACATCCTCATGGCCCAGAAATGCCCTCTGGCAGGAGAGGCCGAGCCACAGGCTGGGGGAACCAGAGTGCGAGCCGGGGTCGGGAACCTGATCTGTGCTGTCCTGGGCGGTAGCCACGAGCCATGGCTCTAGGGACACAGCCCCCATCCCAGGCTGGGTCACGCCGAGGTGGGTGCCCCAGAGTGGAGGAGCATCAATGTGGGCACCGCTGGCACACACGGAGGAGGGTGTCCCTAACAGCACTGCTGATGGCACAAACGGAAAACACAAGGACCCACCGTGGGGAAGGCTCCATGTACAGTGGCACGCGGGCCTGTGACATCCATCCAGCCATCTTCTCGGGAGGAGCCTGCTGCTGCTGCTCCAGGCCACACGGAGGGGACTCGGAAACAGGATTCTGGAAAAAGGAGAAGTTTCAGAACACGGGCATCGTTATTTGGAAATCCCAATTGAATAGTGCAGTTGAGTAATGATCACCCATGGCTGCTAAAATCATATAAGGACAACCAGAAGTTAGGATCCTCCTGAAGGAAAGGGAGGGAGGACATGGATCAACCCAACCAAGCAAGCCTCCCAACCAGCGCTGTGCAGCGACAGAATTCCCTGTAACAACGGGAATCTCATCTGTGCTGTCCTGGGTGGTAGCCACGAGCTACAAATGGCCAATAAGTTTCTGAAATGTTGCTGGTGCAACTGAGGAACTAAAGTTTCAGGCTGTGTGTGTGTTTGTGTGTGTGTGTTCCTGGTGATTAGAACCCGGGGCCTTGTACACGGGAGGCAAGAACCCTACCAACTGAGCTATGTAGCTTAAAATAATCACATAGGGCCCATGTCCATTTATGGGACAGTGCAGTTTGACATCTAATTACAACTTATAGGACATGCAGAGAATAAGAGAAAACAATGAGATTAACAAATTGAAACAATGGGAAGTTCTGTAGCACATTCTTAACAAATTGAAAAAATGGACAGAGGCGGGGGAATCTGTGGGTTCATAGAAATCTAAGAGACAGGGTAACTGACTCAATACACAGACTTTATTTAGATCCAGATTTTAAAAAAAAGTGTAAATAAAATTAGGACCACCAGAAATGTGAACACTGACGGGCTATTTGGAACTACTAAGGAATGCTGTTAATTTTATAGATGTGATAATGGTACTGTGTTTATGCATCTAAAAACAAACTGTCTTTTTTAGATAAACATTAAAACACTTGCACATATTCCAGTTGTGGAGGGGAACAGGTATACCTGCCACTAGATGGACCGTGAATTGACCAGAGTGGGCACAGAGCACAGGAAGGTCCACCACAGTGGCCGCCCTGCCATAGTGCAGGACTTGTTTCCCATACACAAAGTTGTGAAAGTACAAGGTTCTCGTTTTACTCAAAGGCTTCACTTTTAGGAATACATTTCCGTAAAACATAAATCTGGAAATACATGAAGTGATTGGCATTGCATTTAATTTGCCCATTAATTCAGGCTAGTTTGTCTCAGTGTTGTTTGCAGATACAAAAAAGTAAAAGTGCACTAACAGGTAAATGGTACACCCACACCATGGTGCATTACTCAGCTGTAAAAAGAATGAAGAAATTCTCTAAATGTGCTAAATTTCAGTGGGAATAAAAAAGGGTAGAGTTTCATGTGTATAAATATTCTATGTATCTTGCAATCTGTGTGAATGCATATATATGGGAACAGATACAGCCACAGGAACTTGGAAAACAGGAAGAAATCCACAACATCTTCATGGTACTTCCCACTAGAGGTTGGGAAATTTTGAGAGGCAGATTGGTATACTCTTCTATCCTCCACTACATTTCAAATGTACGATTTTAATACAAAAAATTATGGTAACATTATGGATAAAACACAATATTTCCAACTTTGTATGAAAAGTGCTAACCAATGAACTAAGATAATAATAATAGTAGTAACAAAGTTGAACTAGAAATAAAAACTTTGAAGCTCATATTAGTATATGTTATCTACACAGACAATCAAGAGAATCTAAAAATCAAAAGAATTAGGAAGAGTTTAATACGGACCTTGTATACAAAATGAACATTAAAAATTGAGAAACATTGTAAACCAGTAAAATCATACAGAAAACATAACAAAAGCAAAAATGAACTTATTCACGATAGCAACACATAATATAAGATTCTTAGAAATTCAACAAAATATGTATAAAATTACTCTGTTTAAAGATAAATGGAAATCACAGTAAGTGGAGATAGATATTGCATTCATGAATAGATTCGAAATTGAAAAAACAATCTTAACTCACCTCAAATTAACCTACACATTAAATGTAGTGCTAAAAAAACCACCTGTTGTGTGGGGCGTATGATACACCCGTCTTAAAATGTCTATTATCCAAAAACCAAGAGCAAGTACGAAATTGTACAAGAGCAAAAAACTGGGGAGACGTTACCTACAAGGGAACAAAACTCCACAAAGCACAGTCACTGGACAGGTGACCATGGGACAGGATGAGACTCCCGGCCAAGGTTCACAAACACACGGAACTCCAGGACACGGAGGCGTCTCTGCAAAGCCTGAGCCTGAGGTCTGGGAAGACAAGACAGACGCTCTCCCGGCAAACACGAGAGAACTGGGAGCTGGCGAGGAAGTCCCTGTGCAGTGGGAAAGACGCGCGCGTCACGGGACGAGCTACAGTGCGCCTTTCCATGTGGTGGGCTGTGACAGGTCAGGGTCAAGGACGTGTGGGTGACCATCAAGAGGTGTAAGAGGGGATCTGGGAGCAGGACAAGACTGCCCTTGGTTAACAGTGGACACAAAAAGGAGATGGGGAAGCCGAGCTGGATTTCCACTAGAATCCCTGGAATCCAGAGGCGAGTCCACCCCACCTCTGCTAAGCGAGGAGCAGAAACACAGCAACCAGCTGGGCCCAGCCTGTGCAGTCAGCTCTGGATCCCATGCACTAGCCATAGGATGGCACCCGCTGCTGTGAAGGAGCAGGAGCCCTGGCACCCAGCTCTGGGGTGAAGCCCCCCTGGGAAGGGCACAGCCTGGGCTCCTGGGACTTCAGGTTCCGCACTTTTACTAGGATCCTGAATACTTCCTTCGCCTCCTCATGCCTCAGCGTCCCCACGGGTGAAATGTAGATAAGAATAGCACTCCCTCGCAGGACTAATGTGAACATTTAAAAATTTAATATGTGCAGAGCACTTAGAAAAGTTCTCAGAAAACACTGAGCGCTCAATAAACGGGAGCGGTTCTCATTACCAGCCTGCGCGCTCAGTGCCTCTGGGCCCTCGTCCTTGAAATCCCTGAGCCTCTGCCTCCTTCTTCTGAAAACATAATATCCCCGTCTTCATAACATCACTGGGTGGTTTGTGGGAGAAAATAAAAGGGAAAATGGCTTCATAAATGGCCGTACTGCGGCCCCAGCAGTCACACAGCTGCGTTCTGTTCTGCTGTCTCTCAAAGAACTGAGAGCCCTGGTTTCTGTAGAAGTCGATGCTGGTGAACTCCTTGAGTGGCCAAGAACTTCGAGCAGCAATTTTCTTTTACAAAATGAGCTGCTCTTGGTTCATAATAAGAAATTAAAGGAATTTTCTCCAGAACATTTGCACACTTATCAGCCAGGTGCAGTGGACGGTGTGCAGCCATTGAGATGTCTAAACAGTTTAGCTGACCATTAGCAAGGAGGAGCGTGCTCACACCCGCTCATGCAGCTAGGAGCTGGTCCGGCTTCCCTGCAGAGCGTTCTGGGTCAAGTTGAGCTTTCTTTATATTGCTCCTGATTATTTTTTTAATTGTAGCAAACTCAGGATAAACTTTTTGATGAAGTTTCTTTTCTGAAAACTCATCTCAGGATATGGGAAGAGACGGAGGCTAAGGGAATGCAAAAGCAAAGTCAGAGGATACAGATATAGGAAGGGAAAATGGGTTATTTTAAAGTCAGTTTCCTAAAATAAACCCTCCTTGGCACTCCTAATCCACTCTCTAGGCTGGCTTCAGATTACTTAAAAAGAGGTTAATTGCTTTGTGGATTAGTCAAATCTTCCATTCCGTTGACTAGTCACAACTTTCCCGGTCTCTTTTACTTCTGATAATTTTATTGATTGTAAACCTCCTTTACCAAAGCACACAGGGAAAGGGGTCACAAGAAGGAAATATATACGTGTGTGTGTGTGTGTGCGTGCGCGCGCGTGTTAGTCTTGCTTTCTATTCTCAGATAGTTCTGATAAAAGTTTAGAAGGAGGAAGAAATAACTAATAGCTAAAAACAAGGGCTTAAAATTATTTGAGTTAACACGGGTTTAATAAATAATGCAGAGCATATCACCATCAAGAAGCGGGTCCCGTCAGTCACTTTTTGATGCCCAGAGACAAAATCTGAATGTTAAATGTGTGACACGGCATGCGTTTTGTTGGAGAGGTAACTGCTGGTGTTATAAGTAGAAGCTCAAGACAAAAGATAGCTAAGAACATCAGTACCTGGGGCCCGGCCCTGGGAGAGAAGTCAGGAGGAAGCAGCCCGAGGAGTCAGCCAGAAACATCCAGCGGATGTGGGAAAGTACCCTCAGACCCCAGAAGCTGATTTGGGATGCCCTGCAGGGAGTTATTTCTATCAAATGGCTGGCTCAATCTTCCCATCTATCTGATGATTTAAAAAAAAAAAAAAGATCTTTACGTCACAACATACATAGAGTTAGTCCCAGGTGGACTGCAGGACTTCGAGTGGAACAGAGAACAATGAGGCTTCCAGAAACTGGCATGGGAGAGAGGAAGAGCCTCCTACACAGAACACAGAAACACCTCATCGGAGAGAAGACGAATGATGAGTCTGACTATACGAATATTCAAACCTTCTGTTCACCAAAAGCCAGCTTTGTGAGCACAAAAGACAAACCACAGAGTGGGCAAGGATATTCGAGACTCGCATAACTGTCAAAGGGCTCATTTCCAAAGCATACAAAGAACTCTCAGATGTCAAAAGGAAAAATAAAATCCAACCCCCAAAACAGGCTGAATAAGCTCTTCAGAAAGAGGATCTCCAAATGTCCACTAAGCACCAGAGGAAGCTGTCAACTTCATTAGTCATTAGGAAGAAATGCAAATCAAATCTAGGATGAAATGCTACAGCACACCCACCAGGGCCGCTAACGTGAAGGACGGATAATGCCAAGCACTGACGCAAATGTAGGCAAGAAGATTCATGTGCTTCAGTGGTCGGGCAAAAGAGTATAGTTAGTTTCAAAATCTGCTTGGCAATTCCTATCTTAAGGAAATGATCACAGATACAAAAATTTCTAGGCACAGTATGTCATGCAGCATTATTCATAATGGTGAAAAGGGAAAGTTCAACAATAAGGACATGTAACTTATGGCAGAACGGCTCAGTGAAATATTACACAGCTATAAAAAGTACACTTGTGACGCCACCTCCGTGGCCTTTTGCCAATGGCCCCAGAAGTAAAGAAGATCCGTCTTTCATAGGAAGATGTGCTTGGTGTTCTGGTCATCATGATGTGACAAAGATAGTAACAAGCATGGGCTGTGCTGTGCTCCATGGGGTATTTTAAGACTATGGAGTCTATTTCTACCCTCACACAGCTGAGAATCTTGGGTACCACATTCAGTACAGGATCAAAGCCAAACAATAAGATGGAAATGAACTGTGCATCTATGATGCTGAGCACCATCACTCTTTTCCTAAGCTCTGACCTCTCAGGGGCTTGGAGGCTGGATTGGGCTCTTTCCAGGAGAGGCACTCTGGGAAACTGGGAGACGGCAGCATCCACTGCTCTCCAACTCCGGTAGCCACAGATTTGTGCACAGTCTTATGACCCATGTCATGAAGTGGCAGCAGCAGTGAACCGTGGCTCCCATGGGGACTGAGTGACAGTACTGGGCGGGGAGCACAGTCTCTTTCCTTGGAGGTCATCACTCCCTGCAGGCCCTGATCTGGGTGAGCACCAGCTCGCTTTCCATTGGTTCCTCAGATCCTTTGGACGATTGTGACCTCACTCTCCACTTCTTTGCATTCAATCCTTCTCTGCTGGACATAAACCAGGCTCAGTTTCCCTGACTGACCCCTGACTCAGAGTGACCAGGAATTTCTGCTACTGGTCCCTCTTTGAAAGAGGTGAAATCTTCCTAGACACACACACACACACACACACACACACACACAGCTTGCTCATTCCACACCAACTCCTTTTAGCTAATTTTACCATGATCATGCGTTTTCTGTTCATTGTAAAGACTGGAACAAGATAACAGAAAAATTAAAATTTCTATCTCCAGCATTTGACAGAGATTCATACTCTCTTGGACTAGTAATGTTTATCTGTAAGAACACAATAACACATTAAGTCCAGCACAATGTCCCCAGAGCTGAGGACGGTTCTGTCACCACTGCAGGGCTGGCCGGGCTCTGAATTACCTAAGGAAATCATGGTTGTGCGTAGGAGTGTGCGGGTGCACACACACATCAATATCAAATACCCTTTGAATTTTTCTCCCTATCTAGGTTTACATGATAATTTGATACATACAAAACTTAACTAAATTTCACGATAAAGCACCTAAAACTAAGCACAGAAGTAACGATGCTCCCAGGACCATCACTCAGGACTGTGCAGCTGGGGAGAGGGAGACAGCTGTCCCCAAGCTCAGGCAGGACTGGGTGGGACTCCTGGTCTCTCTCTCTGCACTGAACTACACACCTGAGCAGAAGACAGAGTGGGAGACTCGGAAAAGCAAACAGCATCAGGCAAATCACAGAAAATGCCTGGAAACAAAACTATGATCAACCCCCCACCACCCCACGTTCCACCTTCGGCCTCCGGTCAGAACTTGAGGCAATGAGAACCCTGGAAACAGTAGTGATGGGAACTCTAGTGCTGGCTCATGCCGCAAATGAAGGACCCAAAACAGGATGAGTCCGGATCCCTGGCTTGGTCTTGGGGTCAGCTCTTGTGCCCTGGACCCCACACAGTCCCAGGGCAGCAAGAGCAGAGACCGTAATGATATGTTCATGGAGGGGAAGCTGCTCCCCAGCTGCTGGAGGACCCAGGAGGCCAACCTCCTCTGCTTTGGTCCTCTCTGTCATCCTGTCCCTAGGGTCCAGCAGAGGCTCAGATAAGGACATGCACAGCAGAACCTGGAGGACCAACGAGGGGAGCCCCGGGGAACCAAGAGCATCGGGGAGCGTGTCAACAGGAAAGTGGTCCATAAAACTGCTTATGAGTTGCAGAGGTCATGACCAAACCATAAGGCGTGGGTGAGACTGCCATTACACACCAAGGACTTTGAGGACAGACCGACCCCAAGAGGTCCCTGACTGACCGTAAGTGGGGGGTCCACTCAGAACAGAGTCAAGATCGGACCCCAAGGACTTTGAAAAATCAACTGAAATTGAAAGCACCCCCTGTGGATAGGTTAGAAATTGCAGCCTGATCCTAACCCAGTCGAATGCCTGCCTTAAAACAGAAAGAAAAAAGAATCCACACCTTCCTCACGACTCGGCCTAACAACGCGATCTTGAATGTACCCCGGAAAGTTCCCAAGATCACTGTACACAGAGAGCCACGAGAACTTCAGCTCCCACAGGAAGAGGCTCCACAGACTCTCCAACACGGCACGGAGGCTGAAGTTATGGGGAGATATTCAAAGACTCGGCCGCGACACTGAAATGCACTGACATGATACCTACAGCTGAATGACAAATCATGAGCATTCTTGAAATAAATGTTTTAATTAAAAGTATTAGCAAGGAAACAGAAAATATACAGTGGGTTTTTTTTTTTTCTTTTTTGTCACTGTGACCAAAAGACCTGACAAGAACAATTAGAAGAGGAAAATTTTACTTGGCTCATGGTTTTTCAGAGGTCTCAGTCCATAGGTGGCTGACTGCATTGCTCTGGGCCCACGGGGAGGCAGAGCATCATGGCGGAAGGGCGTGGTGGTGGAGAAGCATGGCTAAGGGTATGGTAACCAGGAAGCTCTGCTCACCAGGAGCAAAACAAACCCAAAGGCGGGCCCCCATGACCCATCTCCTCCAGCCACACCCTCCCTGCCCAGAGCCACCCCAGTTAATCCATTCAAGTGGATTGATGTACTGGTTAGATTAAGGCTCTCTTAACCCCATCATTTCACCTCTAGTTTCTTGCATTGTCTCACATATGAGCTTTTGGGGGACACCTCATATCTAAACCATAATAAGAAGAAATCAATGAAAACCTTAAAACGAAAAAGGCACTAATCAAAATTTGAGATTCACTGGATGGACTCAAGAGCAGAATGAAGACTGATAGAAGATAGAGTCACTGGACTTGGAGAGAAATCAACAGACTACAATCCAACCCGAATGAGAGAGAGGAGAAGGTTGGGAAATCAAAAAACCAGGCTTCAGAGATATGTGACTCAATAACCAGAGACCTAACATTCATGTCCATGAGGTCACCAAAGCAGTCAAGAAAGAATGTGTGCTAAAAATATATGTGAAGAAAGAACACAGGAAAAGTTGGCCGTTTAGCAAAAGATATGACCCTATATAGTTTGAAGAATCTGAGCAAACCCTAAACAGGGTCAACCCAGAGAACCACAAAACAAACTGCTAAATATGAAGGACACCAAATTTGGAATGATGAGTTCCAACCCTGGAGAGGATGGCGGCTTACGATATCACAGGGTGCAACCAATGCCACTAAATTGTTCATTCTAAATGCTGAAGTGGCACGTTGTATGTGTATTTTACAATTAAAACCATCAAGAAATAACTTTCAAAGCAGCTAGCTTAAAATGATTTGTTCCGTATAGAGAAGTCTTCAGAAGGACCCCAGATCTCTTGTACAAACCGTGGAGACCAGAGCAAATCAGAACCCATTCTTGAAGACCAGTCACCCCAGACTTTATCACCATGAGAACCTCTGTCAGGAATAAAGGTGAATGAAGGCAATCGTGGAGGAAGAATACTTTCAGATTGGATTGCAGAATTCTGCATCGGCAGAGTTGCTAGAGGAAGTTCTTCAGACAGAAGGAAGCTGATACCAGAAGGAACCGTGACTAACCACCGCATCAAAGGAAGAGTGAGTGAGATGAGCAGTGTCTGGCCCACTGAAGCAGACCCGCTGATCCTCCTGAGCTCTTCAAAGTGGGAGTGAAGGTCAAAATCAGAAAGGGCCTGATGGGACTCCTCTGCAGGTCAATGTCCCATGAAGACAGCACTGGCACAGAGGAGGACTCACAGAGGGACCGTGAGGGGTGAAGACTCCGTGCCCGAGGAAGGGAGGCACTATGAACCACAGGTGGATGCTAAAAATCCCACGTGTGTCGGACTCTACGGAGCAACACTCAAACGCTACACAGAGACACGAAGGTCACAATCACAGTCATCTGGTTGGTACAGAATGCTAGAAATGTTCAAGGAACCCAAGTACGGCAGCAAAAGTAAAGAAGAAGAAAGAAAAAAGAAATGGAACGGTGGATCTAAAACAGAATCTATCATGATCATATTACACGCACACCACCTAGACACAGAGCTAAAAGTCAGCGGCTGTCAGATGGGATTGACAAAAGACAGTTTGTAGGGGAGTGTAGCTCTGTGGTAGAGCGGCTGTCTAGCAGGCCTGAGGCCCTGGGTTCCATCCCTAGCTCCACAGACAGATACAATTCAATTATACGACAGCCATAGAAAATCACTCCAAATATATTTATGTAGGATTGGAAAAGATATGATGCAAAAACAAAAAAATTTAGAAAGCTAGAAAAACAATCCAATTTTTAAAAATGGCAAAAGACAGGGAGAGACATTTTAGCAAAGAGGCTACACGGATAATAAATGAGCACATGCAAAGATCCTCAGCACCGTCAGCCATCAGAGAAAGGCAACCGAAACCACAAGGTGACATTACGACACCCCCTCTTGGAAGGGTGAGAATAAAACACAGCAGCAAAACTTCATTCTGGCAAAAGTGCGGAGAAACTGGATACTCATCCCCGGCTGGTGGGACAGACACGAGTCAGCTGCTCTGGAAAACAGTTTCTCACAGAATGGGAGATCAGCAAATCAATCAGCAATAAAACTGAACAAATTATTGAAACACACAAGTCGGATCCCTCTAGGGAATTTACACAGAGAAGAAAGACAATCTTTAAAAGTCACATGCTGGGTGACTCCGTGTATATAGCCTGTTTGGAATGACATGATTATAGGAAAGAGCAACAGATGAGTTGTTGCCAAGGTCAGGGTCTGGGGGAAGGGATGAGCCTGGCCATCACAGGACAGGACAAAGGGCCCTTCGCATGGGAGCAGCTCTGTACCCTGACTGTGATGGACACACAAAGGTGTGGCAAGATGCCCTGAGCTGGGGAGACACACACACACACACACACACAGTACATGTAAAACCGGGAGAACATGAACAAGATCAGTGATTTACAGGAACAGCTAGAGATTTAATATCAACATGAAAAAACCAAACCTAGTTTTTTTTACTATCTGTATTATCTATTTTGGGGGAGGGGGAATACCAGGGATTGAATTTGGGGGCACTCGCCCCCTGGCCCACATCCCCAGTCCTATTTTGTATTGTATTTAGAGACAGGGTCTCACTGAGTTGCTTGGTGCCTCGCTTTTGCTGAGGCTGGCTTTGAACTCGCGATCCTCCTGCCTCAGCCTCCCAAGCTGCTGGGATTACAGGCGTGCGCCACAGCACCCAGCTATGTGTATTATCTTAATATTTGAAATCTTATCTATGCGTTGGGATTCAGCCCACATACACTAGGAATCAGGAGACGGAGGTCTCTGGAACGCTCCAGTTGTCTGGAAATCGCCCGCTCGACGGAGTCTGCCCACTCCTGTGCTGCCAGCACAGTGCGACCAGGAGAACCAGGTTCTAGAAATGCAAGCTCCTCGAAGCTTAGAAGTCATCAGAAATGACTGTTTTTTAATAGGGCCTCTTTACCCTCATTTTTCTCTTCCGCCCCCTGCAATCTGTTATTAGCAGAAACACGGACTGAAGGACTCAGTGCTGTAAAACATGGTTAAATCCAGGCTGAGATCCCATCTGCCCCGACCTGAACCAGTCGGCCCAGCTGCAACTCCCCTTAGGTAAGTGTAGACACTTTAGAGTTGCAAGACCCTCCTTTTCTAAAACATGAATGCCTTTCAGACACTTGAGACGGGGAGGAGACTTTCTGGTCTGGAGGCAGTAAGACTGGACCTCATAAGCCGACGTCAGGGCGGAGACACTCTGTAAGCTGTCAGAGAAGTCGGCTGTGATATGTAAAGCCAGGGTTCCTGAATTTTCTAATTTTAACTTCTACGCTTATCTCCAACAGGTAGCAGTGCAGCTATGTTAAAGGTAAAAGGAAAATAAGTGAAAAAGTAAACAGTATGAGTATACTAACAGACCTACGAAGCCTTTTTACCAGGGACCACATCAAGAACCACGTGTCAGCACCACAGCCTCCATCTGCAATCGACACTCACTCGACAAATATTTATTGACTGTCTATTGGGTGCCAGACGTGAAACAGTCATTGCTCTTGAGCAATACCTGATCCAGTGGGGGACACAGACATAAACAAACTATTACAGCTCACCGTGTTTGCTGGGACAAAGGGGCCCCAGACAACGGTATATTGACAGAGCCTTCGCAGAGACCCGTTGGCCAGGCTTCTGATGGGAAGAAAGATTCAATTCCCACAGTCAGTGAGCGAGAGAAGCCAGAGAAGCATGCGGCACCCTCAGAATGTGGAGGGGACCTTGAACACAGGAGGAGGACAAAGGAAAGCCCAGGGTCTCCCACCTCCTAGAGGCTCTGAGGCAGGGGAGAGAAATATAAGAAATCTCCCCAAATATCCTAACTCTGGAGTCAGGCAGATCTATTGCAGTCATCTAGCAAGAAATAGGAGATGGAACTAAATGATAGCCCAGAAATGGACAGGAGAGGGCTCCTTCCAGGGACATTCAGCAGATCAAGTGGGAAAGACTCCTGATGGATGGGTGCCCTCCGCCTGAGGAATAAGGAGTCAGGCACCCCAGCCTCCACATGGATGACCTAAAGGTGGAGAGGACGTGAGGACCCAAGGCTGAGTAAAGCAGGGGATGGATTCGCTTTGAACGCCTCGGAGTTCAACATGATGTACTTCTCGGCCACGGAGCCAGAGTCTTACAGCAGAATCATGGGAACGTGGAGGCGGATTCTAGGACAGGAAGACAACAAGAAGTCGAGGTTTAGGGGTCAGTAGTCTATAGGAATTCGAGTCCCTGGGACAGGAGACATCAAACATGGAAGAAGTATTTGTAGGATTATTGTAAGAAATGCTTTCTTAGCAAGCACTGACGGGAAAGCTGATTTAAAGTCTAACTGTAAAGTTTCTATTATTTCTAAGAGTTTGTACACACTGTCCAAAGTGATCTTCCAAGAGCCCATCATGGGCAACCATCTACCGTGACAATGGACCCCACCTCCGAGGGGAAATGAGAATCTGACTCACCACCCGCCCCTCCAACAGCCAGGGAGCTGAGCCCACGGGTGGCATGGACTCTCACACTTGAACTCCATGGACACCCCAACACATCCACCCTGATTCCCACCCATGACCTTGCCCCCCCCTGCTTTATTTGGAGGGTGGAATATATCCATATGCCCATTAGCACTTCTTAAACCAGATGGTGCAAAAACTGAATCCAGTACGTTAATAAAGAAATTAACATGAAAAGGAAAAATCATATTTTGATAGCTATGGGAAGGCAAATGAGAAGTCAGAACTACAGCAGGAAACACCACATGATTCAAGTAAAAATGGTTTCCTCGTTGGCAAATGGGGTAGGTACCCAAGTCCAACCAACTTTCTTCCAAGTGCTGGAGGACTCTTGAGGTGGAGGGGATGGTGCAGGAGGACTGAGGTGGAGGGGATGGTGCAGGAGGACTCTGCCAGCCTTAGCTGCTTAGGAGCCAACCTAAAGCCCGAGTGGCCCCTGGCCCCACCTGTAGAGAAGCTAGCATTCAGCTGCTGCCAGAACCAGGGAAACCAACGTGCTAAGCGTTCTGAATTGAAATTATTAGCAGTGCACTTCCTGGCCAAACCTTCAAGAGCAAAGGGCTGTCAAGAATCCTGAGGGATCAGGAATGGGGAAGAGCAGAGGGCAGGAGGCCCAAATCCTAAGGCTACCTCATTCTTTCATCCCTCAAAGCCGTCCCAGGGGCACCTCTGTGGCAGCAAGATTGATGTACTCAGAGAGGAAGAACAACACCTGGGGACTTTGGCTCCCCTCACCTAACGTGCAATTCAAATGAAATGCTTGACTATTTGGTGAGGCCTTTCATTATCACTAGAGAAATCTCTAAAAATTCAGAAATATGAACTGCTGGTGTCTTCTTTGCCTGTCTTAGGGACGCAGAGGTTGTGGGGTGGGGAACTTTCCTGACTTGCCCTAAAGGGTTTTCAGACTGCTGTGTAATAAAGATGATTGAAATGCATATCGTGTCAACAGACCCTGTCTTGCAAGCAGGTAACCAGAGGACAATACCTCACTCATCAGAAACAGCCAGACATACCTGTAGGGTATGCAAAGCAGGCACACAGTCTCCTAGTTCTGCTTTCTGAAAAGGCAAAGATAGTTTAGTACAGATCTACTGAGAAAAGTAAAGTGTGCTCCCCAGCCCCATGATGGTGTCATTTCAGGTACCAGTCTCAGGTCAGCTACAGTGCAACAGGAAGCTAAGGACAGGGATGAGAAGGCCCAGTCCCCCAGGACCCTCCCCGACAGGTCTGCAGCCTTGCTAATGACCTACGGGAACAACACTCCCACTGTGCAGAGTGCGATGACAAACGGCCTAACTGGTTCTGCCATTTCAAAAGCTGGTCCCATACATACACAGGAGAACCCCATCTGCAAGTCCCAGAGGGTGCCATCAAGGAACACGTAGGCACTTCCAAAGTAGCTAAGCCCTTCAGAACCACTGCATCTCCACCACTGAGGCCTCCCATCCTGACCAGGGGGAGGCCAAATGGCGACCCTCCAGCAGCAACTGAAGCGAGGGTGATTGATGGAAAGCAGAAATGTGGTTATCAATCATAAAAATGGGAAACTCGAGCTCTTTTTAATTGTTTGCCTTTAATACTCACTCTTGGCCAAACCAATTAAGGTGTTGTTCTACGCACAAGGCTCTGGTGTGAACTGTGGGGCGAGAGGGGATTGGCAGTTTCCGCCACCACACCACCAAGTATTCGCTTGAGCCTTCTCTTCTAGGGAAACTGTGCTGGTGTCTCTGCTGTTTGTCCTCAGCCCTCCTTAAACTATCAGCACATAATAAGCATCCTTTCAATAAAAGCAGGAGTGGAGGCGGTCAAGGCTGTTCAAGACTTCCGAAGGCCTTGGTGAGAAGACAGAGCAAATTTACGGCCCCGGTCAAGTGTTTTTATCTTTCCACTGAGAAAGATACTTGTGACCAGAGGAGTCAGATACTGGAAAGAATGCAGCCTCTCTAACTCTTTATCATTTGTAAATTCCCTGCCTGATGTGATAACAAATATCACTTTTCCCTCGTTCCATTGGTGAGGAGGAAAAAAAAAATAATCACCGTGATAACAAAGGTGCCATTATTTCTGGTAGCATTTCCCTGGGTCCTGTTAATGATCACACTTGCAGTCAACTAATGCCCAGGGTTCTCACATCACTAAATAAATATTACCTGGTGGCAAATATTAGGATCCCTAACTCTGCATTCCTGCGAAGTCAAGACACCTATCAGAAAGGTCAAATCTTGGTAAATAAGGCCGAGCCCCCACCCTCAAAATCCCCTATTTCAACACAGATACCTGTGCCTCCCACCCTCAATGGAATTTCCTACCAGACACACATCAGTATTCGCTGCAATTGTGTCCTGTGTGGCGTGACATGTTCAGTTAGTCAAAGTTCACAAAGACAGTGGGGGCTTTCGGATCAGGCACTTGTTAATCCAAGACTGTTAAATACAGGTGGTTCGTGGACACCTTGAAGTTATGGTTTTTAAATTTCTGCACACAACCACTTTTCTCGGGACAGAATACTTCAGGGTTCCTGAATTCGCAGACTCGTACGACCCTACCCATTTTAGAGTCCCTGATAGCCCACCCGTGCTTCTCAATTCTTGCTGTGAATCAGAAGAATCTTTGGAGAGATTTTATAAAAAGCATACATCCCAAGTCCACACTAGAATAAACTAAACTAGAATAGTGATGGGATTCAGGAATGGGATTTGAAAAAATAAAAATAAAATTAAAAGCCCTAGGAATTATCATATATAACTAGGGTTCAGAAACACGGCAGCTCCCCTTCATTAGTCTTTTTATTTTTATTTAATCACTGAACTTAAAACCTGGGAGGACGGCTAGAGCTCAGAAAAACAGCCCACTCCTCTTACAGCTCGGAGCCAGATCTGCTGAGCAGCTGGCAGGACTGGATAGCTCCTTACAAACAAGGCCCAACGCACACTGCTTTAAGTCTTTTAAAACCACAATTTTTATTTTAAAAAAAAAAATCACAAAATTGGGTTGACCAGTCCTCTTTCTCCTCAGTCCTCGACCACCTCCTGCGTCTCTTCTCTAACAGAAGTTGGCCATCTCTGCAGCTCAGCGGCAAAAATTCACCTGTATCTACCTGAAGGCTGGAGTAACCCTCTTCACAGGGACGCACCAAGGTGGGGAGTTCATTATCAAAACTACACAGTCCACACGGGCCAGCGCCTCACCCACAGGGCCAGAGGCTCCACTTTATCAGAATTAAGACTGACCACAGTTTGCTATCCTTCCCTTTACAGCTGTTTCATTTCTAATTGTCGAAATCCAAGACCCAGGCACCACAGGGCGTAAAGAGGCAGGCTCATCCCTTCAGGGAGCTGTTTACACACCCTGAACCAGGAAGCCAGGCCCTTGTGTAGCAGATCAAATAACAGGCATTCATCCTAACCAGAGGTTTCCAAAAAGCAATTTGAGTCTAGGGAAGAGAGGAAAAGAAGGAGGTGTCTTTTCCTTTGTTAAATCTTACAAGTTGACATCCAGATTGAGCGAGCAGCCTTCTGCTCAGCAGCCTTCCAATAGCCGAGATAACTATACGACGGCCCACTTGATGCAGAAGTCCCCACTGGAGAAGCAGGCTAAATCCCCAGGGCAGCGTTCCAGGGTGCTGCACAGGGTTCGGGCAGGATCTCTCCCGCCCACTGAAAGAGCAGGGGAGAAGAGGGCAGAGCCCCTTCAGGTCAGGGACCCAGGCGGGCAGGGCCGCCGTGAGAACAGTGGACCTCTAAGGCTTTCACATATACCCTAGCATCTCCTGCAACCGATAAAAGTTCTCGTTCCACTTCTCTTAGAGCCGAGGGCAACGTCTTTATACGTCGAGCAGAGACGGGATGAACGTTCGATGGGGGGAAGGAAAATTCCAGGGCACAGTTCCAACAAACAGGAGAATCTCCTCCATGAGTGCCTGAGTATCCTAACAGTGCCCCACAGAAAGCCCCAGGCCTCACCCCCAGGACAGCCGCCCTCCTGCTCTGTGAGTACACTCCAACCTTCGTCTCTGTTGGGGCGGAGTGTCTGGCCCCTGCCTGCAGACTCGGCACACCTGTGAGGAGGAAGCCATCTTCATGGGAACTACATTGCTTATTTATCCTTTTATTTTCTGTTTCCTTCTACCCGAGTGTTAGTTACATGAAGATAGGAAATTGCATGTTTGCTTACTGTGACTGCGGACATCCCTGGGATAACGCAAATAATGCGTAGGAAAGAAATAGTCAATAAATGTTGATTGACTTTGTGTTTCAGAACTAATGAATTAAATGTGTAACGACAGAACACTGGGCCAGACCCGAGAGATAGGGAAAGAATGTATCAACCTATTTACAGAAAATGCTCTCCTGTTCGCCCCTGCTGAACGTGGATGTGACTAAGGCCAACCTGAAGTTTTCCGTTAAGGAAACTTCTTTTCATATATGTGATAGTAACAATCTATAATAGCACAATTGTGCCTTTTATGATGATTTCTCCAACCCTGTTTGCAATATCACCAAGACCTGGGCAAGAGACACCTCGACCCTGCCTTGATTTTGCCCACATAGGAAGGGCTACAAGGACCAAAGGCACATGTGTGCCAGAACCCCAAAGTCCCCTGGGAGGTCTCCTGCCAGATACTGGAACCCTGCAGTTCCTGTCCCAACAGCCTGAGCTGGCTCATCAGGCCTGAGAAGGCACCCGCCCCCAGGCACTGTCTCCACCCTGGGGTGGATGGGGTCTCTCCCCACATCCCCCAGCCAGGCTCTGAGAGGCTGAAAACCCAAAATTCAAATTTGGCCTTCACGTTCCTTAAAAAGGTGGTTGTCAGTGTAGAACTTCTGAGCATGGTTTCTTGGGAAGTTCTTTAGTTTGATTAATAACTTCCAAATATTTTAATATAGAGTACTTGGGTATCCATTACATTCCCTGGGCCATACAAACCTTAGCTGCATAGTGGCCTGGGAGGAAGACCAAGAAAGGCTCAGGGTGGCCAGCTGACTTGACTGAGGACCAGAAGACCCAGAACCCAAGTCCAGTTCTTCACAATGTAGGTATCAGTGAGGAGGCAAATCCCTCCCTCAATGTGACCATGTACAAAGTGCTTGCACATTCTCCCCCGGCGCATAATTATAGCAACCATGGAGGCTCCCAGACGGGAGGCCAGGGTCCACCCTCTGCCTAGCATCTATGCTGTTCCCCAATACCACGGCAACTCAGGGTCCACCCTCTGCCTAGCATCTGTGCTGTTCCCCAATACCACGGCAGCCCAGCGCAGGAGATGGCTGTCTAAACAGTCGCCCTGCGTGTGCACACTTGCAGATCCTGTGCGGTGGACGGAATCCATGCTAGAGGCGAGCAAGCAGCAGCATAGACCCCAGGAACCTCACAAGATGAGGCCTGAGGCTTCTGAATGTACCTCTTTACAACTCTAAACCCAGAAGTGCATTAGCGATCTTGCCAAACAGGCTGTGCAGCAGTCAAGAAAGCCCACGAATAATACCTCCTTAAGACCTGTGCTTACAGGGACCTTTCATCCAAGAAATTCAAAGCACTTTACAGACTCAGAGCCAATCCTGCAAACACTCCAGAGCTGTGTGCAGGTGGCCAGGGTCATACTCACTCACGAAGAAACTGAGGCAGCTGACAATCTTAAGTACGGTTCTTTACAACAATCTTTGCTTCTTGAAAATGGATAGCTTTAAACACGAACCAGAAACAAGCCACTGAAATACCAGGAAAAAGGATTTCGCACTATTTTCTTGGCAATCAAATTGAATGTAACAAAATTAAATACCATGCTACAAAAATCTAGACCTTGCTGTACTTCTTTCAACCAAACGGGCCATGAAAAATTCATGCTCAGTCCACTGCAAATGGCTTATCGTTAAATTTGAGATACGATTGCCTTTCGAGAGGTAAATTCCACAATCACAAATTTTAAGACAGAAATTTCAACTTTTTTTTTTCCCCCAAATGGAATCGGGCTTTTACACCTTTGACCAAAAAGCACTTAGCCAAGGTGATTAGCATATTCTCTCTGGACTGGATGGAATCAATATCCAGCCCTGGAGACTGGACACATTTGCTTTTTAGTGGGAGGTAAATGGCCCCAGGGAAGCTGTCTGAGAGAAGTGGAAGAAGAGTATGTTCACAGATAAGGGAGGTCAGGGCTCAGGAAGAAGGAAGCCTATAAGTCACTACTGCTGTTATCTTCACATGACCAAAATAGCTAGCTGGCACTGATGTGCGTACCTGAAGGTCAGGTTCCTCACAGCAACATCTAGTGAGGGGCTACTGTGCGCCACTCACAGCATTATCTGCACATTAAGTAACCTATTGCACAGGCCAGCAAACTGAGGTTCAGAAAAGCGGGTATAGACCATCTCAGAGAGCTTACAGCAGAGTTAGAAAAGTGCTCATTCAATACACCCAGCTATAGAGAATCTGAGATAGGAAAATTTGTAAAAAATGTCTAAAAAATTTACAACCCAGTAACAAAATACACAGGTAAACCGACATCCCGGAGATATGGAGAAGGTGACATGGCAATGCAGTGGGCAACAGAAGGAGGGTCCGGGCAGCAATAGGAGGGACACTGCAGAGGGGACAGGCAGATCGAGGGGTCCTGAACCGATGATGGTGGCTTCTGCAGGTACATAAAGACAGAATAAGGCTTAACCTGGATCTCTAGGTTGTCCCCAGAGAACGGGGACACAAACAGCTAGTATGGGGGACCCTGGAGCTGGACAAGTGCAGTGGACAGGAGTTAGACATCAAGAATCACGTCTGCAACTGGGTCCATCTAATTTCTCCAGCCAGGCACGAGGCCAAGACCTCTGTGAGGCCAAAAGCCTCGCCCTGGATTCTAGCAGAGTGGCGTATGCCTGGAATGACTTAACCTCAATCACCAAGGGCAGTTATTTCTTCTTCATCAGTATGCTCAGAGCTGGCCCTGAGCGGATGGCTACAGGAACTACTGGTAGCTCTTCATTTCTATTAGCCTACTGAAACGTCAGAAGGGCCCAACGAGGTAAAGTCTATTGACCAGCCCAGCCCCATTTTACAAAGAGGAGGGTTGAGGCCAGAACACGCATCTGCTAAAGGACACTTCGTGAAATTCATGTCCCCACAAAAACATGTCAAACGTAAGTACAAAATTAGGTTGCTAGGCGTCTTCTGTGTCCCTAACAGTGAGCAGGCTCCTTCTCCACCACCATGAGTGAATGCCACAGACTCCCCGGGAGAGGACACACAAGCTCATAAGCCAGCTTCTCAGCCATTGCATGGCCTCTGCCAGTGCCTCTCCTCCGACCTGGGTCCATCCAGTGACATCTGCCACTGAGAACGCACGTCCCAGCTGCTAACCCCCAAGGTGTTCAATCAGCTGCCAAGACACCAAGATGGAACCCTCCTCAGTTGCCTGGGCTGCCTTCTCCTGCTGCCACCAACCCCACCCGAGGCAGTACTGATGACGTCACCTACAGACTCCACATGCCACACCTCCTCTGTGAGTCAGTTCTCTTGAGCTTTTTGCTTTTATTCTTAATACACTGCAGTCTTCTTGGGTTTCCAACATGACTCCAGGAGGAGTTGACCTGGAAAGCCATCCAGGGAGTTGTCTAACTGCTGCCCTGGATCTATCTCCGCCTTAACACCTATTAAAGCCTGGTTTATGTCGGCACTGCTCCATTTGACCGGGGACCCCTTCAGGCAAGCACTAGGAGGTGTGACATTCACAGATGCAGGTTGCTAGTGGCATTGGCTTTTCAGGTCAGTGCATGGAGTATGAACCTTCTAATCCCGTTGTGAGCTCTCTGAGACTGTACGCGGCTCTTTTTACTTCTCTGTTCCTCGGTTCCTTGTCTAGTAAATGGGCTAACAGTATGAACTCCACAGAGACGCTGTAAGACTGGGAAGGCTCTTAGAGCAATCCATAGCACACAGTAAGCACTCAATAAACACTAATTGTTATCATGAACGTAATTCCATACACATACAGTTGACATATACATATATACATGCATATGTGTCTGCATGCACATGCATGGATTTTTTCATTGTTTTTCTTTTGTTTCATTGAGATACATCTGGCTACATTGCCCAGGCTGGTCTTGAACTCCTGGCTTCAAGTGATCCTCCCACCTCAGCCTCCTGAGCAGCTGGGACTTCAGCCCTGGCACTTTTTGTTTCGATGCTATAGGAAAAAGCGACGGCTACTTACCTTTTGCATATCTCCTGTCCAACTGTGTCATCCCATAAAAATGAGGTCTTTCCAAAGGTCCTTGGGCAGTCATAAAAAGAAACTTGTGGAACATAAAACACCAGACCTGCAGACAGGTTCAAACATGTCTGGATTCAAAAGTATGAATGAGCAGAGATAAGGCCCGACCCCTAATACCTAATACCGTAACCATGAAAAGTCATCTTTCCCCTTGAATTTAAAACCGCCAACTGGAAAAGATGCATGTGCCGTGGATGGGCGGGCTGTGCTTCTGCACAGCAACAGGAAGCCTCCAGCTGACCCAGGGCTGCTCTTTCCCCCCACTCAAGGGCTGCTCAGGAATCGCGACAGCATGTCTTGCGTTTTGGTTGACACCCCAGCATAAATCCAGCTCATACCAGACGGTGTGATCTCACCCTGGGACGCCAGCCAGAGGTTTCTCCCGAGATCTCTGAGGTTATCAGATCTGCAAAGTGCTTTACTTGCTTTCTCTTTTAGCCCATTTTTAGCAAAACAAAAGGTAGCACAGACCACAGGAGACACGAAGGTACAATCAAAAATTGTCCACACTCCATTACCCTAAATTACCTGACGATGCATAAATATTCATTGTTCCCTGATTTCAATAGAAAGTAAACAGCTACTAAAAAGGATCTGATCTTTGTCATGCTTTTAATCTCTTCCGTTTCTCTTATATCAGAGAAAGAATATTCCTGCTTCCTGACCAAAGGGTATCTCTCTAATACAACCTCAAACAAGCCCCATCCCAAGCCTCGATTCCTTGTTCTAACTTTACTTTCTTCTTTCTTTCATCTATCCATCAACCTACTGTAACCCACTAATTGCAGTGCACCCCAGTTCTCTACAGGATATCTCTATCAGTGTGCCTGAGAGGGGAAGCTACAGTTCCAAGGCGTGGATGCATTGCCCTGCCTTTGTTAGCTGAATGATATCGAGCACATCTCTCTGCTTTTCTGGGTCTAAGTTTCTGCACCCATAAAATGAAGCTACGCCCTGAAGACCTTGACCACCCAAATTCTCACAAGGTCATTAACCCACAGGGATTCAGATACAGAGCAAAACACGGACTCCAGAAGGGCTGACTCCACTCCCAGCACCCGGTGTGAGCTCTGAGAAGCACACCCGTGTGGGTGCAGGGCCCACCTTTGGAAAAAAGATCAAGGCAACTGCAGGTGGGAGAACCCACCTCTCAACCCCTAGTGGAACTGAAAAGTGTGAGTGCTCACAAGCACATGGGGACAGAGCTGGTGAGGAGCCCGGCGACGTGCCCGGCGACGTGAAAAGGGACCCGACATCATCCCATGGCGTCAGGCCGGGTATTTTTGTATCTTTTGTGATTGGAAAAGGCAAATTGGGCAGACAGGGTGTTTTTAAGGGAATGGACAATTTATTAGATGCTATAAAACACAAGTAATCAATAAATAATATTTCAATGGAACCCAGCTTCTTTCCCCAGGTTCTCGTTAGGGAAGACCACACTGATGCCAAAGCGGGCTGCTTGGCTTTTCCACTCCTCTCTGTGAAGTCTCCTGTGTCGACTCACAAACTGGGAAGGAAGCTCAGAGCAGAGGGGGCCACAGCGTGACGGCCCAGCCTGGAGGAATTTAATCAGTTAATGTCTCAGGATCCACCGGTCCAATATTGACAGCTCACAATCAATGCAAGAAGCCACTCTCTAAAATGGATTCTTCCCCCTTGAATTTGAGACCTGCAAGTGGGTGTTGCTGGACTTCCCTGGAAACCTTCCAGATGCGCACTTCAGTCTCAACTGTGTGGATTGGATTCTGTTTCTAAAAAACAATAGTGAATGGGTTTGCTACTGGCTATTAAGTCTGCTTTCAAGAATAGTTTGGGTATTCCTCGCGAGGAGACTCTTGTTATTTCCATCATGTTAATTTATTTTCAAATTTTCCCTTTCCCCCTCGGTCGGTCTTCAATCCCCTCTCTCGGTGGTGTGCCTAAGTGCTCAGGTAATATACATACAAATGCTTCGACAGACAGATGGGCAAGTACCATCTCCTGGTGCCCATGCCTCTTAGTGAGAAAAGCACCCAAAACAGAGTGCAGCGATTCCACCCCCTCAAGTGCTATAATCATCTCTGCAGGGGGTAGTTCTGTAGCACCACGGATATATAAATTAGGACTACCAATAACGCTTGACAACACAATGAAGTGAACACAGTAATATTCCCTTCTCTAGCACACACATAAAACCAGAAAAATTACAACCAGTAGCGAAATAAAATTGTTAAACCATTTTTGCAAAATCAGTGCTATTTTGTTGTTTTCTTTTTTTTTTAATTCAGAAACATGATTTTCATGTAGCTGAACATCCACTCCAAGAGTGTGAACCTCCGAACAGAAGATTTTCTTAAGCTGTAGGTTTCTTACCAGCTTTGGAGATCATTCTCACGGGCACAGCTTGTCAGGTATATGTGCAAGAAATCTCTACTCAGAGGCTCACCACAACTGGATAGCTCTTATTTAATTCCTGAAAAACAAAAAAGAAAAGGCCATCAAAGATAACTTATTATCATCCTCATTTCCAGTTGAGGAAATTGAGGCAGAGAGGTAAAATAATTTGCCAAAGATCACATTGCTAGTAAGCGGTCAGCGTAGAGTCTGAACTTGAGAACTCTGCTTCCCGGAAGTAGTACAGGATCCTTAATTTCAAAAGGGAGAGGGAGTGGGCATAGCTCAGTGGTAAAGCATATGTCTGCAAAAGGTAGGGAGCCTCACCTATTATTTGCCCTACATCTTATTACAAAGGCCCGACTAACAGCATCCAATCCTGAAAGAGTTGGCTATAAATACATGGTAAGGACTTGAACTTTGCCCATGAGACATTTTCTCCTTGAATTGGGGCTCTGGCCAGCCTCCCTTGGGATGTTGGGCTCAGGGAAAGCCTGGGGCTGTCTACCCACCCATTCACCTGCTTTCTGTTATCCAGAGATATCCTGCCTCCCAAACGGCATACCAAAATAAATAAATAAATAAATGTCAAGGCCGTGGATATTTACATCTCATGAACCTGAAGGTCAGTTCAAAAGGGCACTGGTTATTTATGGGACTGCTTTAGTCACCTAGGGCAGATGGGAGAAAGGAAGCGCTTGGACCTGTTCCCATTTTATCTTTACAACCTCTAATAGAAGTAGTTGACTGCTGACTGCTAAGGCATTCCAAAGTGAAAGGTGAAATTAATACTTTTAGCATTAAAAATATTGCTTGTGGCAGTCCATGTGCATGAATCTAATGTTCTCAACACCACGAGTCAGAAGACCCTCCTGTGACACTCCAAATAATGAGCAGCTCCAAAGTGGTGATGTCCTTTTAACCGTGGGATAATTTTTGTTTCTAGATGCCAGATCTGGAATTTTTTCAAAGTAAAAAAAAAGAAAAGAAAAAGCACAGAAGCCTGTATCTAGAGCCACTGGTAATGAAACAAACCACCTGAACATTTTCAAATGCCCTACGCAACTCTCCTAGAGTGCTTCTGCATTATGAAAAGAATCCCCAGATCTTGCCCTCGCCAAGGCCTGCTAAATACACAGGAAAGAAAGTCTAGAGTGTTTTGTGAGGGTGGGAGAGGTGCTAGGGACCAAACCCAGGGTCTTGTGTATGCTAAGCACATACTCTATTCCTGAGCTGCACCCCAGCCCAAGAACAAACTCTTTATCCATCCCCCCAATTGCATCAACTCAAAACTGAAGTTTGTGTAAATGAAGGAGTCCAAGAAACAGAGGCCAGTATGGCAAGTACACTCCATCCCTCAAAACATGTTGCTGAATTTGTCATCACACTCCAAATGACAATAATTCTTTGACTTTATAAAAAGAATTCTGGTTCAATAATTAGGCCACTAAGTTTTCCAACAACCCAAGAACCTCAAGAAACAAAAAGCAGGAGGAGAGCTGTAAACACCATCAGAGTGTCCCCGGCTTTGACCAGGATGGAGACACTAACCTGTCAACAGACATCTCCTGGAGAAAATAAAAAGGGAAATTCAGAAGACTCTTCTGCTTGCAATTAAGAGGTATGTCCAGACAGTATCAAGAGTTGTGTTCTTCCATTTGAAACCCAAGTTTTATCTTCCTGTTTTGACTAGTGGGCTCTTGACGAAGGCTTGTGGTGTTATAAATTATCCCATTACTCACTCCCTCAGGTAACCCTGCTGGAACAGGAAGGAAGTAAATCTTGGAGTGGTGCACTTATATCCCTTAATCATACCCAGGCATGCCCTCCAAGGCAGTAAATCACCAGCCTGCACACATCACCATGATTCACACCTGCAAAGAGCAGAGATGACAGGTACTGAGAAGGACCATGCCAAAAGAAGGGCATCTGGATACACGAAAATTAACAAACTGCGGCAAACCAGGGCTGGCTCTTCCCTGACAGCCATCACTCCGGCAAGTGTGTCATTCTAATTAAGGGTCATCAGCCATGTTAAAGGCAGATTTTATAGAGCAAAGCTTTCCAAACCGATTCCAGGACTCAGTACAATTTCTAAGCTTTTCTAAAGCTAAACATCGACGTCGTATTCACCCACTCGGGCATGACTTTAGTTAGGACCATTGGTCCTATGGTTAAGCTAGCTGACCATCCTCTCAAACTCTTGAGGGTAGACACATGACCCACCATATGTTTTAAGATGCTACCTAACTATAATCAAGAGCTCATCTAACTTTACAGAGAAGCAGGAAGGAATTAAAACATGCCATCAACACTGGAGAAAAAATATTTGAGGTTACCCTATCTTCTAAGACGAGGCACCCATTCACTACATCTGGAACAGAAAGAGGAAAGGGGGGTTTTCAATCATCAAAGAGCCTTCTTTTACTCCAATTACAAAAGAATGCAAATTGCTTCCAGGTTGGTGTGAACGGTACAAGTCGGTATGGATTGTCCCATGCAGTACAGGATGCCACCGCTTCCACTGGCCTTGGGAGAACCTGTCGCAGAAGCACCTGCTCAGTGACCGTAAGCATAGATCTCTAGCTATAGAGGCAAGCAAGCGCCCCACCCTGCTCCTGCCAGGCACATGCCAACAGAACAAGACCAGATGATAGGAAACCCCTCCTGCAGGCTCTTGTCAACCTTTACACCGCGAGACTTAACTTTTTACATTTGACTCCTTGACGTGTGTTTTACATCATTCAAACTTTTGGGACGAAAACTCACACACTAGGGGAAGAAATGATGCTGTCTGAGCTAGGATCAGGCCAGATGGACAGAAGGTTCTACTCTGCCTTCAGTGAGATGGTTACCCAAAGATCAGCCTCTGAGCTGGCCAAGGGCGGGGATTTGCAAGACAAAGAACAACAAGTATTTTTGACAGCTGTGCATATATACATAGGATAGAGAGCCAGAAGTCTCCTCTAAATAAGAACCAGCGTGGCACATTTAAATAGAGTAAGGTAAGTGAAAATAGATTTTTTTTTCTGTAAAAGAATGAACTCAATGCGACCACCCTTTTAAGTTTGCATTATTTATTTATTTATCTTATTGATTTTAAAGGGCTTTCTAATAAGATTGCCCGTCCTCCGTGGTAAGGCCAAAAGCTCTCTGACTGCATGGGAATGAGCTGTGGTCTGCTCAACTTTCAGCACGAGACTCTCTCACCCAGACTGTATCATCCTTATATTAAAACAAAAGCATCTCCGTGGACCTGGGGGATGTGCTGTGGGAACACTACTGACCGCACTTTAGCCTGGATGGGATGCTCACACAGACAAAGCCCAGGCCGGCTCATAAAAAGCATCCACACTAAAACGCACAGAGATAACCTCGATGGCCACTCCTCCACGAAACCCGAGTGCCTGGGGTCACTTTGACCCTACCAGGGGCAGGAATGACTTTGTGGTTGCTCTATCTACATTTTTAATCACATTTTTATTTCACCTCCAGCTTTAAAACTGATCAAATGGAAGGAGGCCTTCTGGGTAAACACTCCCCCTGACTCTCATTGGGGTTGGGAGAATGTCATTTCTAGACCTAAAGAACAATGCAACATGAACCACAGATGCCAGTGTCTGTCAGATACAGAGTGTCCACAGATTAACCCATGGCCACCTACCCCTGCACGGCACCCCTGATGCACTCACAAGCCGACAGAGGGAAGACGCCTTTTAGCTAAAAATGGAGATGTCAGGCAGCTGCTTGTCAGACTTTAAAAATGATCCTTGGGAAATCTCAAGGGCTTATGCTCCCTAAAACAGCAAATACATGCTTTATTTTTTTCTTTTCTTTTAATGTAATAGCAGTCAACCACAGTCAAGGTCAGAAAAAGTGTACTTGGCCACCTGAATAACTCTACCATATTTGGTATTCAAAATTAAAAGGCAGAGAGTTAAAAGTGGTAGTTAAGTGCTAGATCTCAACTTAAAAGTTTAAAATTGGGGCAGGACATAAACCAAAATAAGGACGCCTCATTTAACGGCAGTTAGTCAGCTCACTTGTTAAGTGCACTCTGATTCATACACACAGTCAAAAAATAGGACTCCAGCTGACAGAGAGCAGCCAGCGTCGCGGCAGACATGTTTACTGAGCCATTATGTAGGCGCGGAACTGTCCTGGAACTGTGAGGCTTGCCCCAAGCAGGGCCAAGAGGAACTGAGCATCATTAAAACAGCGAGATCCATAAAGGCATAGGAGGGCAAGAGTGCAGTCAGCAAAACGTCAGTAAGTCACCTCCTTGACTCTGTCCTGCTCTTGAAACGCAGCCCTCGGACACCGTGTGCCCACCACACAGAAGGCACCAGAAAGGGGGCCCCCAGCCTGCAGCCAAAATGACAGCCTAGGTAGAGCTTGTGGGTTCTATAAATGGTGGCGTGAGATTCGGGTTTCATTTTTCCGTCTAAATAAAATGTCCCTGGAAATGTTCTCCCGACACAATGGAAGCACCGAAGATTTATAGACAGCGTGGTTCACCAACTCTTTTTGCTCCAGAGCAGTTAAAGGACGACTAGGTCACGAGGCCCTCCTACCTGCCACTTGGCTGCTATACAGAGGCTGGGTCCACCGTTGACCCAGGATGTGTTTCCTGGGTCCACTTCGGCACCAAACAATAAACCACAGACACTCAACCAGAAAATCACCATCTTCCAGAGCATAAAACCGTATTTCTAACACCCAGATGATAAAGTTTGGGGGAGGAATGAGAAGGGTTGGTGGTGTGTGGGAGCAGAGAGGAGACTTTTTACATGGCCCTAAGGGTATTGTTTAGGTTTCGTGAAGCTCAGACTGAAAAACGGCCCAGTGCTAGCCTTGCCTTCAAGGTATCAGTGTGAGCTTTCAGCCGAAAATCATTGTGGGTTACTGGTGAGTGTTTTGTGTCAGTAGAATATACACAGGTTTCGCCCACCACCGACCAAAAATGTTAATGACTCGAGAGCCAGGCAGGGAAGCCTAAACATGTCTCTGTATCTTTGTCCTTTTGTATAACAAGCCGCTAAAGAAGTTCAAAGAGACTCCGTGTTATTCCAGAGCCCTGAATTTATAAATCTCACAGCTAGCATTTCCCAATCGGGGGCAAGAACAGATCAGAAGATGAGGGGCATTTCTGTCCTTCAGGACACGGCCGGCAGCTGCTGTTCCCTTTCTGCATACTGGGCTCATGCGAACTTATTCATGCATTTGGCGTGTTCGTGGAATTTGCCAGTTTGCTGGGCTTGACACCAGAAAGATGGCTGAACATTTGCTGTTGTCCATTTGCTGACCGACAACAATTCAAGACTTAAATGCCACATTCAAAGAACCTGACCAGCTGGGAGGAGGCGTTGAAGTCCTGGATGAAGCAAAAGTCAAAAAGGAAATACCATTTTCTAGTCATTTAAATAACCCTTTTCCACACCCTCTCTTCTTATGAAAATTGGCCCTGCTCCTAACATGTTTCAATCAATGTTCACAACGGCCACCCCATCAGCAGGCGCTTCAGGTAACTCCAGCCAATTCTGAAGTTTAAGCCCAATGAAGCTCTTGTCTTCCACAGTTTTGTGATGAAAATAGAAATCCCTTTAGATGGTGATGAAATCCAAACCAAGCCCCTAAGTTACTGAAGGGCAGAAACACGACTAGGAAAAGTTCTAGTACCCTCTTCCGGCATAATAATAGATTAAATAAAACTTTGTGTACTTATTCAAAAATGCCTTGGCCTGGTCCTCTTCGTGCAGCAAGAACAGGAAGGTCTAAATGACTGTCATCAAAGTCTTCTCAAGTTGTTCTCGTTTTATTATCAATTGGCAAACTAAAATTTTATATCTTCCACCGCATGTTGCAAACGTCTTAATTACAACTTTACTTCATTTATATTCAGAAATACACCAGTATTCTGCCAAAACAGAATAATAAACTTAAAAAATTGATCCATTAATTTGAAATTTTCCCTCCCAGAGACACTTTGCCCTTCTTTTATGTATCTTGGATTAATGTCTGGAAACATCTTTTATACCAAATATCTTGTCCCTACTAAGGCTGGAATGCTGGATTTCTACAAATCTTTGTTGGTACTAAACAAATGCTCAACAACCTTCACAATTAACAAACGGAACAGAGCCCCAGATGAACACCAGCTACATAAACAACCTGAGCACAAAAACACATCTCTACCAAATCAGTGACATTCTCAGACAATAAATAGCCCATTCCACGTCACCGGGCCACCCCAGGAACTTCTGTCACCTTCTCTGAGTCCACAGACTGCAAGGGATACCATCTACACCAACTCTTAAAAGAACACATGTGACTCATATTGGTTCTTTCCAGCTCTAATACTTAATGAAAGTCTCTAAAGTTAAGAAATAGAAAACTCTGTATTTTTACAAATAGTCTTGCTACATGGAAAGTATGGAAGTGTGTCCAAAGCTGTGAATTTGTCGCACTAAGCAGATACCCACGAGATTTCAGGAGCACCAAGACTGTGTGGGCTGCTAATCACCACCCAAATCCCCACCACTGCTGCATGACTTAGGTGGTCAAATCCCCTGGATAAAATTCCTAGCTATTTCTGGGCACAGTGGCACAGGCCTGTGATCCTATTGGCTCAGGAGGTCAAGGCAGGGGGATCCCAAGTTCAAAGCCGGCCTCAGCAACGGCAAGGCACTAGGCAAATCTGTGAGACCCTGTGTCTGAATAAAATACAACATAGGGCTGGGATGTAGCTCAGTGGTCGAGTGCTCTTGAGTTCAATCCCCGGTACCCCCACACCCAAAACAAATTCCCAGCCGTTAAACCCTTCACGTGAAGTTGTTTCTTGTAGGGAACCAGTGGCCAACGTCTCCGGGCAGGGTCAGCTGAACAGGTAAATCGCAGCAGGAGGGAGAGTAGAGGGAACTTTCCAATTAGGGAGAAGAGCTTTCCACCAGGGTGGACCACAGCAGGGGAGGGGTGAGGAAACAAATCAATCCAGGAACCCAACCAGGACAGGCCATATTTCACTCCACTTTGAAGTAGAAAATGTCAGGACTTGGCTTCTGATAGTGGATGAGAGCCGAACATTTACGTTTTGATAATCTGCTCTCCCACTCAGGTAAACACAGCGTGAAAGTAATTCCATCAAATTTTTTCATCAAATTTCAGAAATTAGAACAAAAGTCCTCTAAGTAAAGGCAGGAACTATCTTTGTAAAAGCTCGTCTACCCAAAACATTAACATTGAGGGAAAGTCTTGCCATGTGGATCTTGAAGCACACAAGGGGAAACCCTGGTCTACGGACCCCCAGGCCGGGCTTCATCACCAGGGCCACTTGTTCCTCACGAGTATTAGTCTGGAAAAAAATTCAACCCGTTGAGGTTTCACACCAACATTTAGAAGCCTACAAAAACATTAAAATAGTGGCCTCTTGTAAAGTAGAGCAACATTCCATCAGAACTAGAAGATAAGGTGGGCAGAGGCCTCCATCACTGCATGTCCAAATAGCTTTTCACCTTCGAGTATCAGAATGAGAGGATCTGAGCGATAGATCAGCAGAATCCTGCCCAATTCCACGGCCTAAGTGAGGTCCCGAAGATGATGCCTCTGTGTCCAGTAGTCAGGCTGGCTCCCCAAAGTTCCCCTGATTCTCATGCAAAGAAATTCAGCTTCAACCTGGGAATTCCCAATTTTTTTTTTTTCAGAGAATGGGATGCAGAATCTGATGAGACGGAGTTTCAGAGGAATCCGAAGCGACACTGCTCAGCTTCCTTCCCAGGATGTAGCAGGTGGCCACCTTTTATGCATAAACGCTAGGTTTAAAGCACCCCAGGAACCAGGTAAAACAGAAGTTCCAAGGAGCAGAGATGAGACTTCGGCAAGGTAACCAGGGAAGTGGCAGGAGGCCTGCTCTGGAAAACTAACTGACGGAGGGGGCCATAGAACTAGCACCAAGTTGGTAGGTGGTCCAAGTGTCCAATTCCCACTTTTCCTTCTTCCTTTTTACCTAGAAATGACGATCCCAACCACCTGTGCCACATCAAGCATAAAGGAACCTGAAGACCACCTGCCCTTTCCTCCTGGAGGAAGCTGAAGAAGACATTTTGACCTCACTGTTCTTGGGGGCACACGCTCCCTGTGGTCTGAGAAAGTCCTGGGACTCAGCTGGTCGTGAGCAGCTGGCAGGGAGTTCAGCTCCTCCCCTCCAGGGCTGGACACAGACACGTTTTTTAAAGGTGAGTGAAGACAATTTCCGCTCTTTTTCTGGTAGCACTCCTTATTGTGAAAAGGAGTGAGAATTAAATAAGGCAGAGAACAGAGACCACCAGGAGGTGAGCAGGCACAGTGGGGGTGGACCCCAACAGCCAGGGGACGCACAGCTGTGCAGGCAGCTCACAGCAGGACTTCCCTCACCTGCCCTCACCTCTTACCTTCCCTCAGCCTCATTAGCATATAGATATAGATATCTGTACACCCTTGTTCATAGAGCAACATTCACAAAATAATGGTGATAAGAGCCTATGCATTGAAGCAACCCAAATGCCCATCACCAGATGAATGGATGCAGCGTGACATGTACAATAGGTTATTATTCAGCCTTAAAGACGGGCAGGGGGGTGGATTCTGGCATCTGTCACAGCACAGAGGAATCCTGAAGGTATGACGCTAAGCGAAATCAGCCAGTCACAAATGGAACAACATTGTGTGACTCCAAACTCACAGGAATAGAAGAGATGTCAGTTCTAGGGGCTGTGGGGAGGGGAACAATGAGATGTTTCACGAGTTTTGCAAGATGTAAGGCTCTGGAGATTGGGTGCACAAGGATGGGAATATTCTCAACACTACTCAACTACACACTTGAAAAGAATGAAAATGGTAAGTTTTATGTTATATGTTTGTTAATCATAATAAAAAAATAAATTAAACAAGACATATATTTAGCCCACAAACTGGAATTAGTTGCTTTCTCTTCTAAACTACCTCTGAATCCTCAGGAGCTAATTGGCAAGAATCACTTGCCTCATATGGCACCCATTGGATCCCCTGAAATAACAGGTACTAGCATCACTGCTTACTTTACAGACGAGCAGGCGGAGGTCCAGAGAGACTCAATGTCTTTGCAAGATGGCGCCCTCGCGGATGAGTGAAGGGTGCCACATCTCAGCTTGTCTTACAGAGCCTGCTCTTCCTCCTAGATGACCTCACCATTCCTGCAAGCAGGATTCCCCCACCCAACCCTCCTAACAGCTCTCCCAAAGGTCACAGTCACCTCCCTGTTCCCTTCCTGGGTTTGGTGAGCTTATCTACACTTGGCTTCTGTGGTAGGTGATGCAGACTGACCCACCCTGGCCTTCGGGACACAATCTCTTCCCTCCACTTTCTGGACACCATTTTCTCCTGGTAATCCTACTGTCTGACCACTCCTTCCTTATCATGTTCTTAAGAAACAGAGTCTTCCTCAATTTCCACCAAAACAATGGCTAATCATGACTAAATAAGTAGTGAAGTTACAGTACTTTAAATTCATTTCACACATTCTCAGGGTTGTTTTTGTTATCTGTTCTAGATCTCTGGAGACAGATTCTCTAGAGTTGTCCATGAAGGTGGGGAGTCTATTTTACTTACCATACACCTCTCAAAGCCGAGTGCAATATATGACATGTAGTAAATTTCACAAAGAATTATTAAATTTGATCTTAATATAACCAAACCCTTGTGTTCAAAACCACTTTTCCCAGCACTCTTCCAGATTCAGTGAGAAAATTCCCCCAACTACTTAACTGTCACCCTCACTCCAAGGCCAGATAAGGTTCATCAGGGGCTCCAGGGAAGATCTAAAGCAGTTGAAAAGCTTCACAGTGTTACTTCTCAGATCCCTGCCATATCTCACCCCAGTACAAAAGCATTAAATGAAATTAGAGTATTCCAATTTTCCTACATGTCCGCCTACTAATTGAACTAAATACTTGAAACCCTAACACAAGAAATTAGAGGAAACTCGGAAAGTGTGATCATTCCAGTCAGCTGAATTTTGGTGAAGAGTATGTTCACCTAGCTGTAGATTAAATTCACCCCACCATGTCCCTGAACAGCAAGTTGCACAACAGTGCACTTTTATCCTGTTATTTCCTTAAAATAACAGGCTGCTTCACTAGCACCCTCTGTAGGTGACACACCTGAGGCTGGCCCTACCTCTTCCTTTGTACTTCATCCTTTTTTGAACAGGACATGCGGAAGTCTACTTCTGATCTCTGACTTCAGGGATGCTCTCCTATTAGTTCTCTGCCCAGCCTAATGGAATGCTAATAGGCTGCTAGGATGCGCTCTGCGAAAATCAATGTTGTAGACCCTGCAGGGTAATTCAACTACTCCAGTGGGTGTGGAGCATGCAGCACTGGGTACCACTGGGTAAGTCATTGCTCCAAGGAATGGACACTTATCCTAGGGAACTCACAGCTGGCCTTCATTTTTTTATTACAGCATTATAATCATACATAGTATTTGGGTTCCCAATGACAAAAGCATCCATGCAAGGAATTTGATTTCTATTCCTACTCCCCCACCCCATTACCCCCTCCTCTACTCCACTGACCTTCCTTTCACTCCTTTATTCATTTATTTTTCATTGGCACCTTCTACATATGCACAAAGGTGGAATCTCTCTGGGTACATTTAGGTGTGTATATGATAGGATTCTGTTGGATTCATTCCACGTTTCCTCCCCTTTCCCTCCCTCCCTTCCTCTCCTTCTCCTCCTACTCTCTTATCTTCTCTTATCTTTATGCTATCTGATCCCCTCCGCCATCTTTCCTCTATTTTCTCTAGCTTCCACATATGATGGAAAACATTTGACTTGATTTTCTGAGTCTGGCTTATTTCACTTAGCATGATTTTCTCCATTTCCATCCATTTATCGGCAAATGCCATTATTTCTTTCTTTGTGGCTGAGTAAAACTCCGCTGTGTGAATGTGCCACATGTTCTTGCTCCATTCCTCTGTTGACAGGCATCTGACTGGCTCCATGTTCTTAGCTATTGTGAACTGAGGTGCTGTAAACATTCTAGTGATGTGTCTCTACACTATGCTGGTTTTAGTCCTTTTGCATAAATACCGAAGAGGAAAGATAGCTAGTCATATGGTGGGTCTGTTTCTAGTTTTTGGAAGAACCTTCACACTGCTTTCCAAAGTGGTTGGATTAATTTTCAGCCCGGCCAACAATGAACGAGTACACCTTTTTCTCCACCTCCTCACCAACACCTATTTATTTATTTTGTATTCTTGATAATTGCCAATCGAACTGAAGTGACATGAAATCTCAGTGTAGTTTTGGTTTGCATATCTCTGATTCCTAGAGATACTGAACATTTTTTCATATATCTGTTGGCCATTTGTGCTTCTTCTTTTGAGAAATTTGTTTAGTTTTTTTTTTTTTTACTCATTTATTGATTGGGATTTTTGTTTGTTTTGTTTTTAGCATTGAGTTTTTGTGGTTTTTTTTATATGTTCTGGATATTAATCCCCCATCAGAGAAGTAGCTGGCAAGGATTTGTTTTCCCATTCCATGGGCTCTCTCTTTCCTCTCTTTGTTGCTCAAAGCTTTTTAATGTGATGGCATCCCACTTTATTGATTCCTGGTTTTATTTCTTGAGCTTTAGGGGCCTTGCCGAGGAAGTCAATGCCTGCACTTATATGATGAAGTGCTGACCCTAGGTTCTTTTCCAGCAGTTACAAGGTTTCTGGCCTAAATTCCTAAGTCTTTCATCCGTTTTGATCTGACTCTTGTGCAGGGTGACAGACAGGGGTCTAGTTTCATTCTTCTACATATGGATGTCCAGTCCTCCCAGCACCGTTTGTTTAAAAGGTTGTCTTTTCTCCAATGTGTGTTTTGGGCACCTTTGTCAAGGGTCCGATGACTGTAGGTATGTGGCTCTGTCTGTCTTCTGTACTATCCCACGGGTCTCCACGTCGATTCACTCAGATCTTCTTTAAATGGATTTTTTGTGTGTTTGATTTAGGTATTGAGACTAATTTCCCACCTTATTTAAAATACCTCAAAAATACTGAGGTAGCAATTCCTTACAAACCTGTAATATGGACAACATCCAAAATATATATATATATATTTTGCACAATGTAAAAAAGATAAAATTTCACCAAAGAAAGAAAGAAGGGTGATTACCGAGTAGTGTTGTGAATTTGGGAAGTTGGCTGCTACGAGAGAGGGGATAATTTCTTTTAAGTCTAGATGGAAAAATGAACCGACTATCACTGTAACACACTGGTAGATTGAAATGGAGCATTACAAGGAACATGGAATCCAATATCAATTTTTGAGAAAAATTATTTTTCAACAAACGAAAGGTCACTCTTTGATAACACAAGTGTGATGGCACAAGACGTTGACCCAAGAAAGCCTACCTTTTTAAGATGGAGAAGATGTCTTAAAAGATCATCTCTCTTTGAAAGAAGGAGAAAAGAAGAGCCTTTCTAAACTTCTGAGAGTGACAGAAGACACGTTTTCTTTTCATCCTACGGTTGTCTTCGATGACGCCCGTATCCAGAGTTAGGGCTTTCTCAATGTTTTGCTGCTGTTGTTGTTTTATAAAACGCATCTATGAAATTATCTTACCCAGCCTGAAGGCTGTGCTTTCAGAAGGCTGCGGTCTCTGAAGTCCAAGTATGTCACTGGAACAAATGTCACCCAGAGAAGGTATGGGCGCCCAGAGGGTGAGGCGGGCGGACTTGGGAGCCCCTGGGGAAGACTCGGCACACCCTCTCTTCAGCAGGGTTCCCTGTGTGTGACAACAAAAGAAAACTGACTTATTTGGTCAATATTATTGTTTCCAAATTCCCTGCAGTGGACCCTCTTGCTGTCTGCAGAGGGGGCTCGCACTCCCACCTCCCCTGCTCCGGAGACCTCAAGAGCACATTTGGACCTAACTCTACTACTGCCTTTGTGGGGTCACCTAGCTGCCACCCTCCTACCCCCCGTAGCTCCTGCAGTCAGCACCTGTCCCACGACCCTCGTTTTCTGTTACTTTCCTTCTTCCCTGCTGGCCTGTGAGGTCCTGAAGGTCGCAGACCCTGACTTGACCTTCCCAACATTTCCAAGTGCCCCCAGCACAACAGGTCTTTGGCAGGGCCATTGATTTAAGGAAAATCCAAGGTGCGCCTGGAATGAACCAGGCACTGCTCTGGGAGCCGGGGTGGTGGCAGTGAAGGAAACACACACCAGAGTCAGTTGGGCAAGCTGACGGTCCAGCCATGTTCCTACAGGTGGACAGAAGGCTACTAGAGAACCAGCTCCTTCTCTCCTTGACAGCTTGGAAATCTTACTCAGAGAAAGAAGTAAACCTCGCCCCTGACCCGCAATTACAAATCTCTACAATCATGAACGTGAAGTCCAAGCCCGATCAGAGTCCTAGAGTTATGAGTGGACCTGTTCATTTCCTTTATCAACAACCAATATCAAAAGATGGGAGACGGGACCCTCGTGTTGCCATCGGACGATCATTCAGACCACACACTGGAACGTCTACTCGGAGGCAGCCACGGTTATCTTCAAAAATGGGAAAGTGAGGGCTGGGATAGAGCTCAAGTGGTAGAGTGCTGGCTTTGCATGCATAAGGCCCTGGGTTCAATTCCCACCACCACCAAAAACAAACCAGAAAAGCATGCTGGGAGAGATGCTGAGGACCAGGCTTCCTCCACCACCACCGCTAATTCTAACAACAGCGCCCATCCTCGGAAAGTTTGCAGCCTCAAAATCCTTTCATTTCACTCGAGTTCCTGCACGTGAACCCTCACATGGCAGCTGATGCAGGGGGCTCAGATTCCTAGTATCTTGTGTCTATAGATGCTAAGTGGAGGCTCAAAGCGGTCAGGTCACTTTATGCAGTTGGTAAATTATAAGGTCAAACTAACACGAGAACCACGGACCGCAAGGTCAACAGCAGGTTCTAAGGACGGCACACCACCTCAAGAGGAGACACAGGACACAGAGTTGGAAACGCACCGAACACTCAGGTTCAACACAAGTCCTCTCCCCAACCATGCCCCACCCCACCCCCCTGCACCCCTACGTTTTGGGGTTCCACAGGCCAATCTACCAGTCACTGCCAACGAAGACTACCCTTCCTACAGAAGTCAGGGGCAGACCTTCCGACAGTGGCCTACAGGTGCCCTGCGTCATGCCCTCATCGCCCCTCGACTCTGGAGCGGCTGCCCCAGCTCACTAACTTCCTGTCCAAGACAGCAGGCCCTGCTCCCCAAGCTCGGGGAGGGCCAGAATGTCACACACTTCGGCCACCCTGGTCCTGGGCACGCTTTGTGACGGTAGCAGGATGAGTCATGAATGCATGCACGAGGCCCCACTGCCCTGAGAAAGCTGCTCAGGAGTTTCTGCTTTCCCTCCATCACTTGCGCCATCGGAAGGCGGAGGCGCTCCCGGCTCCCCGTGTGCATCACGAGCCCACCCAGCCCCAGATGGTGCCGGGTTTCTGCGGCATGTGCGTCGCATCAATATTTGCTCATTGATCTGTTGCTCAAATACCACAACTGAGTTGTGTTTGTCTGGCAAATCAGGCGGCTTTAATAATTAGTGTCTGAGGTGGGAAAATGTCTTCTAAAACGCTTAGGGGTGAATGGGAAGGATCAAGAGTGACCCTGGTCTATGGGAAGTACACGAGAGGGAAACCCATTCCCTAGCCCAAAAGAATCGTGAAATCAACAAGAGCAACACTGTCTGTGTCGTTCTGCACACACACACACACACACTCAGACACACACTCAGACACACAGAAGCATGCCAAGTAACAAAAGTACCTCCGAGGCTGATGGAGACCTGCAGAGTCACACCATTGTCACTGAAACGCAGATGTGTCAACTCTTGCTCTAGCAAACTAAAAAGACTCCTTCTCATGTCTACAAACACCATACTTTGTAATTCTTCTGACAAAAGCGCATGCACTAAACTACTATTAGACCCTCTAACCTGAACGGGGTACTTTGAACCAGATTTCAGATTCATTAAAGGTTAACTAGAAACTATCAGTGGTTTGAGCTTTTTGACTGGAGCGGGTTGGGGGGATTGGAGAATCTGAGAGTTAGCTGGGAGAGCACAGATCAATTAAAGCCCCCACCCAATGAAAGGAGCCTTTCTGTGGCTACCACTGAGACCCTGAGGAAATGCATTAAAATTCCATGTTTCCACATAATGAACATACTACCTCTTTCTTTGATGATAAAGAATTTTCAGGTGGCACACGGTTATGTTTGGAATCAATCTCTCAGGTACTGGGAGCTACAGGAGATGTGATCAAGGAACACAGAGGCAAAATAGGAACACAAATCTCAGGATATGTCCAGGAAAACATATAAAATTTAAAATCCTTAATATGTCTCTGTCTTCTAAGAGATGCTCAAAGGAAGCCAGATTGGTTAAAGACCAATGATTTTTGGATTCTGTTTATCTGGGGTTTAATTTTATCTTCACTGAAAAAAAATAATTTGATGTTACTATTGATGTAACAAGGAGTCAGATCGGACCAAAAGACAATAATGTTGTCAAAGCTTAATTGAAAACTCTCCTGAATTATTAATAATAGCATAATTCCTGCTTCTAGATGAATACATAATTATCTTAATGGAACCATGCCCAATGATAAGACTACATTGCAATAAAAAAACTACTACCCCTCACAACATAGAGTTGATTTTGACCTATGTGCAAGGTCTTTTTTTGTAAATCTCATGACATCTGAAATATTCTAGGTGAAGTCACCGATGTAAGAGACTCGCAATCGTCAGTCCTAAACATCAACAACTCCCTTACTTCACTTGCATTTTAAATCTTTCAATGTCCACTTTTCCTAAAGAGAAGCACAACCTTAGAGGACACCCTCCCTAGAATGACCTTAAAAACACGAGAAGACACACCACCCATTAGCATACTAAAAACGAGAGCCCCCCTTCCTGCCAGGGAGGAGGCAAAAGTCCTCTAACTGTGCACGGTGTCGGTGTCACCAGGGTAAGGGGATGGAAAGCCTCTGAGGAGGTGGCCACAATCAATCCTCTGGGGAGCCCTCTAGAGTAAGGTGACATTCCGACAGAACAGAGGAAGGTCAGGAGCCCTGGAATAGCACCTCACTGGCCTGGACACATCCAAGCGACATCTACAAGCTGGACGAGGTGGCTACAGCAAGCAGGTAGAGAGGAAAATGGCAGAGGTCACAGAGGTAGTGATGACCTGACTCCCCCCAACCCTGCCCAGAAGCGCTGGTGGAGCCGCTGAGGGGCAGCGGGGTGGTGAGCAAGGGACCTGGCCGTATGGAGCCCGCCGAGCCAGTGTGGGCCCGAGGAGCCGCCATCCAGGGCAGAGTCAAGCTGGGAGGTGGGGGCTCACCTGTCCCACAGGTGAAGTGCCACCGGGGTCTGGGGCAGATGCCTGCGCCTCACAGCACCACAACCCAGAACCCCGAGCACCTGCAGCTCCTGACCTCAACCTCCTGCTTCCCACAAGCAGAAACCGAAGTAGGACAGAATAACGGGATTGTGGGGCTGACCAGAATCACGGCTCCTTTTCCAAACCCTGATTGGCATAGATTTGGGCCAACAGTGTTGACCCAAGCACCATAGAAACCCCTAGACCAGCACACTCAAGTGACGAGCCTGGATCCCCTCTCGTCATGTGGGCTGGTCTGTTTCTATTCACACTTGAAGAAACAGTCACTCATCCTTGTCTGTGGATTTCAGTTTTGGGGATTCATGAGACAAGAACCCAGAGAGACGTCGGCAGTGAGCTGCTGGGGCCTGCTCAACACAGGGGGGTGTGGCCCGCCACTGGAGCTGCAGCCCATTTCGGGGCCTTCACATTGTGCACACCCCACCTGCCAGCAGAAATAGGAAACCCCAGCCTCAGTGGGAGCAAATCCCTGGACCTCAGAGTCCTGCGTGCAGTGTAGTGGACGCTGCGGCTACCATCGGCTACCCCGCCAGGTCCAGGGCCTTGTTCACGTCTCCAGCTGCTGGACGCAGTGCCTGCTCCTGAATCACAGCAGCTTACGGTGGAAACCGCCACTCCATCCTCCTCAGCTCCCATCTCCAGACGGAGATCCGCACGTACGCCTAGTGACGTCTATTGGCCCCGAGTTGTCAAAACCACTGCCACCAGGCTTGAACCTGCACTTCACCTTTTATAAGGGAGAAGTAAACATGCCCCATGAGCAGTTCAAAGATTGAAGAAAAAGTGGAAATAACAGAAACTCACAGTGGGCACCCCCACCTCCTAACTGCCCTTCCTCCTTTGTCTCTGGTCCCAGCTGGGGACAGCTACCCAACCATCTCCACTAGACAGATGAGAGCCCTGCTGCACCACACCACAATCATCACCAAGCCCACCCACTCCACCTCCGAACAGTCCTCAGATACAGCTCTCCCAAGCAGCCCAGGCCCCTGCCTCCGTCCAAGCCTTCATCCTGTTTAGAAGTGCTTCATCCAAACGAAGTGCTACTGCATGTCTCCCCATTCCCCAATTCCCTCCACCCTCCGTGCTGTCGGAAGAGGAATTCTGTTACCATGCACACCTCACCACCATACATATGACCCCTAGATCAAGACCTGACCTTGGCTTTGCTCCACAACCTCATCTTCAACCACTGCCCCTCTTCTAACCCACCAAAGTGAGATGCCTGCCATCGCTGGCCTACCTACCCCGTGATGTCTAAAGCTCATATCACCTCCTGCCCGGGGAACAGCCCCTCTTCCTAGGGAGGATTAATTCCATTTCATTCTTAAGAGGCCAGAGAGCATATGGTGCTCTGATTCGAGCCCCTGAAGAATGGACCAGTTCCACTCCCCAGCCTTTCACCACACCTTCTTCCTAAAAGGCCATTTACATCTCAAACCAGCCGGCTCTCTAGATTCAGAGCTCCTTAAAGATGGAGACCATTTCCCATGTACCCTTGAGTTCCAGAAGGTAGCACAGTGGTACCTCGCAGATGATGGGGGAAAAAATAAAAAGGCTGAGCTTAATCATTTATCATTGCCTGATATTTATATAGAGGAGACTGTGGGAGAGTGTTTTAAGAAAATAACACTGTGGCAAAAAGAAAAAGCAAACTTTTGAACAACAGAATGCAGTTTTAAAACAACAGAGACTTCAACAAACGCCAGAAGTATTTCCAACTGCAAATAGTGAGGGTGTCCTGGTCTCAGTGAAGTCTGTGTCCCTTCCAGAGGCTGTAAGGAGTGACAGGGAGCCACAGTGCATTCTAGGCCAGTGGTGTGGCAGTCTCCTTGGGAAGCAAATCCCTGGCTGTGGATAAACATGAAAATGTCTTCTGCCTACTTACCCGCACCGCTTTCAATATTCATTTCCCCAACATCTGAGGGTCTATTTTCTTCCTGTGTCATTACCACAGTTGGATTGCTTGAATGAGACTTGGTGGGGAACATGGGGTCCAGAGGGAATCTTATTCATAATGAAAGTATGCATCCAAAGGAGAAGCCAGTGTGGAGAGGGCCTTCCTCCCCAGTTAGAAGCCTTGCCATAAAATTTGCAGTTGTTGGTTATGGCTTATCCCTGAAGGTGCGTGTGTAAGGAGCCCGGTCCCCAGCGTGGCAGTACTGAAGGTGATGGGACTTTAGAGTGGGCCACGTGGAAGACGGGGTCCTGACTGCTCTCCTGCAGGGGTTACTGCTAATCTCTCAGAGTGGGCAAGTTCCCAAAGAGAAGGTTGTTCCAGAAGGAGGAGGCTGGCCCTCCTGTCTCACCATGTGATAGCCATCTATCTGCCTCTCTCTCTCAGACTCCCTGTCTCTCCATGGATGGTCTGCACCTCCTTGGAATTCTGCCTGCATGAAGCCCACCACCGGACGCAGTCCCTCAACCTTGGACTAGAAGTGTGAGCCAGAACAAACGCTTTACAACTTACCCAATCTGTGGTATCGTGTTATTAGCAACGCCAGCATTTATGCCAAAAATAATAACAGAAAAAAGGAGAGGGGTCAGGAGAGGGGAGAGGGAGACCGGGCTTTGTCAAGTCCACGTGTGCGAGTCTGGCCGTGCAGTCACGTGGCTTCTGCTGGCCCTCTCCTGAGGGGCACGTCCTCATAAACCTCCTGTGAGCTCAGCCCAGAGCAGGAGAGGGCAGGAGTCCGGGAAGCAGAAGGCCAGGGTATTACCGTGGAGTCAGCAGACAGCCGGGCTCAGACACAGGAAAGACCCGCAGGGAAAACCACCACCGGCAAAGGCGGCCCAACTCCTGGGAGACCGGTAGTTAGAGAAAGTCTTTTTTAAACTCAGTGGAAAAGGCGCACATACAGCAGGCACCAGGGTAATTACCAAAGCCACCAGCACGTCTGCCAAGCCTGGCTGATGTGGCCTCTTGACCAGGTTTGGCTCTTGGCTTCTGCTGCACTTTGGTCCCCAGCTCTTCCTCCTCCCACTACTAAATACACCGGTGGTGACCTGCTCCACAAATCACCAACCCCAGCTACCAGTCTGCTGGGTTGTTGGCATCTACTACAAAGGGCAGAGCCTTTGTGAAACGGACCCGAGCTCTCTAAAACTACTGCAGCATTATATCCGAGAATTCATTTCTACATCTCCAGAGGTCATTGTGAATGTTCCTGTCAAATGCACACAGCAAGCGAGGGCCTAACGCAATCAATAACGAATTTTTACTCATCGACTTCAACGGGGAGACTCATGTCACTCAGCCGCTGCCGTGGGGCAACCACAGTGAGCTCCCAGTTCTGCGCCACACCACACCCTCCAGTCCCCTCCTTCACCACCACCCTACTCACATGTGACAACAACCCCCAAATCACTCTCCCTGGCTGCTCTGATCAAGCCCAGAGCCAGATATCTAAGGATGTCCTGGACGCTTCAAGAGCAACCTGCTTGAAGTTGAGCTGCTTGTGACACAGTCCACCAGCTCTCCGGTCTCGCTCCTGGAGTCCTTCTTGACCCAGCTCTCTCCTCCGGCCTCACATAGAGCCAGGACAGCCATCATGCCCAGCTCTGCTATGATAGCCAGACAAGTCCTCGGTCACACTGAAGGGCCTCTGAGCACCTCTCAGCAGACTGCAGCAAGTGGTGCTTAATTCCCTCCGTGCCCACCCTGGGGGCCCAGCAAACACCATTTCTATTCTCTCAACTCTCCTCTATCCCAATGTCAAAAGCGCTAGAGGGCATTCAACAGGGTCTGTTCTGTGCCCGATGGGGAGGGGCCGATACGCACTTTAGTGGCCGATACCACTATAAACCTGTCTGAAGTCAGGGCCAGAGAAAGGTGCTCACGTTGCACCACAGCGGTGTGTCCAGGGACAAGTGCTCCAGAAGGAAACATGAACACGCTTCCTTCACACAGCCTCCCAAAGAGCAGCGAGTCGGTTGCCCAGGAACGAGACGCAGAGCCAGAAAGGACCTGGACGGAGACTTAAGAGGTGAAGGAGGCCGGAGCCAGCACCCAGGACGTCAGCCGTGCTGAGAGCCCAGCAGGGATCTAGTGGCCCTCGGCCATGACAGCCAGGCACACTCGGGGTCCCTTCGACACCAGAAGTCTTCCAGCCTGCCCTCCCCCTACTGCAGTGCAGCGCAGCTGGAAGCATTTCAGGAGGATGAACTGCCCAGCCTCAGTCCTTCAACGCAACCCCAAGTGAAAAGTTCTAAGAATAAATTGCATCGAGTTGGGAGGAGCCAGCTACCAGGCGCGACTCAGTTCGACCTTGGGGGAAGGAAGGTTTGGGTCAAGGGCTCCGTGTCACTGAGCTGCTTTTCCTTGCTATCTTTGGGGGTAGAGTCACCGTTTCCAGGAGTGACCCACACAAGAAGTGTCGACTATAAACTCTCTGGGCATCCCTGGACAACCCCGAAACTGGCAGCTGGAAGGACAGAGCTTGTGTGTGCTGCTTTCTATAATAAAATCATTTTTGCCCCTGGGTTAAGGTGATTACTCAAACTCTGGAGACTCCTCCTCAGCCCCTCCGGCCCACTCGCATTTTCCTTAGGCTGACCGGCTCTAGGAAAACAAGTATTGCATTATGCCTGACTCCTTGGAATGAGATCAGTTCTGGTTTCAGATTCCCTTGCAGAACAACCCCAAGGCCACAGACCCTGTAAAAACCCCAGATGCCTAACAGCTCAGGAAGGCCTGGGCTCAACAAGAAAGCACTACTTAAGTAATAAGCGGCCGATGCATCCTCAACCCAGACTGGCACCTCCTGAGGTCTCCTCCGAGGCGATGGGCAGGCCCACATCTGTAAACAAGCCAGTCTCGGGCGGCTCGGCTCCTCCAAGGAGGCAGAGGCTTGAGCCCAGGGTTCGGCAGTGATTTTCTCCAACTGGCACCATCTGCGCACGCCCTGCCAGACTTGCTGACAGAGCAGGCTGCGTAGACCATTACTAATCTGCCAGGGTCAGCAGGGTCGGCCTGCAACAGGATGCCTATGGATTTCAAAGGCCAGCCTTCCCTCCACGCCAGCTAATCAATCTAAGTTGGAAAGCAAGCATGTTTTCATTTCACGTTCTTTTAAATTTCAAAGAAAAATCTCATTTTTAAAGCTCTTAGTGTGGGAATCACTTGCATGTAATCGGTGTCCTGATACTACTTCAGTCACATGAGACCTTTGGAGCAGGAGGCTTCCACATTGATCCTTTGCCAGAATTTGGTAACTGGGCCAGGAGGACAACTTTCATCAGGCAGCAAAAGCCTTTAAAATCGTGACCCCAGGGAAGGACATCATGGGACAACACTCAAAGTCAACTCTAAGTCCTCTTAGCTGAGTCTGCAAAAGAATCATAAAAGCCTGTTTACAGTCAGCCTAGCAGAAACGTACCATGTGAGCCCGGGCAGTGTAACTAGAACCGGTAACTCAAAACCCGGCCTCACTCCCCCTCCACTCCAGAGTCCACCCCCCAGTGCTGCCACCTGTCACCCACTGCCCATCAAGTGCTTACCAAGCCTCCACTGTGTGCCAAGGGCTCCGTGTGCCCCTGAACGTCTTTTTTTCACCAAGGGACAGGATGACTCCGAGTCTAGTACACAGAGAGTGGGCCAGACTGGTCCAAGGGCACCATGAGACAGAATCACGTCAACCCTGTCTTCAAAGTGCCACCATGAAGCACCGGCAAGCTCATTCCAGGCTTGTTGCAGTAATGAAATAGAAGACCCTTTATATAATTCTGTAAGTAAAATTTTTTTTTCTGTGGGGTGTCATGGCCAATTACTGTAATCACTTCTTTGTAGACAATGTTATTCTAGATCTTCAAGTCAAACTATGACTCAATGCGATAATCAAAACTCCCAACAGCCACAAAACCGAGGCATTGCTATAAGCTCTGAAGAAACTGGATCTTTTGTTTACAATAATTAAAGGTTTAAAGAAATTGTGAGATAAGTGACCTCATCTTCCTCTTTCTTAACAAAAACTTAATAGAGTTTAAACTGGGCAAAAGAGGTAGGAGCAGAAGGAATTGGTGAGCTAAAATATAAGTAATAATTTCTCCAACCCAGATCACTCTCCTTATAAAACTGGTCTTGTGAAGGATGACGCTGGAAGATTTGCCAATCAGACTCCGCCAATGGGGTAGAATCAGAGAAGCAGGTTTTACATGAACTCCTGTTGAATAATTCCTTCTTCCAGCTCTTTCAAGCTCCAGGCAACTATAGATAACTCCCAGGTAGCTTGGCTACTGACCCATCCGTCCTTCCCAATTCTGCCTCTTGAAAGGATGGCTCTGTATCATCCAAAAATAAGCCACACAGTCATTTGGATCCTCTCCAGCTATTCCATGTTGCAGAATCATTGCTACCTGCATAGCCTGGAGACTGTCATCTCGATATCACAGAACAAACCAGAGACCAGTGGAATAGGAGTGCTAGGTATGACGGCGTTTCAAACTTACTCTGCCTTTCCAAACTCCTGGGACCTCAGGGGCACTACAAGAGATCTCACTCCATTTAACTTAGGAAGTTAACATCTCCACATCCCAGGGTGGCTCCTGGGGCCTTTCAGAAACAGCACCTTGCAAGGTCTAAGTTCACACATGAGGCCCTTCACGCCAAGCTTTGAGACCTCCTTCCCCATCTCCAGCCCCTAATCAGGCTCTGTGTCTTCATCATGCTGGCCACCAGCGACTCCTGTTTAAACAAAGACCGCCCAGCATTCAGCTTCATTTATCTCCGTCTGGTTCTGCTGGAGAGAGATAAGAATCTAGACAGAGGCTTTTGTAGGGTTTTACCTGTAACTTGTTTAAACCACCAACTACAAACACAAGCTGAGCCTTGGAGCACAGCAGGTGCCAGGTGCAGGGATAGCCTGCACAGGCCTGGGCTTCCGGTGGCTTCAGGCAGACTGATCAGAATCAAGAAGCCTGGGGGGCAGAACAAAAAATCCTTGAGAGGCCTGAAAAGACCCATCGAAGCAAGAAGGTAGCCAAACAGTGACCAAAGTATGCCTATAAAACTCAGAAATGCATCCAGTGACCAAGGTCAAGTGGAGATGGTGACCAACCCTGTCTCTCAAACAGCCCGAGAAGGAAGCCCCACCACCTGGGGCGACTCACTCTCCTGGCAAGGACAGACAGCACCTTCAGTCTTGCCTGCTTCTGTTTGATTTCTAAGCATGTAATCGCACTCACCAGCCTGTTACCAGGAAGCAGGGTTCGCATGTATCAGCTCCCTGTCAACTCTCAATCACTAGGGGTGAGGACTGAAGCATAAACAGGCTGGGGTTGGAGATTAGTGGTAGCACTTGCTTAGGATGCAGGAGGCCCCAGGTTCCAGCCCCAGCGCACACAGAGACACACACACACGCACAAACCTTCATGCTGAGGCTACCTTTACAGAATCGGTGAAAAGAAGAAACAAGCTTTATTTTCCTCTCTGACTTCTGTGACCACTTAGATTTTATCTGCTTTAGGAAGATTCTAAAGGAAAACTCCTACAGGAGACTTAGAAACCCAATCCAGCAGGAAGATGGGTCAAAGGACCCTAAATGAAATGTTGTGGTCACTCTTCCTTCAGGTGCCCTTAGCATCTGCCCAAGGGCTACCTCTGTGACAAATCAAGATGGCTTGCCCCAGGCTCACAGGAACCAGATTCAAATTTGTGAAAACCCATACATGTTAAAAGTGCCAATTTTCTTTAACATTTAATACATTCACTCCCTGTATAGCCACCCTCTACACTAGTTTTGAGATCAGCATCCGATCCCAAATTCTGACTCAAGGAAGCTAGCTGTGACCCCCCGGTGGACGTCACTGAGGACACCTCATTACACCTGAGAAACACTCACTGCAGGGTGGGAAGCAGGCCACCAGGTGGACTGGATGCTGAGGAGAGGAACAAAGATGAGCCTGACAAGAGGAAAGAGAGGCAAAATCTCAAAGGAAAGGGCTTCTCTCTGTGCTGGGGAGAGACATGCAAATGCCAACCTGCCCGAGTAAGGATCCGACGTCTACCCCGCAATCCAGAAACCCCCCAAACACTGCGGGGCCAGATCCAAAGGGATCGTCACAGAGCTGACTCCCGCGGCCACACTGCACTCCGCAGCGGAATGAGGCCAGGGCACCACACCATCGTGGAGGTGCTGAGGCACCATCTCTCCCCGAACTATTTTTAAAGTAAGACATTTCTTCCAGATGCCCCATCTATGTTCCCAACCACATGCACAGTTCAATCAACAGGGCAACCAAAATCAGCCGGCTTTCAAAGGGGGCTGAGGATCCCACGCTGTAGCTCAGACTTTCCTCATCCCTCCAGAACTGGGTATCCCCCTAAACATCACTTCTCCATTCACGGCGCTGCAAAGTTCCAGCATTTCAGAAGTGCAAAAGGACCCGGGAATCCGCTGGGAAATCTTCCTTGTCACAAAGATGGCAAAGCTTCTTCGTCAAGGGGCCTGTCCACAGTCACACAACTGGACACCAACCAGTCAGGCTTACCGGCCAAACTGAAACAGGGGGACCAGGCAAACTTGCTTCACCTTCCCAGCTAATCTGTCTAGCAACACATTGTAAACAGCCCGAGGTTTCTTTTTTAAAATATCTGAATTTGTACATTTAAAAATAAGAAAAGTATGGCAATCCTTAGTCAAATAGTGTTTGTATAACCACCTTTGAAAGCTAAGCACATGTTGAAACTAAGTGGACCACCCAAGTTAAAAAATCTAGTTATTCCATTTAATGTTTATTTGGTTTGTTTCTAAATGTGTATTTAAGTGGCAAAGTCATAAAGGGAAGAATTAATGATAATCGATACCAGATCTGCAACCATGGAACTCTTCATGGGTTTGCAGTAAGTAGTGAAGGCAGCCGGGAGGGGAAACGTGTTCTAAACTGAGAAAACTGTGCGGTACCTTGAAAGGCAAGTCCCCGGCTAGGCACAGAGCTCTGAAGGCAGAACTATCCACAGGCCAAGGCTCACTCCTGGGAGGGACCTTCATCTCCACCAGGAAAACATGGAGGTCTTAGTTCTAAGAGGGAGGTGGCACAAGAGACTCGGCGCTGGAGAAGAATGTGTTTGGTGCCCTTCGGGTGTCTTCAAAACTGTATGTCACAACTCCAGATTCCAAAATGAAGTGCAGACAAACTTCAAAAGACCCAGAAACAAAGGGTGCGTTAACGTCCAGATGGTTCGTATTCCTGAGGAATGTTCACCGTTTATTTGAAATTCAGAACACAGCTCCTCCTAGAGATGATACCATAAATAGGGATTAGGTTTCCAGAGCAGCCCCCAGAAACATGTTTTTAAATGTCCACATTCACCTGAGGTAATAAATACTGCACCGGATGGAACCAAAGGCAGAAGGAGAGGGAAGGGCCTGGGGCCGGAGAGAGACGGAGAAGACTCTCAGGGGCCACCTCCCAGTGGCCCTTCTCCCTGCGCCTCAGAGCTCCAGCGAGGGTCAGGGCACTGGTCACGCAAGCTGCCCTCCGCCTCCCCGCACACCCAGCTCCTCCTCGATACCAGTCCTCGTGGGAGAGGAGGAGGAAGCAGAGACAGAGGCGTCCCCGTTTCCAAGGGCCCACACCTCCAAGGCAACAAGGCCAAATGAGCCACCGGGACCTGCCAAGGGGGCAGGAAACGTGGGCCTCGGTGGCTGTGGCAGGAAGCAGGAGCAGAAGGCTCCGGACACCACACCTGGAGCTCGAATGCCTGGGCCCGCCCCCCGGGGGCTGCTCCATCCTGCAGCTGTGGGAACCTAGGCCTACGAGCACGAAAGGGATGGCAGTACACTGCGGCCGGCCCCTGGAAAGGCTAGGCAGTGCTTCTAGCAAACGGACCATTCTCTCTGGAAACAGTGGGCATACACAGGACGGGCTGGTCATGGGCTAGCAGAACTCAGGCCTAGCGCACTTTACAGAGGAACAGATCATTTTCCAGAACTTGTATGCCCAAGTCCAGCTGCTCGTCTTGAGGCATCTGTGCTCTGTGTTAGAGGAACCCTCTAGACATGGCGACCCGTCACAACTGAAAGACTCCAAGTTCTCCAGGCTCATAGATGGGGCAGGGCCTGGAATTTGATGGATTGTAGTGCTGGTCTAAAACAGTGAAAGTCTCTTGAAGTGCTTATAGTATATTTTTTCAAGAATAAAGTTCAGTTCCTTATAAATAAAATGCACAAAACCCACCAACCAATAAAGGGGGTGGTCCTGACTGTGAAGCGTGAGCCAGCTGCGAAGCAGCACTGTCTTCAGCAAGGCCGGGCCCCCTCTTCCCAACAGCTACAGGTTAGACCCCTCCTAGCCGGCTCAGAGCACCTGAAAGCAGTGTAGTGGAACTAAATCTTCCTTCAAACTACGCCCTGGATTTGCAAACATACTCTGAGTCAAAACTAATACCACTCCATGGGCTCAAATTAGGCGCGGCTTGGGCTGCGTGCCTTTACACATGCTCCCGGGCTCCGCCCCTCCGGCTTCAGACAAGTTCAAGCACAGACCTGTGCACCAGGCGGCGGCAGAAAACGTTCTCCTGGGCGATGATATCCTCCGGGACCCAAGCCCGAGACCACAGGAGTGACGCTTACCACGTGTAGGGGCGCCGGCTCCCAGTGCAGGCTGACATGACGAGTTAATTCAGCTGTAGCTGAATCCACATATGCGGCAGCATTATGTGGTCCTGTGGCTCCAGCAAATCTCCAGATAATGAGGGAACCATGTGACACACTGGGAAAGGCACTGGGCTGGAGCGGAAGACCTAGATTCCTCATATTGACTGTGCGGGGCCATCTCCAGGGAAGGGACAAATCGCGCTCTCTCTGGGACGAAACCTCCTCATCTGTAAAATAGAGAGCAGATGCTCTCTCCTAGCACAGAATCCTAACTGACATGAAAACTGAAACGTGAAGCTCTTGGTATGGCCCTCTGTCTGGCACAGGGAGCCTCCAGGATATATTGAGGAGCACATTCACGGGCTTTCAAGATGACCTAATAGGGTGGCTTCAGAATGCAGCTATGCATAGAGCACTGTTCTTACAACTCCTCCAAATACCATCTTGAGGAAAAAGGAGAGATCCTCACACTGAGCGCATGCAGGCGAGTCCTTAGCTCTCTCTCGCTATGCCTCTGGTGAAGCAGGATGAGCATGGTCCATGGCTAGTGAGGAGATGTGGCTGCCTCCAACGACTCCTCCGGAGGAAGCCACTGGCCAAGGACTCCCAGCAAGATGACTTCATTCCACCTGACGTGCCACGTAACAGTGACAGCACACCGTCCTCTGGTGCTATTGGTACCTGTGTGCTATGTACGTGTCTTCCCCGAGAGGCACCCCGTAGCTCTGGGGCAAGGACTACGTCCACCTCTCTGTTAGGGAAGGCATCTAGCAGGGTGACTCAACACCGTTGGGCAATAAGAACATGAGCCGGCAGAGCCTCAGGTGGGGCCTCCTGAGGTGCTCCAGTTTTTCCCGGGAGTCCTGTGATCTTGCCAGTGGAGGAAACTGTCCCGGGATGCCCTCCCTAACCAGTCCTACCCCTCCGTTCCCCTGCGCTTCCCTGTTCCTTATTCTGCAGAGGCCAGGATTCACACTTCCCGCTCAGGATGGGGGAGTATGGGTGGGCTCTCCTCTCTGCCCTTCCGCCCCTCAGGCCTGCGGTGTTGGCTTCTCTGCGTGACCTGCGTTCCGATTCATCCACGGGACGTGGACCCTCCAATAGTGGGAGGTAGACAAAGAAAAAGAGTCTCTGCAGATTCTTTCCTTTTCCCCCTGAGCCCTAAATCTGTTCAGTCTGATTTAAAATGAACTCCTCTTTTCAAACCCAAAGGAAGTGGGCAGCTGGCCAAGATGAGAGCCCAGCCCTAGCAATCTGGGCACAAAGATCTTATGCTTCATAAGAGGGTTACCTGGACTTCATCACTACTCAGAAAAGGCACTCAGTGGAAAATTGAGCTCGGGCTGGAGAACCACTTGGTCCTGCAAAGAACCATTACAATAAGAGCCCCGCACCAGACTGTCACCTCCTCGCTCCTTTATTTCCTAAACCCAGAGCAACTTTCCCCTTCTTGTGCACCAACCTATTATCCTCTGTCAGCTTCAAAGGGTAACTGCCCCAAAGCTACATTTTCTCCATGAAGCCTCTTCTAATAGCATTCCCTAGGAGTGCTCTGCTTCCAAACTTGAAAGGAGCCAAGCAATCTCAAGCCTCTGAGATTTAACAACTTGGTGTGGTGTGCCCGAATCACATACTCTCTTCAACTCAAACCATAATCCTCCTTTAAAATCTTGACAAACAGAAAAAAGGATTATATAAATTATCACACCCCCCCCCAAAAAAAAAAAAGCCTAGTGTGCTGATACAGGAAATCCTGCATCCACTTCTCAAATGGTTCCCTGAGTCTGGAAAACATGAGGGAAGATTTCTTGTATCTATTTATTCCTCTATGAAGTAGGTTTCTGTTACAGTGCGCGGACATTGTGTCACATCATGCTCACAGTTGTCCTTAAGCAAAACAGGGGCAGGAGCCCCCTTCCATACGATAATGGAGTACACGCCTCGGGGTTGCTTTGTCGAGTGTCTATCTTTTGTGTGACTCGGGGAATGGCCTTACTCCCGGCTGACAATGGAAACTCCATTCTTAAAAGGAACCCACTTCCATTTGTGCACAAGGAGGCCACGCAGCTTCCACAAACAACCCACTGAAGGGGATGGCCGGGGCCATCGGGGCCACCTTTTCATCTCACCCACAACAGCAGAGAAGAACTAGGAGGACAAGGCCCAGGACACCACGTTTTCTAGGTGCTCGCCACTTACTGCCAACACTTCTGGGGTGCATCTGGACAGAGGATGCGTATCCGATGTCATCTTGCCACAGGAAGGAGAATCTGCAAAACTGGGTTGAGCGTTTCCATCTCAGTCGGCAATTAACTCCCAACGGTCTGCTTCACTCTTGCTGGAGCAGCCGAACTGCTGTTATTAACCCCCTTTCCCATCTTGATGACATCTTGGGCAAATCCCATAATTTGAGGTTCATCTTTGGTGATGACACTCTAGGTCATTTTCAAGTTTTATTCTCAAATTCAATTTTGACCTTGTACAAGCCCCTGCCCTGACCAGGCAAAGCTGTGAGCTGGACTCTGAGCGAGGAGGCCTGGCTTCTCCTCTCCTGCTCGCTCCCTACAAGACCAGGCAGGAGCTGGGAAGGAGAGAAGGGGCAAGTGTCCCCCTCCAGGACCGGCCAGGACCAGCCAGGATTGTGTCTCAGGCTCGTGCTGGCTGGTGGCACCTGTGCTAACGTCCCACGTGACCCTTCACCACACAGCTCCCTCTGTAGACATCCGACCTCTGCTCCGGCTCAACCTCTCCCTCCACCCCTTGGCTCTCAGTCACGAAGCCAGCTTCTACAGGAATGGTGCCCACAAGATGGCTCGGGACCTGCCACCACTCAGCATCCACTTCACCCCAGGAGAACTTGCTTACGAGCCTCCCGGCCAACAGGAGGACGTGGAGGTGCTCCACCAGCGCCCCTCTTCCTGTCCTCCTCTCTGCTTCCTCCTCTCCTACCCAAGGCAAGTCAGGAAGCCTGGCCCAGCAGGCATTGGACAGGGGAGCCACCACTGGGCATCCCTCTGCCAGGCAACCCCGAGTCTGTGGGTGTGTCTTCTGGGCTTGTCCCCTTCACCTCCTGTGTAAAGTGCATGCAGGGAAGAAGATGGGGCAGCTTTGCTTTCCCTCTGTTAAGTTCTCAGGGAGGACCCTGGCCCTGACTGGGCATGGCTCTCTTTAGACAGTGCAGTTTCCAAAGTCTCCTCTTCATCAGCTGTCCTGACCACCTATTATAAGGGGGCAAGAAAGGGCTACTCAGCTGCCCCATACGCCATGGCTCAGAACACCCCTGTATCCAGACAGGCAGACACTGATATGTTGGGCTGGGGAGGTAGGTCTGGGGGGTGTGAAAAGGTCCACTCCAGGGCCACAGAGTGCGACATCCCTTGGCCCTGCTTGTGAGTGACAATGATCAGACCCTCTGTATCCTGTGCTTGGAATCTGGTCATCTGACTCAGCAGATAACCAGGCTTTGCCTGATCCTTAAAACTGAGTTATTGTTGATTTCTTTGTGTGTCTTTGTGTGTGTGTGTGTGTGTGTGTGTATTTCATCATATTTCTGGTTACAACACTAAGGTGTGCTACTAGGTTATGCCACCAATAAAGTTTCAGTATTATAACCCGTTTCTGTTATTTACAAAGATAGTTTAAACTATCAATTCATTTTAGTAATTTTAAGCCTGGCCCAAACATAGCCCTGTTACACAAAACCCTTGTTTAGTAATAAATATATTGAAAAGATGACAATAGTATGTTTGTGAGTCTTTAATTTTCCCAAATCTGCTTTTGAATGATTTCACTTTGTGTTTATAACCATTTTGCCTGACAGTAAGACACATATTTGTATACCAAGAGGTTGGAAAGTTTATCACAGGGAACCAGTTAGGTTTGCTGGATATGGGGAGGGATGAAGTAGGGAATTTTTCCTTTATCTCAGGAGTCAACAACAACAACAAAAAAACCAGAATGCACTGGAGAGTGCTGGTATCCACGTAGACGCTCAAGAAACTTAGCCAGTGTTCTTCTGTTTGTGATTAGATCCCAAAAGAGGTCCCTTCCTTTATGTCAGTCGCAACCTGGATTCCAAGAAACACTCCCTTCCCAGGATCCCAACATACTCTATTTTCAGGTGTATTCCCAATGTGTTCCTTTGAATCACTACATAAACAATTTTGAAGAATGATAATGAAATGGTTAAGGTTTGCACCACAGGTGGTAATTTTATTTATATATTTATTTGGTACCAGGGACTGAACTCAGGGGCACTGGACCACTGAGCCACATCCCTAGTCCCTTTATTTTTTTTATTTTATTTAGAGACAGGGTCTCACTGAATTGCTTAGCGCCTCCCCGTAACTGAGGCTGGCTTTAAACTTAGGATCCTCCTGCCTCAGCCTCCCAAGCCACTGGGATTACAGGCATGTGCCACCAGACATGACAATCAATTTTTGATTTGTAAGGATCTATGTTCACAGTTTTCCTCACGTTAATATCCCTAATTTTAGAAATGAGGAAAGTCACTTTAAGAGGTTGAATGATTTACTGAAAGTCTCACAGCTACTGCATGCCACGTTTGGGACTCAAACCCAGATCTTCCCGCTTTACATCTTGCACGGACTTTGCCCTTGCGGGTGGAAGAGTTCTCCCCTGACACTTAGCATATTGCCCGGGCGGACTAGTTATTCATGACAATTTACTTACAAGTTCTCAGTAGACCTTATCTCATTGGATTTCCCCAGCGGCCCCAGATGTAAGATAAGATAGATATTCAGTCTATTTTAAAGATGAAGAATTTGAAGCTTAAAAAAGCTCGCTTGTCAAAGGTTTTCCAAAATAGCAGGGGGTGCTAGGAGCCGGACTTCCAACTTCCCCTCCACTGGACATTCACCCCACTGTCCAACAGACCACTCACTCCTGAGGCGTGAGTGCTGGCCCTTTGGTGCAGAACCCAAGGAAATCAAAAGAGGGAGTGATGAGCACGTCAGGCAAGGCCTAGAGTCCAAGGAGCTGGTGGACGAGCCGGTGGACATGACGGTGAACGTGAGGATCCCGTGAGCATGCCCACCTGCTCTCGGCCACGAGAAGTGAGGGGATTGACATGGGGCCAGGGGTAAGAATGAGGTAAGGAAAGGTCCCCAGCCATGAAACACAACATGACATGCCACAGGGAAGGGGGCAGCACTGGGCCCAAGGAGACCGCGCATCTCTGCAAGACAAAGGAAACTGGAATGGCCAGCAGCAGAGGGCACAGGTCACAGGAGACACTGCTACAGTTTGCATGTATCCCTCCAAAGTTCATGCCTTGGAACTTAATCCTCAAGGTCAAGGTCATAGACATGGGGCCCTTGGGAGGTGATCAGCCCGTGAGGGCTCCATGCGTGTGAGTGGGGTTAATGTCCACCAACAGGCTTTGGAGAGCAGACTCCTCCTCTGCCTTTTCCATCACATGAGGACACAGCACTCAGCCCCTTTGCCCTTCTGCTTTCCAGCATGTGAGGACGAAGCAACAAGGTACTATCTTGGAAACTGTCAAGAGACACTAGATCTGACAGCACCTTGATCTTCAACTTCCCAACCTCCAGAAGAGTGAAAATTTTTCTATTATATACAAGTTACTCACTCCAAGGTATTTTGTTATAGCAGCAGGAACATACTGAGACAGAGGAGAAGTTCTCTGGAGACCTCATAGGGAGCCCTCCTATGTGGCTATGGGACAGGTGCCAGCAGTGTGGAGGTCGTGAGCACACCTGCCAGGCAGAGGCACCCACAGAGAAGCCACACAACACTGGGCTCCAGGACAGGCCCACCTGGAGGCAGCAAATTGAAACTGAATGTGATATATTGATACTTCATTGTTAGGCAGCCTTGACCTCAAAGATGTTCCCTAAGCCACTGCTGGTAACTGGTTCCACATTTTAAATGTGCCCTCCCATTTCTGAAGAAAGGAGAGGAGGACATCTTCATTTATTCATCAGTTGTGTCATCTGTGGCTTCAGACCTTAAGCAGCCAAGCAGTTAAAACCCAGCTTGCTGAGGGACACTGCTACTTAGATGGAGAAGGTGCCCAGCCAGAAATGTCCAGTATGCGGCCCTCCACTCAAAGGTGTGGCAGATCCTTATTGAGAGCCTTCTTGACCATGCCCTTTGTGACTTGCCCAAAATAATTCTTAGAAACACCACAAGGAAGAGAAGGGAAACACTTGTAAGTGGATATTGATGGAAATTCAATATCAAAACTCATGCACTTAAAAACTCAGACAAGGGGGCCGGGGATGTAGCTCAGTTGGATGCCCAAGGCCCTGGATTCAATCTCCAGCACCACCAGAAAAAAAAAAATCATCAGATAGGATACAACTTGGTCTTGCTTTTGTTCATTATCATCCCGTGTTAGTCTGTTTTCCATTACTACAACAAATACCTGCGATAAGTCAATTTACGAAGAGGAAAAGTTTAATCTGGCTCACAGTTTGGGGGATTTGGGCTCTAGGCGGATCGGCCCCATTGCACTGGGCCTGTGCAAGTACATGACGTCATGGTGGGGGACAGGTGGCAGAGGTAAGCTGTTCATTGCCTGATGGCAACAGGGCTGTGAAACGAAGGAAGGGTAGAAGAGGAAAGCAAGACCCCACAATGCCCTTTAAGGACTCGACCCAGTGAACTAGGACCTCCCACTAGGTCCTACCACCTCCCAATAGGGCCACACTGAGGACCAAGCCCTTAACGGGGCCTTCAGGGACATTCCAGATCCAACCTATAGCACATCTGCAAGAAAACAAGTCGACTTGTTGGTAAGCGGCCCCCAACCCCGAGCACTGGAATCACACCCGGGGCCCCAGGCCGGGCTCCACCACTGAGCCACACCCCCAACCCCTAAAATGGCATTTACAAAAGCCCGCCTGGAAGGAGGCGCTAAGTCACACAGACGTCTCACGCACCTGGCTCTGAGCCCACCCTTGGCCTTCACTCTCCGATGCTCACTCCACACACTGCAAGGCCACTCTCATTATCCCCGTTTCCCACATAAGGAAACTGGAGTTCCAAAACTTGAAATAGCTGGCCTAGAGTCGGGGAAAAGAGTATTCAGACCCGAGGCCCGGCTGGAAGACCAGCTCAGCTGCACAGACAGCAACCGGCCCAGGAAGGAAGCATCACACCATCAGAGGAAATCCTCCCAGATCAGGACTTCAAAGGGCCAGAGCCTTTGAAGCGGCACTCCAGCTCAGGACCACACCTTCACCAGGAACACGAATGCAGAGGAAAGTTCAAGAGGATACGGCTGGAACGCAGTATGATTTCTGAGGAAATGTTAAAGAAACCCAATGAACGCAGCTTAGAGGCGAGTCTAAGGAGCTGATCAACAATGACCTTCAACCCCGCGAGGAGCGGTTATGGTAACTCTTGTCCTCAGCTTTACATAGAAGGAAACTAAGGAGAGAGGACGCAGGTCACAGCTGTGGCTTTAGAAGCGCAGTGTGGACAGTCGGGCAACCTGTGGGACTCGAGTGCAGGCACCGGCCTGCAGGGGCTGGGTACCCATTTGGGGTGACCCCTCACTGCCCAGCTGCAGTTTGCTCTCCTGCCACGTGGAGATGCAGGACTAGGTGCCCACCACCCACAGGAGCAATCAGAGGAGCTTCTGGATGCCCCCTAACTCTGTGCTGCACCACGCGGGACGGGGGAGGGTGTGAGCATATGAAACAGAAGTGGCCCCGTGGACACGCTGTCAAGACAGAGAGTCCCCAGGAGGCTACCCCCAAAATAGACCTGCAGCTGGTCAATGATTTGTCACACGATACTCCTCTCTAGCGCCCTACCAACCACTTTGGGGTCATTTTTTCTCCTTTTCAGATAAATACTGAGAGGCTGGGGTAGGAGTGGGTGATGGTCTCTAGGTGTTCATTTTTATAGCACTTTGGTTTGCAAAACAAGCTTTTAGACTTTCAGTTAATTTCAAGTGCACCCCCTGCCAACCTCCATCCAGCCCCCCTCCCCAGCCTTTGCCGTCCTGAGTTCATCATGGTGATTCTAAGTCCGATTTATCTTCCATATAAATTGAGACCAGGTCACAACTTCCCTCTCTCGGCTTCCCCCAGAGGGTCTTGCACATTCAAAGTCAAAGCCAGAATCAATACATGGAGCAGTGGCGGGGGTGGGGGGTGCTCTCTGCCCAAATTACCACCTTTCCGTATCCTACTGTAAGTAGCTTCAGGCGAAGCATCTGGAGGCAGCGAGAGGAGACGGTACCCAAGTGCGTGATGTGCACCCAGTGTCCCAGGAGTGGAGCCATCCCATGGTTAAGGTGGTGGGAGTAGATCATCAGAGATTCTGCACAGAATTAAGTGCACAAGCCCCTTTTGCAAACCTAAGTTTCCCTCGATTTCATAAAGAAATGAAGAATAAGGAGAATTAAGGGCAAGCTGTCAATTGAAAATTTAAAAAATGACTGACGCGTCACTTGCACTGGGCTTAAGCCTTTGTGAAGCTATGGCCAAACTACAAATCCAAAGGATTCTACTGCAACCCTTCAAGCAGAGAGCACTGGGGAGCCTTTACTAGGGCAGAATGGCAGGAGCAGCCAAGGACTGTCCTGGGGAACATTCATAGGACAGAAGTCTCAAAAATGTGACAGATCGTGAGTGGCCTGAGGTTTGGGTTTGTGAATCAATGTCAGAAAATGTCGCTGGTCCTGACGGTGAAGAATCGGCAAAGAAGAGAACGGAGACTGTGATTCCCAGAAAGCCACCACACTGCTTTGCACCTCTCCAACAGGCCTCTGCCCTGGGGACCATGCAGGCCTCCCCCTGCCCACTGCCCTCTGCTATTGTTTAAAAACAATAGCCAGCAAGACACAAGCCATTTCTAGAAGCCAAATGTCAAGTGAGGACGAGGTGAGGACAGGCAAAATTAAGGACACAACCGCCACCACAGGTCTGCCCCAATGGGGGGCACTTGTGTGGGCAGAGGGGATGGCCCTGGGGGGATGGGAGGGACTCATTGGTGTCTGTGGTGGAGCCAGTAACTGCAAAACTGAGGCGCTGGACCTGTGACCTGTCCACAGAGTGTTCTAGAACATCTAGGAGAGAGGGACCCAGAGGGTATTCTTGTAAGACACCCCAGGTAGGGGACTGTTTTCCAGGCTGGATGTCCGTGCCTCACCCAGGCCCCCTCTATGGGGGGGGGAGGGAGCCGCAGTGGCCCTCCCTCCGTCTCTAATGACTGACAGGTACTTCCCCAAATCCTCCTGGTGTCTGAGCTGCTGGGTTTCCCCCCCTGACACTCCAATTTGTGCAGATCAGCAGCTAGTCTGATAGCAGGAAAAGAAGGTCCAGGTGTTGGGGGAAAGAAAGCTCTCCGTAATCAGCACTTTCCCTTTGCAATATCATATGCCTGAAATATTATAACTCGAGGGCCCTTAATTTTCTGCAGATCTTTATTGTGCCATGTGAATGAGATCTTTGAGTGCAGGGAAGAGTCCCCCCGTAGGAAAACACGAGCAACTCAGCTCCGAGCAGCCACTTCCTTGAGAACCCCAGCAGGCGGGCGGGCGGGCATGGACATAAACACGTCTCCATGCTCAGAGACCAGGCCTGAGCTCAGTGAGGCACGGGAGGGGGCTGCCTGCCCTCCCCCAAACATGGTAGGAAACACCAAGAATGAATTCCGATGAGCTAGAGTCCACGTGGAGAGAGAAACGCTTCTGGGCTTTGAAAATAGATTTTAAAGATTGATTTCTACACATTCATTTTAAACATGCAAAAAGGGAATCCCTGGATTTTAAGAACAAGAAAACTTTCCACAGCCATTACTTTTGCCAGAACTAGAATAGGGCTTAGACGTTACTGTTTCCAAGCCACGGGCCATATTGACATAACGTTTCGGTGCAGGGAATCTTTTGGATGGGTTCTATAAAGGAACTCAGAACACTTTTAACTGTTTTTTAAAAAACTATTCCAAAACAAAACATGCAATGAACAGCCCTCGGATTAGACACAGTGGGTCAAGGATGGCCCAGTTAAGGGAAATTATGGAAAAGAGTGCTTGGTAAAGAAAAGAAGAGGTTCCCCTGTGGTGAGAGAGCACACGGTCAACCTGCTGTTTTATAGATGAGGCCCAGACAAGTGAGTGATCTATCCTGGCTAGGAAGTAATAGAGCCAAGGCTCGCTCAGATTTCCTCTTGCTCACTGTATGTTCTTTGCACAGTTTAATAATTCTGTGCATCAGAGACTTTTTAGTTTTCATTATACGTAAGCAGCCTGGATCACCTTGTTGGGCTGGCCAAGCTGAAGCAGCTTGATGCTGCCACTGCGGACCCTGTTAGTCAGCTTTCCATCACTGTAACAAACACCTGACATCACCAACTTATGAAGAAAAAAGGTTTGTCTTCCGGCTTGCAATTTCAGAGGTTTCAACCTAGGATCCCCATTGCTTGGGCCTGTGGCAAGGCAGCACATCATGGCAAGAGCGTGTGGAGTAAAACCACTCACCTCATGCCCAGGAAGCAAGGCGGAAAGAGGAAAGGACCAGGGTCCCCTGATCCCCTTCAAGATCACAGCCCAGTGACTTAAAGACCTCCTGCAGGCCCCAGCTCTCAAAGGTTCTATCACCTCCCAACAGTACCATTCCAGGACTGGCCTTGAATATGTGGGCCTTGGGGACCTCTGAGATCTAAACTGTGGCCTCTTATACACACTGCTTTGAAGGCACGTCCCACCAACACACAGGTTTGTTTTGGATTCGGCCAAGCACAGTGGCTTGAGCAGTAGGCCTTTACCGGCTCACAGTGCTCTAGGTCAGAAGTCCAGCCCACGGTGGCTCGGCTCCAACTCAGCCCCGCACAAGGCAGAAACTGAGTGTTGGCTGGACTGATGTCTTATTGAGAGGCTTTGGGGGGAAATTCTGCTTCTGAGCTGGTCCTGGTCCTTGTTGGAATCCAGCTCCTGGAGGTTGTAGGAGCACGGTCACATGTCTATGCAAGCAGTCAGCTTGCAGAGGTGACTCACCTCCAACTTACCACCCGCAACAGCTCATCAACCCCCTTGTACTCTGAATCTCCGACTTTCTTCAAGCAGCAAGACAAAACTCTCTGCTTTTAAAGGGTTGATGTTCAGGCAGGCTCACTTGGATAATCTCCATATCTTAGAGCAACTAGGCCATATAAAATAACTCATGGTGGGAGGAAAATTATCCTACTGCTAGTGTAGAGATTATTCCAGGTATACACATCTGGGAAGGGATGCTGGGGGTCAATATTAGAATGCCATCTTCTACATGTGCTATAAAGATATCTTTGTTTTTCTCCCAAGGTTGCCAAATTACAAAAAGTCATTCTGTCTGCATTCGGAGTGGCGAGGTGACATGGGCACAAGTTAGAAGGCCCTTTCACAGGAACAAGCATGCTCTGTTGGCTGAAACTGTATGTGTGTGTGGGGGGGGGGGAGGATTGAGATTCTTTCCACTTCAATCAATGTGGCAACCAGGTGGAGAACATGGGAAGGGACAGATGAGACAGAAGCCAACCCACTGGCCCAGCAGCAGCAGGCAGCTCTCATCCGAGACGTCAGACAGACAGTAAGCACGTGCCTGGTCCAGATGGTGCTTCTCTCTCCCTTCCCTCCCCGTCTGGGTTCAGGCACGTCCACTGGTTTCCTGGAGCCACACCTATCGACTCAGAGGACAAGTGTGATGCCCGTGATACTTGGTGCTCAGTGAACAGTTACCTAAATGATCCGCAGGTTGGAGGGGATGCTGATCCCTGCCCGCGATGCTGCTGGCGTGGCATGGTCAGCTGTCCCCCAGCGTGAGTTCACGGTCTCAGAAATGGAAAGGGGGTTGGAAAGGCAATGCTACCTCACTTCCCTTCATGTTCTCCACTAAGATAAACCTTGAGGAGCCTCTCAGAAGGCAGACGTCCATCCCTGAGAACCAAAAGACCAGGTCCACAACGCCAAGAGCATTGTGGAATCATCACACACGCGAGGTACCTGCTGGAGAGCTCAGCATGGAGTCTCAACTAGCAGGAGAAAGAACCATCCCAGAGCTCCCAAGGGGCCTCTACAGCGGGGGCTTGGGCAGTGTGTCAGAAATGCAGAATCTCAGGCTACCCCGAGCCAGCAGCTCAGAGCACCCACATCCACAAACCCCAGACACTATACACTCACAGCCCACGGCTCTCATTTACTTCAACACTTTTTGCTCTTGAACATGTGTCAATTTTCATGTGTTCCAGGAATTCAAATACAAAGAAAGAACAATAATAGCAATTTACAATAGGTTTAGGGACCCAAGTTAAGAACTGTCTATATAGAAGACACAAAAATACCACAAGTTACGAAATCTAATTGAACTTGGTTGTTTTTGTTTTTCCTGAACTGACAATAAGCAATAATTTTTCTTATAAAAATTTTATTCACATTTTAGTTTCATTTAGGAAGTGACATGATAGTACCCATATTTATAATTTATATTGCAGGTTATGAAAATTGCAAATCAGCTAAAATAACCAATTTGTTTTACATGATTATGAGCTTAAAAAATATTAGCTCCCCCCCTTATGATTTTTATATTGATTATGGTAAAATAAACGTCTGCCATTTTAACCATTTTTAAGTGACATTAAGTTCACATTATTTGGCTCCCATTGTCACCATTTAGCCACAGAATCTTCATCTGACAAATTCCAAACTCTGACCCATTGAACACTACCTCTCCATTCTCCCACCCAACTCCCAGGCAAACGCCAGCCTCTGTAGACTCTATGATCTGCCTCATCTAGGTATTTCCTTTTGTATCTAACTTATTCCATGTAGCAAAATGTCCACAAAGTTCATCCATGTGTAGCAGGTCACAGAATCCCCTTCCTTTTCAAGGCTACGTAATATCACACATACACACACTGTCTATCCATTTATCTGTCAGTGGATACTGGGGTTGCTCTTACTTTTTAAATTTGCTTTTAAACTTGTTTGGGTTTTTTTTTTTTCATTTTTTTTAAAGTTGTCTTGAGATGATGGGAACTTTTATTTTGGTTTTGATAAAATATATTTTTCCTACTAAAAAACAAGCGTAGAGGTGGACTGTAGGCACCAAGATGAAGGAGTCTGCCATGCCTTTGAAAATACAAGCAATAGCAAAATTACAGTCCCTTCCAAGATCACCCTCATCTTCTCTTCCCTACCTGGCTGGACGATGCTCATGTCCTCAGAGGTAATTATCTAAAAAAAAAAAAAATCCTCTCATTACCTGGCAGGGAAAAGAATGGAGAGAAAACCCATCTGAATTAGGAAAACTACTGAACTACAGATTTTTTTTTTTAAAGCAAAGCAATTTTATTACTTTCAACCTATGGGAAGCTAACAAATTATCAGAGGAGCCCTTAGGCTCATATTTTCTTGAACACAGGAGAATCCTAATAATTACCATATCAAGTGCTACTATGGAAATAGGGACTTTGGAAGTACTTGGGGACACTTAAAAACAGCTTACACTCTAGGGTTTTTAATACCCCACCACCAGTACCCAGCACACTACTACTTAGCTACTAATTTGCAGCACTGAGAAAGGTTTGCCAAGAAAAGATAAACTTGAGCTTCACACTGGGGATTAGCAAGTTTTATTATATTCTAACTTACAATGAAAATTCTGCACTATGAACACATTTCAGGGGAAAACAGAAACACTTGAAGGGAAAACAAAAAAAGATGTAGAACTGACTAGGGTATTTCAACTATCCAGGTCTAGGTTTATTTGCAACCAACAAAATTAGTAAGAGAAAGAAAAGGACAGCAGTAATTCCCATGACACGGTACACGTTTAACAGAAAGACAAAAGCAATAACATGGTCAAATCTGTGTCGTAAGAAGAGGTGAGCGAAGATGAAAGTAAACTAGGGTAGACGTTGAAATATCAAACCCCAGTCAGTCCCTGTGGCTTGACAATGCTTCACCTTGGAAGTCTATTCCTCAGTTCCAACCCTCAACTTCAAAAGTGTTAGTAAGAGTGGTCAGTCGCATATAAACAAACCCATCCTGGTCCTTTCATTTATTTTCCCTGAACATTTTTCAAACTGACAAGTGATAGAATTCATCAAGATGGTTACCTCTGATGGGCGAGGAGGCGCACACCTGTAGTCCCAGTGGCTTGGGAGGCTGAGGCAGGAGGATGGCAAGTTCAAAGCCAACCTCAGCAACTTAGCTATGCCCTAAACAACTTGGTGAAGCCCTATCTGTAAATAAACTATAAAAATGGGCTGGGAATGTGGTTCAGTGGTTGGTTAAGCATCCCCTGTGTTCAATCCCTGGTACCAAAAAGAAAAAAAAAAAATCTCGTTCTTCCCACCTGGATTTGGCATCCTTAAAGGGGATGGTGGGATTCTTTTTCTACCCCATGAATATTCTATAGAGATGCAAACTGTTATAAAAAATAAGCACAAAGCAAGCATTTAGAAATACCACCTTGTCTAGGGCTATGGGCCACTGTATATCTTCAAAGGACTGCGAGAGCCCTGCAGTGTTCAGGACGGAAGGGGCGAGGACCACAAATGTTTCAAATCCATCAATTCCCATATCCCGTGGCTCCATCTTGACAGCTAAGTGAAGCAACACAGGCCAGTTCTGCACTGGCTGGGTTCTGTGATCGGTGCCAACTTGGATGTTATCAGTAGAAGCTGGGTCCAGGGAGAAGGTGTGATATGTAGATATGGAGGAAAAAAAAAAGAGAATTACCTTGGGGGGTGGGGGAGGGCTGACAGATTGCCCTTCGTTATCTTTAGCCCCTTATTTTTGTTTTTATTAAAGGGAGAAAAATAAAATATAAATGCATTCTCAGAGACACTGATTATTCTGCTTAATGAGGCATACATCAAACATCTTTTAATTAACCAAAGAGTAGATATTAGTAGCTACTGCTCGCTGCCGAGGATGACAACCACTTCGCGAGTCAAGCTGCCCACCCTGGGAGGGCTTATATTCTGTTAGGAGACGGACCTTTGCACCTCCCTGGTCACGGCCCCTCCCCCCGGAGGGAGAGAGCAACCTGCTGCCCCCAGCTTCTTCATACTCCAAAGTAGTGAAGCCAACAGGTCAGCAGGCTCGCTGTCCTGGGGAACAAGCACTGGGCACAGCATGCAACCCAGGCTGCTTAGCCTTGCAAGGACAGGGACTGGCAAGAGCGGGAGCTCTGGCCTCCAGCACCCCCTGCCCTCTGCACCATTCCCAAACAGCAAGCAGCCTTCTTGCTTCCTGGCCTTGAACATGCTCTTCCTGCTCTTTCAGCTTCTGAACACTCTCCCAACTTCCCTCTCCAGGCAAAGCAGCATTCGGCTTTAGCACGCCAGTTTAGCTGGTCGGCTTCTCTAGAAGGCGACTTCAAGCCCACCTGTCACTCAGCCTTCCCCAAGTTCCTACAGCCATTGTGCTCTGAGGTCCACGGTTCACTAAGCAAGCAGCACTGTGGTACTACTCTGGGTCAGCAGAGTGAGTTTTGTTCATTCGGCTCCTGTCACATTGTGTCATGCAATGGGTGGTGCTCAATAAATGCTTGCTGAATCAACTTAAAACAAACTCGGGATGGTGTAGTTCCTTGTCTCTGCACCAGAGGAGCCCTGCCACCTTCCTGCCTAGGCCCCCTCTGAATCACCTGCAGATCTCGCCCCAGCATCGCCCATCTACGGGCCAAGGCAGGGGTCGCCCGGCTCTGCGTGAGAGATTCTGGAGGTGAGGTCAGGTAATCTGTGTTTTGACTTGCGTTGTTTTTTGATGACCAGCCAGGTCTAAACCCCTGGACTTCATATACTTTCCATTTTCACTGTTTCTGGAAGTGCAGCCCTGGGCTCCCATTTCTGGATATTCCATTCCCATTTCATGATGGGCATTTACTTCTCCCATAAGTCTAGAGGTTCCGGACGCCCCCGGCACCTTCTGAGTAAGTAATGAGAGGCGTGAATTCTTTTCAGAAATGTCATTTCTTCATTTATTTTATTTGTTCAACACAAGAACTGACTTAGCTTCTCCCAGGACTGATACTCAGCTTTGTAGAAAAGGCTGTTCACTAACAACTTGATCTTGAACTCTTTCCTCAAAGGAAGATTTTTAAAGCATAGCATAATTATGTACGGTTCCAAATCAGGACAAAGTGGGAGGTAACTTCCATTTTTAGCTCTAAAGTGGGTGATCATGGCCATATGTAGCCCCTGAGTGTGGAGATTATACACTAAATATAGAACGAGGCCCGTCTATACGGTATAATTGTGGATTTCTAAGTTTCAGTCTCCAAGCCACAAGAAATGAAGGAGCTATTCAGAGAAGTGGATTCGCTTCGCAAATGTTCTATACTTTACCCAAAATTACCACTTTTTTTTTTTCCAATCAATTAGGTTGCAACTGACAGAATGTTAGACTCTTCTCTCTCCTATAGGGTCTTGATTTAACATCTGAGCAGCCATCTTAAATGCTAACTGCCATCTTATAAGTACAGGAAAGCAAAACTTCCTCTTACCCTGAAGTCTCCCCACCCCATTAGTGACCCACCCCATGGTGCCATGACCCTGAGCCAATCCCAGAAGGACACGACCCCTTGGCTCTGGAAAGCCCAGGTGCCATGGACCTAAGCCAATCCCACGCGACTCCCACCGCCCAGCTCTGAGGCAGGCACCCCCAGCCTGTCCCGTAGGCCACAGCCACACCTCAAACCCCTGCCCCACAGAGGCTGAACACCCGACACTTGGGGCCTCTCTCCTTTCTATAGAGGGATGGACTTTGGCCTTTATTAGTCAGCTTTGACAGATAAACCCTCCTGTGGGTCTCTGCCTGGTCTCTGTCCTTCATTTCTCGCTCGCCCATCTCTCACTTTCTCACTTTCCTTTCATCTCCTAATTTATATGCTGAGGCTTTTTGGTTGGCTTTGGGGGTCCCCCCTCCAGAAATGGTGGTTGCTGATCACCTCTTCTACAATTATTGCTTCAGCTTCCCAAATGTCCAGGCCCCTGAATGGACATTCCCGTGCACCTGGCATCTCCATGCTGCCGAGGATGGAGCACTATAAATAGAAGAGGCAGCCATCAGTAATGGGTAGAAAATAAAACGGCAGAGACACAGCCAAAGACAGGGGAGAGAGAACCCCAGGATGAAAACAGGGAGTCAAAACTCCCCATAGGATCTCGCTGGTCTGAGCAGAGGAAAGCGTGGTCTGTAAGCTCCGGACATCTCCAACACGGGGCTTGATCAGAAGCCCTGGTGTGACATCCGGCTTTTGTTCCCGTCCAGAAGAGCCTTTCAGAAAGAAAGGACCCCAGAGCACATGCAGAGGAAGCCGCTAAGCCACTGGTTTCTAATTGGATCTCTAACCCCACTGGAGGAAGAGGAAAATGGATCTGTCTACTGTTTCCTTAAAATCTGCTACTGCCTTATCTGAAACCTATAAACAATGTCCTAAATACTGTACTGTACTTGGGTTCAAAAGTTCATCGGTATCTGGAGAAGTGGGAGCCGGCTCCCCGAGGAAGGACGGATCTGAGGGCTGCAGATGGGAGAAGGGTCATTGAATCTGGCTCCTCCCACTCGGACCATCTGCAAAAGCTCAGGTCTCTGCAGCCATCCTGACCTTCAGGCCGAGTCCTTACTCCAACTGCACCTGCCAGGGATTAGGTTTCCTGCTAGTGAATGATCGTTTCTTTCCTTTAGTCTGCAAACAGCTGTCACGTGATCCAGTGGCAGCTGAACAGTGGGAGCCGGCCCCTTGCAAAAGGGCTAAGCAGGACATTGAGTGATTCATCTTCAAAAACCTGTTCCTGAAATGCTTTTGCATGTTTATATCACATCTTGTTTCAACTCAGATAATTAAAGCCTGCTGGAGACAGAGCTTTAACCTGGAAAATAGACCATCTCTCTGACTCATTAGCACTCCTAAGGATGAATGGGACTCATTGTCTCTCCCTTTTCCCTTTGACCCCGGAGGTTGCTAAATCTATGGTTTCTAGCCTTGCAAAACTTGAAAAGGGGAAACTTGAAAAGGAATGTGGCAGCTTCCTATAACAGGAGATACAGTTGCACAGCAGACATCAGCTACACCTGCTCGCTAGACATTTGCTAATCCAAATGACGTGTCCACAGCCTGTGTAAAATAACCCTGGACAGCCGCTCCGTCCATGATGGAATGGACAGGGAGAGGCATTTCCACTTAAGAAAGAGTTGGAAGGGGAGGGGAACTTACATAACATTTGTCCAGACTCTACAGGACAGGCATTCCGTGGTGTACATTATGGTTATTCACAGCCCAAGTCAAATATTCCAGGAATATTTGAAAGGCTACTCTAAGCAAGGAGAGAGAGAAAGAAAATAGGTGGATCAGTTTATTTTCTGAGCACAGTATTAATGACAAGGCTACTCTCAGCAAAGAATCATGGCCTTCCTTCTAAAGGACAGCTGCCTATGCTACTGAAAGGAAACTAACAAGTATAGCTATTCAAAATTCTTCCCAAGCGTTAATTGAAAATATTTCTCCCTGGGTCAGAGTGAACCAGTAGGGATGGAGGAGTGTCAAATTCCAGATCTCCAAGCATCCAAAATCAGTGCAGGGGTCAGACTTACAGGGCAATATCGTTCCTCCTGAGAGCTCTACTCCTGTTGGGGGGGGGACTCTTGCCCATCACACATGCACACACAGGCGTGTTCCACTCACCCACAAAGTTATAGCTCAGAGGAGTATGCATGAAGTACAGACACAGATGGCCTTAGCTGTGTGACTGCAGAATTTCCAGACATGGAGAGACAAAGCTAGGTTTTGAAAAAATAATAAAGAAAGCACTTTTCCTTATCTCCCGGCATCCCTCACAACCCGGAAGGTGCCAACCTTGGCTGCAAACCTGCTAGGCTATTCAAAAGCTGATGGGAAGAGCTTGCACTCCCTGCATCAGCACTTGATGTGGGTAAATGTCAACCGTGGGTGCCCAGGTGGTCAAAAGCGTCTGCTTACTTCTAAGCAATAAGGCAAGGCAGGCTGAGTAGCGGTGGGTGCGGCTGTGGTGTCCAAAGGAAGGCCAGAGTGACCAGCACATGAGAAACACAGCAATGTTTGCCATGTCCTAACTGAAGGGCCTCATTTTAGGTTTCAAAATGAATTTCATACATCTCAGCTTTTCAAGAGAGAGAGAGAAAGAAAAAGGAAAGAAAGAAAATAGGCGGATCAGTTTATCTTCTGAGCACAGTATTAATGACAAGATGACATCACCAACAGCCAATCAGAAAGCTCTCTGGTGTCTGATGTTCTAACACCATTTCATATTTATGGATAAGCACCAGAAGGGTGTCAACCCTAAGCTGCATTTCCCTCCCTACTCACTTCTAAATAAAGTGCCTGCTTTCATTCGACAGCCAAACTGCCAAAAAAAAAAAAAAAAAAAAAATCTTACAGTCTCCCTTCCTCCTCATCGCAGCCTGTTTTCTGCAATCCTGAAACAATAAGTGGAAGACGGGGGAGAATGGCTGGGACCTGTGTCGCTGCTTCCTGCTTCTGAACAGCCCTTGACTGACGAGCCGAAGCCCAGGATTCATCTGCAACCCCAAGAGCAGCAGCGGCCAGCGAGACCACATGCAAAGGAAGGGTCAGGACTCTGGGCACTGGAGAAATGGAAGCAATGCTTCCCTGTCCCAACCATCTTTACTTTAAATCATTATCTGCTCCCACTGCTTCCTGACCCTCTAAGGTAGTTCTGGAGAAAGCAGAGAGAAAGTTAGCCCTGCCCCCGTTAACCCCAGGTCAAGAGCAGACTGGACCCTTCAGTCCAGCACTCCCCCAGATCTACAGAGGACAAGCATCCCCCTCACACCCCAGGAACAGGGAATCAGGGACAAATGCTGCTATCTATGATGGACCCTGTCCTCTAGGGCCAAGGCCAATGAATGACTGAACTGCTGGGGGATGTGACCAGGACATTTGTTTTCAAATTTTCTATCTAAAATCAGCAATCCATGTGAACAGAGATTGATAATTTGTCTCAAATACTAGGATGCACAAAGGAGGTGTTTGCATTATCCATGAAAAATTCCTGCCCCAGACAACTGTTCCAGGTGGCTCCAGACCTCAGCTAGGGATGAATGCAGCCCTTTCTTTTTCCACACCCTTCACTATCTGATGGCATATCAGGATCTCTGGATCGAGCTCAAGAATCAGAATTATAACATGTAATAAAGATGCCTGGCCATGCAGCAAAGATGACAGGATTTGGCAAGCTGGCCTGGAGCCAAAGTGAGTGACAGATTTTGAGCTGATGTTTCTTTCCTACAGATTTAACAATTTACAAGGAGGAAAAATTAATAATTCACTCAGAACAAATTCCATGCCTATCAGCTGCCTTTGGTTTGCATCAAACTAGGCTCCCCCTGACCCCCTACTTTTCCAGCCTTCCCCAAACATCTAAATACAATGAGTGCAGCTTGTCCCTTCTCACCATTAATGAGGTTCAAAGGTTAACTGGGAAATTGGCTCAAAGGGGGACATAACAGAGGAACTGGGATCCTCACTCTTTGGGGGCTAAATAATAATGAGAATCTGCTCATTTCTCTTACAGGCACCCATCCAAGCCAAAGCATAAAGATTCCTCTGGATGGCCAGCAGCTCACATATCTTACACACAGTCCCCACTCGCAGTCTTCTACCTGAAGAAGCCCCACCCGGGTCAGAGGATCACCAGGTAAGAGAGATGCAAGGTGTGAAACGAAGAAACAAAGGATCCAGGCAGGAACCTCAGCCATCCGGGGCTAAGAGGTTGAGGGAGTCTTCGTTTGGGTTTTGCTTTTCAGATGCCTTTAAAAACATAATAAAGCACAAGAGAAAGTGGGGAAGAGTTCCTTTTGTCCCGTATGCTATGTGATGGGTGCTGTCATTTTGAAAGTTATAAAGATTCACATCAAAGACAAAATAAAAAGCCAGACATGAAAATCTGAGCACTCAACATAAAGGAACACATTAAAAGTCAGTATTCTGGTTTCATAAATCCAAAAATAAATGCGTAGGCAAATGCGTCTAAAGGGCATTCTTCCCAGTGCTCTTCCCTAATGCAAATGAGATCCCCTCCAACAATGTCCCTATTAGAAGGCCTGTTGTGGCTCCAATTTGGGTGTTCCATGTTAGCTGGCAGAAGGGAGAACTAATTTGAATCATCCAAAAATCACTTACATTTGGTTTTAGTCGCACTACACGGGAGTGGTAAGTTGGCTTCCCATTCCCCTCCCTAATTCAGTTTAGGAAAATTTTAAGTTTTCATGTTCCCTCAGCACAAACCAACAACTGCAGACTGTGGCGGGCTGACAGAAGTCACTCCCAGGTTTTGTTTTTTAATTGTCTTAGATAAGTCACCAACACATAGCTAACGGTGGTGACAATTAGCCTCAGCTCAGGGTGCAAATGCTACTAAGTGTCCAGGGCTCTAGGTTAGCCAATGGGGTAATGTAGGAGCAAGCAAAGGGGTGGCCGGATGTGGCCAGGTGAGACCCACTGAATGAAACCCACGCCTCAGAGCCACCTGGTTCACTCATTATACCCACACCCTTATCAAAGTCCCCTGCTCATAACCCTCGTGCTTTCCCCAGCTCTTCAGAGACAGGGCCATCACTCAGATCTCCTAGGATCTCCAAGGGCCATTCACAGCACACCCTCGTAAAAGTCTCAAGTGTCCTGTAGAATTTGGACTCTAATTCCAGTTTTGGAGACTAAACATCTACTCAACACTTACCAAAATCCTCACACTATTAGAATACTTGTCCAGTGATCGGGCCCAGTAGACAAGGTGAACCAGGGCTAAAATTGTATTTTTTATGAAAATTACAGAAAGTGCCCACCATCTGTTTATGAATCACAACATTTGCTTCCCTGGCTGTTTTCATGGTGAATTCCTTTTCCTCCGTGATACCAAGCAGTTGGCACATAAGTATCATTTGCAATATCTTCTCTGCTCTTCTTTATCTCACTCACTTTGTCTTTTCACCCAAATCAACTCAATTTCATGTTTTCTGGCTATGCAGTCCCTCATGAGGCATGAAGCAGCATCATGTCTAAAATTCACAATGGAAATTTATAAGGAAAAATTTAGGAAAATACGCATGTAGAAGGGGTATTCCCAAAATATGAGCACAATACACCAAATATCATTTCTTGCTTCCCCTGTAGTCTCCACCATTAGGGGAAAAAAATAGGTTTGATCCAAATCAATGGTCAAATCAAACACAGGTATTATTTCACTATGCATGAAATTTTGGACAATAAAATTTTAAAATCACACTATAAAGACTCAGATGCCTTGGCAATTCTGGTGGGGAGGAAGCCAGGGAGATACATACATATACTGCTATGAATCACTTTCTTTTCATGGATAACATGATTAGTCCTTAGTCAAGGCTATAGGTGAAATTGCAAGAGCACAGTAAAGCCACAGTCACAGAATAGAAAAGGACCATTAACACACCACCTCCTGCTGCTGAGCACTTCCCCTAGATTGACAGGGGGCAACTGTCCCTATCCCTTGGATAAGCAATGGAAACTCCAACCATTTGCAATGTTAGCAGACCTTGATGTGCCTCACTGTGTATTCAACATCCTGTCCCCCCAAACAGGAAGTGAGTCACAGAGCTGAACAGCTACCCTATGGTTTTCAAAGGAAAAGACACAGAGCTTCAGAGTTAGCTTCTTATTCTGAAACAATGCACACCAAGACCGTCAACTTGCTCATTCTGCAGTAATGACCTAGGTCAGCTCTTCCACATTTCATCTCAAGGGTTTGCATCCCACTCAATAAGATTTGATTTTCCATGTTGAACTAAGGTCTCGAAATGCGAGTAGCAGACTCACATTCGTATTCACACACTCTCTTATATCTGCAGGCTGTGTCAACAGAGAATTGTTTATAACATCAATTTAGATAAGATTAAAGGAAGATATGGTTATACCAGCATAATGAGGCATGTTTTTCACACAGCAGAAAAAAAAAATAACAGAAAATAAATGAGCACGAACGGAATGTTACTCAGCCTTGAAGAAGTGGGAAATCCCGCCATTCGCAACCACGTGGATGGAAGTGGAGAACATTATGCTAGTAAAATAAGCCAGACACAGGGAAATACTACACAACACTGCTTTGATGAGGAACCTAAAATAGTCAAACTCATAGAACCACAGCATAGAACAGTGGTTACCAAACTAGTGGATTGGGAGGGAGAAATAGGGAGGAATCGGCCAGAGGGTACAGCTTTCCTCTGCAACACGAGACGGATGAATTCTGGAAAATGAGGGCATCTAGTTAACATTACTGCATTGCATACTTAAATCTTTGCTAAGTAGGTAGATCTACGTTAAATACCCTCACCACAAAAGAAAATATTTTTAATTAAAAGTGAACACAGGTATTGGAGGTAACTCTTGGAGTGATGGACACATCCGAGGCCTGGACTGTGGTGATGGTGGCACGGTTGCCCACCTTTGTCAAGCTGCACACTGTACGATACATTCGATGCATTAAGGCTTTTATGTCAATCATTCATAAATAGATTGGTTAAAAAAAAAAGCATGGAAGAGCACTAGACACAGTGACAGTGGCCTAATAGGCCCATTTCTTCTCATGGGTGTGCACGCACATGTGCATGGTGCTGGGGATCCATTCCTTTGACTTGCACTCTGGAGCCGATCAATACAATGTCCTAAGCAATGATTTTTCCTGGCTTATGAAGCTCCTTGGTTCCCACCTTCTGCCCAGTTATCACTAAATATGATATTTGGAAAGAGGACTAGAATATGAATTTCATAAAACATCAAGCAATTACTAAAATACTTATTTATTTCGGCATATAATCCCAATTGACAACCGTCATAATCCAGGTATCTAAGAGGCCTGGCTATGGCATTCAGACAACTGTTCAGTACAAAACAAGATCAGACGCTGGAAATCCATCTTATATATTCTGGGGAGGTGGAGGTGGAAATAACCCCAGATCACACTCAAGAGACCCAGCCAATTTTTGCCTGCAAATCACTATAATATGAACAGCCAGATACAATACCTCAGACCATTTGCTTCTTCTAATAGTCTAAAAAAGCACTCATATTAGCAATACTTTGTTATCCCTTGAGATAACTCTTCTGAAAGCTGGAGTCACATTTTGAGTAATGGAGAGAACCCCACACACTGAGTAAAGGATTATGACTGGCAGCCCAGGGCCATCTCACAGAGCTGGGCAAGACGTGCCCTGCACCGAGGGGAGGCGGGGAGAGGCACAGGTGCAGCCCTGCTTGCCAAGCCATGCCCTGTAGTCAGAAGGAATACCTTTTTCTAGTTCATTAGTTGTTGGCAACCCTGTAACCTGCACATACCTCAGTATGTTATGTAGCTGTAGAGAGCGCTGCAGATTATAAATAGGCACACATACTTATTACGTATGTAATTTACACATAAATGTTTCTATAAATGACAGTCAGGTCAAGAATCCCTTATCCAAAATGCTTAGAACCAGAAGTATTCCGAAGTCTTTCAGGTTTGGGGATATTTGCACATACATAATGAGATATCTTGGGGATTAGACCCAAGTCTAAACACCAAATTCATCTATGTTTCATACGTAATTTATATATACAACCTGAAGATCATTTCACACAATATTTTTAATAATTTTGCTTGTGAAACAAAGCTTCTCAGTGTGAGACTTTCTGCTTGTGATATCACCTTGGTGTCATGCAAACCACTCACTCCAGGAGTTTAGGAAGAAGTATCAATGTGAGTGGCATTTCATTTTGAAGGGTATGTGTTTAAACATTTTGGGTTTGGGGCTTTGAAATACATTAGATCTCAGATTCTCCAGTTAGTGATACTCAGCCTGGATATCATTTCAAAATCCATAAACCTGATTCCATCCAACTCAGATCTTGTAATGTATACACATAAAAGATGAGCTGGTCACCTAGCACTTAGCAGGTGGTCTCACGGAGAACTCGGAGTTCTCAATCTGCATCCCTTGGAGTAAGGAAGGAGGAGGAGAAGATAATTCACACAGAAGAGGTGAGAAGATGGACAGAATGCAGTGCTAGGAACAACTCGGGGAAAAGAGAAGCAAAATGGAAGGAATATCTTTGGACAGCCAGGCCCAGGGAGGACCAGGCTGGCAGACTGAACCTCCCAAGGTCATTTCCACTCTCATCCCATTAACACGCCAGCCGAGGACTTCAGGTGCTCTAAGCATGAGGCACTAACAAAGCCAGAGCCATGGGTTCATCCATATGTGAATCATGCTGTTTCTGTTTCGGGGCCATAGATTGTGTGCATAACTCAAATTAGCATCTCACATATGCTCCTACTAGTCACAAGGGAGGCCAGAGCCAGAGACGGGGGATGGAGCCATAAAACCATCAGCACTGCTGCAAAGACAGAAGTACCCACCTCCAGGTGACCGCTCTCCCTCTGTGGGCCTCCAGGATCAGCCTCACCCAGGGTCGAAGGCACATAGTTAAATCAAGAGGCTGGAGGAAAGGGTAGGCACGCTGGAGGCCCTAAGTATTTGCATATTTCTACTGAATTCAAGACCATGGGCCTCAAACGTTTTTATATACCTGCAGGACATTTAGGCAAATAAGCCTTGGAAATTATCTTAAAACCGAGAAGAAAATGTTTAAACAGACACCCTTCAAAATTGAATACCACTCGCCTTCATTCGCCGGTCCCCAGACTCCTGGAGTGACTGGTTTGCGTTAGAGCCTAATGTCCCCGCAGTACTGAGTAAATCAAGCAGCTCCGGGACAGTACCAATCATCGCTGGCTGTGCTTTTTTATTAGTGGCTTTATAGAGAGACTACATTTGTTTTTTAGATGAAAAAGTTAGCTTCAGGCTCAGCGCTTGCATACCGAGCTTCAGTTTGTGGTGAGACTTAACAGTCTTGTAATAAACCCTCGAATGTTGGGAATTACGATGCTGGAAACCCTGACACATCAGCCACAGCTGGTGCTACAGAAACGCTTGGAATGGGCTGGGACCTCCCCTGTGCACTCAGTCCCCAGAGCCAGGGCTCCGGGACGGCTGAGCCCTGAAAGCAAAACTCACGGACAGTGAACACTTGTAACTAAAGCCACGGAGTGAGGACCAAGACACACTTCAAAAAGCACTTGCCCAAAATGATCAGAGAAAAGCAAAACATGGGTTCACATAAGGAAAAACACCAAAGTGTGGCTTCTCGTGATGGGAGAGAGAAACACAGAGGAGGAGAAAACCCAGGGAAGGAGGCTGGGTTTCTGACAGGCAAGAAGGCCGAGCCCAGCAAGCGCAGTTGCTTCGTGTTTCATTTTGCACATTGTTTGTCAGTTCAAATGTGAGTGTGCGAAAAGAAAGGAGTCGCGTGGGAAACTGAAATGAGGAGATTCTAGTGCTGATGCTCCACGGCAGATGTCCTGACCCAAATTCTAATCCTGTTCAAGACCAGGGCCTGAGTATTCTCCAGGGAAAAGAAAGAGTGCAGGCCAGTGAAATCCAATGGCTGGGGGACTCCACGGTCAACAGATCTCACAGATGCAATTTCCATAAACAGCCATGATTTTGCAGACAGGCAGCTGTTTCCAGTATGACTTTCTTCACGGTGCCATAAACCACGTCACTAGGCTCCTCCAGGCACCTCCTTTGTCCCTGGAGCTGGAACAAGCAGCCAAACAAGAGGCACATTATATGTCGGAAGGTTTATGGGCTTCCCATGCTGCACCCCAGTTCTGCGGATTCAGCAAAGAGAGGTTCCCTTTCTGAGTTTCCAAGTCCTTCTATCTTCCAATGTATAAATAAAGAAATAAATAAAAGGAGCCCGACACTCTCAGAGTAAAATGTGCTCAGAAACAGGGAGAAGAGCAAGGCCTCACTCAAACTGACATTCATATGCAGACATGGGTGTATGTTCACATATAGGCACATACGTGTGTACCTATGCACATAGCTCTACATGCACACGACCTTGCATTAAAGTTCTGGATATCCCCTGGGGAACCATCTCAACCCCACGGACAGCTTAAATCGCCTCCTTTTAAGAACTCCCTAAATTCTCTCCCACCCCAAGAGGCAGTTCTTCCAGATTAAATCAACTGTGCCCAGAGTTACTGATTTAACAATGGTTGACATGAGGTCTTAGACTTCCCAATACCGCAGAAGCAATGCAAATTCCCTGGGAAAAGCACTTCCCATTTTGAATCGCTCTATTCCCTGGGCACGCGGCACAATCCTCTCTGGCGACCCTGGGTAGCGACAGTGACACCGTTCTGGGTTCCCGGCCATGACCTCCGGCAGGCCAGTATTTCAAATGCCCTTTTAGCTTAAGCTGGTTTCAGCTGACAGTGGATCTATGGAGATGTGGCCCCATCGTGAGACAAGAAACACAGGCGTATCCCAAACCTCTACCTATAGGTCTGACAGGCCCCTCAGCGTCGGCAGGCCCAAGCCACTGCCACAGCCCAGCAGCCACCCTCCGGAACAACTGAACTTGACCAGTGGGACCACCACCCACCCAGCCAGAAGCCATCTCATCACGGCTCAACCTGCTCCTTCTCTTTCCCAGAGCCATCGCTGTATGGTCTCATTTTACTTTTCCATGCTTCTTGTTTACCACCTATGTGTCCCGTCAAATTCTTCGTCTACAGCCTCACAATAGAAACCGCACTGGTTTACCGCCATGAGCAGCATTCGCTTGCCCCCAAACGGCCCGGTGAACAGAGCAGATCTATGTGGTTTTATTCCTTCAAAATTTGGTGTATACTAAAACATGATGCCACGTATTTTGTGCCTATGTGTAAGATGAAGTTAGGTTCCAGCTCAAATACCTGTCAGTGGGTTTTGTTTCTGACTGTATGTAAATGTCTTTAGAAATGCTGGAAGGTCATGTGACTTTCCCCGCCCTGTGCAGGGTACACCCTGAGCATTGCCCGGCACCGGCCTCCTGGGCTGCACTTGTGAAGGCCAGTGTGGGCCTCCAAGCACAGGGACCAAAGAAAGTATTGCACACATTTCTAAAACACCAGAGTGGGCAACTTCGTCTCCCTAACAGTCTAGAGTCAGCCCCGAACACTCCACATGAACACCTCCAATACAGGGACAGTGGCCTCCATCTCTAAATCCTCCACATGTGGTGCAGTTGGTGTCTCCCTGGGCCTCCCTTGTCCTGGCTTTCTTGCTTGTCTCTTGTTTCTCACTTTTCACCTCCTTTGCAAACTGCAGAAAAGCTGAGGTCCAGGGAGCCTGGCTCACAGGCCTTCCTTTCTAGTCTGTTCTGCCCTTACTCCATCTCACTCGTCTCTTCAGCTCTTCAACGTGTTTCTCCCACCTAAGCCTCGGCTCTGAGCCCCCAAGCTGTAACCCCACCCACACCCTAACATCCCCCTCAGACGTCTCAAAAGGCTCAGCTGAATCACTTCCCCACCCACCACCCACACCAACCCACACCAACCCACCCCGGCTGCTCCTCAAAGCTCGGACCCTCCCCTTGCTCAGGAATGCACCTCTTATCTGTCCAGTCCTGCATGTGAGATAGCCTGGAGTCACCATGAGACCCGCCTCCATCGCATCCATCACAAATCCTACTGCACACCTGCTTGTCCACCCGTTTTACCACGTGTGCTGAGCAGAGCACCCGGGATGAAGCAGGTACACCCACAAATGCTTATTAAAAGAACACAACGACTTTTTAAAGTGAACTGCTTTAATTTCCACAAATAAGAGGCTTTCCTGTGCCATAGGACAGACTCTTCCCTCCCCACGAACACCTTACCACTATTCAAAAACCTCATTCTCCACCAAAATGCCATTTCCTTGGCTTAATTCGCTTGCCTTCCACAGGACAAGCGCCGGGCGCCTTCCTCTTTGCTCTTGGGGTCCCACATTTGAGCACACAGCGAGGCCTCCGTGGCCTTCCAGGGCTTGGCATGATGCACTTGGCCCTCGTTGGAGGTCAGCATGTGGGAAAGAGCAGCTAGGCTCAGCACTTAGGTCTGAGTGATTTATTTAATAAATTCCTTCTCCATTCCTGCTCTCTGAGGGTGGGGGAGTTGGGAGGAGGAGGAGCGGCCCGCACCCCTGTGTTCTCAGGGCCCCCGGACACCACTTGTTGCTGTTCTTCTAGGAGTGGGGTAACTGCTACCTCCTCCGCCCTCGTGTGGTCAGGGCCCTGGGGGAGCAGGGAGCCAGCCACTTCCTGGGAGAGAGATGGCGGCCAAAGACTCGCAGGTGAGGCTCAATAGTGTAGCACGTGTTTTCCTGACTGTGGGAAAAGCTGTTAGCAAAAGGCCCAACCCACAACAGGTCAACCCCAGCACTGGAGGAGAATCAGGCCCAGCCAGAGCTTCATGAGCACTGAAGATTCTCCAAAAGCCGGGGTGAAGGGGGCAATCCCACCGCAGACAGGACACCCTCGGAGGCCACTGGAGGCAGAGGGGCAGTTCTCACAGCCCTTCTCATACCCAGCTTTCCCATCTTGTGTGCATTTTTTAAAGCTGAACTCCAGGCACCCCGTGCTTCTAGCTCTTTGCTCAACTCCCGCCCCTTCCATAAATTAAATTAATGAGGAGTTTTCTCCAAGAGTCCATTCTCCTAAAGGCTCTGCTATGCTGAAGTTAATGGCTCTGACATGCAGCCAGGCCCAACAGTCACAGCAGCCATAATTCTTGCAACAGCTCCAAAACTTACCCTCAAATGTCACGGAGTCCTACCCTGCTCTTTCTTCCCCTTTGATTATCACGGTCGCCTTCCTTCCTCCCCTCACGTTCTACAGCAAACTCAATTGCATCAAAGGAGCCAGTTAAGGATGTGGAGATTGAGACACACATTCAATCTCAACGTTATGATCTTGTCCTTTCTTCCCACACGTGCCTCTAAGAGAAAAGGACAAGTGTCAACTCGATGCTGCACAGAACAAAACAAAACCCATCTCAAGCAACCAGGGAGGGGCGTTCTTCAGCACCCACAGCTCACGAGACGCTTGCACACGGCCGCCACGTGTGACGCATGGCCATTCTTACCTGAGGAGTGAGAGGCCCCCGGGGCACCAAGCCACCCCCACCGTGGCAATGACTTCACGAGCCAACACAAGGCAAGACCATGATCAAAATGATGGAAAAACTCAAACACAACTGCAGGGAAACCGATTTCAACACACACGATGGATACAAGGTCAAGGGAACATAGATGTATTCAAGTTCTTAAGCCTCAAAGGCAGAAAAAAAATATATTCACCAACTGGCTTATCTGTTGTGAAAACAAAATACAAAGGATCATTTTGGGGGGAGAAAAATGGATGCAGACTCCTGGATCCACAATTTCTACTAAGACTCTGAGCTGATGTGCAGAATTTTAGGACATGTGCTCACAAACTGGAGGAAGAGGAAGGGAGACACAAAGGAAAGAAAGCTGTGTTGGCTTCCACTAACTGGCCATGGTATCCGAGCCAGCAATGATTTTAAATAGTTTGTCAATGTGCTCCAAAAATCAGTGTCACCTAAAGTCCCAAAATAACAGATGCAGTAATCTGATGGTCAAGGGGAGACTGTAGCACAGGGATGGGCACCTGGAGGTGAGACCTTTCCCTGGAAAATACTTATTTGGAAGATAAGTGATTAGACTTTGAAAACACAGCATGTGTGCAATATTGCTTAGTCTAGGCTGCTTCATCTCTGCATGCCTAATTACAGCCTTCAATCCACAAAGACCTTTAAAGTTTGAAAGGCATTTCCACATAAATTTATCTCATTTGATTATGTAACAATCCATAGAGGAAGCATATCCACTTTCTAAATGAGAAAATTGAGAATCAAATATTAAAAGTGTTTTGTCCAAAGTAACTTTCTTAATTTACTTTCTGTTGCTATGACAAAATGCCTGAGGCTGGGTGATATATGAAGAAAAGAGGTTTATTTAGCTCACAAGGGTTGAAAACATCTGTTCAGTCACTGGTGAGGACCTGGTGACAATAGCATCACAAAGGCAGGTGTACATATGGAGAAGATCACATGTTGAGACAGGAAGCCAGGGAACGGAGTGGGGCCTGACTTGTTCTCTACAACTTGTTCTCAGGATGACTAACTGATCCTGAGACACCAGTGTTAATCCCTTCCCAGGGCAGCGCCCAACAACCTGGTCACCTGGCACCAAGTCCCACACAGAGGTCACGCCACCTCTCAACACCATGCTTGGGGGACCCAGCTCCCAACACAAGAGCCTTAGGGGACAGCTCAAGCCATATCCAAACCACACCAGGGACACAAACAGCAGGTGGCCAGACAGAACGCTACCCCAGAGTCCTCAGGAACAGGTTCCAGGTCATGTCACCTTCAAGTTCACACAGTGGAAGGATCTGCAGTGGAAGGAAGCCAGTGGGCTCCCAGTCATAGATGCAAGGACCCCGTGTGCAGAGTCACACACAGGTGGGTCACGTGCTGGCTTCCAGTCGATGCACGCTTACTTTGGATTGAGGACCATCCTTGGGTCCATCTGCACGTCCCACCCCATCTCCTACCATCACGGGGCCCCTGGAGACCGTGGTAGTTTGTCTGACCCCGAATGGCACTGCTGCTGCTCAGCACGTTCTTAAGGACAGTAAAGCTTGTGTCTTCCTGGTCCATCTGACCCTCAAGAGGACCGTGCACAGTGCTCCATGGGAAGGGCGGCCACCGTCCCTTATACGGGTGCAGGCGTCTCTCTTCTGGTTTGCGTCACATGCACACATCACGGAGGCTCAGAGTGAGAGCAGACCACCCAAGAATGGAAGAGGAGTCCCACAACCTCAAGGTGATTACGCTGGGTCCCCAACGGCTGCTGCGTGCTCAGAGAAGAGGCTGCTGTGGCTGACCTCAGTCCACCTGTGCGTCCCCAAACCTGGAGCCCAGCAGTGGGTGCTGCAGGAGGACGGCCTCCGCTGGAGGACCCTGCGAGTCCCGGCCTCTCTCGGCCAGCAGCTGTCCACTAGTCCTTCCTCCCTCCCCACTGTCCCTGCAGCAGCTCGCTCTCCAGCACCCAGACCCAGCTAGGTCACCAAACGCGTGTTCCCTGAAGCCCCCGTCGCTGGCCTGAACCCAACCTAAAAGCAGCAAAGCAAAGGGTCCCAGAGCCAGGGATGGGGACACCATGGAGCTGTTCTGCTAGAACGGGGGTCCGGTTAGGGGTGCAGCTCGGAATTTGCCTGGCTTGCCCGAGGCCCCGGGTCCATCCCCAGCACTGCAACAAACGAAACAGTGTCCGAGGTCCTGGGTGGCTTCGGTTCTTGGTGGATGAGGAATAAAAAGGCTCTTCTCTCACCGCTTACTGTGACCCTGTCATGCCACCGCGGGCAGGAGTCCCGACACTGGCTGACCACATGTCCCGCGTTCAAGGGCACGTATTCACAGGCTGCTCAGCAGGACGGTACCTTCCAGAGGAAGGAATTATGGGAGACAAGCAGGAGAACCTACCGCCCCGGCAATGGACATGTTGCTGACGGGCAGAGGGACTCTTAGGGACCCCTTTGCTCAGGTGAAAACTGGGAGACATTCGAAGCCCCCGGGCAGCTTCTCTGGAAGGGTCCCTTCTCCATCGTTAGCTTCAGTTTCCCATCAGGGAGGGGACCCTGATTTGCCAAGAACTGGCACCAGGAAGAAGAGGGGCTCCTTATAAATATGGTCCAATTCACTTCAAGCCACAAGCTTGCAAAGTAGGTACGGAACCTGAATTCAGAGCTGGAACACAAGGAGGTTTATATTCTGGAAGTAGCTGCAAGAACTGAAGTCAGGGTTGGTTCTTAAAGGAAACCCGTGAATCTCTTCTGAAATCATGACTTCCTGGTCCACACGGCTGCGGGAGGTTCTGAGAGGAGCAAGGGGGCAGCCCCAGCCCTGGGGGATGCCCAGTTGGGATTCATGCTCGTCTTCCAACGGCTCTGCAGGCTCTGGGTCTCACTCTACGGTTTTGAAGGCCATGGGTCCATAAGTCTCATCAGACCAGGGGTAGAAAGTGTACCTACTGGGTCACTGGGCCTCTTGGAGCCCTGTAATATGTTTTTTTAATGACTTCATATTGTGGCAGTTTCGCAACATCACCTTTCGGCCCCTGGTCACTGGTATCCTGCTCATTCTCCAACCTGCGCTCTCGGTTGTTGATCTCCTGCACACCCCCGATGGTCACGGAGGGCACAGACGCACCCCACGGCTCCACGGCTCTCGGTCACTTCCTGCAGGCGGCTGGCTGGCCCAGCTCGCAGCCCGCCTCAGGAATGATGCAATGGAAGCCGCACGCCACCCTCCTTTTTTTTTGACTAAAACCAATGAAACCGCCTTTTCTCCTCTCACCACAGGTGCCCGACGTAAGGCAGCAAAACTCAGTTTTTCCGTGGTGAGTTGGAACCTCCACGATTCATGTCCTCGGGGCCGGGGTGCAGCTCTGTGGAATGTCAGCCTGACGTGCATGAGGCCCTGGGCTTGGTCCCCGGCACTGGGGTGGGGGGGGGCATATTCCTCAGCCTTGCCCCAAGGGGCTCGAGGAGACGGGCTGCCGGCATCAGACGGGCCACACTTGGCACTCTGGGAACGGAGACGCTGTAGAGGTCCTTGAACATGGCAAGGTTGCCACGTGAGTATTCCGGTTTGGAGCTCCTCTCCACTCTCTCCCTATGTGGGGGAAGACTCCGTGTCCACCTCGAGAAGCCCTGATATCCCCAATACTGAAATTTCAGCCCAACCCACCCTGAATGGGAAACTCACCGGGCCGGGTCACCCAGATAACACCTTCCCTGGTAAAGTGCACCTGCAGCTCAGCGATGTGCACCGGGTCCCTGGACTATGTGAAACAACACGAGAAAACCCAGTGGCTCAGGGTGTCCCACTAGACAGCAGGAACCTTGAAGAATAGAGTGCACGGGTTCTCCGTTCCCCTACAAACTTCCAGAAGCTGGATTCAGGGGAGAAAAGAGGTCTTTGCTCTTATTTGGGTTTGATCCCCTCCATTCACATCTTGAGAAAGTCTGGAGGAAGACAAAGCCAACTGCTCCCTTAAGAGAATGTCTCCACGTTGCTCAGACGTGAACCTGCCTACCCAGTACCCGAGACCTGCCTGAAAATGAGGCTCCTCAGTGGCCTCAGATTCCACAGGTCCATGGTTCAGGGCAGCAGGAGCGGTTTGATCAAGCGCCACAGCAATCAGATGCTGGTAGTCCCAGGACCACACTCGAGAAAGCCCAGAGTCAAGCGCTGAGACAGAGCCAAGTGAGGGACGTAGCTGACTCAGGGCTCCGGAAATCTCCAGCGGCTTAGCCCTTCCTTACCGTCTGTTCCTTTAGCTCCAAGTGTGAAGTCAGCTCAGTTAAAACTCCCCAGAGCACACCACAGGCAGAAAGAGGGCTGGTGCAGGCCCTCCCGACACCCACGGTGGCGCCCGGGTTTTCCCTAGGCAGGGCCCTGGCACGAGCTTGCCACCTCCCCTCAGATGTGTCCAGGCCCAGCCTCTGTGTTCCCCGGCTTCAGGGGACACTGTCACCTCAGTCACCTTCATGTTAAAGAGCCTTTTCCACTCCTCACCAACATCTGTCTAGTTCCTCTTTATTTTTGTTCTTTCATAAATCACACCGCTGTCCTGTGTACAGCTACACTATTTAAAATTTTTAAGTACCATGTTTGTTTTCTCAGATGAATTTCATACAATTGTGAGGTAGACGAGTGATGAGAAGATGGGATCCAACTCCCCCCGACACACACACACACACACACACACACACATCCCTGCATGGGCTGCAGAGGAGACCCGAATGGATGTAAAGAAAAACAAGACAGAAGAATCTGAAGATCAGGCTGACAAAATAGCCATTCCAGTCAAGGCAACTGGCGCACAAAATACAGTCCAAGTGAGAGGAAAGCATGACTTTGAACACAACTAACACTGTCCTATTAAACATTTATGACACATAGATTGGGTGAGCAGCTGTCAAAAGCAAGAATGGAAACAGAAACCAGGAGTCCAAACGTCCAACGCTCGTCAATAAATCAGGAAACTTCGCTCCACAATCCAAAAGAGCTATTTCTAACATATGGCTCAAATATTTATATTTTAAGTGCTTTCAGCATATAGTCCACATTATAAACATTCATTACCATTTAGCCAACTTCATAAGCAACTAAGGCCAGGCCAGGCCAAATGCACATTCAAACAAAATAAACATTCCCCTTCATATGCGGCAAATGGTTCCAAGATTTACTTGATAACCTGACACCCATTCGCATTTGCCCTTCTTCCTCCCAAAATAATGCCTTTGGGGAGATTTTCCTCTCATGTGACAAAAGATGGTGTTCCTGAGGCCAGAGAGACATGAGAATGGTCCCAAAGATACCAAGTTTAGGACTTGAAATCAGCCAGCCTATTAAACCTAACCGTCAGGAAATCCAGCTGGGGGTCTGGGATGATATGAATTCATCAAGCACGTGTTGGTGTCCAAGCCAGGCACGGCGCTCGTCTGAGTGGATAAAGTTTCAGTCCTTGCAAAAGGGTTCGTGCATCCCAGGAGAGAAGCCAACCCAACCCGTCAGCAAGGACTCTCAGCCCAGGATCAGACAGGGGTAAGTGTGCGCAGGAGAACCCCGCAGGATAAGGGTGGAGCGTGACAGGTATTCAGAAACAATCCTGCCGTCTGAAATGAGGCGGCCAGAAAAGCTTCTAGGAAGCTGCTCTATTAAATGTGGACCAAATCCAGCTGTGAGGATAATACTAACTCCCCCCTCACCCCAGCTGCAAAAAGTGGGTCAGTAGGAAAAGCTGCAAACTGCTTACACACAGTGAATTAGAGGACACTCAGGAATTTGAAAGAAAGACAGGAGGCCAAACTGCTCCAGAGACCAGCAAACAGCAAAGGGAGAGGGGCCTCCCTTCACTAGGCCAGGCACCGGAGCGGGCCAAGACCCTTCGCAAGGCCGGCTCAGACGCAGAGGGCTGCGTGGAACCAGCCACGGGAGGAAAAGCGAGGAGCCGAGAAGCCCCTGTTGGATCAATTCCTTTCAAGTCCTCTTTTTCAGACAATGTCCAAATGCATCAGATGCAAGATAAACACGTTTTACAAGATTTTACAAAAGTTGTATCATTGTAATTATGATCAGAGGCAATTTTTATTATTCTTAATAAAGAAGGGATGAGCTTCAAACATCCAATCCCCAATGTAATTCTCATTTAAAGCATGCACATTTTTTAAATTACCAATATCATATATTAAAGGGCAGGAAGCAAACACTTTAGAAGTTTGCAAAGAGTGAAATAAGCCTTTGATATTTTAAAGGAAATAAACATTTGAAAAGTCCACAGCTACAGAAAAGCCATAATCTATTTCAGACTAAAAGACACAATAAAGTTGTTGCTTTCTAGAGCTGGGATTAGAGTTTGGTTAGGGCTTCAATCACTCATGCTTTTAATCTGAAATCGGCCCTTAAAAGCTGTAATGAATTAAACAACATACCACCCACAGAATCAATTGTAAAAATACACTGTAACTAAAAGTACAGTGACTCAATCCACTTCCTTCCTCATTTTTCCATAATCCATCTGACCCCTTCCTGTCACCTAATCTAATCACTGCTTGGGTTTCCATTAGGTTAAGATTCTCTCGGCTGCACAGCTGAAGGCCCTGCATTGGTTCTTCCAGACTTAAGGGACAATTTTTATAAATGTCTCTACATACAATTGAATTGTTAAAATGTAAAATAGACAGTGATTCAATTCCTGGCTGTGCCTTCCAAGTTCAGGGTGGCACCCGTAGACAAGGAGTCCAGAAACTAAGTGAAGGGGGAAGAAAACATCTCCTTTCCCCCACTGTCCAGTAACTGGAAATATCCTTAGACAAAGACAGATTCGGAGCTTGACGGACACATCCTCAAGTCTAAAACCAGTCCCTCCCCACAGCTGCCAATGATTTCCAAAGCATGGGTACTTCATCCAAAGCTCATGGCCGCCTTCAGACCTAATAAACATTTCCTCAAGCACGGATACACATTTCCAAACCAAGTTCTGGGTTGCAGAAGTTCATGTGTGCAAACTGGCTTTTGGTTTCACCCAGACCTGAACTGGTTGCTCCCATAACAGGTTCTAGAACAAAATGCTTTCACCGCAGAGAAGCCCCTCAGAAACCTTGTGTGTGAACTTCTCAGTGTCCACACCGGGAAACCTCTATCTACTGTATGTAAAGGCAGGCGTCCAAGTAATTGGCTCGGCGTGGGTGGTAAATGAACAATTTCATTTGGATGTGTATCACCAGTAGAGAGAGGGGTCCGATCTTTGGCCCAAGGTCACACGCAGTTAATAGCGGGCCTTGCACAGATGTAGATCCATCTGGCTTCTGCACTACAGCATGAGGCTCATCTAGCTAGTGATTAAAGACAGGAGTGGGAAGAGTCTGACCCCAGGTGAGGTTCTGACCGGCAAGTTGATTCATAACCCATCTTGAAGACTAGAATTTAACTGGGGAAGATCAGAAGACTCTCAAAGCAACTGAGTTTTAACTCTTCAATCTCTGCTGCTCAGGGCCATCCTATAGCCTAACTGAAGTGCAATTACTTCCAGTTGACTCATTCTTCCTGCAGTTTCTTACTTACCAAACCAAAAAAAACAAGAGAGAGAGAGAGAGAGTCACTCTAATCAAACAATAATTACTTCATCCCATTTAATCCCTGCCATAACCCCTTGTGCAAGATAGTATGTGAATTAAGGCCTCATTCACAAATAACTGAGTGAAGGCTCAGAGAGGTTACGTGATCTGCCCCATGTCACCAAGTTGGTAAGGGCAGAACAAGGGCCAAATTCAAGTCCTTTGCCTTTAAGAGAGCCATGGGCTTTCTTCTAGTCCATTATTTGGTCAGAAATGCACTGTCCATGGAAAGGTTCAGGTGACCCCTGTGTGTCCATCTGGGGTAGATTCATTTCCAATGCAGTAGAAAGGCTTGCTGCTCTGTCTTAAGGGTTCTTTTCTTTCTTACCCTTCCATCATGAGAACTCTGACATGTTGTGTCACTCTTAGAGTGACAGAATCAAACGCTACAAAACTGCACAAGCAGATGCACAAACCCCGAGTTGTACAGAATAACAGACTTCAGGCCACAAGACCCGTTTAAGGAATCTGTCGACACACTCCAGAGGTGATCTAGCCAAGGGATCCGTCTGTCCCTGCCGTGGCTAGGATGGAAGGGAAACCCAGATGCACCCAGCCTGGGGCGGGGACAGGAACAGGAGGCTCACGCTATCGCGAAGAGAGCTGTGGGGACCTCATGAGGTCACAGGCTCCTTTTCACCCATTCCTTGAGAACTGGTCTCCATCCATCGGGAAACTCAATTTATTCATCTGATATTATCTCTCAAACCAACTGGGATGCAACTTGAGATATTTTTCTTCAATGTTCTTGATAGCTGCTTGGGGTCATGCTTCCTATAATCTGTCTTTTAAACAGATTTTTATTTTCAATTAGGAAGTGGGGGGGAAAAAAGACTTGAATGAGTTCACCAAAGGGGACTTGAATGTGGCAGGTAAGCCCATGAAAAGATGTTCCCCACCACGAACCATCAGGGAAAGGCAAATTAAGTCTATAATGAGACACCGCTTCACTTCTATCAGGATGCCTAAAATCCAAAACGGTGAGAACACCAAATGCTGGGGAGGCTGCAGAGAAACAGGATCACGCATGTATTGCTGGTGGGAAGGTAAAATGACACAGCCACTCTGGAAAACGGTTTGGCAGTTTCTTATAAAACTAAACATGCAATTACCATTTGATCCAGCAATTTCACTCTTGGGCATTTATCCCAGAGAAATGAAAACTTATGTTCACACAAAAACCTGTATGCGAATGTTCACTGCAGCTTCATTCTTCATAACCAAGATCTGAAAACAGTCCAGGTAGCCTTCGACAGGTGAGCGGCTAAACAGATCATGGAGCACCGCTTCACGATAAAAAGAGATGAACTGTTGAGGCAAGCGACAATGGGCGTGAGTCTCGAGAGCATTAGGGAGATTTTTAAAAGCCAACCCCAACGGGTTACAAACTATATGATTCCATTTATGTCTATAAAGATTTTTTTTTTAGCAATGGAGAACCAATTGGTGCTTTCAGGGAAGAAAGGAGAGAAGAGGAGGCAGCAGCAAGGGAGGTACTTGGGAGTTGGAGCAGCCCAGCACCTTGACTGTCCTTCGCCGTGGTGGTAAAAATACAGACATACGTGGTAAGATTATATGGAACCCAAAGTGCACACGCACGAGGACAGGTAAAACTAGAAATGGAATGAGACTGATAGGTTCATCAGTGTCGATATCCTGGTTATAATGTTGTAGCACAGTTTTGCAAAATGTCCCCAGAGAGGGAACTGGGTACAGGCTATAGTGTTTCTTACAACTGTGACTCAATTATGATCTCAATTAAAACTTCAATTAAACAGATCAAAAACAAGTATTTGCTAACAGCTACTTTAATAATTTATTCATTTTACCTTTTTATTTTTCCCTTCTTTGAAACCAGACCACTCATTTCTTCCCCTTCCCAATCGGTTATCAAGTAACCTCCATTGAACATACCGGGAAAACTACTCATTGGATCTAAGCTGATGAGCGAAATAAGCCTTAAACAAAAGCGGACTTATTAGGAGACTGCATTAGCATGAAGCTCTAAGACAAGCAAATCTAAGACGGGGGGAAAAACAGAACAGGAACTTTGCCTGTGGATACGGTGAGGTCCTTGTGACTAATCTGTGCACTAGCACAGTCCCCAAAATCAATGGTCAGAAAGAGTCTGCAATGATCCCATCTCTGTCTTACACATTCTTCCCAGGAAAAGGAAATTGCAATCAGCAGAGTAACCATGAAGCAAATTCATATAAAAGGTATCATTAAATCAGACTAAATTAAATTAAATCAGATGTAATTAGGGCCCTCTGAAAGTAATTTTGGCTAATACTTTGTTTACATGCAATATAGATGTAGCAACTACTGTCCTCAGGCACTTGCAGCTGCTGCTATATTAATTATTACATGTGCTTTTTATATTCCAGCTCAAAATATCCTTTATAGGTCTGAGGAGCTAATGTTCTCTTGCCAAAGTTCCTTCAAATGAGTGTCGGATCCCACAGAGGGAGAAACTCCCGTGAAATCCACATATTGACGGGATGTAATGTCACCGGGCTTGTACCAGAGATCCATGTTTTTCTTTGTTTAATCATGACTTTATTCTACTTAGGGTATTTATTTATTTTGGTAAAATGAAGAGGGAGGGTGGACTGTTCTTAATTACAAGTATACCCAGCAAGACCCAGCCCTGTTCACGGCACAGGCCGGCCCTGCACAGACACGTCTGCTCGACTGGCCAGACATGTCAAGATGCTGATGGAAAATACCTCTTGACCCTCCGAGAGCGATTCCCAGGCAAGATATCAGCGAGGCGAGAACCCTCAACTGCCTGCTGGGCGTTTGGGCCCCAAAGTTGGCTCGTGGTCCCCAGGCTCGCTCTCTCTCTAATCCTATTTTAGGTTGAACTGACTCACAGTAGTGGCCAGGACCTCAGAATGACATCAGTGGTCCCATTCCTCCTCCTTCCAAGTAATGTTACTTTTACCCCATTTGCTTCTAGATGTTGCCACGAGTTTGAATCTTCACCCTAATGTCACTCCTTGTGACGTGGGTGGGCGCTTGGGTAACACGGGCCATCATTTGTACAATCTAGCATTCCCTGTTGTTAAACAACAGGCCAGAGAATCCCTTTATACATGAAGAAGGCTTTGAGCTCTTCTCCTATAAACATTGACTTAAAAAAAAAAAAGTGTAAGTTTTGAATAATGAGCACTCCCTTCCAGATAAAAGGTTAACACAGGATAATAATTGGGATATTCAGATAATATCCTGTGATGGTCTCCAGCTAGGGTCAGAAACAAGAAGCCCTCTCCCCCTTCCCACCCCCGTTGGAAAAATCTCCGGGTGCCCTTGACCGCGTCTTTTTGAAAAGCACATGCCCTTCAGCAGATAGAAGAGTGTTACACCACGAATGCTTATTTTTAAAGCTCAGCATCTCTTTAGTGGTGAAAATCTATTGAGAAATTCCCTCCGCCTTGAGGCTACAGATCTCTACTCAGGCAGGGCTTCAACAAATGCTGATATTTCAAGAAACCTAATCTCTTAATGACTGGTGGCAGAGAAAGGAGGCCTCTCGGGGAGTCACCTTGCAATGCGCTCCATCTCAGGTGCATGGCAGCCCGCACTCGCAGACCAGGGGCTGTGGCTGCCACCCACGTAGCCTGGATGCCAGGCAGTCTCACACCCCCGGTGTCCAGTGATAAGCTAGCCCTCCTGTCCCTCGTCCCTCGCTCAGCTTCCTGCAATCCTCCTCGGGGTGCAGGCCACTCCACAGCCCAGGACACACCCAGCCCTCGGGGATCCAAGTGTAGTTCATGGGTGGGCTGGGTGTGCAGCCTGGGGACACTGGGAGAAGGCCAGGACAAGGGAGGTGGGTGGACGGGCCTCTCCCCACAGGCCCGTGGGAAGGTTTGGTTCTGAGCTACACTTTGCAGAGGCACATTTACTGGATGGGAGGAGAATCTGGGCAAAGTGAAAACAAATCGCTTGTGGAAAAAATAACAAAGAGATTGATGCACCTTAGCAGAGGTTTTCCAAGCACTCGGTGATAGGAAAGGCATAACAGAATGGGGGGCAAGGTTTAGGGAAGCCTTCACATCTCCTTTAATTCACTGGATAACTGCATGGTTGTTGAACCTCAGCTCTGCACAAGGCCCCGTCCTGAGGTGCTGGAGAAAAAAAGATATTTGAGGAAAAAAAAAAAAAAAAGTAAGATCTTTCTTTTTCAAAGGTAAACCTGCTCTCAGTTGATTGAAATAAGGTGCTAAACAAAAACTATGTCGTATTAATTCATCCCAAAAACCACAAAAGAATTTTTAGCTCTCCAAGTTAGGAAATCTGATCTGTAGGAGGTGGCTAGGATTTAGGCAGATTAGGAAAGGCCTCCCAACCCGGCGCTTGACCTTATCACTGTCAAGTGAAGATCCTACGTGAGGACGGTATCAACAGAGAGACCAGGACCCACTCCGTAGACACAAAATAATGCTCTCCTCCTTTCTGTATCCTGATGAACACAGACTTTCCTTAAAGACGAAACAGAGTTAACAAAGATCTCAAGTATAAGGGACGGTGCAGCGGGGGGCCTCAGAAAGGGGGGACAGACGGAGCCTTGTTCTCCACCAGGCCCCAGCACGGGGACCCACTCCCCACCCCCAACGTGCTGTTCAGAATCAAGTCCAACCAGAGGCCAGAAGGAAAGAAACTGTCCACGGGCCCCACCAAGGACTGAAAGAGTGACCAGGGCAGGGGCTCGGCTTTCCTGCTATCAACTAGCACCAGGAGACCTCTGGAATGTGTGTGTGTTTTCTAACATTTACAATGGATGGCTTTTCCTTCAGAAATCTCCTTGGCTATTTGCAAGTCATAAGATCACATAGGTAGGGTCTAAGAAAGCCGGAGGTGATTAGGACCCAGGACGTGGGTTTACGATCCACCACTGGTTTGTTAATAATGGTGGACACCGTGAAGGCGGCCGGCAGCCCTGGCTCTGCCCCTCAGTCAGTCCCCAGGGTGGTCAGGGTACAAAGCAGAGTTTGAACCTAGGACTCAAGCCAAGTTTTTAGGGAGAAGATCACAGCACCCTCACTTCCTTCAACAAGGCAAGCCACCTCCTTCTGAGAGGTTAAAGGACAGAGGGAGGCAAGACCAAGGTCCATGCGGGAACCCTCTCTGCAGTCATCGTCACCCAGCCTGCAGGTCACAAGCAGTCTGGCAGAGCTCACTCAATCATGTCCAGAGTAAACTGCCGACAACCCCGTGAGGTGTCCCCATGTCACAGAAGAAGTGACTGAAGTAGAGAAGGTCAAGTGACTCACAGGACAAGCTGGAACCCGGGCAGCCGGACTTAAGAACATGCCCCTCCCTCTCCTCTCCAGCAACCTCTCTGGTCACTGGGTCCACCACAGATTCTCTAGGCTGTATTTCTTCCCGAGAAATAGTGACCACAAAGGAAGCGCCTTGCTGGTCTTCAAGTACCTCCTGCTCTTCGGACGTGGCTGACAGATGGCATCACACCCACAAGCACTCAGAACTGAACACTGCGTGTCCTATCTACATGCCACAAACAACGTCTCTCCAGAGCTCTCTTTCTAGTCTGCTTCTTCTGTTACGTTTCAGCGGATGGCAGTTATGCAACTTGTCCAGTTAACAATTGGCTTCTTCAATTCCCTTCCAGGGAAAGTACAGTAGATTCCACCCAGAATGTCTCTATCCAGCCCAGACATTCACTGGTCACCACGAAGGAAGAAGATCAGGGTATAATTAACAGGCCGGAGCTTAGCTAGTGAGGCCACCGTTGGAGGGTTTCGGCCTCGTAAAACATTACTGGAAATCAAAGGCATTACAGGCGGGCAGAATCCCAGATACTCACTGACATGTGCCTCCGAGAGGATTTAGGAATGGAGTCGGGGAAGAGAGGTGATACCAATACAGAGGAGAGATAAGGTAAGGCACAGAGGCAAGAGACAGAGAGCCATGGTCCCTGGGCCCCTGGTTCCACTTGTGACTTCTGGCAGGTGACGTGAAAGCAAAGTGCATCCAGCAGAAACTGCCCTTCAGATTGTACAACTTGGATGGCTTCCTGGGTGGGGGACAGGTGGCAGCATCAGGGAGACACCCATCCCAACCACAGCAGGATCAGGAGGGAGACAGGCAGTGTGCCCTGAGGCTGAGCTGTGATGTGCAGTGGGTCCAGGGCACGGAATGAATCTTTCACTTAATATAGTTCCAACTAATGATGGGTTTTCTTGACACGTAGCCCCACTGTAAGTTAAGGAGCATCTTTCTCCTTCTAGAACATTCCTCATGCCACAAATGTTGTTATTAGAGAAAGCACAGCATTTCAGAGACTTCTTTCCCTTTAACCTTTGGAGATTGGGAAACCGGAGGGAGAGACGTCCACCACGGGGTCTGACTTCCAGTACATGCACCTTTAGGATTCAGAAGGCGGGAAGGAGGGAAGGAGGATCCTTTCCAAGAGCCTCCATTTCCCTTTCCTTCAGTGGCACGTGACAAGGCAGAGCCAGGCAAGACAATCAGCTGAAGTCACCAACCTGGGTGACGCACCTCTTAGCCCTCTCAATCACGAGGCGAAGCAGGAAGACCTCGGCACCACAGCCAGGGCAGCTTGGCCGGTCCAGGCAGCAACATGTCACTGTGAAGAGCAAAGTGCTTTCGAGGGACACCTGCTCTTGGTAAGAAAACCCTCATCGGCCCATAACGATTTTAATCTGCCATACTATATTTTTATAGACATCTCTGAACAATTGAAACTCGGTATTGTAAACTGAAATCGCTCACGCCCAGTTGCAGATTTTAATGTCACAAGCGGGGTCCCCAAGAAGCACTATTAACTTTAATGGTGACTGGCTGCTCCCTCTCAGTTGTCCTTCGTGAAGTAACAGAGGGATGTCTCCTCCTCCTCTGTGGGAAGGGGACAGAGAAGCAAAGACAAAGCAGGAGAGAAGCAAGGTTCCTGCAGAAAACAGAGGCACAGTGGGGACCGGAGGGTGTGACCTTGAGGCCAGAGAGGATCACTAAGCACAGAGACCTGGAACCAACTGCTTAGAAACCAGGGGATGGAGCGAACAGACCCCCTTAAGCAAGGAGCAGCCTGCCCTCTGGAAGCGGAAGCGCTCAAAATACCAATATGCTTAAAAAAAAACCACTTTATTGAAGTTTTGGAATTCCTTGATTCCTATGAGCCACAGCGGAATAGAAGACCTTCTCATTCTCATTTATTAAAGTGCTTTCATAAAAGTTAGATGTTCTAAAAATGTGAAAGTGAAAACACTTTTTTTTTTTTGATACTGAGTTTGAACCCAGGGGTGCTTAACCTCCAAGTCACATCCCCAGCCCTTCTGGAGACAAGGTCTTGCTAAGTTGTTGAGGCTGGCCTTGAAGTTGCAATCCTCCTGCCTCAGCCTCCTGAGTCACTGGGATTACAGATGTGTTCTACCTCAAGCCAGCAAGGAAAGGCTTTCCAAGGCTCATAATGCACATTCAACTAGTGCTTGTTCCCTGGTACAGTTTCTTCAACTGTGTTTTTTTGCATGGATATTATTGCACATGCAGTCTTTGAATTTTCTTTTACATGTTCCAATGTAAATTAAATTGTGAATTTAAAGCAATGCCCAAACAGCTTCAATGTTTAGTATCTCTCACACACTTTCACTTACATGACTCTCTCTCTCTATGGGTGGACATTAGGGGTTTCTTTTCCTCACCCATTTAAAGAGCTCTCTGCACATAGATTTCACGTGTTATCAAGAAGATAAACATATGTCCCTATTTTGAGGTACACAAGATGTGCATTCCAAAACAGGAGTGTGCAATATGAAGTTTATCTCATCTCCTTTACTGAAGTAACTCTTACAACAAACCAACAATTAATAAGTGATGGTAAGTTGGCCCTTTTGATTCCCCAGCTTCCCCAGGGCCCCAACTGCACCATGTCTGTGGACTTTCTAAAACCCGGCTAAGCCAGCTCCGTTGAGCAGTTCCACTGTCAAAGCAAATAAAAGTGGGAGGATAAAAAGAAAGAAAAACGACTGGGAAGGGAGGGAGGCAGGAGAGAGGAATCTGTTCACATACCCTGCAGCCTGTGTCATGCGTCAACTCCAGATCTCTCTTAATTCGCTTCTCACAATTTTCCCTGAAAAAATACGTTCTCACATCCTAAGGGGAAGGAGAAACCAGCTCAGCTCTAACAGAGTGCAGAGGAGAGGGTGAGATGGGTCTGGGAGTTCACGGGAAAGCTGGAGGGAGGCAGGGTGCAGCCCAGGGTTTATGAGGGAGGAAAAGGGCAGGAGAAACACACACACACACACACACACTCACACTCACACACACTCACACTCTCTCTCTCTCTGTCCCCAACATGCCCTTCACTTCTGTTCCTCAGCTCCAGACTGAAGGGTGAAGCCCCCCTGGAGCCTGCAGAGCTGGAGAGGACCCTCCTCCCTCCCGGTTCTGCTCGGCCCGACACCCTCCAGGCGGCAGGGTCAAGCGCAGCTGGCAGCCCCAGAGCCTCAAGGTCAAGGCCCGGGTTGGCACACTCCCACTGAGTGAAACTCGGCCTCCAAGGGAGGATGGGGCCACAGCCAGGAAAGAACCACTCTGCAAACAGACTTCCAAGAAGAATCAGCCTCTTGAAATCCTCCCTGCAAAAGTTCACACCGCAGAACAGCTGCTGCCTCGCGTCTGGGTTCTAATTAGCCCCGAGCTGGGCTCTGCGCAGGACTTGGGCCGGTGGCGCCGAGTTCTACGCCCTTCCCCACACTGCCCGACCCCCAAGTGCTCTTGGTCAGAAACTGGGTCATAAACTTGTCCGCGGAGCAGCGTCTACTGTCTTTCAACGGCGGGTTCTGTGCGAGAGGTTATGATAACAACGGAAGAGCGGTCGCTGAGTCCTGGCCTGCGTCTGCCACGGTGGAAAACGGCCCTGGACCTTCTCATGCTCTCTTCTGGGTTCAAACCATTGAACTCTGACCCTTTTCTGGACCCATGCAAATCCTTTCTAGAATGACTGTATCAAATTGTATTTATCCCTTTTTTTCCCAGCTTTAAACTAACAGCTCTATGCCAAAAAAAAAGCTGCGGTATTACCAAGCTTCGCCCCTGCCCAGGCTCACACATGGCTCTGTCCTGCCGCAGAGAGGAGGCGGCCTGAGGGAGGGAGCCAGGGAGGGAGGAAATGGAGAGGGCAGCTGTTTTCACAATAAACTCCAGCAGAAACCGTCCCACCCCCCGCCCTGTGTCTGCACAGCCCCAGAGGCAGCGGCCGCTCTCCTGTACCTGCGGGGCTCATCCCTGGCTCCCTCGCTCCCCGTGCTCCCACGCAGCTGACCACGGCCTCTTCCACCCACCCAGGAGGAGGAGGACAGAAGCCAGAGGTGGTCTCCGTTTCCTTGGATGCTGGTCTCTGCTCTGCCGGCTCCCCAGAGGGTTCCTCTCCCTCCCGTCCCCACCCAGGGGCACAAGGGACCCGACTGCTACAGAGCCAACTTCAAGGTGCCCACTTTCCATCCCACACCTTCCCTAATATGCTGGAACCCCTCCCCCACCAAAAGACACAGCTGTTCTCCCCAGTCCCTGGGCTCCCCAAGCCGCCTGTCGTCAGCAAACGGGCCTCTGGGTTCCCCCCTGGAGTGGGAAGGGAGGAAGCGAGGGGGGGGGAGAGCAGCTGCAGCACCCCCCACACACTCAGCCCAGCAAAGGCTCCAATTTGTTAACCTAGAAAACCCTGGGGCATTGCGATCAAAGGGGGCCCCGCCCGAGCACCACCTCTGATCCCTTCTTTCCCTTCCAGTGGGAAGGCAGAGAAGAGGGAAAATGAGGACAGATGTGTGCAAAACAGTAACACGGCCTCGTTCCCACTTGGCTCTGGGCAGGGAGCAGATCACAGGCCCAACACCTCCCTTTCTGCCCAAGTTGGGAGATAAAGTACAGGGTGCAGCCCTGACCCAGCCGCAGGACCCTGCTGCCCAGAGAATGGGCCCCACCCCAAACTGCCCCTCAAGTCCCCAGCTGGCCTCTCTTTCTTTCTTTAACTTCTTCAGAGTTTTCTAGTTCATTTTGGTAAACGGATTCCTTTCACTGCCTGCTCTTAATTAGAGTCACTGTGGAACAGTCATTCAACTTTAAAACCCAGGGTATGTATGTACGTACATGGATTTTTCTTTTTAAAAAAGCCTCTTAGACCTTTCTCAAATAATTCAACAGTAACCAAAGAAGGAAAATGTATGTTAATGTCAGTTTGGTTAACTGTTTTTAAAAACATCCAGGTTTAGTTTGCATTCATTTAAGCCCAGTGCTATAACACGGCATCCATGTTGGTGGATGATGGGCACTAACTGGAAATATGAGTTGGTGCATGATGGGCACTAACTGAGGTGTATTTCTAGAATGCATCTAGTCCCAAACAGTTGCCGCATGCACTTGCTACAACTGAGCTCACCATGGGCTGTTTCATTTGTTTGTTTATAGCACCCATACTCAACCCTCTGTTTATTCTTCAAATTAAAAAATAAAAATAAGAGCCACTGATGCCAACTCCCGGTTCCCAGTGAAATCTGATTCTCTCTCTCCTGACCCTTCCTACTCTATTTCCAGGACTGGTTAAGTCTAAAAGGAAGGTAGGGGCAGGAAAGAATCAAGTAGGGGTTGGAAACCCCATCTCTATGGCCTTGAATTCCCAGGCTCAGGCCCGGGCAGGCCTGTCCACCAAATCCACCACCACAAGAAGAAGACCAATCAGCATCTTCAGTTAGGATGCTAGAACTTAGCCAAACTATGGGAAATGGTCAATGCACCTGCATGGATTGCCTGGAAGGCCCCTGGGTTCTCCCAGGCTCCTCCCCTCCCCGTCCCCAGCTGGCTCAGGGTGCCCTCACCTCCATCATTACCCTGCACGTAATTATTTGCAGCCGGGCAGGAATTTTTATGAACTTCACTACATCCAAAACCCTCATCTCCATGAGGCCCTGGAACCTCCAGGAGAAATGAACCCCAAAAGTGGAAAATAATAAAAACATAAGCTTCCAAAAGAGATGAGCACCCTGTGCTCCAGATCTTTCTATGGCGTTAGACTCATGCAGCCTAAAGGTGACAAGCACCATGAGATGACTCCTCAGAATATCCAACGTCACTCATCGCCATGATTTAGAAACTGAATGTCACCCAAACGCCCATGTGCTAAAGGCTTGGTGCCCAGGGTGATACTACTGGGAGGTGCTGTGGGCTCTGAGGAGGAAGGGCCTTATAGGAGGTCGTCAGGTCATTGGGAGCATGCCCCTGCAGGGCACTGTGGGACCTGGCCCCTTCCTTTTTCTTTTGCTACCCGACCAGGAGATGAGCAGTGATCTGCCACGTGCCCCATGCCACTGTCATCCAGCACCACCAGCCAAGGCCTAAAAGCAGTGGGTCCCATCCAATCATGAACTGGACCCTCTTAAAATTGATCCAACATAAACACTTGCTTTTTATAAGTTAGTTATCTCAGGTAGTTCGTCACAGTAACACAAAGCTGACTAACACACTTATCTATAAGACTAGATACACAAATATCATTAAATTTCCAATTCATTTCTCCTAAAAATTAATGGTGTAGCTGGAACAGCCCTGGTCTCACCCAGAGACCTCCACCTAAAGTTATATACTTGCTACTTTAAAATATTGCTCCCCTGTCAGGTGCTATGGTGCAGCCTTATAATCCCAGTGACTCAGAAGGCTGAGGCAGGAGGATTGCAAGTTCAAGGCCAGCCTCAGCAACTTAGCAAGGCCCTAAGCAACAAGACCCTGTCTCTCAATAAAATGTAAAAATGGCTCAGGATGTAGCTCAGTGGTTAAGCATCCCTGGGTTCAATCTCCAGTTCCATAAAAATAAAAATAAATAAAATACTGGCTCCTTCTGCCTATCTGATGACAAAACCATCTACCATATCTGCACTCTCTATAAATCCAATATGCAGCAGTCAAACAAGTCATCAATTGAGCAATATCACATATTACCAACAGGTAGGGAGCCTCCAACTGTCTTATATTGAATGGAGGAAACAGGACAGAGAAGCCTTCTTCCATGAACGCCAGACCCCTCACGATACTTTGGGAGGGAAAGATGGAATGAAAGAGAAGATGGAGAAATGCAAAGTTAAATGGGATTATTCAAGGACCTGAGGGCCCACAGTCCTTACACGCAGTGGTCTCTGGTTGGCCGTGGTTCATAGAACCTATGGGCTCACTAAGGCCAAATGTAGTTCTAAGTTTGGGGGGAAGTAAAGCGTAGCTGCACATCCCCCTCCCCCCTTAGCCTTCCTTCAGGAAAGAACTTGATCATGGGCATCTATAAAAGGTCAGCTGACCTGGACCTCTGGCCTGTCCTCCCGGGCAGAAGAGAAGGGTGTCTTTAAGGGCAGCTGTCTCTAGAGTCAATTTCAGAATACACAAAACCAAATGTGACTGGAGGAGTTGGAGGAGAGGAAGAAATGAGGATTACCTCACTAGAGCCCACGTTAACCAAAGCCAGACGCTCTGACACCCCTGTCAGGCTGTGGCAAGGCCGCCTCCGGGGCATCCCAACTCACACCGCTGCCCCGTCGGAGTCCAGGACCCCGGCGGTCATCCTTCAACCTGTCCACTTGACCAGAACGCACCCCTAGTTCTTACAATCAAGAAATCTTAACGTTGGACTCTGACCTCTCTCAGCGTTTGAAAAAATAAAATGAGAGCTATCTCACATTAAATTTTTTAAAAATGCTTACACCGTTAGAAATACTGCTGGGAAATGACAAATTTTAAATCCCCTATAATATGATTATGGCTACTAGCATGAAAGGGGATTACTCTCAACTGAAATAGAAAATTAAGGAGCAAAACTCCAGATAAGACAGAATACAAACTAAGCTGGCAGCCTCTCCCTTCCTGAAGGGCGCTCAGCAGTCGCTGCGACCTCGCGGGCCCAGGACCCTTCGGCAAAGCCACCCCCGAGTCGAGACTTCGGCCAATTCCCAGGCACTGTGAAGAGCACAGCCAGGCTGTGCCACGCAGACGCTGCACCACTGGGTCAGATCGACATTCAGGCATCTGCGCCAGGATGATAAATGCCAGCCAAGTCTTTGGAATTTAGAGCCTCTGAAGAAGCCCTTTAGGATGTTCCTGAATTAAATCACGCACCCAACCCATTTTTGTTTCCTCGGTAGCTTCTACTGGCAAAAGCGCTTGGGAGGCCCTGGGCATGTGGGTGACATCGTGGGAGACAGCTCCAGCCAGAAGAGAAGCTGCTGCCGAGGCCTTTTGCAGGGCTTCCTGGAGGGGTGGGCACTGAGTGGTGGCCAGGCCTTCACCTACAGGACCTTCCAGGACGGTGCCTCCTAACAGGGGAGGAGGCCGCTTCCCGGTTTTCATAGGAAATGAATGACTTCCGAAGGACAGGTTTCAGAAGGCAAGAGAGGGAATGGCTCCTTCCCAGTAAATGTGAAACACATGGTTTTCTTAGAGGTTTCTGTCCACCCTACATTATTTCACTTCTGTGAAAGAGACAAATCATGAAGATTTAAGCACAATGCCCCGCAGAGGAGAACATGCGTTTCTGTTTAAAGCCAGAGGCGCAGTCTTTGAATAATGATTCCAAAGGGAACCCGCACCCTCCCACTGAGCAGCAGCGTCCCCCGTGCTATGGGGGAGTGGGCTGGACTCGGCCTCCATGGGCGATTTGCTCAGTGGACCATTTTCAGGATCTGAAAAAACCACTCCAAGCCAACGGAAAAGGCAAAGGCTCAGTGGGAAACGTGAGGCCCTGCCCCCCACGTGGGTGCTCTACGTTCGTTAATGATCTCTGTTCTCAGTGTGTCTCTGGGACGGCGTGCTTGCTCTTTATTTCAGCTGTACAGGAGAATCATCTGGAAAGCTTAAAAAAAAATCCAACAGGTCTCCACGAGGTTCTAGAGCTGGGAGCACCATTCCATCCCCATCTGACACCAGCCGCACTAATTCATCATGATACTCCGCCACGAAGGCTTTTGAGGGGACCTGCCACGCCAGTCTTCCATCATCCTTCTCTCCTTTCCCCTGGATCTCCAAGATGCTCTCGTGGGAATATCTGAGCCCCTCCCACCAGGCTCTACTCAGGCTCCACTTGGCCACTTGCACAGGATGTGACACCGTGTGGGAAGCTCAGCTCCCCACCCCCACTGCCCTCTGGTGTCTGTCGCAGGCTTGTCTTGAGAGAAGGCCTGGGTGGGTTTCTCCGGGGTCCTGGTCAACTTCCAAGCAATCCTGACCACGGGGGAGAATGCTCTGCAGCCTGTCACTGTGGTCCACATGCTTCTCATGGACACCTCAACTGTCAGTCTCACCCCAAACACACACCTGCTAGGCAGAGCTGTGCACTGCTCCCTGAGGCACCAGGGACCTGCCCACAATGGCAACGCCCTCCTGGGCTCAAGTAGCTGTCAGTATGAGCCAAGGCCGCGTGCACCGAGCCCCTGCCCCACGCACACACCGTCCCTGCAGCCCGGCCGCGTCTCCAGTGATGATCGTGTCTGGGACAGACAGGGAGAAGGCAGCCAGGACCTCAGTAAATGTGCTACAGAATCTTTATTTCTGGGAAATCTATCCATTCACAGACCCAAATCAGGAACTTAAAAAAAGCAGCAGCCTAAGATTTGAAAATCCAGTATCTTAATGACCAAAACACGGCATGTTGGGCAAGATGGCCTTTCAGATATCTAGATACCTTTCAAGTTTAAAAAATTAAATTACCCAGTGGCTCCATTAATACCACCCATAGCATGCCATTTTCCACACGATGCCATCCACATATTTGCTTAACGTTTTGACCCTAGAAGTGGAAGGAGCTGATGGCGGGAGGCTCCTTCATAGCGACCATGGTTCACTGAATGATTGGCGGGTGCCAGGCTGCCACCTTCCATGCTTTATTCCACGTGATTCCTATAACCCAGTGGAGGAACCTCGGAGACTCCACTGGATAGAGGTGTCAATAAACAAAACAGCAAGCCCCTGGTCAGCGTGGCCAGATGATGGCTGGGATTTGCAGAGAACCCTGGCCGACTCCAAAGCCCTCAGGGCACTCCTGGGAACAGGGGCAGCCTGTCTTTCTTCAGTGGGTAACGTATTAAAACCCCTCTCCCCCAGCCACTGAAAAGGGGAGGCACGGGCACGAGGCCCAGATCAGTCCCCAGCTTCAATATGAATAAATATGATATATAATACAATATAATATAAATATATAAATAGGTCAACAGACAAAAGCAGACAGTGACTAACATCTGGGGAAGCCAGTGTGTCTGTTCTCCACTAAGGAGTTAAAATGTCACCTGTGACCCTCAAAACAGAGGCCAAAGTAGACGGACATCCCTTCCCCAAAGAGCAAAACCAGGACCCAAGCTGGCTCTCCAGCCTTGTGCCTGAGCACACACACTCTCAAGGATAAGTAGGTCCCCCCACCCGGAGGGGTACACTCCAGGACTCCAGGGAGCCTGAAATCAGAGTATGCAGCCCTACGTAAACTGTCTCCTCCTGTGCACCCAACCTCAAGGTCGAATCTAACTCATGAACTAGGCTCAGCAAGAGGTAAACCATAGGTGATAATAGAACAATTTGAAGGATACTACAATAAAAGTTATTTAAAACTTATGAACTGTTTTGCATTTAATATTTTTAGGCCACAGTTAATGTGGAGATGGACGCTGCCATCAGCTCCCGTGTGCCATAAGCGTAGGGTGCTGTGCCTCAGTGCTTTCCCACTCTGCCCGAAACCCCTCACGATCTCCACCTCACTCTGACAGCTGGAGAACTCCTATTCAGACCTCAAAACCACATTCATGCCTCATCCACCTAGTTTTCTTCATATCCCTTTCCTCCATAGAATTGATAATTCTCCTCTCTGGATTATTTTTGTAGCTCACATTCCATGGAGTCATACCTTTAATGTTATAATCATGTCCTAACTTTAAGTCCCCAGCCCCTGGCAACCTGCCTGGCAACTCTAACTGTTGCTCAGTGAATGCTTCCTTGGCTAAATACACCTTTTAAACTCATTATGGATGTTTATAACTTAGATGTTTTATCAAAAGGCTCACACTTACTTGCTGCAGAATATAAATGATGGTATTTGGATGTGGCTATGTGTACTTTTGGAACCCTGATTTTCCCTTTTAAGAAGCCCTCTTGCCAATTTCAACCTTCACAGTAGTCAATGCAGTCTGCCTCAAGCACAAAAATGGGTGCAGAAGAAAGGAACAGAATAGAAAGTCCAGAAACAAACCCATGGGTGGATGACCGACGACCTCAGACAGGCCAGGATACTGGAGGGACGTGATCTCGTCACGGAACAGTGGGAATCTGGATCTCCATGTGCCAAGGAAGGAGGCTGGGCTGTTGTACCATGACAACCAAATCAAAACGGAAGGAAGTCTCAAATGTGACACTTGAAAATGTAAGACCCCGAGAAGAAACTTATGGAAAGATCTCCTGGAATTGATCTTGGCAACGACCTTTTAAAATACAAAATCAAAAACAGACCACAGAAGAAAACAAGGGGCACTACATCAAACTAAAGAACTTCTGCACAGCGGAGGAGGTGATCAACAAAATCGAAGAAAACGGCCCACAGAAGTGGAGAAACTTTTGTAAGCCATGTATTTGACAAATGGTTAATATCCCAAAGACATAAGGAGCTCATACAACTCAACGGGGGCGGGGGGGACACATACGCCAGCAAAGCACCTGAATAGAGATTTTTCCAAAGGAGAGGTATAAATGGCATCAAGAACCTAAAAAGGCATTGGTCATCATTAATCCTCAGGGAGTCAACTACAGTGAGATTCCCGACACCTGTCAGCATGGCCTCATAAGCCTCCGTGTTGCAGAGGAGCATGAGAGGAAGAGAACCCTTACAGTTAGCCATTGTGAAAACGCTAGGAGGGTCCTCCAAACGTCCTACGTAGAACTGGACTACTCACTCATCTGGGTGTACATCCAGAGAAGAGGAAACTGCCATTGTGGAAAGATTTCTGCACCCCATGCTCACTACAGCCAAGATACAGACACAGTCCCAGTGCCTCTGTGGATGAATAAAGAGAGTGTGATGTGTATGTATACACACACACACACACACACACACACTCTCCACGAAATACCTTCAGCATAAATAAAGGAACCCCCCCCACCTTTACAACATACATGGACCTGGGAGCCGGTACGCTGGGTGACGTGAGGCAGAGACACGCTGTGTGACCTCAAGTGTTGGGAACGCTACAAAGGTCAGGCTCACAGGAGGCTGGAGGTGCCAGTGACGGAGACGGAGACATGGCTGGTAGGCAGAAACTTCCAATGCAAAGAAACAGCTCCCGGGGACCTAATGACAGCACAGGGGCAGTTATGGGACTGTGTTGGTGACCTGAACTCAGACAGCAGGTCATCAGTGTCCTCACCTCCACCTGGTGATTCAGGTGTTCAGGAGGTGTGATCATCCTTATCTGACCATGTGATCATCACACAACACGCAGCAGAGCCTCATGCTGTACACCTTGACTATCCACAATTTCTATGTGTCAACTATTCCTCAATAAAGCTGAAATAAAACAAAAAACAATATTAACAAATTTTAATAAGACAACCTACTATAAATGGGCATACGCAGGTATTCCTTACAAACTCCTTAATACCACATTTCTTTTTTTTTTTTTTTGATTATTTAATTGTTCTAACTTGTTATACACCATGGCAGAATGCAATTCATTTCATATTACGCACATAGAGCACAATTTCTCAAGTCACTGATTGTACACCAAGTATTTTCACACCATTCGTGTCTTCATACATATACTTGGGGTCATGATGTCTAACTCATTAATACCACATTTCTAAGTGGGGTCGATTCTAGTGCTTCTAGTAGATTCTCTTCTTTTGTGAAACACAAATTCATAAGGAAGTAGTAATACTTTAAAAAATAATGTAAAATATTTTTATAAAACAGCCTAAGCATGGCTTTTGAAATTGCCTTTTCTATAAAATGTATTTACTTTTAAAGGTGAAATAAAGGGCACTGTGTTCAGAAGAAACCTCCGTCCTGAGACGACTTCCGGTCTACTCTGGTACAGCATGGGTTCCCAGAGAAATGCAGAGAACCGAAGATGTTAAAAGCTCTGCTATTTCCATCAAAAAACGACTAGATCTCCAGGGAATGGTACCCACACCCACATCCATGAGATCACTAGCTGAGCACCCTCTCTGCGAGACGCAGCCAAGGTGCACGGTCTGAGGCCAGATGCCTGGGCGCAGGCTCCAGCTCCACCAACTCCCGGGTCCTGGGACAAGTTAGCTTCTCGGCATCTCATTTTCATCATTTGTGAAGTTATTCGGAGATGAATGCATGGAGATGTTGGATTAAATAAGTTCTCACACAGAAGAGCTTAGCACAGGATTCAACATGCACCCAGCATCAGGTCAGCGTCAGGAGTAAAATCCCATCTTCGACACATAGCACACACTCAGAAACAGATTTAGCTACAAGAAGGAGCTTGTCTCTTGCTAGTTAAGCTTAGCTCTTGGGAAGGATCGGAGGCTCACACTCATTCCAGAACACTGGATAAGACACTGGAAACACAGGAACAGGACGGCGGGACGCGTAGTGTGGGTGCTGTGTCCTAACAGTATGGACAGCTTCTCTCCTCCCCAAGAGGTGAGTGGGGGGCTGCACTCCAACCCCTAGGGAGTCCTTGTTTGAAAAATCTACAAGTCATTTTACATTCTATTACTCTGGGTGTCATGCAGCAAAGTTTCTTAGCAAGAATTCCCAGACATGGATCTTTATAAATAAGATTTTTTTTTAAAACATGTTTGTCCCAGTGCGTATTTACCAGAGCAAGAGGGTGATGAAACCTAGTCATGTGTCCTAAATGGGTTTTAACAGCCACATGTGTTTTTGTCCCCATGTGCTTTGGGGGATTTCATAATCCACACTGGCCACAATCATTCAAATCAGACTTCATAAAAAGTTTGTTATAAACATAGTATTTTAAATGGCTAAGTCTTCATCAAGGAGTATTAAAACACACAAAAATATTTTTCCAGGATAAACAATTCCCAAAATACTATGGAGGGACTTAGACTTAAGCACCCATGTTCACATTAGCTGAAAGACAGAAGCCACCCAGGCGCCATCCGTGGATGAACGGAGTGTGGTTTATACACATGGATGGAATATTACGCAGCCTTAAGAAGCACATCCTGCTTTGACATGGATGAACAGCCAATATCGTGTGATTCCACCTCTGAGAGGTGCCCAGAAAGGTGGCTGCCAGGAGCTGACAGGAGGCAGGAACAAGGAGCCTGAGTTTGACAGGCGCAGTTTCAGCTTGGAAAGATGAAAACGTTCTGGGATGAGGTGCTGTGCTCAGCACCAGGCCAACTTAATGCTCGTGAACTACACGTTCGCAACAGTGAGTTCCATGTGATGTGTATTTTAACCCAATGGGGAACATTAGGGAGCCCTGCAACTCAGAGGAAAAGGAGGAGCAGGTCTCTATCAACAACTTTGGGCCAAAGAAAGTTCATTTGGATAATTCCAAGCAAGAGAATTCCTGAGGAACCAGGTTGCAACCCTGCCCTGAGGAAGGAGGAGGAGAAAAACCTCCCCTCTGTCTCACTTCAATTCAAAAAAAAAAAAAATAGTAATCAATCAATCACTTTGAAAATTAAAGAGAAAATGAATCACACCACGCTGCTGAGATTGGACTCTCAGTCCCAGCCCAGAGCCCCGGAGCTCTGGGTGTTCACTTGGGCACCTCGGGCACAGCACCACAGGAGTCCCCCCGGTACCTGCAGCAGAAGAGGACAGCCTCAGACACCACAATGTCAAATAGGAACTCAAGCCATTCATAATCTTTACTGTCCAAGCGGAGCCTGATAAATTCCAGTTAGGCTAATCCCATTAAGATCTAACACTGTTATCTTTTTTAAGTGAAAATATATTTAATTAGGTCACAGGAAGGAAGGGGCAGTCTGGCTCCCCGGCTTCAACCCCCGTTTATCGGGGCCTGCAGACACGATGGGAATATGGATGAAACTATTTGTTCCTGGCACATTTCTTCTCCTTCTCCTTGCCCTTCCTCCCTGCAGTCACATTTATGGACATTTTATCGTACCTTGCCACCGAAGAGCTCGCAAGGGAAGGGTAGTTCTTCAGAAGTGAAGATGGGTAGAATATTTTCTATCAACACCACCTTCTTCCCACCTGCAGCCCGGGAGGACTGCACAGGGAGAATCCTGAGCGCCAGGCAGCCGCCACGTCTGAGTACCTATTTCTTTTGCAACACTAAATAAAAGATCATCAGGCAAATGATCATTGACCTGGAAAATGGCAGAATCACACATGGTGTATCTCATTATCCAGGAGGGACGGAAAACGAATGGTTTCATGGGCAGCAAGACACACAGGACGATGGAAAGGCCTGTCCTGGTATTCAGAGTCCTAGGGTGGCAGGTTCCAAATAACCATTTAAAATAATAATAATAATAATAAAGCACACATACACATACAGAAGGTAGCCCGATCTATGACTGTCAAAAACTCTGGGGAGGCTGGAGGCTAGGATGATCCAAACAGCTCTTGGGGACTCTCTAGCACATCCCTACCCAAGTGTCCACGCCAAACCATCTCTACCTGATGGAGTCCACCCCTGGGCATTTCTGCACTCACCTGGTTTAGTATGATCTGGAAAGATAAACAGAAAGCTCCAATAGATTCAAATTATTTTTTTCTGATTCTTATCAGATAAGGTGAGTTTCATTTTTTCTGATTACAGGTTTTGCTAGAATTAGAAACAGGTGGTATATGAATATTTGGTATTGCTAGGAGCAAATTTACATATCGCCAGAAAACAGAAATTTTCTAATCACATAAATCATAAATTGTAATCACACAAAAAACAGGTCTTTCCATTTCTCTTAGTTGAGAAACAGTTCTTTAAAAGGCCTCGGAATCAGAGCTCTGGGGCCCACATCTCTCCAAAAACCTGCCATATGGTGAAGAGTCCACAAAACGGTTTGGGAAATGCGTAGATGCAGGTTTACTGTCCTAAAAGGAAACAGTTGACTGAGACCAATCAGGTTTTAAACGTCTGCTATCAATTAAGAATAAGTAAATTTATGAATTGATTAGATTTTTCCTCATCTTGGCAAATGAAACCGGGCCTTCGCTTCCACCCCATCTGCCCTCAGCAGGGGAGGAAAGGGCACGAGACAAAATCAGCACCGGCGTCAAAGAAAACACCTCCGCCCCATGATTTTTACTGGAAAAATAAATTTTGTTTTGCAGTAAGCTATTTCATTTTTAAAAAAATCTGTTTTTCCCCAAGGGTAGAGTTCTGTTTATTTTTCAATGAGGCCCACGAAACCTCCCAAGTGCGACTTAGATCTGCATCGGGCTGATCCTCCAAATGTGACCAACCCAATCCACGCGGCTCATTTTCTAATGAGTGCTGCGATTTGGGGAGAGCACGTGGGAGAGCCAGCAAACTAACCAGGGCTCCTGGGCTCCTGGGCAGCAGCGGGCAGGCAGAAGGCGTCTGGGGAAGGCGCCGTGAGCCAATCCCACAGTCAAGCTCTAATCACGCCTGCTGGAAACCAGGGGGCAAAGGTGGAAAACCCTGCCAAGAACATCCGTGGGACCGGTCTCCCTTTCCTTTTCCACACTCTATTTCAACACTCCAGCAACCAAGGCAGCTCAACCTTTCCTTTTAACTCAGGGACCGCAAGGACATCTTGAAAAACTAAAAATGCCTCACGCTGCAAAATGTAATATCAGTGTCCCCGACTTCCTTTCCTGGAGCCATATCCTCTTACGGGAAAGAGAAGGACGGCGCCGCCAGAGAGGGGGTGTCGTTGGCATGCTCCAAAGTGCACACGTTTCTGACCAAGACACCTACAGACAAAGCTAGCCAGATCTCCTCCCCTAGACCCAAACTGGCCAGAGACATGGCAAAAGGGTCAGCCCCAGGGCAAAGCAAACAGCCAAAGGCGAGAGATGGCGGGAAAACTCCGAGTCAGCTCACTGGTGGCGTAAGTAGGAGACGGTAAGCCCCCGACCATACCTGCTCAAGGGCTATGCTCATGTCTCCTCCCACCTGAACCCCAAACCACAGGCAAGTCCCCAGCAGTGGCTCCAAAGCAGGACAGCAAAGAAAGAGGCTTTAAACCCTGTGGGTGTAGAGACCCCAACTCCTCCCCACCCCCCACAACCACCCATCAAAGCCAGAATCACCTGAGGTCAAGGGAGGGCAATGTCAGTCAAAGTCCTCTCAGGTGACTCCATTTGTCCAATTGGCCACTGAGAACCCCGGGTTTAAAAATGATGTTAGAAAACAGAAGCCAGTTTCCCTATCAAACCCTCCCAGGGCTTTACTTTCACTGGTCGGTCCTGTTCCAGAAAGTCAGTCACCACGTCCACCCCGCCCTGCTCCCAGGCACACCTCACAGTGCAGAAGCAGGTGGGCCTGCTGCTCCCCACAGCTGACTTGGGGCAGACCCCACAAGGAATGGCAGGTGGTTCCCCGCCCTGGTGACCCAGGAGTGTAAGTGCACAAGCCTGTGTATCTGAAGTGCCGCAGGACAAGTCTGTGATGTTCAACACAGAGACAGATGCAGACTAGGGTGTGCAGAGAGCAGAGAATCTCGGCCTTACACAGTGGCTTCCATCCCTCACCCCGAGTTAGAATCCCCTGGAAGGCTTGTGCCCAGCCCACTCCCGGGACCCCCGACTCAGTCAGCCTGGGTGAGGGTCCTCTGACAGTGCTCCTGAGGAACTCATGCTGCAGTCTCAGAACCCCATTTTGAGGACAACTTCTCTGGGTGCAACGTCTGACATCACCAGACATTGGACATACAAACAGAAATGGTTCTTTATGGCAGCTCTAGTCACAACTGGAATATTGAATACTCCTCCATATATGATATGAAGGACTCATTCTGAACTATGGTTTAAAATGAGAAAATAGTATGGATCTATATGTATTCTATATATAAATAAATAAATTGATACATATAAACATTGTATATATTAAAATATATATCTCATCTATATGATTTTTTAAGAGTGTCCTTACTTTGAAGAATCATACATTGATAAAAAAAAAATGGTGGAAACACTGCAGATAAGATTGACCGAGGCATGAGCCAGCCTCCCTCCTCAGGGGTGACCCTCATCCTGAAGTTGGCCCCGAACGTGCAGATTTTATGTCACCACCATGTGCATGTACGAACACATAAAGACAGAACCAAAAACACGGAAGAAAAACAGCACAGACAAGTCACTGCAAGAAATAGGTGAATGCCAAAGGAGAACTAGAGGACACTGTCAGGAACGCAGGGCAGCCCCAGGAACAGCCAGCTACAGAGACGGCCACCGAGAATCAGAGTGACCTCTCGTCTGGAAACCCCACCCACAGAGCCTCTTACCTGGATAGGCCGATGTGTGAGCTCTTCGCCCGCCGTCCCCTGGGTGCTAGAAGAGAAAGGAAACCCGGTCAAACATGAAGGGTCAACAGGAGGGGGACACGCAGTCGGGGAGGTTGCAGAACTCAGGTCCACGACTTGGAAGGCACCTCGAGGAGCCAGGGAAGGTCCTTGATTAAGCTCTGCCCTTAGACTGCAGGACACCTGGCCACTCTGGAGCCGGCCAGGGACGGGCTGCAGAGCGTGGAGTCTGGACAAGGCTGGAAGCCTTCACAGAGGCAGCACCGGCTCTGACCTCCTGTTCTAAAGCAGCACCAGCACGTCACGGGGCCTTTCTAGGCCCCGACGTCATGATCTGGAACGAGGAGGGTTTTTACACCTTCTCCAGGGTGGCTCTGCACGTGTGAGGTAGTCAGAGAAGCCAGCCAGTGTGGGTATGCACGTAGACCCAGAGGGTCACTCTATGGAGCTGGTTTCGCTTATTCTTTAACACAGTGCCGTAGAGCAAGGGCGGATAGCAACGGAAGCTCCAGACAAGAGACTGTGGCTGAGGTTGCGCCATAACTTCCCCGAGGTCCCAGAACTAGCAATCGCAACAATGAAGACCCCAGCCAGCTGGCACTACAGGAGAGACTGTGCACGCTGCTCCACGGACCATACCCTGCCGCTGGCGTCACCTCAAAGCTACAGAGAACTTCAACTCCAGGTCTTGAGAAGAGCTACAAGATCACATCAAAAGTCAATCCATTTTCTGTGCCTAGCCTCATCCTTCTAAAAAACATCTGGTCGTTTGTGCAAATGTGTTTGGTTACAAAATAACTTCCCGATAGAATATCCAACAAAATGAATTTATAACATTAATTATAAATTAATTTATATTAATTATAAAATTAATTTACTTAAAAGTTTGCATTTTCCTCTATAAGTTAAAAAAAAAAGTTGATAACGGGTTATATCTCGATTCAAGAAAGGAAGTTGGGAGTTTTGCTGTCCCTTAGAATTTTTAGAGACTACACTCCAAAGAACTGATGTCTTAAGCACTTGGTTCCAAAAACAAAGTTCTTGGCAATTCATGAAAGATTCAACTATTGCACAGAGTGGCTGTTTTATTTTTTTAAGGAGAAATAATTATCTAAGGATTAGAAATATCCTGCCCTGCTCTTTGGCCAAGGCGGGAAAGCAGCTTCAGCAACTCTCTGGGGCACAAGGTCGTCTTTCTCTGTGGAGGCACAAGGTCATGTGGTAGGGATGCTCATAATTGGCAAAGCACCTTTGTCCAGTGAATCAGGTGAAACGACAACCTATTAGATGGAGCAGTGGTCTGATGTGGGACCCAGCTGCTCGGCTCCCGCTAGGCTTCAAATAATTCAGCATTATCAACCTCCCCCATTAAGTACAATTAATGTTAGGAAATGGAGAAAATAAGCACGGGTAAATAAAATGGCTGACACACACCAAGCACAGCAGAACCTACCAACTGTGCTCACAACAGCAGCTTCCCGGGCTCCCACTGACCTCGAGGTGCTAATGAGGGAGTTCTGCTAAGATTGCATTAAAAACCTTCCCACACTTAGCCAGCCCCAACCCCAGCCCAAACTCTCCTCCCTATCGCAGCAGGAGGCCCTGGCTAATTGGAATGTGCATAAAACGTGGCCGAAATTGGTTGCAGCAGCAAACACCTCGGGAGCATCCTGGACTACACAATCACACACACACAATCACACACTCACACACACACACACAATCACACACATAATCACATGCACATGCACACACATGCACACAGAGCAGCGGATCGCTTAGCTTTTTGAGAAACCCAGATGAACATCATAAATGTAGATTTTACAATTAAACTCTGTGTGTGATGAGTTAATTTTTTTTTAAAAAAACCAGGTGGAGTTGGTTTTTCGCAAGCATAAATCTCCCCATAAGCCCGGGTAATGACCAGAGACAGACATAACAAAGATGGCTGGTGAAGGAGAGCTCTAATCACATTAGCTTGGAGTTCTACAGGAAGATGGTTGCTCTGTGTATTTCCCTTTATACGTAGCAACTTCAAAAAAAAATCCCTATTTTCTTAGTACATCTTTATGTAGGGAAGCCGAGTGCCTTTGAAGGCTCACACAAAACAAACAAGAGTCTTTACAAGTCCTCCCTGACCACCCAGGGAGAATCAAATAGTATTTTTTTTCTCCAGCAGGCCACCCCAGGATACCAGGAATAAAAAGCAAAAGGAGGAATTCATCTTGTAACCAGGATGTGTTTTCCTAGTATAGTTATTACACTGTGTTAATCTAAATATTATGGTATATTCTTTGCTAGTGAAGCCCACAAAGATCTAATTATTCATTTACTGGAGAGAAGAAATTTTGAAAGAGCAGAAAAATAGGTTAAAATCTAGGAAGTAGCCGCGAGGGGGAAGATTAAGGAGCTTTCTTCTTAGAATCCCGAGAATTGAGCAGGGGTTTTCAAGGTGCTCAGAATAGAAGGAGGATGGGGCAGGGGCCTCCGTGCTCCCCGGCACCCTGGGTGTAAATGCTCAGGGGCTTAGACTGCGGGAGCCATCTGGGGAGGGCAGCTTCCTGGGCCTGGCAAAGCTTAGGAGCAGGAAAGTGGGTTAGAATCATCAACATCCTGAACCACAGTCTCTGATCACATCTTGCCCAGCACAAAATCTCCATCTGAGCCAAGTCAAGATCAGACAGCCACAGGCCTCTCCCACCAAACCCAAGCGGCTGTCCAGGCCTCTACTGGTGCCACTCCTCGGGTGTGTGGGCCACCTCTACCCTCTCCTACCAGCATGCAGATGGCCTCTGACTCTCCTGAAATGACCCACTCTCTCATCTCTGTTTGGGGTCCACCGACTTCCTCCTGCCTTATAGCTCTGCCCCAAAGGAGAGCTTTGGGATAGTTACTTCATCTCTTTTCCTGCCTCAGTTTCCTTATCTGTCAACAGAAATAACAGTGAATAATGCTCACTATCATGAACAGTAGATGAGAATGTTCATCAACTAAAACTGTTACTAAGGTTTAACAGGCTCCACTCCAACACCAATGCCCCCGCCCCCCATCTCCCTTAAGCCTTCCTTAACATCTGCAGACAAAAATAATCTCCCCTTCTGTAAACTCTATCACACCCGAGCCGTCGCTAAGCCGATTCCTTGTCACTCTCCACTGGCCTTATGACCATACCGCTACATGTCAGCACACCTACCAGACTGTCCGCTTTGGCGGGGAGAGGCGGCGGCATGTTTAACGCATTCTTTCCAAAGTCCTCTACACAGAACTGCAGAACCTCAGGACCCTTTCAGAAACCTCAACACTGCTGGATTTTTTTCATACAGAATGAAAAGAGTCCAAGTGACATGAAGAGAATATACTACCAGCAAGCGTCAGCAGCTTCTCCAAGTCGAAGAGGTAGATGTGCCAGTCGGTGATGGGATGGATGCAAGGAAGGACAGATGGCTGGACAGACATAAAGATATACAGGGCAGACTCCCAGCAGCCAGCTATAGCATCTCAGATCCCTTAGAGGCCAGGGGACCAACAGAGCCTGCCCTCACCATGCATGCATTCAGTTACCGAGATTCTTTCACTGTTACTCCTTTAAAACACTTTATAAAATCCATACTAAGAGAACCCACCATGCTAAAGGGCTGGAATGAGTATTCTTATTTTCCTGTTGTTTTGCTTTTTTTTTTTTTTGTTTGCTTGTTTGTACTAAGGACTGAACGCGGGGGTAGTTACACAAAGGGCTCAGCTATATCCCCAGCCCTTTTGATTTTTACAGACAGGATCTAAGTTGCTCGGAGTCTTGCTAAATCGCTGAAGCCAACTCTGAACTTGCAGTCCTCCTGCCTCAGCCTCCCGAATTGCTGGGATTGCAGGTGTCCCTCGGTCACCACGCCCAGCGAGAGTGCAGGTCTCTTAATGGAGTGTAGAATAGTGTTTCAAATTCTCCCAGAGAAACACAGCTCAGCTTTACCTTATTTGTGCCACAGGCCCCACTGGGTGGCCATTCCACATGCCAGTCACGTGCTCATCTCCCCAGGGAGCCCACAGATGAACCACTCCTGTGAAGCGTTCCCAGTGCAATGTCATCTCTTGCTCTTCTCTGCCTGACACCTCCATCTGTCCCTACATTCACTCAGTAAAGTGCAGTGCCAGTATGGAAAACCCGGTCAGAGACCACGAGAAGACTGTGGAAAGGCAGCTGGCAAGGCGCTTGGTGGACACTGACATCTGAAGGTTCTGGACACAGGAGTCCATTTTCTTCACTCTCTAAGGTTCAGGAAATTCTACAAACCTCTCAGATGGAGGGAAGCTCCAAACTAGGACCTGGGGCGTCAGAGGATTTCCCTGCAATTCTGGGGTTCTGGGATTCCCCTACAGGCACTTGGCTGTACCTTGTCCACCTCTCTGCAAACCTCTTAGAACTTTGAAATGGCCTGAACGTGGAGCTGGGCGGCGCAGCACGTAGATGTGTGTGCTGTCACACTGTGGGACAGAGAGGAGCTGTGGAGAGCAGTTCCCACAACTGGTGATGGTGCACACGGAGCAAGTGGGCGCAGCCCTGCGTCATTCCTGTGTCCTCCCTGGGTCCAGCTCCCTGCAGCCTGACACATCAGTGTCTGTCTTGCCCATTTCAGGAGACACCCCTTCACGTAACTTTCATTACAGTCTGTTCTCATAAATGCTCTGTTTTATTAGAAGTTGTTACTGTTAGTCCTGTACCGTGCCTAACTCACAAGTCGAATTTTGCGATGGTTCTGGATGTCCAGGAAAAATACAGGGTTATGGAGTTCAGGATCCCCTGGGGTCTTGGAACATGTCCCATGTGATTGGAGGACCACTGCAGTGTCCCCAGGGTTCCAAACTTTTCACCTGTGTCACGATACTCCGCCAGCATCAGAGGGCAAGTGAGGGGGCCTTGCCTGCACAGGATCTTTCTGAATAGGATGGCAGCTTAGATGTCCCTTTGGAAGTCACCTCGGCCACCCCATCTGAAACAGCACACTCCAGTAACAGCTTGATCTCCGTGCCCGGCTGTATTTCTTCAGAGCATGTAATGTTGCCTGATAACAAATCCTATTTTTATTATCATCATTATTGCCAGTCTCTCTGGCCAAGCATAGGCTTCTTTAGGGCAGTGACTGTTCCCATCACCTCTGTGTTCCTGGCACCTAGAACTACACACGACACAAACCAGGTAGTGAATGATCCACTATTAGATGAATAAGGGACAACACTGCCCGGGTCAGCGGCCTCTTCCTGCAGAGCCTCTATACCAGGTTTCTAAAGACCACGGCTTCTCTTCCCCACACAGCCACACAGCTGTCCCTGGGATCCTCAGGGGATTGTTCCGGGTTCCTTATATTGACATCCTATCTGAGCATCTACACACACCCTGCTGTATACATAAATCAGCTCTAGAGACTTGAAATACTTGATATAATGCAGATGTTATGTCAAGAGTTGTAACATTTATATTGTATTGTTTCGAGGGTAATGATAAGAGAAATGTCTGTACTCTTCAATACATTTGCAACTCTTATTAATATTTTCCACGTGTGATTGTGGAGTGCGTGAATGTGGAACTGTACTTAAGGTGACAGCAGAGCAGAGCCTGGCCTCGCCTCTGATGCCTGCGGGAACTCAGGATCAGACCCGGAGGGAAAGGAAGGGGGTGCCCTGGATGGTCCTGCAGGCCCAGCTGTTCAGAGGGAGTATGGAGTCACATTAGTCAGAAAGAAAAGCCAGGTTCGAGGGGGGACATGTTGATGACGGTCACTGGACAACTTCAGAGGCCAAGGGCACAACCCAAAGCTGGGAAAAAATGGGCCTGGAACTGAAGGAGGTCGCCTCACCAGGGAGGGCGGAGGGCAGCTGCAGGTGACAGTCTCCACCTGTGACTCTGAGGGCCCCAATGCCACCCAGTGTGTGGGACAGAGTTAAAAACTGCCCTAAGAAGCACTGCACTGGAGACAGGGACAGAGTTCAGGCAAGAGGCTTCACGTTACGAGAAGATGCGCTGGGCACTGTACCTGCTGCTGGACACAGATAGAGAGTGCCCACTCACCACAGCTCTGGGAAGCACATAACAAAGAAAAGCGTTTTTAAAACAGTGTTTCAGTCTGTTTTCTGTTGCTATGACTGAATACCACAGACTGGGTAAGTTTTAAAGAAGGGAGGTTTATTTGGCTCATGGTTCTGGAGGCTCCAAGAGCACAGTGTTGGTGTCTCTAAGCATCTGGTGAGGGCCTCATGCTTCATCCCGTGGCAGAGGGCAGCACGCGGCGAGGTAGCAGGTATGCCAGCTTGGGTCTCCTCCGTTCCCTATAAAGCCCCTAATGGCATGGTGGGGGCCATACCTCATGACTTCCCATCCCAATTACCTCCACCAGACTTCACCTCCAAACACCAAAAATACATCAATTTGGGGATTCATTTCCCACACATGAACTTTGGGGGAACATATTCAAACTACAGCAATAAGGACATTAAAATCTAATGATTTTTGCAAGCAAAATCTTTTTTAAAAGCCATAACAAAGTCTGTCTTTTCTTCCTTCAATTGGAAGCCATCTTTTCTACAAAAACCAGAATCAGGTTAACCACTGACCGGCAACAAAAGACCTCTCAGTCCTTAATTAAGTTTTCAAAGGTACATTTGTGCAGAATAGAGTTTTAGTTCAGTTGCAAAGAACCATGTGAGAGAGGTACTTCACTTTTCTTGCAACTTCAAGGATTATTTAACAATATCACTGACGCATTCTGGAATCCACGCTCCATCTTTTCCTGCCCAAACTGAGACACCTTCCCAACCAAAAAAAAAAAAAACAAACAAACAAAACAGGTTTTAATACAGTAAAAGCTACACTAATAAAACGCCTCCTTCTTTAGACAGGATGTTCTCTGTATCTGATACTACTTAAAATATGCAAAATGCACATTAGAAACTACTTTCTGTAGCCTGTCCACTCGAGAATCAACTTGGCTCCTAATGAAAATGGGATGTATTTCCACCTGCCCTGAACGGCTTCCAGCTACAGGAAGGAAAAGAATGAGATCTGTCCGGCCTGGAAGAGAAGCCGGCACTGAACAGTATTGAGGAAGGAAGGAAGAGGGGGGGAAGGAGTGGGGAGGGAGAGGAAGGGGAGGGACTGAACAGATGGGGGCGGGAGGCCGACAGCCAGGCTCAGAATGCCCAGCCACCAAGAAGGCACCCTCTTCACAGTGAAGTCCTGGACACCTTCAGTCGTGAATGCATCTCCCAGCAGAGGGCCAGGACACCACTGCAAAGAATTGGAGCTATTTTTTTTTCTCTCTTTTTCATAAAGAGTAACAGTAGCATCTGCCAAAACGCGTCCTTGACCCACCCGTCTATCTTTCCCCTCCCCATCTGCGAGCTCTCCTCCTATCCATCATGAAAACAAACCCGCGGCTCCCCAGGCTCTTCCAGGAACCATCCTTCATTCACCAACAGCAACAAAGACATTTATGAGGCTTGTCAACATGTGGCCCTCCGCTAGACATTGTCCGAACAGAGTTAACAGACTCCGTCTTTGAGAAGCCTCCCAAAGAGATGAGTGTTTGGTTTTTATAAATTTGACCACCAGAAAAACTCAGGGTGCATGCCCTGTTAACAGCAGGTCTGTGGCTTTGGGGACAAAGCGCAGCACATGTTATAAGCTCCTATAAATCAAAGAGTCCTCTCAGGCACCATCAGCCGGTGGGCAAGGCAGGGATCTCCAAACGTGTGAAAGCAGCCCCTTCTGAGGAATGTCCCCCTCTTCCTCCTGTAATGCATGGAAGCTGCTTTTGTCCCTGAGATAGTGGGGTCCCATTTAGGACACTGCCGACCAGAGCTCCCCGAATACCCGAACCATGTCACCGACACACAGTAAGTGATGATAATCCAGGACAGTTTCGCCCTACGTGCACATCACTTCATCCAAGGGAATGCCAGGTACAAAAGAGAGCTCACTGAAAAACAGAAATGGGGCGCTCTGATTTTTGCTTTTCAAGAGTAGCGGGGGGTGGGGGTCATCTTTCAGGAATATATAAAAAGTTAATTTTTCCTTAAGACACATCTCTTCACATTTTGAAATACAATAAGGTCTGAATTATTATAACCCAGAAAATAAAAATATCTGGGATTTTCTTGTAGGGAAGTTCAAATGGTGGAAGAGCGTTTGAAATTTTCAGTCTTCCTGAAGATCAGAAGGACTTTCAGAATAATGCATTTTCCCCCTCAACAAAGGGCATCTGCAAGGCTTAATCTGCTGAAAAGAATCATTCTGACAGTCTTAATGTATTCTTTTCAGGAAAGGCCTGTTCAGAGAATTCCATAGGAAAAAAAAAAAAAGAAAAACCAGTACCTCAGGACGGCACCAATCTAAAACCATTATGGCCCTTTATAAATAGAAGAGGCCAAAGTGTTTTCAATATATTCCAGATATTAGATCAGGCTAGGAAATAGGAGTGATAATCGTGAATATTATTTATTTTTCACCTTCCCTTGGTGGAGTGATCTTAACACAGATTCTTGAATGATTTGCCAATCTTTCAAAGAACATCTCCCAAGAAAGAAAGCCACTTTCAGAATGCTGCTGTCAGACAAAAAATATCCTAAAGGTAGGAAACACTAAACTGCATGCACCTCGCAATGGAGAACACTGACCTCAAGAATAAGAATAATCATAGTGTCAGGGGGCGGGGTGGGGGGGCAGTCAGACTGTTTTGTAAACATTTTCCCAAACGGGGCTAATCCTGCAGGAGACGACTCTTCTCAGGCCACTGGTCAGCTGAAGTGAAAGACCCAGGTGTAAATTCTTGATTCTGCTCTGCTAATTGAACCGACCCGTGCATTATTAACTGGGAGGATTCTATCTCAGGGCCGATATGGAGGAAACCCCTATTGGTTCTTCCCTTCGGTTCTGGCTTTGCTCTCTCCTTCTGTTTCCCAGAAGGACAAAGGTCCTCCAGGGCCCGGAATCGCCCGCTCCTGCAGCTTCTGGCAAAATACAGAGAGTGCAGCTTCCTCAAGCACTGGCTTCCAGTGCCCTTGTCCAGGACGGGAAGCAGGATGGCCCCTACTGTCCCGCAGAACATTCCAGGTCCCTGTCACACCTGGTGCTCTTCCCCACCCCACGCACGGTCCTGAAACACACACCTCCAGCTCGCAGCCCCCGCGCCATGTCTGTTCACACATGACTGCCTCCTCCTAGAAAGTCGCTGATTTCTGCTTGCCTGGATTCCCTGGACACGGACTCAGTGACCAAGATGCCTCAAGTGGAAAAGAGCCTTGGCGCCTCCTGGGTCTGACCCTGCCACCCCAGCTGGCCCTCCAGACGTCCGTCTTCTCTTGAGTGCCTCCGGGGAAGCAGGACTCGCTCCTCTGAAAAGCAGAGCTGTTGAGCAGTTTAATGGTCAGGAAGCTCTATTTGATCTGGATTCTTACATGGTGACTCAACAGGCCCAATTCCGTGTCTTAGGTTGGTCTACCCTGATTTTTTTCTATTAAAAAAAAAAAGTTGGACTGGGGTTGTGGCTCAGTGGGAGAGCGCTTGCTTGCCTGGCATGAGTGAGGCCCTGGGTTCGATCCTCAGCACCACATATAGATTAAAAAATAAAGTAAAAAAAATCCATTGGCAACTAAAAAAATGTATTTTTAAAAACATGTCTTTTCAAGGTTTAAAAACATCTATCACATTTGTCCTTAATCCTCTCTTCTGGAAGCTCACACACCAAGACCTCTCAATGACTCCTCTTGGGGACCCTGCTTTTAGACCCCTCACCTTCCGAATAAAATCTGAGTGCTACCTAATTATTATTCATGTCATGCACACAAAGAAAATATTGAAATTTGTATATCCTATTGGAGAAACAGATCAGAGTTTGAGGCAGGGCTGACCAACCTGGGGACTCCATACCCAGGACCCAGCCTAGGGTGGCCGGGATGGATGTAGCAACCCTATAGTCATGAACAGTCCCTGAATGAGAAGCTCCCTGCAAATTTTCTTGGTTCCCCTCTTCAAACCTGCAACCCAAGAGTGAACACATTCTGCAAGGACCATCTAGGTCCAATTTATTCCATCAATCCTTCCCATAACAACTAAAGCCCAGGTTTATTTTTCTTCTTCTTGACAACAAAGCACATAATATCTGCTTGAGCTGAATTTGACAGGTGACATCATGACATTCTACCATAGATGTTTAAGATTTTCTTCAGTGAGTGTCTTAATTTATGTGTACCTGACTCCCTCTCCATAAAGGGCTACGACTCTGTCTGGGGCTGTTTTCTTTATTATTATTATCATTCTCCTTAAAAGAACACAGTGAGACTAAACACACAGTAGGGCCACCATCCAGTTTAAGACACAAACCTCACCTGAAGGGGAAGTTTATGGCTGTGTTTATTTACACCGAGTCTAAACAATACCACCGGCTTTCAGACGGAAAACTTAGTACAGATAAACTCTGAGTCAGAGCCAGATTGGAAAGGAGGCCTTGGGACGCCTTCCCCTGTGGGTTATTAGGACCAGACCCTCGATGCTCGAGTTATAAACACTATTAAATGATGCTGCACAGATTTATTTAAAGCAATGTTTGCTTTCAGATTAGACTTTAGCCTTCCACAAATTTCCCATCAGAATATGGTAAGAGAGGAGAGGTTTTTTCGTTGTTGTTTTTTTTTTTTTTTTTAATTTCAGCATTATTTCCAAGTATGAGACTCAAACTGCGTTGGTGAAAACAAGCACTAGCTCTAATTCAGCCTCCGGGGAAGGTCAAGACTCTTGGATGCCCCAATCCTCCTCTTCTAGGGCTGAAATGCCTGGGAATTCGGTGAATTTACATATTCTCCCTTGACCACAAGCTGTCACAAGGCGCTGGCCAAACTCCTGTCTCACTGCCCCGGACTCAAGCTGATTTATCTCTGCACCACTCAGCTCAGAGTTCACCTCCAGACAGTGACAGAGAGCCTGAAGGTGACAACCTCCTGCAGAAAAAGCAGCAGCCCCTTCCTCTGCTGGAGGTGGGGCCTTCCTCTTTCTCCCCCTCTCCCTCCTCTCCCGGTGGGAGTCTGTAAATTTGAAATTCCTTAGACCAAGGAAAAGTCAGCACGGCCCCCTCTGGACTCAGTGCAGTTCTAAGTGAACTGTGAGAACTTGGACAGTCTTCAGATCCTGGAAGAATGAAATATGAGCAGAGAGGAGGAAGTTGGACACAGGCGGAGAAGGCGATCCCTGGGAGGGGAGAAGCCAGGAGGAGGAAATATTAGGACAGGGTGCATCGCACAAACTGCAGTGACGTACACTACTGCTGGAAATCAAGGTGGGCTCCTCCATTAACATTCCAAAGCTGAGCTGCTTAATATGAACCCAATTTCATGCAGACAACGTCTTGTGGCAAAGGGCAGGCCCAGGACTTCAGGGCTGCCTCGATTTACCCTAACCAAGAGCAAGACTCTGCCTGGCCTGTCCGTGCCAAGTGGCTGGAGTCAGACAGGTGATCACATGCAGTAGGTAAATGATAATGAAAAAAATAATTCACAAAATTATTATTGTCACAAAACATTCCAAGTCTACCCAAGTCCACCCTTCCTACCTTTGGGAAAATCAAACAGGAAAGAGTGATAACCCTAGGGAGGCCCCTGCACAAGGACACAGCAGGCCTGGGACACATTCTCCAAGCAGATCTCCTGAAAAATAAATTCCAACTCTGTTTCTCTCCCTGAAACAAGCACTTTCACATAGATTTATTCTGTTCATAGAAGCCAATATTATCAAAGAGCCACTGGGCCAGGATTTGGCCAGACCAGGAGAGCCATCCATTTTAATTCCATAGCAGCGCCTTTAACAGTGTTAACGGTGGGTGGTATGGGGACAAGGAAACTATGGAACTCCCCTTAGAATAAACAAGCAACTGGTAAAGGAAAAACTCCACCCTAAAATTCTAATAATAAGCATCTTTAAAAAACAAATGAGGTTGGGGATGTAGCTCCCTGGTACAGCATTTGCCTAGCATGCAGGAGGCCCTGGGTTTGATTCTCAGGACTGAAAATAAATAGAGGTGAAGAGGAAGGTGGAAGAATTTCTAGTGTTGCTGAGAACCAGACGAGACTTCAGATCAAGCTAGCTGCCTGCAGAATTTACCTGGACTGTGATTTACCTGGACTGTGAGTTAATCTATTGAGACACTGCTTTACCTGGACTGAGACAACAAACTGTAATCTACAACAAATTGTAAATAAATAAATAAATAAATATAAGTGAATCAAATAAATGATTGGAAAAGATTGAAAATGATGTCAGATTAATCCATAATAATGTGCTGGGCACTTAGTAGGTGCTTCATAGATTATCACTGGACAAATGACGGAATTCTTAAGCACACCAGAATTAACTAGACAAAAACAATAAATTGAAGGTGGCCTTTTTCTGTGTAAGGAATGCAGGAAACAGAAGTCAGAATGGTATTGCTGCATAAACCTCCCACAAAACCATGATGGGAAGAAATGAGTCTAAAACAAAACCATTTGATGAGGTGCAATATTTATGCCATTTCTCTCTTGAATTAACCGAGTCTTCCCCAGGAAATGAACCTGGCTCAGAAAGACAATAGGACATTGTGGGAACTGGGCCAAAATCAGGGGGAAGCCTCACCGTGACAGGGAGTTCTGGGCTTCCTGCAGGTGGGGGTAAGTGTCCTAAGACAGTCGCGGAAGTGCTTTCAGCCACCCCACCTTAGTCTACCACGCGGTCCAGGGAGAATTGTACCAAGTGCACATAATTCTCAAATTTTCTCCTCTCCCACAGGATCCTAGCTAGCTCCACCTTCCTCTCCTTCCACAGTTTGTTTGGGCTGACGATTGCCTGGGGGCATGGTGTAAAATTCTCCATTCTCTTCAGGAGGCTTCCTATTTTACAAGTTTATCTTAGTGCTGATATTCTATACTGCAAAATAAGCCCTTCTGTTTTAAATTACTTGGCTACAAATCCCGGGGAAAACATCCAAGTTCAGGTAGGTACTTTATAGTTTTCTCCAGTTCCTCTACTTAAGAGAAATTAAACTTTTATCTTCCCACTGACCCACTTTCCTTCCCTTTGAAAGGAATGGGCGTCACGCCCTACAAGGTTGCACGGTGCCCACCAATGCTGTGACACAAATCCCAGCCAGGTGGACTCAGAGGGAAAGGAGCAGGCTCGGCCTGTAAGCCTTGAACAAAAAGCGTCCTCTCCCACTGCGTAATTCCCCAGCTAAGAGGAAGTCTGCGTCTGGAGGAGGCTTATTTCTTAGATTACAAAAGGGACTGACTTTTCATAAACTCCTAACTGGATGACACACACTACATTTTCTTCTTGGCAATTTGATTTGCTACTAAATCTATTTTGTTACAACAGTTCTCACTCATCTCAGAGACCCAAAATAAATATATATTATTCTCATTGCACAAAAATTAATCTTGCACTTATTCGACATAATGATGCTTATGTAAAGTTGAACGGATAAGTTTGGGATATCTCATCCAGATCAATATTATTTCTAAGAATCAAACCTTTCTACAATCATGCACCACACCGCAGCTTCCAGTCCAGGAGAGACCATGCATACAGTGGTGGCTACACCATGTGGCCCAGGTGCATGGCAGGCTATAGAACCAACTTTGAATAACTACACTCCATGGTGTTCACGTGACAGAATCACCCAAGGATGTGTTTCGCACAGCCCATCACATCATTAAGCCACACTTGACTTTAAGTAGGCAGACCTAGAGGTCAAGGTCATTGGTTGCTGGAAGAAAACCAGGGCTGAGGTCTTGGAAGCGAGGAAGAGTGGCTCCGGTCTACTCACCATGATACTCCCTAAATCAAAGATGCCCAGGTGGGCAGCTCCCTGTGGTCCCTGGACACCACCGCACCTGCAGGGTGCTCTGGAATGCAAGCAGCTGGGAAGTGGTCCTTGACCACGGAGCACACTCGGTGCTGAAGGCACACAGGACAGAGGCAACGGGTGCCAGTTTCCTCCATGGTTGCATCCATAAGGATGACCACAAGCCCCAGCTGCCTCGGCCTTCATACAGCCACTGTACAGTCTCTCTGGTCACGGCTTTGTGTGATGCTCGCTTCAGATGTCCAATGTGAAAAATGCCCCGTTTTACCTCATTTGCAAACCCGAGACCCCTTCGTGAGCTTGTGGAATTCTTCAAATAAATCAAACACTAAATGCCTTCTCTAAGCTTAATTTAGTTATGAGAACTGATCAGTTCTGCTGCTTTATTCATTCATTCATTTATTTTTTTGGTCCTAGGGATTGAACCTGGGGCACTTTAACACTGAGCCACATCCTCAGCTCTTTTTTTTTTTTTTTTTTTTGAGACAGGGTCTTGCTAAGTTGCTGAGGCTGGCCTCAAACTGCCTCAGCCTCCCAGGCCACTGGGATTACAGGCGTGTGCCACCGTGCCTGGCTCAGTCTTGCTGCACTTTTTAAAGGAAACTCCTTAAACAGATGATGAAACATCCACCACATTCCACCAAATACTATGCCTAAGAATGAGGAGGAGCCAGATGATCACAGATCATGGACATGTGGGATCCGGCACGCAGCAGGATGACAGGGTACTCAGCACACGGGGACCAGTGTGGTTGAATAAGTCAGTGTCTACACAAACGGGAAAGGAGGTTCTAATAGAAGGACACAGACAACACTCTGTTGCCAGTGACGGCAGAGAGAAGTGAGGGGCGCATCACACCACCCCTTATCTGCCAAGCAAACCCAAGCAGCTAACAGAAGAACTAAAAAATATGGATCCATTTGTTCATGGAAATGCCTCCTTTCCATACTAGAGCCCTCAAACTCTCAAGCTGCCCTACCCAGTCAGTTAGCAGGCGTGGACCACCGAAAGAGCAACCAGGTTGAGTGAATAATGAATGAGTAGCCAATGTGGTGAACAATGGATTAATAAACTGAATAACTGGCTTTTGTGTGACTGATTTGGATTTTTGGAACTGGCCAATAGCACAAGAAATGATTTACGGCTACAAAACGCACTGCAACCCTTCCAAAGCAAGTTCGACCTGCTTAACGGGTCTGAGTCCATTTCCTTAAAATTGGTAAAAGATTCTCCCCCATTTTTAACTTTCCTACTGATTAAAAACATAAAAATATAAGAGATTTTCCTTTTTTGTTCCCTACCCACCCCCACTGCCATGTACACAAAGTAACTCTTGAACAACTTTCCCATGTAAAATAATTTTCAAAACTCATGAATCTATTCTGACTAGCATATTCAGGAAAGAACCAACCCGAATTTAGGCATTTCTTTCTAGGGATTTAAAAGAGTCTGTGCCCCGGGGCCAGGGGAATCCAAAACTCAGTTTCAGGTCATTTCTAGGGTAGACCTGAAAGCAATTCTTAGGACAAAAGGAAACAAATAACCTGTGCACCAGTTGCTCCAGGTTGGGATTAGGATGGAAGGGACGACTTAGTTCTGGTGTCACCAATCAGAACTTGCAGCACATCTAACAAGATAAAACGTCCCAGAAGTAGCTAAAGAGTTTCCTTTCAATAGAGGTACTGGCTGTGAACAAATAAAATATTTACAGGAACTTAAAAATGCATATTTGCTCTTATTTTTGTTCTCTCAGCAGACAACAATTTAGAGACACTTGTTCTTCATTATTAGAACAATAACCACCCATCTGAACAGCTAAAATGCAACCCTTTGCCAATATTTAGTGAGTAAATTATGCTGGAATGCTTTATACTAGAATTATGCCAGCATTGGTTGATCATCTCTTCCCTATTATCTTTTTACTAAAAATATATATAATTTTGCTGGGTGTAGTGGTGCATGCCTGTAATCCAAGTGACTAAGAAGGCTGAGGCAGGAGGATTGCAAGTGTAGGTCAGCCTTAGCAACTTAGCAAGGCCCATCTCAAAATAAAATAAAAAGGGTTTGGAATGGAGCTCAGGGTGCTTTTGGTAGAGCACCCCTGGTTTTAATCCCCAGCACTGCCAAAATTAAAAATAAAATTTTATCTAGAAAAAAAGTCTTTGTCCTCCTGTTTCCCACTGGAGATAATCAATCCTCAAACAAGCTCTTTTTCATACTAAACCATGCTCTGTCAGAAGCCATACCTAGGATACTTCTAGCTATTCCAAGTCCTACACATCTTTGGAAGACGCGCTCAAGTCATGCTTCACTATCGAACTGTGCCCCCTCACCCTGAGCACCTGTGTGAGCAACCCCTGCTATTACTTAAGCTATTACTTCAACAATCAACCATGAACTTTGTCATCCCTAACATCAGTGCTTCAAACACCCAGCAAGTGTCTCCCCATTTGAGGCCAGGTTTGAGTTCCAGGTTCCCAGAAAGACAACTATGACTTGCTTTTTATTTTTTTCTCCTTATCATATACCAGAACTCAGCCCAAACTTCTAGAATGGACAAGTGAACGAAACATACAAATGACTGCACACCACACCATTGAAAGTGAGCTTTGGCATTAACCATCCACGTGCTCAGGTGACTTTTCCCGCAGATGTTCCAAAGCCCCCTTGAATTATCCAGCTCATTAAAATAAGCCATGAGTTCAGGGTTAAAATAGCAACACACAAGTGCACTCACAGGCTGCATTCATAATATGGTCTATTTAGAACTATCGCGATCAAATAAAATCTAGTAATTTTAATATTATAAAACAGGGCTTTGGCTTTGTGAATTGTAGAGTTCCACAGTTGGAAATAATAGGGCCCAGCAGATGGGGAGCTGCTTTGGTTTACCTTGGCTTGCACGGGGCTACTGTATTCCAAAGCATCCCAACAGGTGGCTACTCAATGGTTCCAGGTGCACTTACATATTTAGCCCCTTGGTCCTGCACTGGCTGGATAGAGTCAGGGTGGCCAGAGCTGGAGGGAATCCCTGGGCCAGCCATCTTTGGCCACTAGCAACCTTATCCATTCACCCTTGCAAGTGTCCCTTACAAACATTTTACATGTGCCATAATGTGGAAAAGCATGAGAAGTAGCCAGAACGACTCTCCCACTTTGCAGCTGGGTCAGTGAGCACCAGTACCCTCCTCCCCCAGGCACAGATGGTCAAAGTCATCAAAGCCTGCTGTAATATAAAACCAAAAAAAAAATTAAAAAAAAAACCAACAGATACACTCCGAGAGAGAGAAAGAGAGCTAATAGGCTTAAAACTAGAGAGTATTCTGCATGTCCAGTTTATTTATTGTGGGGAAAATAAGTATCATTATAGCTGATCTCAGAGTTGCTTTTGGGGAGAGAGCTGACATTATTTAGGAAAATATCTTTATGAGCCACTTAAGGGCAAGGGGAGGCAGGAGAGAAAGCCAACAAACTTTGTGGCTAAACCTCTCTGCAAAATGGTGTGGAATTTTGAGAACAAAGGGGCGAGAGGGAGAGATAAAGAGGACAGAGGGAAAACCCAGGCAATTAGCAAAGCCAAGTCTAGGAGAAAAGACAGGCTTAAGACCAAGACACAGGGACGTTCAGCCAGCAGCTGTCAATCAGCGGGGTCACCGTGGTCCTAAGGCCCTCGCTCTGGCCAAACCTCTGCAAAACCCATATCGTGTGACTTGGTTTTATTCTGTGAAAACCATGAGAAGGAGGCTAAGGTTTATGTTTAAACAGAGCAGAAGACAACGAAGAAGGCCGAGAGGGCAGGAGGTGACAGGTTCCGTGGGAGACGGAGGCAAGGCAACAGGTGTCCAGAAGACTGCTAGACAGTCAATGACCTCTTGACATGGGTGGGGAGAAAGCAGGCTTGAGCCGTCCAGAAATCTATGAAAGGATGAAATGAGGAAACCTCGTCTGCATCTCAAGAAGAAGGTCAACAGCTCCATCCTGGCCTGCACAGCGCCAGACACAGAGGGTGTCCATGTCCGTGTGTGAGAGACACACTCCTGCCGTGACCATAGGTGGCACATCGCAAAGATAAGGATCGATTTCACTCCACCCAACCTTTTAAGCAGCCTCCCTTAGATTCTCAAATTGAAACCCTCAAGGCCAGATGTGACTTTTTTTATGTGTTTGCTGTAAAGTCACACATCACCCAGGCCCCAACCCAGACACTGCATTTTATTTAAAGAAAGAAACAGGGACAAGGGGTGTAACACGCCTAAGTCCAATGCCCAGCACCATTAAAAAAAAAAAGAAGAAGAAGAACAATAGGGTTTGCCCGTCTTCTTCCATAGCAACAAAGGGCTATGCTCTTCTGTGGGTAAAGACACAACGTGTTCATAAAATCATCAAGTTGACAGCAGAAGCTCTCTAACAGATTATGTATGGATCTGAACTTGTCATGGAGTGATGCAATTACTACTGCATATTCTGAGATGCTCCCCCCGGTCCTCAGTACGACGTGGCCTTGTGCTGTGACATTGTGATGGCTGGCACGTGGAGGGTACCTGGGCGAGGACAGGGCCACAGTTTCCCATCTAGTCCATGGTCCCGAGCTGCCACCCCCCCCCAACATCCAGGGCTGCTGTTTTCTCAAACATCCAGTGGAGCAGATCTAGCCACGGACACTGGCTCTTCAACAGGCTCAGCTTTTTCAGGGGTCTGGACTCTACCGTCCAGGGTTTAAAAACCGGGGTACTAATCCATCAAGGTGCTTGCCACAACCGAACTATAGTGTTTGGGTAAAAGGAGAATTTTTAAACTAGAGTCAGCTATTGTCTCATATTTTTAAAGATCTTTTGAAAAATTAGTCAGTTATCTGATCCCACTAAATTCAACCACAGTCGATGGTGTCAAAAGCTAGCAATCAAAGAGTTAAAATCTCCACTTCTGTCCTTCATTATGTTTAAAGGACTGTTAGCATGCAGACTTACTGCTCTCACAGAGCTATGAAACAATTCACTGTTCTAAGAACTCCTATTTCCTGACACAGTAGCTTATAATTGTGTTTTCACAGTGTTTAGTAAAAACATTCAGCTTGTTAAAAAATAAAAAGACTCATAATATGAAATTTACTATTAAAAAAATTGACTAAGATTTATTTAGAACACATTTTTTTCTCCCTAAAAAAAAAATATCATTCTCCCACACATTTGGATAACACAAAGACACTTTTTAAAACACTGATACATTTGAAAACTTCCCCCAAAGGAAAGAAGCCCAGTCTTTGTGGTAACATGTTCCTTCTCAGAGAAATATGTCACAGCTATATCACTGGATATATTGATTCCATGGCTTTTCAATTTAAAAAAAAAAAAGGTGTCTCATAAACCCTGTATTATACTAAATCTGGATCGTGCATTCAGACAAATGGAAGCCATCTTGAAAAGTAAAAGAAATCAATCACTTTTCTGCAGAAAAGAAAAGAATTCTAGAGCACGGTGACTGGAAACAATAGCTATGGGCAGAAAAAGTGACAAGACACATCGCAGCTCATTAAAAATCCAGAGGATATTGGAAAAGGCACATTTAATTTTCCCACCTTCACTCAACTGGGTGGAGGACAGTTAACAAATACAACACAGAAATGGTGTTCTATGAAATCAAAAAAACTCTTCTGCAGTCTGTTTCTTAACCAAAGCAGGAGGAGGAATGAAGCCCATGCCCAACCCTTGACCACAATTAAAAGAAATAGAAGGAAGGGAAGCAAGTTGCTGGTTAACGAGGCACGGCTGGCACACAGCAGCAGTACCGGGTGACCGACGGGCCACCAGGTGGTCAAGTCCACTGCCTTTCTGTTCACCTTGCCCCATTCCTGCAGGGTTCGAGCTGCCAACACAGCTGACACTGAGTCACCAAGGACTGTAAAAGCTCCTCTGGCTGGGTCCTTTGTCTCCTGGCAGGTGTAGGTTGAGCCATCCTGATTCAAAAATCCAGAAGCCAAAATGCTCCAACATGTGAATCTGAACACGGACATGAAGTCACAAGTGGGAAGGTCCACAGCTGACCTCAGGTGCACTGACAATACCATAGAAATGACCCGGAGGCTGTGTGGGTGGGTGTGCACGAAACAAGTGAATTTCACATTGAGACTTGTCGTCCACCCCCAAGATATCTTCTTATAGATAGGCCAGGCATTCAGATAAGGGGTGCTCAGACTGGCCTGCTACTCCTCATTAGAAAACACGCAGGCGGAGCCTTCTCTGCCCTCCCCAGCCTGCAGGTGTCCCCGACCGATGGCACCTGCTCACAGTCCATCCTCCTTCCTGACGTGGGTACCAGGCTGACGAGATCCGTCCAGCACACAGAAGCCTGGTGTCCCCCACCCATCACAGGGCCACTATATCCAGGACACGGAGAGGAGTAATAAGCCACCTTCCACCCAGCGAGGGTTTCCTGGCGTGACACTGACAGACACGGACACCAAGAGGCACCACCAACACAAGCCAGGCAGCACCCGTGCATGGGGGAGGACCTGCGAGGCAGTGGTCAGTGTGCAGAGCTTCACTGAGGGAAGGACCCCAGGGGATTTGCTGGGAAAACCAGGAAGGGCAATAGCGGGGGCTGCGGGGCACCCTTGTGCAAGGGCAGAAGTGAAGAGAACCGGACTTCCTGTTCCCAAAGCCAGCCACCGGCCGCACTCACATTGTGGTCATCCCTGTCCCCAGCTCACTTAGAATAAGCCCTCCCCCCGCCTATGAGGCCCCAGTGACCAGCCTGCACCCCCTCCCCATCCCAGGCATCCACGTGACCTGCCTCGGGGCCTTTGCTCTGAGGGTCCCCACTTCAGACGCCCTGCCTCTGGAGCTCACAGGACAGACACCTTGTGATTCAGAGCCGGGCTCCAAGAAGGCCTCTTCCCAGACACCCTGCCTGACCCAATCGGCAGCACCCACCGGGCACCTTCCCATCACCCACCTCCACCCTGCAACGCATTATTCAATATTTTTCTTGGTAATTCCACTTTTTACTGAAAGAGGTACTGTTGCTTAGTGCAGTCTCCATCATTCACAGATTTTGTACTGCAGATGCACCTGCCTAGGACTAATCTCCAACCCCAATCTACATGCACAGTGCTCTTGCAAAACTTCACACACACTCAGAGCGATGACATTTTTGAGTCCCCCCTACACATTCCCAGCAGAGATGGAACAGGAGACAGTCTGGCCTTATTTCAGCTCTGACACTGCCCTTCCTGTGGTCTGCCTAGTGATTTTTTTTTTTTTAGTGCTGTTTTACATTTTGGTGCTTTTGTTAGTGATTTCACTCTTTAAATGGCTCACATGTAGTGCCGAAGCTGTCTAATGTCCCTGAGTGCAGGAACATGGGTGTTCCTTACAGAGAAATGCCTGTGTTAGACAAATTTTTAGGCCGTAGTTACAGTGCCACTGGCCACAAGTTCAATGTTAATGAATTGATGATGTTTATTGAATAAAACATATGTATCTTAAATGTACATGAACAGTGTACATTTAAATGTAAACCTTATTTTTAAAAAATATATATACATAAAACTAGGTTATACATTGATCAGTAGACAAAATTCTTGCTGCCAAGCTGAGTGTGGTGGTGATGCACAGCCGTAATCCCAGAGATTTGGGAGACTGAGGCAGGAGGATCAAAAGTTTGAGGCCAGCCTCCTAAGCAACTTTATGAGATCTTGTCTCAAAATTTAAAAGAAAAATAATAAAAAGGACTGGGATGTGTCTCAGTGGTTAAGTGCCTCTGGGTTCACTCCCAGTACTAAAAACAAACTTGCAGCTAGAGTTTCAGAGAAATCCAAGCCTGGAGTCCCTGAGGAGCAGTTTCACTAACTCCGTGTTCACTGGGACTTTATACTATTAGAATAATGAGACTCCACTGCATTTTATTTTCATTATCTGCGTGTTTAGAGATTTGCAAGGAAAGACCTTTTCCTGGACCTATCTATTTTGCTCCTGGTGAACGCCGGTGGTAGCAGTAAGTAACAGAAATGGTTAAAAGTTCCATTTTTGCCCTTAGTTTTCAAATAAATGCTTGCGTGCAGATGAAGTGAGTTTACACAGCAATTTCATAATTGGTCATTCCCAGGGGGCAGACACTGCATCTGTCTTGTTCAGGGCTGGGGATCACCCGTATCTAGAACAAGGTCTGGCACAGCCATTCCTATTAAAAGTCTCATGAATGAGTGAAATATTCCATGACAGACGAAATCCTCTTACTCTCACTTCCCCTGCAAAACTAGGTGCCAAGTCTCAGGTACTAAATTCTTGCTCTCCTTCAACTGGGTTGAATAAACATCTGAGGCAATTAGCTGTGTTAGGGTGGAGAGGTGAGGACTGACTTGCAAAAGCAGAGACGTGGGCTTCAGTTCTCACTCTGAATTGCTCTGTGTGTGTGTGTGTGTATGTGTGTGTGGAGCGCACGCCCAACCTCTCTTAATCTGACTTTTCTTGTGTAGGGATTGGGGATAACCCTCCCCCCAGCACAGGACTGTGATAATGCTACACAGTTCACAGAACGCCGGTGTGGCCCTCAGTTCCTAACTGCCCTTTCCCCCAAGGAATTAGAAAAACACTGCAAACCCACAGCCACCTCTTTTATTCGCAAATGATTTTATATTGTAGCAAAATACAGATGGCGTAAAATTTACCATTCTAACCATTTCTAAGCGTTTGATCTTTCTTAAGTGAAGTCTCTGACAGGGGGTTGCATAAAGACAGACCTGAGACTTGACCTTCAACACACAATGAGATTGGCTATAACCCTGTAAACTTGGATTTATGGTCCTTGACCCTTTTCCACCATCTCAGTCTCCCCAACCCTCAAGGAAACAGGCATTGTTCTCAAACAGCCCGACCTTCTCATGCTCGAGATGATCCTGATACTCTGTGAGTGGCTCTCCATGTTATGTGACCTACCAGGCTGGCCTAGCTGGTGAGATCGCACTGAGTTCTTCAGGTTCTCCTACTTATCCATCCATGCTGAGGCAGCTGTGGATGGTGTCTAACACCCATTTGGGGGTCTCACATATTAAAATCCTTTTATTAAAGGCACAAGAACTATTCTACACTACACTATCTACATCTGGAGTAACACGGGGCTCAAGAGGCACAGACCAGGAAGTGCACACTTACGGTATCGCACAACCCAAACAAAGCTCACCCAGCAGTACATTAACTGCCACAGAGACGCTCAAGGAAAACAAACAGCATTCTAGTGGCCTCACACCACCTCATCTTATAAACACCAGGAAAACTCTTTCCACACTGAGCTCTGAAAGCAAGACTCAGGTCAACTGATAAAGCTTTCTTGTGTAATTTCAATGACATTTTCAAAAAACCAAAGTGAAGTTTGCTGAACCTGTAGAGAAATTAATCCAGGGGAGCTGAGCAGAGCCTCTCCTTGTTTGCTGAAACCAAGTGAGCAGGGCTTGGGCCTCCCGCATGGGGCACCCCGGGTGACAACAGAGGGATGGCAGGTCTGAGCTGCATCCACAGATGTTCTGATGGACTGATGGATGAAAAGACTGCCCATCACTCATCTGACCTCATCTTCAAAGGAAGGTATCACATGCAAAGATTTGGGTTTTTCAAACATGCCAGGCTGGTTATGTGGCTTTTCAAGAACCACCTTATTAGCAAACACGGTCACAGGCTGAATGTGGCTCTGTATTTCAAACCCACCCTCCCAGACTCGCCACCATAGAAGTCATGCCCACACTCATATTGTCAGGAACCCTGTATTCCAGTTATCCACGGCACATCTGGTGATTCTAGCCCAGGAAGGAATCCTCCGCTGTCTACGTGATAAAAACACGACTAACTGGATTAATGCCCTGGGTTTTTGCTTCTGTGTACATAGTATTAAATGCATCAGGAGGAGGAGGAGACAGGGGATGGGAGGGAAGGAGGAGGAAATAAACAAGGAGATAACAGACTTTAAACCCAACCACACGGATAACTGCAGGACGCGAATGACCTAAGCATTCCAGTTAAAATGGCAAACAAGACCAACCTACAAGGAACGTCAGACTTCATCATAAAACTATGAATCTCCTATTTGAACTCACCTAATTTAAATTAATGTTTGTCATGAAGCCGGGCACCATGGCCTGCACTGTAGTCCCAGCCACTCAGGAGGGTGAGACAGGAGGATCCCTTGAGCCTGGGAGCTCAAGACCAACCTGGGCAATATAGTGTACCCCTGTCTCCAAAAATAATGATAATGCTTGTTCTTCTAAAGTGTTTGTTGGGGCCAGATATGGTGGCGCATGCCTGTAATGTCAGTGGCTCAGGAGGCCGAGGCAGGAGGCCTGCAAGTTCAAAGCCAGCCTCATCAACTATCGAGGCCCCAAGCAACTTAGTGAGACCCTGTCTATAAATTTAAAATAAAAAGGGCTGGGGATGTGGCTCAGTGGCTAAGCACCCCTGAGTTCAATTCCTGGTGTGTCAGAAGGAAGAAATATCTACAGAGCATATAAAATACTAAGACTAGAATAAAGAGTTTGTACAAAAAAACAAAGTACAGAGGAAATAATGAAAGTGCAAATGTGTTTCACAGAAGAAAAACAAGTATATCAAATAAAATATGTAAAGATATTCAATCTCATTAATTACCCAGGAGTACAAATGAGAGCCTGCGAAACTCTATGCTTACCACAACACCAAAGGTAAATCAGCAAGGATATTAAATAATGGGAATATTTATTCACTGTGCATGAACATTTGATCCAAGCACTTTGGAAAACAAGCCAGTATTGTCGAACAAAGTTGAATGTGTGCGTGTTCCACAACCCAGGCCTTCCACCTGGCCTGTACCCCAGAGATACACTCGCCCCCAGGACCAGGATCTACGACCGTCCACCGCAGCAGCCTTTGAAGTGGTTCAAACAGCGAACAGTCTGACTTGGTGTATCTCCCAAGCAGACAGGCCCTAAGCTAATAGTGACCAGGAACCCTGGAAGGGGAGTGGGAGGCAGCCATCAGGGATGCACTATTAGGCCAACCCTGTGTGGTGGCTGGAGTGGCTTTGCGGGGGAAGCCATGGCACTGCAGGGTCGGAGGAGCCAGGCAGGCACACCCCAGCTCCCCAGAGCCGCTGGGCAGAGCCGCTCCCAAGGGCACGTGTGGCCTTTTGCACTGTGCACTGGCAGCTCAACTTTCTGCAGAGGGATGAGAAAGGCCCCCCTCAGGTGCAGAAGCAGGGGACAGCAGCTGGAGCTGGACGGAGCACCAGGAAGGACCCAAGAGGCCTGGGCGAGGCTGCAGCCGCTCTCTGGGACTGACGGAACGGGCGCTGATGGGAAGCACCTTCGTACCAAGGAGCACTGGGTGGCGGTGACGGGGAGGCTCTGAGCTGCTCCCCTCACAATGCAGGTGATGGCCTCCAAAAGCCAGGAGAAACAGGCCATCCCGTGTAAAGTTCTGAAATGTGCAAAATCCAACAGCCAAGAGTCAGGCTGCGCAGGTGCGATGAAGACAGAGGGCGAGAAAATGAGAAATGCAGATGTCAGGGCGAGGCGTTATGAGAAACGGACCCACAGACTGTGTCCGTCCTGACCCGAGTAGTTGTTTATTTCAAAAGAAGTTTCAACAGGAAAAGTCGCAGGGTTGGGGGCAAAGTAAGGAGGCCTGACGGGAACATAAACCCACGGGACAGACGGGAGATGCGCAGACTCACCTCCCCAGCCTTTATCTCAGAAATTCATGTACCGTTTTCATGTAACCAATATTTCAAAACAGCAGAGGACTGAAATAAAGGTAGAACATATTCACATTCTGATGGGTGAGTGGAAGAAGGACGGATTTCCTGTTCTGTACTTTCTACCAAAAACACACGTTCCTTTTATATTAATAAAACCATTTAAAGTTAAACGTGGCCCCAGAACCTCCCCCTTCCTTCCCAATCCCAGTTCTACCATCTTATACCCACAGCCAATCTAGAAAAGGAGGGAAATCAAAGTCCCTGGATTCCCTGTTGTGGCTATTAACTGAAACAGAGATCCCAGGTTTGCTAATTCAGAGGCACATTTACATTTGCCCACAGGCATCGAGGCCAAGAAAAAAAAAGTAGGCCAATTCTAAAATGAATCATCTGGTGGGCAATTAAATACCTGATGAAAGTTGAAGGGAAGAGAGAATCAGAGCACCACAGGTTAAATCCTGTTCTCACCAATTGCCAGTGAGTGTTTCCACCCTCCCAGGAAGGGACCCGAGCTGGATTTAGGTTACATCGAACATCACTGGAAACAACTCAAGTATTTAAACTATATTAAGAGACTCAATCGCAATGACAATTTCTTATTTTAAAAGATTATAACGGAAAAGGGAAACAAACTGCATGATCCCACACAACTGCTGAATCTGAGAGAACTGAAGCTCTCTAAGGCTTGAAATAACCAACTTGCGTATTCATCAAATGTCTTGTATATTTTGTCAAACCATTAAGAACTAGAATCATTTCTGCTGCTCTCAGAAGTTACATGCACCGCACGGTTGCTTCCACTATTTGAATGCAAATTTAAAATCGATACCAACCACCCTATCCATGCTAGGACAAAATACATGCTTCTCAAGTGTTGCAAAACTTCTCCTCACTACTAGAAGCGGGTGAATGTGTGATACCCTAAAATGTATTTGTACATTCTATTAGCAGAATTGTGTTTTGATGATGCATTGGTTAGTACGTCCTCCTTCAGAACTCCAAAATCATTAAGGCTTATGCATTCATAATCTAAGAGGCCTCTGTGAATAGGCCCGAGGGCCCCAGGAGCACTTAAAAGCTAGTTGGGGGGAAAAAGAAGTGCCTGCCCGAATAGCTTTTGTAAAGCAATGGAGCGTGAATCTCCTTTGTGAGCCCAGGGAGCTTGAACTGGAGAGGGCAGCTGTAGACTCCTGCTCACCCAGACAGCAATATCTGCCTCTGGGTTTCCAGCCTTGACCCCCGAACAACCCATTGCTTTTGCCCTGTTCTTTTAGGGTTGACTGTGTATAACAAAGGTTTTGCAGGAATGTCACATGCCCTACAACATCTATTTCAATCCCAAGTTCTCTTAACGACCAAGCATGGGGGACATCAAGCTTTGCACCGGAGTTTCGGAGAGCAAAAAGAAAAAGAGAGGAAGGCCCCAAAACTGAGGCCCAACTGGGTGCACTTGGTAACTCTGTAGGAGCGGCAGAGTGCTGCTGTGCATCTTACAAACCTTACCTCAGGAAAACCCTGAAACCCACCAAGGCTGAAAGATGAACACTTGGAGTCCATCACAAATATAACCCGTGTATTTCTTCTATTGAATCTGATTATATCTCTGTGTACGTATTGCTTTCCGTTTAATAAAAGAAAAAAACCTCTTCTGGTTTTCCAATAGGAAAAGCCATCCTCAAATGAGCTGTCTAGTACCATGAGGTAGGATTGTCACCCAGGGGATTTCAAAGGGCCTTTCAAACCCCCCTCTGATAACTAATCTGTTATCAGGCAACCCTTATGAGAAGTCTTTAAAGCATCCATTAACAATCATTATCTTTAAACAGGATCCTAAAATCTAAAGTCCCTGGATAACATAGAGTTTTCACTTTGGCCTCCCTCAGAATCTGCCTCAGAACTCCCTCCCAATCTCTCCGATTTAAAAAAATATATAGATTTATTTCAAGCAAAAGCTAATAGCAGAGGACACATTACAACAGATTCTGTAAACATTCACCTTGCAAAAAAACGGGTTTAAAATAAAACCCGTCTTTGAATTTAGAAAAGAGGCCAAGACACAATAATACAAGCATGTAAAACGTAAATGAGGAAAAATCTTTACATCACCATTTACTTTTCCATTTTAATTAAACTTGAATTCCAAATGATGCTGAGCTTATTAACAAGATAATTCTTTATAAGACACTACCGAGCAGGTTCCATAAGAATTTTATGGTTTGTCAATATCAAATGGTTGAGAGTAATCTAAGAATTTAGTGAGTCAATAAAATTAAAGGCCATCGCGAGGCACCCCCCCAGTCACCTAGAACTCCCTTGAGGACCAAGGGGAAGCTTCCAGTTCCTTGCAACATGGCCAATTAAAGCAACAGCTCCAGCCCTGACTTCTCTGTGTGCCCCTCAGCTTCCCTCAGCCTCTCCCACAACACAGGGCTCCTGTGCTTAGAGGGGCAGGGCGTGGCTGTGTATTGGGGAAATCGAAACTGGAATTTTTGCAGCTGGAAAAACGTCTACAGGTCATACACAGACTTAAACATTTCAGATAATCAGCTTAAATTTTGAATCACCAAATGGCACTACTTCCTAGGGTGCTCTGTTTACCCCAAATAAGCTCTGTTTACTACAGGCTCATTTTAATCCAATCTCTGCTTCTAGACTCAGCCCTCAGCAAGCCACAATGTAGACTCCAGACTCCCAACATCCTGAAATAATCACCCTATCTAGGTTAAGTGTAAATGAGGAAATGTGGGTGCCCAATTTTAAAAGGTTGAAAAGATGCTGAAGAAGCATCAGAGGGTATTGAGGGGAAATTCCTTCAAACTCAACACGAGCCTTTTGGAAATACAGGTCGGTGGAATCTGGTCTGAAGTATCTCTTAAGCAATAAAGCGTCTGCAAACACATGCAGTAGAATTCTCCACATTCTTGAATAAGACATGGTTTCAAATGGTAGAGATGGAAGTCGGAGAATTTTAGCTCAGACTGCAGTGCTGGGTCATGCTTTACTTTCACTAGCAATGTGTCATTTTAGTTTGATATTTACCAAAAAACCAGGGCGGGGGCAGGGGGATTAAACCAGAAGCATGCAAGTTAAGCATCACTTAAAATTCAGATCCATTATACAGGGAAACGTTTGTCAAAAGGAAAAAGGCCTCACACGGCCATTGCTCCTCTGAAATTACAGAGAGGTTGACCTCTCCCCTTCCATAGAGGAAGGCTGGCACTGGGGGTGGACCTCAGTCACCGAGTGGGTGAGTGACTTGCCCTGTGTGGCTTGCACATCGACACCAGCACCTTCCACACCACGCTGTCCTCCTGCTCAAATTCAGTTGTTACCACTAATGTTTTTTCCCCAAGATAACAATACCTCTGGGAAAGCCACCACCGGCCAAGGCAGAGCAACCACGCAGAGGACCCCAGAGCTGAATGAGCCCATTGTCTGCTCCTGAACAAGAGGGCTGTATTCATGGGGCCAGAGTGAAACGCAGATGAGGACAAAGCCTTGAGACTCAGAAACCAACCAGAAGAAGCTGAAATCCCACTCAGATTTTTTAACCTACAATTTCTTGGCATCATTTTGGGAGTTTCTATTACAGAATAAAAATGTGGGGATGATAGAAATTCATGAGGGTGGCAGGTATCTGAGTGCTTTCTCTGCCTGTTCCTTCTGAGTTGTCACAATGCCTCCGTGGGGAGGGAGCAGAATAGCCTTCATGTTCTAAAACCAGGCTGAGGGAGTTGGAGACGGGCCAACTTATTGAGCATTGTATTTTATGCTTTGGCCAAAGACTCGAATCAAACAAGAATAATATTAGTTTACACCTACATCTCTGGACCATGTACCGAGCAGTGTACCATAAACTGCCTTAATTCGTCCTCAGGGCACCCTGTGAGGTGGCTCAGGGCAGGCGAGGTGGGCCGTGTCCCCTACTGGCCAGCACCCTCTGAACATCGTGATGGAGGTGGGTAAATCTCAGCGAATGCATCTCCTTTCTCAGCACAGAACTTAGAAAACACTTCTGCAGGCCACCTTGCCCCACGGGTGACGGTGGCATCCCCGATCAGGTTAGCCTGGCACAACTTTCCACTGGCACAAGGGCAGAAGGACGCAGTATGGATCTGACTCTCCTGGAAGGACACAGCTTAGACGCCCAACGATGGCCGCAAGGCTGCGTTCCCAGAGCACAATGGCGCTGGGGCTAGAGCAGTCTCAAGAAAGAGGATTTCCTGGCAGCAGTACAAACCACAGCCGCCATCGCTCAGCAGGGCACCGCGGTAGGTGGCAGTTTCCTGCCACGGCTGTGGTTCTCAGAGAGACCATGACCTTCTCAATGGCCGCTCAACAGACTCCATCTTGGCTTAATCAGTCTGTTTCTGCTGCTTGCAACGAGGGACCGCAGGGCCAACACTCACTTCATGACACTCATTCTCTTCAGAAGAGTCCTCCAAGACGCATAAGATTCAACCAAGCAAAGCTTTGGGGAAATGGGATAGTATTCTAGGCAAAGGCCCTGTGGTAGACACGACCAACCAGAGTTAGCGTGGCAAGAGGCACAGATGGAGAAGAAGCTGATAAAATGAGCCAAACCAGTGGGCAGAGGCCAGCGCAGAAGGCAGGGCTGGACAGGCTCCACGACTGGTCCTGCGTGGCATGAAAAGAAATCGCCAAAATAAAAGTAGACATAAGCAACACCTTTGAAGTCCTACCTAAGAAGTTTCAGAGCAGGACCAAGACTTCATTGCAGGGTAGGCTTTCAAACATGTAAAGGCAGTCCTGACATTCCCGCAGGTCTCAGTGTCTCCACAGAGGAACACAGCGGGCCCTTGGACTCCCCCAGTAGCCCTCTGGCTGTACTGATCTATTGGTGGAAACAGCAGATCTGCACTGAGGAAACCTGCATGGATGCCCTTGGGCTGCCCTTCCTCGATCCACAATCTTAGGAAAATAAACTTACAGTATCCAGGCAGGTTGCCCAAATCCAGAAAATACACAGGAATCTGCAGTCCGCACGCCACCTAGAACCACAGGATCAGAGCACAGCGGGCACCAAGGATAGCCGATGGCTGACCGAACACACATATGACACACCAGTCACCAGGAAAGAGCACAGAGGGTGTAATGTAAGGCGTCACATGACACGGGCCTGGACATCTGCTGTCCTCACCTGCATCTCCTGAAATAACTCCTGAATCTGAATATCAAGGATGATTAAGGAATATTAAGGATAATTCAATACATCACAAAATGGATTCCTAGAAACCTGTGTGGCCAACTATGCGATGGCATCCGTGATAAACTTGGTCAAAAGCTTTCTTTCGGTCTTGAGCATATTTGACCACAGAACAGTTTGGAAGCAGGGGATTTAAAATATCAAAAAGAGGGCTGAGGATATGGCTCAGCTGGGAGAGTGCTCACCTTGCATGCAACTGGCCCTGGGTTCAACCCCCAGCGCCACAAAAAATAAATAAATAGATAAGATATCAAAAAGAAACTGCTTTTCTGTCCTCCACTTGAGATGGCTGCCCTACCATGCCCAACCGTGTCAACTGAGGACTCAGGGCTCAGAAGGAAACTGCAAAGATTTGCCTAAGGCCAGCCCCGCTCCATCTACCTGGAAATCCACCGCCTTCAGCAAGGGGCAGTCGTGACGACAGGAGGTTCACAGCCCGCCGAGGACAAACCATGCTCACAAACACTCCCAGCCAGCCCACGAGGAACGCAGCATCGACCAGACGGCAGAGACGGCCTAGGACACAGAGCCAGTCTACACCCTCAGCCCTGGCTGGGACTGGAACCAGAGGTGACCAAGGAGAAATGACAGCGGCCGTCAGGCTTGTCCTCGGGAAAGAGGAGCCACTCCAAGAACCACTTCATCCACCAAACGGCTGCCCGCCATCCAGGACCATTCAGGACGCAATGTGACCGGGCCCAGATCTTCCTTTCCATTTGAATGAAGGTTAAATGAATTTTGAGCCTAATATTCAAGGGTGATCAAGGCCAAGAGAGTGGCAGGAAGCCCCACAGAAGAGAAGTGAGGAGAGGAAATCCTGGGGACCCCGGAGACCCTGGGTCTCCAGGAAAAGCACCAAGAATCCGCTGGAAAGAGCCTCCCTGAGGGTCCTCCCTAGGAAGTGTGCCCTTTGGTGACACGGGGAAGAGCACAGAACCGAGAACTGGTGCTCCCGGGGCCTGTCAGCACGCTGCCTCTGACCACGACCTACCATGCTTGTACAGAGGCGGCAGCCCTGGGGGAACAGCCCCGACTCCCGGAGCACGCCACCCAGGACGTCCCCTGTGTTTTTCCTTACTTACAGGAAGCCTGTCAATCACGGCTTTGTGATCTTTTGATTGGACGCCATCCCCGATCACTGCTTCCCAGACGGGGTATTTCTGTGAAGGTGGGTACGTGAGATTCTTCTTATATGTCATAGAGGTGCCATCTGAAACTGAATCTCACTCTAGTGACCTAGCATCAGGGGACACCCAACATTGAGCACCAGCTCTGCAGACTACCAGACTGGAATCTTACTACTCCTGCATCTACATTTCCACAATTATGATCATTTCCAAACTTCAGGTTCCCTGATCTGCACATCGACACCTACAAGCCACTATTTCTAAGAATGACTTGTTAAAGATCTATTTTATTCATATTGGCTTCGGTGGTAGAGACAAGACCTGGTGTTCAGAACTCGTATGCAATCTACACCATTTTACATCCATTTTACATCCGTACAATTGCTTCCAGCCAGCCCACTACTGGAGGACAACCTTGGGAATTTAAATGACTGATTTACCCAAGGAAATAAAGCTCATTTTTAGTAAGTGGGGGGGGGGAGAATGTTGATTTAATTTACTTTACTGCCTGTGAATCTCCTTTGGAAAACAGAAGTAGAGTTTGATTAATTAGATTAGCCAATGCAGTTGTTGCTTATTCAGTTGGGTGAATCAATGCTTCCCTGAACCGAGTTCAGCTTCACTATACACTTGCCAACTTATCCAGGTGAGATGGTGAGCGCTAACAGCCCTTCCAGCCCTCAGCTCCTGAGAATCTCTTTTCCCAGGGTTGATCTGATCTTCTGTGATTGATGGCAGACACTGCAAGCCCCTCCCTGCCCCCCTGAGCACATGGGTAACTCACCTACAGAGGACAGGAAATTGACCACCCTGCACTGTTTCCATTTTTTATGCTTCCTAATTTTTAGCAGTTTTCCTTTCCCTATTGACTTTTATTGCGATTTTTTTCTCTGTATAAAAATATCAAAAGATACAAGATATATTTTTTATTATTAATGACAGCATATTATAAGATTATTAGAAAAGAATTCTCGGAGCTATTGCTCTATTTTTAGAAAACTTGTGGTTAAATGTCTCAAATTGTTGCTAGTTTTTCTTTCTTCCTTCTTTTAATGACCGTCTTTCTAAGGAAGTCCCTTTCATCTGACTTGCTACACAAAATCACTCCTGATTCATTTGTTACTGAGATTTACCAGAGTACAGCTGTTCAAACAAAGTCCTGGCCTATGAAAGCCTGGGAAAACTGGGAATGATAATCAAATTAAAATTCCTCTACATTCTTTTTAACGGAGCGCAGACAATTTTGTTATTTTATATTTAAAACATTAAAATTAAAAGGCCCGAGCCCTGTGGTATCTTGGACTGCATTTTTTCCACTAATGATCCAGATGACATGATCAGAATGAAAAAAATTTAGGAATTCAGCAACAAATCAAATGAACTTTTCTATAAGAGATTTTGTTTTCGATTTTAAAAATTTGGAAACCCAAGAGGATAGGGGCTTGAGATCCTAGCAGTTGGGGACCACTGGAGATTAACTTGGCTCTAAATGACAGGCGTAAAAATCTAAGTGCTGGTGGCCTGCACCTAAGACTCTTAGGTGGCATCTGGTGGCTATCCGACAACACTGATCAGCTCAGGGTGGACCCTCAAGTGCTTCTGTCCAAAGGCTGAAAGCCACCTGCTCCAAGAAAGCCCAACATCTCCCTCATTCTCTGAAAATGAGAAGATTATAGGATCAAGATCTCCTTCCAGTTAATGAGCCACAGGAAAGGGCCTTGAAAGTCGGAAGACAGAAGAATCAAACCAGGAGCGCATTCACCTTACCAATCGATTCCTCCTCTCTCTCCAGGGCTCCTGTACGCTGAGGGGCTAGCAAGGATTTCCAGGTTTCTTAGATCAAACAATATCTGACGCCATAAAGAAGTATTGCATCTGTCAGCCCAAGGATTGGAATCTCCTTCTTACCACTCCCCAGACCCCCAGCTCCAGTCAGCCCCCCACGGCCAGTCCCCTGATGGGGATAGTGCCATCTCCCACACAGGTAGGACAGAAACCTCCTCACCAGTCTACCTGCTTCCTTCCTCCCATCGTGGGGACACTGATCCTTCTAGGAAGCATCAGGATTTAAATATATCTACACACACACACACACACACACACACACACACACACACACACACGGGACTGAACCCAGGAATGCTTTAGCACTCAACTACAACGCCAGGTCCTTGTTATTTCCAAGACAAGGTCTCACTATGTTGCCAAGGCTGGACTCAAACTTGCAATCCTCCTGCCTCAGCCTCCCTAGTCACTGGGACCACAGGTGTGCACCACCACACCTTGTGCATCAGGATCAGCTCTGAACATCTGAATGGCGCTACAGTAGGACCAAGATCTACACAGCCTTCCAGCCAACTTCCCGCTTCTGCCCAAGCCCCACACCACAGCCAGGCTGCTTCTAACACACACACACACACACACACACACACACACTCACACCCTGTGACACACAGGTGACAGCCTCCCTGGGCTAGTCCCCTCCCCCTTCTTTGGACTTTCCCTAACTCCTCAAATCTCTGCTGAGATGCCACTTTCTCCCAGTCCTCCCTCTAAGTCTGGGTTAGATAACCCCACACACCTCTCCCAGGGAGCCCTGAACCTACCCCTTCCAAGCACTCATCAAGTTACACTCCAAAGCCATTATTAATTTTCTATGTTCTCCTAGAACAGAGTCTCCATGAAGACCAGGGCCCCGTCTGTAAGTGTTAGCCTGAAATGCCTCATGCTGGTGTCTGGCCCTCATCAACTGTTCAAAATAAATATCTATTGAATCATTTCAAAAATCTAATTAATTATAAAGTCTTAAACAGTCCCTAAAGTCTCCACAGAAGTTTTTGTGGTTTTTTTGTTTGTTTGTTTGTTTTGTTTTGTTTTGTTTTAATGAGCTGGGAAAAGGGTCACTTAAGAAAAAAAAAAAAGGCTTCCAAAAATTTAACCTATAAGAGCAACACATAGGTGCTCAATAAATATTTATTATCGCATAAAGGAATAACCAGGGTGACAAAGCCAATGTACATTAAAGAGTGTAATTTTTCGAATTAGATCCACTTGCCGGACGCTGAACAGGATGGAAATCCAGTCCTGCAGGTCACGTGAGTGCTGGGTCTCACTAGACCTCCCTCACCAAGTGCACAGTGGCCTAGATCTGGTGTTTGGATCATTTCTGCTGTTGCTCCTATGTTATTTATACTACCAGCCACTACTCCAGGTCAGCCCATACTAAGCCAGTTCAGAGAGGACAGCTCTGACGGCACCATTAGTTCTACAGATTCTCAGGCCAAAAGAGTAAAATGAGAGAAACCAAGTTCACCCATTTCTCTCAAATCAATCCAAGAAGATCTTGCCACGTTGCACAGTGGCGGTTCTGTGCTCATCTGAAGTCACCCCTGCCCTACAGTGAATTTTGCATGTTTAAGCTTCCTTGATAACTTGAAGAATAAGGGTGATGAAATAGTTCCTCTGGCCAATTATAGTCTCTGTTTACCATTTACCCCAGGCTCCTGCCTCAGCAAGACCTGAGATCTGGGTTTAGATATTGACTATAAAACAAGCAGGAGTCAGAACTTGCTTTTACCCCTTCAAGTGCACCCAACGCCAGGAGAGAGAATCCAACGATCCTGTCCCCGCAGCTCTCCACCCTCACCTCCGCCTGATCCCTGGCCCCTGTGCCCTGGGCAAGGATCTGGGCCTTCTGCTCAGAAGGCGCCCAGCCTTCCTCTGCTTCCCACAGGCCCCTCCCTCTGCTTGGAATGCCACCTCTCCGGTCTCATTCCTCACCGTGTCTGGTGCCCAGCACCCTCTGTCTGGACCTTAGGGCCTTCCCCACTCCCAAGCAGAATACATTAGTCCCTCCCTTGACCCACTGCCTTTTTTGGAAGTTTCAGGCCCCTCAACACATTAGAGGTTCCAACTACTGCTCTTGTATCCACCTCTCCACCAGGCTGAGAGCTCCTTACAAGCACATATCATACCCATATTTCCTCAGTGCATAAAATCATCCCCACAACATGGTGATCAATGAATGGTTGTTGTTTAATGAATAACCATCCCTGTACCCGATGAAGGCCAGACATTGAAATGATCAGAATGAGACTAAAACTCCACCCATCTTTATTCTATAGAGCATTAAAAATCAAAACAGAAAACCAAAGACCCAAGTACTATAATTAACTTGCTATCTAGTCTGAGGGTAAGTTACAAAACCAGTTGTCATAATGATAAGCAAATGATTCAGACTCTGGCAACCTAACCTTGAGCTGTTGCTCCAACTTGCTCCAGAGTTGGAAATAATCCAAAAGAGGCAGTTTAGAGATTTTTAAGTAACTCTGGCTCTCCGGCCTTTTTAACATTTGCTCAGCGAGTATTTGCTGAATACCAGCACCCTGCACGCCTGGCCTCCAGTCTGGTGTGCTTTCTGTTGCTGTAACTGAATACCACAGGCTGGGTATCTGTAAGGAGTGGAGGTTCATGTAGCTTGTGGTTCTAGAGGCAGGAGTTCAGGGACGTGCTGCTGGCCTGTGCTGGCCACCAGAGCATGGTGAGGAGCATCGCATAGCAAGGCAGAGCCCGAGAGTCAGTCTCGTTTCCTCACTTAATAAAGCCACGGATGCCCTCATGGGGACTTTCACTCTCATGGTGTCATCTATTTGTGATTACCTCCCAGTGCATATGAATTTGGGGATTGAGTTCCTTCCCAGCACATAACGTGGGGGGGGGGGGCATAGTTAAGCCACAGCATGTCCGTAGTAAGAGGACTCCCAGCTCATGCAGGAAAAGACCCCCGGCCTTGACGTCATTGTCTTCAGTGTAGAGAAAGAATGAAGCCCACCCATGCCATTACTTATGGATGTCATGTGAGTGGCAGACACAGATCGTGGAGACCCAAGAGGCTGAGGCCGCGGTTCTCTCTACATATTGCTGGCATGATGGTAAATGCAGTCGAGATGGGCATGTGCTCCTGTACAGGGCGGCCTGGCTCAGCTCAGGTGGTGACCTGGGCAGTGCAGGGCTGAGGTGCCTCTGCCTGAAGGAGGAGCCCCGGGGCCTTGGGACTCCTCAGGCTTCCTCTCTGGCTGGGAGGCCCAGTGCCCAGATGCCAGGGGCCACATGATAGCTTCCAGCTGCAGCTCAGGCCCCAAAGTCACCTGCTTGCGGGAGCCACTGAGCAGGACTGGCCTCCTGCACCCTGAGCCCATTATTTACTCACATAGAGGAGCTCCCTGAACACACATCACCAGGAGGTGGCTGCGGCCTCCAGGGCCACCCCCCCTCTCGTTCTCAAGGTCTAAGCTGTGAATATTCACCTTTATTAATTCAATTCAATGTGCTGCATTGAATGCACATTTTCAGGTTGTGTGTATGTTCCAAATTTTGTAAAAAAACAGTCAAACACAACAGCCTTTTGTTGTGCTTTTCAACATTTCTTTAGCCTCATTTTTTACCAATCCAACGTCCCCACGATGCATTCTCTCAAACTCGATGTGTCTCCCCCCGTTAGGCCGGCGATGGCCCCTGCAGCTCACACAGAAGTCAAGACACCTTCCATGAAGTCACAGGACTTCAAATGCCCACCTCTTGGGGACCACATGAACAGCCATAATCCAAACTGACCATTGATATTTCAAACAAAGGATTGATAATGAAAAGTTTGAGAATGAACCATCATTTGGAATCACAGGGAAACAAACTTGTCTATATGTAATTATATAGATTTTTTTTCCCTTGAGGCAAGACTCTATGGCTTTCAAGAAATCCTCAAAAGAGGGCCCCTCGGCCTCTCTCACACCCCCAAATGAAACCCTCCACTAGTCCAGTGAGGGAAACCCCTTCCTATAATTTGTCCAGTCAAACGTGGCGAATGCTTTTAACGTAAGTGTGACCACAAGATGCACATCACCCACCAGGCCAGAGTCAGAACCCGAGGACTGCAGCAGAAGCAGCAGCAAGAAAAAAGAGAAAAGGCCTCCAGATGATTTATGCCTGAAAAGCTTGGATCACGAAGAAGGAGAAAAGAACTAGGTCCCTGTGACTTGACCTTCAGAAATAAGCAGCAACGTCTTATTCCTACTGACCTAGAGATCACCTTCCAGGCCCGAGTTTTGTCACCATCCTACAGAAGGTCACTGAAAACCTCAGCACCGCCCCAGGGCTACAGAGAACCCCCGGGGGGTCCCTCCCCACCATCTGCTAGAACCCACAGGGGGCAACCATGGGAGGAAGGAAGGACAGCCACCCTCCGTTGCTGGCAGCTGCCAGCACTCCGTCCAAGATTAAAGAGACAATCTGTGCCTCCCAGCAAAGGGGAGTCTGTGAAGAGAAGCACCTGGACTCTGGGTGGGAGGAGGCTGGCTTGGCTGCACTGGACACATAAGACTAAAATGGGCCTCGACCTACGTCGCTTCTGTGGTTCGGGGCTGTCACCACAGGGATCTGCACGGGCAGAGCCCACATGTGACTTGTGCTGCAATCTACCTGATGCCACCCCTGGCAGTGTGCTTGCTTTTGCCATCAGGTGAGTGACATCCTTCTCTGCTGGCACCCAGATGGAGGCAGGCCGAGGGGAGTCTCTGGTCAGGCTCTGTGGCTGCAGTGTCCACGTCGTCTCCTCCCCTGGGCCCAACAAACTTCACCTCGTCCCACTCCACGCCTCCTCCACGGCTTCACGTGGGAGTCTCCTGGTGGCTTCAAACCTGCCTAACGCTTCCTCCCGTGATCCAAGTTCCCGACAAACTCTTCCTCACCCACAGGGTCACTCAGAGGCACGTGATTTGCAAACGCATTCAGCTTCCCACCCAGGATGCTGGTCCTCCTCCGGCCCTCTCCCTTGGGCTCCGCCAATGTTAGCATGCTGGTGTGGGAGGTCAATGTTTCCGTTTCCTCTGAGACTGTCTCAAACACCCATGCGCTTGGGCTCCTCCCACATTAGTTCCCTGGGCCAAAGATTACCCATATCAGGAATAACCCTGAAAAAATGGAATATTGCTTTTTGAAAATTCTGAGCACTCATATTACAGAAAGGATGTAATCCTAGACCTACCACTGAGCAACTCTCCTATCCTCCCCAGCCTCTCCTTCCACATCTGCAAAGTGGGGAGAACTCCTTCCTCACCAGGCTGTGAGCTTCAAATACGCGGCTGCCCGAGAGAGGCTGAGCAGAGACGGCTGGTGCCCCAAAGCCATGCTCTCAAGAGTTAGGAATTTACTTATTCTGAGAAACGTCTTCATGACTGTGGACAAGGGTGAATATCAGCTCAAAATTGTTGGGCTTTAAAAAAAAAAGGTTGGGGGGATACAAATCATTTACATCCTAAGAGCAAGCAAGCATCCCTGTTTAAAAATACCCAGGGTCCATTGTGACAAGCCTTTGGTCTGCAGAAACACTGAATTTCTGGCTTCTTTCCTTTTCCTCAGCTTTGTTTTCTCCTCCCCTCTCTCTGTAAATGAAAATAGCACGTGGGAAGAAAAGTTTGGTAAAGTCCTTATCAGCAATGATAAGAACTCTGGGTGAAGTCCTCCTAGGGCACCGCAGGGTCCAGCCTCTTGGAAGGACCAATTAAAGGCTCCAGTTGGGGCGGCCACATGAGAGAGACACACATGTGGTTTTAAATGCCTGAATTCCATTGTGCTGTTCGGGGTAAAACCCAAGCAGAGCAAAGAAGCGATCCCTTCCACAGAACACATGGGCCTCCATTGTGTCTTCGACCCCTCCAGGTATTTAAGGGCCGGAATCAAATACAGAAATGAAAACAAACAAAAAGCCCACTATCTGTCCAAGTTTGGTCTTGCAAGAAAAAAAAAGGGGGGGAGGGGAAATGGTAGTATTAAAAATAAGTGTGTTATGGGACGACGGTGGACTTATTTAGCCCATTCCGCAGGATTTTTTCAGGATGCGACAGTGCCAAAGATTCTTTGTATCATTGTCCAACACAAACAATAAAGAAACTCAGCCGAGTGCAAAATCCCCAGGAGAAAAGATCTGCAATTTAATTAGTGAATAATTGAAGCAATTTAAATACAATCCCAGGCATTTTTTAAAGTAATATTTGAATAGACATCTGCTGCATCCACTAAGTGTTCTGGGGAAACACAATAATCCCTGATCCCGTGAGATGCCACCGTGATGAACAAGACTCTGTTGTTAGGGCAAGACCCATAATTTACAAGAAAACTCTAGAAATTCTCCCTCCTGACACATACTCATGCCCACAAAATGGATTAGACAGACAGACCGAGCCAGTACACATTCGTCACAGTCTTTCGAAATGCAGAAAAAGGGACACATGATTGAAACTCGGCAGCACTAAGCAGGGGCCCTGGTGCCTTCACTACCTTTCTTCTAATACTACTACAATTTCTTTATTTACCAAATGGGAATATCAGTGCCTACCTCACATGAGTTTTGAATATTAAATGAGAATATTTACAATAAAGCACCACATCACCGGGACTTGAAGATGCTGAAATGTTGAAAAACTGGAGACTATAAACCACTGATAAGTCACGATTACACCTTCTACCATAAGAATTTTACTATCCTCACCTTAGAGACTTATTTGTATGTATGAAATATTTCACCATGTGGAGCTTCAGCTTCATAAGAGGAAGAGAAATGGGGAGACGGAGGGGGTACGGCAGCCCAGCAACCTGAATGCATTTTATACACTTAAAAATGGTCATGACTTCGGGTTTTAGATCGTACGCATTGTACAATAACCTCTTTAAATTATTAAAAAGTATTTTGCCATACTAAAATCCCCGATAGCCAAAAAGAAATCCTCTTCCTTTGGCCTGGTCAGCTGAAGGAGACCAGGGAGGGGCTAGGGACACGAGGAGACACACGACAGAGCCCCAACACTTGGCAAAGGCACATACACACCCTAGGACCTCGGCCAAACTTTCAGAAAGGGGTTTTCCCCTGAACCTTTGTTAACTTCACACACAACAGATTTCTGAATAGAGGTACCCACACACTGGGCACCAAACTCTCAAACTCCCACCCAAGTCTCGCACACTTAAAGGGTCAGAAATGGCATTTGTTCTGAACACAAATCAACACATGTACTTGAGACAATTCAACAGTTTACACTTGAAAATGTCTCACAGACTCCTAGCATATGCTACATCAAGTGTATCAAAAATACCAGAGAACCCCAAGAAGAAGAACCGGAATCCCTGTTGTAACTGGTGTTCTTCAAGGGGAGGGGCACTGCTGTTCTGGGTGCACTTGGAGTTGTGCCACATGGATGCACACAAGTCCAGGCACAGGGAGACGTGGCTAAGCATCACTCTGGGTGAAAACAACCCCGGGGGCCCCACTCTGCTGCCACCAGCTGGGTCACCATGTGCAAATCACCCAGACTCTCCAGCCCGGGTTGGCACACTCGGGAGATGACTGCTCAGGACCCATGAGTTGACAGGCCCCTTTAGGTTCTAGCTCTTGACTCTCTGCTCCACCCCAAGCGTTGTCTGGGAGATCTCGTAACACGAGGTATCAACCATTCCCTCACCCTGACAAAGTACAAGTGAGAAGAAGAGAACGTGAGAAAACATCTACCCAGAGGCCAGGGGCCAGCCGTGAGGGATCTAGAAGACCAAGGCTGTGGTGAGCCACTTTGTAACTTGGTCCCTCGCTCAATTTCACTTTCTCCTCACCCGATTGCCTGGGATTAGTACACTCGTAATCTATGTTCCAAGAAAAGGGGACAGTTCAGAGTTTTCAGGACCCAGTGGCAGTCCTGGCCCCAGTTCCTGGAGCTACTGAGTGTCCTCTGAGTGTTGATCGCAGTGGCATGGCCCGCCCTGTGCTGAGTCTGCACTGCACAGAAGAGAAACCCACGTTGCCTCCGCCTTTGGCTGTCCGACCCATGCTGGGCCTCAACCCTGGGTGCTTTGGTGAAGTTTTTGTTTGAGGTACTGGTGCCCAGCCTTGGTCCTCTAGATGTCTTGACATCTTCTGTGGTTTCGACTAAGGTGTTGATAAGGGTTGCAAAACATTCTAATCCGGTTCAAAGTAGGACACCTCACAGTGCTGAAGGGGCCCATCAAATCTTTTATAATAAAATAACTGATAACTTAAAAGTTGACGTGAAACTCGAAAGAGCCTTTCATCTTAAATTCTATTAGATCCTTTCATGTTTTATGCTTAATTTATGTGAAACTTCACACTCTGAAAGTCACCAGGTGCTATGGTTTGGATCTGGAGGGTGCTCCAAAGGCTCATGTGTTGAAGGTTTGGTCCCCATGTAGCAAAGTCCTGGGTCAGGTTTGGGAAAGGGATCAGATCAAGAGGGCTCTGACCTCATCAGTGGATTAATCCACTGATGGATGCACAGTTCAGTGGACTCTCGAGAGGTGATGAAACAGGAAGTGGGACCTACTTGAGGGCGCAGGTCCTTGGGACCTTGACCCCGCCCGTTCCTCCCTGCTTCCTGTCATGAGCTGAGGACACCTGCTCCACCACCCTCCCTCTGTGATGTTGTGCCTTGCCAAAGGAATAGGCCCCAGTGATCCCAGACTGAGACCTCTGAACCAATCAGTCCAAAGAAACTTTTCTTCCTCTAAATTGATTTTTTTCCAGGTGTTCTGTCACAGTGATGGAAAGCTGGCTAACAAGCTGGGAAAGACTGTCCTTAAATTTGCATGTGGGAGGGATGCTGGGATTGAACCCAGAGTTCTATGCATGGCACATGAGCCCCTTTCACCAAGCTGTAGCCCCAGCCCAAGGGGCTAGAGTGAGGACTTGGAGCCTGGCTGGAATTCCCTGTTAATAACTAAATGATCACAAGTCATACGTTTATAAAATCCACATTTCTAGCTGGGGTGTGGGAGCCGTGCCTGTTACCCCAGCAACTCGGGAGGCTGAGAGACAGGAGGATCACAAGGTCAGCCTGAGCAACTTAGTGAGATCCTGCCTCAAAACAAAAATAAAAAGATTGGAGACATAGTTTGGTGGCAGAGCACCCCTGGATTAAATCCCCAGCACTTTAAAATAAATCCACATTTCTAGAAATTTGTAAAGTTACGTGTGCAGTACAGAGCTTGGGTCTAGAATTTCTAGAAAATACCAATGAAAAGAGAGACACACGTTAACTTGGCGAGCAAAGGTGGGCAACAGTCAGGATGGAAATCCTGAAGAGCATCTTCCCTGGCTCTGACCACCCCCTGAGGAACAGTGTGAGATGGAGTAAGAGTCCTGGCCACTCCATTCCCGAGAAAATGGACAACCTGCTATGTCAGTGACCCAAATTCCTCACCCTCGGGTTTTCTTTGAGGAATGGGCTTGGAAACCGTCCATCTGGTTGCTTTCAAAGCCCTAGCACACACCCCTGGCAAGGGGAGCCTCACGAGACAGAAGAACAGTTCATGATGGCAAACAGCAATCTGGTCTCAAACTAAAACACTGTGCTCAGAGGCGGGCAGCAGAGACCCTCCCAGAACGTCCTTTTTATCATAGGCCTCTAGACTGTGCCTTCGTCCCCGAGTCCCAAAGCTGCAATCCCCCCACGAATGACTTTGTCCCACCTCCACACCAGGCCTGGGCTGGACTGAGCATCCTGCGCTGCCTACAGGAGCCATGAGTCTCAAACCTTTAGTCAGGCACTGCCAGGCAGAGCAGCCGCCCTGGGAGTCCAGGACGGAGAGCGTCCAGGGAACCTGAGAGGGACGTAGAGAACCCCACATAGTGCCAGGGTGGATGTCTGGCTCCAAGAATAACAGGAGACAGTTGAGATAGCTAGAACAACAAGACAGGACAGGACAGGACGAAGAAAGGAAAGCCACCCCCAGCCAGGCTCCAAGTCCTCATGAAAACTTCCACCTTGCAAAGGCTGCTGGGAGATGGGAGCGTGCGTGGTTTCGAGAACATAAACTAGCTATGCCAGCCATGGTGGCGCACGCCTGGGACCCCATGATTCAGGAGGCTGAAGCAGGAGGATGTCAAGTTCAAAGCCAGTCTGGGCAATTGAGCAAGACCCCGACTCAAAATAAAATCACATACAAAGAACTGGGGGCGTGGCTCAGTGACAGAGCACTTTTCTAACAAGCCAAGGTCCTGGGTTCAATCCCCAGCACCACAAAAAAGCAGCAAGAATTTAGACCAGCTATATCTTGGCTTTGAGATTGTTCAAATCTCTTTGAGAATATGATACATAGTACAATGACGTGGCTACTCCTTGGGAGAAAAGTCTCTCTTTGTAGAAAGTAAATACCCTTTTGTAGAGATTATTCCTTTTCCTAGAAGACTGACCCAATGTGCAGTTTAATTATGCAAAGACCTCTTAGGAGACGGAGACTCTACGGAGGCCATGCTGTGGGGATCTGGACAACAGGGTACTGACAGCAAAGTACTCCCCAGAGACAACTGCCACCAAGCAGCCCTTCAAAGACAGGAAGCGACAGATGTGTGACAGGAAGACACAAAGGTTCTTCTGTTTGCTGACAGAGCAAGGACTGAAGCAAAGCTCCTCCTAGATGAGACCATGGATGCTCCACGAGACGGGTGCAGACTTGAAGCAGTGGCCTGGCGGGGGACACCAGAGGTGGTTCTCCACGTGCTGGACGGCTGTAATAATCTGATGAGGGCTCAGGTCTGCTCCCCAACACCAAGTGCACCCCCACAAAGAATTATACACAGCTCCTGAGGTCTCCTCATCAACATCCCTGAACGTTCAATGTGGACACTCAGAGCTAAAGCCTGCATTATTGGGGTGTCTGGCTGGAGCTGAAGTTAGGCTAACAGCTCTGCGGGGAACCCACGGCTCTCCTTGAAGAGGACGTGTATTCTTCCCATCAGTCATCCTGAGAAGGGACAGATCTCGACCAAGGAAGTGAAGGAAGGAAAACTCTTGCTTCTCTCCGAGTCCAGTGAGCCCCTGGCCCGCCTCACGGACGGCCCGGGCCTCTGCATTCCAACAACAACCCCTCCTTCAACAGAGTCACGTTAAATGTGGCAGCCTCGATTCAGAAGTCTTTGAGGAAGCCGGGGAGAGTCTCTGTTGAAGCGCGCACTGGAGTGATCAAAGCGGGAAGAGCCCTGCGGAAGCCAGCGCATGATGGTGGCCATGAGCCCCGCGACCACGCAGAGCAAAGGCCCTGGGAGTTGAAGGAGGCCACGCGGCTGGGCGGGAAACGGTCACAGACATAAAAGGTGGCCGATCCAGGACCCTTCCAGAGCAGGATGAAGGACAGGACTCACAGGGGAGCCCCAGGGCCTGCTGCCCCACAGGAGGGCCACAGGCCAGTGGATCCGGCCCACCTGGGACTGCGAGCCCAAGTCCACTTCCTGTTGCCATAACACCTGGGACTGGGCACTACCTAAAGAACAGACAGCGAGTCGGCTCGTGGCTCTGGAAGCCACAAGGCCAGGAGCACGGTGCTGGCACCTGACGAGGGCCCCGTACTGAGGTGACACAGGAAGGGCACCACAGGGCAGGATGGAGCTGACACCCTTGTCATGGCTCCCTCTCATGACCAGGCCACACACCTCCCCAGGCCCTGTGTCCACACGCTTGCCCTGGAGACTGCGCATGGGCTGGGGCAGGTCACACCGCTGCACCACCTCACCTCAGGGACAGAGGCCACTGGGCTACACTAGCAAGGCTGGAGGAGGCCAAGACTGAAGACCACACAGAACAGAGGTGGGCATGATCATGTGTTTAAAATTTAGAAAAGAAATAATAATGGGACATCAGATCTTGCCGCACTGTGGCTATTACAGGGTTTGGATGGCCGAGTGTAGGCTGAGAAAAAGAAAAATCCTGTGACCGATAACTGGCGTTCTTGCCTCTTTTTGGTGTAAATCAAGATTACATACATAATTTTATGATAGAGCTTTAAAATCTTAATGAAAGTGGTGGCTTTCTACACAGATTTCGATCCTCAAAAGTAAGCCAATACAAAACGGGGGATCATGAACTGCAGTCGATTCCCATGCATGTGAGTGTTTGTCGGGACCAACCCAGCCACTATGTATAACCAGTGAGCTCTGATAAAAAGGAAAAAGTAAACAAATGCTCCAGAAGAAATTAAGAAATACAGAAAGAAGGGGCTGGGGAGTGTCAGTCAGTACTAGACGTGAAAGGCCCTGGGTTCAATCCCCAGCATCAAACAAAAAATGAAACAAACCCCTCCCCACCCAAAAAAAAAAAAAAACACACAAGAAAGCAGTATATAAAGTGATCTACACCAAGCAAAAGCCTTAGGCCCCATCTGGTTTTATTGGCCAATTAAACCAAGTTTCAAGGACCAGCCATTTTCACGCTATATAAACTGCTACAGAACTTTTTTTGAAAAAAAGAAAATCTCTAAAAAGATGCAAAATCACTACATAATTTATAACCCTACCTATAAAACAGAGTGTTGGATTCGCTTCGCACACAGTATGGGCGTGTAAGGATTAAAGCCCAGAGAGGGAAAGTTTGACCAAGTGCACACACTCAGGGCACAGCCAACTCAGACTCTCCCTGGTAAACTCACTGTCATTTAAAATGAGATTATTGGATGGAACTTACAAAAACACACCAAGTCCCTAAAGGTCCCAACTCTAACATCTGCACTTGAGTGCTCAAGAGTCTACCTGGTCTGCGAGTGGAGCTAGACAGAGGGGTTAACCAAGCACAACCAGGTACTAGGCACCCATATTCCCATTGCATGGGCCTTCCACTTCATCGAGGTCTGGGATATGTGTCTGATACCAAAATCTTGGATAAAATGCTTTGCCATTCAATATTTTAAATGTAAATAAACTACTGCATCATGTATTGATTTTATTTCAGATGCAGTTTCTCCAATGCCTTAAGAACGGTAAAGTCTATATTACTTGTCATTCTCTTAAAGATCATTTTCTTGGAGAGGAGAAAGTAGTCAGAAGTGTGATGGATTTTCTTCTGATGGATATGGGGGCTCACCAGCGTATCAACGGCTATGATAGATCCATCCAGCTGAAGCGTCCTCCGGTGAAAGAAATAATAATGGGACATCAGACCTTGCCGCACTGTGGCTATTACAAGGTTTGGATTGGCAGAGTGTAGGCTGATAAAAAAAAACTCTGTGACTGATAAACCAAAAAGAGGCAAGAATGCGGGTTAAGTTTAGCCCCATAAATATTACACATTACACACGAGTTCTCAAAGAAGAGAATTTAAAGCTGGAATTGTCTGTGTACATCTTAATTTTACAGATTGGAAAACTGAGGCTCCAGACACTACTTATTTTGTCTACTGAATTTTATCAGACCCATAAGAGACACTTAGTCATGGTTGTTTAAAAAAAAAAGAGAGACCTAGAACTTCCCATTTCCTCCATGCAGTCTGCATTAGACCCCAAAAGAGGAACCAGTAAAGAGACCCACAAATCATTCTGATTCAAAATCTAGCAGTGCACACACCACAGTCAGGAGCTCCACCCGAGTTTTATATTCATAATGATTCAGGGCTTAATTCAGAAGGATTCTGGATCCAGACCTCGACGAGGCCTGCCTGGGTTTCTGAGGAGGCTGACGCCATGATATGAATTATTGATCTGCCCTCACCAGCTCCACATCAAAAGCAGGAAAAAGGACGGGGACAGCAAACAGGGCCAACCCAGCAGAGCCTGAACTTCCCTCTAGGTCTAGGGAGGCCAAGGAGACATCTTTCAGTCAGTTCTGGGACCAAGTGGCCGCCTCCCGGCCTCCCAGAGAAATCCACTGCCCTCCCCAGTGACATCTCCACTCATCTCCAAAAGAAAGGCCTCCGTCCACTGGCCTATTCCAAGGGCTGCCGTTGTAGCTTCACTTTTTATATTTTCAGCTCTGGATATTACGTAACTGCAAACCTCAGTGTCTCACTAATTTTAGATGATTAAAAAAAATTTTTTTAAAGCATGTAGGACTTTGTCACCTGAAACCAGGAGAAGACAAAAGCCGTGAGCCAGACCTTGTGCAGGCATATTGGTGTGCCAGAGCACTGTTTAGATCACCTGTGTCGGGAGTCAAATCCACAGGGAGTTTAGAGAAAGGTGAACCAGTAAAAAGGAGAGATGATTCAGAAACGTTACATTGTGTTTCCTGAGAACATTTGAATGTGTGCTATTAAAATATCCCCTAAGATGAACAACACACACGATTTAAATTTAGAAAGTCTGTAGTAAAGGACTTTAAAATATGAACACGTGTTCATGCCCACTCAAATATAGATAGAAAGTTCTGGAATCGACAGCATAGTTTTTTCCACAAAACGAAGAGGAAAGTCTTTGAGGTCACCAAGTAGAATCTGTCTTACAGACTTTCGCCCTGGATACCTCTGCTGATTCTCCAGCTGCAACCACGGCCTGGGACAGTCAGCTCAGTGGGGGTCAGCTTCGTCAGGCTGCAGGGCGAGGCAGCTTCAGGTCTTCCCAGCCTGCTTCTCGCTGAGGTAAATTTTAGTCTTTCTAGTCACACATGCTCACTGGAGGTGCAAAAAAAACAAACAAAAAAAAAACCCACCCTCTCTTCCTTGCAGCTGTTTTAATAAGTAGGCAGGTTGCTGGGGGGAGAGGAAGGTGGGGGGGGGGGGGAAGCAGGAGGCCACAGAGGGAGGGGAGAGGTGGGGAGGCCAAGTTTCCCCAGACTCGGGAGTCAGCATAGCCGGGGGATGAATCCCAGACCTGCCACCAGCCTATTCTGAGGGCTCTCTAGGTACTAACTCACCAACACCCACAGGAACCCCGGAGCTGGGTACTAGGGTTAGGCCCATGGGAGGTACCTGAGTCCTGGGAGACGCGGTCAATACCAAGGCCCAACAGCTGGTGTTGCAGACTGTTTCCACAGCAGCCGTCAGGACGATCCGCAGGGAAAGTACAGTGGTTTAGGTCATGCAATGGAAAAGCCCTGGGCTAGCCTAGGAGGACATGATGGACCCATCCCTCTCCCCAGAGAGGCAGTGCAGATTGTCCTCTTAGTCCTCCTGTCCACCATCGCTGCACGTTGGTCACCGTGAAAAAAAAAATTGAAACACTACTCATCAGCTTAGGAACATAAAAACAAAATCTGGAATGCCTATCCTGGAAAAACTATAGCAATGACATCAAGTGAGAAAGTTCTATGCTAACCAGCCAGGGGGCGGGGAGGTCTCTAAAATATACAGTGAGATTTCTTAAAAGGCAAGTTGCATGACCAGTACTATCAGAGGCTGAATAATAGCCCCAAAGACAGCAGACCTTGATCCCTGGAAACCAACCGTAAATGTTATCTTACCCAGAAAAGGGATCTTTGCCAGTGCCACTGAAATAAGGCCCTTTAGGTGGGAGATTGCCCTGGGACACCAGGTGTTCCCTAAATACACTCACCGGTGTCACAGATTGTTAGACAAGTATTCTACCACTGAGCTACACACCGGGTCACGAGTGTCACTAGAAGAGAGACAACAACACACCTTAGTCAGGCTTCATTTTGGGACAGGGTGTTTTAGCTTTCTCGCCTCTGAGACTAAAAGACCTACTCGGAACAACTGTAGAGGGGAAAAGTTGATTTGGAGGCTCCCGGTTTCGGAGGTCTCAAACCATAGAGGACTGGCTCCATCCCCTGGGGCTCCGGGGAGGAGAGTGGGGCAGAGGGGAGCTGCTCACTTGATGATCAGGAAGCAGAGACAGAATACCACCTGCCAGATACAAATATATACCCCAAGGCCATGCCCCCTGTGCCCCGCCCCTCCAGCCGCACCCCACCTGCCTTCAGCTGCCACTCCATCCCATCAGGTGATTAATTCACTGATTGGTTAAGGCTCTCACAACCCAATCATTTGCTCTCTGAACCTTCCTGCATTGTCGCACACGTGAGCCTTTGGGGGACACGTCACTTCCAATCCATAACACGGGGTTTCGCTCTGTTGCCCTGGCTGGCCTCAAGCTCTGGGGCTCGAGTGTCTCACTTGCCTCAGCCTCCATAGTAGCAGGGTCTGCAGTGGGAGGCCACCAGGCCCCACTAGTCTGGTTTTTGTCACTATTAACAGAATGCCTAAGACTACGTAACTTATCAAGAAGAGAGATTTACTTTGGCTCACAGTTCTGGAGGCTGGGAAATCCAAGACAGGGCAGCCACATCTAAGAGGGTCCGAGCTGCTTCCTAACATGGGGGGTGTCAGAAGAAAGGGACAAACAACAGGGGCAGCCCCACTTTATAGCAACCCACTTGCAATAATCAAGCAGGTGAAAACTTAACGGCTTAATCACCTCTTATAACCCCACCTCCCACCACCAGTACAGGGGCAGTCAATTCAACACCAGCTCCAGAGAAGATAAGCTACCCTGACCCGGCGGCAGAAGGCAATGGGACCGAGAGGCAGAGATCTAAAGATGCTGGTCCTGAAGACGGGAGCACTACGGCCACAAGCCAAGGAGTACTCAGACTGGGAGGGAGTGCCTCTCTGTTGTGGCACTTTGTTACAGCAGCCATGGGAAACTAATACAGGTGCACAGGCTACATTTATATTAAGAGGTACAGACAGGCTGGGGGCGTGGCTCAGCTGGTAGAGTGCTTGCCTCCCATGCACAGGGCCCCAGTTCAGTCCCCAGCACACACACAAGGATGTACATATACACACACAAATATTAGGAAAGCAAAAGGTTGACAGAATGACCTTGAAGGAGGTGGGAGCAGGGGAAAGCAGAGGAGGAAGAGACAGAAGGAAGAAATGGATGTCAACAAGACTAGCTCAGTTCCTACCCCTGAAATTAGTTCAATCTGCTCCTTGAGGCCAAACCTCCACCTGAGGGTTTTTCTTTGTCATTTAAAAAAAAAAAAAGGATCATACTGCACTTTGCCAGAGGAAATAAGCCCCCGTGTGCATTTTAACTCCCTGTGCTTTTTCAGGGACACACCTCCCTGAAAAGGAGTCTGTTGAGTGTCCCAAGTGTTGAGCTTCCACTGTTCCCCACTTTGTTCGCAGCCTGAGCCACCATGGCTCACACTGGCCCAAGACAGACACCTGTGGGAAAGGAGAGAGGAAGTCCCACGTACCCAGACCCAGCTCTGACGACACCCCAGAGACCCCGCGGCTAGGGACAGTGGCCCCACGGAGATTGCTGGGACTAGAGGCCCAGGCTGCACAATCCCACCAGGCCAATCTCAAACCACACTCCTCCTCCACCCCAGGACACATTCCCCTAACATCCAAATGTCTCTACAAGGGAGGTTCCCATACAAGCTTTCTAACTACTCTGTTTTTTTCTAAATTTGAAGTGCTCTGGTAAAAGGCAAGAAACACTGGCCCAACTCACATCCCACATCCAAAAAAGTGTTTCTGTTAGAGATCAAACAAAGCATCGAGACCTCTAAGAGACTCAGAGGAAATTACCCTTCAGGAAATTTCTTCTATTTGCCAAAAGACCAGCTGGTGGCCCCAATCCAGTCATTCTCACAATTAGGCAAAGAAGAGCAGCAGAGAAAATTCTCGGTGATTTTTACTGATGGTCAAATATCTCTTTCCTGATATCCAAAGAGGACTAAGACTCTGCTTCCAAAACCCCCCATCGTTCTCTCAAATGTGAAGCCCAGATGCAGCACTAAATAGGAGGAAGGAGCAGGCCCAGAGCTCAGGAGCTGCCCCTGCCCGAGCTCCAGGGCCTTACCTGTGACGGGGCGGCAGGGCCTGGGTTGTGGGCAGATAGAGGTGGGCTCCCACCTCAGCCGGTCCCGGGGAAGACGGCCGGCCTGTCTGGAACTCCTGCTACTTTGATTTCCCAGCAATTCCCATTTCCAAACTGAAAGTGTAACAGCTTGCCACCACTGCAGTCGACTTAAGACGTAATAATGGAAAATGAGATGTTATTGATTGGAAAGGGAGGAGAAGGGACCACAATGGTGTCATCAAGTCAGAGAGAAAAGAAAATTAACAGATGAATTCTTCAGGACTGAGACTGGGTTCCCACCCCCTACAGATGGCAGAGTTCTGAGCAGCAGTCCCCAGACAAACTAAGATGTGCACGAGGCATGTGAAGCAGTCCTCCTAGAACACTCCAAGCCTCCAGCCACAGGGAATTCCTCCCTCCCGAGCACACCAGCTCACACGCATGTGCCAGATCCACACTGGTGGCAAGAGCGTGCACACACACGCACGCACAGTAAACACACACACACACTCTCTTCCTCTTGCAATGGTGCATGAACAAGATAGTTCCTTTTCACTTCCTGTGAAGCAGTCGTTGGGTACAAAAGAGCTGCCACTTTAAAATGCACATAAAACAGTGTATTTTAAAGGACTAGTTAAAATTAAATGTGCACCATGGCCTCCAGGGAAAGGCAGGCATGCCCAACTTGATTGTGAAGGAAGTGCCTTCCAATTCTGTGACTGTGCACCTAAGGAAAGGTAGTAAGATTTTAGAGGGCTCAGGAGGCTGAGGCAGGAGAATCACAAGTTCAAAGCCAGCCTCAGCTACTTAGTGAGGCCCTAAGCAACTTAGCAAGACCCTTTCTCAAAATTAGAATAAAAAGGGCTGGGGATGTGGCTCAGGGGTTGAGTGCCTTTGGGTTCAATTTCTGGTACAAGAAGAAAAAAGGAGAGAGATTTTAGAGAAATTATCGAGACACTGAGTATTTTCTCCTACACCTGCTGGTCATTTGTGCATCTTGGAAGAAATGTCTGTTCAAGTCCTTAGCCCATTTTTTAATCGGGTTTGCAGTTTAGTTTGTCTTTGGGTTTTTTGCCATTGAATTGTGGGAGTTCCTTAACTCTTTTGGTGAGCAATGCCTTATCAGATGTGTGGTTTGCAAACATCTTCTCCAAATTCCAGGGACTGCCTTTGCACTCTGCTGAACGTTTGGTCTGCTGTGCTTTTTGCTTGATGCCACTGGTCATCCAGGAAATGCAAAACACAAATCAAAAAACCACAAGGAGCTATCCCGTCATGCTCGTTAGGGAGGCGACCTCGGACAAGGAAAGGTAGGTGTTGGTGGGGCTGTGGAGGAAGTGGAACCCGGGGCACTGTTGGTGGGATGTGAGCTGGGGTGGCCACCGTGGACAGGAAAACACGGAGGAGCTTCCACGCCCACGGGACCTGCAGTCCAACTCCTGGAGATCCACCCGAAAGAACCGAAATCAGGATTGCGGAGAGATACCAGCAGTCCATGAGTCTCTCCCATGCTCCAGCCAAGAAGTGGAAACAACCAAATGTCACCCACAGGTGAACGGACAGAGAAAAGAGGACACGTGTAGATACGTGCAGATCTTTAAAAAGAAGGATTCTGCAACATTCAGCAACATGGACAAACTTGAGACCGTTAAGGAAGTAAACTAAGGCAGGCAAAGACAGAAGCCACAGATCCCACTCCTGGAGGCACCTACAGTGTTGAAATTCAGGGATGCGGGGTGGAATGGGGGTCGCCAGGGGACAGAGAGGGAAGAAATGGGGAGCTACTGAGCAGCAGCTATAGAAACCTCAGTTAAGCAAGATGAGTGAATTCCAGGGGTCTGCTTGTATAGCTCTGTGCCTCTAGCTACCGCACCGTGCACTTCAACCTTCTTCAGATGGTAGATCTCGTGTGAATCGTTCTTACCAGAATAAAATATTTTTATAATATTTATTTTTCAATTGTAGTTGGATATAATACCTTTATTTTGTTTATTTATTTATATGTGGTGCTGAGGATAGAACCCAGGGCCTCGCACATGCTAGGCGAGTGCTCTACCACTGAGCCACAATCCCAACCCTAAAATATATATTTTTTTAATGGACAAATATGCATGCAGAGTAGTAGAAATGAGTAGTACCCTTGGTAAGTGTTTTTGCTAGTGAATATTGCCATTTTATTAGTTACTTAAAACACGCAATTTGTCAAACAGGTAGCTAGCTACTCAATATTCAAGCCTGAATGTCCTTCAGAGAAATGCGACTGCCTGAGATAATATCAATCTCTGAATTCTTAAATAAAAAAAAATCATTTAGAAGAAATGACTGATAAAAAAATCATCTCATTTTTAATCATTAAATAAAATTCAGACTTAAGTTCCAAGGTTTCTTTCCCAGAATAAAACAAGTGTTTTCTCTTGACATCAGGCTAATTTATTTGTTATCTATGAGAACTGATTTTTGACCATGAACTCAGGAAAACAAAGATTTTTTTTTTTTTCCAAGCAAGACCTACATGTAGAAAGAACACTGTGGCCCAGTCAACGATGTAGCCCACCATTCAAGGCAGCAGTGAGAAATGGGTGCAGAGACAGAATCTGGGAGGATCTAATACACTGTATCGCAGCTCTCCCCTTGGCCTCAAACATGATGGATTCCATCAGAATCCGTAGGAGCGTCTGGGATGTACTAGCCAGAGGCTCTCTGGTTTAGAGTCAAAATGGCCCTTGGCAAGACAACCAAACCCTCAAAAGTTGAGTCTCCACATCTAAAAAATCCTTCCCAGAGGTTTTCAGAGCATTTAATGAGAAAGGTTTGTGAGGGGCTTGCACAGAGGCTACCCCCAAAATAAGTCACTCATGAACTTGTTGCTTATCGTGCTCTGACTTCCCTCAGAGAAGAGTGAAGTTCACTCCGTGTGTCCCTAAAGAGAAGAGTGGCCACCTGATTCGCACCCACAACCCCAAACACAGGAGAGAGCCTGACACGGCACTGGGTTCACCCCGTGTTTGCCAACTGTGAGTTAATGTTTCCCAAGTGTCCTGTCCCCAGTTTTTCCCACACTGTGCCAATGATGTCTACTGTTCAGCAAGTTTATCTCAGCAAAGGCTAGCCAGCGGGTGCTTGGCAGGTGTGCCCGGGTCTCCTGAAGGAGCACGGCTCCGGGATGCCTCCACCCTGAAGCCACTCGGAGGCCACCCTCCTGGGTCACACGGTGGGTCTGCAGTGTTCAGACTGCTGCCAATGTCAACACGGGCAAATTTAGTGCACAGAATTACAGGCTACGATACTTTAAAAATACAGAGACAAGTTTCTGGTGCCAGTGAGTGGTTTTGGCCCGGGAGGGGGTGGCGAGGCCCAGACGCACTTTTCCATCTTTGTCTAAGCCAGACGTGGGCAGGGCTGGCCTTCGGTCACCGGCAGCAGTTCCTCCTGGCCAGCCGCTCCCAAGGGCACTTTGAAATCTCCTCTAAGAAGGAAAACCCAAAGTAGAAAACGGGCCTCGGCACATTTTCAAGAACCCAGGCTCCTTGCTGGTGGTGAGCGTCACTCTGGAGCGACGTCTGCCACTCACTGCTGAGGCCCTCAGATGGTGCAGGAAAATTTTAAGACTCCTTTAAAATACTTCATTACTAAAACACATGGGGCAAATAACACCCCAAAGACTGCCACCAAGTATTCATTCAGTGAGTAGGTATGAGGCGCCTACTGTATCCACAGCTGCACTGGGCACCAGACACTGCCGTCCCAGCTGGCATCTGCCTCACCTCCCTCTCCCCCCGGCCCTGCTCCATCTTCCACAAGATGCCTCCCCCCTAGAAGGCCCCCTCCATCACTCACAAATCGGCCTCCTCCAAATCAGCCTCTGGAATGCGCAGTTTGCCCAAACACAAAGGACCCCTTTCTGTTCCCTGCAATCCAGACTGGGATTCTGGGAGAGGACGCTTGCTCCTGGGCCTCTGCAAGGCAGGAGCGTGACCTCCCCGCAGGGGCCACCCTCCCCATCAGACAGCGCTCCGTCCACCTCAGCCCCAAAGCCCGGCTTTCCCTGTTCTCTCGGTAACCTCTGCCCCTCTTTCTCTTGAGCCAATTGAAAGAATGTCCTCTTTGTGCTGTGTGGGCATTCCAGGCCTCTTTCAGTGGGGACAGGACACAGAGGGGCCTGGAGGTCAGGAACTCGCAGCAGAGAGGGGACAGCTCTTTGACTCCTGTCCTTCACCGACTGGCATCCAGAGTCTGCTGGCTCATGGAGCCTCAGCCACCTGTGCTCCGGGCCAGCACTGTCTCACGGGCAGCCTGAGGCACACAACATAAGGTCCATGTGACGTGGTCTGAGTGACAGCCCAGAGCAGCGCTCTAAGGGCGTGTCACTTGCACCCAAGTAGCTGATCCATGTCACTTCCCGAGCAAGGGGGGGTCTTATTGCCTTCAGCCTGGGAGACTAGGAAATGTGTGCTCCAGATCACCGACCTTCTGCTGTGTGTCACTCCGCAAGCCACCCAGATGCTTCATGACAAAGGACCCAGAGGCCACCATCACACAACCCTGCCTCCCCGCTCTGTTGGCAGGGCTCATCTAACTCTTATGGCTGTTCATCTCTTCTCAGCCTGCACCCACAAGAGACTGCAGATCACACAGTATTCCTTCAAAGGGCATCTCTGCCTGTGCCAGGCTGCCGGCCACCAAAAGGAGGCATCTGAGGGACAGAGCATGGAACAGCGGCAGGCAGTCAGGAGCCAGCAGTGTGCGGGGACAACCCAGGGCCACTCGGGTCAGCAGCAAGCCCTGCCAGAAAATAACACACCTTACGTGCCAGTCCCCTTCCAGTTCCCTCTATTCCACCTGCCAAGGGGTCCAGCCTCCCAAGAGGCCTGGGGTGAAACAGTTGTTGCTGCTTTTAGCCAGCAAATCTCACATTAAAAAATCATGTGGATCATCACAGGCAGTAAGAAAAAAACGTGAGCAGGGTGCAGTGGTGCGTGCCTAAAGTTTCAGCTACTCGGGAGAGCCACAAGTTCGAGGCCATTCTGGGAAATTTAGCAAAACCCTGTCTCCAAATTAAAAAAAAAAAAAGGCTGGGATGTGGCTCAGTGGTAGAGCGTTTGCCTAATATGCGTGAGGCACTGGGTCCGATCCTCAGCACCACATAAAAGAGTAAATAAATTTAAAAAAATAACAGGTGTAGTGTCCGTCTACAACTAAAAATATAAAAATAACTAAATAAAAATAAAATAAGAGTGCTGAAGATGTGCCTCAGTGGAGAGCACCCCTGGGGTCAGTCCCCAGTACCAAAAAAATTGAAAGAAGAAATAACCCCAAGGATGACATCACACGCCCAGTATTTTCAGGGTAGAAGTATTTGCATACAGGATTGCAGGGTTTCCGTGGCCTTGAGAGAATCACCTGATGAATAGAGTAATATAAATGCAGAAAATGTACCACATTATAATTCCACAAATTTCTAGTTCTCTTACAAATAATATAAACAATATACAGCCCTTCGAAATCAATTCCAGAAGTGCAGGGCTGTCGATAGCCAATGAAATTATTATCATTATGTAGCTTTTACCTTAGATGTGAAAAGCTGGGGCCCTGGTTCTAAAACAATACCCCTCAAGCACTCTCCTAAACAAGCGAGAGATTTAGCTCAGTCTCTAACTTCCTCTTGTCTCCCTCAATAGCACACTTAAAAGGTCTTTTTTTTGGGGGGGGGGTACTGGGGATTAAACCCAGGGGTGCTTAACCACCAAGTCACATCCCCAGCCCTTTTAAAAATATTTTGTTTAGAGACAGGGTCTCCCTAAATTGCTTAGGACCTTGTTAAGTGGCTGAGGCTGGCCTTGAACTATGATCCTCCTGCCTCAGCCTCCCAAGCCATTGGGATCACAAGCATATGCCTGCCCAGCATACCCGGCTTAACAGGTAATACTTAAATGTCAAATGAAACCATTTATTCCTGAATTGCTTCCGTGGTCTTTTAGTAAACAGAGCAAATGTGACCCAGGGAGGCCAGAGCGTGCTGCTTGGAGGAGGTTCGAGCACCCAGGAAGGGAGCTGTGGTGCCCCACTAGCGTGGTTTGCTGATGGCAGAGGTTTTCTCCCCGCTAAGTCGATTTTCATTCCCCGTTCTTTAGCAAGAACTGCCCATATATTAGTCTTTCATTATACAATAAAGCCCTGCTTTCAGACTCTCTCTCTATTTTGGTACATCCTTTTAAAGTAAAAGGCATGCCATTAAAATGCATTTGTTCCATTGAGTCAGATTTTTAGACTCATTATGATGCCCATTGTTGACACAATAGCTCCTTCAGACACACAACAATCTGTCATAAGAGGCCCATACTTGGATGGTTGACAAAAGTGTTTGCAAAGGCTGTCTTATCAATGCAGTCGCTGTCAAAGACATACATTAATATCGTCCTAGTTAAAGAGTATTTATTCTAAAAAGTGCAGACCATTTAAATAGAAAATGACTTCATGAGCTATTTCTGCAAGTCCAGTTGCTTTTGAAAGCCCTGTGGTTAGATACGCAGGGGCATAAAGCAAGAGCCACTAAGGAAGCCCAGAATCCCCCACACCACTCCGTTAGATGGTGGCCTGGTTTCCCAAAGTCATCGATATCCCATCCTTTCCCATAATCAATAAGCATTTTCAACTTCAAGTTGCGTTGCAGACTTCATTTCAGACTTAAGTGACCTCTTAGGTCAGTAGAAAAGAAACAGCTTCTGTGAAAATGACGTGACCAGGTTCAAAAGACTCAGGTTGGGTCATCTGTTATCAAAATAAACCTAAAATAAAACTGCGTCCTCCCCCTCAGAAGTGTGAAGACTAAGGTCTGAAATAGAAGGTGGCGTGTCCCTGCAGAGTGAGGTCATGCTCTATTCTAATCGTGCCTGATAGACTGGGGACACAAAGCCGATATTCTGAACAATTAAAATGCCATACGGAGCCCATGCCAGGCGAGAGGAGGAGGAAACACAAGATATATTTAGTTTTCACTTTTAATAACGTTTTACTTCCTAGGGTTCCGTTTACCTTCTGATTTCCACCCCCCTCGAGAACGCAGATTATGAGGCTTGATTTGGGGGCCTTCTTGTGCCTTTAGAAATGCAGATCTGGAGCTAGGGAGGTAGCTCAATGGTACAGCATTTGCCCAGCCAGATAATGACAAAATCGAGGTTAGTGTTTACGTTCCTAGGTGCCTAATTCAGAGATCTCCACAGAGCTGCTTCTTGTCTTAAAAAGCAATACACAACACTAGGTGGTCAGCATCCTGCTTGAGGAGAAGAAATAGGAAATAAAAGTGTAGCTCAGGCGATACGTATGCTTTGTGGCTACCAGTTAGAAATCAAGCCCACCAGGTGGTGTGTAGACCACATCTCCACAAAACCCTTACATCTTTTATTTATTTATTTATGGTTTAGGTGTAGATGGACACAACACAATGCCTTTATTTTTATGTGGTGCTGAGAATCAAACCCGGGTCTCGCCCATGCTAGGCGAGCGCTCTACCGCTGAGCCACAATCCCAGCCCCAAAGCCCTTACACCTTTGAGAGCCGATGCACTCTAACATCACCAAGTACAGACCATCTAGGAATTAGCCAGGCAGGTGCTTAGGTATGAAACAACCCATGGATTTGTGAAGTTTAAATCGTGAGCTGTACTCATAAAGACTACAGACGGCAGGCACTGAAGCAGTATGGAAAAGCCACGTGAGAAGATGTTAACACATAAGAGAGGTCACAAGAATTGTTCAGTTTCTGGGATGACTGGTACCTCCTAGAAGGATAATGGGAATCCTCTTCTAAGCATAGACCCAAATGGCATGCAGAAGTAAAAGAGGCCAACAATAGGGAAGAAAAGGCAGATAAACACAGTAATGTTGAAACAGAAAAGATGGTAACACAAAGGAAAATTCATGAGCAAACAGACTAATGTGCGTGTGTGTGGGGTGTGTGTGTGTATATATATATATAAGTATATTAGTATCTATAATGTAAATATACGTATATTAGTATCTATAATGTAAATATGCAGAGACATTATATGTATATATATTAGTATATAGACATTATATGTGTATACATGTTTTTTTTTGTCTGTGTGTGTGTGTGTATAAATCTATGTATCAGAAAGCCCCATTCACTGAATTTCAAAGCACGTGGGGTCTATGGTTGCTAATGACTCCCAAAGTGAACATCTTTAATAGATAGAGAATATATAGCGTATACAAATAGAAAAATGTATAAGATATGTCCAGGAACTGCAAGACTAGTGAAAAATAAAATAGGGGAAAATATTCAACCTCGATGGTAATCAGAAAAAATAACAATAAAAATTATTTCATGCCATTTTTTTATCAACAAAGTGGCTAAAAATTTTTACAGATGATATTCGGAGTTGGTGGGGCACAGAGTGAACAAGCACGCTTAGAGACAGCTCGTGGGGATACAAGTCAGGGGCGACGCTTCAAAGGCTATAAAATTACTACAAAAATACGTGCTCATTGGCCCTGTAATTTAACTGTGTATTTACTCTGAGGAAATACAGGATCAGGAGGCACAAAAGATATCTATATATGAATATATATATACACACACACCCATATATGTGGCTACTCACTGCAGCATCGTTTATATACTAATTTTTTTTAAAAAAAATCTTAAACAGGAGGAATTGATTAAATACATTTTGCTGTAAATATTTGTCTGATATAAAACTAAATAGTCATGGGGCTGGGGTTGTGGCTCAGCGGTAGAGCGCTCGCTTAGCATGAGCAGGGCACTGGCTTTGATCCTCAGCACCACATAAAAAAATAAAAAATAAAGGTATTGTGTCCAACTACAACTAAAACAAAATACTAACAAAAAAAAAGAAAGAAAGAAAAAATAAGAATACTAAGTAGTCACTAAAATTTGTTTATAAAAGAACTGATACCTTGAGAAATGGTCACATTAAACTTTAAGAAAAAAGAATCAAGGGGCTCATCAGTTTATGATAAAATTAGTTTTATATGCATATATTTCTAATGAGATTGGATACCCCAAAATATTAACTATAGCTGTCTCCAGGATGGGGTGATTATTGGTACTACTAACTGTCTTCACTGAGTTTCTCCTAGATATTCAAATTTCCCAGTATCAACATGTTTGTTTATCAAAAAATTAATCGGTCTAGTGGTTGTTAAAATGTGCTAATATGTTAAGATATTAAAAATAAGCTCTTTAGCATATCAGTACAATAAAATGTGACCAGCTGATAAAGTTGAGCGGAAGCATACTGAGGATTCTGGGGAGGGGAGGGTCAAACCCATGGTGATCACTTTTTTCCCTATAACTTCCAAACTCTTTTAAATGAAAAATGTCAACCACACACAAAAGCAGAAAAGGAAAGAAAATGAGCTCCCACAGACCCACCGTTCTGCTTCGACAACTGCCTGCTCAGGACCAAATGGACTTCTAAAGTACAGACTCGTCGTTGTTGTTGTGTAAACATGATCAAAATAACACCCTCACACTTAAGAATAATTAGTGATAATCCCTTAATGTCACCAAATACCAGGCCACGGTTTGCGTGTCCCAATTGTATCATAAATGCTTTGCAGAGCAGTCCGAGGGTCCAAATCGGAATTGCAAAGGGGCCTACACGTTGTGGGAGTCTCTTAACTGATGCGGTCGCCTCCACCTCGCTCCTCCCCCTATAATTATTTCCTTGTTGATCTAATCTGAGTGTTTGTCCCACAGTTTCCCAGGACCTGGATTCGCTGGGTGCACCTCCTGATGTGGGCAGCACATTTATCTCACCTCGATTTCCTGAACACGTGCCACTCCGGTTCTTGAGCTTGGTCAGGTTCAGGAATGGTCTTCCTGATAACTGTACCCCATGGTGGCAGGAATGTGCTTCCAAGAACCTGGTCTGTTTCTCTTTTGAAAAATCACCACCTATTGATGATTACTGCTTGGACACCTGAGTTCATTAAGGACTGAAACTGGTCATACTCCTCCTCATGGAGAACGGGAGCTCTTCTAGAAGCTTCTCTTCTGCTATTTGGTTGCTGTAGTCAAATACGGATACAGGTCGGATTCTTTCTCTTTATTTACATTTGCAAAATAATGACCTACTTCTTAGCATAGTAATGATCCTTACAAAGTGCAGATCTTCCCCCATAACCTACAGCACCTTCACAGAGGGCACCAGGCCATGAGCATCTGGGCCTGGCCTGCCTCCCCAGGACTGTCTTTTCTGGAAACTTCATTTGTCCAGCATACTGTGCCTCCTCCTGCCACAGTGCCTTTGCACAGACATTACCTCAGCCTGAAACACTTTCCTGTCTCTTACCTCCAGCCGTAGTTCATTTTGGTTCATCCTTAAGATCTCATCTTAAAGGCACTTTCTTTTAGGAAGCTTTCCCAGCCCCCCAAAACAGGGTCAGGTTTGTGCATCCCATGTTCCCTTGCTTCTCAGCCCTGATCTCAGTTTGTAACTGAACAGTCCCCAGTGATTCCCGCAGGGCTGTCTCCCCTCACCCACCCCCAGCAGGAAGCCCTCGGAGCAGCTGTCACGTCTGTTTTCAGATGACCCAGCACCCAGCTCTGTGACACCACATTATGGGTTCTTGGTGTATCGTCACACGTGGAAAGAAGACGGAGGCACTGAGTGGGTGTGGGTCCTAGTATTATTTGCTGATTTTCATTCATTCAGAAGGGTTTCACCAACCAGAACAGCCGTGTGTCAGGCACGCGCCGGATGCCAGGGATCTTGAGCTGATCTAGCCTGGAGAGTGGGCCAGTGAGCAGGCAACTCTGAGACTGCATTACCGTCTGCCACAGGGAGGGCACAGAGTGACAGCTGGGCACCTGGGCAGAGGTGACAACAGGCACAGCTAGGTAAAGCAGGGTGCTCTGCTGGGTGAGTGGCCTCCTTCCCACAGCCAGACAAGCTAGAGGACAAAGGGACCAGAACAGTCTCTCTAAAGACAGTCGTCTCAACCTGACGAGACTCCCTTATCATCACGATTCAAATACTCCCTGCTTCTGCCCCAAACATGACGTAGGAAGCTAATGATGACAGAATGCTGAGACCACAAATAGGCAGCTCAGGTTAAGACCCCAGGACAACAGATGCCCAAGGGATATGCCCAGTCGGCCCCAAGGTCCACAGCCACAGATTCAGCCTGCGGATCAAAAGTATTCTGGGGAAAAAAAGAAATTGTGTCTGTACTAAACTTGCTCAGACTTTTTTCTTGTCATTATTCTCTAAACAATATAATGTAACAAATATCTAATGTAATAGCTTCTCTGTTGTATTAGGTACTATAAATAATTTAGAGATGGTTGGACGTCAAGAGTTGATAAGTTGCATGGAAATGATTCACATTTTGCACGAGGGACTTGAGATCATGGATTATGGTATCTGAGGGGGTCCTGGGACCGATCCCCCAAGGATACCCAGCTGCATTTCACAGACAGGGAGGAAAACAGACCACCAGTTCTCTAAGTGATTGGGAACCAACCTATGTTCCGGCGTTCTTCCCAGCATATCTGAAAGATCAACCTAAGCTATTGGGTCCGACAAGTCATCTCATTAGCACAGACGTCCTGCAGAAACATAGCTCCACTGGAATTCAGAGTCCTGATTGCAGAGCTGGGACTAAGTCCTTAAAACACTGCCTTGACCCGTTCCTTCCTCAGTCCTGGGATTGCAGGGGCAGAAATGCCTCTTGCATCTTTCCATCCCCAGTTTTGGATTCCACGACCTGGCATAGAGTCAACCCTCGACAGAATAAATGAATGAGTGACAGACAGAGAAGTATTGCAGGAAAGGTGATGACGATAAACAGGGTGACTATAAATTAACTGTCCAAATTCCGACACTTCTGAGAGTGAACAAGGATTCCCATAATAAGTGGAGACCTCCACTGTCCAAAGCAAAGCCACTCTTTGTCCCAGCACCAGGTTGCGATCAGCCCATCAACCACAGGCTGAAGGCTCAGAAGAGTTTGGGGATGTCGGGGACAGTGTGGTGCCCATGGTTACTCAAAGTGGTGTCACTGATCAGGACATGTGAATGATAAAACCGACGAAGAGACACCCAAATCCACTTGTCTGCATGGAAAAACAAACACAGTCACAATGAGATCCCACTTTTACTCTGAAAGGATGACTCCAAAATGGTCCCAGCTGCAGTGACACATGGGCCTTCCATGCACTGCTGGCGAGGGGGAAATTGCAGTAGGCGCTTTTGGAAAAGTCTCTCTGGCACATCTACAAATGTTGACTAGTGCTCAATGTCCAGCAGCTTCCTTTCACAAGAGAAATGCACACATATGTTCACAAGAGACACGTCACCAGGAAGTCACAACATCTGCATTTATCAATTCCTCATGCCACACACATTGAATAAACACAATTTTTACTTGCCAATTTAATATTTCTTAATTGTTTTAAAAAAAAATGTGTCTGTACGAAACTAGCGTTCTTAGCAGCCCTATTCCTAATAATCAGCAACCAGAAAGAACCCAAATGTTCACCAGTTGCAGAACAGATAAACACGGGGTGGTGTATTGAAATAAACACATAGGCCAGGTGGTGTGGTGCACGCCTGTAATCCCAGTGGCTTGGGAGGCTGAGGCAGGAGGTTCATGAGTTCAAAGCCAGCCTCAGCAAAAGCAAGGGGCTAAGCAACTCAGTGAGACCCTGTCTCTAAATAAAATACAAAATAGGGCTGGGGAGGTGGCTCAGTGGTGAGTGCCCCTGAGTTCAATCCTTGGTACCAGAAACAAAAAGAGCACCACGTGACAATGAGAAACTACCACTTGCTACACCCAGCGACATGATTGAATCCCATGTGCAAAAGGTTGAGCAAAAGAAGCCAAACACCAGGAATCCACGGAGCACAGTCCATGGAGCACAGTCCACGGAGCGCAGTCCACGGAGCACAGTCCACAGAGCGCAGTCCACAGAGCGCAGTCCACGGAGTGCGGTTCCAGGGATGTAAATGGGAAGAAGCATGAGACTTCTGTGGGGAAGCTAATGGTCTTGATGGGACTCACCTTTGAGAGGAACAGTGACCAGGAGGCGAAGGGGACCTGTCAACATTCTTAACCCAAAGAACTCCTTTCACCATAACTCGTTGAATAGTCCGCCCAGGGTCGGTGTGCTTTTCTCTATGCATATTAGCTATGAGTTTAGGAAACAATATTCCCAAGAAATGACAATATCTATTTATATCCCAAAGTTCTGAACTCCGCAGACAGGTGCTGTGACGGAGAGATGGACGGTGTTTAAAGATGAAGAGGCCTTTATCAGCACCCACTGGCTGCTTCATGTACCCTTTCTCCTTTTCCACTCACTGTTCTGTTCCACGTCAAACCGAGGCGCACCCCTGGGATCCCGGCAGCTCAGGAGGCTGGCACAGGAACACGGCAAGTTGGAGACCAGCTGAGGAACAGGTGAGACCCTGTCCCAAAGGGAAAAACAGAAAAGGGGAGGAGTCCAGAGGGAAGTCGCAGGAACGATGCTCCTGGGTTCATCCCCAGCAGCCACCACGAGAAACGAGACCAAGGGAGACCACGGGAAGACAAGAAGGGAGGTCAGCGAATCTGACTCGCTGAGGAGGGACGGCCACCCGAGAGCGGCCACATTTTTGAGAAAACCTTAAAGCAATTTCCACATTCTTAGTGTGGAGCAGTCTAAGAGAAAGAGCACAACACTGCAATGCTGTCTTCCTACAGATTTAGCACAACAGCTGCAGGAAATGAGAAGAGAGGGCTGGTGGTTAATACCAGAGGTAAGTGCAGGGGATGCACTGGGCCCATCAGGTCACAGGCTGAAGACGACTCCCCGGGCCTCCAAATGGAACGGCAACTGGAAGCCTGTTTGCAGTGACCAAACCCAGGTCCCGTGCTAGCTAGGCCAACAGTCTGCCCCGGAGCCACACCCCCAGGCCCCGAGACTCTCTAAAGAGGTGAGTAGCTTATAGCAGGACCCACAGGGGGTCCATGATCCAGGGTGACAGGTTCCTCTGACAGAAGAGGAAATCCGGACACACTTATGCAGAGGAAAGACCATGAGAAGACGGAAAATGGCCCTCTACAAGCCAGGGAGAGGCGAGAAAAAGCCCCTTCCCTCAAAGCCCTACGAGGAACCAACCCTACCAATACCTTGATCTTGGCCTTCAGCCACCAGAACCATGAGAACATTAATCTCTGTTGTTGGAGTCACCCAGTCTGTGGTTCTGTTACTGCAGCCCCAGCAGCTCACTCACTGCAGAAAGGGAAGAAACAAATGCACTGGTTGGTGCTTTGCTGTCGTGTGTGTGTGTGTGTGTGTGTGTGTGTAAGAGTATCAGCTCCCCAGGGCAGGGCTGCATCCACAGGGCTGAATTTATCTGTTCTGTTTATCAAGCCCCATCCTGCAGGTGTGCACTCAAGACTTTTTTACTCTTATGTACTTGAGTGGTCGGTTGGAACAGCCAACTCATGACCCTCCCCCAAGCCCCACTTTGGTATCATCTTCTTTCTGCCTCCATGTGACCAGAGAGTCAAATGAAAAAGTCTTCTTGCTTCTAGAACAATTGGTACGAGAAATGCCTGTCATGAGAACACAAAGAATACTTCTTTCCACAAGATAAATGAATAGAGGATTTACCTTCCCACCAAAAAGAGAAAAAGGAAGGAAGCAAGAATGAAGAGGGGCGGGTCACAAAGACGGGAAGGGAAAATGGATGACCCTAGAAAGTAGAGTCCTGGAGCGAGCGGTATCAAGTTCCACTCCAACCTCCCGTGAACATCACTTATCTGCGCGGCAGGACCAAGGACTCATCCTTGCGGTTTATTGAGCATCCTCGTCTCCTAGTCCAACTTCAGCCACAGAAAACACCGCCCGGCTTTCCTAAGTGTACAGAATTAATTCAGCTGCACCTGTCGAGAGACCTTCCAGAAATAATTTACAATAATTTGTCAAGATTAACCTTTTGATAAAACATAAATTCGTCTAAATTTAAAGCGCTTCCAAGAGGGGCAAAGGTCCGTTTTTATTATACAAGTGCTGCATCAGCAAGTTGATAGAGGCAAAAAAAATCCCGGTGCTGAGCCAAGCGACTGCTCCGTTGAACTTGATCTTCAGTGCCATAAAACAGAAGCTTGCAGCTTCAGCATGGGCAGACGTGATTCACAGCCAGCTGCATCTTCCTCAGTGAGTCCTAGAAATGTCAAGCCCTGTAATTAACGAGGGACCCTTACAGGTCTGCACGCTCAGTTTTAAAATGACAAATGAGGCGTCCACTCCGCAGCCTTTAAAATGTTTGCAGGCATATGTTTTTAACACTCAGTAGCCACCTGGGCAGAATCAGAGGACGTCAGACATTCCTAGACACCACCCAAACAGCACACAAGAATCCAAATTGCCTGCGGGGTGCACACTTCCAGTGCTGGGAGCGGCGCTGCACACTCAGAGCCTTTCTAACACTGGCCAGGAGCCCACCAGGCACTGAAAGATGGGGGGTACACCAGCACCTCATCCTGGATCCTCAATCGGACTTAACTTCACCACTGTCTTTTTTAATTAAATTACATCTAATCAAATATCATCGAAATTAAGCCAGCATCCCTGCTACAGAATTTCTATCCAGGGGAACATGGAGCAGATGACAACAGTAACACAGTCCAGAAACTGACCTTCAAGAAGCCAGGGTCTTCCCCAAGGCAATAATGAGTCCAGGGAAACCTAACAACTCGTGGAGTTTGAGTGACTTCACTGCGTGCCATAGTAAGTACAAACACCTTAGCTCACCGGAACACTACGACATTTCCAGCACACTCAACACAGGTGAGACGATGCTTAAAAATATGGGAGCCGGGAGCAGCAGCACATGCCTGTAATCCCCGTGGCTCGGGAGGCTGAGACAGGAGGATTGTGAGTTCAAAGCCAGCCTCAGCAATTATGAGGCATTAAGTAACTCAGTGAGACCCTGTCTCTAAATAAAATACAAAATAGGACCACTGAGGATGTGGCTCAGTGGTACAGTGTCCCTGAGTTCAATTCCCAGTACCAAAAAAATAATAAATAATTATATAAATATATATATGAATTTGGCCAAGTCATGCCAAGGTAAATGAACTGAGACTTATGAGAAAACTTGTGTGACTATTCTGAAATATTCCTTAAAATCGACTCCACTTTCCCTGGGATGATCACGCAAATCCTAAAGGCAAATGTATGAACTGAGCTTGACCTAACTGCAGCCACCTGGAGTGCCCCATGAGTGCCCCAAGCCACCATGAGGGCCCCAGAGTGACCCTAGTCTGTTTCTGCTGCACAGTTTTCCTGCAAATTAGCCAGTGAGGGTCACCACCCACACAGCCGGGGAAAGGTCTCTCCCTGGACCCCAGGAAGTCACTCAGCTTCAGCAGAAAGAAACCCCTCATTCCCTCTCATCCCCTGGGCTGGAATGAGCCACCTCTAGAGCACTGAGCACGGTGAGCATCAACTGAGACGCTTTGACAGCTCACGATGACCAATAAGGTAGATCAGCCATCGATTCATTCCCAAAGAGAGATTTAACCAATAAGTAAATTGACAGTCACTTCATTTCCAAGAAAGAGATTTGAAATCCTTCGTTCAACATATTTTCTATCCTACCCTCCAGGCTTTCTACCTGAGCTTTTAAGAGCAAATGAATACAACTTTACCACTCAGTATAGAGCAATGCCCAGGTTCTGCACTCACGGCTATTTTAGAGAATGTACTATTAATTTGCTGAGTAAACCAAGTATCTCCAAACAAAAGAAAAAAAAACTGGCATTCATTATTGTCATTTAGTATTAAAAAAACTCAAATCTATGATTGATCAGAATACAAAAATAAAAATCCTTGAGAAAAGAAAAAAAGAAAAGTAGGCTCCTCATGAGACATGAAGGAATCCTGGTACCCCAGGATTTCCATTTAAACCAGGAATCGAACATGTTTCACATAATAAATATTTCCTAGGTCCACAAGCATTAACTATACCTGCCTCTTCGCTTCTTTGGTGATGAGAAAATTACTTTATCCCCAATCATTGTCACAGAAAAGCCAAAAGAGGTTCCAAACACACAATCACCAGATGAAAAGTGCTTTACTCCACTTACGTTTCTTTAAAAACACAATAAAGGAAAAACCGTATTTACATGTAGACACGAAACAGCAAACCCTTCTATTTGCAATTCACCTACTTCCTACTTCTTGTTTTTAATATTTTTTTAGTTGTGGGTGGACACAATACCTTTATTTTAATTATTTATATGTGGTACTGAGATCTACCATGGAGCCACACCCCCAGCCCCTTCCTTTCCTACTTCTTTGTCTCCCAAATAAACTCGCTTGTCTTGAGCTGGACACGATGTCTACAGCTTTGCAATTGCTTCTCTATTTGCAGGAACCCATGTGAGTTTATTTCCAAGGGAGAGAAAATATGCACCCATCCAGTTCACCCTTATGATTCCACGACTAGAGAACACATGATCCAGAAGTTCTTCAGAGATGGTCTCCTTTTCAGGAATCCAGGGCGATGCCAAATCAGACTCAGTGTCTGGTAGAGTGCTGTGTGTCCCTGGGTTAGTGCCAGGGACATACATGCACCACCATCACTCCTACACACAACTCAGACAGAACGTGTTCTCAACAGGAACGACTTTCAAACATCTCCGGTAAGTGAGCTATGGCAAAGGAAAGATCCAAAAATGCCCTCTCATAATCTAAGCTACTTGAGAGGTTGCGGCAGGAGGATCCCAAGTTCTAGGCCAGCCTGGGAAACTTAGCAAGACCCTGTCTCAAAATAAAGTACACAAAGGGCTGGGGGTGTGGTAGAGTGCTTGCCTACCATGTGTGACTCCCTGTGTTCAATCCCAGCTCTGCACACACACACACACACACACACACACACACACACCACCTTAACTTCATAGCAAAAGCAACCCAGGGAGATTTCCTCCAAAGAAAATTCCTTAAGCTTGCCAACTGTTCCCTATTCAAAGATAAGCCAAATCTAAGATTTGAACAACCAAAGATTCAAAGGAATGAGTACTTAAATTTAGAGTAGTCTAGACTCACCATCCTACCATCACTAAATACCAAAAAATGTTAAGGGCAACACTTAAGAGAGTTTCTTCTTTTACACGAATGTCTGTTTCTGTCGGACAGTTACACTATGTTGCCCAGGCTGCTCTCAGATCCTGGGCTCAAATGGTCCTCCGGCCTCAGGCTCCCAAGTGCTGGGACTACAGACCCACACCAGAGCCCAGCCAAAGTGTGTCTATTTCAACCAAGCTGTTCTCCATGTTGTGGAACATAAAAAACTACAAGGGCCAGTTTTCTGTATTAGGAGGTGTGTTTTTAACCTACATAAATATAAAAAGCATCGTATCTATTTTATTAGAAAATTTAATGTTTAACAAAAGGCACGTTGCTGTTACTAAAACATTCAAAGCTTCATTTTCAACCACACAGTTCAGGGTTCTTTGGGGATGTCCAGCTGTGTGTGGACCAAGATTTGACATTAATCAGGCAAAGATTTTATTAAAAAAATAACTAACAGCAGGAGAACCTTAGTCAACACCAGCCTCAATAATCATAATTTCTCCCTAAATCTGTCAGGAAATTGTTAAATTTTATTGAAATTATTAATCTTTGCATGGTAAGTGTTTTTCCAAAATTAAAGGAAGATGAGAACATTGCTGAATTATTGGTGAAAGCTACAGCAACCGTGTCCCCAACCACAGACCTCTGCTCACCAGTCCTTTATCATGAAGATCATCTTAGAATCAAGTAAAGAAAGGTACTTCAATTGTGCAAAAACTCTTTAAGAAGGTGCACCCCCTAAAGACAGGAAAACCCATGTTTGACCAAGCCTCGGCGCTTTGGTAGGCCACAGTAACATTAGCTAAAAAATTGTCTTCAGTGACCTCATATTTATTTGTTTCACCCTTCCCCAAAGCAAGGCAAACCAACAATGGCTAAAAGCATTTTCCTATCATAAATCTTATATTGCCAAATATATATGAAATCAGAAGAGAGCAGAGGGCTGGATGAGCCTTAGGCAGAATGCGTGGCCCGGACAATACCTGTATCATGTCCCCTCCAGGGTCACCTTTCCACTCTGGATGCTCGACTCTGGCTTTATATTGACAGATGCTTCATGGAAACGCATTAATGGAGTCTCTGAATTCTGTTCAATACCTCCAAGAGGTTAACTGAGCGTTGCTGGGGCCTTCCTACCTGTCAATGCCAGGCTTCTCTTCCCTAGCATCCTCCACGGCCCCTGCGCAGAAGCCACCTGAGGCACACAGCACGGACGGATTCAAAGTGTCCATTACCTCATTTCCATCAAACAACCACAGCAAGTCCTGGCATAGCAAGAGCGGGTAGCCTTTGGGGGGAAAATATTATGAAATGTCTTCTAGCATACATAAAGGGGAAATCAGCCAGTTTTTTTTCCATAGTTTTGTGTGCAAAAGAAAATTCTAAATAAAAAATTCATTACAGTTAATAATGAGTACTCGATGTTTCAAACCCTTTGCAAATGTTCTCTCTATACTTTGAGACAAACATTACTCTCATTCCACAGAAAAGGACACTGAGGCTTAAGAGAGGATAAGAACCTTGTTCCAACAAAGGTACCTGAGAGACATCTGAATCTCAGAGCAATGGAAGCTTTGCCATGGCCCCCCAAACTTAGAGGGCATTATGTTCTTTACATAATATCTAAGCAAACAATGAATTTCTTTCTTTTTTCTTTTTTTTTTCTTTTTTTTTTGGTACCGTATTGAACCCAGGGGTGCTTAACCCCTGAATCACATCCCCATCCCTTTTAATTTTTATTTGGAATCAGGGTCTCACTAAGTTGCTTAGGGCCTCGCTCAGTTGCTGAGGCTGGCTTTAAACTTGAGATCCTCCTGCCTCTGCCCCTCAAACCACTAGGATTATAGGCGTGCACCAGCACACCCAGCAAACAATGAATTTTTAATTATGTAATTTTTATTTTAGTTGCACACTGATGGGACAATCCATGTACCACACTCAATGGTTTCTAAAAATCTGAGTTTTACATCTAGCTAGCAAAACTAATTACTTAAAATAGGAGCCTCCGGACGGTATAAATGTGGGCTGTCCACACGGTAGCCACTAAATGAATGTGGCTATAGAGCATGTGAAATGAGGCTAGGCCAAATGAAGCTGTACCCCAAGTACAAAATACATGTAAGTATCAAGAACACATACCAGCATCCTTATCTTGATGACATGTCAAAATGACATTTTCAGTACACTGAGTTAAATAAAACATATAATTTAAAATAATTTCACCTGTGTTCATTTTTAATGAGGCTATTAGAAAATTTAAGATCATATAACGTGGTTCAGATTTGTAGCTCGGGTCACATTTTTCCAGGACACATAAATAAACTGTTTAAGACTACGCTTCTGTGGAACACAAGGTTAGCTATTAGGGGCTTGAGATGTAGCTTGGTGGCTGAGCACTTGCCTGGCGAGTGCAGAGCCTAGGTAAGAACAGATTCGTTATTACATTGACACAAGACCCCAGGATACTCAGATTACTAGGTAAGCCCTTGCTGACATCAAAACTTGTTGATTTTAATCATTATTCAACCATGGATTCACTCAGCAAATAATAATTTATTGAGCAATTACTATATTTGGGGTGAAATAATATGAGGTTTGTCGCATGGAACTGTCTCTAGGGAGTTTCATACAAAATATTTTAGACAATGTTGGGATCACCCCACTTAAGTCTTCAGTAATTAATAGGGCTGCAGCTATTGGTAATCAAAGTAAATGGCATTGGGACATATCAAAGTATTGCAGAGAGAAAGGGTTTGGTACTAACCTCAACCCAAGGATGCCATTAATTGGACATGGAGGTGAGGAGCCTTATAGCTAAACTCCCTAATGTCAAATCTAACCTTAATCAGAAAATAAGGTCAAACACAAGTTCAATTCCATAGGGGGAAAGGTCTCTTTCAAATCAGATCCTCATCCCACCCACGTGCATAGCCAAAGTGGTTGCACATTAGCCATATTATTGTAGGTACCAGCTACATTTTATTACTAAAAACAATGAAAGTGACTAAATTTTGCAAAATCTAGTAGTGTTATCAATACTTGAATGTGGAAAAGGGCAAAAAATAAATCTCACTGTAAATCTGTTAAAAAAAAAAAAACCCTCGCTATGCTCTATAGAAAAACAAAAACAAAATCATCAACACGTTAACCACAAAGCTGCATGGTGTGTAATTTCCCTGGCCTTTGTAGTTAGTTTAAACAATACTGGTAAAATGCTCTAGCGATTTATTTTAACTCCAAGTTGGAGTTTACAATGTAACTGAACCTCCTAAATAAATGGTCTGCAGAGACCCTGTGAATCTACAGAAGAAAATAAAATCCTGTAAGAATGTCATACTATTAGAAAGAAAAAAATATTCACCACCCGACCAAGCTACTAAGCCAAAATCCCAGATACTTCTCTGTGGCTTCCTCAAACATAAAAACAAACTGTTTATACTTCCCAAAGAATAAGATCCCACAGTTCCCATCCAGCTGAAGCCCCAGTAAAATACACTAAGGGTTCTGCTTGAGTAAGAACCAAGCTCACAGCTTCAAAATTACATTTCATGGAAGATTTGAGCAGAAGACATCTCGGCTTGGATCCAGAAATCCCAGAACGCTGTCATTTAGATACTGTCAGATCAGGAGAGAGAGCAGGCACTGAGGTAGTATCTAATTAAGACATCAAACCCCTGCCCTGACGGACTTGCTCGTCTTGTTCCGCTAGATGAGGCTTTCCTGGTGGTTTTATTAATATTCTAGCACAGCAAAGGAATTGCTACATTAAAACGCAGTGTAAATCCAAGCTTCAAGTGGCAATAAACTCATAAGGTACTAAGCCTCAGGGGTACTAATTTCTTCTTTTGCAAATAAATGCCAATATCATGCTGTCTCTCTGCCTTCCAATAGAACTTCAAATACAAATCTCCAGGCCCTGAATTTCTGAACCCATGAAGAAGTGAGTTTGAACACTCATAGTGGAGGGTCCGAGGGTGTAGAAGCAAGCATAGCGGAAGGCCCCCAGCAAGGCTGCGGCCTGGATGACTTTCTCGGGGCTGCTGTGACAAATGATCCCAGACTTTGGGGCTTAAATCAGCAGAGGTATCATCGCTCCTGGTGTCAGCAGGGCCATGCTCAGGGAAGAAAGTGTTCCTTGCCGCTTGTGGGGGCTCCGTGGCACTCCGTGGCACTCCTTGGCTTGTGGCCACATCACCCCCACCTCTGCCTCTGTTCTCACACCTGCTCCTGCCCCTCTCTTCTAAGGACAGGCCCACCTAGAAAACCCAGGACAATGTCCCCAGGGCAAGATCCTTAATCACATGTGCGAAGACTATTCTCCTTCTTTGGTAATGGTGACAGGTCCCAGGACTTAGAACCTGATCATCCTGGGTGGTGGGGGAGGGCTTACCCAACGCTGCTCTGCACCCTCCTGGGAAGGTGGGGCTTCCAGCCATACAGTTAAAAAACTGAAAACCAAGCAAAGCAGAGCAAAAATTGGTGCCAACAGGCGTGTTGTCAAGCACTCTCTGCCCGAGCTCAGGCGCATGGTCCTGTGGGGCTGTGAGGCTCCGCTCAGCTCCTCTCAGACTCTCAGCCTGGCTGAAGCCGTCATTCGGGCTGCTTTTCTTGGCCCCGCACTCATGCTGTCTTTATTGTTCTGTGACTGCTTCCCACCTCTGTCCCAGCTATCATGACTCTGAACGGCTTATTATTGCTGTTGCTTCATGGCGTTCTTGTTGGTCTGGGGCCTGTCTCTGCACAGCCGAGTCAGGAAGGTCTCTGCTGCCCCAAAGTATTTTAGGATCCACACAAGGCCTAAAATTCCTCACCTCTGCCCTCCCCCTTTAAAATCAAATATAAGGGCTGGGGACGTGGCTCAGTGGCAGATGAACCTAACACACAAGATCCTGGCTTCAATGACTAGCATCAAAATTTTTTAAAAAGTCAAATATTATTTTGTACGCCAGGCACGGTGGCGCACACCTGCAATCCCAGAGGCTCGGGAGGCTGAGGCAAGAGGATCATTGTGAGTTCAAAGCCAGCCTCTGTAAAAGTGAGGCAACTAAGCAACTCTGTGAGTCCCTGTCTCTAAATAAAATACAAAGTAGGACTGGCGATGTGGCCTAGTGCTCTGAGTTTAATCCCTGGTACCCTCCCTCAAAAAATAAAAAAAATAAATATAAATAAATTATATATATATTATATATATATATATATATATATATATATATATATATATATATATATGATTTTGTGGTGGATTATACATTAAACCACGGTTTCAGATTGTTCATGAAATCATGAAAGAAATATTCAGTCATTATTTCCCAAATATATGTTTGTTGAGAGGTTGGTTCTGTAAAGTTTTATTAATGAGCGTCCTCACAAAACCAGACAAAATAGAACTTAACAGAAAGCATGATTCCATATTCAAAGAGTTTATTTTAAAAAGTTAAGCTTTAGGCACCAGACATCTCAAGGCCAGGCTCAGAGGGCCGGGTCAATTCTCAAAGAATCCACGTATGTTTGTCACAAGCCCCTTGTCCCTTTAGGTGACATAATGGCAGGAGCCAGGCCTGGTTTTGCTCAGCCTTGTATCTGCTGCATCTGGTCCAGTCCTAACCCACCACAGGTTCTTGATGGTATGTGAAGGAGGATGACAGGAGGGAAGGATAGAGGGACGGAAGGAAAGAGGGAAGAAGGGCAACCTCAGAGAACCATCAGCTCTGAATGGCCAAACAAAGGAGGAGGACACAGAAGAACAGGAGCAAGACACTGGGACATGCAGACAGTGTCACCAGGGGACTGTTGTCACCAGGTAGTGGGTCCCAGAGGAGAGCTCACAGATTCCCATGCACAGCTCTGTGGCAGGGTCAGCATGGCAGGGTGTCTGGGGCCAGGTGCAGCCGGGTTCATATCCCAGTTCCATGTCCACAGCTGCCATGTCCTCGCATGCAGATGTGGGTAACGATCCCTGCTCTCTGGGGCTGCTGACGGGTGTAGAGGCCGTGTCCCCCAAGACTACTAGCAGGTGGGATCTCTGAAGAGCTCCTTTCATCTCCCAAGATCTGCACAAAGTGCTCGACATAAGCATGTCACTGAGAAACACCACTTAATTGATGTATCGTTCCCTATAGTTAATAATGTCTTTCCTCCCTCCCTTGTTTCTTTTCATCATCCTGTATCAACTAGATAAATACAGTTACTTGATTCAAAATTCAAAATATACATAAGGGCACAGAGGGAACACTCTCCTTCTGTCCCCTGGGCTCCCGATTCCCAGGCCATTTTACAAGCAATGGGGTTTCAGTCACCAGCTGCTTATAAATTAGGTTCACAATAAAATATTGTTTGTTCTGGGTTTAAGCAACTCGAAACAAAGCATTCTACTGTCCTTCAGTCACTCCAGGTCTGTCAGCAGCGCCAGCCTGCGCCACCCGGCTGTTCCCATCCCTCCTGTGGGCTCATCAAGCAGTCTGCTTAATAGAGACCCACCACACAGTTACTCCTCCATGACCAGTTTTCAAAGGCTCAGCACAAACACTGAGATGCGTCGGATGTGAAGACGGTCTCAGCACAGCTCAGTGCTTTTGAGAGAAGGTCTGCTGGGTATAGGACCATGTTTCAATGGCACCCACACGGCGAATCAGAGCAACCAACGCCCTACAGAAGGGCAGAAGTGACAGCGAATACAGAGTTTGGGTTTTGGGTTTTGATGCTGGGTGACTTTGGGTTTTAGCAGCATGTTAGGTCCAAGATCGTTCCGTAAGAATGGGAGGCGGAATCCAAGACCCCTGGGGTTGGCCAGGATCCAGGGAGGTGACCGACCCTAAGAGTGAGGTTGAAAGAAGATTAAAAACCAAGGACAAGAAGCAGCATCCAAATAGGAACAGCAGAGCTATTCTGGGTGGAAAAGCAATGGAAGGACCGGAAGGCCAGGGCGTGCATCTGAGGACACAAGGCGAGAGACTATGTGACCAGTCAGAGTCAGCAGGGAAGGGGCGGCGGCACTGATGCAGACCCCAGTCAGAAAACAGGACGGAGCCTCTTTTCTGGGCACCTGCATTGCCTCCTGTGTTCAGGGGAGACCCCTGGTTCGAGAGCCTCAGCATGCACAAACCCCGGGGGCTCAGGAGATGCCGCCCTGAGCCAGGTCCTGGCAGCAGGATCCTGACAACATGATACTTCTTGCCCTTGTCTGTTCGCTTGCTGCACGAAGACACTCCTACTGCCATTTGGCTAGAAACCGATGCAATATATTTAGGTACCGCAGTTTAATGATGATAGAAAAGTGGGAATTTTGAACTGGGCTATGGAGTTGAGCAGAAATGGACAGAAGTTTTTGAAGAAAAACATTCCATGAACTTTCACCCAAATTCCCACACTGAGAAAAATGCTGGAAACCTATTACGATAGGACCAAGGTTTATTTACCCTAAAGACAGAATGGTAGCAAGTGAATTTTGTTTGTCCTTTGAACTATACCAATCTGCAAAAAGGAAAATAAAAGAGGCTTAACTCACATGCTTGTAGTTTTATTTTATTCTAATTGCCGTGGCCGAATGAAGTCGGAATGATTCCAGCACAGTTGTCACATGAGCAACTGTGCCAGCCCTCCTGGGTGCTCCATTCCACACCCGTCTTAGGAACTAGTGTCCTGGCAGTGCCGGCGGTGTATGACACTTCTCCAGAGGAGGACACAGACAGGAAGGACAGCTCCCCCGAATGTCAATTTGTGGCGAGGAATAAAAGAAGGAGCAGACACCCAGGGTTGCCACACAGAGCCTGAGAGCAAAGAACCGACACTCTGGGGTGTTTTGAGTTTTCAGACTTTTCTTTCACCCCGTGCACCCCAATGAAGGAGTGTGGAAGGAGCTGCATAAAGCACCCTACTAGGCTGGCTCACTTGCTCTAACACCTAGAGGTCACCCTTCAAGCCAGCCAGGAGCTGTGCAGACCTGGAGCCAAGCCACCTTGAACCTCAATGACACACAGCAAGGCATTTACACCGGCCATGTAAGTTCTGGGGTGGCCTACTGAGGGAGGTTCAAGTTCCCTTGGCTCAAGAAGTCTTCCAATCCAAGACACCGCACCACCGTAGGATTTGCTAAATTAGAGCAGTGACCCAGACCCAAGGAATGGGAGACAAAGCAGGAGGCCAATCTTGACCCAGTTCTGCTCTAGGTTTTTAGAAACCCCGTACTGGACAGGTAAGACCTTGGAGAGTACTAGGTGCCCATCCTGGAGGAGAGAAGGTTTGAACCAGGCGGCTCTGAGTTAAAGCCAGTCCTCTTACCTGTGGGTCCTGCATTCCTGGGTTCAACCAACCAGAGAATAACCAAGTGCCCCTGTAGACTTGTTTTCCTCATCATGATCCCCTAAACACTCCAGTAGAACAACTATTTACGCAGTATTTTCAATGCGTTAGACAATGTAGAGATGATGAATAGTTCAGGAGAGGATGTGGGCAGGTCAAAGGCAATCACATTGTGCTGTAGAGGGACTGAGCATCTACGATTTGGTTATCCAAGGGGGTATTGGAAGAAATCCCCTGTGGATACTCAGGGACCACCATATCTGTGTGGGAGAGGGAGAGAGCAAGGGAGAGACAGAGAGGGGCAGGGAGGACCAAGCCAGGGCAAAACCAGGCTAGAGCCAAAGAGAAGTCTTCAACTCAGAGATTCAACTGAGGAATTGTGAGCCTGTCCACAGCTCTTCTTTGGAACCTGACTTGGGGGGGAGGAGAAAGGATGATCCCCAAATCATTTTTATTTTGCTGTAGAATGAGGATTGGATGAACATTGTTACACATCATGTTCCTGGAGTTCCTTACAAATAATGACGCCTTCCCACCCACAGGCTGCCTGCAACCTGCCCTCTCAGGAATCCACAAATCCAGCAGAGTAGACCTCCTCTTTTCAAGCCTGATTAAATAGTTAGGCCTCAAAATATATCCACAGTATTTGCAGAATAAGAGGAAATCTGATCAACATAGAACCAGACAAAGGGTCAGGTGGAGTCGGTGCCTCAAGGGGACCTTTCTCCCTTCCTGGTGGACACTGTATATCCGTAATCTAGCGCAGTCGACAGATGGGCATTGTGCCATTTACCCGTTTGACCACATGAACCAGACAGACATTTCTCTGAACCTCCATTTCATCACCTGTAAAATGAGAATATTACTAACACTTAATACATGAGATTCCAGGGAGAGCCAAATAAGATCGTGAATAAGACATTGTTGCACAAATTAAAGTTTATGTAATGATTACTACTACTTCTCTGAGAACACTAAACAATCAAAAATCAAAATTCTAGACATCATATAGTATTTATTCCGAAATTTCTTAAAGCCCGAGTGTGCCAGAAATCCATTTCAAGACCCCACAGTGATCTGATGCTAAGCCTGAATTACCACAATGATTTATTGGTGTATCCTAGAAATAAAGTTTTTTGTGTGTTTTTTGTTTGTTTGTTTGTTGCTTCCGATTTTCAGAGACTTCTATACATGTATCTCTTGGGTCATCATCCCACTGATCATAAATGTGTTGACCCACATGTTCTGGGATTTTCCAGCAGGGGAGAAAAAAAAACCATCACTATTCTCCACCTCTGGAGAATCCTTACACCTCACAATCTTTTTCCCCCCTGGGCCTCACACACGTTAATAAGCAAGGGCTCTACTACTGAGCCATAGTCCTAGACCAAAACATGTATTTTTTTAACTATAAAAGAATAAGGATAGGAGTATGAAAATACATTATTTTTTATCCTTGCTCAAATACTTTCCCCCAGTTGTTGCCAAATTGCCCAACACTTAACCCAGTCTCAGCATCTTTCTGTATCTTAAGCCAAGGATTTGGTGGCTGTGAGCTTACACTTCTTCAAGATTATGAAACACTGTTGCAGAATGCCAGAAAAGTTACATGTTGCCTCATCACAAAGGAATGCTGGGCTTAGCAGCTGCCTGCTGTGGCCAGGCTGGGCGGGTTGTGCTGTTCATTTATACAGGTTGATTTTCAGAAATTCTTAATGTAATAAGCAGAGGATACTTGAATAACCTGGGTCCCAATAAGATCAATGACTTCGGTTTGCGTTTCTGGCTGTTTTTTTAAGCCACGATTGTGTACACACAGCACAAGGCTCTATTTTGTATGTTTAAGTCAATAATACATCTCTCCCCACCCCACAGCCTGTGGACAGCCAGGGGATGTCCTCTCTAACTTTGTTCTGACACTTGGCACAGTATGGATCCTTCCCAGGCCAGGGAGCTAGCCCATCAATCCAGGCCTCTCTGAGGATCCCCTTGGCCGTGACCAGTTGTCTTGGCTACTATAGTTCTCAGGAAATCATCTTGGGGCTTCTCTGAAAGGTGTTCTCACTCATAAAAATATATAAAAGGCCAAGATATGGAGAAACTGGGGCCCTCGTAAAGCTGTAACATGGTATTTCCAACTTGGAGGACAGGCAGTTTCTTAAAAGCTTAATAAAAATTACCATACCAGGGCTGGGGCTGGGGCTCAACTGATAGAGCGCTCACCTAGCATGCATGAGGCACTGGGTTCAATCCTCAGCACCACATAAAAATAAAATAAAGGTTCTGTGTCCACCTAAAACTAAAAAATAAATATTAAAAAAATTATCACATCAACCAGCAGTTCAATTCCTAGGTATCACCCAAGAGAAATGAAAACATAGGTCCACACTAATGCACGAATGTTCACAGCAGTACTTTTGTTGATAGTTAACAAACAGAAACAACTCCCACGGCCAGTACCTGATGACCAGGTTACCCAAGGGGCACATCTCTACAATGGAATACCACCAGACACTACAAAGGACCAAGGGGCCAGTACATGCTACCATGTGGAGGGACCTCGTAAATCCAATGGTAAGCAAAGAGCCAGACAAAAAGCCACTGTGTGGGTATACTCAGGTGGACACCCAGGACAGCTGATCTAGAGGCAGTGGTTGCATGGCAGGAATGGGCCAACTCGGAGGACTGGTGGTTCCTTAAAGGCTTCGGGTGTGAAAAGATCCAAAAATGGTGACGGCTGCCCAACTTTGCACATTTACCCCCCAAATCACAGAATCCCTGAATTATGTGCTTGAAACACCTCCAACATATCGACTCACCCCTCCATCTCAGGGTGCCAGCTGAAACCATGATGCTGCTGAGCTGTGAACGTAGTTAGTCCCACTCTGAGTTCCTCTAGTGAGAAACCCAAAAGAAAAATAAAATAAGATCCTTACTTTCTAAGCCACTGTGAGTTGGGAAGTGTCCTACTTGAGGCTCAAAGCATCCTGATGGATACAGACGAGAATCGCCCTCACCACAGCCTGCTCAGCATTGTGTGTTTCGGATGCACCTCTAATTTTGGACGAAGAATATGATTTTAAAAATACACATTTGTGACGATGTGTGTGTTCAAGCATTTCTAACTGCATTGTGATTAGCTATTAGGGGTTCTGAGGCACACTTAAGATGCTACCTAGGCAACTTCAATCCAAGCTTGGACTGGTGCTTGTCACTCAGCCTATCTCCGCCCACTCCTCTTCATGTTAAGCATGAAGCAAATGGCTTCAGCACCCTGAATATAACCCAGATATCAGCCATACTGGGTTATACCCCCAGTGTGTTTCATACCCCCAGGCTTTTGTACATTACATTTTTTCTCTTTTTTATTTTCCTGTTTGTCTTATTTTCTTTGGGGGACTAGGGGTTAACCCCAGGGGTGCTCTACCACTGAGCCACATCCCCCAAACCCTTTTATTTATTTTGAAACTAGGGTCTTGCCAAATTGCTGAAGTTGACCTCAAGATTGTGATCCTCCTGCCTCAGTCACGGGGACTTCAGGGGTGGGATTACACCTGTAGTACACATTGCATTTTCCAAACCTGGAATATTCTTCCTTTTCTGAGCACATGACAAAAGGCTTTGCTGGGCACAGGAGGTCCACACCTACAATCGAAACAACTTGGGAGGCTAAAGCAAAGAGATCACAAGTTCAAGGTCAGCCTGGGCAACTTAGCAAGACCCTGCCTCAAAACAAAAATAAATAAATAAGTAAAAGGCTGGAGATGTAGCTCAGTGGTCGAGTGCTTGCCCTGAATTCAACCCCTAGTACTGCAAAAAAATAAAACAGAAAAAGCTATGCATCTTTTTAATTCCAAATCCATCTTCCCTGACCCCAGCAGATAGTGACTCCCTCCGGCTTTAATTCTGTACTTGGTGTGCATCACCTTCTCCGTCAGTGCATGGGAACTGGCTGCCTTGTCACTATGACCCCTTTTGTGAATGACAAAGGGTTTGAAGCCAAAATGTGAGCTCTAGCTCACATTTGGGTGAGTTTGGACAAGTCACGGCACTTTTGAGTCTTGATTTCTTCTTCTGTGAGATAAAATACGTCGCCTCCCGTCTCCCTTGGGCTGCTGTGAGGCTTTCCTGCAATAAGACCATCAATTATAAAGTACCAGCACATTTGAGTTAGAATAGACGTTTTAAAGGTTCCTAATGGACCGTCCCTTTGAGGGCGAGGACAGGCTCTCTCTGTGTTATCAGAGTTCACCCAGCCAGGCCCTCCAGGACACTAGAGCCGAAGATGGGTCCTGGCTTCTCCTCCACTCCCCGGCTCAGCAGCACCCTCCTGCCTTCCCCTGGGAAGCCCCTCCTTCCCGGGCTTCCTCCCCAGGGGGAGCCCCTTCCTCTTGCTGTTTGCACCCTCTCCCCTGGAAGCCCAGGCTCTGACACCTCTGTTCTTTCCCCACTGGTCCCCCCTGATCTCACCCAGGCTCATGGCTTTAATGCCATTTAATTGCTTCCAACTCACTAAGCTGAACCTCTGGATCACTTCCCCGAAACCCCAATGACTATCAAATTGCTTAAATGCTTAAAAGTGTCTTAGTCCCCAGGTGTCCCAGCCTGCAAGCCCACTCCTCTTTGTTAAAGGCTTTCAGTCTTTCCAGGGACTTGAGCCAAAAATCTTGGAATCACGCAAGACTTTAACTCTCTCTGTCTTCCCACCCAAGGCACTAGGAAAACCTCCGGCCTGAACTGCAAAATGCATTCCGAATCCGACTCCTCACCACTCCACGCTGCCTTTACCCAGTCCACACCACCTCTCACGGGGGTCTCCCGCTCCCGCCTTTGCTCACCTCTGTTCTGGTCTCAACCCACCAGCCAGAGTCTCCCTGTCACACACGAGTTACATCAGGTCATTCACTGTCCAGACCCGACAATGGCATCTCACCAACCTTGGCGTCCACTCCACAGGCCTGGCCTTCAAGACCCCTGCTGTCTGCAGTACATTCCTCTTTCCACTCTGACCTCACCGTCTCCCACTGTGCCCTGTGCTCACCCACTGCAGCCAGCTGTCCTCCGGGCGGTCCCCTGTTAAGTCTTCCTCCTGTCCTTCCCTCCGTCTGAGGCTCTTCTCCCTGATGCCTGGAGCTCCTTCCTCTGCTTCTTCACGTCACTTCTCTGCGCCACCTTCCCCAGGAGCTCAACCCTCGCCATCTTACTGAAAACTGCCCCTCTCCCTTCCTGCTCCCGTCTCCTCTCCCTGCTCCATTTTCCTCACATCACCTGGGAGCACAGGGCTGACTGTCTCCAGTACAAGCTCTAGGAATGCAGGGGGTGTTACTTATCTTGCTTACTTATTGGTCCCAATGTTTAGAGCAATGCTTGGCACATAGAAAGCTCTGCAAAAACAGTACCTAAAAGAATTAATGAAACCTGGATGGATGCCTATGATCCTAGTGACTTGGGAGGCTGAGGCAGGAGAATTGCAAGTTTAAGGCTGCATCATGATCAATATAGTTCTAAACACTTATGGCTTTAATGAGTAATAATGGGCAGAAATATCATCCCAGTTCTCAGAGACAACTGGCATTTAAGAAACCGACAAATTTGAGGCTATGAGGAGAAAACAAAATAAATTCGAACACAAACAAGTAACTTAAAAAACTCATAGCAAATAAGTAAGTAGAAATGGTACCCAGAATATAACTAAGGACACAGAGAATCACCTCTGGATACTTATTGTGAAAGTCAAAGTTAAAGAAATGCTTCTTATTAACTTATAAGATCCTTAGCATATATCATAGTCGTCACTTGTTGAAGGCACAACTACACGATCAGATTTTCTTCCTGTGTAAGTTTATTGCAAACACCTTGGTAGATCGCTCTGATTACAGTAATTTAAACTATTCCAAGTTGATGAGCCGTTTTAAATAATGTAAAACCATAAAATTTGATATCTATTATAAAGTTATTAAGTATATTTGTTTATAATCTAAACAATTAACAACATAAAGACAAATCTTAATGAATTCATTATTTTAAACTCTGACATTACAAGTTGTTATGTTAGCAGTTGCTATGTGAGTAACATATAACTTTCTAACGTAAAACAAATGCTTTCAACAAACTTTTGGACACGACTTTTTTCAAAAGATCTTTTCCTATGTTGATATTGATCAAGTCCATGTTTTTAAAATTTTTTAACACTATCATCTCTAGGCAAGTATCTGCTAGCAGATTACAAATGTGAAGAGGCAATACTTGAATATACCTGACAGAAACTTTGTGAAGGTAAAATGAATATAATCTTCAACCTAAATAATCACTCAGAGAAAACAATACGCCTAGGTAAATTACAGATCTAGAAAAGGAATTTGGAACTTGGAACTTCATTTCAGAATGATACACTAGTCTTCCAAGTACCATTTATATTAACCATGAGGTTTTTTTTGTTGTTGTTGTTGTTTTTTACAGAAAGACCATTCTGTAAAGACTAATATTAGAAAACACAGTAATACCTCTTGGACTCCTTATCAAGAAGTATTGATAACTCAGCCATTATTTTATATTTTGGCTGACAAGTGAATAAATAAAATTGTTAAGTCTATCCCTAAGTCTGTTCATCAATAGCAATGGAAATAGAGTGTTTGAGTAAACTGGAGTAAAGCAGTTCTAGAAAGTCACCATTATCTCAATTTGCAGGTTCTCCTGTAGGGGAACAAATGGCCACAAGGTCTGAGAGGAAGCCCTGACCTTCGGCAACACACTTACATGTAGTTGAGATGAGTTCAAGAAGTTTGATGAACTGAATGAACAGGCTTTGAGTTGGATAAAAAAGTTGACACGATATATGTTCAGAGAAAAAATAATTAAAATATATGCAAACTGTCCAAATTGACTGTGAATATTTCTGGTTAATGTGGTTTGAAGTTTGTGAGACAGTTAAGAAAGAAAATCTGATGTATTGAAACATCACTAATTCACTGTGAAAGCTAATAACAGTATCTTTCATTATATTTTATAGATGCTCAGCCTCACCGGAAAGTGTTTTCTTACATACGTGTTTTTCAAAAAATAATAATCCCCTCAACAACTCTATGAGATAGGTGTTAGGATACTCATTTTACAAGTGAGAAAGCCGAGACCCAAGGGAATCAAGGAACCTGGCCAAGGTACACAGTAATTGCCTAGGCTGGGCTCCCAGGTCCCTTCTGTTTCATTCCAAAGTCTGTCTAAGCCTCTGAGACCAACACTGGCCTACCATTAAAAACGAATTCAAATATACCCACTTCAGATATTGGTGGGTAAAACACCTGCTGGGAAGTAAAACTGTACTCTCCACCTCAAAAGAAGATTCCAGCAGATAAGCTTTTAGTAAAAACACATAAAGGGATCTGAAATTCCATTCGGCACACTTTGCTAAGGTATTCTTTACAGAAAATATAAAGTAGGTTTCCCGAAGTTATCTTCAAGTAGCTGAGCATTCATACAAAATAATTATGACTAATTCTCACTAAGGTTTCCATGTCGGCACCTCTGTTGTTCAACAATTGGAAAATAAACTTCACAGGAGAGGATGTGTCTTAATTATAGAAGCAATCAACAAATCAGAGAATCTTAGGGTGAAAAAGATTTCGTAAAGATTAACTAGACCTTCATTTTAGAGATCATAAACTGAAGTTCTGGATGGCCCAGGAGCTAAGTTTATACAACTAGAAATAAGAAAATCACAATACTTTTTTAACTCATATCAGGATAAAAATGTTTTAAGTAATTCCTTTGACCGGACCATGGAAAGAAAACTCTCATTTTGTAAGGCAAACCATCACTTAAACAAAGACAGTAAACACTATATCAGAACTAACTTTTTGCATTACCAACAGTATCTATGTGAATTTTCAACTGCATTCTCACAGAGATAAAATAAATAAATAAATTGTGAGATTTAAAAGAAAGAATATAAAACTTGGTAGCCACTATAAAACCTAAAAGTGAAGGTCAATCAAATCTACTGGTTCAGTCACTAGTCAAAGTTTTTTTTTTTTTTCTGATAGAACCTGTGCTTTACATCGACTCCTTGTTATTAAAATTTCATTTAGTTTTGACCACTTTTGGATTTCATGTACCAAAATGAAGTGTCAAAGTGAAAAATACCATGTAAGTTCGTCTAACACAGAAACACCCACTATGATATTTACGAAGAAAATCAACTATAAATAAAACAGGGCATTTGCCTGCTGGACCCGTGACTAAATCTCCTTAGTGGCCATAAACTCACATTCATTATATGTGCAAATGTTAAAGAACACATTGTAAAGTTAATAAAATTTCATCGGAAGTACTCAGATCTTCATTGCAAGTGAAAAAGAATCAATAAAAACCAGTTCCAAACAAGGAAATCTGAAGTTGTAAACCACTTTGATCAGGCCACAGATCAAAACAGGGAGACCATTCTCCGAAGGCCTACCTATCAACCCCCAGAGGAAGGGCTCACAGAGTGAGAACAAACCTTTCCAGGTGGAGGTCTCCCAGTCACCAGAGTGTAGTAATCCACAGGAGGAAGGCATTGCCCCAAATCCCAACAAGGTAACTTTGAAGCAACTCCAATTGAAGGGGTTTGGTGGCTTCCCATCCAGGAAGGGTCTGATGCACCAGCACTCCAGGTGGCCCCCTGATAGATCCAGTGAGAACGCTGCAGGACACAGAAGGTCAACTCCAGAGGTCCTCCAGCCACTGCATGATGCTTTTAGAGGCTCACAAGAATCACACCTGCACAATTAAAAGAAATCAAGGTCAGCTTCCAAGTCTCTCTCTTTACACTCAGTTTCTAGACAAAAGCAACTGTCCCTTAATATAGCTCAGACGTTGACAATGAAAACTCACTGGTGCGCGACTCTAGCACCACAAGAAATCATAACTTGAACAAGTTAAAAGACTGTGTTTGGGTGTTTCCCCGAGTTATTAGCAGTGCGTTCAGTCTGACGTTTCATTTGTCTGTCAAGCGTGAACACATCCAAAAGTGTGAAGAAAGCCTCCAGCACTGGGGAACAGAAGAGGGAGGAAAGTGGAGAAGGTGATAAATTATCTCCCTATTTGGACCCAACCCACAAAACACACCTGAGGATAATGACCTAAATTTGTCTTGCAGAACCAATACACCTCATAATATTTAAATGCGTCCCAACAGCTAGAGCAAACATTTGCTCACTTCCAACAAACCCCCAACCTAGGTCTCCAAGATGCCTCTTGCAGTAGTAACCAAGTGACGGGAAAAGACAAGCAGCTTTTGTATGTGAAGTGGAAAACACACGGAAAGAGATCCTAGATCCAGTGAAGACGTTGGCTAGTTTTTGAGAGTCCCCTCCATCTGAGGCGAGAACCAACCTAGAAACATTCCAACGTGAAGCGACTTGGGGAACATAGTGAGGGAGTCTCCCTTCGCCGTGAACGAGGGAAGTGCGCTGCCCGCAGGAGCTGGAACAACCACCCCTCTTTTGGGCGGGCGTGGCCGGTAGAAACAAAAGGTTAAAACACAAAAGGCGGAGCGGAGGGCTGGGTCCGGGGAGCTCCTGGGACTCGGGGCCCCCTTCCAGGCTAGAACACTGAAGTGGGAGGGGTATGCACAGCGAGAGCTGAGGATGGGGTCCCAAAGACAGCAGGGGTCACTCGGGGTGGGTCCTGAAACTGAAAGGGGCCAAGAGGATGGCCGGCTCCAACTAGTGGTCCAGGCCCCATCCCCTCCCTCCATCCCTGCATCTCTTGACAGCCTGGAGCTGGGGCTTCCTCCACCCCACCCCGGCCCCCAAGAAAACTTTCCAAACTCTCGTCTGTTTATTGGAACGCCCTGGACCGCAGAGACAACAGTGCGGCCCCTTACACCCAAACCTCTTCTGCACTCTATTGTTACAATCTTTTTGTGTCGTGCGTGGAAGACTCGGAGCGCTCCGCAGAGAGTTAAGTTATAAAACGGGTGAAGGAATGACCCTCAATCCGCCCCTCTTCTTTTTTCAAGGAGCAAATTCGAGGCTGGAGTGGGGGGTGAGACTGGTCTGGTCCCCGCCAATATGAGCCTATTCTCATCGCGTAAGTGCGCCACTGGGAGAAAGTGAGCCCTTGCCCCCTCTCTGGATACCCTCTTCCCACCCCACCCCCAGCTCTTCATTGCAGAAGCACAAGAGGGAAATGCCTGCTTGAGTTTTGCCCATTTGAAACATAAAATGAAGTAGCACAATCCATGGAAGTTCGTTACAGAACAAAAGAGAAGGGAAGGAGAAAACGGGGGTACAGAGTGCCCTGGCCAAACTTTGCCACTAGCCTACGCCGTGCCCTTGGAAGGGCGGGAGCCGGGCGAGCGAGGGGCCGGGAGGTAAACAAGACGACAATCTCCACTCACCTTCTTCCCCACTTGGTCGCACTTTGGAGAGACACTGTTTCCCTTGTTGCAGTCGGCGAGGCTCTAGGACACTTTTTTTGTGGCCTGACAGCAGAGAAAGTCGCGTAGGCAAAGTTGCGAGAGGGAGATACCCGGGCGTCCGGGGGAGAGGGGAGGAGAGAGAGTTCATCAGAGTTCCCCCTTTTGTTCCCAGTCCCGGAGCAGACAAAGAGGCGGCGAGCGGCGGCAGGTTTCTCCCTCTCACCCCTTCTTCCTCTCCCTCCCCTCCCTCCCCGCCCCCTCCCTCTCCCCATCTCCCGCCCGGCTAGGGAACCTTGAGGCGAGCCGGGGCTGCTCAGTCCCCCGTTGCGAGCCAGTCTGCCCAACCCCGTCTTCCCTCCACCTCGCTCCAAACTTTTTCTCAGGAGAAGCCGGTCCCGGTACCCACCCCGCCAACCCTTTTGCCACCCCCAGCTTCCCAAGGCGCTCAAGTCTACAGAGGGAGGGGGGGGGGTCTCCAAAATCATTGTTTCCGGGAGATGCACCTCTTTGTTTGCACTTTCCCTGCCAATCAGTGTGAAAGATCCACTTTGGCATCGAGTTTCCGTCAGTTTTTCATCATCTCAAGAGACAAAATGCGGAGGGTCGAGGGTCAACCCTAGAAGATAAAGGCGCTTACACAATCAGAGGTGGGGCGCACGCGAGCCTCTCCATCCTCCGATCTTCCACTCGATTCACCCTCCTCCACCCAGCACACCAAACAAGTCGAAGGGGCTCTAAGTGATAGAAAACTCTCCTCCTTCCCTCCCTCGCCCACTCCTAGCCACCCACGCCGGCCCCTTGGAGCGCCCTCGAATCAGCAGGACAAAGACCAGCTTGGGGGTCCGGCAGGACCTTCACCCACCTCTTTGGGCTACCTGTTGCTGCAGGCGCTGTACAACTCGGTCCAGGGGCCCAAGGGCGGATTTCCAGCTCCAGCACCGCGCCCACCCGCTCAGACCCCAAATCCCTTCCTGTCTCAAACTGCCAAAGAAAGAAGGTTCTCAGGATACCCGCGCTCCTCAGACCCTGGAGCAAAGCGCTCCGCACCCGTGACCTTCCCTATCCACTACCTAGTCCTCGCCCCAAAAGATCTAACTCGGGGTACCTAACTGCCTCCCCGTTTTACATCCTCTGGTACTGGCAATGCCCAGCTCAGTATCCCCTCTTACCATCCCCTCCTCCGCTGCCTTGTCCCAAACAAATCAGGTGTCTCGGATCTGGAACAACTCCCCACCCTTCTCCAAGTCTTTTGCTTGACCTCCGGAACTGGGGACCCCCATCTTCATCATCCCCCACCCCTCGTCCTCAGCCCAACTGTGGGCCCCAGCTTTGGCTCGCTGAGTGACTGACTGGGAGGCAGTGCTAATTTTCCTTCTAGATCTCACTAGAATTTAAGAAGAAAGCAGCGAGGTGGGAGAAATGGGAGAGAAGGGGGGCCTCCCAGGGAGGCAGTTTCTGGGGCTAAGGGGAAAAAAATTCCAAAAAGAACACCCACCCGGCAGCTGGCGGACGACCCAGTGCGCACCTTGGCTTCCTGCCTCTTTGCTAGCCCCAGTCCCACCCTGGAGTTCTTAGCGGGCTGGTGAAGTTTGGGGATAGAGAGTTGGGGTAAAGGGAAGCCTGGGGACTTGGAAGCTGTGATCCGGCTTGGGCTGGGGGAATGCCAAAGGCGGGGAGCAAAGGGCTCCAGCTGGGTCTGGAATGTCGCGGGTGTGGGTCTCGCCCAGCGACTCCCCGCCAGGTCTCTACCCAGAGCAGAACAAAGACACCGCGAGGAGCGCTTCTGTCCTGGCCTCTGGGCGTGCGCACCCCGCCCAGTGCTTCCCTCGCACCAGCCCACGCCGCGCTCGGAAACTTTGTAACCAACTTCCCCCAGAGTTTGCGCGCGCGGCTCCCGGGCCCCAAGAAACCCGGACCATCGCCTCCTGGGACCAAAGGTGCCCTCCACCCCTTGCGCCATCGGTCCCAGCCCGCGTGCGGGTGGGTCCCCAATGCTAGGGCCGTGGAGCGCGCGCTTTCCTGAGCTCCCTCAAAAGAAGGAGTTTTGTTTTATTGTTATTTTGTGTTTCTTTTTAGTTCGGACGCGCTCAGTGTTAGGCCGAGGGATCGGAGAGGAACGGTGGCAAAGAGATAAAGGAGCAGCCGCTAGGAAGGCGGAGGGCGGCGGCTCCGGCTGCTGCGTGAAGCCGAGGGCGCAGGAGGGGTTGGAGCTGGCCGCGCCCGTCGGGCCGAGTAGCTGCGCGCCGCGATCCGCCCGGGACTCCCTGTGAGCCGCCACCAGGCCGCGGCGCCGGAACCTGGGGCCCACAGGGACCCCGCGCCTCCTCACCTGCGGGAACCGGGACACCTGCGCCGCCGCCTCCCCAGCACCGTCTCCGGGGCTCCTACTGAAGCGCAGAAGCTCATCTTAGGTTAGGAATCTTGAACGCACCACAGCCAACCACACAGAGAAAACAGCCCCCACCCACTCCTGTCTGGCGCTTTTTCCTCTTTGTTTAATTAAGATGACTTCCAGAATTCTCTTTTTAGGAGAAGTCTACCCTCCCCCGGACAAACCCTTCCCTTCTCCTGTCGTCAGGGATCTGCGTGGAAAATAATGAAAAGTCAGTACTTGGAGAGGATTCTTTTCCGCTGCCCCTCGAAGTACTCGAGTTGAGAGGGTCAAGTAACCAGGATAATTTCTAATTTCTAAATAACATCCAAAAGCCGACTTACTGTGTACCAGGTGAACCTATAAACCATTGCTGACCCTTTGAAAATATTTACTGTTTCTCTTTTCTCAAGAAGTAAGGGTCCTTTGCTAGATGAAAATGACGGCAGCCTTCGGGTTTCTGTACGCTCCTGTGGGTGAGATACTCCTGTTACTGCTGTTGGAGACTCTCTCTTTCCCAGCCTGCTTGGGAGCAAAATGAGAGCGCCCATGTCTTTAGCTGGACAGAGCTCCTGTCTCTATAGCAGTGCCCACTCCTGGGTGGACCAGTGCATGGCCTACTCGGACTACCTTTTAAAAGGATGCTGCCCTTGCTTGGATGCCACATTTTAAACTTTTTTCTTTTTTTTTAAGTTAACACCATCTGTGCTCCAAGATGGATAGTTGAGAAGCCCGGGTATCTGCTCAGTATTGACAGCGCTGGAGCACTCAAGGCTTCCTTCCTACTGTACGCCAACGCCATCTGACTGCGTGTCTCTCCCCTCTCTGTCTAGGGGTTCCTCTGGCTCTAGACCCCTTTTTGCTGATGCAGAGGATGGACTCGAAAATGGAGTGGACCTCAATCAATCTAAGATAGGTTTCTCACTGGGAGGTAGGACAACAGTCAAGGGCATCCCACAGACTCAGCTTTGAGTTTTAGTTACCTACAGCAGTGACTTCTCTCTAAGGAACGTTGTGGGTTGCTGGTTTCCTTCCTCCTTCCCTCCCCTCTTCCCTCTCCCCCTCCCCCCTTTTCCCTCCTTCCTCCTTCTCAGTCCTCTTTTCCCTACCCACTTCCTTTCTCTCTTCACTCCTGGTGCTACTGGAATCACATCCCAGAGAGACCCTAGTACTTGCCCCCAATCCTATGTCCAAGCTTAGCTTCTTAGAACTCAACCCAAGTTGAATACCTCTCCCATATGTTCTTCCTAAAGTAAGGGAGGGCAGTCAACTTGAAGAATGAAAAGGCCACATCAGATTTCCCCTAGAAGAGAAGTTATTTTAGTAATAAAAGTGTTTTGAGTTATCTAGTTCATTTTCTATGCAATAGTTTAGGATCAGATATCTTACTGGATGAGACAGAAGTAGCCATAAGTAGAATCATATATCATGTGTGAAAGTTTTATCCACAGATTCATAGCAAACACAAAGAACTCCCTTCATGTGATGCTGGGGGCCAGTAATTAAAATCACTTCTATTGAAAAATGAGTTAGAAGTCACTTAGGAGGGAGGTGGGGTGGAGCTCAGTGGTCAGGCACGTGCTTAGCACGCAATAAGGTTCTGGGTTTGATCCCCAGCATCACATGAAAAAGAAGTAACATAGACGGCTTTTTATGCAGCGTCCAGCGAGATGGAGGACAAGCATATCTTGGACAACATGACCTCACGAGATCTGTGTGCCTTTCAGCAAATTTCTCAGGACACAAACTGGCCACTATTGCAACATGTTGTGTGAAATGATATATTGTCTCATTTTCCTGTGAGCCATCATTATGAACAAGTCATCTAAGGTCCACATAATTATAGCTCCCTAAGGCCATCCCTAGCTCTAGAACCTTCTCCTACCTAATCTGGTTACCTTCGCCTTTGCTGTTTTGAAATTCCCGGTGGCAGCCATTAGTGCTAGTCATCAAGCCCTGCTTTGCAGAGATAGGGCCGTTCCCAGCCCCTTCAGATGGAGTCCTGTGGTTGTTTGGCCCCAGGGAGATGTGAGTAGAAGTTGTGTTCCTGTCTCTTTCTGGTGGAAGCTTTGAGAGCCATGTGGTTTTCCCATGTTCCCTTTCCAGCTGTCGCAGCTGATGCATCCTAGGTGCCAGGGCACTATAATTTGGATCTAGAATGTCCCCCAGAGGCTTGGTGAACAGAGGGTGGCACTATTGGGGGGTGGGAGAGGAGTTGAGGTCTCCTGGGAGGAAGCAGATCTCTTGGGGTGTGCCCTTGAAGGATGCATCCTGTACCTGGCGCCTGTTTTCTCCCCCTCCCCCCACCACCTTCCTGGCCACCAAGAGGTGAGCAGCTCTGCTCCACCTTATGCTCCACACCATAATATTCTGCCTTGACTAGCAACAGGGCCAAGCGACCCTGGAACCATGAACCAAAATGGATCCTTCCTCCTCCAAGTCATCTTTCTCAGGTTTCTGTCATAGGGATAAAAGCCAACACCCAGAGTGAGCCCCCAGCCAACTCTCAATGGTCATTTTAGTACATGAAAAATTAAATTTCCTGTCATAATCCACTGAGATTTGGGGGTTGCTTGTAACCCCAGCACCACCTGGGTGACTCTGGTCAGGTACTTCTGTTCCCTACCTTTGCACAGACACACATGTGGTTTCTGTATGGTTTGGAGATTTTGAACATTCCTACAGACTCAGGTCAACTGCCTGCAGTAGTGTCCAGCTGGGATTCAACCCCTCAGTGGTATAGACTGTGCTGCGCAAATGGTTTTTTAAAATAAAATGTTAGCTAATTTTGTTGAGGAAAAAGAAAAAAGAAAAAAGCCCACCAACCAATTACTAGGAAGGGAGCAGAATTTGGGGCACTATGCCTTGTTTTCGCACCTGCCCACATGGTCGAGGCCTTCCGTCTTTGTTGTTGGCTTACCAATTGGATCAACACCAGGAATCTTTATCTTACTGTCTTTCTTGAGGCAAATCATTGGTTTTATTTACCTAATAAAACTGAGAAGTCATTAACTTCTTCGTGGGGTTATGATGAGGATTAAATGAGATACTAAATTAAAGTGCTAAGGGGGGGGGGGCTACGCATAATAATAGCTACCATTCAATTTCAAATACTCCTGGGGCTGGCCTAGCACGTTCCCTGTGGTCAGAAACATTGCCTATTTGGAGATGTTCTTCATTTTCTGAATTCCCAGCAATGATCACTTTATTGAAAAAATATTTTTAAGATAATGAATAACCATCTTTTTCCTTTCTTGAAAGGTATCTGGAAAATCAAAATACTGTTCTGTTTCTAAGTCCTACGGATAGTTGATTTTGCTTATACTCCTGCTGTTGCAATTCTATTGTTTCTAATTATTTCCATTTCTGAGGGTGACACCCTACAAGCTCCACAGTGCACAAGGCCCTCCCCACTCCTCCCAGATGTGCTAAACTGCTGGTAGCTGTGCTTTGTCGGCTACCTGTTCACTCACACTCTTCTCTCTGAAGACACAGATACCCCTTGCTCTCCTGCTGGTGTTTTTGATGTTGGGGGTGGAACCCAGGGCCTCTGCCTCTTACTCTACCCAGCCCCTCTACCTCCTTTTTCCAATCCTCACTGGGCTTTCGGATCCTCTTACAGCCACCATTCCCTGTGGGCAGCACTCAGGAAACCCCAGGTGGGATTAAGTGTCCCTCCTCCAGGGCCCTATTGCCTATGTCTACCCTTTCAGGAGGGAATGGATTTTCTTAAGAATGGAATCTGCTTGGTGCATGTCCCCTGGCTCTGCCACTCACTAGCCCGTGATCAAGCCCGTGATCAAGTCACTTTGCCTTTTGGAACCTCCATTACCCCGCGTAAAATGACACAACACTACCTGCATCGTAGGACAGCGAGACCAAATGTTATCAAAAGTGAAAAGCACGTAGCACGCCAGCCTGAGGAGTAACAAGACAGCAGTCATTTATCGAGTACATTTTATTTCTAGTAGATGCAAAGACTGTTAAAGTACTAGAACAGTAGATGATGAAATTTATTTTGATTCTCAGCTCTAAACCTCTGGAATTGCAATAAATGATCTTCCTTAAGGATGATGGACATTGAAAACAAAAGCTACCCAGACTCAGGGTACAAGAAGTTCCATCAGGAACTAGATTTACTAATCAGCAGCACTGTGTTCATTATATTGAAACGTAGAAGGAACAGTAGTCCATCAAAACCTTGAGAGAGGGAGAGGAATCCGACGTATTTAGTTATCATATTAGACTGGAGAGTATTTCATCCAGGCAACCGTGAAGTTCCAAGGATATCTCTCTCTCTCTCTCTCTCTCTGTTCTGTGTACAGTTGTCCTTCTGAATCCAGGGGGCTTGGTCCTGGGACCCCGATAGATACCAAAGTCAATGGGTGCTCAATCCCTTATGGGAAATGAGGCAGCGTTTGCATGTAGCCCAGCCACATCCCTGTATATCCTTAATCATCTCCAGGTTGCTTATAACACCTTCTATAATGCAAATAGTTATGTAAATATTTATGCTGAATTTTTTTAGGGAATCATAATGACAAGGAAGAAAGTTTGCATAAGCTCAGTACAGACTCAATTATCTCTAAAGCTCTCAATTCACATTTGGTTAAACCCGTGGATGAAAACCCACAGATAAGAAGGGCCAACTGTCCATACATGAAGCACTAATATAAGTCAAGTTCCCATTTTCCCAATAAGAAGATTGTTTTAAAAGTTATTCTGACCAACATGAATATATGCACTCTCAGATCATATTTGTACAAATTCACTATGACAACTTAATCTAGTCACATTAATAAATGTAGAAGTCATCATTTAGTAACATTTCTCTCTTTTTTCAGGCCACTCACAGTTTATGAAACAATTTTATTTTCTCTTCATACACATCATTTGCCACTTGTCTCCCTTAATCAGAGTTCGGTATCTTTATTCTCATTTAAATGGCTTAAAATACAGCTCTTTGTGCTCACAATGCTGACATCATAAATCATTTCCCAAATACTCCTGCACATGATTTTAGCAATATTATTCAATGTGCAGTTGAGGAAGCCACCACACAGCACTTGCTTTACTTTAAAAGACTGATTTACAAAGATAAAACTTGATAGTCACAACAGCACAACCCAGAAATAAATCCTTTTTTAAGTCCCTACAGGCTATCTTGGTCTCCTTTCTGTCTTATTTAGTTAGGTGGCTGCCCTAAGTATGCAAAAGCAGCTAAAGGCATAAAGGTGGAGGCTCACGTAGAACCCCCAGTAGAACTTGTTCAAGATAAAGGAGAGATTATATCAGAGGCAACTGTGTACAAGGCAAGCCCCTTTGTGGAGGACCTTTCCTGGGGACAGATCTTACCTTACATTTAGAAATAGGTTGGTGTAACTGTCTTGTTGCCAAATGCTGTCTTGGGTCATGGCAGAGCTTTTCCATGTATGGGAAAAAGAGATCCTGACAAACTCCACCTGGTGTCTCTTGGGACAGCCCAGTCAGCTGCACCTGCCCCTCTTGTTGTGCCGGACGCCTGAACCAAGAAGCATCTCCAGGTCATCATCCCAGCAGAGACTGAAAAGACCTGGGGGAGGGGGGGAGCTGGGGATGGAACCCAGGGCCTCAGGCCTGCAGGCCTGCACTCTACCACTGAGCCACCCCACCCTGCACGATAGCCTTTAAATACAGATTACAATATTCCCGCTGTAGTTGGTTTCTTTTTCTCCCCAGCACCTCTACACCTAGTGATTTTTTTTACTACCACCTGACTACCCCTTCATTTGTGCTTCTATAAATCTCACTTCCTGTAGAATTCTTCCTGTTCTAGAACTTTCTCTGAAACCTCTCCATTAATCAGATGGGCGGAAACCTGTTAAGTAAAAGGCATCTCACCATTTGGGATCACAGCACGGGTTCTTGGTGGTTGCCCTGTGTAGAGAAGGCAGTCCTCACAGCCCACATGACGGCAGGGAAGCGGCAGAGACGGCCTCCCAGGAGAGGGAGGAACCCCATCCCGTTCTTGGTTGAGTGGCACTGACGTGGGGTGTGACTCCTGGTTCTGTTTCATAACACTCACCTCTCATATCAAACACAGCATCTGCAACCCAAAGGCAGTTCAGTGAATACAAAGGCCCTTACCTGCTGTCTTTCAATTTTGCAATAACTGTGTGCTCCAGAATTCATGTAACTTGTCATGGCTTTTTATTTCCTGTGGAAATACTTATTTGAGATGATAACAGCCTTAAACAAGAATAAAACTGAATGAATATTTTGCTTTGTGGAGAAAGGTATTATTAGATTTTCTTCTGCAGGCTTTAAAACCTAGACACACACACACACACACACACACACACACACACACACACACCCCTCTCAAGGTCATCCTAGTCCTAGAAGTTTCTGAGACAGACATTTTTATTATAGCTTTGACTTAATCCAGAAAGCTTCTCACCAGGAGTCACAATTAGAAAGAAACACAGCTTTGTCGCTTTTTTTAGGTTGAGTTGGTTTTTTGTTTTGTTTTTCTTTTTTGAAACTAGGCTGGACTCAAGCAGGGGATCCTCCTGCCTCAGCCTCATTTAGCTGGATCTGCAGGTGTGGGCCACCACACCAGCCCCTGCCACCTGGAGCCTTCTCCTGTGCTCTCTGTTCATGGCCCCGTGGCTCAGGTGTAACGTGGACTGCGTGTTCTCTGCCCCAGTTTGGAACAGACAACCTGGCCTTTGCCGGGCTCTCCCCTGCCCTGCGATGGCAAGCTCTCCACACTGTTCCAAATTCACTTTCCCTTTTGGTTGATGTCAATCTCATAATCTTCCCTCTCAATCTCATAATGAGAGCCTTTTCTTCTCTCATTACTTGTTGAGTTTGCTTTTTTATTTGCGGGCAAGCTCAGCCCTCATAAACAGAGCTGGGGACGGGTCCTTTTCTCTGAGCAGGCAGACACTCTGACAGCAGACCTTCCCAGCCCACACCACAGGTGGCCCCATAAACAGCTGCTGGTAGCCCCCGAGGACAGACCCTCGTTTTCAGGGAACTATACTGGGGTCATCATCCTATTTAAACTCGGGCAAAGAGGCAACCATTTGTCTTCTCCTTCACAGACAGCAATTTTTCCCTCTAATAAATGACTTCATTCTGCAGCTGGAGCTACAGAGGTTAAATTTACAGCTAAGTACAATCCTTTACTTGTTAGAGCACCTTCCAGAGGATTCTCTCATTTACTAACAAAAATATCACTCTGAGCCAGCAATAAAAGTGGGATGTGCTCAGGCAGAATGATTAAGAATGAGGGTGAGAGCCTGAGTGGAAAAATGTAGATGATTAAACCAAAAGTATTTCTCTAGTTTTCTCCTAAACGGTGGAGAAGGGTCTTTTTGTATCCCCAGGCCCAGTCTCCCCCAGGTGTCAACCCCTGGCTGTCTTCCCCTCCTATTCTTCCCCATGTCTGTGCAAGCTGGCCTCCAGGGCTGCTGGCTCCCAGGTCTGCACCTCCAGCCCAGGTTTCCTTCCTTGAGCCAAACACTATAAACCCAGCCACTCACTGGACATTCCCCGACATGTCTCTCACATGCCTCACACTTGACATGTCTTCCCTGATTTCATCAGCTTTCTACATGAACCAGAAACTCTCCCCCACCTTGCTTGTTCTTGTTCGCAATATCATGATCTACCCCAAAACATGGAGGGCCTTCTTCCCCCCCTTCCCTGCTGGAACAGTTACAAAGGGCTGTCCATCTTAGGTCCCTGGCATCTCTGACAGCCTTCCCCTCTTGTCCTACCCTCCCATTCAGGTAACACCCTCACTGCCCTTTATCTAAACAGTATAATAGGATTCCTTATAGGTTGAACATTCGTGTCCCTGCTCCATCCCCAAATTCCAGCATTCAAGTCCTGACTCATAATGTGGCTGTATTTGAAGATGGAGCCTCGAAGGGAGCAATTAAGGTTGAACAGGTCACAATGGTGGGGCTCTGAGTCTTAGGATTAGTGGCCTTTTAAGCAGAAACACTGGAGACCTTAGTCTCCCCCCACCCCTCTGTCCATGAGCCCAGGGAAAAGCCAGGTGAGGACAGTCAGAAGGTGGCTATCTGTCACCTTTTCACTGTGAACTTTCCCACACCCCATGCAACCACTGTGTCTAATTCACACCTTTCTAGAACCCTGACACACTGCCTGCACTTCCTAGGTATACCTTCCCTATGAAACTGTGTACCTTATTTATCAATGCGTTTGGAGTACTCTATCAGTGATGCCAAGAAGAGCCAGCCTCACCAGAAACTGACCTGTCACACCTGGATCAGGGACTCCTGGCTTCCAAAACTGGGAGAAAACTAATGTTCTGTTGTTGAAGGCACTGAGTCTGTAGTTTCTGTTATAGCAGCCCATGTTGACTCATACAGTCTCCACACAAGACTCCTTTGTTATCACCACAGTACTACGCCCAAGCCCTCTGAAGCACTGTTCCACCATGCTCTTTGTAAAAATTCAATGCTAGTCACATTATGCCTGCACTTAATAGGTGGGAAAAAGCTATCAATGGCTCCATCCACTGCTGGAGTCCAAACTCAGCTTCTTTGATGAACTGGCCATATCTACCTCTCCTACCATCTTCCCTGCCACACATCCACATCTCCACCCATCTTAATCACATACAGCTCCCTAATGGGCCTTCCCTCTGTTGCTCTCTGTCTCCCCTTGCCTCGCCCTTCCCACGTGGGGACCCACACCATCCCACCCTACTGAAGGTCAGTTCTTCAGCTGGGGTCTCCTTCTCACGGCTGCCTGCCCTGTCCTTCAACCTGCAGGGAGTTGAACCCTGCCTCACTTCAATGTGCCCCTCTATTAGGAGGTGCCCTCACTGTCTGGGCTTCCTGTGTGTGTCTGCCAGGGGAGGCCACGTGCCTTATTTATCAATGCATGTCTAGCACCTTCTAGCATCAGTGTCTGGCATACAGTAGGTACTCAATGTTTGTTTAATTGGAAGAAGGACGGAAGCCTGGGGAAAATATGAAGCCAGGTTTTCCTTCCTGCTCTGTGAGAACACCTGACCTCCTTTCATCTCTGTTGATCTCGGTCTCTCTGGAATAACCTCAGTGCTCCTGTTTGTTGGGATTTTTTTCCTTCCCATTTGGCATTTAGTTCTAATATGATGGATCCACCAGTCACAGGTTCTGGACCTTCGACCCAGTTATTGATTTCACAAAGGGATTCATAAATCCTGGTCGGATCCCTGAGAAAGGCCATGTGAACATCTCCTTTTATTCTGATATTGATTCTTTAATCACCTTCACATTTCACCTGCTTACTTACCCACCGAGTTCGGCTGCCATCCGCCCTTGAAACTACGTCCACTGAGGGTCCACCTGGTCACCAAAGCTTCCCACTCATCAAGCTGGAGTTGGTGCTGTTTGTCTTTCCCTCATCCCCTGCTGATCCTCCTGCACTCTGTATTTACTCTGCAGACGCTGGGATTTGATAAAATTTTCTATAAAAGTTTCAAGCATTTTTGAAATTGAGTTTAAGCTCAAACTGAACTATATTTCTATTACTTTCACTCCCTGCAGAATTAGGACTTGCAGACACAGATCTCAGGGACCCCTTGTAGGATGTGCCTGGGTGACATGGCATTGACCTCTCCTTAGGGCTATCAAAAACCACGCATGAGAGCGATTTCTGTCTATTGTAGCCATGTCGCCAAGGATGTTTTTAGTCTCTCCACCCATGTCCTCTTTATGAGAGTCTGCAGGAGAACTATTTCACAGGTATTGGGATCAGTTTCCTGTATAGTTTGGCTTTAATCTTATGGGTAAGTCTTATAATTGAGCAGGCTCCCTCTTGCTTTAGTCCTCAAAAATACATAGACAAATTCACTGCTTTTACCTTGCACCTGTTCCAGGTGAGAAGGTAAACCATTTTGGTGTGTGCTCATTTGATCCCTCATTTAGTTTTTCCAGACCCTTAATTTCTGTCCAACAAATTATCTCAAAAATTAAGTTTCACTTTCTTGTACTTCTGTAAAATGTGTACATGAATCAGGACATAAGTAACTTTCAGTCTCTTTTTACAAGAGGGAAATAAACTTACTGAAGGTGCTTTATGAATGGCTGATCAGTGGTGCCTGTCTTGCTAGACTTCCTCTTAGTGGCTAGCTATGAAGTAAGTACCGCATGGTTGAGAATATTGTGGGTGCTGGGGATAGAACCTGGGACCTAATGCTACACCACTGAGCTCTGCCGCTGACCTAACTCCCAGCCCTAGAATCATTTAGATCTAATGTGTGTGGGCTCTCTTCAGTCTTTCCATAAATGTTTTAGTGGTCGACCCAGGAAAATCAAAGTCCGCACATGGCAACGCCTAAAGAATTGTAACTCATAACCCTGAGACATGAGGCTGTGGTCAAGTGCTAGACCCTCCCCACACACTTCCATTTTCATTTCCCCACATCTGTGAGAACAAAGGAGTACATGCCTCTGGCCTCCACAGCTCTGCGAGATTATAGATGCAAAGGCACTTTAAGAAAGGAGCACTACATGAGTAATAGAGAATGGCTTTGAGTCAGAAAATACATCATTATCATCTCTACTTAATGATATCTTATACACAGAGCTTCTGACTCCTCTAGGTGGGACAAGTCACAGGAAGGGTAAAAAGATATTCATGGGAAGGTTTATTAAGTTAAAAGAAATGTGACATTGTAGCCATAGAAATAAGGAAGGGGGCTGGGTGAAGTGGTGCACCCCTGTAATCCCCAGGGACTCAAGAGGCTGAGGCAGGAGGATCACAAGTTAGAGGCCAGCCTGGGAAACTTAGTGAGATCCTGTCTCAAAATAAAATAAAGAAACAGGCTGGGGGTGTAGTTTAGAGGAAGAATGCTCCTGGGTTTAATCTCCAGTACCATTTGAAGAAGGGGGGGGGGAGGAAGAGGAGGAGGAGGAGGAAGAGGAGGAGGAGGAAGAGGAGGAGGAAGAAAGAAGGAAGGGAGATGGGTCCTAGAGAAACCTAGATGCAGCTAGCCAACTTCCACTTTTGCATTTCTATACCTCCATTGTTTTTAATTATTTTTTATGGTGGTAAAATGGATACAACAAAACTAACCATGTAAAATAAAGATACCGTGTCCACCTAAAACTAAAAAATAAATATATTTTTTAAAAGCCTACAGTTCAATGGCACCTGGCACATCCACAACGTTGTCTGGCCATCTCCATCTTCTGGCACACCCTGTCTTCTCCACAGAAGGTCTGCACCCACTGGGATAACTCCTCACTCACCATCCACTGCTGAAGGCCCCATGGATCGGTCCTGTGCTAGACTTTCTGACTCAGATAGAAGATCAAACTTCCTTCTTTGCATGCTTCTCCTCCTGTCCATCCAGGTAATGGATTCTTTTTTTTCTCTGCTACTAATTTTCTTTTTCTGATATCTTAAATTTTAAACTATGACTTGCTTGCTTCGATATCTGGGGCATAGTGAGAATGTGTCACCTGAATTCAAACCTTAGCCTCACCCATTCCTATGACCAGGCAGTATCCTAGTTTCATGGACTTGACTCCCGGCACCCAGGCAAGCCCTGACCTTGCCCTCTCCCTAGTGAGGCTCTGCCTCTGACCTCTGGCCTGGCCACTCTGAAATGCCTGTGACCTGGGTCACATGGAGGAAAGAATGAAATAGTATGGGTAAATCAATACGAACTCACTTGAAACGTAAGTTCATTTATGAAAGCTCATACATTAAATAGAGACATAGGTCAATTTCAGGCACTATCTGATAGCTCCCTGAGAACGTCTACTAACTCTTGTGTAGCCTGTGCAGATAGATGACAGGTGCCTATTAAACAAATTCAGAATAAAATGCTTCCTTTGGACAGATTTTACAATAAAATCTAAACATTTAAGAAGACTAGGACATATGCTGGGAAGAAGAGGAAAGAAAGAGGATTCTTACGAGTTTATTATGTGCCAGATAACTTTGCCGTGTTTGTATTCAGGATTTCATGTCATACTTACATGAACCCAGAGGGGCAGGTGTTATCTATCAAGCCCGCCTCTTAGAGAGGCTGAGTACATTAGTCACCTCTCTGTAACTATTTTAAGTACCTGAGAAAGTCAACTTATAAATAGAAAAGAATTACTTCAGCTCACAGTTTTGGAGGTTCCGGTCCATAAATGGGTGGCCCCATTGCTCTGGGGCTGTGGCAAGGCACCCCAGCATGGTGGCAGCTGCAGGAGTGCTGGAGAGACAGAGAGAAAGAGGAGGGACGGGGGTTCCAGTGTCCTCAAGGGCACAACCCCAGTGACGTGGTCCCCCATAGCGCCACACCGGGGACCAAGCCTCTAACACACAGGTCTTTGGAGGAACATTCCAGATGCAAACCATAGCACTAAGGAGCCTGTGCTAGCTTGTAGGGCGTAAGGGACAAATCTAGAACCCAACTCCAGATATGCACCCTTAAATTTTCATTCCTTTTTCATTTCTATACTGAGATCACTAAAATCATTCTTAAGTGTAAATTGACAGTTTATTATTTAATACTTTACTTTTCTGTGAAATGGCTCCTGGAACTTTGAGCTCTTGACTATAATTTGTGTCAAGAAGGAAAGAAAAACTAAAAGGGTTGGATGGTGGATTAATTGTATCTGAGAAGTGAGGTGAGGTATGCACTCACGTACCTTGTGAGCAGGTATAACAGGTGTAGCACCCCAACCTAGGCAGCAAAGCTATCGATCAACATTGAACATTGGTTCTAGACCCCGAGCTGATGCCTTTCAGACTTGCCTCAATATAACCAATACATAACTCACAGATTCCAGGGTCAAACAGTCCCCAAGTCTCTGGGGTTAATAATGGAGAATATTAACAGGACTTCCTGGAACCTGACCTGTTCCAGAATAATAATAATGCCATAATTCAGACATATTGACTTCAAAAAAGACTGGTGATCAAAATACATTTGCACATAAAGTATGATATAGAATATGGAACTTAAAGTATGTTAAGAGGTGCATTTTGATTTTTGAAATCTATTACTTAAACTATATGTTAACAGAATAAACAGGAAAAAATGTACTATTTATTGTCGTTATAATATCACTTGAAACCTTCTGTACTACTCAGAAGTAGCAAATATAACAGTGAATTTAAAACTCTAGAAATTCACAAACTTTCAACCAACAGTCTTAATTAATAAGTATGCTTGTAGTTTTATACAAAACCAAAAGGAACAAAAATTCATACAATTTTTTAGATGACGTTTGCATTTACAAGGAAATCCTTCTAGGTGCATAGTTAGGGGTTTCAAATACAACCTATCCTTTCAATAGCAGAAACCAAAGGAAAGCCTAATCTTCTAAGGTCATTTTCTGAAAAATCTGTCAATGTGGCCTCTTTGCTTTGGACAAATCGTTTCTTCACCCATTTTTCTTTTAATTTGTAAATCTGCAATCCCTTCTTCTCCAAGGCAAAATGATTTTTCTGAGATTTTTAAACATAGCCTTTTTTTGTTTTTGCCATTTGTTATCCTCTGTACCTCCAAGTTCAGAGCCATGGATTGACCCACTATGACATCATGAACATGGCAGCTGTCACAGCTCAGAGTATCATGCACAGAGTATCATGGAAAATTACTCTGGAGTGGCTGCAATGGCAACTTATTTATTAATGAGATGATCTTCAACTTTCACCAATATGGCAGACAGGCAAACTGAGCTGTAATGGACCCTCCTTCCCCAATCACCAGCACAACAGAAATACTGCATACACTCAGATCCGTGTGTGTGTGTGTGTGTGTGTATGATGTAACCACAGCCTATGGGCACAGAGACTAGAGCAGTGGCAGGCCCTAGTTCACGGGGCATTTCTGTGCTAGGACAGGAGATGTAATATTCGCCATACAATAGTGCATCTACAGCTGAGATCTCCTAATATCTCTTCATAAATAAAGAAGGCAGAAAAACCTCTACTTTCCCTCTAACAGATTTAACAGAGGTGTTCTTACCAGCCTGCAGACCCACATTAAAAAGTCTTGAGAGGTCAAAATTTCAAGCCTGCATTGATAGAGCATTCACATTTTTTTTAATTATTTATTTCTTTTCTTCAGTGCTGGAAATTGAATTCGGGGCCCATGTATGCTATGCACACATTACCACTGAGCTATATCTCCAGCCCTAGGGTTCACATTTCTATTACCATGTGAGGCAGGAAATCCATAAGAGGGGCATCAGGAGCTGGGGTTGTGGCTCAGTGGTAGCACGCTTGCCTAGCATGTGTGACCCACTGGGTTCGATTCTCAGCACCACACACAAATAAATAAATAAAAAATTAAAAATAAATAAATAAATACATAAAGGTCCATCAACAACTAAAAATGTTAAAATAAAAAAGAGGGGCATCAAATCAGTAAAAACTCTGGAACTCTGGCATCAACAAAACTGCTCTTTACAGATGCTCACAAACTCTATGGACACTTGCAGCCATGTAGGACTCCTATGGACACCACAATCCTCACAGAACACGAGCTCACAAACAAAGAGAGGTTATAAATAAAGTATGTCTAAAATAAAATCGTAAAAAAGGAAGTAAAACCATAAAGAGTGAGCAGAACAGTCTCCCAAAGTAGGCAGAGGTGGAAAATACAGTTATAGAACTTTTAAAACTGAGAAGTAATGAAGGGGTGCCTTAATTGGAGTTCTTCCAACAGTAGACTTTCGGACAGGAAAGCAGGAGCTGCTAGCTTATTAGCGAACTGTGTGGAACTGCAGGCAGGTAGAAAATGGCCTGGGGAGAGGAAGGCAGCCAACCAAGGTGTGCTACCAAGGGCACTTCCATGCTAGGGTACTAGAGCCCACCACATGGGAATCCACCCTGATGTGGTGCCAAGCAGGCTGGAGGATTAGCCTACCTGAGGGGCAAGAGCGGTGGGTATTCAGTGCAGCAGCTCCTGAGAGTCATTGTTGTGGGCTGTGGAAGGAGTATTTGTTTCCCCACAATTCCAACCTTTAGTTACAGGGAAGAAGTATACGGCAGTCCTCGCGGCTGGAAGTCAGCCAGTACACACTAAAAGATCCCCAGGGCATGGGTGAACCCCTCACTCTACACTGAGTTACAGAGCAAACCGGAACATGGCTACAGGTAGATGTTACAAAGTGAAAGAAAGGCCAGAGGAAATATCCCAGAATGAAACAGAGAGATGAAGATAAAATGCATGAAAGAGAAAATAAAAGCTTTCGAGGTTAAATTGAGAAGGATAATCATATACTAAGTACTTTTCAGAAAAAAAGTATGGGAAAGGAGAGGAGAAATTTTTCTATATTAACATGTGTTTATAAATCCTTGAGAATTTAGTTTTGATGCCAGACATGAACAAACACACCCAAAAAATCAAATCCTCAAGAAAAATAAAATAAGTGCAGCTACAACATTATGAAGATAGAGAAAACCAAAGATAACTAACTATTCATGCAACCAGGGGGATGACTGAAATAAAGACATATTCCCATTCTTACATATGAATATGCAACCAGTGTAACTCCCCATCATGTACAACCACAGTAATGGGATCCTAATTGAAACAAGTTATACTTTTGAGGGGAGGACAGGGTTACTAGGGATTGAACTTAGGGGCACTCAACCACTAAGCCACATCCCCAGCCCTATTTTGTATTTTACTTAGAGATAGGATCTCACTGAGTTGCTTAGTGCCTCACAGTTGCTGAGGCTGGCTTTGAACTTGTGATTCTCCTATCTCAGTCTCCCAAGCCACTGGGATTACAAATTGCACCACTGCGCCTGGTGGAACAAGTTGCACTTATTCTGTGTATGTATAACATGTCAAGATATACTCTACTGTCATGTATATCTAGAAAGAACAAACAAATTAATAAATAGAAATGAGAAATAGTAAACTTCCCTTAGCAATGATATAGATAAAACCATGAGATCACAATATCATCAAAGTGCTCAGGGAAGTAATGTGGAATTCCACAGGCAGTGTAGCTATCATTCAGGAACGAGGCAACACGGAGATACTTCAAACCCACAAAGACATAGGGGCCTGGGAGAGTAACTCAGTGTTGCAGTGCTTGCTTAGCATGCCTGAGGCCCTGGATTCAATCCCCAATAAAAACAAAGTAAGTAAAAAGGACCAAGACAATTTGCCATTTGCCTACTTTGAGCAAGAAGGAAATGATACTTGATGGAAAGAACAGCAAAAAATAAATAAATAAAAAATAAAAAGCAATTCCTAGGCCGTGAGAAATGTAGATAAGCATTCACAAGAAAACCAAGGATAAGCAAACGCAATTAGAAGAGTTGATGAGGGGGATTAAAAACAGGGAAGCTACACAACATCAAATATTGAAAGAGGAGACTGAAATTAAGACATTCTAACAGGCTATGTGTTGTTCAGGAAGAGGGAGACAGGAGCAGTTAATTTCAGACTTTAGGTGTCACATGAATGGTAAATGGAAGGGCCGTCCTAACACTACCTAATTCCCAAACTCCAGAACTGTGGCAATTGAGACACCTGGTATCCAGGTCAACAGACAGCCAGATTACCCGGATGAACAGAGTGGAAAGTCCAGAGAGGGACCCCCCCCGCCCCTCACTGGCCAGTCACTTGGTTTTCAGCCAGCATGTCAAAATTAAATAGGGAAACAAGTCTTTATAACAAATGGTGCAGAAACAACTGGTTACCTACCTGAAAAGATAAAACAAAGTAAACCAGAAATTAGTGCCAGGGAAAACAGCCATCAGACACAATGAACATAGAAAACGTGGACAACACCGATCCAGGGGAAAAAGACAGGATGTGCATACCCATCTAGACGGGTCTTACAGGTAACCATGAGAAAATATTGTGAACAAATATTCGTGCCAATGAATTTGAAAACACAAATCTGAAATTTTATAAAAAGTCAAAATAAGTTCAAAAAGAAAAGAAAACCTGAATTTTCCTGGCATCACTAAGGAAATCAAGTCAGGAAACATAAATCTGTTCACAAAAATGGCATCATTTTATAGTTTTTACTAAATGAAAGAAATAAGAGGAAGGGGACAGACACGCTCCATCTTTCATAAACTATTTCAAAACTGAAAACTGGAAAAAAATGAGCCAGTTCCTACCTCATTTTATGGAACTAATATAGCCTTAATATTCAAACTGACAAAAGATAGAGTAAGAAAAAGTATAGTTTAATCTCATTTATTAATATAGATCTGAAAACCCTAGTGAAATATCATAAAACTTAATTTATCACTGTATTTTAAAAAGTAATAAATCATGAGCAGGTCTGGTCTACCCAAAGGATATATGAATCATTTAGCATTAGAAAAATCTATTAAAGTTATTTAACCGAATAACAGGTTAAAGGGGGTAAATGATCAGATCTTTTAATGATTTCAGATAAACAATTACTAAAATTCTTGATGTGTTCATGATAAAACAAACAACTTAGCAAATTAGGAATGGATCAGCCCTTTCTAAATGGGATACAGGATATCTTAAAACAACTTTAGCTAACATTGCACATAGTGGCAAACTGTCAGAGTTTTCCCTTGATGGTCAGGGAAATGACGAGACGCCAATCTCATGGTTTGTTTTCACTATTGTACTGGATGACCTAATAGAACCATGAAGGAGGAAATCAGAGGGTGTGGAGTTGCCCTTTGGCATCTTCTACTATGAATGAAGTGGTTTTAGGAAGAAACTGTGTTGTTTGTTACATTCTCTTGCTAAATTACGAGTGGGGAGTTGAGGGCTGGGGCCCACGGGATCCAGGGTTTGGGAGAGAAGGTGACTCAACAGCTCTTTGTTTGAAATAGAGATTTTAGCCCTGACACAGAGAAGGAAGACCTGGGAAAGGAAGGGTTTTACTGTCAGAAGCCAAGGCCAGGATTTCAAAGGGCAAATGATCTTGCAGCCAGATGTTCATAGCACTCTACTTGAGTAAGTCTTTCAATCTTACTCAGAATCTTTGGGAAAGATTTCTACACCTTCTGGGAATGATTTTTTTTTTAACTTTAAAACAAACAAACAAAAAAAAGAATGAATACCCGATCTGGCTCAGTGAGAAACAGAGCCAGAAAAACACAAGAATGGATGGTCTCAAATAGAAAATAACTCAACAGAAGAGGAACCCAGTGCCAGAGATAACTCCCCTGAGAACTCACACAAATTTGGTGCGTTCTGATAGCAGGGACTTGGGCACGGAAGTCAAGCAATTTTGTGATGATATTAAGGGTTGAAAACCACGATGCTCTAACAGCCAAACTTTAAAAAAAAAAAAAATTGCAAAATGAGTCTGAAAAGCTTTGGATTTAGGAGCTGGTGGAGCTCAGTGCGGGATCCTGACCGGCACGTTCAAGGGCCAGGTTGGACCCCCAGCACTGAAACATAACAAAGCTTTACCATCTGAGTCCCATTGGCTGTGAGGCTGTACCCCAAGTGCTGTCCTCTATTGATCAGTTACATGGACATGATGAAGCAGAAGTTCTGAGGTGGGTTTTAGGAGATTCACTGGATCACCAGAATTCACTGATGAAGTTCTTATTTCCTCTTATGCTTTTGGAATATTTCACCAGAATATGAAACTGCCTGGGGAACATGGAATATGAAAAAATAAATTCTTTAGGGACTCTTAATTTCCTGGTGAATATGATTTATATTAGAATATCTAGGCAGTGAAGTTAATGTCAAGGTATAAATTAGTTCAATTACAAAGTGAATACCAGGGGGTGAGAAGCTGTTTACCTGTTATCCTGCCTACTCAGGAGACTGAGGCAGGAGGATGGAAAGTTCAAGGACATTCTGGGCAACTCAGTAAGACTCTGTTGCAAAATAAAAAACAAAAAGGACTGGGGATGTAGCTCCGTGGGAAAGTGCCCTCGGGCTTGATCCCCAGAACTGCAAAACAAAACAAAAAAGTGAATCTCACAGTGATCATTTAGCTTGGGAAAAAAAAAAAAAAAATATATATATATATATATATATATATATATATATATCTGTATCTTGGAACATGAAATAATTTAAGGTGATTAATCTGAACTGCAAATAGTTTTCATTATGGTCAGAAGGCATTATTACTATTTTGTTGATATTTTAGCTTTCTTTTATTATTATTATTAGTTGTTCAAAACATTACAAAGCTCTTGACATATCATATGTCATACATTTGATTCAAGTGGATTATGATCTCCCATTTTTACCCCATATACAGATATTTTAGCTTTCAACTCACATTATTTTTTAAATTATAACAATAGAAGCATCAGCTTTAGTCTAATGGATAGACTTAGTAAATATGAATATTCTGGCGATATAAATATTCAGGAGTTATAGGAAGTGTTTAAGTGTGCCAGTTTTAAAATCATTTCCAAAAGATAAAAGATATTCTAGTTCTACTTCCACAACATGTGTCCCTATTATTAGTGAAAAGTTATCACCAATGTAACCAGCATTCACCACTACCCCTAATACTGGGGATTGAACCCTGTGAGACTCTGACACTGAGCTACCTTCCCAGCCCTTTTTTATTTCTTATTTTGAGACAAGGTCTCATTATGTTGCAGAGGCTGGCCTTGAACTTGTGATCCTCCTGCCTCAGCCTTCCAGTTCACTGGGATCACAGGTGCGGGCCACCATGCCCTGTGCACGCACTTCTTTATTCATACAAAAGCCTTTTCTTTTTCGTATCCCATGTTCCCAGGACACTTTTGTATTCAGATGAAATATTCCAAAAGCATAAGAGAAAATAAGAACTTTCTCTACGAATTCCGGTGATCCAGTTAATCTTCTAAAACACATCTCAGAACTTCTGCTTCATCATGTCTGTATTGCAGAGCATTTGGGGATCAGCCTCACACCAGTGGGACTCGGATGGTAAAGCTTTTTGTATGTTCGGTGCTGGGGGTCCACCTGGGCCCTTGAGTGTGCTGGTCAGGAGCTCCCCCACTAAGCTCCACCAGCTCCTGGATCCGGAGCTTTTCAGACTCACTTCACGAGCCACTTAACTCCTCTGCCAATGTTGCACTGGATTTTTTTCCCCCAACAAACAATATTACCACTTCAATGAGCCCATTCTCTTCATCATATATTTTTTTAAATTACAAAGCAGGATGTTTGGGGGAATGGTCAAAACTTCTTGGTATGTTATTGGAGCTCTATTACTGAACATTCCTCATACGGCTGGAGATTCTCGTCCTTTCAAGAAGACTGAGGACTCTACCTCATTCATCCTTATCTCCTTCATCACAGGTGAGCCATGAATTCAGTCATAGTTTCTGTACTAAAGCTCTTTCCTGTGAGTAGACATTCCATACAGCCAGGATTAGCACATGCCAGCCTAAAGTACCTTTATACCAGGGTTGAAATGCATTATTGTTGACATTTTTCTAGAAAAGCAAGCAGCCGGAGCTTTCTTACAAGATGAGTATTTGGGGAATTCATTTCCTCTCTCCTCTCCTCTTCCTTAACTCAACTGAGCAGCACATGAAGATTTCTCAGACCCGACAATCGTGACCTCCTTAATGAATGACGGTGATCTGGATGCTACAATATGCTCTGACTCTCCGTGTTCGTGATGGATGACAGAGCCAGACCTCCACTCAGATGGCAATACATTCATCACGGCCATCACTGAGTAAAGCCCCTTCAGTTCCAATCCCCCTGACACCCCAATACACCTCCAGTCCGATGCCAACACTCCTTCAGCTGCAGTTACACAGAGCAGGGAACCCTCAAAGCCCTATGGGGCTTCCCAAAAAGGTGTGGCCAATGATCTCATTCAAGAAATAGAAGGAAACCTTAAATGGCTTGTACCTAAGGGAAGAGGTTTAAGCTTCCATTGGGCAAGGATTTTGCTTCCTGATATTTACAAACCCCACCCGCCCCTTTGGCTTGCATGGCCTTGAGTTGACACAGGAGCTTCTTGGCCTTCCCTGAGGCCAGTAATCACAGTGTCACACAGGCCACTTCTTGTCTGCCTTCCTCTTCAGTCGAACAGGCAAATAACAGCATCTCTCCGGGAACTGGGACAGACAACCCTTTCAAAAATCACAGGATGAATCATGCCTACTTCATATCCTGAACACAATTAGGTCCACTTCCAACCGTCTACCAACAAAGACCAGAAAAGGCACGCAGAAGTAGCTGCATGGTGAGCCTTCTTGTCAACCATTTCGACCTCAGAGCCCAAGTTCAACTCCACACCAGCAGAACAGACACACACACACACACACAAACACACACACACACTTAATTCTCAAGTTGGCAGTTTTATCTGCTCCAGACTCTCAGAAGACATCAGAAATCTGCAAAAACAGGAAGAATCATAGATTGTTTTTTTTTTCAGTTCATCCTCTATTAATTTCTCTTTCTTCAGATCTAAGTTTTTCAGCTCTGCCACTTGGATAGAAGTACTTACAAAATAAATCATATCTTCAGTTTCCAGTAGCTATTCCTTTTCTCAATTTGGGGACTCATATAACAAGGAACAAAAACCTATATGAAAGAAGAGGAATATAAACATCAAATACCAACATAATTACTGTGATTATATATTACATCAAGCCCTGATTTTTCCTGCAACCAACCATAAAGTTTGTAGCAGCATGTGTTAAATAAGAGTCAATTGTTTCTAATAAAAGGAAGCAAACTGATTCTTGAGAATATCTTCCTGATTACCAGATTCAATCTTCAAGAAAACTTTTGCAGATTCATCTTCAAACAGATTTTGACCTATATACAGGACAGTCATCGGATATATATATATATATATATATATATATATATATATATATATACACACACACACACACACATACATACACATACATATTTTTTGTTGTTGTTGTTGTTTGTTTTTCAGGACTAGAGATGAAACCCAGGGCCTCAGGCATGCTAGGCAATCATTTTGCCACTGAACTGCACCCCCATCCCTGAATAATTTCTTAGAAAGTCTTCTGGATCTCATTTTTTAAAATAACTTGATGAGAAAGAACAAAATTTTTAGAAAACAATACATTTATACTCAATTCATGGGGGAGAGCCTGACCTCAGACAGCAGAATGGAGAGGGTATCATGAGCAGGAATGGTACAACCCCTGCAAGTAAGATTTGCACAGGAAGCTGTGCGATTGCCCTGCCTCTGCTCCACCTATAAATGCTGCCCTGTGTCCGGTCTGTCCCCTTTCTCTGGGCGGTGTCTCTCAAAATCTGGGCCACAGACTAGTGGACTGCAGACTGTTGATGGTGCACAGGAGGTTGGCTTAGAAGTTGAGATAAGAGTTTAAAACCTTTATAGCAAACTGAGAACTACTTCATGAATATTGACTCTAATAATTTAAAATCGAAGCATATCCTTTCAATACATTGATTTCTTTACTTTATTTTTTCTAGTAATTCATTTGTATGGCATGTTATAAAAGAAACTGCAATAGATTGAGATTTTAAGATTCCAAACCGATTCTTTACCCCAATATCAAAAGTACTCAAGAGTTCCATTTCTCAAACTTTAGTGGCTACATACCACTCTGATGATTTTACCATGTCTCACACCAACTTTATTATTTATTCAGTATCTTCTTGAGCAAATATCTTTTTATTCAAATAATTTTAAATGACGCTATATCATCACCATAAGTCCTGTATTGTTGCAGGTAGAAAATAATCATAAGAGCCAATTCCAGGAAAAGAAAGAAAAGCTAGTTAATTTTTAAAATGCAATAATATAGGGCTGGGGTGGAGCTCAGTGGCAGAGAATATACCTTGCCATGTAAGTAATTTAAAATAAAATAATAAATAACAATCTTCAAGTAATGACAAGCCTAACTGATTTGCAAAGGTGTAAAAAAAAGAAAGGTGAAAGAATAAAAGAACCGTCTTTGTGTCTCTTATCAGCCCATATAAAAAACAGATATTGAACTCAATATTTCTCAGTTCCAGACAAAGAAAAGCCAAATATCCAAAAGATATTTATCCCTTCTTAGGAAAAAGTGAATCCTTAGAATTAATTCCTAATGAAATTGAAGAAGCCATTTGTCCGACAGATCTTCTTTTTCCAAGTAGCCTTGTGAAGAGAATTTGGGCCTTGTGCATGCGGAGCTCACACTGCACCACTGGGCTACACCCCCAGCCCTGGAAGGGTAGATCTGTAGCTTCCAGATTGTGTCTCTCCCTCCAAATGTTTTCCACTGCAGAGAATAAGTTCCAACTCCTCAGCAGGTCTACAGGGCCTCTGTGGCCAGCCTTCGGAACTGGCAGGGTTCTGGGGTAGCCCAGGGAGTAAGGCACACAGGGTTTCCCTGCCCTGGATCCCGGGCATCCAGTTTGAGAAAATGTTTCTGAAGACCATTTATCAAGGGAGATCTTCATCATTTTGAAACTCTTTTCAGCAAAATCTTCAAATGAACTTTCTAAAAGAAACTACAAGTTGTTTCAGTAAGTATTATCAGTGAAATGGATATAAGTTTCAGAACTTGTCCTGGGATCCTGAAGACACCACGTCTCATGCATGGAACATACAACTGCTGCCATTCAGCACACTCTGAATAGGACCTAGGCACTTTGCTAAGTTTATATGTGTTTATGACTACACATACAGAAATATGCATGTGATGCCTACATATATGAATATTTTACATATAAAATATAAGTGAGAAATGTATATATCATATATTTTATTTCATTTTAATATACATTTAATATAATTTTATATTTTATAAAATTATATAAATCTCTATGACAATTAGATTAAGAAATAATATATAAATATTTATGAAATGAGGTTATTATATATACTAAAGAAGATTTTGTAATATATACCATATATTAAAATATAAATGTGGACATTGCTGGAGGGACTGCAAATTGGTGCAACCAATATGGAAAGCAGTATGGAGATTCCTTAGAAAACTTGGAAAGGAAACACCATTTGACCCAGCTATCCCCTCCTCAGTCTACACCTAAAGGATTTAAAATCAGCATACTATAGTAACGCAGCCACATCAATGTTCATAGCAGCTCAATTCACAATAGCTAAACTGTGGAACCAACCCAGATGCCCTTCAGTAGATGAATGGATACAGAAACTGTGGTATATATACACACAGTGGAATATTACTCAGCATTAAAAGAGAATAAAATCATGACATTTGCAGGTAAATGGATGGAGTTGGAGAATGTCATGCCAAGTGAAGTAAGCCAATCCCAAAAAAAACCAAAGGCTGAATTTCTCTCTGATAAGTGAAAATGGGGAGAGGGAGGCATGAAGAAAATGAAGGAACTTTGGGCAAAGGGGAGGGAGGGTGGGGAGGGTACAAAGGGGCAGGAAACATCATGGAGTGAGATGGATGTCATTACCCTAGGTACATGTGACTGCACATAGGGTGTGACAACCAGAGAAATGAAAAGTTGTGCTGCAATGTGTACAATGAATCAAAGTACATTCTGCTGTCATATATACCTAATTAAAATAAATAATTTAAAAAAAAAACAAATATAAATGTGGAATCTCATTTATTCTCTCTCAGTGGAAACTGGGCTCAAAGAGATCTGGTGACCTCACTGGATCATCAGCAAACATTCTCTGAGTGTGTGCTGGGTGCAGGGCACCATCCTAGGCACTGGGGGAACAGACTGCACAGCCATAAAGTGTCATCTGTGTCTTGGCAGTGGCTGGGGGGAGACAGGAGAATCCATGAGATAATGGCCAACTGCGGGCAGCTGTGAAGAAGCGCAGGGGTGGTGAAGGAGCCCTGAAGCTGAGATCTGGATGAAGAGCCACGCACAGTCCGAGGAAGACCGAGAAGGAGCAGTCCAGGCACAAGAAACAGCTACTGCAAAGTGCTGAGACAAGAACATGCTTGGCATGTTCCAGAAACAAAGAATGCATGGCCGCAATCTCCTGAGCAATGGGGAATGCCACCGTCAGGGTCACAGAGGCCCTGTAGGCCTGCCGAGGAGTGGAACTTATTCTCTGCAGTGGAAAACATTTGGAGAGAGCGACACAATCTGGAAACTACCCCCAGGGCTGGGGGTGTAGCTCAGTGGTGCAGTGTGAGCTCGGCATGCACAAGGCCCTGGGTTCCATCCGCAGAGCCTGCCCCCCATCCTTCTGGATGCTGTGTGAGGAATACGGTACATAAGGGGGGCGAAAAGGGAAAGAAGACACAAAGTTCAAACCTGTGCAGAGGTCTCCAACTTCAATGGTTGGACTTAGGGTTCTTGGATGTTACAATGGCACAGAGTATTTTACATTCAGCAGCATTCACACTTTGAATTGTGTTCTTGGATCTCTTCCCAGGGTAGTGATATGCAGTCCAATCTTCTCTCCCGATGCTGGGCAGTGGCAGTAAGCCACAGCCTGCCCACCCAGCGATCACCCGGGGAAACACGGACACTCTAGAGTGTTGCTAAGCTGTCACGGTCAGTAGGTGGGGTGTATTCAGTGCATTGTCAGCACCCAGAGGTCTCAGATTACTACAGGTTCCTCAGGACATGGCACCATGGTAAGGCAAGGAGCAGTGATGAACTGGCTCAGCCTAAAGAGATAGTGGCCTGAATAAGAAGTGGGAACTAGGGATGGAGAGCAAAGGGCAGATTTGAAGATAGCATCAGCTAGGCTTGCCGGCATGTGCAGGAAGATTCAGGGTGAAGGAGGAGAAGCAGAAAAGACCCCTGGGTTCTGATATGAAAAAGTCTCCTCTGATTTCATGAACTTGAAAGAGGCTGAATTAAGCTTAACCCCAAGTCTGGGTGCCCGGGCTCCAGGGCCACTCTTCCATTGTTCTCATTGTCACTGAGTGGAAACCCTGGTCTTCCCCGTCACTTACCCTAAGCTTGATGTAGCACGTGCCTTTCCCAAATCCTTGGATCTGGGTCTACTCAGGATGCATATTCTCAGAGCAACCAGAGAGAAGGAAACCCAGGACCGATGTTGGAGAAGATGCAAGAGACCTCCGTGGAGGGAGCGGTGTCAGCCGAGAAGCCTGCTAGTCTCTCAAATTCCTCCACCCTCTTGCGGGAGATGGAAGCAGCGCCCAGTGGCTTCGGGAGGTCACAGGAGCAGTAGTTTCTGGTTTTGATCATGGCAGAGAGATCCAGTGGGCAGAAAACCGAAAGGGGCCATGACATTTGGCTAATGGGAGAAAATCTCCAGAAGGTTAGGAGGGAATTTGTATTACAGTAGACTCTGAGGTTAAAGAAAGATGAGGCAGTGGGGACACAAGTACCGATCAGACTTTCAGGCAGTCTTAGCCCAGTGACAGAAAAAGAAGAGGTAGACTGATAGTTTCCAGAGAAAGCAGAACTGAGAATGATAATGTCAATGTATGCCATATGGGAAAGCAGTTTTCAAGTACTATGCAAATAAATGATTATTCTTTGGCCACATCATATGCTGCCTTTGACTTATTTCTTTTCACCTCAATGCTCCTATTTCCAGAAACAAACTTTAAGGGAAATAATAAACCACATTTAATAATTTTTGGCATTGCCAACATAATGTCTTATGCAAAAAAAATGAGTAAAAACTTGATTACTAAATAAATAATGTCAAAATACATGCAAGTGTTCAGGATGATAATATAGATTTCTCAATTAATTTGTGTTCTACAGGATATGTTGCTACTAAGCCCTATGTTTCTTTGTAGCTGTCATAATATGCCCCAGAGCCTTGAGCATAGTAGGTATTCAATTAATATTTGTTGATAGATTTTAATTACCTATATGAGTTAACCTCCGGCTCTTGCTTCCAATGACAAACCATCTTTTGGCAATAACCAAAATTACGATGTAATTACATTAAATTGCATTCAAATATATGGATTATCTCACCCCTTTCCCAGTGAAATCCAGATATGCTATTTTATTTTGCCAATTAAACTACCCCTTTATCAAAAGTCCATTAATCTCCTGGAGGTACCACTGTGCTCATTAACTAAATGTCAGGTAGGCACCGAAGCTACTTTGGATTTCACTTAATAAACCAGAGCAATTTAAAGTAATTAGTCATATCTTGTGAAAAGAAGCCAAAGTGTAGCCTGTTTAACCTGCTAGCCATCTCATAAGCCAGAGGGATTGGGACCAGGAGGCTGCTGCTCTGCCAAGGCTTTCAAGTCAAGCAATTATTTACCCTAAAAAAAGGACGGAGCTGGCTTGAGGAAAATTTAAAAAGTCATCCCAAATGTTTATAAAACATCTGAGGGCTGGGGATGGAGCTCAGTGGTAGAGCACCTGCCCAGCTTGTGTGAGGCCCTGGGTTTGATCCCGGCACTGGAAAAAAAAAAAAAGAAGAAGAAGAAGAAGTTTATAAAACATTTTTTTTAAATGTTAAACAGTCCAATTTACTGCTTAGATTTAGCTTATTTGTCTGAAAACTTATTTTAGCAACATCTAAATTATAATTTTTCTTTTATTCCAGTTTCCCATTTTAATGATTTGTTTTCCAGAATTATCAGCAATTCTTTATATTACTTCAATACCAAGAAATGAGTTATAAAATGTGTGACTTTCCACATGGTAATTCTCAATATATGGATTATCATTTGGTTTTATTTTAACTCTGTACTTAGACATTGGTGTACTTAAAAATGCTTTCAAGAGGGGAATGAAATTAGGCTACTCTTATTGACAAGCTCATCAATATAATAGACTAGTTATTATAATAATTCAGAAAAATTATAGACAGTTCTTCTATATTAAGATACTGATAAAATAATTTGTATAATATTAATCATTATAAAATGAATTTATTCCACATCTTACAAAGTTACCATAACTAAAGAATTAAACAAATTGACCCAATTTTAGGTATTCATATTCTATAACCCACATTATGCAAAGGCCAAATGATGTGCTTCCCTCATATGAAAGTGACGTGACTTATTAACCTGCTGCGCTAATATGCTACTTCAAGAAATGAAAGGTAATCAATATTTACTGAAGACTTTCTATATCCAGATACTTTCTGTAGGTCTCTTATTTAACCTTCACAACACACTCTAAGGTGAATACAATCCTCATTTAACAGATAAAATGAGTTTCTGGGCTGGGGCTGGGGCTCAGTGGTGGAGCGCTTGCCTCGCACACATGAGGCCCTGGGTTCGATCCTCAGCACCACATAAAAATAAACAAAATAAAGATATATGTGAATCTGTGAACAGGGTTCTTTTTCAAAACATCTATTTTTTAAAGATAATAATAATAAAATAGATAAAATGAGTTTCTGCAAGAGACACTGGGTTGGTGTTTGAAGAAAGAGCTAGGGCCTCCAACATGGGTTATTTCCCTTTATCAAAGGGTATTCCTCAATAAAACAAAAATAAACAAACAAATAAGCAGAAATGTGTTCGAGTACAATCAAAACATCCACATTTCCTAACAAAACATGACTTCAGATAGTCATTTGTAAATTCCTCTGATTTTTCCTTTTGCATTAAAAACCTTGCTACACTTACTTACTTCCTAACCGGCTGGTTGCCTCACTGATGCACAATCCAGTGAGCAGACATTTAAAAACGGGCCTGTAGAAGGCGAGACCTTACAAGACTTTTGACATACGCAGTGAGAGGGGTGCATCAGAGGTGACCCAAACCAGATGGGAGTGGAAAGGCCCCCAAGAGGGATCCCCATCCTGAGGGAAGAGCTTTGAGCTGATGAAGAGGTGGGCGAGGGGACACCAGGAAGCCCGCAGAGGGTTCAGGAGCACACAAGAGAGAAAGCGCTGCATGTTCTGAAAACAGAAAATATTTGTGTGCTCCTGAAGTATAAGAAGCAGACAGTATAATGCCCCAATAAAAAGAAATGTGGAGGAAAAATAAATAAATAGCAGTGTGAACAAACAAGAAGGAGGAGGAGCACTGGCAGTCATTGAGAGCACATGGGGAGGGAGGGTGGCAATGAGTGAGTCCAGGAAGCTAAGCCAGGCCCAGTTCCCCAGGGAGCCCACCAGCTGCAGATGTGAACCCTCTTGAAGGGGTGGGGGGCTTCAACCATGAGTGACGTGGCTGGGTTTCTATTTCATTCTTATTTTTTGGTGCAGGGATGGAACCCAGGGCCTTGTGCAGGCCAAGCACGTGCCCTACCGCCCAGCCACACTCCAGCCCTGGTTTTGGATTTTGAGTAGATCACGTTGAGGACAGCGTGAGGCGTGGACTGACGCAGAGCAAGAATGGACAGGGAGACAGCTGGAAAACTGACAATATCACAGGCTGGAGGGACAGTAACGGAGGCCTGGACGCATGGTGGCAGAAGGACTGGAGTCGAAGAGGCACGTTCCAGGGACACCGAGGGCGAAGACGCTGTGATCCCTGGACTTGGAGGGAGGGAGCGCTGAAGGAGCCCACTCCAGTGGGTTGACAATGGCGTCATTCATCAAACAGAGCGACCATCCCAGAAGAGCAGCCAGGAGGGCCGGCCCAGGAATTCATGTTCAGACCTGAGAGTGGAGGAGACGGGAGACTCCTCGGCGGAGCTGGTTAGTTGGTGAGGACTTCAGGAGGAAGGCAGGGGCAGCTGGACTCAGAGTCCAGGGGTCCACAAGTGCTGTGTCATGTTTAAATCCATGAATGTGAATGAGAGCACCTCAACTCGACGCTCTGCCTCACTGGGAAAGGTGGGGATGAGAAGAGAGAGCCAGGGACCACCATATCTTAGGAGTGGTGGGCAGCGGGAAGCCCAACAGAAGCAGAGGGATGGCGAACTGGGAGACAGTGGTGGCACAGAAGTTGAGGGCTTCACGGCGGAGGACTGGTCAGTAGCACCCAACGCTTCAGACAGGACCAGCCAGGCGAAGATGGAACAGCACACACGGGGGACTTAGCAACAGAGATGACCTGGACTGACTTGGCAAGAGCCCGGTCAGCAGAGCGGTGGGAATGAGCGCCAGGCGTGAGTTCTCATCTGATAGAACTTCCTGAATGAAACAAAGAAATCATCCATAACTCATTGGCTAAAGGCGTTCACCAATTGTGAAGCTTACACTTTTTTTTCCCAAGCATTTTCATTTAGTTGGCAATTAAATAAGTAAAGCACTTGTACATGCTTTTCTTAATTACAGATTTCTTAATGCATTAATTTTCATGCACAAGCAACCCCCTCTGTGAAATGGGTTTGCTGCAGTATTGCATTAAAGCTAGGCTTACATGCAAAAGCTATTGTTAACTCAAACCAGTTAATGTAGTTTGCTCATATGGAATATAATTACAAGAAACTTAGAATGTGATTCCAATGCTGAGAATTTGCAATCACAGTATAGTGATTATTTAAAAACTATGTCCTGAAAAGTTCTCTCACCTTCTACAGGTATAAATACCTCTAAAGATTATTTTCATAGAATGAACTGGTTTTTGAGAGCTGATGCTAGAGGTTAGAATTAACCCCTAGGAGTATAGTTAATCATGCTGTATTAGGCTTTTACTAATAGCATTTTCCTTCAGAGAAGGTGATGTATAAACCAGCATGCCTAAGTCAAGGTACTGATGGCCCTCGCCTCCTGCATTATTTTAAAGACATTTTTTCTCCTCCCTCAGTTCACTTATCTAATTTTTAAAATAATGAAGACAAATAAAATAAATTTTTCTTGAGGTAGAAGTGTTCCATGGCATTGCTGAAACTGAAGCCTATGCTGGTAAATATAAGACATGAGGTGTGGTGTATGTGTGTGTGTGTGTGTGTGATGCTGTAGAGCCATCAAACCACCAGAAACTGCACCCTTGACTTCTTGCTGGGCACAACAGTGACCCTCAAAACTAAGCCCATTCTTAGAAGGGCGTCCGTTCCTTTTGGTGGAGAGAACGGGTTTTACGCATCACACACAGTGCAAGACACACTCCAGGACTGTACATCTCTTACCTGGGGCTTAACAAGCAAAGGGGTTTAGTCACACCACTTAGGTGCACCAATCTCTTATGAATTGCGAAAAGGTACTCCGTTCCAACACAAGGGTAGTAAGAGCTACTTTGATGAAAATCAGGGTACAAAAATGGTTTACATTAAAAAAAATTATATATATATATATATATATATATATATACACACACACACACACACACACACACACACATATACACACACATCTCAAGAAGCCAGGAGTGGTGGGGCACTCCTGTGATCTCAGCAGCTCCAGAGGCTGAGGCAGGAGGATCTTGAGTTCCAAGCCAGCCTCAACACCATAGCAAGGTCCTAAACAACTTAGTGAGACCCTGTCTCTAAATAAAAATATTTTATTAAAAAAAAGGGGGAGGCTGGGAATGTGGTTCAGTGGTTAAGCCCCCTGGCTCAATCCCTGGTACAAAAACAAACAAACAAACAACAACAACAAAAAGCAGGAAACAATCAAATTAAGTTTAAAAAAAAAAAAACCACATGATTTTTGGCCATAGTGCAACTAAGAGTATAGTTTTGGTTTTGTTGTTTTTGTGGTGCTGGGGCTCTAACCCAGGGATGGACACACACACACACACACACACAGAGGCCAGACAAGGGCTCTATCACTGAGCTATGCCCCCAGCCCCCAGTTTATGGAACTTTTTTTTTGTTAAATCACTTACATTTAATAATAAAAGACATTTCAAGCTTTAAAGTTTTGTGCCCAATGAATTTTAAAAGATGAAAAATACAGAAGAAAATTTATTTTAAAGTCTTTTTTGGTAGGGGGATTGAATTTAGGGCCTCACACAGGCTAGGCCAGTGCTCTACCACTGACCTACATCCCCAGCCCTATTTCAAAGCCTTTAAATTAGATCAACACAACTATGCATGGTTTTTGGTCCACAATTATAAACTGTACTATCTTAAGAAGAACAATTATATTATTTTTTGCAAGAGAGGATACAGAATTGATTTAAGAAAAAAGAGGAAGTTTTCTTTGTTTTGAGATTTTAATTAATTTTGGGATAAACGAATTTTCCCTCTAATGTAAAATTTGGCCCTTCTCTATGGGCTTAACACTTGTCGGGAAGGTTACTCACCTGGCAGTACCCAGGCCTTGTCCTGCTCGGGAAGCTCTCTACCACCAGCTACACCTTCTTGAAATCTTCTATTTGGAGACAAGGGCTCACTGAGTTGCTGAGACCCCTCTCCAGCTCTCCACTCTCCTGCTGGCCTCCCTGCGTGCTGGGGTCTCCAGTGTGCGCCATGCGCCCAGCTAGGAAAGTCTCTCTGGAGTGGAGCTGACGGTAAGAATTTCAGGACAGCTAAGCAGAGCCCGGTGCTCCGTTAGAGACGAGGAGAGGAAACTTCAGAATTGACACCAGACAGAGAGTCCGAGCCTGGAAACCCTGGAAGGGGCAAGGGAACAGAGGACCGCGAAAACCGAATCACCGGAACCGCGTTGTCAGAACGCGCAGAGGAAGCCCAGGGTGATGAGAGGGGAGAAGGAAGGGCGCAGGAGGTTCTGGCGAGCTGGGCGTGTAAGGGCAGGAGCGGATGGTGGAACAGGGACACCCTCGAGGACCATGAGGGCCGGGGGCACCCAGGGCCCCTGCAGCATCGGCCTGACCCTGGAAAGGTCTGCGGCTCAGAAATGAAGCGCAAGAAGAAAAGGCAGGTCTCCTGCCTGGTTACAGAACAAGCAGAGCAGCTTCGCGTCCCTGTTTCCAGCTGCGCCACGGAGAGGAGAGTCTGACTCCCGAGCAGAAGCTCTGAGCTAAGGGGTACCATGAGCGCTGCCCTGTGCATTGGGGGTGCGCCTGCCAGGCCCCAGGAATAGTCCCAGCGACGAGTCAGACTGACAGGGGACAGAAGGGTGGCCCTGTGCATCTAGGCACAACTCCTGGCGGCAGGCAGCAGGGCAGAACAAGCATCCTCCATTTCCAAGGAGGCAGAGGAGCATGGAGGTGCATGTCTGTAATCCCAGTGGCTCGGGAGGCTGAGGCAGGAGGATCTCAAATTCAAAGCCAGCCTCAGCAATTTAGTGAGACCCTGTCTCAAAACAAAAAATAAAAAAGAATTGAGGATGGAACTCAGTGGTTAAGTGCCTTTGGGTTCAATCCCTGGTACAGGGGAAAAAAAAAAACAAAAACAAAAACAAAAACAGAGTAAGATTAGCTACAGGAAGCTCCAGAAAAATCCAAGAATTTCATTCTCTTGAGACAATTGTGATCATTGAAAAAATGAACTACCAATGAATGACATGGAGCCCAACTGGCTTTGGTAGAATCATGATTTGCTTGTTACTTTATTCTCAAATAGGAGCTACTAATCTAGTGGATGTGAATATTGTACTTAAGGCAAATTTTGATTTGAGCAAAATATTTCCTAAAGTTGCATATTTCCTAAAGTTCTCACCCCAGATTTGGTGATTCCTAAAGGTGCCTTTTGTTTTCTTTCTTCTTTCCTTTCTTTCTCCCCTCTCCCTCTCTCTCCCGCCCCCTCTCTTTTTAATGGCAGAATGGAATCCACAGCCTCCCAGCTAAGCCTGTGCTCCGCCCCTGAGCCACACCCCCAGCCTCCCTGTGTTTTCTTGGTGTGTGTTCAGAACCTTGTTAATAGTGGAAAACCCACATGACATAAAATTGACCATCTTAAGTGTTTTCCCCCACCTTTCTTTTCATTTTTCCTCTCTAGCTTCTGCATAGGAGACAAAACAGACCTTTTGTTTTCTTTTGTGGCCTCATTCTTGACAAACTCATTTCTTCATCCATTAGGAAGTCTTGCAAATTAAATCTAATACACTGGTATTCAAGACATTCATACAAGTGGACTTGTTGATCCATGTAAATATGATGGCTGTTGCTATTATCTGTGAACAATTCATGTCACCACTCACTTTTAAAACATTACCTGAAATCATAAGCCATACTTTACATATTTGTTTTATGCCAAATGGAAAAGAGGGTGGGGTGGATATCAGACTACCGAGGTTCAGTTCTGCTTCTTATTAACCATTGCCTGGGACAGATTGCTTCACCCCTCTGTACTTTATTTTCTATGCAATGTGCACCATTATCTCTTAAAGTTGGCATTAAATAAAACAATGTATCTACCTAGGAAGACCTAATATCTAACAGGGGCTTAATACAAGTTGCTGTTGATGCCATCAGTGGTGGTAGGGGTGGTGGCAAAGCCTAGTGGTAACGTTTACATGCCTCAGAGAAAGCCAGCATAACTTCCTATTTGAGAATTGTGTTCTCTGTCTCCAGCAAGCAGCCAGCCCAGGGCCCGGGGGGGGGGGGGGGGCCTCGGTTCATGTGGGTTTGTTCCCCCTGCATGACGAGGAAGGAGCCCAGGGTGCTGTTGTTGAACTGGCTGCATGTAGGTGACAGTCAGGGCTCTGGGTCAGCCTCTTGCTGGGCCTTCCCTCCTGACCACAGGACGGCACGGCTTTCTGAACTTCATGCCCTCCACATGCTAAGGAGGAAGGAAACAGGACCAGGCTCTCCCCAGTGGCCTCTCACCCACTATCAGGCAGGAAAATCGCTCTGGGACGCCCCTCCCGCCCCAACCCCCTTCCCTGGCGACTTGCCCCAGGTCCTCCCCTGGGACACAGGCTGCTGGGCTGCCACGGGCAGAAAGGAGCTGGGAAGTTGAGATCTGGCATCTCCAGCCCAAAAGCGGGAAGGGGATCTGCCACGGAGGAAAAAGGTGGCCTGGAGTCTGCCACTGTCCTCCTTTTCATTATCCGCCACATCTGTTACTTTCAAAGGCTCACTTCAGATGCCCAGGCCAAAATATCCTGGCCTTCCTCCACCTCCACCAAGGGCTCATTGTCAGAGGTACAGAGACCCACAAACGCCCTCCCATTCCCAAACGCATCAGAGCAGGTCCTCGTCAACAACTCAGAAATTCACAAACATCCCTAAAAATACTGGGAAGCCCTGGGCCAGATGGGCTCCGTGACCGGGTTGGGACGGATGACTCACTCTTTTGTCCCTTGTGTTCCAGAGTTTCTTTCTCAGAAATCCCCCTGATCTCATCTCCCTGTTTTCTTCCTCTTCCATTAGATGGATCAAATGTCTTTCAAAATATCACCTTCCTCTGGTGGCAATGTAACAGCAGGAGGACAGTGGGAGAAAGAGTAGGACCAGCAGGATCGAGTGTGTGTGTGTGTGTGTGTGTGTATGTGCGCGCGTGTGTGCGTGTGTGTAGGGAGGATGAAGAAAAACAAGATTTGCCTTTTAACTTCACCCATTAACTTCCCAACACAATAAAAAATAATACAGCAACACTTTCTGGCAATTTGAGGATCTGTGTCCCTCTCACCCTCCCCCACCCCTCCCTTCCTACCTGGTACAATTTCTGCTCCCCTTTTGGCAAAAAAGAAAACAGTAGAAGGTTACAAAGATATACAGCTGCTGAAAAAAGTCCTCAGAGCGGGAAGCCCCTGTCCAGGCGTCCACAGCAGAGCAGGAGCACAGCTCTCGTTTTCTACCTGTCCTTCAGAGGAAGCACCCGGGCCCTCTACACCCCTCTCTCTGCGAGACTCGCCTAACCAGCTGCCCCGGACCCATCTTGCTTTGCAAAGATAACAGAGAACCCCAGGCACACAGCTCACCTCTCCAGGAGCCAACGCAGGCCCCAGAAGTGGAGTCCCGCAGGAGAGCTGGTCAGTGATCACACCACTGCAGGAACAGATGGGAATCATCCCACACCAGCTCAGATCCCTGGAGAGTAAGAGACGAGTGGGGTCCACGATGGGCCCGCCAGCAGCAGATAAGGGTGCTGAGGCCAAGCATCCACAGGAGAAAAGGTCCACGTGGTGGAAGACAGGACCCCCCAAGACAGCACTGGTGTGACCAACCTCCAAGAAGACTGGAAAGTTTGGGGCTGCTAAGAGGAGTGTGGGCTTCATGTTGAGGGATGAGTCCTTGGTCTTCATGTTGAGGGAGAACCAAGACCACGCAGCATGGTGGGGGTCACCTGGCCTACTGTCCTGTGAAGAGCATTGATAAAGCTGGTTGGGAATGGCTGCCCTCGGCTCACAGGAGCTCACCCTCCACACCACTGGCCTGGTGAAGTGGCTCCCTGGTGTCCCCCTTCCTGGGGTCATACTCTGCCTCTGCTGCTTATTGGTTTCCACAATCTGGATAACGTGTCTGCTGCTCCTGGGAACTGAGTGAGGTCGGGAATCCATGCAGACGCACAGAACCTGCCTGCACAACCTGGGAGTGTTAGCATCGTCCCGAGTTCCTCCCATCTTGATTTAGATAATCCTGCCACAGTCTGCAAGGGCCTGCGGCTGTAGAGCAGCATCTTGGGAGGCCCCAGATAATGCTTTCAGGAAAGGTCAGCATATGGTTTGTGGGTTGCATAAGAAATAGGTGGTCTTGAGAGCTCAATTTGAGAAATATTGTTAAAGCATTCCATTAGGGGATAATCCTATTAAATTTAGAGAATTTGGCAGAACAAGGATTTGTGAAGGAATGTAATGTTCTGTGGGACGTTAAGTGTCTCTAAAACACTGAATAAATCTAATAACAATAACTCCTTGCGTTTGTGAGTTGCCTGTAGACACCAAGTGCTCACACATGTGCTGTTTTAATTACCACGTGCAGGACCGTCAGAAAATTCTACTTGTTGGAGGTTGCTGTCAGCTTCCTGGAGCTTTTGACTCTTCTCTGTCTCACAGGATCGGCTCCAGAGTAACTTTGTCTATGTTACCTCTTGTGGTGGCTGAGCTACCCTTTCCCAGCCACCCCCTTTGCCCCTAATGGAAGAGGATAGAGCCCACAAAACACACAGAGGCCTGCGAAAATATTTATAATGAATTCCTCAAGTGTGGTTTGCAAACCACCTGCATCAGAAACATTTTTGTTTGTTTAAAAATATAGGCATGCAGAAGTTCAAATTCCACCTCAATACGATAAATCCACATTTCCAGGCATGAGGACTGGAAATGCACGTTTTTAACAACCGCCCTAAACAATCCTTACGCATGCCAACAATGAAGGACGGTTGTTCTGATGTTTTAGTGGGACAACTAAAAACACAGGCTGCCCAGCAGGCTGCGGGGCCAATGGCAAACATGTAAAATATTCATATGAAAAGGATTCAGATTCACAGACCCACTCCTGAGCCCATGAATCCCCATCCAACCTAGCACTGGGAGCCCACGGTTGAAATTCAGTAATTGAGATATACAATATCTTAATGCAATGTGTGTGTGTGTGTGTGTGTGTACTGGGGGTTGAACCCAGGAACTTGTGCATGCTAAGCATGCACTCAACCACTGATCTATACTCCCAGCCCCATGTAATATTTAAAAAAAAAACAAAATTATTACATAAAAATATCTATGATAAACATCTGAAAGGCACGATCAGTGTTCCTCAAACTTCGCTTTTGCCTGAGCAGAGCTCTGGTATGGTTTGCTGGGCACTGCCAGGAAGGCTCTTGGTTCCCCAGGTCACTTTGCTAACTGGGATTCATTCTATCTGAAGGTGGAACCCGGGACAGAGAAATACGGACCCTCTCACCCTCCTTGGCCGTCCAGAGGGTCGGAAGGTGAGAGGCTAACTTCATTAATTTGGACACACTCTTCTTTCCTTTGCAAAGGAACGCGAAATTGAGTTCCCTGGTTCTTAACCAGACAGAATTCCATTCCAGTGATGAGATTAACTTGCCTAAGACATATAGGCTCATCAGAAGCCTCACTTACTGTGCTGATGCTCAGTTTAGGGACTCTCGGCAGCAATTGTGATGGCCAAATAGGTCCCTCTGTGGGGTGTCGCTGTGCCTCAGATGGAGCTTTCTGATAGACTCTTCTGGGTGTGTAAAATTTTAAATCCTTTATAAACATCAATGATTGGCATAATTGGTGTAATTATAGGTATCTAAAAAGGAGAAAATGTCTGTGTAACAGCTGCCAATCGCCGGTTTCAGGAAACAAGCAGTCACTTGTGGAGAGCCGGGCGCAGGGTATAAACGCTCGGGTAATATCATTTCCAGATGGACCAGCTTGAATCATTGATGGCATCAAGATAGGGGAAACGCGCATCCTCCCAAAACAAGAGCCATGCACAAACCCAAGGCTGGCGAATGGCAAATGCCACGGGGCTGGGGGGGGGGGGGGCGTGTCCACTACATCCATAAGAGCTAGAGGTGAATAGTTTCTGTGGTCTTTAAGCAGGTCTAGTTTTAGTTGTTCCACTGTTTTTAATGCCTGTGTTAATGGTAGCAAAGACTAGAAAGCAATCGTCACTAGTTTGCATATGTCTGTCTTCTTACCAATGGGCATGGCAGGAAAGGAGATTTTTGAAATTTCTCCACTCCCCAAATATTTGGGGCTGTCTTTGTTCATAAAGCACTGCAGCTTTCTGAGCAGTTCTTACAGCCGATTCTGTGAATAATACCTACTTGAACCTGAAAACACGGACTCCCACTCTTTTGGACAGCCTGCGGGTTTGGAAGACTTAGGGGAATTAATTGGGAGAAGTTGAAACAACCTAGAGGAACCGACCCTTCGGCAGATTCCCAAGGCCTGTGAGCAGTCAGCCTGCCCACGAGGAGGAGGTGGGTCACCAACCTTCTGCTGAAGGTGAGCATCCCATCCCACACTTCCTGAATGTCCTCACCTCCTTTTGTCCAATCACCCCCCACTTCTACAAATAAACAGCTTTCCTGGACCTAACTAGCGCCTTCATTTTAAAACGTGAACCTATCTAGTAGTTAAGAGACTAAGGACAATTTAATCAAAATATTTCAATCATATTAGTGTTGTAACATCTGCATAACAAGGAAAGGAATTTTTGTTTGTAGGGGACAGGATTTTCATGGTGACATTGATATGAGAGTTAAGCTTTGGATCACAGATGATTTTACAGGGCAGAAGGGCCCCAAATGTCACACAGGTGTTGGGGATTTGGTAGGCTCCTTCTGCTGATGGGTCAAATGGCCTCTGAAGTTCCTTTTTAACCTAAAGAGTTTAAAATTCCATGAGCAGCGACTCTGTGATGATATCCTACAGTGTATTTTTTTGTAAAAAAAAAAAAAAATTCTTTTTCATTTTAAAGAAGACTCTTTTATATAGAACAGATGAAAGAGGAACTGCTCTGGTTGTGTTGTTGTGGATTTTCGTTGTGCACGCTCCTGTCAAGACAGAAATGGGTGGTGCATCTCGGGCTCTGAGATGACTAGATAAAATGGGATCCCTTTGTGCTTCTAGACAGGGTATCCCTAAACCTCACCCAAAATATCTTTTGCCATTTTGCCCTGTGGATGTCCCCCTTGGGATGTGGAGTGACAGGATCAGTGTCATGGGCACACAGAGAAACCAGACAAGAGTGCCTGATGACATGGTGGTGTGGGACCAGAACCTTCCGGTCCCTCAGTTATTAAAAGTCAACCCAGTAGTAACATGTATCCTGAGACATGCCTGGAGCCTCCTCCCCTCCTAAGTCAACTGGAGATGCCTGGAGTGGAGAGACACCTCCTCCCTGCTCCAAAGCCTGGCTCCTACAGGGTGTGGGGAAAGCAAGGATCCAGGGGACCTAACTGGCCACTGGTGTGGTCCAGGCTGTGTCTATCACTGAGTCAACTCTCCCCCAACACCTGTGGGTGGAGGATGGCCTCCGGGCAGGTGGCGTCCCTCTGCTGGTTTTCCCAGGCACACTTAGGGGGGGTTTCCTGACATCTCAATGTGGTTAGAGCTCTCCAGCCTGAATTCTTCCTGACCATTGTAATTTCTGCTCCCCAGAGTGTTTTCCATAGCCTTCTTGCTTCCTGGACTCCTAGTTGCGTCTACCTGACTCATAGACTCACGTCCTTGCTCTTACCTTGGATGGTAAAAGGCGGATAGTGGACCCCCTCCAGCCTGCCTCCCCGCCCAGCTTCCAAATCAGATGAGTGACTACCGGGGAAGGAACGCCCACCTCCCTTCCTATGGACACTCCAATCTCTCCAAATTGTTGTTTTGGAGAGAACCTTGAAATTTTCCCATCAGTCGGCTTTGGAATGAGTCAAGCACCCACTTCTTCATTTTCTTCCTTCCTCTTTTCCAGCAGTACACTTACGTGGACTGGGATGGGGTGCTGTTAAGAGAGTACTGATTGTGGTAGAGACCTTGGGCTTCCTCTCCCTCAGAAAACGGCAGAATGTGAGGGAGGGCCATCAGTTCCCAGCAGCGGACACAAAGGTCAGGGACAGGAAAGTGAATCCGCTCACTTAATCAGAGGGTAGATACTGCAACGTGGGGTCAGAAGTGTCCTGCAGGCAGTTCACTTTTTGGCAAGTGATCACTGAGATACCAGAGTGTGCACAGCTATCTTGGTGAAGGTGAGACACAGAGAAAAGAAAGATTTAGTGTTGGAAGTCAGTAGAGGCACATAGGAAGACTAAAACAAGACCCAAGCCATATTAACACCTGCAGCTTGAGGCTCCACGAGGAACTGCTTAACCTGTTCCCCAGAGCTGCCTGCATCTTGAGGGCTCCTTCTTCCAGAGCTCCTGTGAAATTTCCAGCTTCTTATAGTCACTCATTTCTTTGCAATAAAGCCCCATGATTTCAGATGACCTGAATGAATTTCTGTGCCTTGCAATCACAGCCTAGCAACCAAGCAAGACCAATAACAGAAATGAGAAGCGGCCCGAAGAGTTCCAATGGGGGAGAGCTGATCTCTGTTTGGGTCAGCAGTGCTGAAATTGCTGTATTTCATCACCAGGCCCAGTGCTGAGACTCTCTAGCATTCTATTTTTTCATCCATATGTTATCACAACCTGGGACAGAAAAATATCTCAGCATGATTTACAGATGTCTCTGCACATATGCTAAAATAACCTATTCACCTTCTGTAGAGGATAAAATGATTGTTTCAAAGTTTGGTTTAATTTTGAACCTTAGTTTGTTTAGACTTATCTTTGATTTTTCTCCCCAATACCCACTTTACAACAATCCATCTTCAGGGTGAAAATGTCAAAAGAGCCTATGTCTATAACACGAGTCTTTTTACTTCTAGTAGCTACTCAAGAAAAACACACACATTGGAAAAGACATATATAAAAATACATTGTTATAACCATAAAAGCCAGAATTCATCTTAGCTAGTGTTTCCTTAATTTACTTGACCATGATGTTTACAGAATACCCATGATACCCTAAAAGACACTATTTGGGAATAATCTTGGGTGAAACCATTCGAGAAATGCAAAGTACTTTTTTCAACTTCAGCAATATCCTTCTGTCCCCAGCCTCCCAATGTCCCCTGGACAACTTTTGGATTCATTGGATGCTCATCCAAAAGCTTAAACTAAAACTCTTAGCAAACTTCCAAATGTACTTAGCACGACCTCTTTCAAAGACAGGCCTCGGAACCTCCTCCTGCCCAGGGGAGGAACAAAGTGCAGTGTGTTTTGAGACTCCAGCCCCACAACTTCCCAGGAACTTCAAATAAATTATTCAAAGTCTATCTTCTCCAGGGATTGGCAAACAGGAGAGATAAAAGGCCCACATAGGGAGTGTAGGAAAGGGGAGGGAGAGAGCAGGGGCTGAATGGTGGGTGCGTGGGTGGGGGTTCCAGGAGAGATGATTTCCCAGGTTTTAGGTGCTGGAGCTGGGAAAGTCGGGACGGGCACTGGTAAGAAAGTGGCAATTAACCACACTGTACAATGGGAGCTAATGATCGTTAATCAGAGCCAGGTGCTCAGCTCTTACAAAGCAGTCACATGCAGCATCCAGGGAGCCAACCATCACCAGACACTAGAGGGACAGCCCCAGAGGTCAGAGTGCTCTCCCTGGCCTCCGGCTTCTCCCCTGCGTGCTGTGTCAGGAAACAGCCCATTTACTGGGTTTTAAACTAGAATTATGTAATTGGAAAAACAGCTCAAGAACGGAGGAGGCTGAATCAATCATGTTTCAGTTATTTCTTATGTCCTACCCTTTAGAAACCAAACAAACAAAAAAAAACCTTAAATGGAATTCTCATTCGAATGTCTTGTATGTAAAGCAAAGCCATCTCGTGTACCAGCGCACCAATGAGTCCCAACTCCGGCTGTAAGAAATCTGCAGGGTGAAGGAAGAAGGTCCTGTGGAAGGTTCCTGCCATGCCTTGACTTGGGCCTGGCCCGTCTGGCAGGACTCCTGAAACCGATTGCCCTGAATTGAAACTGTCAGAAGAAAATAAAATGGGCTAAATTTACGATCACCTGTATCCACAGACATCCACACACAGAAGTGCTTTGTTAACGAAGGCACAGACCAAGATGCAGCCGCCGGGTCACACAGCCCCCTGGGAAATACCGTTTGGTGATGTGAGGGTTTTTTTTTTCTTCTTCTTCTTCTTCTTTTTAACATTTAAGCAGGAAAACAACACATGCAGGAAACCATAAAACCCTTCTAGTTAACTGTAGCCAACGGTCAATCTCATTGGGATAGAATGGTTAGGCTGCGGCCTCTCCATGCAGGCCCGCACACTCCCCGGAACAACTTCCAATTTTCACACTTGTTGGAAGCTGTCGACAAAGCAGAAGTTCCACTCTCTATATTTATACCCTTTCCCTTCTCCTCTGCCTTCTAACCTCAGTCCCCTATGTTCCTCTGTGAGCACACATTTGAACTGGCGCGCGCGCACACACACACACGCACACACATACACACACACACATACACACACATGTGTGGTGTCTACTCAATTAATTAATTAAACTTGCACTTTCAGCTGGAGTGTAGTAGACATCCTTGGGAAAATCATGGGGATCACAGGGTGGAGGGAAGCTGGTTGGGGTGGGGGTGGTGTGACCAGTCCTCACCAGGGGCCCAGCCCTGGGGAAGTTCATTTCTCTTTTACTCAAATGGAGAGGACATCTATTTTAAGGTATCACTTCTGAGCTGACTGATGGGCTCAGGAAACAGGGTTCCAGTGCCCTCCCCTTCCCTGCTGGGCTCAGAGCTTGCCAGGCAAGGGCTTACCACTGAACAGCACCTCCTTTCTCATTCTGTGACCTCAGTCACCAGTCACCAAATCATTCTCAACTCAGCTTCTCCATGTTAAAAAAGTGGGTGGTGGGGAAGAATCCTTTATCTGCAAATTTATTGAGAGAATATGCTAAAATGCAATGGGAGCAGTAATTTCCAAACTTCGGTGAGCACTGGAAATGTATGGGGAGCCTATGAGGATCCTACCTCCACAGTGTGACTGAGGCCTGGTAATCTGTAAAATCTCTACCTTTAAAAAGAATCCTCCAATAATCCTCATGCTGGGGATTCGTGTACCAGACTGGGAAACGTGGACTCAGGGCCTACTGCTGAGGCTGCAGTGTCTCCCGTGTGGCTGGCAGGGTGCTGGCTTGTACAGACATTACCTTTCTATAACAGCCATGAGGTAAGGGACCTGGAGGTATTTGCTGAGCACCTCCAGTGGCTGGGCACTACCCGCATCCCGCAGGAAACAGGGTTTCACTCCATCCTCACAACTGTACACCTCAGACAGCAGTGGAACCCTGCAGTTCCAAGAGGCTGAGAACTCTGACAGCGGCCTCTCCCTAGGGAGTCTCAGAGCCAGTTTCTACCAGGTTTACACCAAGTGCAGGGCTCCCACTTCCCACAGGCAGCCTAAGATGCAAATGCATTTTGGATGCTCTGCAGGCCCCATGGAAACAATGCAAATGTGAAGTCAACATCTAAGAAACAAACCCTTGTTATGCAAAAAGAACTAAGGAAAGCAAATTTGGGGGTACAAAATGTATTCAAGGTCTAGTCTAATGGGAGGGTCTGGTCTGGTGTCCTGGAGTGCTGGAGACCTGAAAAGGTGGAAGAAAATCATTTTGTGCAAGGCCTTGACATGTGAATCCTGCACTTCATTCTGGGCAAAGAGACATCCAGGTAGACATTGGCACATGCCTGGAGGTGCCCTGCCCACTGCAGCTTTCTGATAGATACAGTGAAAAATCTAGAAACGTGTGTGGAGGTAATTTTCAAGGCTGAATCAGAGGGTCAGGGGTAAACATGAATGAACATGGGCTAGAGAGGGATTTTGCAGGACTCAAGGTGGGGGAGGGGGAGAACAAAACAAAAACCCCCAGAAAGAAGGAGAAAGCACACCGACCTTCCACCCTGACAAATCCAAATAGGTAAAATGGATTTTCATTCCTGGAATTCATCCTTTTTTGGGGGGGCGGGGGAACATATGCATCTTTCATATACTTCCTTGGAGCTCCTAAATTGTTTAAAATTTATAATTAATGCTGGTTAATCCATGAAACCTACCTACACTGCTCAATAAACCAGTCACAAGACAGAAAAAATAAAATTTATGATGAAGCATTCTGATCAAGGCATTCACCACATCATGTTTGCAAATTGGTGTTTCCTGCAACACAGGACGTACTTGGTAAAGGGTGACGTCCACTATCTCCTCAGAGTCCCTTCGTGTCACCCCAGACCCTTAGCAGTGTCAGCAAAGATCCAGATGGCCTTTCCAGGCACCTGACCCACCAGCCACAGCATCACCTTGCATGGGCCATTATGTTTCTCGGTACCTAAAGGGTTTCAGCTAGGTATCGATAAAACTGACTTCAGCAAGTAACACTGATTTATATTTCTGATGGAACACAGGGCCAGAAGCAGTGTCTTTTAAGAAAAATTGCTTGATAATCTTAAAAGAAAATCTGAAACCTACTCTTTTCCATTGATCCAAATTATCCGGAAGAAAAAGCCACACTAAACTATTGGGTTTCTTATGTTTGTTATGCCTTGAGCCACCGACCATGTATCATTTCTGAATGAAAAATGATTCAGAAGAAAAAGTCCAAAAATACATTTATTCTACTACTTGCTAGGAAATACATACTATATGTTGCCTTTAAAAGCTTAAATGTGTATCAAAATCCCTTAAATTTTTTCCCCCAGTGCTGGGGATCAATTCCAGGGCTTGTTACATGCTAGGCAAGCCTTCTACCACTGAGCAACATCCCCAGTCCCATGGTTCTTAAAATATTTTAAGCATCTGCCCTTACATGGAAAAATCAAGGGAAAATAAATAGTTCTAGCAGGAGAACCGTACAAAATAAAAATAGCCTTCACATGCATCATTAAAAAAAACAGGCATCATATAGGTCAACTAATCACAGTATCATCACCATGAGGATGAATATTGAACTTGAGGATTGTTGTGCACAAGAATCCTTCCTCCTTTCCCCAAAGATCTCTGAAGAAACTTAAGGTGCTGTGCTGTTTCAAGATCTTTTTTAAAAATGGGATATTCTAACTGCAGAATATACATGTAATTAAAAACTTGTTAGCAGCACACATGAAAAAATTGGAAATTAATAGCTATCTTTAAGAGATGAATTATATTAAAACAATCATTATATTATTTTGGAGAGGGAAAAACTACTGCTTCTTACTGAACAAAATGCTTGTTTTGGCCTACAGTCTCCAAGAATCTCTTCTTCCAGCTACACATTCCAGGACCCAGGCCACTCCCTTACCTAGCAGCAATCCAGACTGGGGGATTACTCCCCAGCACATCTGCTCTTTAACCCTTCCTCTCCAGTGCTGAATGGCTGAGACACATCACATTTTACACATTTTTACTTAACAGACATTTAGAAGTGAAGATGGCTTTTGTTACAGCTAATGGAGATTGGTGGCCTCACCCCAATAAACAGGAAATAGTGCTACTTAAGTTGTATGTTCCAAACCAAATAGTAATGGACCTGGTAAACCCAAGGCACTTTTGTGTCCTCGCATACCGGTCTCAATAATAGTGCTGCGCCTGGTGCTCAGAAAGAATAAGCCCTGCCAGATGAAGCCCACCGTCCTGTTCAGACCGAGTGGGCCAGCGAGGCACTCCCATTGCGGTATTACTCATGCAGGGCACAGCACAAGATGGGCGATCTGGGCACATGGTGACCTCCCCGTCATTGAAGACTTACACATCTTTTGCATCTTGTAACTAGCAAAGGCTTTCTCCACCTCTACTAATAACTTACCAGGCTCATTATGTTCTTCTGGGTGCAACAAATCCTAGCTACTACTAGATGGTCAAGTACTGGCAAGGTAAGGAGAAAGGAGCTTCAGAAGCATAAAATAAAACCACAAAAAGACCTGCCAGTGGGATCAGTGAAGAATCCCATCCCCCACGCCCCTCCCCCCTTTCAGATTTCAAGACAAAGGGTGTGCTCCCTTAAATGTAGTAAACTCAGAAAATTCCTCGAAAGCCGAAAGCAGTGTGGAGTTGACACATATTCAGCTGACGCCATCATTTCGGGGTCAGGGCCTGCCAAATCTGGTCAAGAGGAACTTGGTACTTGCCAATAAGGTGGCATTTAGACCCTGCTTCTCCAAAGCCAAGGCAGATGGGATGGGTGGTCTACCCACATGGTAGGGCCCTCCTGATCTCAAGTGCTGGGCAGAAGAATGACAAAAGTCAAGATTTAGGGTTCAGTTCCAGCTGATTTTATTTCCTTCTCAAAAAAAGTTATTTACAGAAGGTATATATCAACAATCTGACAGGCAGTGAACTTGACATGATTAGCTGGCATGATTTTTTTTTCTTTTTTTTCTCCCCCAAACATTGTTTTTGTGGCCTTGAATTTTAAGACAAATATTCTACACGGCATATTGCACAGGATGGATGGCAAAAAAAAGTTTAAAAACAAAAACCCTTAACGGAACTGCCTTAGAAGGCAGACGTCCCGGTGCCTGTCCTTATTTTAAACATACATACACACAATCTTTTTGCTTATTATAATACAGACTTAAATGTACAAAGATGTTCTCCACTTTTTTCAATCTTAAACACAACAGCTATAAACCGGAACACATATGCTATCATCATGCCATAAGACTAAAACAATTATATTTAGCGACAAGTAGAAAGGATTAAATAGTCAAATACAAGAATGAAAAACGCAGTACATAGTGTCGCGAACTCAAATCGGCATTTAGATAGATCCAGTAGTTTAAACGGCACGTTTTTGCTTATAAAAAAAGTGCAAAAAAGATGTGGTTTACAAGTTAAAGCTACAGGATCCCTTTTTGCTGTAAATGCACCAGTTTTAAAGCCTCTGGACAAAAGAGTATTTCGTTTAAATATCTTGTTTTTCTTAAAAAAGCACTGAATGCTTGGCTAATTCTCCTCCCCATTCTACTAGCCTGGGGTTGAAAGGGTGGACACTGGTGGCAGGTTAAGGGATGCTGTCACTTTAAGAAGCCTGCAGATTGAAGTGTAAACATGGAGAAATTAGGGGCTGATTTTTTAAACTGTGTGAGATATTAACCAGCCGCCCTGTTATAAAATCAGGAAATCCAAACAGCGATTTACACCGATTAACACCCCCTTTATATATTTTTTACAAAAATACACTGAGAAAATAATCAAACGTTTTCATCTCTCTTGTCTTTTTTTGTTTTTTAAAAGTGTCAAAAGTCTACATTTAAATATAAAAAATTAAAAGTTAAAACTCTAGCCCTTCAGTGAAGGAGACGTAAAATGGCGTGGGTAACAACAACTACAAAAAAAGAAAAAAGAAAAGGAAAAGAAAAGGAAAAAAAAGAAAAGACGGAAACAAAGAAAAAAAAGAAGAAAGTTAAAAATAAAGCCGAAAAAAAGGAAAGAAAAAAGGGATAACATAAGAAAAAAAAAATAAAGGTTTGGCCAGTATAAATACGTCCACATATAAAATGGCATCTGATTACATTTACAAGGAAAAAAAAAAAAAAAAAACCCAAAAACGAGGATGGAGCATCGGTGAGGGAAAAACACGTCTTCTCATTTACACCTATAAGGAATAAACACATACACACTGAGAAAAAATTTGGTCCTGAATTGTTTCTTTTTTTTTTTAAAGTCCAGCACAGATTTGAGTTGCGTTTGAATCCTTTAAAGAGTTAAGAATGAAAAAAAGCTGGTGATAATTCTGTTGTAGGAATCAAACATAGCGCCATCTATCTGCTTCTTATATTACCCTACACTATTTTAAAAACTGCTCAACAGTCTTATACAGAAATCTTTAAAAGATAGACAGGATAACATGCTATATTAACCCCACCAGTGAAATAATCCAACACCATCACGATTCCGAGTAAGAGAAGAAACCTTTCCCCAAGCCACTCGCCCTCCGCGGCGGCGCGCGCGTCAGTCTCCTCCCGGCGCCGGCCGCGCCCCGGGCACCCGCGCGGCGCCGGACCCTCGGGTCCGCGTCCCCCGCCCCGCCCGCCGCCGCGGCTCCCCGGGCCCCCAGTCCCTTCCCCGCGCGGCCACGCCGCCGGGCCCGCCTCGTGTCTCCGCCTCTGGCTGCAGGGACAAGGAAAAAAGAAAGAGGGACAGAAAAACCAAAAGGGACGTTCGCCAGCGTGGAGTCTCGGTCCCTGCGCTCCCCTCCGCGTCTGCGGGCCGCAGACCTTCGTCCCGAGCCTTCCTCCCCCGCAGGCGCTGCTAGGGGGTGGGGGCGCACAGCCTTCACCCCCGCTCCTCTCTGGACCAAGAAACCCAGTAAAAACAAAAGCAAAAGCCACCAAAGAGGCGAGGCGAGAGGGCGAGATTCCTCCAGTCTCCAAAAAACTCCCCGGCTTCTTTCTTGCTGGGGGTGCGCACAAGTCCGGAAGCTCGCTGGAAGGAGGGGGGGGTCTCTTCAAGCAAAGGGGAGGAAACTCGAAGTAGCTTTTTCGCCATCAACAACAACATCAATAACAATAAAGGTCGCCCTGTCTACCTCGCCTCCTGCGCGTCCCTCCGCGGGGCCGCGGCGCCACGGCCCGGGAGGTGGGGATGCGGCGCGGGTCCAAACGCCCCCGCGCTCCTCTCCAAGCCAGCGCTGCTCACTTTTTTCTTTATCTTCTTTTTATTTTCCCTTTTCTCTTTCAACTCTTCATCTGTTTTTTTTTTGTTTGTTTGTTTTTCTTTTTTTCTATTTTTTCTTTTGTTTTCTTTATTTTTTCCTCTCTCTTCCCCTCGTCCCTTCTTCTCCCCGCCCGCACCCTTCAGTAGGTGAAGACCAGGTTGGAGATGCTGGACTCCAGCCAGTCTCCAGAGATCATCTCGCTCACCTCGGGCGTGCAGTAGTCCGGGAACTCGAAGTGCGAGCCAGAGCCGGGCTCAAAGTTGAAGTCCAGGTCCCGGTCCAGGGCCGACGACGAGCTGAAGCTGCCCAGGGACATGCTCTCAAAGTTTGAGCTGGGGTTCAGGTCGAGCAGGTCGTCCTCAAACTCGTCGTCGGAGGATGAGCCCGAGGAGGAGGAGGAGGAGTGAGACGAGGTGGAGGACGCGTGCGAGGGCGCGCTGGACGGGGCGGGCGAGGCGGCGCGCAGGCTGGCGTAGCCGCGGTGGTCCGCGGGCGAGCGACCGGCGGCCGGCGACGAGGCGGCGCTGCTGCGGCCGCTCAGGCTCGGCGCGTCGGGCGAGCAGCCCGCGCCCCCCTCCTCGTACAAGCCCAGGGGGTCGCTAGGGTCTGCGCCCGCGCCCAGGCCGCCCACCGGCGAAGCCGACGCGCCCAGGCCGCCGAACAGGTAGACGCGCTTCACCTTCTTCTCGGCCAGGTGTTTGCCCGGGGCCGCGAGTGTGGTGGAGGCCGAGGCCGCGGCGGAGGCCGAGGCCGCTGCGCTGGGAGTCCGCGCCTTGTACAGCGCATGGTGGTCGGAGGCCGCCGCGGCGCCCAGGGGCAGCAGGGCGGCGCCCGCCTGCTCGGCGGCGAAGGAGGCGGCCGCAGCTTTCCCGCCGCCGCCGCCGCCCGCCAGGACCAGCTTGGCGTGCGGCTTGCTGACCCCGCCGCCCGCGCCGCCCGCCACCTTGGAGCCGCAGCTCTTCTTCTGCGCGGGTTTGGAGTTGGCGCCGCCGCCGCTCGCGCCGCCGCCTCCCCCTGCGTTGCCGCTCCCGCCGCCGCCGCCGCCCCCGTGGCTGCCCCCGCCGCTGCCACCGACCTTGTCTCCCTTCTCCCCGGGCTTGGAGGCGGCGGCGGCCGAGGAGCCGGAGCTGGCGTTGCCGGACTTAACCTTCTTCCTGGGCCGGTACTTGTAGTCGGGGTAGTCAGCCATGTGCTTGAGGCGCAGCCGCTCCGCCTCCCGAATGAAAGGGATCTTGTCGCTGTCTTTGAGCAGCTTCCAGCGTTTGCCCAGCCGCTTGGAGATCTCGGCGTTGTGCATGTCGGGCGACTGCTCCATGATCTTGCGCCGCTCGATCTGCGACCACACCATGAAGGCATTCATGGGCCGCTTGATGTGCCCGCTCGGCGTCTTGCACCAGCTCGGGTCGTCGGCCTTGCCGCCCGTGGAGGCGGTGGAGCCGGGCGTGGGGGAGGAGGCGATGCCCAGCTCGAGGCCGGCGCCCGAGTCCGAGCTCTCGCCGGCCAGCAGCGCTTCCGTGTTCTCGGCGTTGTTGGTTTGCTGCACCATGGCCCCGGCTCCGCGGGCGCCCACGCGCGCTCACACCCTCGCGGCGGCCGCGGCGCGATCGCCGGGCCCTCCCGGCTCCCCGGGCCAAGCACACGCCGAGCTGGCGGACGCGCGCGGCTGCCAGGCGGGCCCGTCAACTCCTCGCCGGGGCGGAGGTGGGCGAAGAGAGAAAAGTCCCCAAAAGATTCGGGAGAGGAGTACTCCGCCTCTCGCAGAGGAGTTATAGTTCCCAGACTGGAGAGCCTCTCTCCCCCGCTCGCTCCGGGTCTCACCGCGCTGCAGCTTGCTCGGTGTGGGCTCTGAGTCTGGAGACCGTGCTAAGGTGGGAGAGGAGTTTCTTGAATGCTGGTGCTGAAGCTTCTTCCACTGCAAGTTTCTCGCCGCCTCCCAGGCAAGTCTCTCTCTCTCTTTTTTTTTCTTTCCCCTGAAGCAGTTGATTCCAGTTCAGGAGCGCACTCGGTAGCTCAGGAAAGCGACATAGTCTCTATCACTCAGTCCCTTTCCTACAATGCAAAGCAAAAACGACTCTGGCTCCGGGACTCTCTGTGGGCGGAATCGGCACTAAGGAGTTTGTGCAATTATTTTGTTGCAAGGTAGGAAGCCAAAAAGCCTGCGTGCAACAGACTGGCATGAATAAATGTATGTTTCCCCCTCCCTTCTGCAAGAAGGGAGCTGGTAATGGCAGAGTTCCTCCGGTGCAGACTCTTAAAGAGCGTGCAAGAGCTAGAGACCCACGAAACAGGCCTCTTCCCTGCACACACAGTTTCTCTTGCTGCAGCTTAGAGCAGACCCCAATTCCGCCTCGCGCCTCTTTATCCTTTCACAGACTTGGCCTCAGCCAATCAGCCGCTGTAACTAACGCTTCCTCGTGCCAAGCCCCTCCTCCGGGCTTCCCATTGGCTTGGAACCCGGTGCAATAATAATCTCCGCGTGCAATGAGAAGCTCCAAATCTGACCTCATTCCAATTTACAGAGCAAACTTTTTAAAAGGGCTAGAAGTACAGCTGAGATTTCTGCTGCCTCTTTTTTCGTTTTGCTGTGTGTGTGTGTGTGTGTGTGTGTGTGTGTGAGAGAGAGAGAGAGAGAGAGAGAGAGAGAGAGAGAGAGAGAGAGAGAAGAGGATGTTAATGCATGAAATTATTAAGGGGAGAGACGGAAATGTATTCTAACCATTATGTTAGATAACAGGGGCTTGGAAAGGGGGGTAAGGGTGAAATACTGTAAATGGAAGCTTTCTGCTTAAAAGCCGAGTGATTGTTTTTATTAGTTCTTTTCAGCATTGGAATAAAGAATCAGCCTCTAGTGCAAAACCTGTTCCTGGGCTCCTTCTTAAAGCCCAAGATGTAAGCGGGGAGGGAAAACCACAACAATAAATCAGTGGATATTGAAAACCGTTAAGAAAGTGGTACCTAGACACCTGTCATTACAATTATTTTAACAACTTTAGGTACAGCACAGATGTTGATGTATTGTGTAAATCCCTTCAGAACAGTTTCTGTGCTCTTTGTGGAAGGCAGAGAAGATGACTTTTTGCAGTAATTGCTTACTCTTAACCAAACAGGGGTTAAGGATGGTTATTTACAATGATTTAAACTCCCCTGTAAATCCTGAAGAGTCCAAACACAGGCACTTTCCCTTGAAACACATTAGGTAGTGCTCCATAATGACCTCAATGGGAGACTCTTCATAGGGTTTTGTATAGGATGATAATGGTAAGGACAGGATTGAAATTGACTTTACTTTCTAAATATTTATTTTCCACCTTTTCCAAAGGAAAGATTGGTTCACTCTATTCCTCTCTTTCCCCTAAAGTCCTCCTCTTCCTCTCCCTCACATATTTTCCCTACATATGTGTTAATTGTATCAAATGGGACTAACTGGTAGCTGAGGGGCCTAGGAGGACCCAGCCTCTGAATTAATGTTAGGCCTGGTGTCCAGTCTTCCTTACTGGTTTTGTCACTGTGGGTCTGGGACTGTCTCAGCTGAGGTCATCTGTAATTTCAGAACACGAAGCTCCTCTGTAGCTTGTTGTGGGTGTTCAATAACTTTGGAACCATAGGGGACTGTGTAAGCCCTCTGTGAATGCTGCACCCGAGGCCCCTCACACACTGGTTCTAGTAAATAGCAGCTTGTTGTTCAAGAGGCTAAAACGGGACAGGGTGGCCACTGGTGTGGAAATTTCATCACAGATCATAGATGTTAACCACTCAGGGCCCCATGGTTGTTATCCTCATGATGAGGATGTTCCAAGATAACAATCCCAAGAAAGGAACTTCATGAAGAATACTGAAGGATGTGGCAAGGACACAGGGCCTAGGTATTCAGATTACACGTTCATTTGGCCACACAAATGAACCTATTTCCCATGATCTGAAAATTCAAGTTTTAGTAAAAACTGGCCTTCCTTAACACTTTCCTCAGGTCAGTGATAGATGGGGTTAGGCAGGGCCAGGCCAACATAAAGTCAGCTTTGCATTCAAGGGTATATTTCCATTTTTTTCTTGTCAAATCTTTAAAGTATGTAGGCTGGCAAGAGGCCCAGGTTGTCAGGTTTAGAATTTTAATGAAAAAAACACCCTATGGAGAGAGCTGATTGGATCTCTAAGGATCAATCAAACACAAGAATGTTTTAGTGGATAAAAGCAAATAATTTTTGGCCATTAGCTACCTTGGGTATTCACTACTACTTTTTTTTTTTTCCCCTAGAAGGAATCTTAAAACAAAACCAAAAAAAGCTCCCAACCAAAAACACAATGACAACCTTTTTTTGCATCACAAATTTAGTATGTCCTCATAATAAATTTTTGTCATTTTTTTTGCTATGCACAGAAACACACCTGTAAATGTTTTTTTTTCCAGTTGTTGATTGACCTTTATTTATTTACTTATATGTGGTGCTGAGAATCGAACCTAGTGCCTCACATGCTAGGCAAGCACTCTACCAACTGAGCCACAACCCCATCCCTGTAAATGTTATTAATCTGATATAAAAATGATCCTAAGAAGTCTGTTATCTATGAGGTCAGTGTTTTCACCAGATTAAAATAACAGGATAAATATATTTATTTTGGGATTTGTACTACCTAATGATTTGAGGGTGTAGCTAGTTTGATAATTAAGTTGAGTGAGTTTCAACATAATTGATTATATTTCTAACATCATTTACACTTTCACCATTGAATATGATTGGAGAAAAAAATGGAAGTTAAAATAGCCATAGTAATTATGATTATGTTTAAGACAGATTTTTTTAAAAGAGTATATTAAAAATTAGTCGCTGGTCTAATTCTGTTGTTAGATGTTTTTCTGTATTCAACTCATCAAACAGATTTTAAGACACACCTCTACTTTATATGCCACTAAGGAAGAAAAATTACCAATGGGGGGGGAAAAAGTTTTTTTTTCTTTCTATGTGGAAGATACCTCCCTGTTGAAATGAAAAGCTTTCTCTTTAAAATGAAATATGAAATCAGTAACTTCCACTGACTTTTCTAAATGATTTTTTATGTAGATACACATGAGTGCTTAGACTTCTGAAGTAGATCTGTTCTTAGGTGTTAGATTGCTTAGAATGTGGAAGAAAAAAAAAAAAAAAACATGTGACAAAGGGCCTCTTAGTAAAGTCATCTTTCAACTGGGTAAAGTATGTGCATGTGGGAATGTATTGGGCTTCTGAAAACCAGACAATGAGAAAAGATTTCTGTGTTCTCATTACCTAACTTCATATGTTTTGTAATCAGTTCTCCATTACTGACATTTTCCCCCAAATACCAGCCTTTTGGTGGCCCCTACTTGATCAGTACTGAGTGTTCCCTCTGCTGGTTTTGCAGTACATGAAGTAATTCTTAATGCTGCTCTTAGCTGTATTAACAAAAAGCCAAGATCATTTTGCAAAAAAAAATAAAATAATAAAATAATCCTGCTTTAGAATAATAAACTAATTGTCTCCACTGGCAATGATGTGAGACATTTCAAATGTTGAATTAAGGTAAAAAAATAATAAAAATATCACATAAATAATGGAATCCATTTGAGATGCACACATAATGTCTGCAAATGCATTTCTTCTGTCACATACCTGCACAACATAAAACGTTGTGTAGGGGGCATAGATGAAAATAAGATTCTCTCTCTCCCTCTCCCTAATATAGTCCTATAGAACCAAGGGGGAGAAAGACCTGGCTGGAGATTAGTTTAACAGATCTCCTGGATTTGCACGATTTTTGCCTTGCCTTGGTTGTAGAAACTATGATTGTAGGAGCTGGTCTGACCTGACAAGTCTTCAGTTCAAATAAAACAAAGAGTGGGGAAAACCCTATTGTTGTTACTTTAGTTGACAGAGAAGAAGCCCCGGGAAACATGATGTCAGTGGCCTTTGTCCACTGAAAGGCCCCAGGCTTTTTGTTTCACACTTTATGGAAAAAGACCTTCCATCCAAGGCTGATTTACTCCTCAGTCAAGGAGACAAACATAACTTGCACCTCATGTGTCTGGGCTGATAAGGCTGTATTGGAACTGGACTAGGGGAAAGGGGTTGTACTTCAAAAATAAAATATATAAATAATTCTTATTTGCAAGGTATCAAGACAGAATTCCGGGGTAAGTATGATATATTTTTACTCTTAGAATAAACTGAGATATAAGAAACCCACATTGCTAACAATTCCACTTTCTCTCCCCTCATAACCTCACTAGCCACAGAAGACTCAAGTAAGTTCTCCAGAGCAGTGCCAATCAATGCCAACCCATTACTCCTTTCCCCTCAATTTCCTGAGAACAAGCAGAAAACGAGCATTGGCACGGGCCACGTAGATTGGAGCAGAAGAGCGGCTTCTGCGGGCGCTCTGCAGGTAGAGCCGTGGCACACCCACGCAGAGCCTGGATGGCTCTGCAGCCCGCCGCTTCCACTCCCGGGAGCGCGGCCGCCAGGTGGCAGCGCTGAGCCTCCCTGCGCGGGCGAGGAGGCGCTGCAAAGCGTGGGGTGGCCAGCTTGCTTGCTTCTCCCTCCTGGTCCTCTCCCGAGCTGCTGCACCCTCCACCACTTTACCTGCTTTACGTAGCAGTGGGAACGCTCGGCGGCTAACAGGGAGTGTCGGTAAATTCGGATCCCCTCCCCTCCCCAATAAATCAATTGCCGCCTCCCGTTCACTTGTCAGAAGGTCCCGAAGTCTGGGGAGGCACGCCCCTCGGGTCGGGTCAGCCGAGCGGGAGGTGGCGGGTCCCCGGGCTCGCTCCGTCTGCCGAGGCAGGAATGGCTTCGGACGCAGTTCCTCCGGAGAGCGGCTGCCGCGAAGCCGCGCGCTCCGCTTCAGGACGCCCGAGGCCACCCTTTCTAAGGGACAGGTGCCCCGCTCCGGAGCCCGGGCGCGCGCCGCCGGGGACTCGGGGTGCCGGCAAGGCTGAGCCTCGCCTGTCGGTCACAGTTACAGGGAGGAGACAAATGGGGACCGACTCGGCGGCGCTTTCTGGAGGAAAGTCTCTCCTACTGTAAACGCGTTCCAGGCGACCTGTCACCAGTCTTGGGTTTAGGTTTCACGGCCCGGGAAGTGGCCCAAGGCGCGCGCGTGCACGTGCACCCAAGCGACACGCGCAGCGCCTCTGCGCGCCCCCGACCTCCTCTGAAGTTGCGCGGGCCGTGGCGGGCGCGCGAGGCCGGGGTGGGGGTCCTTTCCCCGGCTCTCGGCTCCTCCTCCTCCCTCACGCCCCGAGCCAGCTGGGCCAGCGGCGACTGTGCCCAGTTCCGCCACTGACCGGAACTGGCAGCCGCTGGCACCCGGCCCTCTGGGTGCCCAGCGCCCTTCACTCCGACGCCTCAACGCTGTGAACCTGGCGCGGACCCACGCTTCAGCGAGCACACGACCTTCGCCCGCGGGCTGGACACCCCTCCCCGTCCCTGCAGGCGGAGGCCCCATTCAGCGCGCAGCTGCTGCGTCTCTTTCTTGAGGGCAGAGCGCGCGGGGGGGGGGGGGGGGATGTGCGCAGCGCCGCGGGAGGGAAAAGGCGTTGAGCCAAGGGAGGTTGACAATTTGGTTGCACCCGAATCCTCAAACGTCCCTTTCCCGGGGACCTCAGAGAAGCCAGCGTGCCTTGGTGCCCACTCGCGCGGAGAAGGCAGAAAGGCTGGGGGACGCGGAGGCGCCCCACAGTGCCAGGAGCCCTTGCCAAGGGGCGCGGCCTACGCTCCGCATGATTCGGCCCCCAGCAGCTGGAGGAGGCGGCTCTGGGTCTGAGAGAAGGGAGCATATGGCAAGTAGATAACAGGCTGCGCCCCGGGCGCAGTTACTTGGAAGCCAAGCTCTGCAGAAGGGCTCGGCTTGCTTTGTCCTCTTGGATTCGCTGGTCTCTCTGTCTCTCCGCAAGCAACCACTGCAGTCAGGCCTGGCGCAGGCGTGGAGCAGGGCTCCCCACCCGGCCCGGGCGGTCCAAAACAGCCCAGTGGCCTTGGCACGCGGTGTGGGTGGGGACACGCCCCGTGGATTCCCCGTCCCCACCCCGACAGCCAAGTGGAAGCAATTGCCCTTGGAAGCCCGTGGGGAAAGCGGCTGATTTCACTTTTGGAAAAACGCTGGAGCAGGAGCAACCCTCAGCCAGCGTTACAAACCCGGTGACCTGCCATTGGAGGCCGTGCGAGGGCGGCCGGGGCGGCCACGTCTGCCGGGGAGAGAAACTTGCCGCGGAGTGGGCAGAGGGAAGCAATGCAAAATGTCAGATAGGAGAAAGAGGGGGCGGCGGAGGAGGAAAGGCGCTAGACCGCAGAGAGGGGAGGACAGGAGATTGCACCGGCTGCCTCGAGACGCGGGTCAGAGGAGGAGAGAGGTGGGTGCGTGGCCGGCAGCTGGCGCAGAACGCCTGGGCTCCGCCAGGCACTGGACCTTTTTTTCTCGCTGTGGTCCAGCGCCCCTACTCCCAGAGCAGGCTTGTGTCACGTGGGAAGCAGACGGTGCCTGGGGCGCGCACGGGGAGGGGAGGGAAGGAGCCAAAGAACCCCGTGCCCGCTCGGTGTTGGGCGAGCTGCACACCTGGCTTCGGACTCACCATCTGCTCCCAGCTACCGCCTCTGGGGCTGGAGAAAGATGAATGCGGTGCGGGAGGGAGTGGATGGCTTCGCTCTGTACCCGCGGTGAGCTCAACGTTTATAAAGCTCCTACTGTGTGCTGAGCGCAGCCCCGCTCCCCTCCAGCGATGGGCCCTTTACTGTTCTGCTATCCTGCAAGCTAGAAAAGAATCCTGTGTGCATTGTAAAAGAAATTCACATTTTGAACCTTAATACATAAGCAAGCCGCCAGGCCAAGGTGGGCGACTGAGACAGTGTGGAGTCTGGAAAATTAATCTGTGGACTTTTGTGATTTTCTTCTCTGATCCCCCAAGTACAAGACTCCCCTCACTTCCTTTCCCACATTCTCACAACCCACAGATCAAAATTTAAAACGTTAAAAATAATTTATTGGCTTTAGCTCTCAAGGCCAATAACTAAAGGCTAGTCTTTTCCTCAAACTTAACTAATTTTATAAATGTCAGACCCAAAATACCATCTGGATATAATGCCTACTTGTAATCCTGAAATAAAATTTGGAGGTGATATAATCTATGCATATATCATTATTTTAAAAAACGTAATGCTGAAACAATACTATGGTAGAGAAATACAACCTACCTAATTTATAATAAAACAGTATACACTTCAAATGTGTGTCATAGGGCTGTATTTCCCAGGAATGTCTGAACTGCCGAGAAGAACCAAAATTCTCCCTAGGGAGTACTACTGCCCAGATGTGAATTATGCACAATGGGTGCCAGGCAAGTTCTAAGTAATGAGGGCAGTATTGATATCCTGAACTTTTATATCAGACCTGTGAGATTGAAATAGGTTTGCCTTCTGGTATTGGTGACTTTGTGTGGCCCTTTTTCTCACTAACTCTGAGTTTGTTCACTGACTTGGTTCAGCCCATGGGGCACTAGCAAGCTCTCATAAGGAATTGGCTCACATGATTATGAAGGCAAACCAACCCCAAGATATGTCCTTGGCAAGCTGCAGACCCAGGAATGGCAATGGTACACAGTTCCAGTTCAAGGCAGGAAAAAACAATGTCAGCTTGAAGACAGGAAGGAGAAATGCTCTCTTCCTTGGGGTGTGGGGTGTGGGGGGTGGGGTGGCGAATCAGCCATTTCATTCTACTAAGAACTTCCATGGATTGAGGATCTCCCACATTTGGGAGGGCAATCTGCTTTACTCAGTCTATAGGTTCAAACATTACACACACCAAAACAAACAAAAACATCCTCACAGAAACACCCAGAATGTCTGAACAAATCTCTGGGCATCTCATGACCCGGTCAGTGGACACATAAAATTAAACATCACACAGTTACCAGGGTTTCGTCTTAGAGAAATGACTTTATTCAAGGATGGCTTTGAGCATAGGTTAATAAATAGCCATCCAGAGAAAACTGGAGAGTTCTTCAACCCCGCCTTCTGATATCTGGCCCCTCCAGCCAACAAATAACAGTACAGGTCCAGTGACTGAGATTTACCCTCAAATTAGAATATATATTTTTCCTAATTGAGATGGATGTTATCTGATAGACTTCGGCTAGGCAGTAATAGCTTACAGTAGGTGGTGACTTTTCCTGGAGATTCAGGAAGATTCTGATATGGGTGGGAGCAGACAGGGAGGGCAAAAGATCTCTCCATCAGGGGTGGTTTGAGCACAGTGCTCTGGGCTAAAGGACATGGTGTGACAGATGAGGAAAGGGAGAGCCAAAGGTTAAAACTTGCAACCCTCTGTAAACATATAGCTTTAATTTTTTGAGGCTGGAAAGTCCCTGATGTTAATATGCAAGATAGTATCACTAAAATGGCTTAGAGTTTAAGGTATGTTGTAGCTTAACTCAGAATAGATACAGCTTTCCTTTTCATGTATGTGCCTCAAGGGGAAAATTTTTTAAAAGGCTCCTGAGGAACATCCATATCTTACTATGTGAGTGGAGGATATTCTTCACTAACCTTCCTTTAGAAGTGATTTTATTATGATAACCATGGTCTAGTCCAAATTTCGGTCTCCAGGTTTTTAGAATTCAGCACTTTAAAAGAGTAGAGAAAATATGTAGGGAACACACCCTCGGTTCTCAGAATCAAACCCAGGGCTGGGCATGTGCTAAGCACCACTCTACTATGGAGCTAGAGTCCCCAACCCCAAGACAGTTTGTTTTTGTAGTACCAGGATCAGACCCAGGGCTAAGCATGTGCCCCACCACTACGCTCCGCCCTGCCTCTCCGCGGACACCGCTTCCTGGAGGTGACCTGTATCATGCGTGCTCATAGCCCATTGAATTTAACGAGGCTTGTGACCTTGCCTAGAAGGATTGGAAATCCGCTCACCTCTGTATCCCAGCAAGGAGGAAAACTGGGAATGGGTGAATCCTAGAAAGCTGTTTAGATTATCTATGGAATTGACCCGCTTCACCTGTCAAGTGAATTTAAGTGTTTTGCTCAGGATTTTTTGGGAGAGGGCGGGGGTATCTGTGACACAAAGACCTGACGAGAACAACATAGAGAAGGAAGTTTATTTAGGCTCATAGTTTCAGAAGTCTCAGTCCGTAGCCCTGGGCTTAGGGTGAGGCAGGACATCATGGTGGAAGCCTTGGCAGAGGAGAGCAGTGCAGAGTGTGGCCACCAGGAAGCCGAGAGAGCTCTGCTCACCACAGACAAAATACAAACCCCAAAGTCATGCCCCCAGTGACCGACCTTCTCCAGCCACACCCTACCTGCTTCCAGTTACCACCTAGTGAATCCATATCAGTGGATTAATCCACTGATGAGGTTGTAGCTCTCATAATCCTTTTACCTGTGAACATTCTTGCACTGTCTCACTTAAAAACTTATGGGAGATACCTCATATCTAAACCATAACATAAATACTATTGCTCTTTCAGCTTCAAAATAAAAGTTATGCTCTTCCAGGAATTTTTTTTCTTTTACCTGAACTAATATTTTAGGGTATTGTGTTTTGTTGTTTTGTAGTGCTGGGGATTGAACCCAGGGTCTCGTGCCCACTAGGGGAGTGCTGTACCACTGAGCTACTATACATAATATTTTTTAATCACATTAAGACTAAAAAACCAATATTTAGAGACATAAACACTTGCACTACTGAGTCTGATGTGGCAGTAGCAGAAAGCTATCATAAGTAAAAGAAAAGACATTATAAAAACCATTTAAAAGATTAGAGAGCTACAGAAGCATATGAGACCAGAGGAAGTAAAATCTAGAAAGAGAACAGGCTTTTCTGTATGAGCAGAAGCTTCCCAGGGGTGTTCACAGATGGAACAGACAACCCTGCTGAAGGGAGACTTCGGGGGGTCTATGGCCATGTGGGTTGGCGCGGACACACGGCAGTTATCATGATGAAAAGCATCATCAGATGGACAGCCATTTTTCCTTACAGGATATTTGCTGAGTACCAGTGTATACATGAGGCTGGCAGGTGGAGTCACAAAGACAGAAATCAACTGAAGTCACGCTAGAGGAAGAGACACGCAAAACAAAACAGAGCACCCCCTGCCTGGTGGAGCCCCTTGCTATCCAACATCTCTCTCTCTCTCTCTCTCTCTCTCTCTCTCTCTCTCTCTCTCTCTCACACACACACACACCCCTCACACACACCTCCCTTTCAAAACGTTTGCTAGGCTTTCAACCTGGATGAGGAGAGAAGCTAAAGGGCTAAGTTCCAAATCTCAGACAGAAAGGCCTACCAGACTGTCAGTCAGAAGAACAGAAGGAGCCTGGGGGTAAAGCAATGGTAGAGCGAGGGAGCCGCTTAGCAGGCACGAGGCCCTGGGGTCAATCCCAGCTCCAAAAAGAAAAAAGTACAGGAAAGTCATGCCCAAGGAAGGACTGGACGAGAATCTAGAATATGGCAGAGTAAAATGTCTTCGTAAGGTCTCTTGTCCCTGAGAAGACAAAATTCCCCTGGAGTTTGGAGTCTGCAACAAACACAAGAAGATCCTGGTCCTGAACCAGCTGAAACCTCAGCCTGATTGAGTCTAACTCAGAATGCAAGCTAGAGCCCAAAGGTTGGGTGTCAGTGATCAGCCCCCTCCATTTATCTGCCCCACAGACACAACTACAAACCCTCTCTGGGGAAGGAAGAACTTCAGTCTCTAAAGTTCTTTTCCATACAGTGCACAACAGGAGACCCAAAATAATTAAATGTGCCAAGAGGCAGTCGAAATGTCATCAATATCATCAGTCGAAAGGACGAGTAGCCTGTAGATGTGGTCCCGCAGGTCACCCAGAGGTTAGAGTGACCAGCCATGGACTTTAGCTGTTATGAGGGCTTTTAATAGAAGAAAATGTGGGAAAAGTAGAGGGAAAGATGAAGCATTTACAGAGAATTGGAATCTTTAAAAAGCAAACAAATGGACATTCTAGAATTACAAAGCACACTATTTTAAGAATTCATTGAATGGGTTTTATATACAACTAGAAAAGGAAGAGGATCCGTGAATCCAAAAAGAGTCAGCAGGAAGTATTCAAATGTAAGTCCAGGGGGAAATGAAAAGGGTAAAGAGAGTCTGAGAGGCTTGTGAGATACAGACTCAGACTCGCGGGGCGACACTGAGCTGCTGAGACCTGGGCAGGAGAGGGAGGGCGCGGCCCGGGGCGACCCATGAGGAGATGTTTGCTGAGAATCCTACAAAATCAATGGTAAATATCAACCCAGAGGCCCAAGGGTCTTAATAAGCCCCAAGTTGCTTAAAAACAAAGAAAACGACTCCTAGATACAGCTTTGAAAACAGCACTGAAGAGAAAAATCTTAAAAACTGCCAAAGAGGGGGAGACACATACTAGAGTATGTTTAGGATAAAAGATTATCTGAAGGGAGAAAATGTAAGACTTTTGACTAACTTTCCAACAGATACTATGGAAGTCAAAAGACATCTAGGGACATCTCTAAAGTGCTGAAAGATAAATAATAATAATAGAAAAAGCTGTCTCTAAAATCATACAAATCAAATCCCTAAAACAAATGAATCAAAATCCCCCAAACAGATGAAGGTTACAAAGAAATTAGACAAAAGCTTAGAGATTTGGGGTTTGACAGACATACACGCAAAGAAAGATTAAAGGAAGAATTTATGCTGAAGGGAAATAATCCCAAAGAAAAGCACAGAAATACCGGAAGGAATGAAAAACCTATGAAAGTATAAATACGTGGGTAGATTTAAAGGGGTATTGGCTATTTAAAACCCCCTGGTGGTCACATCTTCGGGGTTTATGTACAACAGTGAAACACAGCAGCTATAGCACAAATCCAGGGGGAGCTGCTGGGGTAAAACTGATGTACATTTCCTACGGTGTTTGGGAAGCAGTAAAAAGTCAAATAGAAGATCTCAACTACCGAGAGAGGTCAAGCCCCGCGGCCCAGATCCACCCACACAGGCCTCTGCAGGGCCAGGCGCACAGAGGGTCGGGCCCACCCCTTTCCAGGCAGGGCAGACATCCTCCAGAGCCTAGCCTTTGGCGCAGGACCACCCTTCCTACCAGCAGACTACCAGATCCACCCACTCCAACTTACGCAGATCCCAGACCCAGGATGCAGTAGCATCCACTGAGGGACACCAGCAGGGTCTGGAAGCCCAACATCAAGGTGAGCTACAGACAATCTGCCTGGGTACTACAAGAATAGAGGGAAGAAACTGTAATATCTCAGAGAACATGAAAAAACAAGGGAGGAAAGTGCCCAAACCAACCAGGACACTGTAATAACAGAAGCCATGGGCAGCGGAGTTGATGAAATGTCAGAGGAGGAGCTCAGAAGGTTCATAATTAAAATGATCTGTGAATTAGAGAATGACCTACATGAGCAAATACAGGCAAAAATTGATCACTCCAGCAATGAGATGAGAGACACATACAGGTAGCAAAAGCTTACTTCAAGAGAGAGATAGAGACCCTGAAAAAAAAAGTCAGAAGTCCTTGAAATGAAGGACACAATAAATCAAATAAAAAACTCAATAGAAAGCATCACCAACAGACCAGATCACTTGGAAGACAGAACGTCAGACAATGAAGACAAAGTACAATCTGGAAAATAAAGTTGATCACACAGTGAAGAAAGTCAGAAACCACGAACAGAACAGCCAAGAATTATGGGGCAGCATCAGAAGACCCAATCTAAGAGTTATTGGGATAGAGGGAGGCACAGAGTTTCAAACCAAAGGCATGCACAGTCTCTTCAGTGAGATAATATCAGAAAATTTCCCAAACATGAAGAACAAATTGGAAAACCAAACACAAGAGGCTTACAGGACCCCAAATGTACAAAATTACAACAGATCTACACCAAGGCACATGATAATGAAAATGCCCAGCATACAGAATAAGGATAGCATCTTAAAAGCCACAAGAAAGAGAAATCAGATCACATATAGGATGAGACCAATTCTTACCTCAGCAGATTTTTCCACCCAGACCCTCAGAGCCAGGAGATCATGGAAGAACATATCCCAAGCTCTGAGAGAAAATGAAGGCCAACCAAGAAACTTATATCCAGCAAAACTAAACTTTAGATTTGATGATGAAATAAAAACCTTCCATAATAAACAAAAGTTAAAATAATTTACAACTAGAAAGTCTGCACTACAGAACATCCTCAGCAAAATATTCCAAGAAGAGGAAATGAAAAACAATGATGAAAAAAGTTAAATATGCACAGGCAGATTTTAAGGTAGCCACTAAACCTCTGGAAGAACAGTACAAGCGGATATAAACCAAAAAGCTAATAAAGGAAATAAAATGGATTATTAAAATATTTGATTGATTCAGAAGTCAGCAGGGAAGGCAGAATCAAGAAACAAAGCATAGATAGAATAAACAGAACCCAAAGAACAAGACCAGACTTAGAAGCAAACAAAATCCCTCATACAAATGGACTAAACGTGCCTATCAAAATGCCAAATGGCCAAATTGGCTTATTAAAAGACCCAGCTCTGTGCTGTTTACAAAAGACACATTTGAATATTATTACACACATTTTGAATATTAGGTACAGAAGACAAGTTTAAAAATAAATCGATAAATAGACCAATGCTGTAAAACACTAGCCAAAAGGAAGCAGATGTGTTTACATTAATATTAAAGAGATTTTGAGGCAAGAAATATTTCTAGAGATAAAACATTTCATAATAACAATATAATTGAAATATAAGTTGAAGTTGAGGACTTCACATCCTTGAGTAACCCCTGTGGTCTCACTGTGTCCCCTACTGATTCACGTGTTGAAGCTTAATTGCAATGCAGTGGCTTAGGGAGGTGGGGCCCGTGGGGGGTGATTGGGATGTGGGGGAGGCTCCAGCTACATGAATGGTATCAGTGCCCTTGTGAAAGAGTTTGAGGGGGCCCATCTTGTCAGGACCCAGCAGAAGTGCCATCTATGAAGCAGAGAGCTTAGCCTTCTCCAGACGTGGGTTGTGCTGAACCCTTGATCTTGGATTTTCCAGCCTCTGGAACTGTGAGAAATAAACTTCTGTGGTTTATAAACTACTCAGTCTAAGCTATTTTGTTATAGAAGCCTAAACAGACTAAGAAATTAACTAATAGCTAAAAACAACCAAACACCAATAAGATTTGAACACTATCAACTAATTTGACTAAATTAACACAGAAGAAATAATACACCCAATACTGAAAATACACAATCCTTATTAAATTTTGTGCCTTAAATCAAGTTTCAGTAATTTCAAAAGACTAGTATTTCACAGAATTTGCCTTTAATCACAGTGGGACTAAATTAAAAATGAATGATGAAAATGTTATGAGAATAGCATTGATGATGAAATTTTAGTTTGAAAACTAAGCAGCATATTTTTAAATAACACGTACTTCAAGATTAGAAAATAGAAATTATTTTGAACACATAAAAATAAAAATTATGACATCAAAATATATGCAAAAGGAAAATTTACAACGTTAAATATATATGATACAAAAGAAAACCTAAGACCTCTTGGATTCTGCCTAAAGAAAGTATAAGGAGTAAATCAAGTTTAGTGAAAGTAAAAGGAAGAATAATTATAAATGTAAATGCAGAAATCAATGAAATCCAAAACAGATGTACCACAGAGAAAAAAAAAATAAGTTGGTTCCTGGAAGTAATTAATACTCCCAGCAAATTAAGAGGGGAAAACCCCACACACAAATTACCAATATTGTGAATGAAAGAATTGTCTTCACAATTTGAAATTACTGAAACTTGATTTAAGACACAAGATTTAATAAGGATTGTGTATTTTCAGAATTGGGTGTATTATTTTATCTGTGTTAATTAAGTCACATTAGTTGACAGTGTTCAAATCTTATTGGTGTTTGGTTGTTTTTATCTATTAGTTAATTTCTAAGTCTCATACAAATGACATGGACATGAGAAAGTTTATTTTAAAAAGTATTATTAATAACTGTAGACTAATAAATTAACGATTTGAAGGAAATGGGAAAACTGCCTACAAAACACAACTTATAAAAATTGATTCATAAGGGAGAAAATATGAATAATTCTACCTCTATTAAATAAATGGAATTCATAATTTAAAAGCCTTCCCACCAGGAAAACATTAGGGTCAGGTGACCTCTCTGTTGAATTTTCCAAAATCTTAAAAGAAAAAAATATCACCAGTTATACAAAATAAATTACATAAATAAAATCCAAGGACCAGAGAAAGAGGGGATGCTTCACAATTCTTTTAAACCATATAATTTCAAAACTCAAAATGCAAGGATATTATGAGAAAAGAAAATTACTTTCCATTATTCTTCATGAACACCCATGCAAACAATTTATTTTTAAACATTTTTGGTATCTTTATTTCTGCAGACCTAGAACATTTATAAGTTCATTTTTTGAAATACAAAAATATGTTCAAAACTGTAAGCAGATAAATGCAAACATTTTCAACAAAGCACTAGTAAGTGAAATCCAGCAGTATATAAAAGGATAATGCATCATGACCAAGTAAAGTTTACCCCTGGAATGCAAGGTTGGCTTAATACTTAAAATAATCAATGAAATCCACCACATAACAGATTAAGGGAGAAAAGCCATATGATCATCTCAGTAAGTTCACACAAAGCATCTGATAAAATTCATATTCTGTAAGGATGCATATATATATATAATTTTTTTTTTCCTCTCCCCCGGAAAGTAGGAATATTTCAATCTCATAACCTAAAATAGTACACACTAGAATTTTGAACATTTTGACTGAAGTGGAAATATTGCAAGAATGTCTACTCTCACCACTTTTATTCAAATATTCTACTAGAGTTTCTACCCAACATAACAAGGTGAGAAACTAATAAAATATATAAGCCGGGTATGGTGGTGCATGCCTGTAATTCCAGTGGAAGGCTGGGACAGGAGGATTGTGAGTTCAAAGCCAGCCTCAGCAATGGTGAGGCACTAAGCAACTCAGTGAGACCCTGTCTCTAAATAAAATACAAAATAGGGCTGGGGGTGTGGCTCAGTGGGTGGGTGCCCCTGAGTTCAATCTCTGGTTAAATACTATAAAAATGAAATAAATTTGCTTTTATTTACAAGTGACATGATTTTATATATAGAAATTGCAAAAAAATGTATATATAGAAATTGCAAAAAATAAAAATAAAATAAAATCCATGCTGTAGTCTGTATCTGCAATGCCCTGCGAAGGTCCACATGTTAAAGGCTCTTGGGAACATTGAAGAGGCGGGGCCTAGTGGGCTTTTGCAGGTCACTGGAGGCAGCTGGACACAGGCTCTTCCTCTGCCTCTCTCTGCGTCCTGGCTTTGCAGTGAGTGGCTCCACTCTGCCATGTGACCCTACCATTTTGAGCTGCCTCCTCACAGGCCTAAAAGCAATGGAGTCAAAAGACTATGGACTGGCACCTCCCAAACTGTGAGCCCAAATAAACCTTTCCTCTTTACCATTTGATCACCTCGGACAGCGAATGACTAACACAATCCACAAAATATCAAAATTAACAGGTGTGTGCCACATACTCGGGACACAGAAATCAATAGTATTTCCATATATTAACACAAAACAACCAAAACTTAAAAAATATACCATTTAAGCTGAGCGGTGCCTATAATCCCAGTGGCTTGGGAGGCTGAGGCAGGAGGATCGCAAATTCAAAGTCAGCCTCAGCAACAGCAAGAGGCTAAGCAACTCAGTGAGACCTTGTCTCTAAATAAAATACAAAATAGGGCTGGAGGTGGGGCTCAGTGGTTGAGTGCCCCTGAGTTCAATCCCTATAACTCCCCCCCCAAAAATATATTTACCATTTAAAACAGCATCAAATATCACAAAATACATAGGAATAAATTCCACAAAAAGAAGTGAAAATCCTCTTCTCTGAAAATTCTAGAACTTTTCTGAGAAATTAGAAATGAACTAAATCAAGAGGTATACCATGTTTTAGGGTGGAAAACTCAATTTTGTAAGTTGCAAATTTCTCCAAAACTCCCTTCTTGATTGTTTATTTGTTGGAAATATTCAAGCCAATTATAAAATTAGATAGAAATATGAAGGACCTGGTATGGATAGAACCATCCTGAAGAAGCAGACCAAAGGTGGAGAACTTCCTACACTGTCAAGGTTTAAGATGGATAGTAATTAACACAGAGTGGTACTAGTATGAGACACAGTGTAAACTAAATGAACAGAGTCAGGAATAGACTCCATCCGAAAAGGAACTTGATGTATAACAAAGACAGCCCAACAATCTTGTGGGTCCCCACCCCCAATAAATGGTGCTGTGGCAACTGTACGTTCACATGGAGAAAAAAAAATAAAGTTTGACCTCTAGTTTACACCATGCAGAGAAAATAATTCATCATTTATCACAGACCCAAGTATGCAGAGAAAATATGGAAGATACCTTTATGAACTTGAGACAGGCAACGATTTTTGCACAGGACACAAAAACACTTAAAGGAACCAAATACTGGAAGAAAGTATTCATAAAACATGTATCTGATGAGGACTGTCCTATTTTCCCATTTAAGAAAAAAATAGCCCAAAATCTTGAACAGGCACCTCACAAGAGTTTTATAAATGGCCATGAAGCCTGTGAAGAGAGACCTAGCCGGGAAATACAGAATCAGATCCCATGAGACACCACCCACAAGAAGGGCTGATGTAAGACAATGACACTGTCCAGTGTGGTGCAGATAGGGGTTATCTGGAATTCTCACTCACTTGCTGGCCATGTGCATTGGTACCATTCTCTGGAAACTTACAGTACTGGACACCTTCGAGGTGGACACTGAAAGGCGGTCACGCTGACGTCTTGGTCCGATCATCTGCCTATCACAAAATGCAGTGACTGGGCGGTTCATGAACCAGACCTTCACGGCTCACTCTTCGGAAAGCTGGGAAGCCACCATCAAGGCACAGGGAGATGCAGCCTGGTGAGGGCCCACTTCCAGCTTCACAGCTGGCGCCTCCTTGTCCCCTGCCTGTGGGAAGAGGTGAGGGAGCTCCCTGGGCTCTTCACAGGGCACCAATCCTAGTCCGCGGGGGTTCACCCTCATGACCTCACCACCCCAAAGACCCGGGCTCGGCCCCTCGCATCAGTAATTAAGTTTTAACCTGCGAATTTGGGTGGGGACACCAACATTAAGACCACACACAGGACGACTTTCCTGTTATGTGTGTTTCCCACAAATTGAAGCACCGCAAGGCAACCGGGGTGACTAGCAGCCCACTGACCGGGTCTGCTCTCTGTCTGACACGTCTCGTTTGGCCTCAGATTCTTTGGGTGCCAAAGTGTGAGTGCTCACACGTGTGTGTATGTTTAAATAAAGCAAAAAACAAGAACATTTTCCAACATGTAAAAATCTGAGGATGTCCTATAGAAATCCCCTTTTAAAAGTGGGCTTCTGGTCCCGGGGCCCCCACTCATACCTGGAGAGGCTCAGGGGGCAGGAAGGCCGGCACCCTGAGCCTCCGTTGGCACCTCCTGCTCTGATCCCTGTGTGGGGGGGTCTTCACCCTGGGCGCATCCCGATGTCCGTCCTCAGAATTGACAAATGGGCGACTTACCTATAGAGTCACGCCTTCACAAAGAGCATAAAATGAATGACAGACTCCACAGGCCCTTGTGACTGAGGAGAAGGGGGCGTCCGCACTCCTCAGAGGACAAGCGGCTGGGTGTTTAGTGAGTAAACAAATCGTGTCCCAAGAATACAGTGCGGCTGAGACCCGTTATGTCCATCACCCGCCCGGCTCCTGGGGACAGCCATGGTTGCCTCCTTGATGTATTTAAGCTCTTGGTTGCTTAGAGTTTTAAATGCTTAAAGTGAATTAGCTAACAAAATGTGAAAGCTATAGCCAATCCCTACCTTTCACCAAGCCTTTGGCTATAAAAAGTTCCCTGACTCCAAACCTCTTGGGAGCAGGGTGTGGTATTAATTAGATAACTGATTGATTAAAACACTGTTCTCAATATTTGCTCATGGACCAAACAGTGACACATTTTCCTTTTTCTCTCTGTGTGTGGAAGGGGGTCACGTAGATCCGTCTTATTCCTTGGCACATACCTGCATTGTTTGTGCCAAATCAATCAGTAGAGACGGGAACATTGAATCATGTGTCAACACTACCATGAAAAAAAAAACAAACAAAAAAAAGGTTCTGGTGCACAGAATGGGCACCAGGAAAAGCAACTGGCTCCTATTTGAAGGTGAAAATAGAGCAAACACCAGGTATTCTGGCACTATGACTGGTTCTGGTCTAAAATATCCTAATACTTCTACATTTTAAGAAGTAACTTTCTAGTTCTCTTCCTGTTGGATGAAGTTCCCTCTGGACATCTTTGGTGAGAAGAGTGCTCTGAATTGCCCTGTCAATGAGTGAGAGTGGAAAACAGCCCTTACAATGGAAAGGTCCAATGTCTGCTTAGAGATCAAGGACTGTCCAGTCTTGGTTGCACCACGGTGCCCTGATGGTACCCTGGGAATTAAGGAAAAATGTGCCCCCACCCAGGCCAGGTCCCATGTGGGCAGAGAGGGTGTGTTAGCTTTCCAGGGCTGGTTGACCTTAAGGAGCAGAACTCTATTCTGTGACAGTTCTGGACACGGAAGTCTGAGGTCAGTGTCAGCTGGGCCCTGCGCCCTCTGAAGGCTCCAGGGAGGATCTGCTCTCTGCTTTCTCTGTGCCACCAGCAATCCTCGGTGCTCCTTAGGTTAAGGATGCGTCACCCCCGTCTCTGCTTAGTTGGTACGTGGCATCTCCCCGAGGTTTCAACCCACGTCTCTCCTCCCCTAAGGGGACCACTCATGTTGGACTAGGACCCACCTAAACATCCTCACCTTCACGTGACCTTTAGGACGTCCGTGTGTCTTTCTCCGATGCAGGTGGACAATGCCATGCACGGACTTGGGTGCAGCCACAGGCCAGCTCACTTGGCTTCTGAGACACATCGTGCTTTACCCTGTGGTGACCAGCTCGTCAGTGCAGACCTTCATCAGTGGCCACAGGTTTCTGATGGACCGGTCTCCCTCGTGGCGCACTCTCTCTTCCCCCCAATCCCTTGGCAGGAACCTAGAAAGTCCTCCCTATGCACCGCTCCTGTCCATCACTCCCTGCTGCCCCCCATACGCCACCACTTCAGTCGTCTCCTTGCCTTATCATCCTTCTCTATGGTTCAGACCTTGAATGTCCTCAAAGGTCCAGTCATGAAGGCCTGTCTCCAGGGAGGCAGTACTGGGCTGCGGTGGGATCTTTGAGAGGTGGGACCTACTGGGAGGAGTGAGGTCATGGCTTTGTGCTGAAGTGGGTTTGCTCTGCCACTTGTCCACTAGGAAGCACTCTGTCACCACAGGCCCAAAACAGTGGGGCCAATCCATCATGGACTGGAACCTCAAACTCAATGAAAATAAACCTTTTCTTCTTATAAGTTAGTCATCTCAGTAATTTTGTTATAGTAACAGGAAGCTAACATTCCCTTTTGCTCACCTGTTGGAATCCAACCTTGAATAGATCCAACTCCTTAGCCTCTGGGTTCAAGCCTGAGTAGCTGGGTACTGTGAGGGGAGATCCCACAACCATTTACCTGGTCAGCTTTCTCTTCAGTTCTCTGCAGACGTGTCACCCCCTCTGTAAGACCCATGAGCCAGTGTCATCCCCAGATGCCTCTCATGCACACCTGACCCTGAACTCCTAATCCATGGAAGAAATACTCAGGGATTTTCTCTTAGCTTCAAGCCCCTGATTCTGCAAATTAACCTTAATCTGTATCCATCACAGACTCTTCTTTCCACATTCAGCAAGGAAAATAGAGTCTGTCTATGGTCTTCAGCTGCTTCCCTGGCCTCTGGATTCCACCCCTTTCTGTCCCCTGGCCGTCTCCAGTCCTGTTTGTCATCGTCCCTGACCTTCACTCTCCAGCGCCTCAACTGGCTCTTCCCCATTGAAACTTTAAGTCTCTTTCGTTTTCTAGAAACAATCCTTCCCTCACCCCAAAGCCCTTCTTTATCCTGTTGTTCACCTTCAGATTTAAAAAAAATCACTATCATCCGCTTTATGTCCTCAGTATTTTGCAGGTGCTCTGCCTTTAACTGTGATCTTCTCTCTCTCCTCCCGTTCTCAGTTAAGCCTTGAGTTATCTGTGTTTTCTACCTACAGTTACACACATTCGTTCTTATATCCAGTCCATCACTAACCACCTGCTTGCTTGTTGCTGAATCCCGTGGCGTCTTCTCAGGTTTACCTGCCTTTTCTGCAGCATGTACTACTTTTTTAAAATTCCACTTGTTGAAAAGTTCTCTGCTTGGTTTCTTGACACCAAGAACTTCCGGTCTTACTCCTGAGTCTGTGATGTGTCTTCTCATTTTCCTTTATAAGCCACTCTTCTTCTCGCTGTCTCTTAAATATTGTGTTCTTTGGCTTCTGTCCTCCACTCTGGTGAATTCACAATAATTTACAATAACTTGCGAATCTGTAGTTCTATCTGAGATCCCTGCAAAGACGCACACCCGCGTATCCCAGTGCCTGTCTGACAGTTTACTGAAATGTTCCACGATGCTCAGATGCACCCTGTCAACGGCAAGCTCTGCTCTCCCAGCGCCCTCTGTCTTGCTTCAGCTCCTGGGTCCCATCTGTTGATCCTGACCATAGTGATGCCCACCGGAGACCGGTACCTGCAGCAGATATTTCCTGGGACTCAGCCCACCTCTGTGCCCCTGTGCATCTCTAACGGCCTGTTCCTGTGTCTTTTTTGCCTGAGGGCCTTTGAGCAACAGGAAGCTGCTTCCCCTCGTGGGTCCCTGCTGGACATGCTGGGGAGTTAAGCCACCAGCCAGTGACCAGTGGGGATTAGTTATTCGTTCTCCAGTCCCTCACCCTCTTGGGTGGCCCAACTGGAGGGCACTTGTCCTCTACCATTTCCCAGGCTGTCTCCGGGGATCAGCTCCACACAGCCGTGGCACAGCCAGCCTGACCACGCACACTCTACTGTAGCCTTTCCTTCTCCACAACATTTCTCCCTTTCCTTCCAGTGTTCTCCGCAAGTGAAGGACTTGCCTGGAGCATTTGCCTGGAGGTCTCTCTCTAGGAAAACCAAAGTCAGCCTCCATCCCTCCACTCCCTTCCTTCCCTCCCCTCCTTCTAGTCGGTCACCACCACGTCCATGGATGCTGCCTGGCTCACTGGGATCCTCTTCTGCTTGCCTCCCTGCCCACCTCTGGTATTGTCCCCTTCAAGCCTTCCTCCTCCCTTAGGACAGAGATCATTTAAATATGCAAATTGGAGTATGTCACTGCTATCCTAAGCTTCTTGGGTCCCTGTGGAGGTCCCACACTCACAACAGATCTCTAGAAGATCTCTGTTCCTCCCCACTAACTGAAACTTAGTGTCCTTCGACCAACATCTCCCACTCCTTGTCTTTGCCAAGATGGACATCAAGAAGCTCTTCCTCTATTTTCTTCTAGTAGTTGTATAGTTTCAGATATTTCAGTTTGTATTTAAGTCTTTAATTCATTTTGAGGTCGTTTTTGTACATGAGATGAGGTAGGGGATCCCCTTTCATTTCCCTGCCTTTGAATATCCGATGGCCCTGACACCGTTTATTGAAGGTGCTGTTCTTTCCTCACATGTTTTGGTACCTTTGTGGAAGATCAGTGGATGACAGACGTGTGGTCTGGTTCCGGGCTCTCTTCTCTGTCCCACTGGTCGTGTGTTTCTATGCCGTCTTGATTACGATAGCTCTGTAGTACGTTGTGAGGCTGGTAGTGCGAGGTTCCCTCTTGGTTCTTTTTGTTCAAAATTGTTTTGACTATTTTGGGTATTTTGTGATTCCATCTAAATTTTAGGATCTTTTTGTTTTCTACTTGTGTAAAATATGCTATTGGAATTTTGGTAAGAACTGCCTTCGATTTATTGTTTTGAGTTGTATGAGCAAAATTAATTCTCCTGATCCATGAGCAGAGAATATCTTTCCATTTATTTGTGTTTCATCAATTTTTGTTTGTTTGTTTGTTTTTTGTTTGTGGTACTGGGGCACTCAACCACTGAGCCATATCCCAGCCCTTTATATATTTTATTTAGAGACAGGGTCTCACTGAGTTGCTTAGCACCTCGCCTTTCCTGATTCTGGCTTCGAACTCACAATCCTCCTGCCTCAGCCTCCTGATCTGCTGGGAGTATAGGCATGCACCACTGTACCCAGCTGTTTTTTGGTTTTTAATGTACAAATCTTTTCTTAAGAATTTTATGCTATTGTAAATGGGATCATTTTCTTGATTTCTTTTTTGGATAGTTCATTATAAAGTTATTCTTTCATGTCAGTTCATTAATGTGATTTATCATTTGAATTCTGTTAAGGCAAACATGATTACATTTTTTAAAAATATTTATTTATTTTTTACTTTTCGGCGGACACAACATCTTTGTTTGTATGTGGTGCTGAGGATCGAACACGGGCCGCACACATGCCAAGCGAGCGCGCTACCGCTTGAGCCACATCCCCAGCCCACATGATTACATTTTAAAAGAAAAATGTTACTGTTATATCTATCCAATTTTGCAAAATGTGGACTTCAAAACTTTTTTGTCTACCTAGTCCTTTAATCTAGAAACATTCTTTTCCCATTTAAAAGTATTTCAAAATTGTATCTATGTATTCCAATCACACTGATGGAAAAGGATGGCCTAGATTTTACATCATATTATTTGGAATGTAGGTGTTCAGCTAAAGGATATGTACTCATCTCCTTTTGTTAATATAACAAAATACCTAAAATCAGGTACTTATAACGAAAAGGGATTTGTTTAACTCACAGTTTTGGAAGGTGAAATTCAAAACAGCATAGTCCCAGCCCTGATGGAGGGTCCCCCACCCCTGCTGCGTCATTTAATGGTGATGTTATCACACACTGAGGGGAGCATATGAGAAAGAGGGACGGAGGGAGGGAGGATCACATGGTGAGACGAAATGCCTAAGAGTGACTGGAAACAGGCCAGCTGGCTTTTATAAGTCCCTTTCCTAAGAGCTAACTCAGAACCCACATGATATCACCATCCCTCTGAAGGCAACACCCCAGGGACCTAAGGGTGTCCCACTAGGTCCCCTCTTGAAGGTCCCACCACCTCTTAGCATTGCCATGGTGAAGACCAGGTTCCCAGCACGTGAGCCCTTGGGGAAAGCACTCAAAACCACGTTCAAATCAACACAGACACCAACCACTTTTTATTTTGATTTCTCCTTTTCTTCTTACTGGGGTAGATCCTAGAAGCAGGATGTTAGAATGAGAACTATTGCTCAGAGTCCCAATTCTCTCCATTATTAAGCTGCTTGAGCAGGTTCCTTCATCCCTCCGTGTCTCAGTTTCCTCATCTGTTAAAAAATAAGTATCTCCACTTTAGACTCGTGATGAGGATAACTGAGACACCATGTGTAAAGAGGTCAGCACATAATAAACACTCAAAAATAGCATCATTGTCATCACCATTGCTATTACACTATTTGTTAGTTGAAAAAGAAACTATTGCATTATCTCGTGTATCTTCATCACAATGCTATGTTGTGGGTGGGGCCATTATGTGTATATCACTAAGAAACGGAGGCCTAGAGAACTTAAAGTCACGTGCCAAGTAGCAACCACTCTAGCAATCACAAATAATTTGCAGGTGCTGTTTCAAGCTGTTGTGACGATGCTGCACTCCCCTCTGGTTCTAAGATTCCCCTCTGGCTCTACGACTTTCCCCAGGTCTACGACAGAGTGCGTGGCTGGACAGAACAAAAAGAATGAATGTAAAATACGAAGTTTGGGGGAAACGCAAAAGCACCTTTTTTTTTTTAATTTAAATGTAGGAACATCTGAAATGTAGTAGTAAACTTCTACCTGCTCTCTGGTACCATCCAGAGTAAACAAAACAGCCCCTCACTCACCCACCTTCTTTGGGGGGTTGGGATTTTGTAACACAAACTACCACGACTAGCCAAGCTTTCTGAAGAAAACAATTTTAATTTCAATGTCATGGACAACTGTGGATTTTGTGAGGTCTGGTTCAGGCTGGACTCAGACTCAGGCACACTTGGAGCTCTCTGGGACAGAGTGACCCTTCTCCTTCCTCTGTGCGATTGATGTGCCTGTCACACTCAGGCAGGGCCCATGATGGATCTTCCTGTGCAGGTGTGGCGAGCTGAGGCCGGGTGTTTGAACTTGCTTCATTCTAGGCAGTCTGCTTCCGTGTTGATTAATTGCCATCAGGAATAATAACTCCGCCAAGCAGATCATCAGGAAGCTACAGAATCGATACGTTCAGCCTCAGAATATGCAAAACTAGTCACTGTCTCTGAAATGATTAGAGGTGCACTTTGTGTTCCACGTGCAAGGAAGGCACGAGTTCATCCCAGCGGAATTTCCAAATGCGTCACGGTAGAGTTGGAAATGTTTCGTTTTTAAAAATAAGTCGGCTTTCAAAACTTGCCCTCTCGACCCCCTGAAAGATTTTCCAAATTTTACCACGAGAATCAGTGACTAAGGTTGGTGTTCAAGGACGGTAGGAATAATAGGCTCCCTTATGTCTAGGGCACCAGCCTCCTGACCACCTTGGCATCCTGGCCTCCTACATGGCTCATGCTGCTACCAAGGTGATCCTAAACCCACATATGGCACCACAACCCTGGGCACAACCCTTCAATAGCTCTGGAGCACCTTCTACCTGTAAAACCACACACTTCCACCTGTAATACTCAGGAGGGTGTTTTAATGGCCACCTGTGGCTGCCCTGCTGATGTTGAGAGATGCCGTAGTCACAGCACCCTCCAGTTCTCTCTGGTCTAAAGCAACAACTGTTAGTTTTCCACTCATTCCAAGTCTGCCCCCCAAGGGGTGTAGCTCATGGGGAGCATTGCACAGCCACACCTTCCATTTTTTTTGTTTTATCTGATTTTTTCAGCAACTTTATTGAGATCTTATGCATAAACAGCTCATTCACTCATTTAAACACAATTCCCTCGTGGAAAGCACGCAGTCCACTGGCATTCAGCAAGCTCACAGAGTTGTGCGTTCCTTGTCACACTCTGTGTAAGAACACTCTCATTATCTCTAAAAACATCCCCTGCAATCCATTCCTCCCAGGCCTGGCCAACGACAATCTATTTCCATCACTACTGCTCTTGGTTGTCGTTTGTTACATGGAAAATAAGTTTTTAAAGGCCACCATCTTGGTAGCAGTGGAGACTCACGCCCGAGCCTGAAAAGGATTTGCCCTTTGTCTTTAGTCATTGCGCATTGGTCAGAATCTGTCGCATGGCTGAGCCCAGCTGCAGTGGGGCAAGGGAATGACTCTTCCATCTGGGGATGGAGGACAACTGGGAGTCGTGGTGAGCCCTTGTCCTGTCTGTCTTGATGGCCTCTGTGTAGGACGTGAGTTCAACACAGCTCTCAGTGAAGGTCCATCATGACAGGTCCGTCCCCTGTCCACCTTGCCAGCCTCCCTGTTCTCTGGTTTCTTCTCACTGAGGCCATTCAGCCTATTCCAACAGACCACACTGGCTCTCCCTTTGCCTAAGGCTCTCACTCTGCCCAAACACTCTTGCCCTTGTCTTCATCCAACAGTCTCGTAGCCGCACTTCAAGACTGCTCTTCAGTGCCACCTGCTCTCGGGAAACTTGCTGCCACTTTGGTTTCTTTGGTGACCCTCTCTCTGTCCATTGCTTGGGGAGCTCATTTCTATGTTACCACTCTCACGTTTTACTGTCACTGAATGTCCGCCTCCCAGGTTAGACTGAGTTCATCGAGGGAAAGAATTCTGCCTGGGTGACCACTGCCCTGGTCTCTCCATCCGGACCTTTTTTGCTCTATCTCCTCTTTGGGAATCTGATGAAAATGCTAAATTTGAGGCAAATTATCTACATATTGTTTCAAAGAGTTCTGGGACACATCAGATCCCTCTGTGGACCTGAGGACGCCTGGACAATCCCCCCACAAATTCCCGAATCCATCAAAATAGCACTCAGTTACCAAGTGCCTGATGTGCAGCAGACTATTCTGAGCATTTCACAGAACCCACTCACTTATCCCTCAACCACCCTGGAGGGCGGATGTTATAATCATCTCCATTTTACAGATGAAGAAACTGAGGAACAGCATCCAAGTCACTTGCTAGAGACTGGTACTGAGCCTGCTGTCTTCCCCACAACATTACATTGCTTCTCAGCCTCCCTGGGAGGCTGTACACAAAGCGAGGAAAAGAGTCTGCAGGAATGTCCGCAGCATGACTCACGGAAGGAACGCAACCGTGGTGTATACCAGAACAGTTAATGAGCTTAAAATCGTTGAGCATCTGAAGAGGCCTAGCAAACAGATGTCTCGTAATGACATGAGCATCTCAGTGATGTAGATAGCATAGGGCATAAGCTACCTCCAACCTTCAGGTGGCTTTAAGGATAAAGGGCCAAAAGGCAAAGAACTGCTATCAGATACTTAGTACATGCCTGACTGCTTTTCAATGCTGGGCTTGGAACCCAGGACCATGGAGAGGGTCTACCACTGCATTAACACCCCACCATCACCACCACATGCGCCATATTGAATTTATTGAGTCCTGAACCGAGCACATCACAGGAGAACACCAGCAAACCTTAGAATATCATTGAATTTGGAGCCCAGCATCGACCCTGGGGGAGGACTGGATGGAAAAGCACAAAACGTCATGTGGTTTAGGGAAGGCATCGTGAAGCCACACCTGCCTCCTAGGTAGGAGTGGGACCCTGGCCCTGGGCCCCAACTAGTGAAGTTCTGCAGCCAGGAGAAGGGCGAAGGAGCTGCAGGTGAGGTGGGTTTTTTCTTCCTTTTTTATAAGAAGGAGGCTTTCAAGTCTTTGGTGATAAGAAAGAGCTTTGCCCAACGTGGCTAGGAGGGTCACTCAAGTGACACTTCAGAAAAAATGGGAAGGGAAGGTAGGAGAGAGAGAGAGGATGAGAGACCAGTGTGTGATCATCATGGGTCAGTAACCACAGTGAGTGGTCCCAGACAGGGTCTCTCAGGTTGCCCACCTTAGAGCTCCCAATACAGTCAATGATCCAGAGGACAAATGTCAGGCACTTGGTTGGAGACTTCTCTTGCTTTCAGAAACTTGCAGCCCACTTGCAGAGACAAATCGTAATCTTAGGGATTCTATGTTAGCAGCTCCAATGCTGTGAGCAGCTACAGGCCCGGAGACGGGAGAGCACACTCAGTGTCCTCCATTCTGCACGGTGTCTAAGGCCAGTCTGAGGGGTTCTGCAAACTGCTTCAGGAGCCGCATCTCCCAGGAAGATTTCTCTCTTCTAGTTCCATATGTGGAGTGCCCAGGTGTGCGCAGGGCTAATGCGCAGCCTCAAAGTTCTGAGATAAGACTCTCTGCGTTTGGGGGCACGGACAGATGTCCAGATCAACCTTAGGGATCAGGGGTAGGTGACGTTGGTCTTTACACAAGTTTGTGTCCTTGGTAGCCAGGGTTCTTGCCTCTCCACCTCTCAGATTGCTGGTGATACTGCCCTGTCCTTCTTTATTGTCCTCAAACTCATCCGCCTCACTGGTGCTAGATAATTTGTTTTCTCAGCATCAAAACAGTCTGATTAAAGAGAAAGACCCAAAGAATGAAGTAACACAGGACTTCCAAAGGAAAATACGTGGAACTAAATTTGGAGAAAATGTTATTTCTTTTTTTTTATACCCTAGAAAATATTGCCTTGTGTTGTCTGAGTAAGTCATTTAAAAATATTTGCATGGAGATGTTTTCAAAATGGTCTAATATTAGCTGGAAGAGGCTTCCTAACTAAGCTGTCTTAAGGTGCAAACTCTATGGAACTCTTAATCCAAAATACAGTCATTTTCTCACGCATCATCGAAAAGGCACTCAATCAAGCTAGCTTTCCACAAGCCACAATAAACGGAGATGCTAATTATCCAGTCTGCATCTCAAGTTGTGCTGTAATTGACAAACATTATTTTTTGCCCCTTTTGAGTTGGATGCGCTTCAGCATTCTAAATTCTAGTCTCTTCCTGCTTCAAAAAACATGGACAGTTAATAGAGTACATTTGTGTCTCATTTGTTTTTTGATTTGTAAGGATCTCTCTGTGTCTTCATTTCTATAACCCATGGCTATGTCTCTCTTACCAGTCAAAATATAAATTTTCCTAGAGACCAGCCTCTATAGTCCTAGAGCAAAAGAATTTAGATCTTGCAACAATGATTTGCATATTTGGACCAAGGATTCCCTTGAATTGAATTGCACCTGGATGCAAATCTGGGCAGAGTAGCTCAGAGGTGGGCTCCAGGGAGAGGGGGTTGGTCATATGTGGAGATGGCAACCAGGTGCTCAGACAGGACTGAGTGAAGCCTTGACTTTCACGCCATTTGGAGATCTGCCTAGATGTGTAGCCATTAGATGTTGGCGGGTCAGTTGAATTCATGTCAGTGGACTTTGGTTTTCACGGCCTCTCTGGGCCGTGAACCAGGAGAGGTTATCAAGACCTCTGGCTGCTTAGTGAGGTTTCTATTCAGCTGTATAAACTCTGCATGGGAATGTGTGTCTTTCCTGCCCATGGCCCCCACTGTTCTTGTACTGGGCACCCCGTGCAGTCTTGGAGTGTTCTTTGAGATGCACGGCCTTGGGGTTACCTCCCAGAGGTTGTCATTTTTGGTTCTGAGTTTGCTATCTAGATCAGGTTATCCTGGGAAGAGGTGGGCTTATGTGGAAGACTGATCCTCTCATTTCTTCTCACCCAGTGAAAACGTCAGGTGGTTAGACTACAAACCAAATACACATTCGTTGGGAAGAGTAGACTCCCAGGAGAAAATATAAACAGTTGAGAATTGCTGGAAAATGAGATAAGGTGCATTCTTTCCCCCACTTTTTTTTTTAAGAGAAGAAAGGACTGTAACTTAACCTGGAATTCCGCTTCCTGTTTTAAGATGTGAATTTGGAACCATTTAGGAACAATTGCTTATTCACATCAAAAGGGCAAATGAAACTAGAAATACCTTTTAATGCCTATCCAATTACCTGAAGACTATTTTGCAGGTCTAAGTAGAGAGAACATGATTTTAAAATGAGAGAGGATAGCTCAATATGTTAATCTCATACAAAAATTAAATCAGATTGCTCATCAGAACCATATTTTACCTAATGTAGTTTTACTAAATAGGGATTTTCAAGAGTAGCTCTTACCACTAATGCACTGATAACACTAGCTAAGGGTTATGCACTACAAGAAGATTTAAAAAAAATTAAGCTGATTAGAAATGTTATGTAATTGCATTGGTCTGTTAAAGAGCACAGTACTCATAGGTTGGCTGCTAAAGATGTCACTGGGCATTCAGAAGCTGTCTCCCCCAAACTCCTCTCCTTTTGTGCTATAGAATGTGGTGTACAAAAGCATCTCACTCTGCAAGTTTTCCCAAGATGATGTAAATAGCCTTCTTTTTAAGTCCCTGCTAGGATCATTGCCTCTTTCAAAGGGTAACTATGTTGATAACCTGGGCCTTGAACTCCTGGAAGACCCTGGAGTTACGTTTAGGAGTCCTGGCATCTGTATTTACTCTGAGTATCATCAATGACAGAATAAACAGTATTGCAAGGCATGTGCTCTGTTTTCTATAAGTACCTACTATAATGATAAGGAAATAGAAAATATGACGCTTTCATGGTAGTGTTGGGATTTCCCAAAGAACAGAGATCAAAATGAAATATCACATTAAAAAAATGGGCTCTCACGTGTGAAAAGTTTGGAAACTACTAAAAATTCAGAGTAAAAACTGTCATTAACGTGACAAGTTCCCACTGTCACAGAAGTTCCTCGTGTGCCTCTGAGGAACTTCTCACTCATGGTCACATTACTTGATTCTAGGAATGAATCCTGTTGCCATAACATCCGGGAAACAGCAGTGTAGACTTGGGGCTTGTGGGAAAGGAGCACATTCAAATCATCAGCTGAGATGGAGTCCTTGAGTTTTGTTTTGTTTTTTAAATGCTTTCAGATTACCACACGGCATTGAGGCAGGTCTAAGCCTCCCTGCAATGGTGGTTTCCGCCAGCCAGGCTGCCCTGCAGCACGATCAGTGAAATGTGCCCAACTCTGCCTCGTTTCCCAAGCTCAGCTACACTTCTCCGACCCCAGGACCTGTGTTGGGTCAGGAAACCCAGAACAGCAAGAGAAGAACCGGCCGGAATGGGGTGTAGCAGAAATCACCAAGGCAAAGTGAGGAAGAGCAGGTACTGGTTTCTCAGGTTCGACTGGCTAAGGAGCACCCAGAGCCCACATTGGTCCCCAGCGCACCCCTCACACTGATGGAAAGGAACCTGCAGTCTAACACTCAAACACAAAGGCCAAGGGAGGAGGCGTCCCTAAGCACAACCAGGAAAATGTCGACTTCCACTCTGAGTAGGCAAATAAATCCATTCATCTCATACACGCCACAGATGTCTTTATTGTTTGTGAGTGGTCACAGCTCTCTTTCATGTTTCAGGACTCTGGATCCGAGGAGAGAAGGAATGGGGCCTGTCAACCTTTGCATGCAACTAAGAAAGTTTATGGCTGGCCAGGTGCAAACACCGTATCTAATCTTGCCCTGTGTCTGCCGTGCGGCAGCTGCAGCCGTTGGAGGGAGTGAGGAGTTATGAAATATCAAGGAAATGTTTACGCAGTACTGCCCAGAAATTTACAAGCTGTTTGCCACTTGGAGTGACAGCTGTTAATAGGGACGAGCCTTTCATCCTGAGGTCCCAGCCGTGGGTGCAAAGCTTATGTGACCCATCTGGAATCCAAAGGGGAATGGGGGACCCTTGATCTGTCTATTTCCTTTACGGCACTGTGGCCGCTCACGTTGCCAACCGCCTTTGAGTGTTCCTTCATTACTTCTTCTGGTTTCCCGTGATTGTGAGCAGGACACTCAGGGCCCTAGTGACCTGAAAAACAAAACCTTCCTTTAATCCTCATTCATGCCCGAGGATATTGGAAAGGTTGATGATGTGATTCGGGGAAAGGTAAAGGGAGGTCTTAAGGAGATAATGTAAGGGGCTGGGGTCGTGGCTCAGTGGTGGAGCACTTGCCTAGCACATGTGAGGCACTGGGTTTGACCCTCAGCACCACTTACAAATAAATGAATGAAATAAAGGTATACACAAAGAGATAATGTCACATACAAGGAAGATCTGTTGGAGTTGTCCAAACAGCATGGGGCAGCGTCATCACCACTGGCTATGAGAACGTGAACGTGCATCCAGCCCCAGGACTCTGGACTGAGTTGGGACGAGGCCCTGGAGCCCCAGTTTCCTCCTCGGTCCCAGGAGAAGATCTTGGCAAGGCTGCTCTAAGTTTTGCAAATTTACACGGAACACCTACCTTCCATCCAGAACAAGGACAGGCGCTATGTCAATTAGACAGAAAAAAGACACAGCCTGCGCCCCACCTAATAACAGGGGCAAGGCCAGCACGGGCCAAGCAATTGCTGGCTGATGTGCCAGTGTGCAGCACGTAAGGTCATGGTGTAGAACACCTGCAGCGTGGTTGGTGACTGCGCACCCTGTGTTCTGTCTTTATTTCTGTTCTCTTCAGGTTTCTTGTTCCTTAAATATTTTGAGGCAACTACATAGTTGGCATTGGGGACAGGTTGGAAGAACTGCACTTGCTAAATGGGCTGGAAACCTGGTGAGAGAGGTCTCATCAAAGAGGAGTTGTTTCTAGCACATGGCAAGGAGTTTGGGGGTCCCAGGAGGGGCAGCCAGCAGCTCCACACAGCCTCAGGCCTCAGTTCCGTCTTCTTGGAATCTGATTTTCATTCTCTCAGGTCTGGCCTCTTTCACGAACTTACCGGGAGGCCCGCCCAGTGACTTCTGCTTTTGCCACATGGTCAGATCTACATCTCATGCCCACTCCTAGCTGCTGGGGAGGCTGGGAGAGAAAGCACCTTCACTGGATCCATTGCTACAGTAGAACCAATGATTTGTCAGTAAGGAAGAAGCTGAGGGTAGTTATCAGGTGTGCATTAGCTAAGGCTGTCCGGGGGACTCAGGTAGGGAAGACAAGAAATACCTTGGATGATAAGAGAACTCAGAAAGACCTGGGAAGGATAGAATAACAGGATGAATCTAACATGCAGGATTCAAGAAGGTTGAATTACAGTCTTGCCCCGGAGGCGGAACTATCCAGTTGGACGCATGAGAGATAGAAGGATCAATTGATAGAAAGAATTTCAGACAGGATGGGAGAAATGTTTCTCAAGAGCACCCTATAAAAATGTTCATTAACTTTAACGTATACAGCAGTATTATCAGCAATCAAAAGAATATCTGACATTTCTTGAATGTATACTGTTAGGTAATTTAGGATTCCGAGATGGATATATTATTATTATAACCCACATTTTATCTTTGATAAAACTAAGAATTTTAAGTAATCTGACCAAGGCCTCCAGTTGGTAGGTGGGCAAATCAAGACTGGAACCTAATCCTAGAGCTCTTATTGATGACCTCTATGTTATAGTATTCCCCAAGGAAAAGTGATCTATTAACTAAAAAGCTTACTAGATCTTGAACTATATTAAAAGTATCAAAATCTTTATGTCACTGTCTTTTTTGATCAGAACACATGTGCAACATTGCAATCAATTCTAGAACCCACACACAGACAGGGACGGAGAGCTCCTTCCTACACCCATGCCACCTTTGCCTGTCTCTGAGGATAAGAAGTCTGCTCACCGTCTGTCTCTGGAATTCTATCACTTACCCTTCTGTAGCCCATATCTACAACATAACACATTTTATTTGTTTTTTCTCCAGCCAGTAAATTTATTCAGGTTCCCACCTAAGTAGGTAACCCCACAGAGCCCCATTTGTAGAATGTGTGTCTCATTCGCTGTTTCTGAGGAGTCCTTACTGACCTTCCTCTTCAGAGCATCCAACCCAGGCTCCTTGCACTCTCTCTTTTCATCTTCTCAATTCCCACGAGTCGTATCCAAATCCCCAGCAATTGCCAAATACAAGTTCCTCCTCAGTGATATCTGTCTTTATAAGAAGTTTGCAGACCAGATGCTTGTATCTTAAGGGCTGCTCTCTTATCTCATGTGCATCCAGAAGACGTTCATAAATCCATTAGGAAGTCTGGTTTTCGCCAATGTGCTCTCCTACAAATCAACAGAACTTTTAATTCATCATCACACTGTGAACCTGAGCTCGGCGTAATTTTACTAGCTTGCTACTAGTTTTCTCATCACATTATTCTTAACCCGAGAAGGCTTGCTGCTTTGGATCTTTGACACTCAGGCAATACTTTTGGTGGCTGTCGCCGTCTTTGACTTATCATGGGAATAGTGGTGCGTTGAGTGATAACGGTGGTTATCACTTTTGGATTATCAGAGGCATAGGCACGAGTGGCAGAAAGGATCTAAGCAAAGAAAATCCATTATCTGCGTCTGTCCCTGGATTGTCATCTGCCTTGGATTGTCATGTCCAGTACCATGTCCCTTGAAAATGGAACACACTTGAATCACTTTGGCAAAACATTTTGGAAGTAGAGAGCTTCACAGAGTATGGACCTAAGTATTAATTACATGTACATTAAATTTACACTTCTAAACTTTACCATCTCAAAGTCCTAAGTTGTGCTGATTTTAACTGTTAGATCACTTCTGTAAGCAGCAGTTGTAGGGAGCAATAGCCTTCGAGGATAACCCTAAAAGAGGAAGTGAACTTAATATTTTGTGAAGATGCAGAGAATAATTTCTACCTGATAGTTATTGGTCTTCTTGCAACTTTTGGCTCTTGGCCAACTGCTGAGCATGATTAGAGAAAGAAATTGCTAAATAAAGTACGGATGGAGAGGCAGGGTCCGGCAGCAATGCGAGGGAGATGAGTAATGGCACGTGACTAGACTCTTAGATGGACAGAATTCCTCCAACTGTTAGTGACCACTATCATATCAGTGCTTACATTTTAAAATAGCACTTTAAAACTTTTAAAAGCACATTCTCATGCATTATACATTTGTGTGCTTTACTTGCAAGTGTTTTCATTCCCAGCTTGAAATGTATAAGCCTGAGATGGAGGCGGAAGCCACTTACACAGTGTCTCCTGTCTCCCAGCTCCAGGATTTCTCTCCCACGCTGCACACACATGCTCATTTAATCTCATCTCGGACCCTCCATTAATTTCCATTCCTTGAGTGAACTGAGAGGAGAGAGAGAGAGAGAGAGAGAGAGAGAGAGAGAGAGAGAGAGAGAGAGAGAGAGAAATGTAACCATTAGAATATGGAACTGGTAATACCTGGAGAACAATTCCCAGCATGTCCAGATGCTGGAAAGAGCCGTACATTAAATAAACAAAACCTGACACCACTGTGTATTTGTCCAAAGATAGACTGCATTCAACAACCAACTTTTAAAAGCTAATAACATTTACACAATGTAGCGGGGAGAAAACAAGCTCTATAACCTAGTTTTTAAACCTATACTTACAGCCTATACTTTAGTGTATTTTACCAAACAATATTATTTAGAAGGCTTATGGCTTAGTGCAAAACAGAGTTAAGGGGGAAAGAATAGCCTGAAAGTGTTCCTCAGGCAAAAGAAATCGTTTAGGTGACTATTCTATTAAGCATGTTTTCATAGAGGGATCAAGTAGCATGCAATTATTTTGCAATTACCTTTCAGCCCCTTGCTCTGTAATTATTCATTTGGTCATATGTGCTTTACAAATTAGCACCCCCAAAGATCTAAAAAGAACTACATAGGAACATGGTGATTATCTTTAGAGTTACATGGCTTCTCAAAGGGTAATTGCCATTTAATTTGCTAGCTCTGAATTCATATCACGACCGCATGGTAATCACACACTTATAGGGTGCCTTTCATGGCTGTTGGGTCCTCGAAATTTTGTGCAGGGCTAAACCGTGGGAAAGCTCTTAGGAATAGGCGCAAACCCGTCATGGCGAGTGTTATGTATTTTCACATGCTCTTGACTTGTACAGGGTTTGCAGTAAACACTGTTGAATGCACGTGTGTGTATGTGTGTGTGTATGTGTGTGTGTACGTAGGTACGTATACACACGCTGCAAGCTCCTCAGCTCTCCCATAGGTGACTGACTTCACTAGGCTGAAGAAACCTTCACCCAGTCAATTCAGGACCATTCCATTTAAAAAGTAACTCATATTGGTTAGATTTGGTCCATGGTCAAGTGAAAAGAAACAAATATTTCAATTTTCTTTTAAAATCAAGAAAAATGTAAGTAAAAACATCATCATTAAATACTAGGAGTAAAAGTACAAAGTTTAGAAAAGACAGCACAAAAGATACTAGAGACTACCTAAGGCCATTACAGGCCAGAGAACCCTGTGTCTGGTAAAAATCTACCTTGAACATGAACTATCCCTTGGTGTCTATGGGGGATGGTTCCAGGACCCCCTTGAAGATAACAAAATCTGTGGACATACAAGTCCCTCACATAAAATAAGGTATTATTTGTGTACACCCTACACACATCATCCTCCAATGTACTTTAAATCAGCTCTAGACTATTTATAATAACTAATAGAATGTGTCATAAATACTATTAAGCAGTTTTTTATATTGTTTGGAATTAATGACAAGAAGAAAGGTCTGTGTTTGTTATGGTTTAGGTGTGAGTTAGCCTCCAAAAGCTCATATATGAGAAAATGCAAGAAGGTTTAGAGGTGAAATTATCTGGTTATGAGAGTCTTAATCTACTCAGTGCACCAGTTCACTTGAATGGTTAATTGGGTGGTAACTGTAGGTGGGTGCGTTGTGGCTGGAGGGGGTGTGAACTGGGTATGTGCCTTTGGGGTATACATTTTGTCCTTGGTGGGCCAAACTTAGTCTCTCTCTGCTTCCTGATTGCCATGTCTTGAGCTGCTTCCCTTCACCACATCTTTCCGCCATGATGGTCTGCCTCATCTTGGGCCCAGAGCAATGGATTCAGCCATCTATGAACTGAGACCAAATAAACTATTCCTCCTCTAAATATTCTTGTCAGGTCGTTTGATTACAGTGTGTGTGTGTGGGGGGGGAACCTGAATAAACAGTGTGTATTTAGTACAGAAAATTTTTTTCTAATGTTTTTGATCTACAGTTGGTTGAATCTGCAAATTCGGAACTCACGGATGTAAGGGCCAGGTGTTATAAGATGACATGGCTTCTGCAAATGGCAGAATTATTGGCTACTTTAGCCCAAACTGTTTGTGCCGAGCTACCTCCTATTGATGTGCAAGAGCTAACTGCAAAATATCCAGCAATTTAACAGATTATTAAACTGTTGGGATCCTGAACTCAGTCACAACAGGAGCCTGCAAACCAGGCTTCCCTCTGACTCAGGCAGCCAACTTACTAGCCTGGTACTGAAGTCAAATATCCTTAAAAGAGGACCATAATAAAGAGACCCAACTTTCTGATGGACAGGTCTCTCTACTCACAACTCAAATTTTACACCTTGTCCAAGTGACTCCTAAGTCTAGTTTTTATTTTTCCTTCCTTCTCTAGGTTTTTTTTTCCATCCCACTTAGAGACTATTACAACTAAACACTAATTTTTAGGAAGCCTATATTTGAACAGTAATGGTTAAGAGAACAAGATTTGAGTTTGAACCCAAATTAAACACGCCTAGGTTTGAATCCACTAGCCTACTTCACCAGATGTATGATTTGACCAATATTCACTTCTTCAATCTTTTGGTTTTATGTGAAGGGGCATAGAAATACCTAACTAATGGAGCCATTGTGGAAATAGTAATGGTATCTTCCTTACCGGGTTGTTGTAGGAATTAAATGGGTTACTACTATGATAATTGTGGGAGCTGACGGGGATGTTAATCGGCTTGACTGTGGCAACCATTTCACAATGTATGTGTATGTCACAGCATCACATTGAACAACTTAAATATGCACGCTTTTGTCAGGCATACCTCAATCATTTTGGGGAAAAAAAAAAGAGAGAAAGCCCTTTACGTGGACTTATTACTGCATTTATTATGGGGGAATACTAAGATTATCATGTGCACCTGGCACCTTATAGACACTTGGTAAACAGTGAATGTATTCTTTTTGCAGTTCTGTTATTATACAGAGTTGGTATCTGATTTCCAACGTCTTCTTCTTGCAGGTGCTGGGAGGCTGGTGTCTCTTGGGCCATGGTCTGGCCACATAGCGAGCGCCTGTTGTCACATCTGATGCTGTGTTGGGGAGTGGACTGTGAGGTCTCAGAATGAGCCAGCCTGGATGGGCTGGGCAGGGGATCTACAACCTGCCCCAGGATGGAGCAGGAGAGGAGGAGCAGGAGAGCAGGGCGCCCGCGGCCTCTCTCAACCTGTAGAACTTGCCGCCTGTGATGCTCGGTCGTGGTCTACATCGGACCACCCAGCTTTGCCTGTGTTCTCCTGCAGGGCCCTGCTTGAAGCCCAGAGACCGAGGTGCTGACCTTGCTTCTCTTTTCTCTTGGTGGATGGCCAGATGGATGGAAGTTAGGGAGTTCTGCACCCCCTCTCAGCTGCTTCTCTGCCCTCTCCCTGTGGGGATGGCTCTACCTTCATTGACACTATAGAGAAGCCAAAGGGCAGGGACACAACCTGTGGGGCCCACGCACTTGCCACCCTGAGGCCAGGGGGAAGGCGGATCTGGTGTCTCCTAACCCCCAGCAGAGCCCACTTGACCTCCCAACCCCTTGCCCTCTGGGGACCGTGACCTCTGGAACCTCTAGGCAAAGCTTCTCCTCCTGAGGTTCAGTCTCCCTACAGGGGAACTTTAGCTCTGAATACACAGTGGGTCTGGGCAGGTGGGCAAATTGACCAGAGTCCACAAGTGTGAACAGGAACGGGCTGTGGGGTGAGAGGCGAAGCTAAGTTCTGCCCATAGCGACCCCGAATCCATGAGGGTGTCTACCAGTGGGCGTGGGGAATTCTAGGATCCCCATGGAGACCAAGAGCCTCTATGCTCAAGTCTCTTCAGTGAAATGGTGTGATACTAGTGTCCATTCTCCCATGTCCTTTTAATCACCCCTAGATTACTTACAACACCTAAGAAAGCTTTATGTAAATAATTGTATGGTATCATTTATGGAGTCGATTTCTAGCTGTCAATGGGGTAGCCCTGAGTAGAATTCAGAATACTTTAGAATTCTCTCTTGCTGTAATCCCAGTGGCTCAGGAGGCCAAGACAGGAAGACTGTGGGTTCAAAGCCAGCCTCAGCAATTTAGTGAGACCCTGTCTCTAAAAATATATAAAAGGGGCTTGGGATGTGGCTCAGTGGTTGAGGCCCCCACCCCGGGTTCAATCTCAGGTACCAAAAAAAAAAAAAGACAAGAAATTTGTCATCAGCCGGTCCCAGCATGCCACTGACTGTCAGTATGATAGAAGGGAGTCTGATGTGGGTTAGGAGACATCTTGGGCCTGCTGCCCCTCTGTCTGCATGGTGCTACAGCGAGACTCATCCTTTTCTGGGCTTCAGTCCCCCCCCCCCCCCCCGCAGCTGTAAAAGCTGAAAGAATCAATTCCTCCACACTCTGCACCTAAGGAGCCTGGCGAAGAGTCTGTGCCATGTGAATTAATCAGTTTGGAAAGTAGAGTATGTCTTGGGATAATTGTAATCTGCTGGTCCCCCCAAAAGATCTCTGTAAGAAACACATTCAGGGCTGGGACTGTGGCTTAGTGGCAGAGCGCTTGCCTTGCACATGTGAGGCACTGGGTTGGATCCTCAGCACCACATAAGAAATAAATAAATAAAAATAGAGGTATTTTAAAAACACAATTCAGTGTTCAGCTTAATGAAGTCCATTAACTCTAATCTTCTAGCCTCCTTCTGACCCCTCCTCTTGCCTGGGTTCTTCTTGAGCTTGCTTCCTTATCGAGTGATCCTTGGGACAGAGAGACTTTGCAATTTCACCTTGGAAGTGCTTTGATTGACTAAGGAGAAGGTTCTTAAGCAAGATATCTAATATAATTAGCTTCCTTTGTAACTCTACTGACCGTACTGCATGGGCCTAGAAAACATTATCAGAATGATCCATAGACTTCACAAGGTGGCCAGAGAATATGTGGCAAACAGTAAGTTAATTAAATACAAATAAAATAAATCAGAATGGAGGGCTCCAGAAGGCTGAACAAAGGGATTTCCCCCTTATCTGTGCAGAAGAAGGCAGGTTTCCTGCAGAGGTGTTGTGTTTGGCCCATGGTTTCAGAGGCTCTGCTCCAGGGCTACTGGGCTCCGACCCTCAGGGGCTCCATGAGGCCGAGCATTACAGGCAGAAGCGTGTGATGGAGCAAAGCTACTCACATGATGGCCTAGGAGTAGGGATGGGGTGGGGTGACCACAAGGTGTCCTTCCAGGGCACGTCCCCCATAGCCTAACTTCCTCCCACTAGGCCACACCTGAAGTAGTGCCACCACCTCCCAGTGGCACCATTCCCCCAGGACCAAGTCCCCAACACACGAACTTTGGGAGATAGTTAAGATCCAAACCAGAAGAGGCATTGGAAGCCACATCCTCTCTGGCCTCTCCTTGCAAAATGCAAGGGAAAAACAAAATACGTGCTTTATTCTTCTGCATAAATACATGAAATCAGCTGAAATATATCAGCCATGTAGTTTCAGTTGACTTTCTTTCATAAAACGTGTTATCCATTTCCTACTCCCTTCTTTGTATTTTAATTTCTTAATTTATGTTTTTAAAGTTATTTTTTATCTTTTGGTACTGGTGATTGAACTCGGGTATGCTTTACCACTGAGGTAAATTAAAAAAAAAAATGAGACACGGTCTTGCTAAGTTGCTAAGGCTGACCTGGAACTTGCAATCCTCCAGCCTCAGCCTCCCCAACCGCTGGGATTAAAGACGTGCACCACGGTGTCTGGCTTTCGTCTAGTTTTGACCTTTCTGTTTACTATCTAGAAATTTTCTCTTTCAAGTGGAAGTCATGTCAATAGAACTAAATGAGAAGCAAACTGAAAAATAAAATTCCTAAGAGAGAAATGAAAAAAGTCACTGAAAACCTCCTACAGTGAGAAGCCTGGCGGAGTCCAGGAGAGATCCTGTGCAAGCTCTTCATGCAACGTGTAGATGTGACCCTGGCTCAGAATCATAAGCACCTGTCCTCGGGTGCTGGTCCACAGAGCCCTTAGCACATTCCGAGGGCTCTGGAAATCACAGGGACATGAGGCAACCTTCAGAGGATGCCTCCTTAGAGCAAGGTGCTAGGCAAATACTAGCATTGTTATTGTTTTTAGTACAAATTTATAATTGTCTCTCTGTTAAACATTGCATCAAGTTAAATTAAGTCAGCATGATTACAGCCATTAAACAAATGCCTGGTAATGACTGACTTCTTATTTTAGCAATTCCTCAAACCACTGGGGCAATACCACATAAGGCTTCTGCTCCATTGTCAGATTAATGGGGGTGCACCACCATGTGCCACAACCGAGCATGCTCTCCACTGTTAGAGCCACCAACGGTGATTTAAGGCCACAGCTGCACCCCTTTACCTTGGGGTCTTCCCTACTGCTCTTACCATCCTGTTAGGTACAATCGACTAGTTCATTGCAGCTTACCAGTATCTTAAGGCAACTTCTACCTGTCAAAAAGGAAAAAAAATAAAATAAAAAGAAGTGTGCTTTTAAAACCAAAATCTGGGCAAGAATTCTCCCAGAATTATTCTTGTGACCCTGAAATGAACCCAAACAGTAGGGACAGTGATGGTTTTAACCTGGGTTCCTCATTGGAAGGGTCACCTAAATAATGACCTGCCATCTTCGCACACAGCACAGAAACAGTTAAGTCTGGAAGGCTCTGAGTTAAGGCTCCGGCCACCCAAAGCAGTGCCTGAGGCACCTGCCAGGGTGGGGGACAGGAGGTGACCCCTGTCCTGTAGTCGCTCCTCGCCTTCCATGTCATCCGTCTGGTGCCACCTTAGCCACTGGCCTGATTCTGCAGAGGACACTGAATGATGACTCCTTGCGAGTCAGCTGACTGCTCTGTCATTGCTGCATGCCAGCCCGGCTCCACAGTCTCCTGGTCGCACTGCCACAGCAGAGGCATCCAACTGGGCACGAGGCGACCGAGTTTTAAAGCTCCATTTTCCTGCTACTACTTAGCAGTTTTCACACGAGGATCATTTACCTTCCCGTAGCCAGGAGCAGAGATGCAGTCTGAATGCGCACGGGGGCTTCTAACTTGGCCGCGTGAATTTTCAGCTGGGCAGGTACTGCTCGGGGGGACCCCATAACCAAAGTGCCTGTGACGGGACACGGCAGGCTCTCCACCACGTGTGTGAACAGTGTGGGGGCTTCTGAGTAAAGGCTAGGACAAAGCAAGGGTGCCTGCCACCGTGTGTCTGGCTGGGGCCTGGGCGACTCACTTCATGGCCGCTGCGGGACTCCCCGGATCACATTTGAGGCTGGTCACGGGGCTGGCGCGATCCTCACTAATCAGTTAGAACGCGGTTTAAAAGAGAAACCAGACTCACTGACCTAAATCAATCCCAGTCCTCTCTGGATGCGGGACAGCTGTCGACTAGCTGCGATGCCACCAGCCATCGAGTGGAGAACACGGTGACTACAGTCTGCAGGTGGAGACTGAGAGAGTGACAGTCTATTGTTGGTCCTCTGATGGCTTCTTCTAATTTTTCCTAAATAATCATGATCGCTAAGCGTACAGTGATCTGGATGAGTCTTCCCGCCATGCAGTCCCCGGCAACTCTGGCTGGAAATCAGGGTGCTGGGCAGATCCTGGTTAGCACTGGCTGTCTCCTGCAGGACACTGTGCAGCTAGGGTGGGACGGCAGGCAACAAAGCAGGAAGCAGCACTCTGTCTTCTCTTGTGATGTTAGCAGAACATAACTCTTCTCCGCAATGATGCCTCTGTGTGTGTGCGTGCATGCGTGTGTGTATGTGTGTGTGTGGCATATTTTAAATCACCTGATCGAAGAGCCAAACAGATATCATCATGGATGTGGTTTTTAATGATGGAGGGGGGGCGGAGACAGCCTGTGGAGACAGCAATTTGAGACAGCAGTGCATTTAGGTTATTGCCAATTTGAAATACTGGGTTTGTGAAGCCGAGCCCTAAGGGACAAGCTCGGTTATCGAGAAAGAGATCTTAGATAAAGAAATAAAAATGACAACCGTGATGGGGGCCCTGCAAGGGGACCGTCAGGGCATCAGTGTGTGGATGGCAATTTCGCCGGGCTGAGACTGAATAATTCATAGATTGAAATTACCCTGCTTTCACCTTTCCATTTAAACCGGCATGATCTGAATCTCTAATAAATTTTCAAGATAAAGTAAAATGCCAATTTGAGTCTGAAGAGCTTTTAAAAGCAGATGCTGCATCCCTGAGTCTTTGGACACCTTTCACCGTTATCCTGTGAGAGAGCTGAGCTTCCGTCCCCAAGCCCCATTACGGGGGGGAAAATGACGGTGATTACGATAGCAACAATAGAATGCCATCAGATGATCTCTAATTTACCTAATTTGCTAAGACTGACTGTGGTTTTAACTCCCATTGTATGTCACCATGCCCGGCATCCGAGGATCTATCTCGCGCTGGAACAAAAGTGGGGTGGCGTGTGTCCTAGTTACCTCCGAGAGACCAGCAAAGAGCAGCCTCTTAGGTTACAATGTCTCTTTCAAATGGTTTGCATTTTTGCATCTTTTTTTTTTCCCTAATGCCACTATCCTATATTCCTGTTTGGGGAGAATGGTGAGCCTCTCATGAGACGGGGTTTATTCTTTGTTAGGGGACAGCATTGACTTGTTAATTTAGACACCTTCTTTGTTTAGTACACGCGAGCATGTGTTTATCAGGAGGGAGGAAAGATTCTGTTCTGAGAGTAGCTGAGTAACGCAGCCAAGATGAAGGGACACCCCCGTCTGCTTCCAGGTTAGAAATCCTTCCGGGGAGCTGTCATCTTGGTGTGGTGTGTTACAAACCGCCCAGACTGAAAAGCAGCCCAGGTGGCACGGCCGGTGATAACCCCAGCCCTCCCTGGGATCCTGTGGGCTCGCGCCAGCGACGGAGCGAAGCTCTCGGGCGACTCTGGGTTTGTCTGTGTGTGCTCAGTGTGGAGAGGTCTGTGCTCCTGGGGAAGCATTTCTCCAACCTGCTGCCCTGTTGGTCTGAGGGCAGTTGTGCCATCCCGAAAGGGTGGCATGGATCACAAATCCCCCCTGGAGAACAGACTCTCGCCACTTAATAGGCACGATGACTTTTGGGAATTTTCCTTCCAATAGCAGAAAGATGGCATGTGGGTCCCCGCCAATCAGTGGTGTGTCTGAGTCTTTTGCCTCAGGTAGGGCTCAGAGGTATGACAACCCCTGGGGAGGAAGGAAGGTCTCAAACACACCTGTCTGGTATTCGGGGGGGGGGGTTTTGCGTGAGACTCTCAGCTCTGATATGTGCCTTAACTCATCATCACGGCTTCACCCCTGCTGGGGTCCGGCACCCACAAGCACCTCGTCACAAAGAGGTAAGTTGTACTTCTAATCATTTATATAATCCAATGTGCTCTTCATTGTCTGATTTGGGGGATTCTGCTTTCATTTCTTCCCACGAGTTATTCTCACTGCCCTCCGGGATAACTCACAACTGCTTGTATTTCTGTGTTTTTCTAAGTTCAAATGAAAACGTGGTGCTTTTAAAAGTGATTTAAATATAGTTTTTGTTCTCTTCGTCTAACAAAATACATTCAAGGTTTTAATGCTTTTCAAAGGGGGTGGAGGAATCAGTTTTACTTAGTGAATAATTTGTTTAAAAATAGTAAGCAATTCACTGGATATCAATTCTCTTTCCACATTGTTTTCTTTGGATGGTTCTCATTTCTAATACTGAGCCCATTATTCTTATCTTTCGAGAAAGAAGCTCTGCTGCTAGTGACAAAAGACTTTTTAAACCCACACTGCCTCTATGCCAGAGTGTCTTCTTTTTTTCTGAACACATCGTCTTGATATTCAGCAAAGGGTTTTTAATTTCTGGCATCCTAAGTCTCTTTGATATCCGAAGTTTGAGCAGAGTAACCATTGATTGAGCAGAGGGGTGAACAGGTCTGGTATTTAAGGAACACAGGTATCCAAAAATATCTAAGAATAATTCAAAAATCAAACCTTTATCACTTTGGGGAAACTCATTAGAAACAAATTATGTTCCTTTCATAAGCTTGGCAAGTTTGGAACCTATTATTTTTTGATTCAAGTATTTGTGCTTCAGAATTCTGGGCAATAAGGTTTGCTTTGTTTCTTTAGGATGCAAGGGCCAGAATATTAGTTTTTTATTTAAAATATTAGCAAGAATTTACTCCTGTGTTCTAGTGTTTGATGAGATTGAAATTCACTTGTTTTGTCACAAAAATCAGATTTATCCATAGAACTGCTGCCTCAAAAATCTTGAATTCTACTATCACTTTGAAGTCAAATTTCCTTTTCAAACTTTAAGTGATTGAGAATGATATTTTAAAAGAAGTTCGTTAGATAATTTTGATCCATTTTTGACAACTCTTCCACTATTTATGGACACATCCTACTTATACTGCTCCGGATATGTATGATAAAGGAGAAAAAGGCTACGTATGAGTAGGGAATAATTGAGGTGAAATCGTAGACAACAATGGCTTAACATTATATTTTAGGGGTTTTTTTGTTTGTTTTTTTTTTTCTCTTTCTGCTTGTTTTTTTTTTGGTGAACATGAGTCATGTAAAAAAAAAAAAACTTCCTCTTTTCTCCTAATTTCCAGTCACTCCACAGTTGTCAGCTACAATCACAAGGAATGAGAAACACATTCAGAGAATCCACAAACATGTCTGTCCTTTAAGATTGGACGTGTAAGTTCTGTCACAAATTGTCATTGCTGTCCATTAGTTTATGTGGAGTTTCATCTTCTTACCCTAAAGTTCAACTTGGAGAAAGAAACAAAACAACATAAAACCAAACAGTCAAAATTCTTCATGGGCAATATCTTCACTGAACATCTGTTAACTCGTCAGCAGATGCCTTGGTGAATAGATGCATTTCACATGGAGTCAAATAGGATATTCATAGTTGGCAACTGCAGCTGGATTTCTCTGATCAAACTATTTTACGAGAACAATGAATGGCCTGGCATATTTCCTCCTAAGTTTTAAATGCCTTTGCCCAATACCGGTATTTGTGCTCTACTAGTCTGCAAAGAAGAAAAGATGGGGAAGACAAAAGAATTAGGTAAAGATGAAAGAAAACACTTCATTATTGGTACATATTTTTTTCCCAATGGAATGATCAAAAAAGGTAGATAATCATGTTTTCTATAGATAGTTTTTTTCTTTTCTTTCTTTTTTTTTTTTAAAGAAACTATTCTTTTCAGTATTATATTAGGGAAATATTCAAACAGAGAGAAAAGAAAAGAAAAAAAAACCCAAACTGTAAGTAGCTGTACCCCAGCCACCCAAACTCTGTAAATAACATTTGACTCTACTTGCTTTATTACATATCCATGCAATTACCCATCTCTTGATTCACTCATCAATCCATCTAATTTTTTTGGATGTATTTCAAAGTAAGACAGACATCAATACTCTTCACCCCTAAGGATATGCCTGCTGACGTGTTTAACCAGAATTCAACATTGGTTTACAGTGATTTCTTTTAAGTAAAATTTGTATGTGATGAAGATAGAATTTGGGGGTGGGGAAGAGCACTGTTGGTTTGTGTGTGTGTGTGGCACAAACTCTCTCTTTAATGCGATGAGGGCAGGAGGCAAACCCTCAGGATTCTATATCATGACTAGGAAGGTACAAGTCCCTGGTTTATGGCAAGGGAGGCATTTGAGGTAGAGGCAGATGAGCCCTCCCCAGCCTTCGCCCGTCCAGGCCCACCCTCACCCAGCAGGCCCCTCATCAGTGTGGGGATGGGAGGTGCAGGCCTCCGAGGTGGTTCCCAGGGTCTGCTCTTGCCTCTGGACGGGCTTTCCTTTCTTCTGGGGGCACATGCGAAGCCACCCAGTGGCCTCTTGAGCAATCGCCCTGTCCTCTACTGCAGCCTCCTCTGCCTCTTCTGCTGCTCCCCAGCCTTTCCCCCTTGGCTTTCTCGTTCCCATTTTCTCCTGACTCCTCGTGGTTTTCTTCTCAAGGGGACAAGTCTCATCAGTTTCCAGGTCACTCTCCAGCATGCATTTTCATGGAAATGATTAAAGGAAGCCAAGACGAGGGATCCGTATCTGTGGGTCCTGATGGGCTTAGCGAGAGGAGGGTTGCCCTCTCGAGACCCCTTCACTAAGCTGCCTCTTGCAGCTGGTCCTGGGCTGACCAGTCGCTTCTCTCTTAACCCCACACCAAGTTTCTCCGAGATTTGTGTCTCTGTACCACCGAAGAATGGGGCCGTTTTCTATGCTTCCAGAATGTGCCGAGTGTCCCAGACGGCAGCTTCCACCACGGGCTTCAGTCCAAACATTTACATTCAGAAGCAGCAGGGCCTTGGGCCCTGTCCTTGGCTCCGGGGGATGAGGGAGTTCCCAAGCTGCACCCAGGAGCAGCCCCTCCTCGGTGGTGTCTCCTGGGCCCTTCTCCGTGAGGTTCCTCAGCCTACGGTTTTCACAGGACAGTCTGCGTGAGGCCTTTCTTCCCTGGAATTCTTCCCATTTGCCAATTTTCATGAAATCCTATTTGACTAGAACAGACTGGCTGAGAGTTCAGGTTTTGTAGCAAAACAAACCTGGATTGTAACTTCGGTTTTGCCACAAAACTGGCAGCGAGACTGCAGGCAGGTTAGTGGATGAGCCTTACTTCTTCAAAGTGTTGCCGTGAGTCTCAGATGACGTTTGTGTGCACAGGCGGTGCACAGGTACAGTGTGTTACCCATGCTGCGTACGTGTCCGTGGGTACGTCTGTGTCTGGCGTGGTGCCTGGCACCCGCTGGATCGCCCCGTGAACTCACTGCGTTCTCTATCCTCGTGTCACAGAATGCCCCATCCTGGAAGCCAGCTGGCCCTCCATCCGCCGGCCTCTTCTGTGAGACCTCCCACGCTGCCTGGTTTCCAGTGTCCACGCTTGCTCATCCCAAGGGAACTCCCATTCAGGTTCTCCAGCCCAGGGTGGAGCCCAATGAAGGATGAAGCTCCTTCAGGTGGGTGTCCGCATTTTCCCCAGGTGTCCCCCAGGAGAGTAGGCCTTTCAGAACTCAAGGTCACAAAATCAAATTGTGGAAGTATAATTAAAATTTTATTTTAATAAAGGGAAAAAGCAGAGGGCCTTTCCCTCTAGGAGGGTCAAAGAGTAACTCATGCAAGATCAGCTTCCTACACGTCCTCTCCTGACTCTTGATCATGGAGAACACAGGATGGAACGCAGCGGATGACGGGGGTTCCACATGGGAAACAGGGCCCTTAGACCCATGTTTATAGGGGCCACTGGCTGGGCCCACGCCTCACAGGGCCACACTCTGCCCCTGGGCTCGCCCTGTCATGACCCCACCCATAGGGCAAGGAGTGAGTGGACCAAGGAGACATGTCACCTGGAGCCTGGGACGCTCTGCATGTCCAGACCTTGGAGTCCTGATCTACAGCTGCTCCAGGGCCTGCAGACTTCTTCCCAGGGACAAGCTTTATGCCAGTGCATGTTCTCCTGGGTCTCACAGGTGGACAGGGAGGGAGAAAGAAAGAGCTGGGGGTGTGCTGAGGTGGGGGACGGGTGGCCAGCCTGAGGGTACCCACTGCATTCTGGTACAGAACACCAGAAATGGGGAGAATCCTAAATTTGATCCTGGTCTTAGGAAGATGTATTTGTCAAGGTCAGAGCAGAGACCATGTTTGAGTTAATAAGACGCTTGTTTGATTTGGACTTTGGATATCAAGCATATGCCATGAAGGTCCCAGTTTGTACTCTTGCCCCACCAGGCCCTGCTAACTTTGGGTTGGGTACCAACTGGAGCCGGGTCTCAGACCCCCAAGAAACTGATCAGTGTGCCATTGTTGTATGGTGGGTGGCTAAATTCTTTACCGTTGGTACAAAGGGAATGGGGCTGTTTGCTGGTTAAATACTGGGAAGCCTGTTTCCTTAGCAAGGTCTGCAGTCTAAACATTTTTTGAAAGTTGGTACATTCTACAATGGCAGAAGTTCTGTGCTATATTGATGTAGCTTCCAACAAGTGAAAACAATTCTCTCCCCCTCTCTCTATTTCTACTCTTATATCAAAAGCATAAAACAACATGGAGTAAATTTGATAATTTTCTCAATTCCCAAATGAAAATTCAAGGGGCAAAAGAAGGAAATCTAGAAGTATGGAAAAGTGACAGTCTAAGAAGAAATATAAACCTCACCCAGAGTCCTGCTGCTCGTCAGCGGGACACTGTCACGGCCCTGTCTCAGCTGTGAGGGTGCGCAGCACATCCTAGGTGCAGCCTGACATTGCACACCTGCTTGGTAAGCTTCTGGGGGGGTATCATTGTTGTTTTTGTTGGTTTGTTGTTGTTGCCATCTGATAATTGAACTCCACACACACTCCACCAGCGTTCTATCGATTTACGCCCTCAGCTCTTTTTATTTTGAGACAGGGTCTCGATAGGTTGCTGAGGCTGGCCTTGAACTTGTGATCCTCCTGCCTCAGCCTCCCGAGTTGCTGAGATCACAGGCGTGTGCCACCATACCCTGTTGTAACCTACTTAAAAAAAAATGTGTATATTGGGTATGTTTCCAGATTACTGAAATAGTGTTTTTTTTTTCAACCAAGTTCTTTAATCACCACATAATATTCCAGTGAATGATCCCCTTATACGATGCATAAGGTCTTTCCAGACTTTTATTATTATGAAGGAAGCTGGACGACTTATTGGAATTTTAATCTGGAACAATGGAGACTCTGTTGGGAACACTGGCCTGTTTCCTAGGTCAATTCTAAAACAATAGAGGTCCTCTTCCCTTTTGTCACCAGAAGCCCTCATGGGGCCTCAAACTGGGGCAATATGGGTTTTCCTTGGTCCTGGAGGCAAAATAACAGCCTCTGTTTTCAAAAGTGTGTCCTTAGGGGGGTAAGCAAGCTGGGAGACCCAACATCTGGGAGTCAGAGGTAGGAGATGGGTGAGGC